>NC_138075.1:187189837-189589837 GCF_964212035.1 Myotis nattereri
CCATTTCCATTGTTGAGGCCATCATAATGTTTATCCTCAACTACTATAATAACATGTTATAAGAATCCCTCTTACTAGGTTGCCTGAAATATTGTCATAAAGGACTATATTCCAAGAAATTTTGCAATCCTTATTTCTTTCAAAATTTTAATATATTTCTTATTTCTAGTGAATTATGTCACAATGCATATCTAAAGTTCAAAAGCATTCATGATTTGACTCTATCAATACCCTGTAACAATAATTTACCCTCTATATCCTCTGTGTTTCCTAAAATACAGAACCCATCAAATGTGGTTTATTACTGTTCATCCACCTATATTTTCTTCAGCAAAAATAGTTTATTGCCTTAGCTGGTTTGGCTCAGTGGATAGTGCATCAGCCTGTGAACCAAAGGGTCCCGAGTTCAATTCTTGTCAAGGCTCTGTACCTCCCCAGCCTGAGCCCTGGTCAGGGCTCATACAGGAGGCAACCAATCAATGTGTTTCTGCCACATGGATATTTCTCTCTGTCTTTCCCTCCTTCTTCCACTTTCTCTAAAAATCAATGGAAAAATATCCTCAGGTGAAGATTAAAAAAAATAAAAAAATATATCTTATTGCTATGTAATGATGTCTCAAAGCTGTACTCATTTGCCCAACTGGTGTGGCTCAGGGCTTGAGCATCAACCTATAAAACAGGTGGTTTGATTTCTGGTCAGGACATATGCCCAGGTTGTGGGCCTGATCTCCAGTAGGGGACATGCAGAAGGTAGCCAATCAGTGATTCTCTGTCATCATTGATGTTTCTTTCTTTTTCTCCCTTCCTCCAGAGCTCAATAAAAATATATTTAAAATAATTGTAGTCATTCTTTAAGTTCCAACTATAATAACAACTCCTTAAAGTCCTGGTCCCCATGCACACACTGAGCAAAAATGCTCACTCTTCCAATCCAGTCATAACAAATAATGCACATATAAACCCAAATGCTAAAATTGATAGCTAAATCTTATTTAAAAATTTCAGGGGGTTAAGACATGGACTTTGCATATAATCAATTATAAACACAAGTACTCATACAGATCTGATTTTAAATGTTATTTTTGAAATTAACAAATAGTACCAAAGGACTTGTATGCATGCATATAAGCATAACCAATGGATACAAGACACTGGGGGGTGGGGGTGGAGTGAGGACATGTGCCGGGGAGTAGGGGAGGCCAGGGGAAGATCAATGGGGGAAAAAGGAGACATGTATTACTATTTGTAATACTTTAAACAATAAAATAAAATTAAAAAAACACAAAGTAATATTAAAAAAAGAAAAAAGAAATTAACAAATAGTATGGATTTTACAAGTTACTTAACCTTTTGGTGTTTTAATTTCTTCATCCAAAATATGGATGGGAAGGCTATCTCTTGATGTTTTTGTTAGCATCATACAAGATAAATATGTAAATGAAACAATGCCTAGTATAGGGTTGATACTAAGTAAAAAAAAAAAAAAGCTATTATAGTTCTTATGCTTGATTGAAGAGAGGTAGCTACTATTTGTCAGGTAAATAAGTCTCTATTACATTTTACAGGACATCTACCAACAATTTTTGCCTATACAACAAGCCATTCAAATTCTTTTTCTTGGATGTTCCGTTACAGAGAGAGGCTTATTCCTCTTGTATACAAGATATTGGTTTTACGTAAATTATTTATTGTTTACAAAACAAGTGGCCCTGGGAGCTGAGCAATTTGAATTACATGATGAAGCTACCACCATGGATTTGTTATCTTGTCATTTTTCTCCATTGTGGCATAAAGCACTAACAACTGCTCCCAGTATCATGATAATGTGGCTGTTGCAAAGCTTCTGAGTATTTCTGGTTCTTATATAACATTCCCGCGCGTGCCCACTGAGTTGAGACCTTCAGGACTCAGCAAGTGCTAAAGACCTAATTGTGTCCTCAATAACTTGGGCCCTGAGCCAGAAGGCCACTGTCCTCTAAGGATTGTCTTTAGTTATTAAATAATTACATTTCCTGGACTGATTTCCTTTATCAGATGTGAATTGCTCCCTTGTTAAATTGCTACTGGGCATTTCTGGGGACAGATATTAGGCAGAAATTATTTTCTAATCATGTCAATTTCTTGGAATTGAAACTTACTATTGATTTTTTTTTTCAAACCACATGCCATTAAATGCACTATAAATAGCCACGAAAATAGGCAGACCATCATTCACTTACCACTTTCTTCACTTCTTGACCTCCACTTTGGAGAAAAGGTAAGAATATATGATGTCAATTTGTTGTACGCCCTTTTTTTTGTTTTATTTAAAATATATGAAGAAAATAATTTTTAAAATATAGTATTTGAAATAAAAGTATTTAAATAGTACTGACATTATTTTAAAAATTTATCTTAAAAGCTAGAAGTGCCCATAAAGATTTGGTAAAAATTATAATGACCACATAAGCTTTATGAGTTTAAGAAAATGCAGTAATGGTGATTAATATTATTTTAGTGCAAGGCTAGTTAAGAGGCTATATTAAAATATCTATTTGCTGACCTTGGCTGGGTGGCTCAGTTAGTTAGAGTGTGGTCACGATACTCCAATGTTGAGGGTTCAATCCTTGGTCAGGACACATACAATAATCAATCAATGAAAGCATAAGTTAATGGAACAACAAATTGATGTTTCTACCTCTCTTTCTCTCAATTCAATCAATAAAAAATTGGGGAAAAAAACTTTAAAAGATATGTTTTCTGAATTAAATGTTGCAAATTTTATTAAGCATTACTGTAGTCATAAAAACAAATATGTTTAAATTATTATAAAGAAATAGGAATAATTATAGGGAAAGCTTTATTCACTAGGTAGGTATAGAGGTGGCATTTTGTCAAGATATTATGGGAGCTCTTTGGGAACATGCACTACTTGAATGCTTATGAATAATTTTTCAGGTGAGTGTATTCATCAAACTTGTTTACAACATGCAACATCCCATTTTATTATTCAATTTACAATATTTAAAAATATTAAAATAGACACATGAAATATAGAATTCAGTTAAAAAAATAAAATTTTACTTTGTAAGAAAATTTTGGAAGACATAGAAATTACTTGAAAACAAAAACAAAAGAAAGAGACTTGGAAGAAAGAGCACCTTAGAATATATTAGTCAGTAATGAAATTCTGCCTTAAAAATTGTGTATAAAATATTAATTATAAAATTTGAAAAATGTAATACGGTCTTTCCTAACCATAATCATCTATAATATTTTTTGAAACTTGAAAATAAAAATTTATTTGGGAACTTACGTAGGTCTTCAGCAAAGTAAAATTAATATTGCTATTTGTGAGAATATGGATAGATCCTGAGAATATTATTCTAAGTAACATCAGTCACATAGAAAAATTCAAGAACCATGTCATTTCACTCATATGTGGGATATAAAACTGAAAGCACCAAAGAAAACAAACAGGACAAACAAAAATTCATAAACACAGACAATAGTATGGTAGTTAGCACAGGGAAAGAGGTATGGGAGAGAAATAAAGGGTAAAGGGAATACAAAATATTATATGGTGTTTGAAGGAGATTTGACATTGGCTGGTAAATAAACAATGCAATATGCAGATGATATATTTTAGAATTGTACACTTGAAACGTAAATAATATTCTTAACAAGTATCACCCCAATGAATTTAATAAAAAATAATTATATATCACCCAGGGTGTATTGGTAGCACAAAAATTATGTTTTACAAGAAATTATAGAGATGGAACAAGATCAAACGTTTAGTACATTTCGGTCAAAAATGTTAACAAATAGTATATGTTATGCTACAAGAAGGAGTGGTCTGCAGTAGGGACGGGGCAATTGAATCCTATCCTTTGGTAAACCATCAAGAGGTAAGAGTAAAAAGAGAAGACATTGTGTATGATCTCTAAAGTTATATGTCACAAAGGAGAAGAGACACCATTAGGTGTGTGAGGATGAAGACCGTGTAGTGGGTACACATGGAGAAAAAAACAAACTATTCAGTCCAGGAAAACATCTGGATAAATGGAGCAAATAATGAAATGCTCAAACAAAGATTTCAGTCTTGCTAGAAATAAGGACATATGATCAAACAAAATATTCATGAAAACTGTTTTATTTAGGAAAGGTAAAAACAAAAAATGATCTTCTATGTATACATTTTCTTTACTCAGTCTGTTCCCAACAGATATGAGGACTCACCAGGGCCGGGACCTTAATATTTTGTTCATTACTTTAAACCAAGACCTTAACCAGCATCGGGCAATTAAGGATGTGAAATAAATATTACTTATTTTGAATAAATGAAGCAATTAATAAAGCTTTATATAAACATTTAAAGCTTCCTTCTATCTTTTAAAAAAACAACAACACTGTACTCTAAACGAGACTTAAAGGAGTGAAGTAGGTTACAGCTGATAGCTGAATAAACCTGAATGGCTGGTATTGAATTATAAAATTGATATGTAGCCGAAACCGGTTGGGCTCAGTGGATAGAGCGTCAGCCTGCGGACTGAGAGGTCCCGGGTTCGATTCCGGTGAAGGGCATGTACCTGGGTTGCGGGCACATCCCCGGTGGGGGATGTGCAAGAGGCAGCTGATCGATGTTTCTCTCTCATCGATGTTTCTAACTCTCTCTATCTCTCTTCCTTCCTCTCTGTGAAAAATCAATAAAATATATTTAAAAAAAAAAAAATTGATATGTAAGACCACGTTGCCATTGTAGATTTTGTCTTTGGTGTACGATAAAACTTCCATTAGTAATTTTATCTAAAACACAGATATTTTACTTTTACATTGTTTTGGTTTCTTTAAAAAAAATATTCCTACCTAAATAAGTGGTTAGATTGACAACTATACTACCATTTCCTCATTTTTCATTTCACAGGAATTGAGAGCCATGAAGGTCCTCATCCTTGCCTGCCTCGTGGCCCTTGCACTTGCATCAGAGGTAATAAAAAATGCTAAATGATTAACATGTAGTGAAATATTATCCCACGTGTAGAGAACAACATCAGCAACATTTTAAATGCACATAGCTGAATTTCAACAGATTTTTTTGTTTACTTCCAAGAAAATAATTTATATTCACTGATTATTTCAACAGAGTCCTGTAGGACCATAAATCTGGTTTAAATGCTTTCTACACCACTGGGCAACCAGTTGCTAAAGGAAAAAACAAACATCAGGCAAAAGGAGAAGAAACACACAGAAAAAAACAGAAAGAAGAGTAATATTGCACAAATACAATTGCATGCATGTGCAACCTAGATAAACATATCAGTGATGAAACTGATGTACCTCTTACTCTGGGGCATTGGGCCAAATCCTACCCGTGTCTACTCAAAGAAATCCAGGGGGTGGAGCAAAGGCAATATTCATAATCATAAGCATAATGAAAATTGTTTGATACAAATTCAAATAACTCCCTTTCTGTTACCCATCAAAAATTTTTCTTCACTTATTTTAGTGAACATAATACAACGAGCAACATTTAATAAACCCTAATTTTCTCTTTCACTCTGTTCCCTTCCTAAGACAAATAGGAAAATGAAATAGGTAAAATAAAATTATACCATTATAGTTATCAAATATTCAAGACATAAAACACAAATATTTTTCAAGGATCTCAAAAGATGTATAACATTTTTTATTTCTTAAGTTTGTGAAGGTGATAGCTCTGCATAAAGAAGGAAAAATGAGTCAGCTATAAAAACTAAATGGTGTTGTTTTTGTTTTTTCTCTTTACAGAAGAAAGAAGTCAGTGTATCCAGTGAGGTAAGGTATTTTATTCAGAGAAAATTTTTCCAACCATACATAGTAACATTCTACCCTGGCTGTTTTGCTTGAAGTGGTTGGAGGCTCATCCTATGCAGCACAAGGTTCCGGGTTCAATCCCTGGTCATGGTGGATGGGAGGCAACTTACACATGTTTCTCTCCCACATCAATGTTTCTCTCACTCTCAAATCAATACAAAAAAAATTCAAAAAAAGTAACAGTCTTTGATGATCCAGTTGTTGATTTTGCATTTTTTCTTTACAGACTGTAGAAACCATTTCTAGCAGTGAGGTAAGACAATGTTCATTTGAGGGAATTTTCCATTTGGACAGTAAAATGCTAGAAACTATATTGTGTTACTTTAGGGCACGTAAGTCAATGCAGCTAGTTCAGACCTAAATTCTGATGTAAATTTCCATTACATGTTTAAGGACAAAATAAGTGTCTACAGAATTCCCTATTCTCTATGCTTTTTATGCTAGCTGCTACTTGAACCTTGTCACTTGCCCCACCCCCTTCTTTAAGTGAATGCTACACTCCTTTTATATGCCTGGAGCTCTCTCCACACTGACCCCATTCACTGTTTTGATATTCATGGAGCACCTTCTGTGGATTAGATATCGACTAGGAGCTATGGTACAAATTGAAAAGCAGATGCCCATAGGAAAGAATTGCAATATAAGGGGTGGGCAGACATGCAAATGGACATATTTTGTCATTACAGGAGTCACTTTAGTAAATCAGAGCAGTGAGACTTAGTTTTATTCTTCAGTCTGTCTGGGAAGGTCAGGTAGATATTTACACTTGCACCACTTTTGGAAGTCTGTCACCTGCTAAATGGTACTTGGGTTATTTTATCTCTTCATAAAGATTATCAGATCCTTAGGGAAAGTATTTTACTTTTTATAATTTATTTAATTTATTTGAAACCTAAACATAACAAAGGAACTAAGAATATGAACAGAATGTATTAATAGTTGTTATGATTTCTTATTAATGAATTTTATTCTTTAGAATCAGATGGCGCCTTAGAGATCATTTGTTGTCATAGGAAGGGAGCATACTGAGGGAAAATTAGTGTCTATTAAATGCTTCTTGTTGTACTATATTCACTAACTTTTCTTTCTTGACTGCATTCATTTGTCTTGTTTATAGAGCAGACTTGTGCAGAACAGTGTAACATATAAGTTTCAGTAATTATGCTGTGTTTTTCATTATATTATCCAGTAAGGTGTCAACATTAGCCTATTAAATGCCTTCATATTCTGATTCATATTGGCAAATAAAAATTTTCCATGAAAACTTAACCTACTTTTATTTTTATTTTTCTGAAGGAATCCATTACCCACATCTATAAGGTAGAGCCCTTTCTTTCTTTCTTTCTTTCTTTCTTTCTTTCTTTCTTTCTTTCTTTCTTTCTTTCTTTCTGTATTTATTTATTTATTTATTTATTTATTTATTTATTTGGTTAATAATATCATATAGACTTCAAATATATGTTCCTATGATACATGACCTGTTTATAGCATTGTGTGCCCATCACCCAAAGTCCAATAATTTTCAATCACCTGTTGAGTGTTTCCTTCCACGACTCGCGTGGAGTAGGGTTCGGTATCTGAAAGAGGAGCCGCACAGCAAATGAGAGAAAAAGACACGAGATAATTTTGCAATATTGGGGGACCAGGCGGCAAGTCCCGAAGGACTTCTCTTCTCCCTGTGCTCAGGCCTCACCAAGCTTTTATTCATCTGGGATGCACCCATAGCATAGCCCTAGGCAGGTGACCCCCTAGTAACAAGCAGACTAGCCCATCAGCAAGGATTTACATAATAATAAATGGGGGAGTAGTTTCAGCTACCACTGTCTGGACAAACAGAGGTGGTGCCTAGCTCCGGGCTTTGCTAGGGCTTCGAAGGCACCCAGCCTTCGGGGGTTTCGGGAAGTGCTCTGTCTATGCTTATCAGATAGTGAAGGCAATAAACAGTTTCCCACATCACCATATATCTAGGCCCACTATCCTTTACTACCCTCCAACCCTCTTCTCTGGTAACCACCTTACTATTGTGTGTGTGTTTGTATGAATTTCAGTTGTATATCACACATAAGTGGGGAGACATAATTAAATGTACATATTTTCAAAATATTCTACATTTAATTTTTACCGATTATTCTGTTTCTATTCATGTTATTTTTTTTTAGCAGAAACCTGAACAGTTTGAAAATGAGAAACAGCAACAAAGAGAGGTAATTTGTTCATAATGAGTATATTTAAAAAAATTGTTATAAAATATAATCCATACAAAAGATGGGCATATTCAGTCTAAAGAATTATAATAAAATACTACCAGCATGGGGAATATAACATTATCAATATATTTTAAAGATATAAGTGCATTTTTAATCTCATAATCCACTTGGAGAATATAGACTAAATACTTTAGAATAATCATTGATTTGCTCAATTTATGTTTACCATAATGAACACTAGTAGATATATTTTCAAGTTAGAAACAGGTTTCCTTATTCTCAAGATACATAGGTGACAAAAGAAATGGTAAGAAAATATGTCATAAATCTGAATCTGATAATTGATTAGCTATTTAAACTTGACCCCAAGTTTCTTTGTACTTCCATTTCTTCAACTATAAACTGAGAATATTAATAATCCCTTAGGGTTGATGAGCTGGCACACATTAAATACACAAGGGTTTACTTTAAAATTGTGTATTTTATATTAACATTGATGAATACATTCATAAAAGACTGCATTACACAGAGGAGAGAAGTGATATACAGAACAACTGAGTACACAATTGTGCGACAATATCACACAGTTATAAGTAGCAGAGCTTGCTTAAAAATATAGGTCTTCTTGGATAACAAATAATTATTTAATTGAAATACATGTGTGGTAACATATCTACTTGTAACATTTCAGCTTCATGTTTTGTCAATGACTTGGGTTTGGTAATTCCAGAAATATTTTTCTAAATAAAAATGAATTTACGAAATGATGCCTCTTTAAAGACTTACAATAATGACTATCTACTAAATAAACTAGTACTAGAAGTTAGCTGGTGTTGAGTAACTCCTTCAATTAAACCACAAGTTAAGATTTACTTTTCATTAAAACACATAGAAGTAAATCTTGGAAACATTCCTCTAAGTCTTTTTAAAATTAACTTTCATTACGTGAAACAATTTGGTTTACTTTTACACAATGTTGAGAAGTTCATGCCTTCTAAGTACCAAATTCTGCAGCCATCCACAGTATTAAAGGGAACTCAGAAAGGAGAAACAAGCTTGAAATTCCCAAACATTTGATTTCAGTTTGATCTGGGTCCACCTATGAAGGAAGTGGATTAATGATAAATAATTCAATGAGTATTTAACTCATTTTCACATGACCCCAAATAATTTTTTAACCAGCATAGGTAAATGATTTTCCTTCTCTCTTTCACTCAGGATTCCGCAATAGAGAGGAGGTTAATTCATCATGAATGACAATTATAGCTGAATCTTGGACTTAGAGATTTTTCTTTTTTTCCAGGATGAACGCCAGGACAAAATCCACCCCTTTGTTCAGCCACAGCCTCTTTTCTATCCTTATGCTGAGCCCATGCCTTACCCTGTCCTTCCACAAAACATCCTGCCTCTTGCTCAGCCTGCTATGGTGCTGCCTCTCCTTCAGCCTGAAGTGATGGAAGTCCCCAATGCTAAGGAGACAATCATTCCCAAGCGCAATGTGATGCAATTGCCTAAATCTCCAGTAGTGCCATTTCTTCAGCGCCAGATCCCAAACCTCACTGATCTCAAAGCACAGCTTCCTCTGCCTCTGCTCCAGCCCTGGATGCCCCAGATCCCCCAGCCTCTTCTTCAGACTCCCATGCTTCCCGCTCAGCCCCTGGTCTCCCTTCCTCAGTCCAAAGTCCTGCCTCTTTCCCAGCAAGTGTTGACCTACCCCCAGAGAGCTATGCCTGCCCAAGCCCTTGTGCTGAACCCAGAGCTTCTGGTTGACCCTACCCAGGCATTCTACCCTGTGACTCAACCTATTGCCCCAGTTTACAACTTACAACAAGTAAGTCCTACTTTATGAACTCTGTTTTCTCATTCATGATGTGTATATGATTGTAGAAGAAGTGGGAGATCCAGAATCTATACTTATAATAGGATAATATGCAAATTGGTCTGGGATGTCGTCATGTAACAACTGAACAGCAGGAGGGCAGGGCAGTGAGCTATGTGTGGCAGAGAGCTACAGGAGGGCAGAGAGCTACAGGAGGGTGGGGCAGCAAGCTATGTACAGCGGAGAACTACAATTGGCGGTGGGTGGGTTGGCCAGCTGAGGCAAACGTCAAAGAGCTAGTCATGCATGGATTCATGTGCAGGGCCACTAGTCAAAGAATAAATGAATATTAAATAGACCTCCTAATGCATGTAGTTGACATCAGGGATTCTCAACACTAGTTATGAAATAAAATAACCTAGAAAACTTGTTTTCCCCCAAATTCCAATGCCTAGGTCTGCTCACAAAGGTTTAGAAATAAATCTTCTGACTTTCTATGTAGAAGATACTGAGTATTTAGAAGAAATTATTTCAAAGATTCTGATTTATTTGATGTCTAGAGAACATAGATAAAGAGGATTAAAACATACTAAATTCAGAATTCAATTTGGGAATCTGAATGTTGAAATGAGTTTAATTATATTCTTGTGTACATCTATTCTCTACATGCTTTAATGCACATCCTGTTTGTGATATTTGTACATGTGAGGGCAAACAATTGATATGCTTATTTTATTACTCACCAAATTTTTATTTATTGGTTAATTTTTGTGTCTAATTTAATTTAATTTTCCATCACCATTTATTCCCCCTTACCCTCTTTGATTTTTCATCCACTCCCACAACCACTGAATTTTTAGAAGTATTACTGCCAAAAATTCAATTGTATATTTATCTCTCTCTCTCTCTCTTTTAAGGTTTAAGAGGATTTCAATGTTAATGTTTGCGTCTCACTTTTGGTAAGATTGGGGAAAATGGAGATTAGATTGATTATTCTTATAGTTAATACATTCTTACATTGCATTGTTGTGAATAAGACCAAGGTAGTGACAGACTCCATCAATATACAAAATTATTTATTAATTATCAGCATGTCAGGGACATCAACATAGTTGACTATTATGTAATCTCCTGGAGTTGTGTATGTTTTATTTCATTAATGATAGTTGTGTTATGACAGATTTGAATGGTTTGTTTTTAGGTGCCTATGTCCTTATGCTTGATTATCATAATTTTAGAGAAAACTGAAAACAGCTTCTTCTACATTTATGTAAATATTCATGAGCTTTTAAAAAGATGAACTTGAATTCTCATTTCTATCTTAGGCTTCTTAAAATTTAATTATTTTTTAAATCATATTTAAAATTTACATATTATCTTTTAACTCGTGGGTCAAAATAAACTTATTTAGTCTCAGTCTGAGGTTTAAAAAGAGGAGAGAATATAACTTTGAGATTCTTAAGGTACCAATTTTTTACTTATTATGTTAAAGTAGATAGGTCACTAAAAAAATTTCAAGTGAGATGCTATTTGGTCTTAGGAGACTTATATGCAAGATAGGGCACAACATGGTACATTGGTAATAAAGTTCCTCTAATGAATTAGTCATCCCAAAATTATAAATGGAGAGAGATATATGGTTATATCATAAAACATAACTAATTCTTTGTATGTTTGTTTTCTATTCCATAGAATTGACTGCAACTGGAAATGTGGCATCTTTTCAATCTTTGTATCATGCAATCAAAAAAAGTAATAATGTGTAAATTATTCTACATGAAAAAATGTATTTCTTTTTTATTTTATATATTATGTAACATTATCTTAATTTGAATTGGACTCATAACCTCTCTTTTCCATATTTTAATTAAAAGTGTATCAAAAGTTTCAGTTTTGAGTTGGAAATACCATAACCCTATCAATAATATGTATTCAAATATTTTCTGGAATTGTACTTATTATTACTATTTCCTAAACAGTCATTTCAATAAATTAATCCTTTATGCATATTATTTTTTCCTGTCTTTATTATAATCTTTCAAACTTAATTGTTTTTTTTAATATTAACTTTAGATTATTACTATCATTAAAAATAGCCATGAAAGATTAAAATTAAATGGAATGCTGTGAATTGAATATTAAAAGATATCAAAAAGTAGAGGGAAAAGGTAATCATATGCTGTTTGATCTAAAAAGACTTCATTTACATCTATAATCCCAGTTAAATCATTACACCTGTGCTTTACACCTTCTAAGTACCCAGCATCAGATGTCAAATTCTATGGTTACCCTAGAAAAAAAAGATTCAAATGTAAAATCAGATTCACAGCTCCGCAACATAGTAGCTAAGTTGTGCCTTGAAAGTTACTTGATTTTTCTGGAGCTTCATTTTCTACATCTATAGGAGCCAATTAAAAGGGTTTTATTGAAGTTTGAATGTGATTAGTGGACTGCACAGTATATGATTAGTGCCCCTTGTTGTTACTTGACTTATCAGAGCAGCCAGAGCCAATACCACAATCAGTAAGAGGTGGGTTATGTGATTTTTGCCAGTAATGCCCAAGAACCAAAAACTTAAAAGAAAGCTCTGATATTCATTGTCACTGACAGTGGAGTAATTGTTTCATTGTGATGAATTATTTCTCTACCAACTCCTGCACTGCACACTCAACTCCATCCATTTGAGTTTACACAAAGATTCATCTCTAGTACTTATTCCCTCTTTGCTACATTCGCAATGTTTTCCTAACCTTTAGGATCAAAAGTACAAACCAAACATACTGTCCTCAACTTGTTCCCATCAAATCATATCCGTACTGAAACCACTTGTCTTTCCAAGGTCAACAACAACTTTCATCTTGCTAAACTGTGCTCGTATTACCATCCTCTTAGTGCTATTTGGTAGACTTGATCATCCCTTCTTTTTTGAAATATCATACTTCTCTCTTCATTTGAAATCCTAAGGCTGTCAAACCCTTGGTTTCTCTCTCAACTCACTAGCCATTTATTTGAAATCTCCCTTCTATATAGCCGAGATTTTTTTTCCAGCTACCTGGTAAAAGTGAAATAGCTTCCCGTTCAAATATGACTAAAGGCAATATTTTGCTTAGTACTCTAGTGATTTTAGGTAAACTTCATGGATTAGATTTTCTTTTAGTACAGAACATTTCACAATTAAAATGAGATTGCTGCCTGACTGGCGTGGTTCAGTGGTTGAGTGTCGATGTATTAACCAGAAGGTCATGGTTCGATTCCTGGTCAGGACATAGGCCCTGGTTGCAGGGTAGATCCCCAGTGTGGGGCATGCAGGAGGCAACTGATCAATGATCCTCTCTCATCAATGTTTCTCTCTCTCTCTCCCTCTCCTTTCCTCTCTGAAATTAATAAAAATATATTTAAAATATATAAAATGAGATTGCCTAGATGATTTTCTTGCCCTTTGAATAGCCCTCCAGTTATGTCATGACCTGCTTTCTTCCATAATCATTGTCCCAGACGATTATAAAATAATACTGTATAGCTTTTAGTTAAAAATATTGGCAGTCTGAAAAATTTAATGGGTGTTGGCATATGATAGCTGTAAAAAATGAGAATAAAAATAGATATGGGTGCTATATGTCCAATTGTGTCCCTCCCCAAAGATATGTTGAAGTCCTATCTCCCCATACCTCAAAATTTTTTTTCCAATTTTATTACAAACCATTTCTTAAAAATTAAATATATATTAAAATAAAACTGCAATGAATTTCTTTCACTTTCTTTTTTAATTTTAAAAATATATTATTATTGGAAGTGCTACATATGTTCTCCTTTTCCCCCATTGACCTCTTCTAATGCACCCTCATGTCCCCCCTCACTCCCCACCCTTAATGGGTTTGGCTCAGTGAATACAGCCTCAGCCAGTGGGCTGAAGAATCCTGGATTTGATTCCTGTCAAGCACACATTCCTTCTTTGCAGGTTTAATTCCAGGACATGTTCGGAGTGTGTGTGGCAACCAATTGATCAATTGATGTGTGTCTCTCTTATATTGATGTTTCTATCTCTGTGTCTCTCTCCCTTCTACTCTCTCTAAAAATCAGTGGGAAAATATCCTTAGGTGAGGATAAACAACAAAGACAAAAAACCATATCTCAGAAATTGATCTTATTTGGAAATATTGGTAATTGCAGATTTAATTAGTTAAGGCAAGGTTATCTAGGAATAAGCTTGTGTGTCCTGAGTTTAATATGACTGTTGTCTTTATAAGAAGAGACAAAGAGGGAGGAAACGGCTTTGAGGCAACAGAGGCAGAGATTGCAGTGATGCATTTACAAACCAGGGAATGTCAGGATTGCCAATAAATGCCAGAAACTAGGAAAAGGCAAAGAGAAATTATTTCCTAGAGCTGCCACAAAGAGCAAGGCTCTGCTGTTGCTTCTTAGCTACCACTTTTGGTATTTTGTTTTGGCAGTGCTAGGAAATTAATACAATCGGATATTTGACACATGCTTCATAGGTCAATTTATTATGCATGGAAAGTGTTTTTTAATTTTATGAGATTTAACACAGAGAGCAAATAGAAAAAAATCAAATAGTCCAGAATATCATTATATCATTACTACTATGTTACAACTATTGGTGATTGTGTTATATGATTACTACAGTGTTACAACTATTGATCTCAGGTCTGTGTTGTTCATGTAACATTAGTTGATTGACTTTTCCTTTTTTTGTTGTTGTTGTTTTGAAAGCTGGAATTTGTACACAGGCACATTATTTATAGTTTGAGTTTTTTAAAAAAATTCCAACCTAATGCCTGAGAGAATACGAATAATACTCTACTTTTTGAATTGTTTGATAAAATATGCTTTCTGAAGCACGTTGGATGTATTTATTGTAAGCAGGCTGATAATATGTTGCTAGATGTGTCAAAGGATTTTTGAGTAAGAAGAATCGTCATGAGGAGAGCGCAAAGAAGACTTCTCACCAAGCCTGTAGATACAAGAGAAAAGGCTCTTTATTAAACTACAGACTAAGTCATTGCTAATTCCACCATGCTATCCTGTTTTTGAATTATATGCAGATCTATTCATTTGTGTCTGATCAATTGTACACAATTGCACTTATATTACGCCATGCTTAGTCTCCCCCAAGTGATAGTCAGGCTGCTTGAAGCCCCTAAATTCCACTGGTCCTAAAGCTTGAACAAGCACTACAAAATGGAACATGCCCCATTGCTTATCCTGAGAGTCGGCTGACAACAGTGGACGCTTTTTCCTACTGGTCATTTCCCCATGGTGTCTCACCTTCCCCTTAATCTTTGCTTACCTCTCTCTACCCTGGGGGGGGGGGGCGCTTTTCTGTTCAATATTGTGAAACTTGCATATTTATGAGATTTGAGTGTTCTCCCCAGGCCTTGTCCAAGTTTGGATAAGTTTTTAGTTGACGTCACAAAGGTTGCTTGACCCAAATCCATGCCTTGGTGAAAATTATTCAGATGAAAAAGCTTTACTGAAATTATTCTGAAGTATCATCAGATTCCAATTTAGAATAAATTACTGCTATCTCTACTACTTCTTCCTTAATTCTAGCTTTTATTTCCCAACTTAAATTACTGTGCTAGTTTCCCTGTGAACTTGTTTATGGTCTGTCAGTACTCCCCTCACCCTCCTGGCCATAGTGCGGCTTGTGCAACAGGCCTCAATAACACATCCAGTCACATCCCTGCTTTGTCAAATGATGTTCTGACTTATGATGACTGGCTTTATATCCATCTTCATGACTAGACAATAAGCTGTCCACTGCAGAGACTTTGGCTTAAAGGTATTTATATTCCCAGTGCTATCTCACTGCATGCTCACTGTGGTCCACAAATACTTGATGACTGAATACAAATTTCAGCTGCAACCCTGTTTCATAGAATAGTATCACAAGGAACAGTATTTATTTCCAATTATTTCTTTCCAGTCTTCCAAAAAATTCCTTATTTCCATGTCTTTAAATTTCCTGGCCAAACTAATTATATGCACCTAGCTATGATTTTTCCTTTTATGCATTTCAGTGTTTTAAGAAGTGGCCTTTGAATTTGAATGCTATTCACTTTCAAAATTAATGTAGCCAAATGATCTTCTTTAACCTCCTCTACATAAATCAAGCAAAACAGAGGAACAAAACAAAATTCCCCGAAACAAACAAAACAACTTTCTCACCCCAAACAACAGAGACAATAGGAGAGCATTGTTTCTTTTCTGAAAGGCATATTGCTAAGCACTTTTATGTGCTAATTCAGGACCCAGAACTTGCATCTATTTCTTTTTTATCCCCTTCTCTGGTTTCATTTTGCATTCAATCCATCATGAAATTTATTGATTTTTTTTCTTAGAGTCCCTTGTCCTATTTCTTTTAAGTCTATCACCAGCTTGTCTCAGTTTGCCTGCCCCGTCTCTTAAATATAGTGAACATATTTCATCCATATTTGTCTCTCAAATAGTATTTTTACTATATATTAAAAGGATATCAATTATATTTAGCTACTAGAGGCTCAGTGCACAAAAATTTGTGCACTCAGTGGGGTCTCTCAGCCTGACCTATGCCCTCTTGCAGTCTAGGACCCCTCGAAGGATGTCCACCTGCTGGCTTAGGCCTGCTCCCTGGGGGATTGGGCCCAAGCTGGCAGTTAGACATCCCTCTGGCAGCCCGGCAGCCCTCGGGGGACGTCCACTTACCAGTAGGGAGCAGGCCTAAGCTGCAGTCGGACATCCTTAGTGATGCGCGAGGAGGCGGGAGAGGCTCCCGCCATCACCACTGTGCTGGCAGCCATCAGCCTGGCTTGTGGCTGAACAGAGCTCCCCCTGTGGGAGCATACTGACCAGCAGGGGACAGCTCCTGCATTGAGCATCTGTCCTCTGGTGGTCAGTGTGTGTCATAGTGACCAGCCATTCCCAATCATTCTGCTGTTAGGGTCAAATTTCATATTACCCTTTTACTATATAGGATAGAGGCCTGGTGCATGGGTGGGGGCTGGCTGGTTTGCCCTGAAGGTTGTCCTGGATCAGGGTAGGGGTCCTGCTGGGGTGCCAGGCCAGCCTGGGTAAAGGGATGATGGCTGTTTTCAGGCTGGCCACACCCCCTTTAGGGTGGGGTGTCCCCACTGGGGTGCCTGGCCAGTCTGGGTGAGGGGCTGAGGGCCGTTTTCAGGCTGGCCAAACCCCTCCAGCGATGGTAGCTCCCAGCCTCTCCTTTTTTTTTTATTCTGGGATTTATTTTCCTTCTATAATTGAAACTTTGTAGCCTTGAGAGGAGCTCAGAGCCGGCCAGGGCAGGCGGGAGGGAAGCTTTGCTTCCTCCATCGCCAGGGGCAACCCACACCTCCTGCTCACTCCAGCTCTGTGGCCATGGTTGGCTGAGAGCAGGTATCTGGGGTTTATTTATCTTCTATAATTGAAACTTTGTTGCTTTGAGTGGAGTTCAGAGCCAGGCCGCAGCAGGCAGGAAGCTTGGCTTCCTCCAACATTGGGGCAACCAAGCCTCCTGCTTGCTCCAGCTCCGTGGCTGCCGGCCACCATCTTGGTTGGATTAATTTGCATATAGTTGCTCTGATTGGCTGGTGGGTGTGGCTTAAGGCATAGCGAAGGTACAGTCAATTTGCATGTTTGTCTTTTATTAGTGTAGATTTGTAATGCCTAAGGGAGTAAGTTCAAACTCTTTGCCCTATGTTAAATGTACATAGGTAATTTATTCATATTGGAGTTTAATATGAATAAATTATCTATGTACATTTAAAAATAACTGAAATTTGTCAGAATTATTTTAACTCTAAATTGCAGAACTGCTCCATTTTATAGTGTAATATTTAATTTTTCATGGAATTTGTAATACTTAATGTTATTTCATATAAAATTGACTTTTAAAAAATAAGTTTGTAATATGTCCTTATCTCCTTGTTAGAATTATCAGAACACTGGTCCCTATCCCAATTGCTCATCAGAGTCTCAAGGCAAAGTTTCTCTAACTTTATTATGTTATGAATCAAATAGGGACCTTATTAAAATTCAGATTCTGATTGAATAGGTCTGGGTGGGACTTCACACTCTAACTTTCTAACAATTGCTCAGATGGAGTTTGTGTGCCTCCTTCAAAGATTACATTTTGGAAGGTCAGCTTTAAACAATATGAAGCACAGATTTAATGCTGGGCATGGTATAGTCACAATCATATGCAACTTTAATCACGGGCATTGATGGAATATGTCTTTCAATAGTCTCACCAATTCTATGAAGTGGGTACATATTATAATACCTGTTTTTCCATGAGAAAATTGAAGTTTAAAAAAGATTAGAAATAGTTCAAATTAGAAGTTTAAAAAAGATTAGAAATGAAACTGGTAGTTGTCCCAACCAGGATACAATCACCAGGGTTCCCATCCTAAAAGCCCACCTCTAACCACACCAGCACAGAACTTTTCTTTTAGAAGCATTTAGAGGAATAAATGCACTTTAGGAAAGCTACACCTAGCTAAACTGCTCAAACCGGTCTGCTTTTGGTTTGATGGCTTTATTTTATTTATTCTTGTTTTAACTCAATGAAGTTTCTGGAGAACAAAAAATGTAACTGGATGTGGCTTACCTCTGTCATCTGTCCTGTGATTATTACTTTCCTTCATATGGATATGGATATGGATATGGATATGCTGGTGGATACTGCCCATATGGATAATACCTTCCCTGAAAAGATAAAATGCAGAGAATTGAGACAATGACTGTAAATATTTCACAATAATTTCCATTAGAAACTTAATTTGTTAAAGTTGGTAGGAACACATAGATCACCTAGATGTTTGATTTTTCAAAATTTTAGATAGTTTTACACTTTTTTATAAGAAAAATATTTAAGAGAAAAATAGAACAACATTTACAGTTATACTGCTTGTTGACAATTTTATTGTTTTATAATACACGTGGAGCCAACCACTTCAGAAATTTAAATATTCCTTAAAGTATTACTTCCAAATTCCTGCTTTGTCCATCCTTGAGTTTTCCAGAGAGAAGGAATTTGCTGTTTCCAGGTTAGGTGGAATTGCTATGTCTCATTCTTGACTTATAATGACCTTACTGTTTCTTCAAACTCCTACTTTCTCTAATTTCATTCCTGCTAAATGCAATATTTTTTATCTCTCATTTATCTTTTAATTTGGTGCCATGTTAAAATTAATCTATTTAATATATTCATTACAATTTCTGAGACATATTTATACGACATGACAATAATTTGAGATATTGAGAGTATTTCATTAAAAAATCCTGAATAAATGACCTTTCTTATCTTATTTAACAGATCCATTTAACTTAACTTAATAACTTCATCACCTTCCACAAGAATCAAAAGGTGAAAACTTACCACATCACCTGTGCATTAGCAGCCTCTATGCTCCATTGTGGATATATTATATTTAATATATTTTAACCCCTAGGATTCCGGGGAGCGCAATCGCGCTCCTCCTGTCTTTTGCCAAAAGTGCCGGGAGCGCTATCGCGCTCCTCCTGCAGTGTCACTATTAGATGCTAGTGGTTCACTCTTTATTGGCAGATGGCACCTAAATGCAGATTACTTATGATGCCAAATGTTTGTAGTTCTAAAATTGACCACTGGCATTTATCTGCCTAATTTTTTACAGGTACTACGATTTTATGAAGTTTACTCAGATTTTGTAGCCCTAAAGCTTCGAAAGTCTGCTTTTATTAGTGATAATGATATTGCTAAATATGTCAATTCTTGCTGTGAAGATGACGATTTTGTGAAAGATATTGGAGAAGGGTATCCCTCTATTTTAACATTATATGTTTTGTTCGAAATTTTTTTCTACTAGTATTTTATAATATAATCAGCAAACAATATATGTCAAAGATGAAAACAAGTGTATTAAAGGTTTACTTAAGTTTTTGAATATGTAACTTCATTTACTTGAAATTCATAATTTTTTTCCTAAACTGCTGTAAAATCAGCAAAAATGCCTTGGCATTTTGGCATAGTTCCTAGGATATTGGTTGGCACTCAAAGGGTTACTATTCAACTATTCTTTAGGCCAAGGCAATTACTTACCAAACAATGATGCTTACATTCTGCAAAAACAGTTGGCTTCTTCAGGGTAGCATTATATGTTCTATGTAAATGCTACCAGTACATAAGCTTTGGTCCTTTAGCAGTATATCATAAATAAATAAACTCAATGTCCACATCAGGCATTCATTATATAGATATGTTTCAGAGATAAGGGTTGATTCTTCTAATAGAATAAATACTCAGACAAGGGAATGTG
The DNA here is from genome assembly GCF_964212035.1 of Myotis nattereri. Classification (NCBI taxonomy): domain Eukaryota; kingdom Metazoa; phylum Chordata; class Mammalia; order Chiroptera; family Vespertilionidae; genus Myotis; species Myotis nattereri. The sequence goes on from NC_138075.1 coordinate 187,209,994, forward strand.
TTTTACTATACCACATTATCTGGGCAATACTTACATGGTGTTTCTTTTTATAATAACGATGTTTCTGTTAAAATAAAGAACAAGTTAAAATTGTTATCCATGTTTAATTAGCAAGTTTCTCAGTACATGAATGTGTCTTACCTCATGAGATGAAGAATCAGCACTCTTGAAAAAAGAAAAGAAAAGAATGAACATCTCAATTGTATAATTCTAGATTGAATGTCAAATGCTCTTGGCTTCCACAGTTATGATTAAACAAAATGGAGGCAAAGCCTTAGGTAACTGATCACAAAGTTGGCTGTTTCATGTTAGTGACAGAATGAAGTCTAGGCTTAGGCTATAATTAATTCATTACATTTCAATATCTTCTCACTCAGGACCAAATTTCTTTTGTGTGATAAGGAAGAATCACTGTGACCAGGAGAGTGAAAATGAAAAGTTAAAATGTGGGTTAACTCAAGACCATGTAGGTTCGAAGTTGTGGGAAAACTATGTACATTTACATATTGATTGTACAGGTACAGACTGATGATATGATTATGGTTTTCTCTGTTCTTCTTGGATTGTTATTTATTTATTTTTGCATTTCCACTTCTGCGTGGGCTTAGTGTCTGTCTGTGTGTACTTGAGATTTATTCTAAGTCCTTAATGTAATGATGGAGGGTAATTTAAGGAAAATGTCCATACAAAACCAGGTTCGGGCAATGCAACTTTGGTCCACACACAAGAAACAAGAGACAATCTTTGACTAAATCCTGAGAACATATTCTTCAAAATTTTCTGATATACTTACAGTCAAGGCAACCATGAGAGCCATGATAAAGGCGAAGACAAAGATCCTCATATTTGTCTGAGTCCTGTGAAAGCATACATAACAGATCATTCCTGCACTTGCAAATCACTTATTGATCAAAGTAGGAGCCACAGCTTTGGGAGACAGATTGGATTTACAAAGAGAATTAAAACACGTTGCCTGATATCATGGAACTTAGAGACTAATAGAGAACATTAATATGTAAAGATAAGTGCTGTGGTATACAAATAATATCCTATATAATAAAAGGCTAATATGCAAATTGACTTAACTGCAGGATAACTGGTTGCTACGATGTGCACTGACTACCAGAAGGCAGATGCTCAATTCAGGAGCTGCCCCCTGGTGGTCAGTCTGCTCCCACAGGGGGAGTGCCGCTCAGCCAGAAGCCAGGCTCACAGCTGGCGAACATAGTGGCTGTGGCGGGATCCTATCCCACCTCTGTGGCAGCGTGGAGAGCGGGCCTAAGCCATCAGTCAGACATCCCCCAAGGGCTCCCAACTGTGAGAGGGTGCAGGCTGGCTGAGGGATCCCCTCAAGTGCATGAATTGCATTCACTAGGGTTCTAGTAGTATCGTAAAAATAGACAAAATGGGCATCTTAAACGGACCAAGAGAGGGAAGGTAGTAGTATTAAAGTAAAGAAAAGGTAAAGCTTGTGTATATAGAATAAGCAAAGAGAGATTTGGAGAAACAAAATGAGAGAGAGGATAACACATAAAAAATGGAATAGTTCACCAGGTAAGAAGAGCAAAATGGAAACAGGCTGATCATTTAGATTGTTGTGACATTATAGGGGCCTTACATAATGACATATAGTCTAATAATTAAGGTAAGGTTTAAAGAAATGTTTAGATGTTAGAATTCAAGCAACAGAAACAGTTTTTATAATAGAGGTAGAAAAAATCAGACAGGTTTCTGGCTTGAGAATTGTGGAGGTGGTATTACCATAGTATTAGAAAATTTATGATAATGGACAAAGAAAAGTCAAATTAAAGGAGTTTCAGGGAAAATAATTATAGATAAATTGAGAAGTTGGATTGGTAAAAATGATTTATTCTCCAAAAAATATTATTCAACAAAAGTACTTTAATCTGGGACTCTGATAGGTTTTCTGTAATCCAATATATACAAGTGAACTCATTTCTGTTACTGTTGTATGGGAAATAAATCCAATTATTTATTTCTCAGTTATAGACTTCTAAACAAAAACATATTAAAACTATAAGGTAAATAGTGAGTAAACATTTTTTCCCACTGATCATTTTTGGCCCTCACTTTTGATAGAACAATAAAATAACATTTTTTTCTGATAATAGAAGAAACTATTCTGTCTAATAATTCTAAATCCCAGACATCTGAACCATAATTTGTGACTGATGGTATTTCTCTTGTTCCTTATATGCTGATTTTGCCTCATTGGTTTAAACTTAAGACTGTATCATTGGAAAAACTAAGAAAATTATGTTTCTTGATGCAGTTTTTTTTTTTTATCCTTTACTACTTACCAAACATTTAGTCATGTGATAATACAAATAAAAATGAAGCTTTTAGTATTGTTCATATTTCAAATTTTATCGAAAGTAGGGAATTAGAGAAAATTTCAAAGAAACTAATTATAGATAGATACCCAGATAGATAATTTAGGATTTTTGAAGAAATATTATCCAAAGGACAAAATGATAAAAATTTGATATAGTATAAATTTCAACCAAATCACAATGAAATAAAAATATATTACATAAAATGAATCAATAAAACAAAATAATCTATTATATATATAGTGCTATTAGGCAGAAAATCAGAAACTAGTTTTACGATAAAAAAAAAACCAATGGCCGAGGCCGGTTTGGCTCAGTGGATGGAGCGTCGGCCTGCGGACTGGGAGGTCCCAGGTTCGATTCCGGTCAAGGGCATGTACCTGGGTTGCAGGCATATCCCCAGTGGGAGATGTGCAGGAGGCAGCTGATCGATGTTTCTCTCTCATCGATGTTTCTAACTCTCTATCTCTCTCCCTTTCTCTCTGTAAAAAATCAATAAAATATATTTTAAAAAAACAAACAAAAAAAAACAATGAAAATGTAATGGAAAATGAATTAGTGATAGTAATACAGTAACTTTGGTGGTGGTTAATTAAACCTTTGAAATAATATACACATGTGAAAAAAATTAAACTTATGCTACTCAAGAGATCATTTTTCTAATAAAAGATAGTCTTAAACTTTAAGTTAAAGGTAAAACTAAATATTAACACAGTGGTTGTTATAAATTGAGTCAAGAAAATAAAAAGACATCTAGGATATTCCACCTATGGAGAACATGAGCATATCTCCCCTTCGTTCTATATTATTCTTTTGATACAATGCTTGCTGTAAATTTAGGGTCATTGTGATCCTGTCCTCAACTTCCAACTCTGACATAGGATCATTACTTCTTTCAATCATTTCTTTATGGGAAATTGCCAATAAATACTGTATATTTTAAAAATAGTTTACAATTTACTCTGCCAAACAAAAATCAGAATAAGACATCATATTACACTTTTCATAAATATATTACCTTTTACCCAAGATGAGTCGCAAGAGTTCAAGAAACTGATACTGTGAAGTCCTAAGAGATGGTGTGCCTTTTCAGAAGACTGGTGTTTATATACCCTGAGATCCTCCATTTGTTTTTCTAAATCATGTCAACTATAAGATGATAAATATTGAACTAAAAATAATGGCCCAAATCTGTCCCCAAAGATACTAAAAATAGACTTAAAGTTTACAATAGGAGATTATGAAGCAGAGTGACCAGGAAATAATTGTGCCCATCATGTATTAATCCCAGTGTTTGTCTAGTTATACATGAACAAGCCTCAGAGAAATGTGCGCTACAGTAAAGTAAGCGTGGAAATGAATTGAAATGGTAAAAGTGTTTTTGTGGAACACCACCTGCTCTATTTGAACAAATGCATGTCTAAGATGGAAAAACTCCATGTCCAAAATGATACTATTTTATCAAAATTTTACTGGTTTTTTAATATATGGTGGCAACTCTTATAATAATCAAATTGGAGTCACCATTTATTTCAAATGTGTCTCCTACAAATTATTACAATGTACCTCTATTCTACTGACTTTGGAATATTTTAAGTCCTAAAGTATATTCAAAATGCAGTAACCTATTGAGTATAAGATAATAAAACAAATCTTAGTATTAAATTCCAATGACCATAGAGGTCAGTCCTCTATGTCTCACATAGTAACTGGATCCATATGTTTTGGTATTGAATTTTACTTTCTTTGAGTGTCTAGGGGCTCATGTTCCTACTGTAAGTGATGTTTTAGCATGATTCTTCCTAGATAGGAGGAAAAAATAATTTTCATGAAGTCCCCAGGCAAATTTGTATAAAAGTTTAGCTCTTTGAAACTGGTTGAATAAAGTAATATACTCAGAACTGAATACACAGAAAGTCAGTTTTAAGCTTTAGGTATATTTGGTGTCCAAGTCCATTGTTACTCAAAATGTGGCTCATGTGACCATCACAGTCAGCATCACTGGAGAACTTGTTGCAAATGGGAATTTATAGGCCTTCTTTCCAGGCATGTTGAATCAGAATCCAAGAGGTGCAGCAGCAATCTAATGTTACCAATATCTCTAGGTGATTCCTTGTTTACAATAAGTTTTGAGAAACCACATAATCAACTCATAAGTGCATTATGTTTCTGTAGACCTGACCCTATAAATAGAATTTAAGGTTTCAATTTTTAAGATAATATTTGTTAGGTGAATCTTCTATGCTATATTCAAACAACAGCATTAGATATTGTTATTTTCTAGGTGGCAAACAAAACATTATTAATGTTTTATTAAAGCAAATAAAGTCAAATTCAATTTAAATAATTTGTAATCTTTATTTTATTGATTTCTACTCCTTGTAGATATTTAGCCAATTATCAGTTCAAAACAAATCCATTGTCTAGTATATTCTCAATGGATAAAAGTCATACAAGGCGCAGTAAGTATGAAAATAAGTATGATTTAAAAAAAAATACATCTTGCTTTATTTGTTTGGGGACTGTCAAATGATTTTCTTCTTTTCTTTCTCTTTTTTCCTCCCTCTCTCTTGCTTATTTGCCTCACATTCTTTTCCCCTTCATTCATTTCTACAGTAATTTCTGTACTAGGTACTATATTAATGGACCTATGATATTCACAACCTACTGAAGAAAGTATAAGCTGGCGATCCAAAGACACTACCAAACTACGACATGAGGAAAAATACTAAAAAAAATCTAGGTAATAACCTACAGTTAACCTAACTCACCCATATTTTAGGCAGGGGCCCTTATATGTGGGCATTGTTCCACACACCATTTTCTGCTTCAAGGTGAAAGGAAGTGTGGGGATTATGTGTGAAAGAAGGGAACAAGAACAGTGGACTTTACACATAGGACTAGCCTTGTGTGTTACTTATGGATTCATCCTCCATGAACAGTAGGCCATTTTAGAATATTGATGGACCAGAACTTGTCCTGTTATTTTATAATTAAATAAAACAGGTATCATATAAACTACAACCAAGCACCATAATGTTTGAAAATGTCAGTGACTTTAATACAAGGGAAAAAACAATAAAGAGTGACTGCTATATCACAAGTGTGGCATAAAGTTGGTGGCATAAAGATGCAATCTCTGAATGAGCATTTATGATGATATTTGTGCTGAATTTCCCTTTTCTTATTCTTATCCTCTTTTTTTCCTTCCTCTTTTTTCTCACCCTTTTCTACACTTTTCTTCTCTTTCTCCTCTCCCTCCTTTACTTCTCCTGCAATGAACGCATGTTCTACAGTCTATGACAAAACACATGCAGTTTATTTAACTAAAAACCAGTTTGTGTTATATTGCTGTAGAATCAGAAGAGAAGTGGGCAAAGGCCAGAACCCTTTGATAACAACAAGGAAATGTGAAAGAAAATTTGAGAAGTCCATGAAAATTTCCTAGAATGGAAAGAACAGCAGAAGAGATGATGATTTCCAGGCAATTTTGAATTGTGGAAGCCAAGAAGGTGAAAATTCAGGAAGGAAGTATAATGAACAAATGTGGCAATGACCTTGCAGAGTGCTTAACCTCCATGAACTACAATCTTCTTATCTAGAATAGATATAATAAAGTGGGCCCTGGATTAAAGCAGAAAATATATAAATTGTATCTCAGATAGAAATGGTTTAAATATAAACATTAGCCCTAGGGGTTTGGCTCAGTTGATAGAGCATTGGCCTGTGGGCTGAAGGGTCTCAGGTTCTATTCCAGTAAAGGGCACATGCCTGGGATGTTTCTATCTCTCTCTTCCTCTCCCTGCCTCTCTGACATCAATAAAAATATATTTAAGTATAAAGTACAATTTTAAAAAAATGTTTTTATTGATTTCAGAGAGAGGAAGGAAGAGGGAGAAAGAGATAGAAACATCAATGATGAGAATCATTATTCAGCTACCTTCTGCATGCCCCCCACTGGATGAGTGACTGCAAACAAAATTGTGTGCACTGGTCCTTTAAGATGGTACATGTGTCTCTTGCAAACCCCCATCTCTCCCTGGCTGACAGAAAACCTGCATCTTTCACAGGCAGATGTTATGTGGGTGCCTCTTCATGGCTCTGGTGCTCCTGGCTAGAGAGCCTGGCTTGGGTTTTAGACTGAGGCTTTCCGGTGGGAATCTCTTCCTCAACCCCACCCTCAGCTAAGATATCCCTCCAGAACCTTTGGGACTGTCTGTGGGAAAGGAGCCAACCCTTTTCACATCTCCACACTTCCTATCAATCTCAATGTGATTTCTGTAAATCCTTGGTTATAGGACTTCTTTTCAGCTAGTCTTCAGTTGGTTATTCAGGATGATTGTTCTATAAACTAGTTGTAATTTCAGTTTGGAGCTGGGAAGAGGTGAGTGTAGCTTGTACCTAACTCCACCACCATTTTGGATCATAGAGAAATAACTTTGAAATATAATCTTTTGTGTATAGTGTTTATTTCAATTTTTTAAACTGATAGACTAAGATGCCATAATCATTCCTTTAACCAATTCCTTATCCCAGTTTGGCTAATACTGATTCAACTTTATATGAGAGTTTCTATGAGGTCAACCAATTCTAATCTATTTCATCATATTTCCTATTCTACATTTCTGAACAATTCTAACATTTCTCTGATTTTTCCCTGGTTCGTTAGCCACAGTTCCTATTCTCAACCTTCTCCAGGATCCTCATATTTTCAATAAGCCCATAGAAGCCTGAAGATAACCCCTAATTTAACTCCTCAGCAATAGGTAAGCAAAAACAAAAACAAAACAAGCCATAAATGATCTAAGACCCTCTATTAGTGGTTTCCCCAATGACTTTCATTCAGCAAATATTTATTGAATGACGTATTTATTGAGTGTCTGGCTCTCAAGCACTTCTCTGCATGCTGAGGACATAGCAGAGAACAAAAGAGACAAAACTCCGCTCTCCTGGAGCTTACATTATAATTGGGAATAGAAAACCAGAAATTAAAAAATGCTACATATATCTCAGGTGGTGATATGTGCTCTAAAAAAGTAACAGGCAAGGGCACAGATGACATTTTAAATATGAGAGTCCAGAATATCTTCTCTGATAGAATGACATTTAAGAACAGATAAATTGAGTATGGGGATGAGCATGGAAGATCAAAATCCCAAGCAGGAGAAATAGCAAGAGCAATTTAATTACAAATAAAAATATATATGGAATCAAATAAATAAATAAGCAAACAAAATAGAAATGGACTCATAGATACGGAGAAAAGACTGTCAGGTGTCTTGGTGAGGGTGTTGGGGGGCTAGGTGAAAAAGATGAAGGGATTAAGCAAAAAAGCCACACACACATAAACACAGATAGCAGTATTGTGATTACCAGAAAAATTACCAGGGAGGGGTAGGTAGAAGGTAAATGGGCGATAAATTGTGTCAGAAGGAGACTTGATGTTGAGGTGGACACACAATACAATATACAAGATGATGTATAGAGTTGTATATTTGAAACCTACATAATGTTATAAACAATATATTTAATAAAAATTTTAAATAAACGTTTAATACAAAAGAAAACTTGACAGGCCAATGGGAATGATATAGGTTTCTTATTCTTTGATTCTTGACTAACTTTATTGATAAATTTTAATAGCTGTGTTTTAAATATAAGATGTTTTTATTATATTTGAACAATCTCATTGGAATAATTGAAATACTCTATATACATAATGCAGAAATATCTATTTTTATCTAATAATTTGTCAGAGGTAACAATTATATGTTATACTGTACAAAAACCTGGATCATTATGCAAATTCACAATATTTTTTCATTTTACTTTCTTCCCCCCCTGAAATGTTTTGGCAGTTATTAAACAGTATCTCAAATATTACTCAGGAAATGGAGGATTTTAGTACCAGCCTTATCTCTAAACAGTTGTAGTGTCCTGAGCAAATAATGCAAATTCTCACATCTTCAGTTTCCCCATCTCTAAAAAAATTTTCAGAACACCATATGGATAATATTTAGTGTATCTTACAGTTCTAATTTTTTTAAATCATTTTTGGTCCCTGTAATATACTCTTTATCCTGGTTTCCTATCTGCTTTCTTTCTTGAGATTGTTATTTACTGGTATATGGCTTCACCTTTACACTTCACCCAAACCTCATGCCTGAGCATTTCAGATCTGTCACCAGTATGGGAAAGAGCTTTGGATTAGCACATTCTGTTTATGACAAGTAGTCTTAGAACATCTTGCTTTGATTATTTCTTGCTTCTCAATGAGGGTTGTCATATACAATTTCAATGGATAAAATTCTTATTTTACCTTACAAAATAGCAACTCAAGTTATATATTGGGAAATCTTGATTTGCCTACATGGCACTTTGCTACCTACTTGTCATTATGTTCTGAAGCTTACCTAGACAGTGACACTGATGTTAAACTTCTGGATTTTCAATTTTTTCTTAGACAAGCATTTTTCTCTAGAGTATTGTTAGTGATTTTCTTGATCCAGGTTTTACATACATTCTGGCCCAACAGACTCAATAAGTACTAATTAATGTAATTCAAAATTGGTGAAAAGGTGTCATAAAGAAATGCTGTATATATTGTACAATATGTAAATCATTTTGCTGAGAAAATGAAAAGGAAATGTTGAATAGGTAGAGCATGAATGCTTTGTATTTCTTTTCTTAGAAATCATGCAAACTTTTGCCAGTGACAATGGCAACTGAGAGCAGACATGGCTCTTTCCAATAGGACTTATGACAAGGATTGTTTCATCATTTCTTTTCATGCCTTCTGCTTTGCTCAGTATGAACATGTTCCAAGAATAAATATTAGCTGAATAGTTGAAACAGACAGTAGACATTGACTTAGGTTTTCTAAGCAATATAGTGACAATTAGCAGTGTTCCCCTCCCTCAAACATCAAGCATGATATAAACGCTAGTTATATTACAAAGGAAAATTATTAAGTATGCAAATACTTTATTTACTTGCTTTAAAAGGGCATATACCTCTGCTTAAGTCCTGAGTGTATTACCTCTTAAACACAGTGAACAGAAAAAGAGAACAGTGTAAAACTGAGCAGTGTAAAACACAATCAACCAATTATGTTTATGAACTTAATTGAACAAAATCTTGAAGGCTGCTTTTGTAAATAGGCACATATTAAGTACTTTTGAAGCCTGCTTCAGACATTCAGACTTTGGGAAAGACCCTTTTCCTCCCTGGGCTTCAGATTCCTTTCTTCTTCTTTTTTTTTAATTCTTTATGTTTAAAGTATTACATATTTCTCCTTTTTCTAATCTCCTGTCCTTCCATAAACATTAGCTGATGAACATTCACTCACTGCAAAAGATATGAGCTCAAACCTGAGAAGTCTCAATTTAATAAATTTGTAGCATTATCAATTATTTTTTATAAGTAGTTATTGTCTAGATGTAACTCTGTCCTAAAACCCATCAGCAAATCTGCACCATCTCCAGAATAATATTTTTTAAAAATCCTTTATTGTTTAAAGTATTAAATATAGGAATATCTATGTCTCCTTTTCAGAATATAATTCTTGCTTATAAGGAGAACAGCATGCTTTGCTCGTTGTTATCTGACCTCTTTTTCATTCTCTGTTCTCATCTCCAGACTCCCTTCATTGTATTTTATGACCCCGACTCATGATTTGATTTAGTTGTCTTTACTTGTTTCTGATATCCAAGACCCTATTCCTTTATTTCTTTTTAGCCTAAAATTCTCTCTCCTCCTCAAGTCAAGCCCTTCATCTGGCTTCAAGATCCTACTCATGACTTCTGTCTCCAAGAAGATCCTCTTTGTTTCTCCTATTCATCAGCTAACATAAATTAGGCATTTCCCTTGTGTGTATTGCACCTTATTAGAGCTTTATTAAAATGTTTGTTAAAACCCTAGCTGATTTGGCTCAGTGGATAGAGCATCAGCCTGCGGACTGAAGGGTCCCAGGTTAGATTCCAGTCAAGGGCACATGCCTGGATTGCTGGCTCGATCACCAGTAGGGGGCATGCAAGAGGTAGCCAATCAATGATTCTCTTTAATCATTCATGTTTCTATCTCTCTCTCCCTCTCACTTCCTCTCTGAAATCAATAAAAATAGACAAAATATGTATTTTTAAAATTTTTGTTTTATTTCATAACAAGTCAGCTTCATATTAATTTATCCTAAAGGTTTTGATGTCCTTGGGGACAAGAATTTTGTCTTTTTTATTGTTGTTGCATTCTTGGGGACTAGCAAAATTCTGGCAAACAAAGATATTAAAATGGAATATATTTAACTATTGACCTTCAACAACCTTCATATTAACCTATCTTCAATACTGCATATTTGAATATCTTTGGATCTAGTCATTGTTCTGAAAGTCTCTTTTTGGCTTTCTTTTTTTTTTTTTTTTTTTTTTGAGTGGAAGGAAAGAAGAGAAAAAGAGAAACAAAGAAACATGAATGTGAGAGAGACACATTGCATAGTTTCCTGCTGCACGCACACCAACTAGGCACTGGGATCAAACCCACAACCTAGGTATGAACCTTGACCAGGAATTGAACTTGGGATATTTCAGTGTGTGGGACAAAGCTCTAACCACTGAGACATACCAGCCGGGGCCAGAAAGTCTGTTCTTTCTGATACTGAAATTCCCAGCTGGTCAAAAACTGTAATCTGTATTTCTTAACATTGCTCACTTTTATTAGGACCTGCTTTTTCCTTTTTTTTTTTCTTTTCTATCTTCAAGCCCATATGAGAGTTCTGTTTTATTACTGAACTACTTCCATCTCCTCTTTCCACTTCATGATTAGAAATTTTAGTACAAACACATTCAATTCCCTGTCCTTACCCCAACATTCCTTTGATCTTTTGATATTGTAATGCAACCTTCTTGGCATAAATCAACTTGGGTAAAGAAAACAAGCTGATTTCCACTCTCATTAGGCATTACTGCTGAGGAAATCTTCATTCATTTTTATTTTCACAGTAACCAAAAATGTTCCCTCTTTTAAATATCACAAACTCATCACCAATTGTCTCACTTTAAGATGAAAACTCAATCACATCAGTTGGGAAAATAAGATAATTTAATTTCAATTTTTCTACCCTATATTTCAAAGTATATATCATGTTTATTCATCTCTCCTCTTTTTGTTTATACCAGCCATCCAGATTCCTTTTCTTGGCTGTTTCTTTACAGAGGGAGGCTTATTCTTCTTGTGTACAAGGTAATGGTTTTAAGAAATGATTTTTTATCCCCAGATTAAGTGTCACTGGAGCGAGTAATTTGACTTACACAACGAAGCTACCATCATGGACTTATCTTGTCATTTTTCCCCCAAAATGGCATAAAGCACTAACAACTGCTCCGATTAGCATGAAATTGGGGCCTTTGTGAAGCCCCTGCGTTCCACTCGTTCTCATATAACGTTGTTTCCCCACAGCTGAGATCTTGACGAACCACCAAGTGCTAGAAACCTATGTCTCATTACTTGGCCTCTGAGCCGGAGGTCACTGTCCTCTAAGGATTGTCTTTAGTTATTAGATAATTGCATTTCCTGGACTGATTTCCTTTATCAGATGTGAATTGCTCCCTTGTTAAAATGCTCCTGGGCATTTCTGGGGACAGATATTAGGAAGAAATTATATTCTAATCATGTCAATTTCTTGGAATTGAAACTCACTATTGATTTTTTTCAAACAATAAAATTAGCATACCATTAAACATAGTATATAAGTAGCCACAAAAGCAGACAGACCATCATTCACTAAACTCTTTCTTCACTTCTTGTTCTCCACTTTGAAGAAAGGTAAGAATTTAAGATATAAGTTTGATGTGTCCTTTTTTTGCTTTATTTTAAGCTTGGTATATATACATATTTGATATATATACATATACATATGAAGAAAATAATTTTTAAAATATAGTATTTGAAATAAAAGTATTTATGTAGTGCTGACTTTATTTTAAAAACTTATGGGAAAATAGTAAAAGTGCTTATAAAGATTTGGTAAAAATTATAATGATCACATAAGCTTAATGAGTTCAAGAAAATGTAATAATGGTGATTAATATTTTTTTAATACAAGGCTAGTTAACAGGTTATATTAACAGGTCAATTTTCAGGCTCTGACTGGGTAGCTCAGTTGGTTAGAGTGTTGTCCTAATATGCCAAAGTTGACGGTTCTATCCTTGGTTAGGGCACATACAAGAATAAAGCAATAAATGCATAAATAAGTGGAAAATCATATCAATGTCTCTATCTTTCTGAGATCAGTAAATTTAAAACAATTAAACACAACTTAAAAATCTCCTTTCTGAATTAAATAACTCTTCCAATTTTATTAAACATACCACAGTCATTAAAGCAAATATATTTAAATTATTGTAAGGGAATAGGGATAATTGCTGGGAAAACTTTATTTACCAGGTAGGTATAGAAGTGGCATGTAGAGTCAAGACATTATAGGAATTGTTTGGGAACATATACTACTAGAAATGCTTTTGAATAATATTTAGAAGAGTGTATTAATCAAACTTGTTTACAACATGCAGCATACCACTTTATTTAATTTATAATATTTCAAAATAATTTAAAAATAGACATATGAAATACAGAATTTAGTTAAAGAGAGACAACATTTTACTTTTAAGAAATTCTAGAATATATACAAATAGCTTGGAATCTAAAAACAAAAGAGTGATTTGAAGAAAGTGTACCAGAGAATATATTAGTCAATAAAGAAATCTGGCTTATAAAATGGCATATAAAATGCTAATAATAAATTTGGAAAATGTAACAAGATCTTTCATAACCATAATTATCTCTAACACTTTTTTGAAATCTGCCAATAAATTATTTGTAAAGTTATGGAGGTCTTACTTAAACAAAGTCAAAATAACACTGCTATTTGCAAGACCATGAATGAATCTTGAGAATATTATGCTAAGCAAAATAAGTCAGACAGAAAAATCCAAGAATTATGTAATTTCACTCACATAAAACTGGACAAACAGGACAAAGTAAAAAACCTTATAGTTGCAGACAACACTATGGTGGTTACCACAAGAAAGGGGAGAGGTAGTTAGGGGTAAAGGGAGTCAAATATATGGTGGTTGAAAGAGATTTGACATTAGCTGGTAAGTAAACAATGCAATACACCGATGATGTACTATAGAAATGTACACTTGAAACATATAATTTTATTAACCAATGTCACCACAATAAATTAAATTTAAAAATAATTATATACCAACCTTAAGGAACGGCTAAGAAATATATTTTTGCTTAAAAAGAAAAATATTCAACATTAAAATATAGAAAAGAATATTTTCTGATGAATTAGAAACCTTTTTTCATGAAATATTTGTAGTTTAGAAATTCAGTTTATAAATCTGTTTATAAATTGAAGATTATTTGTCAAGGTGTATTGATAGGACAAATAATATTTTTACAAGAAATTATGGAGATGAAACAAAGTCAAGCATTGAATACATTTTGTTAAAAAATGTTAACAAATAGTTTATGTTATGCTACAAGAAGGAGTGGTCTGCAATAGGGACTGGGCAACAAAATCTGATCCTTTGATAAATCAAGAGATTACAGAAAAAAGAAAAGACATGGTGTATGATATATAAAGTTATATGTCACAAAGGAGAAGAGACATCATTAGGAGTATGAGGATGAAGACTGTGTACTGGGTACACATGAAAAATAAAGAAACCATTCAGTCGAAGAAACATCTGTATAAGTGAAGCAAATAATGAAATGCTTAAACAAAGATCCCAGTCTTGCTAGAAATAAGGATATATGATTAAACAAAATATTCCTAGAAAGGTAAAAAAAAATATGTTCTTCTATGTATACATTTTCTTTAATCAGTATTTTCCCAACAGATATGAGGATTCATTAGGGCTAAGACCTTAATATTTTGTTCCATTATTTTAAATCAAGACACCAGACAGCATCGGGTATTTAAGGATGTGAAATAAATATTACTCATTTTGAATAAATGAAGCAATTAATAAAGTTTTATATAAAATTTAAAACTTCTTTCTATCTTTCGAAAAAACACACAACACAGTGTATTTAAATGAGATAAAAAAGAGTAAGGTAGGGTACAGCTGATAGCTGAAAAAAATCTGACTGGTTGGCATTAAATTATAAAATTGATATGTAAGATCAAGTTGCCATTGTAGATTTTGTCTTTGGTGTATAATAAAACTTCTATTAGTATTTTTTCTAAAATGCAAATATTTCACATTGCTTTTAGTTTCTTTTTTAAAAAGTTATTCTACCTAAATAAGAGGTTAGACAACTACACTATCATTTACTACACTATCATTTTCTCATTTTCCCTTTCACAGGACTTGAGAGCCATGAAGGTCCTCATCCTTGCGTGCCTCGTGGCCCTTGCTCTTGCCTGGGAGGTAAGAAAAACTCTAAATGATTAACATTAAATGCACATATAAAGCTGAATTTCAACAGATATATTCTTAATCACTTACATTCACCCATTATTTCAATAGAGTCCTGTAGGACCATAAATCTTGGTTAAATGTTTTCTACGCCACTGGGAAACCAGTCCCGAAAACACCAAACAAACCAATAAGCATCAGCCAAAAGAAGAAGAAACAAATATAAAAACAATAAAAAAGAGTAATATTGCACAAATACAATTGCATGTAGTGCAACCTAGATAAACATGTCAGTGATGAAACTGATGTACCTTTCACCCTGGGGCATCAGGCCAAATCCTACCTGTGTCTACTCAAAGAAATCCAGGGGGTGAAGTATAAAACAATTGTCATATTCATAAACATATTTGTAACCATAATGAAAGTGTTTGATACAAATTCAAATAACTCCCTTTCTGTTACTCGTGAAAAATTGTTCTTCACTCAGGTAAAATAAAATTATACCATTGAAGTTATCAAGTATAAGAGACATAAAACACGATTGCATTTCAAGAATCTCAGAAGACATACAACATTTTTTTATATTAAGTTTGTGAAGGACATTTCTCTGCATAAAGAAGGTGAAAATTAAGTAAGAAAATGAGTTAGGCACGGAAACTAAATGGTGTTTTGTTTTGTTTTTGTTTTTACAGAAAAAAGAACTCAGTGTATCTAGTGAGGTAAGATATTTTCTTTATAGAAAAATTTATCAACTATGAATAGAGACATTCTGCCCTGGCTGTTGTGGGTTCGACCCTTGGTTGTGGAGGACAGGAGGCAACTTATACATGTTTCTCTCCCACATCAATGTCTCTCTCTCTCTCTCTCTCTCTCTCTCTCTCTCTCTCTCTCTCTCGCTCTCAAATTGATAAAAAAAAAAATAGTCATATTCTTTGATGATCCAGTGGTTGATTTTGTATTTTTCTTTACAGACGGTAGAAAGCATTTCCAGCAGTGAGGTAAGACAATGTTCACTCTGTGGCTATTTTCCATTCAGGAAGAGTAAATTGCTAGATACTCTTGAAGGAGTGAGGAACAACTCAGGCAGTATAAGGCCTGCAGAATCATTTGGTCTGGCCCTGCCAAGGCATTAGGGGTGAGTTAATGAAATATTTTACCAAATATAGCCGGCTAATTTTTAAGTTGATAATTTTAAATGGCCCCCTAACGATGATATAAATATCCAAATTGTCCTTGGCAGAAAAAAGGTTCCCCACCCCTGCTTATATTGTGTTACTTTAGGAGATTTAAGTCATGGCAGCTAGTTCTGACATATAAATTCTAATGTAAATTTCCATGATATACTTAAGAACAAAGTAAAATGCTTGCAGAATTCACTATTCAAGCACTTTCTATGCCAGCTGCTACTTGAATTGTCACTGTGCCTCACCCTCTTCTTTAAGAGAACTCTACAGTCCTTTTTTGTGTCTTGAGCTCTCTCCACCTTGACCTCATGCCCTGCTTTGACTGCTTTTTGGACACCTTCTGTGGATTTACATTGAGTAGGAGCTGTGCTACAAATTGAAAAGCAGATGCCCATAGGAAAGAATTGCAATATAGGGGTGGGCAGACATGCAAATAGACATATTTTATCATTACAGGAGTCACTTTAGTAAATAAGAAGCAGTGAGACTAGTTTTAGTCTTAAGTCTGTCTGGGAGGGTCAGGCAGATATATACACTTGCACCACTGTTGGGGTCTGTCACCTGATAAATGGTACCTGGATTACTTTATCTCTTCCTAAAGGTTATCAGATCCTTAGGAAAAGTATTTTAGTTCTCACAGTTCATTTGAAGACTGAACATAACAAACGAACTAAGAATAATGAACAGAATGTGTTAACACTTATAATTTCTTATTAATGAATTTTATTTTTTTAGAATCAGATAGCGCCTTTTGTTGATATTGTATTTTTCACTTGTTGTCATAGGGAGGTAACATAGAGGGAAAACTAGCATCTATAAAATGCCTCCGGTTGTACTATGTTTGCTAATTTCCTCTTCTTTCTTGACTGCATTCATCTGTCTCTTTTATAGAATAAGCTTGTGCAAAACAGTGAAACATATAAGTTTCAGTAATTATGCTGTGTTTTCAATATTATCAAGCAAGACACCCATATTAACCTTGTAATTTCTTCATTTTCTGATTCATACTGGCAAAAAAAATTTCCATTATAACCTAACCTACTTTTATTTTTATTTTTATGAAGGAATCCATTACCCACATCAATAAGGTAAAGCTATTTTTAAATTTTTTAAATGTATTGGAGTGACATTGGTTAATAGGATCATATAGATTTTAAATGTACATTTCTATGATATATATCAGTATATAGCATTGTGTGCCCATCACCCTAAGTCAAATCATTTTCATTCACCATTTTTGACCCCATTTATCCTTTACCCTCAACCCTCTTCTTTCTGACAACCACCATACTATTGTGTCTATGAATTTCAGTTGTATATTCCACATAAGGTGTGTGTGGGCGGAGATAAAACACTTATGTTTAAATATAATATTTTCAAAATGTCCTACATTTAATTACTACATATCATACTATTTATTTTCATGTTATTTGTTTTTTAACAGAAACCTGAGCAGTTTGAAAATGAGGAACAGCAACAAAGAAAGGTAATCTGTTCATGATGTGTATATTTTAAAAATTATTATAAAATATAATCCATACAAAAAGATGTGCATTATTCAGTCCAAAGAATTGTAATAAAATGCTGCCAGAATAAGAAATAAAATATAAATATTTTTAAAGATAAAAGTGAATTTTTACGCTCATAATCCACTTATAGAAATTCAACTAAATACTTAAGAATAATTATTGATTTGCTCACTTTATTAATGGTGCACCTGTTTTACAGAAATGTACACTATTGGATACATGTTCAGGTTGGGAACTAGGTTCCCTTATTTTCAAGATAGATAGGCTGATGAAAGAAATGGGAAGAAAATATGGCACAAATCCGAATCTGATCATTGATTAGCTGTATAACCATGGCCCCAAGTTTCTCTGCACTTCCATTTCTTCAACTATAAACTGAGAATCTTAATAATCCCCTAGGGTTGATGAGCTGGCACACAGTAAATACTCACGGATTTACTTTAAAATTGTATATTTTATATTAACATTGATGGATACAGTTCATAAAAGACTTTGCATTACACAGAGGGGAGAATTGAGATACAGAACAACTGAGTACACAATTGTCTGACAATATCATACAGTTATTAAGTAGCAGAGCTTGCTTAACAATTAGGTTTTCTTAGACAACAAAGAATTATTTCATTAAATTACACATGTGGTAACATAGTTATCTAATTATATTATTTCAACTTCTTGTTTTATCAATGGCTACCATTTGTTTGGAACATACACCAAATATTTCTGTAACTAAAAATAAATTTACAAAAGATGGCTCTTTAAGGACTCACAGTAATGACCATTAGCCAATGAAAGCAGTGCTAGAAGTTAGCTGGTTTTGAGGCACTCCTTCAATTAAAACACAAATTAAGATTTACTTTTCATTAAAATACAGAGAAGTAAACTTTGGAAACATTCCTCTAAGTTTTTTAAAAAAATTAACTTTCATTACATAAAACAATTTGGCTTAATATTATTCCACCATGTTGAAAAGTTTATGCCCTCTGAGTACCAAATTGTACAGCAAGTCACAGTATTGAAAGCAACTCAGAAAGGAGAAACAAGCTTGAAATCCCTAAACACTGATTTCAGTTTGATCTGGGTCTCCCTAAAAAGGAGTGGGTTAGTAAGAAACCCTTCAATGCGTATTTAAATGATTTTCACATGATTTACCTGCATAGGTAAAAGATTTTTCATCTCTTTCACTCAGGATTCCTCAATAGAGAGGAGGTTAATTCATCATGAATGACAATTATAGCTGAATCATGGACACAAAGATTCTTTTTCTTTTCTTCCAGGATGAACGCCAGGACAAAATCCACTCCTTTGTCCAGCCACAGCCTCTTTTCTATCCTTATGCTGAGCCCATGCCTTACCCTGCCCTTCCACAAAACATCCTGCCTCTTGCTCAGCTTGCTATGGTGCTGCCTCTCCTTCAGCCTGAAGTGATGGAAGTCCCCAATGCTAAGGAGACCATCATTCCCAAGCGCAATGTGATGCAATTGCCTAAATCTCCAGTAGTGCCATTTCTTCAGCGCCAGATCCCAAACCTCACTGACCTCAAAGCACAGCTTCCTCTGCCTCTGCTCCAGCCCTGGATGCCCCAGATCCCCCAGCCTCTTCTTCAGACTCCCATGCTTCCCGCTCAGCCCCTGGTCTCCCTTCCTCAGTCCAAAGTCCTGCCTCTTTCCCAGCAAGTGTTGACCTACCCCCAGAGAGCTATGCCTGCCCAAGCCCTTGTGCTGAACCCAGAGCTTCTGGTTGACCCTACCCAGGCATTCTACCCTGCGACGCAACCTATTGCCCCAGTTTACAACTTATAACACGTAAGTCCTACTTTATTAACTCTGTTGCTTCATTCATGATGCGTATATATAATAGTAGAAGAAGTGAGATATCCAGAATAAAAGAATAAATAAATATTTAATGGACATCCTAATGCACATAGTTGACATCAGGTATTCTCAACTCTAGTTACACAAAAAAATAGTTTAGAAAACTTGTTTCCACCCAAGTACCAATGTCTAGGAATACTTGCAGACGTTTAGAAAGAATTGTTCTGATTATCTATGTAGAAGATATTAAATATTTAGAAGAAATTATTTCAGAGAATCTGATTTAATTGATGTGTAGAGAATATAGCTAAAGAAGATTGAAATGTACTAAAGACAGTTGAATTTGGGAATTTGAGTGTAGAATAGAGAAGTTCTATTATTTTCTACAGTTTTGAAGTTTTCCTTGTGCACATCTATTCTCTACATGCTTTAATGCACATCTTGTTCTATATGTACATGAAAGGACAAATGAGTGAGATGTCTATTCATTATTCACCAAATTTTTATTTATTTTTTTAATTACAATTTTTATCACCATTTATCCTGCCCTCTTACCCTCTTATACCTCCACCCACTCCCACATTGATTGAATTTTTAGAAGAATTGTTCTATCCAAGAAGTTAATTGTATATTTATTTATTTTTCTCTTTTTTAAGGTGTAAGAGGATTTCAGAGTTAATGTTTGCCCCGCATAGTTGGTAAGTTCTTACTGTTGGTGATTAGACTGATTGTCTTTATAGTTAACACATTTTTACATTACATTGTCCTGAATAAGCCTAAGATAGTGACAGACTCCATCGACATACAAAATTAATTATTTATAATCAATGTGTCATGTACATTCAAACCAGTTGAGTATTATGTACTCACCTGAAATTATGCATCTTATATTTCATTAAATATAATTGCATTATTGACAGATATGTCTTTTAAGTGCCTATGTTCTTATGCTTGATTACCATAATTTTCAGAGTAACACCGAAAACAATTTCTTCTACTTTTATGTAAATATGTATGACTTTTAAAGCAATCTACATGCATTCTCATTTCTACCTTAGACTTATTAAATTTTAATGGTTTTTATCACATTTAAAATTTACATATTGTCTTTTAATTCATGGGTCAAATAAAATTATTGAGTCTCAGTGTGAGGATTAAAAAGGGGACAGACTCTAACTTTGAGATTCTTGAGATACAAATTTTTACTTATTGTGGTAAACTAGATATTTCTCCAAAACAATTCCAAGTCAGATACTCTTTGGTCTTAGAAGACTTTCATATGCAAGATAGGGCTCAACATGGTGCATTGGTAATAAAGTTCCTCTAATGAGTTAGTCACCCCAAAATTCAAAATGGAGAGACGTGTAAAGTTATATAATAAAACATAACTAATTATATTTGTTCTCTATTCCATAGAATTGACTGTGACTGGAAATGTGGCATCTTTTCAATCTTCGCATCCTGCTATCCAAAAAATTAACATTTTTAAACGATTCGACATGCAAACTGTGAAAATGTATTTATTTATGTATTATATAACGTTCATTTTAATTTGACTCATAACCTCTCTTTTCCATATTTTAATTCAGAGAGTACCACAAATTTCAATTTTGAGTTGGAAATGCCATAACCCTATCAATAATATGTATTCAAATAGTTTCTATAATTGTACTTATTATTGCTATATCCTAAACAGTCATTTCAATAAATTAACCCTTTATGCATATTAAGATTTCCTGTCTTTATTATAAATTTTCAAACATAATTGGTTTCTTTAATGTTAACTTGATTATTATTGTTGTTAAAAATAGCCATGGAAGATTGAAATTAAATGGAAAGCTTTGAGTTAAATATTAAGATATGTTAAAAAGTAGAGGGAAAAGATAATCATATGCTGGGTTTGCTCTAGAAAGACTTGGTTACCCCATAGTCACAGTTTAACTATTACACCTGTGCCTTTCACCCTCCAAAGTACAAAACATTAGATGTCAGATTCTATGGTCACCCTAGAAAAAAGTTTCAAATGTGAAATCTAATTCACAGCTCTACAACATAGAAGCTAAGTTGTGCTTTAAAAGTTACTTGATCTTCTAGAGCTTTGATTTCAACATCTATATAAGAGCCAGTTCAAAGGGTTTTATTGAAGTTTGAATGTGATTAGTGGACTGCACAGTACCTGATGAGTGTTTCTTGTTGCTCCATGTTGCTGACTTGACTTGTATCAGAGCAGCAAGAGCCAGTACCACAATCAGTAAGAGGTGGGTTATGTGATTTTTGGCAGTAATGCCCAAGAACCAAAAACTTACAGAAAACTCTTTTATGCATTGTCACTGACAGTGGAGTAATTGTTTCATTGTGATGAATTATTTCTCTACTAACTCCTGCACTGCACACTCAGGTCTGTCCACTTGAGTTTACACAATTATTCATCTCTAGCAATTATTCCCTCTTTGCTGCATCCTCCACTTTTTCCTAACCTTCAGGATCAAATGCAAACCAAACATATGTTATTCTTTGATCAACCTGTTCCCATCAAGTTTTTGTCCCTACTGAAACCACTTATTTTTCCAAGATCTCCAACTTTCTTCTTGATAAAATGTTAATGTTAACCATCTTCTCAGTGCTATTTGGTAAACTTGATCATTCTTACTTTTTTGAAATATCAGACTTCTCTTCATTTGAAATCCTAAACCTGTTACACTCTTGGTTTCTCCCTTAATTAACTAGCTATTTCTTTGCAGTATCCCTTCTGATATTTCATTTTCCAAATCGTTTAGGGTTGGGTACCCTAGGAGTTAGCCTTATCTGGCTGATATTGTTTAGTTTCATGGTTTTAATCATTCCATCATCTGAGAGCATCTAAATGTATATCTTCAAACTTCTATCCTCATCTCCAAGCTCCTAAATTCCACTGGCCTTCTTGGCCTCCACACCTGAGTATCTAATTAATATCACAAACCTGGCTTGGCCAAACATAACTCTTCATCTGGATTCATTCTCTAACTTACTTTTATTTTATTGGGTATACTTAATTAAAAAAGACAACTGATAGGGTATGGTCAATAGATTCATTTGAATAGGCACTTCACAAAGGAGAATATCTTATTGGACAATAAACCTATGAAAATATACTAAACATGCAAATTAAAGCTGTTATATAATATCATGACAAGCATTTGAATGACTAAAATGAACAACCAAAATTGAGATATCAAGTGTTTGCAAAAATAAACTAAAGAAGCCTGGGCAGCTGCTGCGCAGTAGATACAGGCAGGCCTGTGAACCAAAGGGTCACTGGTTTGATTCCAGGTGAAGGGTGTGTTTCTGGGTTGCAATTGGCTCCCCACACCTTTTGGAGGGGTGTGCAGAAGGCAGCCTGTCCATATCTCTTTCTCACATAGATTTTTCTCTCTTACACACACACACAGTCTCTCTCTCTCTCCCCCCCCCTCCCCCTTCCACTTTCTCTGAAAAAGCAATAAAAAAAAATCCTCAGGCATAAATAAATAAATAAATAAATAAATAAATAAATAAATAATAAAAATAAAAACATGAATACTAAGCCATGATGATGAAAATGTAAAATGGAACAAATACCTTAGAAACCAGTGTCAGTCTGTGTCTAAGATAAACCTTTGCATATTTCATGACTAGTAGTTCCACTCAGATATATAGCAAATAGAAATAATGTATATGTGCGTTAAATATATGTACCCAATGTTCTTAGCAGTATTATTCTTAAGACCTTAAAGTAAAATCAACACTAATATGAATCCAATTTATTTTGTATAAATAAATTATAATATACAATAGAATGGAATCTTATACTGCTACACAAATATGAGTGAGCAACTGCCACACAAACCAATAAGGATGAATTTTATATAAATACTAGTGGCCCAGTGCATAAAATTCATGCACATTAAAAGGGAATTAAGTAGAGGAAATATTTTAATATTGCTATTTGCCCTTTCTTTATAATAGAAATGTCAGAGATGAAAGAAAATTAGTAAAATGTATAATAAAATATTCCTCCTGTCAGAGTCTGGGGCACACTGTGGGACCCAAAGTCAAGTCCCCGCCCTCCCGTGCTTGCTTCGAAATTGCACAAGACCCAGACCCAGCTGGCCCCATCCCAGTCAAGCCCCACCAGACAGGTGGCACAGCCTCAAGTCCCACATCATGCCTTGCCAGGTTGGGGGGGGGGCACAGCCTCAGGTCCCCTGACCAGGGCAAAGGGCACAGCCTGAGGTCCCCCAGCCCAGCACCGGGGTCCCCCGTCAAGCCCGACTGGGTGGGGGGTGCAGCCACAGGTCCCCGCAACAGCCCGGCACCATGCAACCTCAGGTCCCTGCTGATCGCACTTTACGGGAACCCTGCCTCCACTGTGGGCGCAACCATCTTGTGATGGCATGATGTTTAATTTTCATATTACCTCTTTATTACATAAGATTAATGAATGACAGTAAACAGACACAAAATATAATAGAGTTCATGCCCCATAAATAGACTCTGTTGGAATCTATACAATATTAATTTCTAGTGAAATAAATTAGACTAGTATCTATCTGAGGGAGTTAGATCTTGATAAGGAACATGAGGGGGTGCTCTCTGGTGCTAGTGATATTCTTTCTATTAACCTTGTTTATATATTTGCTTTGTAATTATTCATTTTATGTGAGTTTTTCTAAGTGCCTGTTTGTTGTTTTATAAATTTAAAATGTATGTTACATATAAAACCATGCCTGGCCCACCTGCTTCTTCTTCCCTGCGTGTGGGACTTCACCAATGCAGAATCACCTTTTAGCTTTTGACTTGAATGCAATTCAATCATAGGACATAGGATCTGGTTTCCTCAGGAACTGTGGAATGACTGGATAATGAAATTGCAAAATGCATGGTTTTAACCTTATCAGGTTGAAATTTGAAAAATAAGAATCAGGATATGGTAGAAAATTTGCATTTGTGGTATATACATAAAATAAAACATAATTCACCTTCTAACATGAGGAAAGCTGCCCTCGAGTTCCGACTGATGCCAGACAGTCCCGCTTCTCCCATATGAGTCTGGGTCCCTAGAGACTCGCCCAGAACTGGAGCTCAGAGCCTGAGACTCCCTCCCGATTGAAAATGACAACCGCGCCCTCAGCCGCCAGCCCGCTCCGCATGCACCTCCGCACCTTAGTATTTTACTTCAGCACTGCGCCTCCTCTGAGTCTCGGTATGCTTTTCTCTTTCCTTCTAGTTGTAGAATTTCCACTCAGCCAGCCTTCCTGTGGTTCTGGATGATGTCCATTCCGTCATTTAGTTGTATTTTTGAAGTGGTTGTTCGAGGCAGCAAACTCTGGTGTTTACCTATGCCGCCATCTTGGTTTCTCCCTTGATATTGCATTCTTTATTTGGATGTAATAGTACCTGATTCAACAAGATTGTGTAAAGATTTAATAATTAAAAAAAAAAGATTTGATAATTAGTTGTGGGAAAGCCTTTAACCCCTAAGCATAGAAAGTGAACATCATTTTGGTTGCCATGTTTAAGTATTTGTTCTATATTGGGTATTGATTCTGTAGATGCCTTATATTTGTTATTGCACCAATTCTTCCAGCAAATCCTGAAGGATATCACCACATAAGGTAAAATGAGGATCACCTAGGTTAAGTTACTTGGCCAGAATCATGTCACCACAAAGGGAAAGAATCCTTTGAGGCATTTGAACATTTATATGCATAAGGATATCTCTTTGAGTGGTGGGGCAATGATAGGATGTTTAAAAGCTAACACTTGCATCTAGCCTCTTCCAAAAGAAAACCACGAAGCAAAGTCATTTGTCAAGGCCTAATTTCATAAATAATGACTAACATCTACATGACCTCTGCCTTTTAAAAACATACCTATTTTGGCCCTAGCTGTTTTTGCTCAGTGGATAGAGCATCAGCCTACAGAATGAAGAGTCCTGGGTTCAATTCCAGTCAAGGGCACATGCCTGGGATGGGGGCTGGATCTCTAGTAGGGAGTCAGCGGATCAGTGATTCTCTCTCATCATTGATTTTTCTATCTCTCTTTCCCCCTCTCCCTTCCTCTCTGAAATCAATAAAAATATATTAAAAATATAAAAACGTACATACTTTGAAACCATACTGTACTTGAACTTCTTTATAAATAACACTCGATATGGTCACAAATCATGAGTTGAGAAGTTAATCAAATATATATATATATTGAATCAACTATTTGATTGTTAATATTAGAGGCAGGGCCAATGAAAGGACAGAGGAGTAAAAACAAAACAAAACAATGATTATTCTTAGGTTCTGAAACTCCGAAATGCAGGGCAAAATTAACTGAGACAGGATGAGGGGTAAAAACACAGAGCTCCATTTTGGATTTGTTAAATTTCAGCTGCTTTTTATATGCAAAGTGTGTAAACTGGAGGGTCGTAAGGCAGTTCAGGAGACAGCACACAGGACATGTAACTCTGCATTCTACCAACCTCTCTTCACTCTCACATTCTTGCCTCAGCATTAGAGCCTTGGTACTGTCCCACTGTTCCCTTCCAATGTCTTTAGTTCCAGAAGTTGCTCTCTCTCTCTTTTGTGCAACCCTCTGCAGAATGGAGATTAGCCTTTAATTTGGCTGCTTTTCTAAAGAAGAGTAAAGGTCTGTTTTCATGAATTTTGGTGATAAAATTTCCTATCTCATAAAAGTTATAAATATAAGCATAACCAATGGACATAAGACACTGGGGGATAGGGGAGGCTAGGGGACTGTCAAGGGCGGGGAAATGGACACATATGTAATACCCTTTGTAATACTTTAAGCAATAAAATAAAAAAATAAAAAAAGTTATAATAGACTGTACTTTGTAGATTTTAGCTGCCAATATTTACAACCATTGCATAAGTGAGATTTTCTTTCCAGCCACCTGCTAGAAGTGCATTAGCTTCCCTTACAAATATGACTAAAGACAACGTTTTGCTTAGTACTCTGGTGATTTTATGTAAACTGCATGCATTAACCTTTCTTTTAGTACAGAACAGTTCACAACTACAATGTCATTGCCTAGACGATTTACTTGCTCTTTGAATACCTATTCAGCTCGATTATGATCTGCTTTCTTCCATGATCATTGTCCCAGAAGATTATAAAACAACATCGTATGTCTTTGGTTAAAACTATTGACAGATTGAAAAATATTGATAATGTTAGTATATAATAGTTGCAAAAAATGTTAATGACAATAAAGATAAATATGGGTGCTATCCAATCAATTGTGTCCCTCCCCAAAGATATGTTGAAGTCTTAACTACTCATACCTCAAAAATTGATCTTATTTGGAAACATGGGTAATTGCGGATGTGATTAGTTAAGACAAGGTTATCCAGGAGTAAGGTGTGTGTCATTAGTTTAACATGGCTGCTGTCTTTATAGGAAAAGACAAAGAGGAGAAGACAGTTTTGTGACAACAGAGACAGGGATTTCAGTGATGCATTTACAAACCAAGAAATGTCAGGATTGTCAATAAACGTCAGGAACTAGGAAGAGGCCAAGATGAATTGTACTCTAGAGCTGTCACAAAGAACAAGGCTCTGCTGTTGCTTCTTGGCCACCAGTTATAGTACTTTGTTTTGGCAGGGCTAGGAAATAAATACAATGAGATATCCGACACATGCTTCATAGATCAATTTATTGTACATGCAAAGGTTTTTTTTTTTTAAATTTTATGATATTTTAACACAGATAACAAATTAGAAAACAATCCAATAGTCCAGAGAATAAGATTACTACTGTGTTACAACTATGGATCAATGGTCTCAGATGTGTGTTGTTCATATAACACTACTGCTTGATTGACTGTTCCTTTGGTTGCTGGTATTTTTTGCTTTTTTTTTAAAGCTGAAATTTGTAGGCAGAAACATTACTTTTGGGTCAAATTATTTTTAAATTCCAATATAATGCATTGGAGAATGCAAATAATACCCTACACTTTGAATTGTTTGACAAAATATGCCTTTTGAGGCACTTTGCATGTATTTACTGTAAACAGGCTGATAATATATTGCTAGATAAACCAAAGGATTTTTGAGTAAGAAGGATCATCATGAGGAGAGAGCAAAGAGGTCTTCTCACCAAGCCTGTAGTTGAAGAGAAAATGTTTTTTATTAAACAACAGACCAAGTTATTGCTAATTCCAGCATGCTTTCCTGTTTTTGAATTATATCTAGATCTATTTCTTTGTGCCTAACCAAATGTTCATAGTTGCACTTTTGTTACCCATACCAAAAGATAGCCAGGCTGCTCTAACCTTCTGCTTGTCCCAAATCTTGAACAAGCACTGAAAAATGAATTATGCCCCAGATATCAGCTGATCCTGAAGGTCTGCTGACTACAGTGGACACTTTTTCCTATTGGTCATTTCCCCATGTTGGCTCACTTTCCCCCTTAAAAGCTTATACTTATCTTTGCTTACTTCTCTCCACTATGTAGGAAAAAGAAAAAAAAAAGCCCTTTACTGTTTCATTTTGAGACACTTGCAGATTTCTGAGATTCAAGCGTCCTCCTCATGGCAAAGATCTTCGCTTAGAATAAAGTATTTCCTGGTCTATGTTTTGAAAAGTTTTTACTTGACACAACAAAGGTTGCTTGACCCAAAACTATGCCTTTGTTAAAATTATTTACATAAAAAGCTTTATTAAAATGATTCTGAAGTAGTTATATGATCAGATTCCAATTTAGAATAAATTATTGTTATCTCTGCTACTTCTGTCTTAGTTCTAGCTTTTATTTCCCAACTGAAATTACTGTGCTAGTTTCCCTGTGAATTTGTTTATGGTCTGTCAATACTTCCCTCACCCCATATGGCTGCTTGTGTAATAGGCCTCAATAACACATTCAGTCACATCCCTGCTTTGTCAAATGATAATCTGACTGATGATGGATGGTTTTCTACCCATCTTTATGACTAGACGATAAGCTGTCCACTGCAGTGACTCTGGCTTATAGGTATTTGTGTTCCACTGCTATCTCACTGCATGCTCACCATACGGTCCACAAATAGCTGATGACTAAATGAATACAAATTTCAGCTGCATCCCTATTTCCTAAAACAGTATCACAAGAACCAGGATTTATTTTTAATTGTGTCTTTCAAAGAATTCCTTATTTCCATGTCTTTAAAACTCCTGGCCAAGCTAATTATATGCACCTAGCTATAATTTTTCCTTTTATGCATTTCAGTGTTTTAGGAAACATTGAACAAAGAATGAAAAATTACTGAATAAGCTTCTTTGGTGGTTTACCCCACCTGTCACTTCTCACATGAGGTTCAATACTGAATGTGAGTGCATGTGGTTTTTTAATTTGAATGCTATTCACTTCTAAAATTAACAAAGCCAAATGATCTTCTTTAACCTCCCCTACATAAACCAAGCAAAACATAGGCATGAAAGTCTCTGTAAAACCAAACCAAAATAAGGGAGAGACAACAGGAGAAAATTGTTCCTTTTCTGAAAGGCATATTTGCTTAACATTTTTATGTGCTAAATGAAACATGCATCCATTTCTCCTTTTCCCTTCCCTGTTTTCATTTTTATTTCAATCCATTATGAAATCTATTGATTTTTTCTTAGTTTTCTTTCTCCTATTTCTTTTAAGTCTTTCTATCACCAGCCTATCTGTTTGCCTGCCCCTTCTCTTGAGTAGTGCACACAATTAATCCATCTTTTTCTCTCCAATATATATATATATATATATATATATATATATATATATATATATATATATATTTAACTTTTTAATACTCACTTAGATGTGTGCTCTGACCAAGAATTGAACCCTTGACCCTTTGGTGCAGAGGGTGCAAATGATATTTTTGTTATAACCTTTCTTGATCAGCTATATTCAGCTATTACAGCCTAGGGAGTAAGCTCAGACTCTTTGCCCTGTCAGTAATTGGAGCTGAACTTGAATAAATTATGCATGTGTATTTAAAAATAGTTGAAACCTCTTGGAATTGTTTCAGCTTCAAATTGTAGAACTGCTTTATTTTGTAGTGAAATATTTAATCTTCCATGGAATTTGTAATACTTAATGTTGTTTGAGATAAAATAGACTTTTTAAGAGTAAATTTATAATATTTCCTCATCTTCTCATTGGAACTATATTAGAGCTCCATCCTAATTGCTCATCAGAGTCCCAAGGTTAAGTTTCTCAAACTTTATTGTGTTATGAATCAAATAGGGACCTTATTAAAATACAGATTCTGATTGAATAGGTCTGGGTGGGCCTTCACACTCCAACTTTCTAACAAGTTCCTGTCGGTGTTTGTGCCCCTGCTCCAAAGATTACATTGTTGAAGGTCATGTTTTAAACTATATGCAGCACAGATTTAATGCAGGGCATGGTATAGTCACAATCACATACAACTTTAATCATGGGCATTGATGGAATATGTCTTTAGATGCTCTCACCAATTCTGAGAAGTGGGTACATACTATAATACCTGTAATTCCATAGAAAAGATTTGAAATAGTTCAAGGTCATGAAACTAGTAGTTTTCCCAAACAGGATACATCACCAGGGTTCCCATCCTAAAAGCCCACCTCAAACCACACCAGCACAGAACTTTTCTTTTAGAAACATTTAGAGGAATAAATGCAACTTTAGGAAAGCTACACCTAGCTGTACTGCTCAAACCGGTCTGTTTGGGATTTGATGGCTTCATTTTATTTATTCTTGTTTTAATTCTCACCAATGAAATTTCTGGAGAGCAAAATATGTCACTAGATGCGGCTTACCTCTGTCATCTGTCCTGTGATTACTACTTTCCTTCATTTTAATGTGGATATGGATCTGGATAATAGGATGGATAATTGCATTGATACTGTTAATGTTGGGAGTGAATAGGGTAATATTCTGCCTAAAAAAGATAAAATTGCAAAGCATTGAGACAATGACAGTATAAATATTTCACAATAATTTCTTTTTTTATAATTCTTTATTGTTGAAAGTATTACAGATGACTCCTTTTTTCCCCATTGACCCCTTCTAGCCTAAACCCCTACTCAACCCCATGGTTCTCACCACACTATATTATACGTCTATGGGTTATGCATATATGCATATAAGTTCTTTGTTTAATCTCTTCCTGCCAACCCACCTACCCTCTGCTTCCCTCTGAGATTCCACAGTCTGTTCCATGCTTCTGTGTCTCTGGATCTATTTTATTCATCATTTTATTTAGTCACAATAATTTCCATTAGAAACAGAGGTGTTACAATTGGTAGGAAATTGTATGTCATCTACATGTTTGATTTTCCAAAATATTAGATAGGTTTTCACCTTCCTAATTAAAAGTTTTTAAAAGAAGAGAAAAGTCAAGAAAACATTTACAGTTATACACTTTGTTGATGATTTTATTGTTTTATAATACAGGCGGAGCCATTGACTATAGCCAACCACTCACAGATGTTTTAAAAATTCTTAAAATATTACCTCCAAGCTCCTACATTGCCCAACCTTTAATTTAGAAGGAATTTGCTAATTACAGGTTAGGTGGAATTGTTATGTCTCAGTCTCTACTTATAATGACCTTACTATCTCTTCAAACTCCTACTTTCTTTAATATTCACTCTTGTTAAATTCAATATCCTTCATTCCTCCTTCTTCATCTTTTAATTTGGTGCTATGTTAGAATTCATCTATTTAATATATTAGTAAGAATTTTTGAGACCTTATCATATTGATATGAAATATGAAAATAATTTGAGATATCAAGAATACATTTCATTACAGAATGTCAAGTATATGAATTTTTTTATCTTATTTAACAAGAACAATTTAACTTAACCTAGTGACTTCATTATCCTCCACAAGAATCAAAAGGTAAAAATTTACCACATCTCCTGTGTCATTAGCAGCCTCTAAGCTCCATCACACATTTATTGTATTTAATATATTTTGAATGTCAACTATTCTTTAGGTGAAGACAATTACATACCAAACAAAGATACTCATATTCTGTGAATATAACTGGATTCTTGAGGGTAGCATTTTATGTTTCTATGTAAATGCTACCAGTACATAAGTTTTGGGTCTTTTACCAGATTATCATAAATAAATAAACTCAATGTCTACATTAAGCATTCATTATATGGATATGTTTAAGAGATAAGGATTGATTCTTCTAATAGAATACATATGCAGAAAAGAAAATGTGTTTTATTATAATAGATTACCTGGACAATACTTACATTGTATCTTTGTTCAATGGAACGATGGTTCTGTTAAAATAAAGAACAAATTAAAATTGTTATCGATGTTTAATTACTAAGTTTCTCAGTATGTGAACATGTCTTACCTCTTCAGAGGCAGAATAAGCACTCTTGAAAAAAGAAAAAAAAGAAAGAATGAACATCTCAATTGTATAATTCTAGATTGAGTATCAAAATGCACTTAGCTGCCACAATTATCATTAAACAAAATGGAAGCAAATCTTAGGAAACTTATGTACTAAGCTAGCTGTTTCATATTAGTGACAGAATGAAGACTAGGCTTAGGCTATAATTAATTTGCTACACTCCGATATCAATGCACTTGGGTCCAAATTGCATGATAAGGAAGAAAGTCAATCATTGGGACCAAGAGAGTGAAAATGAAAATTTAAAATGTGGATTAGCTCAAGACCATGTATGTTCTAAGTTGCTGAAAAACTATATGTATTTACATATTGATTGTACAGGGACAGACTGGTAATTGATTATGGTGTTCTCTGTTCTTCCAGGATTTTTTTTTTGAATTTGCACTTCTGTGTGTGCTTAGTGTCTGTCTGTGTGTACTTGAGATTTAGTCTAAGTCCTTAATGTACTGATGTAGGTTAATTCAAGGAAAATGTCCATACAAAACCATGTTCGCGTGATGAAACTGTGGCCCACAACATAAGAAATAAGAGACAATCTCTGAATAACTCCTGAGAACATATTCTTCAAAATGTTCTGATATACTTACAATCATGGCAACCATGAGAGCCACGATAAAGGTGAAGACAAAGATCTTCATGTTTGGCCGAGTCCTGTGAAAGCATACATGACAGATCAGTAACACACTCATTCCTGCACTTGCAAATCACTTGTTGATAAAACTAGGACCCACAGCTTTGGGAAACAGACTGGATTTACAAAGAGAATTAAAGCACATCGCGTGACATCATGGAACTTAGACACTAGTAGGGGACATTGATAAGTAAAGGTAAGTGCTATTGGTGCAGAAATAAGAAAGTGTCATAAAAGCAGACAAAATGGACATCTTAAACAGAATGAGAGAATGGGTGGTATTAAAGTGAAGAAAAGGTAAAGCTTGTGTTAGAGTATATAGAATAAATAAAGAGAGGTTTAGGGAACCTGCAAAGAAACAAAAATGAGAGAGAGGATAGCATACAGGAAATGAAATAATTCACCAAATAAGAATGAAAACAGAGACCGGCTGGCCATTTAAATTGTGATCTTAAAGATGCCTTGCATCATGGCATATGAGGTAATTGTTAAGGCAGAACTTAAAGAAATGTTTAGTAGTAAAAGGGAAAGATTTTACAATAGAGATAGAGAATATCAGTCAGATTGCTAGCTTGAGAATTGAGGAGATGGTGTCACCCTATAATTAGAAAATTAATGATAATGGATAAAGAAAAATAAAATTACAAAGAAGTTTCAAGGGAAATATTTGTAGATGCATTTGTAGAATAGGTAAAAATGATTTAATCTCTGAAGAATATGATTCAATGAGATTACCCTAATCTGGGACTCTTTGATAGGTTTTTGTAAATTAATATATACAAGTGAACTCAATTCTTTTGCTGTTGTATAGAAAATAAAGCAGATTATTTATTTCTCAGTTATAGACTTCTAAATAAAACTTATTGCAAACTATAAAGTAAATAGTGAGTGAAAGCTTTTTCCCCCCTGATAATTTTTGGCCCCCAGTTTTGACAGAACAATAAAGTAGCACCTTTTATTCAATGATTGGAGAAACTATTCTTCTGCCTAATAACTCTAAATCACTAACATATGAAGCACAATTTGTGACTGATGGTATTTCCCTTGTTCATTATCTGCTAATTTTGTGTCATTAACTCAGGAATGTGCCATTCAACAAACTGAAAAAATGACATATTTCTTGAAGAAGTTTTTTTATCAGATACTACTTATCAAATATTCGGTCATGTTATGATATAAACAAGGATGCAGCATTAGTCTTGTTCCTACCTCAGATTTCATTACAAGTAGAGTATTAATGGAAATTCACATAAACTGGTCTTCTACAGATAGATATCCATCTGGATATATTACAATCTTTGAAAAATATTATCCAAAGAACACAATGGTATAACATGGATATAGTATAAAAAATTGCATCTTCCACCAAATCACACATGAAATAAAAATATGTTAAATAAAAGAAATTCATAAAACAAAAGAGTCTGTTATACAGTGCTAACTATGCTGGAAATCAGAATTCATATATATGATAAAAAGAACAATGAAAAAATAATGTAAAATGAATTAGTGATGGTAACACAGTAACTGTGATGAAGGTTAAGTAAATCTTTGAAGTAATACACACACATTCAAAACTAGAGTTTATGCCCTGACCGGTTTGGCTCAGTGGATAGAGCATCGGCCTGGGGACTGAAGGGTCCCAGGTTCAACTCCGGTCAAGGGCAGGTACCTTGGTTGCAGGCACATCCCCAGTAGGAAGTGTGCAGGAGGCAGCTGATCAATGTTTCTCTCTCATCGATGTTTCTAACTCTCTATCCCTCTCCCTTCCTCTCTGTAAAAAATCAATAAAATATATTTTAAAAAAATAAAAAATAGAGTTTATGCTACTCAAGAGATCATCTCTCTCTCTATAATACCCTAATATGCAAATAGACCAAAAGAGCAGAACAACTGGACAATCAAACAGCCAATTGCTGTGACCACCAGGGGGTGCATGCAGAACACAGTGGGCATTGGCAGCAGGTGGCAGAGAGTGGAACATGGCAGGCTTTGGCCCTGGCGGGATGGTGCACCAGACGACTGGGGGCAGTAGACCAAGGCAGGGCGCCAGTTGCTGTCATCTGGGCGAGCCTCTGGTGGTTACTGAAAATTCTTTGCTCCCACACACTGAGATCCCATTTGGCTTTCGCGCCTGCTGCTGGTGCTCGCCCTGCTGGCATCCACAGCTGGTGCCGAAGCTGCTCTCGCACCTGCTGCTGCCGCCCAGAGCTGCTAATGATGGCTTGATGCCATCAGTGGGTGTGAACAGCGGCTGCCAGCCCCAATCTCCATGCTTGTTGTCACCTTAGAGCAGTGGTTCTCAACCTTCCTAATGTCGCGACCCTTTAATACAGTTCCTCATGTTGTGGTGACCCCCGATTTCATTGTTACAAATCGAACATAATTAAAGCATCGTGATTAACACAAAAACAATATGTAATTATATATGTGTTTTCCAATGGTCTTAGGCGACCCCTGTGAAAGGGCATTCCAATCTGTCCTCACTTTCAGATCCTGCTGACATAGAATCATCATTTCTTTAAACTGTTTTTTTATGAGAGCATATCAATAAATAACATACACTTTAAATGCTTTACAACTTATTCTAGCAAACAAAAATCACAATAAGACATTAGATTCGATTGTCCATGAATATATTACCTTTAACACAAGATGCGATGCAGGAGTTCAAGAAGCTGAAATTGCAAATCCCTAAGAGATGGTGTGCTTTTCTGGAGGACTGATGTATTTCTATACCCTGAGATCCTCCATTTGTCTTTCTAAATCATGTCAATTATGAGATCATATTATAGAACCAAAAATAATGCCCAAAAAATCTGTCCCCACAGATACTAAGAATAGACTTAAACTTTACAATAGAAGATTGTGAAGCAGAGTGACCAGGAAACAATTGTACCCATCATGTGTTAATGCCAGCGTTTGCCTAGGTGTCCATGAATAAGACACAGAGAAAAGTATGCTACAGTAAAGCAAGTGTGGGAATGAATTGAAATGGTAAAAGTTTTTCTGTAGAGCACCATCTGCTGTATGTGAACAAATGGTGTCCAAGGTGGGAAAACTCCATGCCCCAAATGATACTATCTTATCAAAATTTAACTGGTTCTCTAATATATGGTAACAACTGGCATAATAAAATTGGAGCCATCATTTCTTCACATGTGCCTCCTGCAGATTATTACTATGTATCTTTTTTCTACTGACTTGGAACTATTCTGTCTTAAAGTATATTCCAATGTTTGCCAAAATGCAGTCATCCACCAAGTATTAGATAACAAAACAATTCTTATTTTTAAAGGCCTATGATTGCAGAAGCTCAGTCCTCTATGTCTCACATAGTAACTGGATGCATATGTTTTGATACTGAATTTACTTCCTTTGCGTCTTTAGATGTTCATTCTCCTCGCTGGGAGCCATGCTTTAACATGATTCCACTAGATAGGAGGGAAAATTCGTTTTCACTAAGTCCTGAAGCAAATTTGTATAAAAATTCAGTTCTTTGATGCTGGTTGAATAATGTAATGTACTCAGAACTGAATACACAAAAAGTCAGTTTTGAGCCTTAGGTATATTTGGTGTACAAGTCCATTGTGTCTCAAAACGTGGCTCATGTGACTATCACCTGGGAGATTGATGGAAATGCAAAGCCATAGGCCCTCTTTCCAGGCATGTTGAATCAGAACCCAGGACTGCATTGCAATCTCATGTTATCAACATCTCCAGGTGATTCTTTGTGTACACATAAATGACTCAAACGTGCTTTATGTGTCTATAGACCTGACCCTATAAATATTATTTAAGGTTTTATTTTTTATCAGGTGTTTTAAGGAAATATTTAATAGGTGGAACTCCTATGCTATATTTGAACTACTGAATTAGAAATTGTCACTCTTTTAGTGGTAAACAAAACATTATAACAATTTTATTAAGTCAAATAAAGTCCAATTCAACTTATTATTTTTATTATCCTTATTATTTTTTATTTATTTCTATTACTGATGGCACATAGTTGATTTTCAACATTAAATGCAATCTCCAGTACATTGTCAATGAAAAAAAAAAAGTTATACAAGGTTCAGTAAGTATTGAAATAAGTATGATTTTAAAAAAATAAATCCTCAAAGATGCAGAGAAAAAGGAACCCTCTTGCACTGCTGGTGGGAATGCAGACTGGTGCAGCCACTGTAGAGAACAGTATGGAGTTTACTCAGAAAACTAAAAATAGAAATCCCATTTGACCGAGTGATCCCACTTCTAGGAATATATCCCAAGAAACTAGGAACACCAATCAGGAAGGATATATGCACCCCTATGTTCATAGCAGCGGCACAAATAACCATAGCTAAGATTTTAAAACAGCCTAAGTGCCCATCAGTAGATGAGTAGATTAAAAAACTCTGGTACATCTTTACAATGGCATACTATGCTGCTGTAAAAAAGAAGGAATTCTTACCATTTGGAACAGCATGGATTGAACTGGAGAGCATTATGCTAAGTAAAATAGGTCAGTCAGAGAAAGATAAATATCACATGATCTCAGTCATTTGTGGAATATAATGTATAACATAAACTGATGAACAAAAATAGATCCAGAGACAGAGAAGCATCGATCAGACCATCAAACCTCAGAGGGAAGGTAGGAGAGGGGAGGGGTAAGGGGGAGAGATCAAGCAAAGGACTTGCATGCATGCATATAAGCTTAACCAATGGACACAGACACCAGGGAGGGCTGGGCATGAGTCTGGGGGTGGGGGAGGGGAACAATGGGGGCATAAGGACACATATGTAATACCTTATTAAATAAATAAATAAATCCTGCTTTATTTATTTTGAAAATCTCAAATGATTTTCTTCCTCTTCTCTCTCTCTCTCTCTCTCTCCCCCTCTCCCTCCTTTCTTCACTCAATTACTAGTATTTCTTCAGTGATTTCTCTTAAGCCATGTTACTAGACACTATTCTAATAAATCTATTATATTTATAGCCTATTGAACAAAATGTGAACTAGTGATCCAGAAACACTACCAAACTACAACATCAGAAAAAACAAACAAACTGCCAGGTAATAAAAAGTGACAAATTCTAATACATACAGTTAAAAACTACCATTAACTTAACTCACCCATATTTTGGGTTGGGACACCAAAATTTAGGCATTATTCCACAAATCATTTTCTGCTTCAAGGTGATATGAAGTGTGGGGATTATGTGTGATGGAAGGAAAGAAGAAAAGTGGAATTTACACATAGGACTAGCCTTTGTGTGTTACTTATGGATTCTTCCTCCATGAACAGTAGGCCATTTTAGAATATTGATGGACCAAAACTTGTCCTGTTATTTTATATTTAAGTAAATCAAATGTCATATCAGCTGTACCCAAACACCATACTGTTTGAAAATGCCAGTGTCTTTCATACAAGGGAAAATTCAATAAAGACAGTGACTACTATGTCACAAGTATGGCATTAAATTGGAGGCATAAAGATGCAATCTCTAAATGGGTATTTATGATAATATTTGTGCTGGATTTCTCTTCTTCTTCTCTTCCTGCCCTTTCGTTTTTATTTCTCCTCCTCCCCCTTCTCCTCATATTTCTCCTCCCCATCTTGTATTTCTCCTATAATGAAAGTATGCCCTATAGTCTATAACGAGACCCATGATGTCATTTATTTAACTAAAAAAAAGTTAGTGTTATATTTCTGTGTGAATTGTTAAAATGAAAAATACTGCCCTGACAAATACAAGACAACATATGACTACCAATTAATAACATAAAACTTCTTGGGCATTAAAAATTCAAAGTGACAATTTCTTATTTCTGCCTTGAAAAGGTTTACCTTATGTGATGATTCATATGTTTGCTTCCACACCCTGGCCAATTTATATGTTGAAGCCTACCTACCAATGTGTTGTATTAGTAGATGGGGCCTTTGGGTGTTAGGTTAATAGAGGTCATGAGTTTGGATCCTCATTATGAGATTAAGTGCCGTCACAGGAAATAGTGACACTAGAGGTTTCTCATTTTACCTTGACAGGTAGTGAAAAAAGGCAGCTCCCCCAGGAAGGAGGCCTGCACAAACAATACCACCATGCTGGAACCCTGATCCAGAGTGTCCCAGCCTCCAGAGCTATGAGAAAGAAGTGTCTATTGTTTAAGCCACTCAGTCAATGGTATTTTGTTATAGTAGACTTAACACACTAAGACATCTTAAAATTTGTGAAAGGGACAAACTTGAAGACAATTTCAGAGAGAAAAGTCCAGAGAATGGTTAAATATGTGATTTTTAACTGGGAGGGAAAATGAAATAAGGTGCAGACTGGAGCTGAATGTTTAGGAGTAATTAACTTATTGATTATAATGAAAATTGAAGAGATCATATAGAAGAAATTGTGCAGAGCCAGAAGAGAAGTTGGCTAAGGATACAGCCCCTTATATAATAAAAAAGTAATATGGGAGAGAAAATAGAGAAGTTCATGAAAATCTCCTAGAAAGACAAAAAAAAATAGCTGAAGAGAGGACAATTTCCAAACCATTTGTGAATTTTGGAAGCCAAGCTGATAAAATATCATGAAGGAAGGTTAATTATCATGAACAAATGTTACAATGGGGAAAAAACCAAGATGGCGGCATAGGTAAACACCAGAGTTTGCTGCCTCGAACAACCACTTCAAAAATACAACTAAAGGACGGAACGGACATCATCCAGAACCACAGGAAGGCTGGCTGAGTGGAAATTCTACAACTAGAAGGAAGGGAAAAGCATACCGAGACTCAGAGGAGGTGCAGTACAGAAGTAAAATACTAAGGTACAGAGGCGCACAAGGAGCGGGCTGGCGGCTGAAGGCGTGGTTGTCGTTTTCAATAGGGAGGGAGTCTCAGGCTCTGAGCTCCAGTTCTGGGCGAGTCTCTGGGGACCCAGACTCAGACAGGAGAATCAGGACTGTCTGGCATCAGTCAGAACTTGAGGGCAGCTTTCTCTAAGAGGGGCTTTCAACAATTGCCAATACACTGAGAAGTGGTGTCTCTGAGAGCAGCCATAACTGCTAGCCCCACCCGGTTGATCCCGGGGGACCCACCCTGCCCAAGCCCTGCAGGGAGGCTCTTGCTGGATAGCCTCAGGCAAAGGCTAGATTAGCACCTCCCTAGAGATCCAGGAGCCAGTGTACCCAGAAGTCAGAGTTGGACCATCCAGTTTGCAGCTCCATGGAACCATAAAGTACACACTCAGGGGGCAGACCCAGTAAGCACCAAAGCCCCATTGAAGCAAATCTTGCCCAGGAGGGGTGTCTACAGCACAGAAGTTCTCCCACTGCAGACACAGCTGATTCTCACAGCCAATTGGCCTGGAGGTCAATTCCTCCCAGTGATACCTACAACAATCAAGGCTTTACTACAACAAGATTGTGCACAAAGACCACAAGGGGGTGCACCAAGAGTGTCCTCCTCAGGTAATTGGGGAGGCTGAACCACTGGGCCCTATAGGACAC
This sequence comes from Myotis nattereri, assembly GCF_964212035.1. Classification (NCBI taxonomy): domain Eukaryota; kingdom Metazoa; phylum Chordata; class Mammalia; order Chiroptera; family Vespertilionidae; genus Myotis; species Myotis nattereri. The sequence goes on from NC_138075.1 coordinate 187,249,832, forward strand.
TTAGCACAGAAAACCACTTTATCAACACAGGGAAGTTGATTAAAGTGAAAATGCGGAGACAAAGAAAAAGGACACAAATGACAGAAATGGAGGAAAGCAAACTACTGGATATAGAGTTCAAAACCACACTTTTAAGGTTTTTCAAGAATTTTCCAGAAACTGCTAATAAACTTAATGAGACCTACAAGAAATCTAATGAGACCCTGGATGTTGTGATAAAGGACCAACTAGAAATTAAGCATACACTGACTGAAATAAAGATTATTTTACAGACTCCCAACAGCAGACTAGAGGATCACAAGAATCAAGTCAACGATTTGAAATACCAAGAAGCAAAAAACACCCAACCAGAAAAGCAAAATGAAAAAAGAATCCAAAAATACAAAGATAGTGTAAGGAGCTTCTGGGACAGCTTCAAGCGTACCAACATCCAAATTATAGGGGTGCCAGAAGATGAAAGAAAACAAGATATTGAAAACCTATTTGAAGAAATAATGACAGAAAACTTCCCCTATCTGGTGAAAGAAATAGACTTACAGGTCCAGGAAGCACAGAGAACCCCAAACAAAAGGAATCCAAAGAGGACCACACCAAGACACATCATAATTAAAATGCCAAGAGCAAAAGGCAAAGAGAGAATCTTAAAAGCAACAAGAGAAAGAAAGTCAGTTACCTACAAGGGAGTACCCATACGACTGTTAGCTGATTTCTCAACAGAAACTTTGCAGGCCAGAAGGGAGTGGCAAGAAATATTCAAAGTGATGAATGCCAAGAACCTACAACCAAGACTACGTTATCCAGCAAAGCTATCACTCAGAATTGAAGGTCAGATAAAGAGCTTCACAGATAAGAAAAAGCTAAAGGAGTTCATCACCACCAAACCAGTATTATATGAAATGCTGAAAGGTATCCTTTATGAAGAGGAAGAAGAAGAAAAAGGTAAAGATACAAATTATGAACAACAAATAAACATCTATCAACAAGTGAATCTGAAAATCAAGTGAATAATCTGATGAACAGAATGAACTGTTGATTATAATAGTATCAGGGGCATAGAAAGGGAGTGGACTGGCTATCCTTGGGGGGGAAAGGGGTGTGGGGGATGCGGGAAGAGACTGGACTAAAATCGTGCACCTATGGATGAGGACAGTGGTTGGGGAGTGAGGGAGGAGGATGGGGTGGGAACTGGGTGGAGGAGAGTTATGGGGGGGAAATGAGGAACAAATGTAATAATCTGAACAATGAAGATTTAAAAAAAATGTTATAATGATTTCGAGATTGCTTAATCTATTTAAACTATAATTTTTTCTTATCTAGAAATAGATATAATTATGTTGAGAAGGTATATAAATCACATTGCAGATAGAAATTGTCCAAATATAAACATTAAGTATTATTTTTATATGTAACATCATCTATACTAATAATAGAGGAATATGCAAATTGCCTGGGACACCGTCACAGTAACAGTAATGACCAGCAGGCAGCCATAAGTGACAAGGCTGGCAGGGGTAGTAGTAGGGGGAAACCAGGATTGTGGAGAAGGGCAGTTGAGGGTGACCAGGCTGGCAGTTGGGGGCAACCAAGCCAGCAGTGAGAACAGTTGGGAGTGACCAGGCCAGCAGGGAGGGAAGTTAGGGGTGACCAGGCTGACAGACAGGGGAAGTTGGGGGAGACCAGGCTGGCAGGGGGGCAGTAAGGGGCAACCAGGCTGGTGGGGGGGCATTTAGAGGTGATCAGGCTGGCAGGCAGAGGCGGTTAAGGTTGATCAGGCTGGCAGGGGGGGGCAGATAGGAGCCAGCAGTGGCATACTGTGAGAGGGATGTCCGACTGCTGGTTTAGGCCCAATCCCCGTGCATGAATTTCATGCACTGGGCCTCTAGTAATCTTCATAAGGAAGAACACTGTAATTTAAAATAATTCACTCAGTGCCTAGTTGGTGTTACTCAGTGATTGAGCATTGACCCATGCGTCAAGTGGTTGCAGGTTTGATTCCTGGTTAGGATAAATGCCTGGGTTCCAGGCTAATTCACCCACAAGGGGTGTGCAGGAGCCAATCCATGCGATGTTTCTCTCTCAGCGATCTTTCTATCTCTCTCTCCCTTTCTCTTTCTTTCTCTCTAAAAATCAGTGAAAACATATTTTAGAAAAAAAAAATCACTCAAGAGGAGGCAGGAAATGAAAACCAAGGCAGTGATAAAATATGTTTAGAAATCATGTGTCACTTGAACCTTTATAACTGGAGGGAGAAAATTAGAAATCTAATCAAATGTAAATCCATTTATAGAAGAGTGAGGGTGGATATTTGAAGGCAGATATGCCAAATGGAGGCAAATTTCTCTACAAAATAGGTAATTGTTTTCTATAATTTACTAATGGGAGTGATGAGTTAGAAGCTTCAGAAATTAATGTTATTTTTGTATGGCTTATTGAAGGGAAAGATTTAGAGTTGTATGGCATAATTACGTATAGTATATAATACTTGATAATGATAATAAACAACTATATTATTGGCTTATCTATTGATTACATCATTTTATATTGTGCTTGACTTAATCTCATGTTTTTTTGTATAGTAATATGCAGTACAGGCTTGGAGCAATAGGGTACATCATATAGCCCAGGTGTATAATAAGCTATACCATCCAGGTTCCTATAAGTATACTTTATGATGCTTACACAATGACACATTGCCAAACTATGCATTTTTTAGAATGTATTCTCCTCATTAAATGGAGCATATATGTAAAGTAAAAGTAATTAGGAGTAAGAATATGTTTTATAAATCAGTTCCTTGGGCATTATGCTTCCATGAGCTCTGCCTGCTCAGAGAACATGTTTCTTATTCAATGATCCTTGATTAACATTGTAAATTAATTTTAATAGCAACCGTTCATATATGTTATTTTTTTACATTTGAATAATATCATGGGAAGAATTGAAATACTCCATCTATACATATAATGCAAATATATCTATCTTTTTTTAAAAATATATTTTTATTGATTTTTTTACAGAGAGGAAGGGAGAGGAATAGAGAGTTAGAAACATCGATGAAAGAGAAACATTGATCAGCTGCCTCCTGCACACCCCCTACTGGAGATGTGCCCGCAACCAAGGTACATGCCCTTGACTGGAATCGAAACTGGGACCCTTCAGTCCACAGGCCGATGCTCTATCCACTGAGCCAAACCTGTTAGAGCAAATATATCTATCTTTAATAATTTGTCAGAGTTAATCAATTATAAGTTATCTTGTTCATAAACCTGGATCACTATACAATGCTGGAGACCACCACATAGCAGCATTGGAATGAAAGTGCAGCAAGGAGCTTGGAAGGCCATGGACCTTGGGCGCCAGCAGGGCTGATGCCAGCACAGATTGCTCTTGCTGAGAATATGGGGTCTCCAAGTCAGGATTTCCTGACCTGATCATCTTTGAGTGAATGTTTACTGAGCTTTACTGAGCTTTACTGACCTTTGATACTATCTTCTTACTATGTGCTCTGCCTACATACTTTGCTAAGGGCAAATGTGTAGCCAAGTTGAATAAAAACAGGCAAGGCAAAGACTCATGGTTCTTCTTCTTCCCAAAAGAGGTTCCACCTGGGCCCCATGCTTAAAACTTATTTCTTGTGTAGTGTCTTCATTGTTCATCAGCCTTCCTACAGGTCCTCCTGAACCCTCTGCGCAGGTAGCGGCAATACAAGTCCACATTATTTGTTTCGTTTACTTTCTTTCCTATCCCTCCTCATGTTTTGGAAGTTATTAAGAAGTGCTTCAAACATTACTCAATAAACTGAGGTTTTTAGTACCAGCTCTATCTCTAAATAGTTGTAGTATCCTCAGCAAATAATGCACATCCTCACGTCTTCAATGTTTTCATCTCCGAGTAATTTTGAACACACCACATGGAGGATATTTAGGGTCTCTTACAGTTCCTTTTTTGGAACATTTTGGACCCTTTCTTGTACTCTTTATCCTGCTTTTCTATCTGCTTTCTTTCCTGAAGGTATTGTTTATATGGCTTCCGCTATAACCTTTGTGTTTCACCCAAATTTCATCCTGGAACATTTCAGACCCATCACCCAGTACGGAAAGGAGCTTTGGCTGAACAAGTTCTGTTTGTGGCACATTGTCCTTGCTTTTGGTAGCAGCACCTCTCGCGGACACGAGTCAGAGGGCGAGGGCTGTCCCCAACCTCAATTCTTGTCTTTTCATTAAATGGATTTAAATGAGAAAACTCCAGATGACTGCATTGTGACAAAGCCAGTTTTATGAAAACAATTAAAGCATGCACCTTTATTAAAGAAACAAGGCAAGCAAATCTAACCATCTGGCTTATGAAGCACAGACAGACTGGGCTCTCAGCTGACGTGAAGAATGTGTGGGGTGGGGACTCAAGGCATTACATACCTTCCTGTCCATAAGTTTCAAAAATTCTTCTGCTGAATATTTTGGTACAGATTAATTCTCAAGGTTCCTTTTTACTTTGTTGTGGCCTTCCCAGAATTCATGAGAAGCACCTGGCAATTTTGTCTTGTCAAGCCTTGGTCTGCTGGCTTTTCTGCTTGAGAGTAAAAAAATAAAACTGCCCTTTTTTCCTTTCCCCTTCCACAAAACAGCTGATTTCTTTGTTTAAGGTAAGGGGTGAGAAAAACTCCTCCCTACCTCTCTCTCCCTTTTCTGCATTCTCTCATTAGGGAGGCTTTGAACAGTTGGCTCTCAAGTGTCCTTGGCAGGGGAAGATATGGCCAGCTGAAAATTGCCCATACTCTTGGCCTTGTTTTAACTTCCCTGTCTCAGTTTCCCTGTTCCTCCTGTCCTGGAATTTTCCTATAACACTTTAATTATATCTTATTCTTGATGCAGGATTGTCTTATAAAGTTTTAATGGATGAAATGTATGTATTATGGTATGAAACGGCACCCCAAGTTATGCACCAGGAAATCTTGTGTTGCTCATCTGGTACTTTATTTCTTACTTATCATTGTGTTCCAATGCATATCTAACCACTAGCACCTCCTGTTATCTTAAATCGCTGGCTTTTCAATTTATTTCTTTTTATGGACAAACCTTTTTATTATTTCCTTTGTCATGGTATTGCATACTTTTCTGGCCCATCTGAGTCCAAAACTATACTGATTCAGGTAATTCCAAATAAAGAGAGGAACAAGGAGATGCTGTACTTATTGCACAATATGCAAAGCATTTGCTGAGAAAATAAAAAGGAAATGTTGAGTGCTTGCTTTATTTCTTAGAAATCACTTTTTCCCCCTAAGCTTTGGCAACAATGAGCTAACACATAGGGCAACTTGGCAGCTGCAGTCTTTTCTTATTGGATCTATAACATTGGGACCATTTCATCATTTCTTTCACGGCTTTCTCTGAGATCAATAGGAACATGCTGCACAGTTCAAATAGACTATGGACATTGACTTAGGTTTTCTAAGCAATATAAAGCATGTATGACAATTAGAAGTGTTCGCCTCCCTCATATATCTGGCAAAATATGAATAGAAGTTATATTATGAAGGAAAATGGTTAATTATGCTACTGCTTTATTTACTTACTTTAGAAGGGATGCTTAAGTCCTGAATGTATCTATTACACCCAGTGCCCAGAGAGAAGGACATTGTAAAATTGAGCAGTTTCAGACACAATCAGCCAATTATAGACATGAACATCAATCACTAAAGAGACAGAGAAATTTAAAGGCTCTGATTGTAAATAGAAACATATTAAGTACTTTGAAGCCTGCTTCAGACTATATTGTGGACTTTGGGCAAGACCCTTCTCCTCCCTAGGCTCTAATTTCCTTTTTTAAAAAATCTGCTGTAGTTCCATAAACCTTAGCTGATGATCATTTACTCTCCTACACACGATATGAGCTCAGATGTGAGAAAATTCATTTCTGAAATTTATCTTTATTGTTGAAAGTATTTCCCCCTAGTGACCCCATCCTCTCCAGTTCCTTCCCCTCCCCAGGCCTTCCCCACACTATTGTTTGTCCATGGGTTATATATACTAATATATGCATTTAAGTTCATTGGTTAATCGCTTCCATTTTTATTTTTTTTAGGAAACTCCATACTATTTTCCATAGTGGTTGTACCAATCTGCATTCCAACCAGCAGTGTACTAAAGTTCCTTTTTCTCCACATCCTCACTAGAACTTGTTGTTTGTTGATTTATTGGTGGTAGTGCACTTGAGAAGAATGTATATTCTGCAACTTTGTGGTAGAATGTTCTGTAAATGTCAATTAAATTCATCTGGTCTAGTGTTTCTTTTAAAGTCTCTGTTTCCTTCTTAATATTTTGTCTGGAAGATCTATTCAGTGATGTCAGTGGGATGTTAAAGTCCCCTACTATGACTGTATCATTGTCAATCTCTCCCTTAAACTCCTCTGAAAGCTTTTTATATATTTAAGTGCTCTTATATTGGGCGCATATATGTTTACCAGGGTTATGTTCTCTTGTTGTATCAATTCCTTTAGTATTTTGTAGTGGCCTTCATTACCTCTTGTCAGGGCTTTCATTTTAAAGTATATTTGGTCAGTTATAAGTATTGCTACCCCTTCTTTTTCTTTTTATTTCCATTTGCATGGAAATTTTTTTTCCATCTTTTCACTTTCAGTCTGTGTGAATGTGTTGGTCTGAGGTTGGTCTCTTATAGACTGTATATATATATATAATGTTTTCTTATCCATTCAGGTACCCTTATGTCTCAGTCTTTTGATTGGAGCATATTTCTGTTCAAGCACCAATATTTCCTTCAGTCAAAATAATTTATTCCTATTTAACTATGTCTCACAACTGTACTCCTTTTTAAGTTTCAACTAGAATATTACCTCTTCAAAGATTAGCGGCTCCTGCTCACATTCAGCAAAAGTGCCCATTCCTCTAATCCAGGCATAACAAATGATGAACATTTATTTTTTAAAAAATATTTATTGTTGAAAGTATTACATATTTCCTGTTTCTTCCCCCCCACCCCCACCCCCGCCCAACCCTATTAACCCCTTCTAGCCCATCCCCATCCCCTGCCCCACGCCTTCACCACCCTATTGTCTGTGTCCATGGGTTATGCATATATGCATACAAGTTCTTTGGTTGACCTCTTCCCTCCCACCCACCCGACTTTTCTCTGAGATTTGACAGTCTGTTCATGCTTCTATGTCTCTGGATCTATTTTATTCATCAGTTTATTTTGTTCATTAGATTCCACATAAGAGTGAGATCATGTGTTACCCGTCTTTCTCCGACTGGCTTATTTCGCTGAGCATAATACTTCCCGGGTCCCTCCATACTGTCTCAAAGGTTAAGAGAACCCTCATTTTTACTGTGGCATAGTATTCCACTGTGTAAATGTACCACGGCTTTCTTATTTACTCATCTACTGATGGGCACTTGGGCTGTTTCCAGACCTTAGCTATTATAAATTGCACTGCTATGAACATAGAAGTACATACATTCTTTCTGATTGGTGTTTCATATTTCTCAGGATATATTCCTAGAGGTGGGATCACTGGGTCAACCATTATGAAAAACAATATGGAGTTTTCTCAAATTATGAACATTTAAGCCCAAATGCTACATTGTGAACTCAATCTTATTATAAAATCTCATGGGGTTAAGACACAGCATTGCATATAATCAAATAAAAATGCAAGTACTCAGATCTGGTTTTAACTGGTATCTTTGAAATTAACAAATAATATGAATTTTGCAAGTGTCTTTTGGTGTCTCGATTTCTTCATTGAAAATATGGAGAAGAAGGTTATCTTATGATATTTTTGTTACAATTATACAAGATAAGTCTTAAAGGGCACAATGCCTGGCATAGGGTTGGTTCTAAGTAAAAAAAAAAAAAAAGAAGAAGCTATTATAGTTTGCATGCTTGAATAGAGACAGGTAACCAATATTTATCAGGTAAATAAGTCTCCATGGCATTTAATAAAACTTTTATAACAAATTTACCAAGGATTTTACTTAAACCAGACATCCAGATTCCTTTTCTGTTATGTTCCATTACAGAGAAAGGATTATTTTTTTTGCATACAAGATGTTAGTTTTGCCTGGCCACTGTGACTCAGTTGATTAGAGCATCATCCAAACACACCAAATGGTAGCAGTTCAATTCTTGTCAGAGCACATAGCCAGGTTGTAGGTTCTATCCTTGGTCAGGGTATATATGATCTACCGAGGTTTCTCCCTCCCTCTCTCATTCCTCTCTCTCTAAAAAAAATCAATTAAACACATTTTCAGGTAAAGATTAAAAATATTTTTTAATATATTACTATTAAGTTATTGATTTGTTATTCCCAAACCAAGTGACCCTGGGAGCCAAGCATTTGACTTATGAATAAGCTAGCATCATGGATTTCTTATCTTGTTATTTTTCTCTATTGCAGCATAAAACATTAACAACTGCTCAGTTTAGCATGAAATTGTGGCCTTAGTGAAGCCCCCTGAATTTCTGTGGCTCTCATATAGCATTCCCCCACAACTGAGATATTGAGATTCACCAAATACTAGAGACCTAATTGTATCTTCATGCTTTGGATTTTGAGCCAGAGGGTCACAGTCCTCTGATGATTATCTTTAATTATTAAACAATTTTATTTCCTGGACATATTTCCTTTATCAAAATTGAATTGCTTTCTTGTTACAATGCCCCCCAGCATTTCTGGGGACAGATATTAAGCAGAAATCTTTTTCTAATCATATAGACTTCTTAGAATTTAAACATACTATTGATTTTTTTTCAAGCCACAAAATTAACATACCATTGAATACAGTATATAAACAGTCACAAAAACAGACAGTCCATCACCGACTTAGCTCCTCTTTCACTTCTTGTCCTCCACTTTGGAAAAAAAGGTAAGACTTTCAGATATAAAGTTGCTGTATCTTCTCTTTAGCTTTATTTCAACTCGATTGAGATATATGAAGAAAATAATTTTTTAAGTGTAGTCTTTGAAATAAAGGTATTTGAAGTAGTGGTGACATTATTTTCAACACTTAGGTTATAAAAAGTAGAAATGCCTATACATATTTGGTAGAAATTATAATGACCACATAAGCTTCATATGGACAAAAAATGTAGAAATGGTGGTTAATATGTATATATTTTTAGTACAAGGCTAGTTAGCAAGCTATATTAAAATATCTGATTCCTAAATTAAATAAGACTTCCAATTAGATTAGGCATATCATAGTCATAAAAGAAAATATATTTAAATTATTATAACAGAATATGAATAATTATTGGGAAGGCTTTACTCATCAAGTGGTGTATTGAGTAGGATATTGTGGGAGTTCTTTTGGAACATGTACTACTTGAAATGCTTATGGGTAATTTTTTTAGATGAGTGTATTCACCAAACTTGTTTACAACATGCAGTATCTTACTTTATTGTTCAAATTATATTTCAAAATAATATTAAAATAGACATGAAATTAAGTAAAAAAGAAATTCAGCTAAAAAGAAACTAAGCTTAAGTTTGTAATAAAAAATCTGGAAGTGCTAGAAATACCTTGAAAACAAAAACAAAAGAGAAATTTTAAAAGAAAGAGTACCTTAGTCTATTATTCAATGGTAACGTTTTGGCTTAAAAATTTTAATTATAAAATATAGAAAATGCAATTTGGATCTTCCCTACACATAATGATCTCTAATGTAGCAGAATATACATAGAGACCTGACAATAAAAAATTAACTAGAGACATATGGAGCTCTTAAGCAAAGTAAAATTAATAAATAAGTAGTACCTGTAAGAAAATCTAGAAAACATATTTTTTGCCTTTTAAAGGGAAATATTTTCAGCATTAAAAATTACAAAGGATATTTTACAGATGAAGTAGGGATGCTTTTGATGAAATATTTATAGTTCAGAAATTTAGCTTATAAATCTAGGATTGAAGATTGTATGTCAAAGTATATTGGTGGCACAAACATTTTTTTACAAGAAATTATAGCCGAAACCGGTTTGGCTCAGTGGATAGAGCGTCGGCCTGCGGACTAAAAGGTCCCAGGTTCGATTCCGGTCAAGGGCATGTACATGGGTTGCAGGCACATCCCCAGTAGGAGATGTGCAGGAGGCAGCTGATCGATGTTTCTCTCTCATCGATGTTTCTAACTCTCTATCTCTCTCCCTTCCTCTCTGTAAAAAATCAATAAAATATATTAAAAAAAAAGAAAAAGAAATTATAGAGATGGAACAAAATCAAGCATTTGGTACATTTCAGTCAAAAGTGTTAACTTATATTTTATGATATGCTATGATAAGAAGTAGCCTACAGTGGGGACTAGGCAAGAGAACCTGATGCTTTGGTAAGTCATCAAGAGATCAGTGAAAAAAGAAGAGGCATAGTGCATGATATCTAACGTTATATGGCATAAAAGAGAAGAGACATAATTAGGTGTTTGGAGATGAAGACTGTGAAGAAAAAAAATGGATCAGTGTCAAAAAATGTGGATAAGTGGGGCAAATAATGAAGTGCTCAAAAAAAAAAGTCTTATACGAAACTAGAGGCTCAGTGCACAAAATTTGTGCACTCAGGTGGGGGTCCCTCAGCCCAGCCTGCGTCCTTTCACAATCCAGGAGCTCTCAGGGGATGTCTGAGTGATGGCTTACGCTGGCTCCCCTAAGCCGTCAGTTAGACATACTTAGCACTGCAACAGAGACGGAGCGGCTCCCACCACTGTCCCTGCAATCACCAACCATGAGCCCAGCTCAGGGCTTCTGGCTGAGTGGCGCTTCCTTGTGGGAGCACACTGCCCATCAGGGGGAATCTCCTGCATTGAGTTTCTACCCCCTGGTGGTCAATGTGCATCATAGCTACCAGTCATTCCACCTTTTGGTCAATTTGTATATTAGCCTTTTATTATATAGGATAAGAAACTATGATTAAAACAGATATTCATGAAAACTGTTTAGTAAAAGAAAAGGTAAAATAAAATATGATCTTCTATCAGTCTTTAACCAGTCTGTTAAATAAGTCCAAGGATACATCAGTGTGGAGACTTTAATATTTAGTTCACTGCTGTAAACCCACATCCTGGACAGCATCCGGCAATAAAGGGTGCTAAATAAATATTATTATTTTTTAATAAATGAATCAATTAATAAAATTCATATAAATATTTAAAACTTCTTCCTGTTTTCAGAAAAGAAAAACAGCATATGGTACTGTGAATAAGATGAAAAGTATTGAGGTAGGGTAGAGGTGATAGCTGAAAAGTCTGAATGGCTGGAATTGAAGTATAAAATTGATATGTAAGACTACAAAGCCATAGAAGATATTGATTTTGGTTATATAATAAACATCTATTATTATTTTTTCTAAAATTAAGACATGGAATTATCTTTGTTTCCTTATAAGAAAAGTAACCCTACTGAATTAAGAAAATATATTAGATTGACAGCCATACTACCATTTTCTCATTCACAGGACTTGAGAGAGCCATGAAGGTCCTCATCTTTGCCTGCCTGGTGGCCTTTACTTTTGCAAAGCAGGTAAGAAAATCTATAAATGATTAACTTATAGTGAATTCTTTTTTCATGTGTAGATAACATCACCAATATTTTAAATTTACAAATAAAGCAGAATTTCAAAAGTTGTTTTCTATACTTTTAAGAAAATCATTTATATTCCCTCACTATTTCAATCGTGTCCTATAAGGCTGAAAATGTGGCTTAAATGCTTTCTACACCACTTTCTCACCGAAAACAAAAAAACAAACAAATTAGCCACAGACAAAACAAGAAGACACAAACATCAAATAGAAAAGAGTAATAGTGCAGAAAATGTATCTTGCTTGCATGTGCAACCTAGATAAATATATCTTATTACAGTGATGAAACTGATGATGAAACTTAGGGCATGGGCCAAATCCTACCTGTGTCTACCCAAAGAAATCCAGAAGGTGGAAAACCAGGCAATAATAATCATCATAAACATATTTATATTCAGAATAAAAAGTGATAAAATTCAAATAACTCTCATTCTGTTACCCATCAAAAATTGTTCTTCATTTAGATAAAATAATAATATACAACTAGAACTATCCTATATAATAAAAGAGTAATATGCAAATTAACCATCATTCCATCACTCTGTCACAAAGATGGCAGTAGCCACAGAGCTGGAACGAGCAGGAAGCTTGGGTTGCCTATGGCGATGGAGGAAGCCAAGCTTCCCACCTGCCCTGGGTGGCACTGGGCTCCTCTCAAGACTACAAAGTTTCAATTATAGAAGATAAATAAATCCCAAATACATGCTGGAAAAAAAAAAATAAGAGAAAGAAAGGAGAGGCTGGGAGATTGGGTCACTGGGAGGCGTGACCAGCCTGAAAACAGCCATCAGCCCCTCACCCAGTCTGTCTATACCCTCATGGGGTGAGGGTCCCTATGGGGGGCTTGACCAGCCATCAGCCCCTCACCCAGGCTGGCCAAGCACCCCATCAGGACCACCACCCTGATCCGGGACAACCTTCAGGACAAACCAGCCAGCCCCAACCCATGCACCAGCTCTATCCTATATAATAAAAGGGTAATATGCAAATTGACTCTAACAGCAGAACGACTGGCAATGACTGGTCACTATGACACACACTGACTACCAGGGGGCAGATGCTTAATGCAGGACCTGCCCCCTGGTGGTCAGTGTGCTGCTGCAGGGAGAGCTCTGTTCAGCCACAAGCCAGGCTGATGGCTGCCAGCACAGCAGTAGTGGTGGGAGCTGCTCCCACCTCCTCAGCAGAGCTAAGGATGTCCGACTGCAGCTTAGGCCTGCTCCCTGCTGGCAAGTGGACATCTCCAGGGGCTCCTGGGCTGCCAGAGGGATGTCTGACTGCCAGCTTAGGTCCAATCCCCCAGGAGCGGGCCTGAGCCAGCAGATGGACATCCCTCGAGGGGTCCCAGACTGCAAGAGGGCACAGGCCAGGCTGAGGGAACCCCCCAAATGCACAAATTTTTGTGCACCAGGCCTCTAGTCAAATATAAAAGACATAAAACACAATTATCTTTTAAGGTTCTCAAAAAACATACATTTTTTATTTCTTAAATTTGTGAAGGTGATAGTTCTGTATAAAGAAGGTAGAAAGTAAGTAGGAAAAATAAGATAGCTATTGAATCTAAATGGTGATTTTTTTTTTCTTTACAGAAGGAACAAATCAGTGTATCCAGAGAGGTAAGATATTTTATTCAGAGAAAATTTGTCTAACCATCCTTAGTAACATTCTTTCCTGGCTGGTGTGGTCAGTTGTTTGCAGCTTCCCATACACCAAAAGGTTGCAGGTTCGAACCCTGGTGGCAGTAGACAAAGGCAACCAATAGATGCTTCTCTCCCAAATCTCTCTCTCTTCCTCTTCCTCTCTCTTTCTCTCTCTCTCTCTCTCTCTCTCTCTCTCTCTCTCTCTCTCTCTGAAATCAATAAAAGCCCTGGTCAATTTGGCTCAGTGGATAGAGCATTGACCTGTGGACCAAAAGTTCCTGGGTTTGATTCCTGTCAAAAGCACATACCTAAGTTGTAGGCTCCTCCCTGGCTTGGGCACTGATCAGGGCGTGTGCAGGAGGCAACCAGTCGATGTGTTTCTCTCACATCGATGTTTCTCTCTGTCTTTCCCTCTCTCTACTACTCTTTCTAAAAATCAATGGAAAAATATCCTTGGGTGAGGATTAATAATAGTAATATCAATAAAACATTTCTCTTAAAAAAGTAACAGCCTTTGATGATCCAGTTGTTGATTTTGTATTTTTCTTTACAGACGATAGAAAGCATTTCTAGCAGTGAGGTAAGACAATGTTCATTCTGAGGGAATTTTCCATTTTGGACAGTAAATGCTAGCAACTCTTTATATTGTGTTATTTTGGGGCACTTAAGTCAATGCAGCTAGTTCTGACATGTAAGTTTTGATGTAAATTTCCATTATATGTTTAAGGACAAAATAAATGTCTACAGAATTCCCTATTCTCTATGCTACTTTTTATGTTAGCTGCTACTTGAAATGTTGTCACTTGCCTCACCCCCTTCTTTGAGTGAATGCTACACTGCTTTTATATGACTGGAGCTCTCTCCACACTGACCCCATTCACTGTTTTGGTATTCATTGAGCACCTTCTGTGGATCACACATTGACTAAGAGCTGTGGTACAGACTGAAAAGCAGATGCCCATAGGAAAAAATGGCAATATAAGGGGTGGGCAGACATGCAAAAGGACATATTTTGTCATTATAGGAGTCACTTTAGTAAATCAGAAAAGTGAGACTTAGTTTTAGTCTTAAATATGCCTGGGAGAGTCAGGCAGATATTTACACTTGCATCACTTTTGGGGTCTGTCACCTGCTAATTGGTACCTAGGTATATTTTATCTCTTCGCAAAGGTTATCATAGGGAAAGTATTTAGTTCTTACAATTCATTTGAAATCTGAACATAACCAATGAACTAAGAGTAATGGATAGAATGTATTTACACTTATTATAATTTCTTATTAATGAATTTTATTCTTTTAGAATCAGATGGCATCTTAGAGGTCATTTGTTTTTATATAGGAAGGGAACATAATGAGAAGGAAAATTAGAGTTTACTAAATGCTTTTTGTTGTACTATGTTCACTAACTTTCTTTTCTTTCTTGACTGCATTCATCTATCGTATTTATAGAACAGACTTGTGCAGAGCATATCAACATATAAGTTTCAGTAATTATGCTGTGTTTTTAATGATGTTGGCAAGAAAGAAATCCACATTAACCTTTTAAATGTCTTCATTTTCTGTTTCATATTGGCAAATAAAAATTTTCTATGAAAACTTAGCCTATATTTATTTTTATTTTCCTAAAGGAGTCTATCACCCACATCAACAAGGTAAAAACATTTATTTATTTGAAATTTTTGAGTTACATTGGTTAATAAGATCATATAGGTTTCAGATGTACATTTCTATGATACATGATATGTATATAGCATTGTTTGCCTATCTCTTGAAGTCTAGTCATCTTCCTTCACCATATATTTGGCCTCATTTGTTTTACTACCCTCCAACCCTCTTCCTTCTGGTAATGGGTTTCGGTTTTACATACCACAAAAGGGGAGAGGGTAAACCTTTATATTTAAATGTATATATTTTCTACATTTGATTTTCACAGATTTTACTATTTCTTTTCATGTTGTTTCTAGCAGAAACCTGAGAAGTTCGAAAATTACAATCAGCAGCAAAAAGAGGTAAGTTGTTCATGATAAGAATATTTTAAAAATCATTATAAAATATAATAAGATTACTATTAAATATTTATAATAAATATTTTCAAAAATATTATAAAATATAATACATATAAATATGTGCATTTTCAGTCTAAAAATTATAATAAAATAAATTTCATATAAGATACAAAAATTTGACAATATATTGCTAAGACAGATGAATTTTTAAGCTCATAATCCACTTGTATAGACTAAATACTTAAGAATAATTATTGACTTGCTTATTATAATAATGGTGAGTACCTGTTTTCCATAAATACACAATAGTAGATACATTTCCAGGCTGGGAACTAGGTTCACTTATTCTCAATATAGATATGTGATAAAAGAAATGGTGAGGAAATATGGTAATCCTATTTTGATAATTAATTAGCTGTATAACCTTGGCCCCAAGTTTCTCTGCACTTTAGTTTCTTCATCTATAAACTGAGAATATTAATAATCTCTTAGGTTGATGAGCTAGCACACAGTAAGTACTCAATGACTTATGTTAAAATTTTATTTTTTATATTAACATTGATGAATACATACGCTTCATAAAAGAATTTCTATTCCACAGATGAGAGAAGTGAGGTACAGAACAATTGAATACACAATTGTGTGACAATATCACACAATTATTAAGTAGTAGAGCTTGCTTAAAAATAAGATTTTCTTAGACTACAGAAAAATATTTAATTAAATTACATGTATGGTAACATATTTATGTAATTTTAATATTTCAGCTTCTCTGTTGTACCAATGGGTTGGGTTTGTTTGGAACTTATATCAAAATGATTTGACAAAATGATGCCTCTTGAAAGACTTGCAATAATGACTATCTACTAAGGAAAGTAGTACTAGAAGTTAGCTAGTGTTAAGCAACTCCTACAATTAAGATTTACTTTTCATTAAAACACATAGAAGAAAACCTTGGCAATGTTCCTCTCTAAGTCTTTTCAAAATTACCCTTTATTATATGAACACAATTTGGTTTATAATTATCGCATTATATTGAAAAGTTCATGCCCGCTGAGCACCAAACTGTACAGCTAGCCATGGTATTGAAGGCAACTCAGAAAGGAGAAACACGCTTTAAATCCCTAAACGTTGATTTCAGTTTGATCTGGGTCCACCTATGAAGGGGGTGGATTAATGAGAAAATCCCTCAATGAGTTTTTAACTCGTCTTCATATGTCCGCAAATAATTTCTTAACCAGCATCAATAAAAGATTTTCCTTCTCTCTTTCACTCAGGATTCCTCAATAGAGAGGAGGTTAATTCATCATGAATGACAATTATAGCTGAATCTTGGACTTAGAGATTTTTCTTTTTTTCCAGGATGAACGCCAGGACAAAATCCACCCCTTTGTTCAGCCACAGCCTCTTTTCTATCCTTATGCTGAGCCCATGCCTTACCCTGCCCTTCCACAAAACATCCTGCCTCTTGCTCAGCCTGCTATGGTGCTGCCTCTCCTTCAGCCTGAAGTGATGGAAGTCCCCAATGCTAAGGAGACCATCATTCCTAAGCGCAATGTGATGCAATTGCCCAAATCTCCAGTAGTGCCATTTCTTCAGCGCCAGATCCCAAACTTCACTGATCTCAAAGCACAGCTTCCTCTGCCTCTGCTCCAGCCCTGGATGCCCCAGATCCCCCAGCCTCTTCTTCAGACTCCCATGCTTCCAGCTCAGCCCCTGGTCTCCCTTCCTCAGTCCAAAGTCCTGCCTCTTTCCCAGCAAGTGCTGACCTACCCCCAGAGAGTGATGACTATGCAGGAGCCTCTGTTTGACCTCAACGGGGAGTTCTACCCTGTGGCTCAGCCTATGGCCCCAGCTTACAACTTCCAACAAGTAAGTCCTGCCTTATTAACTCTGCTGTTTCATTCATGATGTGTATATGAGAGTAGAAGTTGTGAGAGATCCAGAATAAAAGTATAAATGACTATTCGATGGATCCAAAAATTCACATAGTTTTTTAGATCAAGGATTCTCAACACTAGTTACACAATAAAATAACCTAGAAAACGTGTTTCCGCCTAAATACCAATGTGTAGGAGTAATTGCAGATTTTTAGAAATAATTGTTCTGATTTTCTGTGTAGAAGATACTGAGTATTGAGAAGAAATAATTTCAGAGTCTGATTTAATCAATCTCTTGACAATAGAGACAAAGGGAGTTAAGGCTTACTGAAGCCAGAATTAAATTTGGTAATCTGGGTGTGGAATAAAGACGATTTATTCTTTTATACAATTTTGAAGTTTCCTTGTGAACATCTATTCTCTACATGCTTTTATTCACATCTTGTTTTTATGCATGTACATGAGAGAGCAGACAATTGAGATGATTATTTCATTTCTCAGAATTTTTAGAAGGAATGTACTTGCCAAAAAGTGAATTGTAATTTATTTATCTTGTTTTGTTTTTTAAGGTTTAAGAGGATTTCAAAATTAATGTTTACCCTTCACTTTTGGTAAGCTTTGGGAGTTTGGAGATTAGACTGATTATGCTTATAGTTAATACATTTTTATATTTCATTGTCCTGGATAAGCTAAAGGTAGTGAGAAATTCCATCAATATATGAACTTACTTATTAATTATCAATGTGTCATAGACACCTAAACAGTTGACTACTATGTACTCACCTGAAATTATGTATCTTTGTATTTTAATTTTAATTATGTGTTATTGACTGATTTGAATGGTTTAATTTCAAGTGCTTATGTCCGTATGCTTATCATCATTTTTAGAAAAAACCTAAAAGTTTCTTCTGCTTTACTACAAATATGTTTGAACTCTTTTTAAAAATCAACTTGTGTTTTCATTTATATACCTTAGGTTCCATAAATTTTAATTGTTTTATCACATTCAAAATGTACATATTGTCTTTTAACTCATGTGTCAAAATAAAACTAATGAGTCTCAGTGTGAGGATTAAAAGGGGGAACGTTTTTTTAAGATACAAATTTTTTAGTGATTATGGTAGACTAGATATTGAAACAATTGCAAGTTAAATGTTATTTGGTCCTTAGAAATTTTATATGCAAGATAGAGCACAACATGGTGCATTTGTAATAACATTTCTCTAATGAATTAGTTATGCCAAAGTTGTAAATGGTGAGATATGTATGGTGATTTACATAACTAATTCTATATTTGTTCTCTATTCCACAGAATTGACTGTGACTGGAAATGTGGCATCTGCTCAATCTTTGTATCATGCTATCAAAAAAAGTAACAATTCTTTAGTGATTCTACATGGAAAAATAAAAACTTATTTCTTTATTTTATGTATTATATAGCATTTGCCTTAATTTGATTTTGACTCATAACCTCTATTTTCCAAATTTTAATTTGAAAAGTACCACAGAATTTTAATTTTCAGTTGGAAATACTATAATTGCACCTAAAATATGTGTAAAATAGTTCCTGGAATTGTGCTTATTATTACTATTTCCAAACCAGTCATTTCAATAAATTAATATTTGATGCATATACAAGTGTTTCTGTCTTTATTATAATTTTTAAAACCTAATTACCTCTTTAATGTTAACTTTAGA
Organism: Myotis nattereri; assembly: GCF_964212035.1. Classification (NCBI taxonomy): domain Eukaryota; kingdom Metazoa; phylum Chordata; class Mammalia; order Chiroptera; family Vespertilionidae; genus Myotis; species Myotis nattereri. The sequence continues at coordinate 187,268,636 of NC_138075.1, forward strand.
TAGTTATTGTTAAAAATAGCCTTGAAAGAATTAAAATTAAATAGAATGCTTTGAATTGAATATAAAAGATATCAAAAAGTGAAGGAAAAGAAAATCATACCCTGTGTTTGCTCTAGAAAATCTTGTTTTACACCCATAGTCCTAGTTTAAACCATTACACCTATGCCTTTCACCCTCCAAAGTACACAACATTAGATGTCAAATTTTATGGTCATCCTCCTGAAAAATAGTTTCAAATGTGAGACCTGATTCACAGATCTGCAACACAGCAGCTAAGGATTGCTTTTAAATTTACTTGCTCTTTTGGAGCTTCAATTTCCACATCTATATAAGAGCCAATTCAAAGGGTGTGATTGAAGTTTGAATGTGATTCGTGCACTGCACAGTACGTTAATGCACTGCAAATGCAAATACTGCGGCACCATATTACTGACTTGACTTATATCAGAGCAACAAGAGCCAATACCACAGTCAGAATGAGCTGGGTTATGTGGTTTTAGCCAGTAATGCCCAAGAATCAAAGACCTACAGGAAGTTACCTGGCTGGGGTGGTATGACTCAGTTGGTTGAGCACTATCCTTTATAGCAAAAGGTTGCCTATTTGATTCCCATTCAGGGGATATACCCAGGTTGTGGACTTGATCCCAGCGGGGTGGGGAGGAGAGTGGGGGCAAGCAGGAGGCATTAGTTTTGATGTTTCTCTCTCATGGATTTTTCTATTCCTCTCTCCCTTCCTCTAAATCAATGATTTAAAAAGAAGACCTGCAAGAAGCTCTTATATTCATTGTCTCTGACTGTGGGGTAATTATTTCATTGTGATGAATTATTTCTCTACCAACTCCTGTACTGTATAATCAAGTCCACCCACTTGAGTTCACACAATGATTCATCTCTAGCAATTATTCCCTTTTTGCTGCATTCCCAATGTTTTCCTAACCTTCAGGATCAAGTGCAAACCAAATTTATGCTATCATATCTTTCATCTTTAATCAAAACGATTTGTCCCTTTAACAGTACACCTCCAAACACCTCCCAGTTCTTTAGTTTACTCTAGGACAGTATCATAGAAGTATCTATGCTGCCTTTTAAAATATCTAATATGTTATTCTCTCATCAATCTGTTCCCATCAAATTTTATTCTTACTGAAATCACTTATTTTTCCAAAGTCACCAACAATGTTCATCTTGTTAAATTGTGTTCATGTTAACCATCCCCTCAGTGCTATTTGGTAGACTTGATCATCCCTTCTTTTTTGAAATATGCTTCTCTTCATTTGAAATCCTAAACCTGTCAAACCCTTGGTTTCTCTCTTAACTCACTAGCCATTTCTTTCAAGTCTCCCTTCTGATATTTCTTTTTCCAAACCTTTTAGGGATGGAGTACCCAAGGAGTTAGCTTTAGTCTGGCTGATATTGTTTAGTTCCATGGCGTTAATCCTCCCATAGTCTGAAAGCATCTAAATATATAGCTTTAAACTTACGTCTATCCTCATCTCCAAACTCATATAGTCCACTTGACTTCTTGGCCTCCATACTTGAGTATCTAATTAATATAACAAACTTGGCATGGCCAAGCATAACTCTTCACATGGATCCAGTCTCTAACTTGTTTAAATTTAATTGAGAATATTTCAGTAGGAAAAACAACTGATACAATAGTATATAGGCAATAGATTCGATTGAATGGGCACTTCACAAAAACATAATGAATTAATGACACAATCATCAGAATGACTAAAATGAAAAAAAAAAAAAAGAAAAAGCCAGACCAAGTGTTTCCAAAACAAACAAAAGGAATATTAAGAAATGCTGATGTAAGTGTAACAGGCAAGAGCACCTTGGAAACCAGTGTCAGTCTTTGTCCAAGATAAACATTTGCCTATTTCATGACTAGTGGTTCCACTAAGGTATATAGCAAATAGAAATAATATAAATGTGCACTAAATATATGTACCCAATGTTCTTAGCTGTATTACTCTTCATATTTTAACTAAAATCAACACTAATGTGAGTCCACAGTATTTTGTATAAATAAATTGTAATATACAGTGGGATGGAGTATTATACTGCCACACAAAAATGACTCTGCAATTCCACACAAACCAATGGGGATTAATTTTACATAAATATTATTGAATGACAGTAACCAAACACAAAATATAACAGAGTTCACAAACCCATAAATTGACTTATTAGGATTTATCAAATATTAATTTCTGGGGAAATAAGTTAGACATGTTTAGGATTTCTCTGAGGGTAGATAGATCTATATAAGGAACATGAGGGAGTGCTCTCAGGTGCTAGTGATAAGATATTATTGTCACAAACCTGGGTGATGAATACTTTGTAATAATTTATTTTAATACTAGAGACCCAATGCATGAAATTCGTGCAAGCGGCTTGGCCCTCGCAGCCCCAGCTTCATCTGGAAGGTCATCTGGAAGGATGTCAGGAAGGTCATTTGGCTGTCTGGTATAATTAGCATATTACACTTTTATTACTATAGATGTGAGTTTTCTCAGTGCATGTTTGTTACTTTAAATAAAAAGTTAAATGTATATTACATTTGAAATCATGTTCTTTTTCCAGAGTGTCATGTCTACCTGCTTCTTCTTCCCTGTGGGGCCACACCAATGCAGAATCACCTCTTCACTTTTGAACTTGAATGCAATTCAATCATAGGGCATAGGACCTGACTTCCTCAGAAGCTGTGGGGTGGCTGGATAATGCTATTGTGAAATGCACGGTTTTAGCCTTTTTGGGGTGAAATATGAAAAATAAGAATAAGATATGATAGAAAACTTGCAGCTTAATTCTGCTTCATTTTCTTCTCTTTATATTCAGAGGTACAGTTTTTCTGTGCAGTCTGTGTTAATTTTAAAATCATCACCTTAAGTTTTTAATTGCTGAAAGGATTCAGAGGACTCAAACCGTTTCACTGTCAGAGCCACTTTATTGCAGACAATGAATAGAGTACAGCAACATCAAAAGGAGATGTACAAGATTTAATTTTTAACTTCTACAGTTATTTAATACTAGAAGACTGGTGCACAAATTCATGCACCCATGGGGTCCCTCCACCTGGCCTGTGGCATCAGGCCAAAACCAGCTCTCCTGAGGGGTCCCAGATTGAGACCAGGCTGAGAAACCCTACTGGTGCATGATTGGGGCAGGGAAAAGACATGGGAGGTTGATCAGCCAGGGAAGTTTTGAGGGAAGTCTCCAGGGCATGTCTGGCCCATCTCACCCTGTACCCTACCAGCAAGCTAACCTACTGTTTGGAACATCTACCCCCTAATGGTCAGTGCATTTCATAGTGACTGGTCAACTGGTTGACTGTCTGCTCCCTGGTGGTGAGTGCACATCATAGCGAGCAGTTGAGTGGCCTTAGCATGTCATTAGCATATTATACTTCGATTAGTTGAATGGCCGACCAGTCGACCAGACACTTAGCATATTAGGCCTTTGTTATATAGGACTAGAGGCCCGGTGCACAAAAATTTGTGCACTCGGGGGGGTCTCTCAGCCTGGCCTGTGCCCTCTCCCAGTCTGGGACCCCTCAGGGGATTTCCACCTGCTGGCTTAGGCCCGTTCCCCAGGGTATCGAGCCTAAGCTGGCAGTCAGACATCCCTTTGGCAGCCCCAGATGTCCACTTGCCAGCGGGGAGCAGGCCTAAGCTGCAGTCAGACATCCTTAGTGCTGTTGAGGAGACGGGAGAAGCTCCTGCCACCACCGCTGTCCTGGCAGCCATCAGCCTGACTTGTATGGGCACAGCTCCCCCTGTGGGAGTGCACTGACCACCAGAGGGCAGCTCCTGCATTGAGCGTCTTCCCCCTGGCTGTCAGTGTGTGTCATAGTGACTAGTCATTGCCAGTCATTCTGCTATTAGGGTCAATTTGCATATTACCCTTTTATTCTATAAGATAGAGTACTGGTGCATGGGTGGAAGCCGGCTGGTTTGCCTTGATGGGTGTTCTGGATCAGGGTGGAGGTCCCACTGGGGTTCCTGGCCAGCCTGGGTGAAGGACTGAGGGTCGTGTTCAGGCTGGCCACACCCCCTTCAGGGTGGGGTTCCCCACTAGGGTGTCTTGCCTGCCTGGGTGACGGGCTGAAGGCTGTTTTCAGGCTGGACACACCCCCTTCAGGGTGGGGGTCCCCACTAGGGTGCCTGGCCAGCCTGGGTGAGGGGATGATGGCTCTTTGCAGGCTGGTCAAGCCCCTCAGTGGGGACCTTCACCCTATGGGGGTGTGGACAGCCTGGCTGAGTGGCTGATGGCTGTTTTCAGGCTGGCCTTGCACCCTGGTGACCCAAGCTCCCAGTCTCTCCTTTTTTCTTTTTCTGGGATTTATATATCTTCTATAATTGAAACTTTGTAGCCTTGAGCAGAGCCCAGTGCTGTCCAGGGCAGGTGGGAAGTTTGGCTTCCTCCATCGCCGGGGCAACCCAAGCCTCCTGCTCACTCCAGCTCTGTGGCGCCACCATCTTTCTGACGGAGTGACAGAGTGATGGCTAATTTTCATATTACTCTTTTATTAGATAAGATATCTTAATATCTAAGAAGAAAAGTTTAATGACTCTTGGATGAAGAATTGAGTATTTGTTGCTGTCCAGGAATATCATGCTACCACAATCCGTTATCCAATTGGATCAATTGGCCCTTGATCCAATTATAGCCAATTAGCATTCTTCTCTTGATTCTGGGACAATCATAGAAGCTGCAATGTAGTTACTTATTCTGGGATTAGGACCTGAATTGACCATAAAGTTCTGAAATTGGGCAAGCCATCTTTTCTATAACCTGCCAATTAAATTAGTCCAAAGAAGTGTTCTGTTGAAGGTTAAACAAAAGAGTTATTGGCCACTTTCAAGTTCCTAAATCTTTACTCTTGGAATGTTTAGTTACATGAACTAATAAATTCCTTTCTTGTTGTCAGACCTTATATAAGAGGTATTTTTGTCACTTGGTACCATATGATTCCTGATAGAATAGAATCAATTCCATGGTCTGTGCTAGCAGATCTTTCATTGCTTATGTTAATAGACTTCACTTTTTGCAAAGCAAATTTATTTGGTTGATATTAGTTAATAAGATCATATAAGTTTTAAGTGTACATTTCTATGAAGCTCTTTGAAGGAAAAAAAAAATCCAAGATGGAATGGTTGACTTACACAATTACATGTCTTTGTCAGTTCAGACTTCTATAACAAACTACCGTGGCTTAAAAGACAAACATTTATTTATCACAGTTTTAGTGGCTGGGAGTACGATGTCTAATAAAGGCTCTCTCTGGCTTGCAGAGAGCAATATGGCAGTCTTCTTGCTAGATCCTGACTTGGCAGAGAGATACTAATCCCACTCATGAAAGTTCCACCCTTATAACCTAATTGCCTCCAAAGATTCCCCTCTTCTGAATACCAACCCATTTAGATTAAGCATTTAACCTATGACTTTAAAGGGGGAGAAACATTCAATCTACAGCAATTAAAATGACATAATTTGGTAGGTCCTGTGAAATTTAGAAAAGTAGCATCCCAATTATTGGAAAAAATTAAAATATATTAGAAAATATGGAACATTAGGGAACCCCCAACTTCAAAATGATCTTGAAACATTCACTGAGTCTCTTTCATGATGAAATCATGATTTTTTTTTCTTTACTATAGCCAATAGTTGCCTTTATTTCCCTCTGTTTACCTGTGCTTCACTATAACTAGGATTTAACCTCAAAAAGGCCTGGAAGTAAGTATACAAAAAAACCTAGAAAATTCCTTTCTTAATGTAAGTAGAATATGTATACTAGTATCTTAGGGGCTAGATTTGGCCAACAAAGAGAAGGTGACTGTGCATTTTTATTTTACAAAACAGACCATATTCAGACAATAGGGTAGTGAAAGCCTGGGGCAAGAGATAGGGGACTAGAAGGGATTAATAGAAGCAAAAAGGGACATATGTCATACTTTCAACAATAAATATTTAATTTTAAAAAATAAATATTAGGAGGTTTTATGCACTAGTCTATATTTCTAGTTTCTCCTTATATCTAGTCACTCTTGATGTATATACTTCTGTGTGGCAACAATGATTTGGAAGGACTAGCCAAAAAAGAAGATGTACATCCTTCAGATCACTATCAAAATCATTTTTTGCAACCTTTTTTCATTGATTTGTTTTATCTGTCAGGCTCTGGAAGGTAGTTTGGTAACGATAATAGAAAGGGAAATACGTTAAAATACCTGCAGTAGGTATGCTTAATTCTAATGACACATCACTTACTCATGTCTATAGACAAAGTGGAGATGACTATCCCTTAATCTTCTTCATGAAGAACAGCCCTTAAAGCCCAATTACAGTTGACTGAGAACTCTAGTGTGAGACACACAGTATTTACAATTTCATTTCTGACCTCAGGAAAGATGGAAAGAGCCTAGTGTCACCAAACCAAGTGATAGCAGGTAAAATCCTGAAGCAAGGTGATAATTAAAATTTTCAGGGATCTAGTGGAGGCAGTAATGATTGCATTAGAAATGATCAAACCAGAAGTGATCTCTGTGCGAGGCTAATCATTATAACCCTAGAAAAAATTTAATGAAAGTCTCATCAGGATTATTTTTAATATGTAAATATAAAAATATTCTGTTGAGCAGAAATCTAGCTCAAGCTACTGTCAGAGAGACTGATGACCCATCCCACCTCCAATTTCTGAATAAAAATCAATTTATGAATCTAGATGCTTTGTATGAAGAGAAAGTCAAAGTTGTAGGTACCATCTCACACCTGTCAGACTGGCTATCATCAACAAATCAACAAACGACAAGTGCTGGAGAAGATGTGGAGAAAAAGGAACACTTGTGCACTGCTGGTGGGAATGCAGACTGGTGCAGCCACTATGGAAGACAGTATGGAGTTTCCTTAAAAAACTTCAAATGGAACTCCCATTTGACCCTGTGATCCCACTTCTAGGAATATATCCCAAGAAACCAGAAACACCAATCAGAAAAGATATATGCACCCCTATGTTCATAGCAGCACAATTCACCATAGCTAAGATCTGGAAACAGCCTAAGTGCCCATCAGTAGATGAATGGATTAGAAAACTGTGGTACATCTACACGATGGAATACTATGCTGCTCTAAAAAGGAAGGAACTCTTACCATTTGCAACGTCATGGATGGAACTGGAGAGCATTATGCTAAGTGAAATAAGCCAGTCAATGAAGAAAAAATAACACATGATCTCACTCATTCATGGATAATAGAGACCATTATAAACTTTTGAACAATAATAGATACAGAGGCAGAGCTGCCTCAAACAGATTGTCAAACTGCAACGGGAAGGCCGGGGAAGGTTGGGGGGCAGGAGGTAGGGGGGTAAGAGATCAACTAAAGGACTTGTATGCATGCATATAAGCATAACCAATGGACATAAGACACTGGGGGATAAGGGAGGCTAGGGGACTGTCTAGGGCAGGGGGATAAAATGGACACATATGTAATACCCTTTGTAATACTTTAAGCAATAAAAAAAATAAAAAAAATAAAAAATAAATAAAAAATAAAAATTTAAAAAAAATAAAAATAAAAAATAAAGTCCATCACAATAGAAAAAAAAATTGAAGGATACTATAGTAACATTATATTACCAACCCTAGTCCTTGCCCTCAACCTATGAGTTTTGGGGCATTTGCCTGTAGAAAGAAAACTATCCATTCTTCTTAAACACTGTGATCCATTTTTTGTCTTGCTGCTCATTATTTGGAATGGAGACTTCATGATGATCTGCTGTTCATATTGTTGTTGTTTTTTAAATCAAGTAATAACTGGTGCTGCCCTTAGAGTTTGACTTCTAAATCTAGTTATAATCTGAACCATTCATGCTTAGTCATTAATTCAGAGTGTATACTTAAACAGATGGACTTAGAAACTGGTCAAATCCCCATATTCCCTCCTGATGTATAGAGTAAAGAGGTAAAAAAAAAAAATACTGACAATCCTGATCAGTACCAGAGAAATCACAGGTTCAGATTGGGGCCCTGGACCTGGGAAATGGGGACTCTCCATTGGTCATGGAGGTACATTGGTGGCCAACCTGATGCTAAATCATTCTTAGACTACCTGCTTCTGGGTTGGGGTTTCCTTTATAGCAGAGCAGTTCCCTCACTGCAATCTATTGAAGGTCAGCCCTCAACACAAGGCTTAGTTACAAACAAAACAAAACAAAACAAAACATTGGTAAGAAACCTGTCTCCTATAGTAATAATTTTGCAGAGCTAGGGGATTTTCAGTAACTGTTAAAACCCAAAAGATGCAAGGATAGTTAACTATATCACTACACTATTTCCCAATTTGGCTTTTGCAATTGCTTTTTGGAGAATAACAATAGTAACTTGACAAATGCCTATTTCTCCATTCCGATTTTAAGACTGAAAAAAAGGAGAAAGTAACACCACTGATGGTTTGCTTTTATCTTTACAAAATAGAGGTTTCTACCACACTGGACTGCTTGAAGGAATAGTCTGCTCTAGTCTTGCACCAACTTTAGTTTGCAGGAAACATGGCTGTCTTATCCAAGTTTCATCATGCATTCGTTTAATTGATGACTTTATTCCTGTAGGATTCATGATACTGGAAGTATCAAGTAACCTTGGTGCCTTGGAAAATAAGATGATGACAGAAGCTAAGAGATACAGTTTATAAAGGCATAGAGCCCTGCATCCTTCATTAAGTTGCTGCAGATCTAGTAGTCTGAACATGTTGACAAACCTGCTTTAGATTGCAAAAACAAGTTGTTTTGAGTTGTACTTCTTAACACTGAGAGAAAGCAGACCTAATGTTAAATGGCTTTCCATCTTAAAGACAAAAATTTCATGTTTCTGTGTTATTCATATATATGTATATTTGGTAGGATGCAGAACTGATAACCAACTAGATGGTTTGCAGGGCTCCTCAAACTACGGCCCGCGGGCCACATGCAAATGTAAATATTGTATTTGTTCCCATTTTGTTTTTATACTTCAAAATAAGATATGTGCAGTGTGCATAGGAATTTGTTCATAGTTTTTTTTAAAACTATAGTCCAGCCCTCCAACTGTCTGAGGGACAGTGAACTGGCCCCCTGTTTAAAAAGTTTGAGGACTCCTAGGCTATGGTATAAGAGCCTTGCCACTTGTGTGTTATGCCCTGGAAAATGCAATAGTTCTTAAGAGGCCATGAAAGGTTGTGTTGAAAATAACTTTCATCTGGGCTTTGAGAATAGAAGAGCAAGTAACTATTTGAAACATAGCTCTTTGTTTGGGTCTGGAGGACAATGCCCACCACAGATACTAGATGACTGTGTGTGTGCTGAGATGATAAATTGCAATACCAGGTGGTTCAAATTTCTAGTGCATCCACAATTGCCATACTCCACTTCTTCTCAGGGAAATATTTTTTTCCTCATCAGAAACATTCTATAAACAGCTGACTTAGAATGAAATATCTTGGACCCAATTTATGATTTTCCCAGCATCAGACAAAAGTGACATTTTAACTTTTTTTTTCATTAAAATGGATTGAAAGTGTCATAAGTAATTTAATAAAAACAGAATGTTACATACAAACAAGACTCATAAAAGGATTATATAAATACTGCTAAATGGCCGAAACCGGTTTGGCTCAGTGGATAGAGCGTCAGCCTGCGGACTGAAGGGTCCCAGGTTTGATTCCGGTCAAGGGCATGTACCTGGGTTGCGGGCACATCCCCAGTGGGGGGTGTGCAGGAGGCAGCTGATCGATGTTTCTCTCTCATCGATGTTTCTAGCTCTCTATCTCTCTCCCTTCCTCTCTGTAAAAAAAAAAAAAAAAAAATACTGCTAAATGGAGTAAAGACAGAAAACTTGGATTGTGCCTTAAGATGTAATTTATTGAAGAGAAAAAATCTCAGTCACAGCACACAATTATTTGAAATGATGGCATGTAAAGAAGAAGTAATTAAAATACTTTTTAAACAAAATTTCCATAGTAGAAACTTAATAAAGACTTTAATAACCTCTGATTCAGTGGCCTTCATGCTGTCATGATACAACTGAAATTTAGATAATAAGCTCTAAAGAAAATTTAGCTTAAGGAAAATAAGAACATGCTATTTATGAACAGTAGAGAACTCAAGAAGGAAAGTTACCCTCAATTTGGGAGTGTCCTATTCTAAAATAATAGTCAAAGCCTCTGGGTAGGGAGGTTTCACAGCGTAGACAGGAGAAATTTAGAGAATGATATTTTCAGTAGCATCTGTAAGCAGGAAAATAAATATGTGGTTAGTTATAGTGCATACTAGAGGCCTGATGCACAAAATTCATGCAAGAGTAGGCCTTCCGTCCCCCAGCTGCCAGCACCCAGCTTCCCTCCAGCACTTAAGACCCAGAGCTTCCTTCGAAGCCCCAGCTTCATCCTGAAGGTCATTTGGAAGGACATCCAGAAGGACATCCAGTCTAATTAGCATATTATGCTTTTATTATTATAGATTCTTGAGGGGAAGACACACTATTATATGATATATTTAATATTCATTTTCTCTTCATCTCAAGATGAAGCTCACAATGATATATGTGCTTTTCTGTTAAATATCCACTGTTCTTGATTGTTCAGTTTTAGAGAGATTTTTTTCTTGCTAGATAAGTATTTTTATAGTAAGGCAATTAGAAGGAAAATATACTACATAGTTTAGAGTTTTATAGTTTTCCTGTTTGATCTGTTTAAAGGGAAGTTTTCACCATTGGAGAGGAAAACACACACACACACAAACACACACACACACAAACACACACAAGCATGCACGCGTGCACTATTGCTCACACATGCACACTTAGAAGCTCCTATACAGGGGATGAAGACAATTAAAAAAATCTGTAGATATTTCAGTTTATTTGCATGTAGCAGACAAACATTTGGTTTTACTATGTGACTAGTTTATAATTTCATTGCAGATTATAAAGAACAGGACCCCACTGTTGGGTTCATCAGAGTCTCAAAGTCACATATTCATGGAAAATTAGTAACATCCACACTCCTGTGCTTGTATAGGAGTCTCCCTATTATAAATTATATTAGTTAAAAGTAGGCAATTTTAAGTTGCTATTTAAATTTAATAAGATTATGAAACAAAAATTTGCAAATGTGCAAGCCAATTTAATTATTATCTATATGCTAATATGTTCAGACATAGCTAGACTTCAGGAAACAAAACAGAACAAAAACTGTACAATCTACAATCATATTTGTCCTTATTACTATTAAGGAATTAGGATCAATGGTTAGACAGGTAATTTCCAAACTTACCAAGAGCCATAATTGTGGAGATTCTGAGAATTTACTTAATTTTTCTGAAGGAACAAAAATTTTTTAAATTATGTGGTATAAGTTGTCAGCAATAAAATTCTTACCAAATTAAGAAAAACATTACTACTACATACTATTTCTGCTTTCCCAGCACTAAACTTAACAAAGATTATTATATTTACTCACCTTCAGAGTTATAAAAAGTAAACATCATTATATTATTATAAGTAAGAAAAAGACCAGAATTTAAATGTGTGACGTCTAGATGCAAAATCTGTGCTCTACTCCCCATACTGCATTCTTATGTATATCATGAGCATAACCAAAAGGAAGGCATTTAAAGACCAGTAAAACTGCAAGGACCAGAAAGTTGAATTATATATTAGATCTCTTACATTTTTAGTTTGGGGAGAAGTTTTTTTCCTTAGCTTTATCAGAATAAATTTTACTTATAGAATGAATAACACTGCTCTACCTGTTCCAGAGGAATGGATTAACATTAGTCATAGATGCCAGAAAGTATTGCAATGTCCATTTCAGAAAACTCTAATATAAGGTAAGTATTGATTTGCTCTGTTTATTCTAAATATGTTTTTATGGTATTTCCTGTAAGTGATTTTCTTTTATTTCCTTTGATAAAACATCAATATGTAGTAATTTAAATAAACTTACCACCACTCTGGCATAATAGTTTTTTCAGCATTCCCAGAGGCGATGGGATGAGTGATGCCATAGAATGGTGAGAAAAGAACATACTGCATGGCTTGTGGGGGATGATGCCAAGCAGCATAGGGATGGGCACCAAGCTGGTGGACAGGCTAGAAGAAAAGACAATTGGAAAGCAACAGTGTATGAGCAATAACTGCTTTCAATCTCTGAAAATGAATCATTTCATTCATTTCTGACGTGGCTGTTCTAGCATCACAAGACAACATTACTCTGAAAGGAAAAGGAGAATTCAAACTCTTCACTAGGTGGATCAGAGGGCTCTTTTAGGGAAGCTGAGGAACATTGACTAAAGCACTTTTTAAGGTCACTCTTTAGTACTGAACTCCAAGAATCTTCATTACTAACACAGGTTCAATTACCAGAGCCCCAACAAAAGCAGTGGTGTGACTAATGTAACTATCACATAATTCATAAACTTATGGGCATTTGGACTGGAAAGAATAATTGTTGCCACTTAGCTCTGTAATTTAATTTTTGAGCAAGATACTCATTTCTAAGGAAGAGCTCCTCATCCGATACAGCTGGCTGTCAGAAACACCAGAAACAGAGAACATCATGATCTAACTCCTAGCCCAGTGCTTCTTCTAAACACTAGACTTGTGAGGCTAAATTATTTCCTTTCTAAAATTTTGGAATAGGTATCTCTGTTATCTAGCATGCCATATCCCTATTTCTATATATTAATATAATTCTTTTTATTTTTATGTAGAAGATATGTATTTTCTGCTAAAATTTTTTAAAATATATATATTTTATTTACTTTTTACAGAGAGGAAGGGAGAGGGATAGAGAGTTAGAAACATTCTTGAGAGAGAAACATCGATCAGCTGCCCCCTGCACACACCCTACTGGGGATGTGCCTGCAACCAAGGTACATGCCCTTGACCGGAATTGAACCTGGGACCCTTGAGTCCGCAGGCTGATGCTCTACCCATTGAGCCAAATCAGTTAGGGCTGCTAAAAATTTTTAAAGCATTTCAAGGTTTGCTGTGGTTACCTGACTATGTAAGTATTAAAAGAAATGTGCTATCAGAGATTTTATCTATATTAAATTATTTAGGTTTAAAAATAAGCACAATAAAATCAATTTACCTCAAGGTAAAAGTAGGCTTGTTTTTCAATAGAGAAAAATAATTTTGTGACTAAAATCCATCTGAATATAATGACAGAGTAAATTATTACTACCAAATATTGCCATGAAGAAAAAATATGTATATTGTTATCACATTTTTTATTATATAATTACATGAAAGTTGAGACCAGTGTACTCCTTGGAACCCAAATGAATTGAATAATTGCCTTTATTTTCCTCTTACTTTGGCCAATGAGTAATTAGAGAATTTGAGAAGAAATTGAGAGTAAAATCTGATGTGTAGTAAAGAACCATTATCATAAAATTCATTGATGACCTCAATGTTTTAGATCTTGAAGAAATGTTTTTTTTTATTTCATACAGAGAAACTCCATCACTTTCTTTAATGCTTTATTTCAATTAGTGTAGTATGTAAGTTGAACCATCAATGAATAAAAGCCACTGAATTCAATGCAGTTACTGCCTTTAAAAGTGAAGACACACACAAAAAAGAAACTGCAAAAATCAGAATATGAAAGTTTGTGGAGGGAATAAATTGATAGGTACATATTAATTTTTCACAAATGAGAAAGAAGAGCTCAAAATAATAGAAAAATTGTTTAAGATCATATGATTAGAAGGTGTCAGACCTGAAATTTAAAACTCATGTCCTTTCCACTGCACAGCACTATGGAATAATAAAAGGTCAAATTTTGACAACATGAGTAGACAGTTGGGATTTTCCTGACTTAAAAGTTTGCCTTAAACTATCTTTACTCAAGGATAGCCATAGAATTATTCATTCATTTTCTTTTGGCAACTTAGATCTGATCTTCCACAGCAGTGTTATAACTAGCAGAGTCTAATAGTTGGCAATAGCTAAGAAATATTAGCACAGCACTAGTTCATGATGCAACTAGTACAATAGTTTCTTCCCAAAATAGTGACTGGTGATAATATTTTGAGCAGTATTAACATACACACATGCACTATACTTGCACACATACACACACTCACATGCATGCACATACACTTGCACAGATACACACACTGATTTACCTGATTCATTGTTGGCATTCTCTGGGGGGGAAAAAGAGAATGAGTTACCTTTTAAAACTTCAAACATGGAAGAAGCAACCTATTTAAAATACTTTTCATGTTAGAGATTTGGGAACTGGCACTAATTTTGCCATTATATTACCTGGAGGCCGTTTCTTCTCAGACATATGGAACAATCTCAACCAACTTTACCAGATTCACTAATGGCAAGTTGTGGTTGGAGGACTCAGTGGCTTGTGTGGAATTGGCCTCACTATTCACAAGAATCAGAATTGCTTTGGCAGCACAAATTTCATAGTAACTGGCTATTGCCTTAAAAAAATCAGGAATACTGTGGAATCAATAGAATGTAGGGCAGTACTGATAAACTCATTTCACAGATGACGGGATCACAGAGGCTAGAGAGTGTTTTGATAAAGACACTTAGTAACTTTCCAGATGGTTTCTTCAAAAGAATAGTGTCAGCTCGTAAATCTCAAATTTCCTTCACTTAAGGAAGTACAATTATAACTGAGTTTGAGATGTTTGTATTCATTGGTTTTGGGAAGTTACTCCTGTATAAAAGGAAATACATTCTAAATTATTTAGACAATAAGGAGTACATCATAATCTATGAAGTTTATGATAAACTGTATTCTATGCAATATGGAAAAATATCAAAAACCCTTTTTATTATCGTTTTTTAGAAAACATATCCAATGAAAGGCTAAGCTTAGTATAGTTTGGAAAAAATGAAGAATTCTTACTCCGGGGGAAAATAATGACCTATCAGTTTTCTAGGACTGCTATATTTTCTGTTCATGACTATTTATTAATTATTTAAATTTTATCTTGGAATAACTTTTAAATGAAATATTACCAGATATGGGTAGTACAACCATTCCTGTATTGGGATGTATTTCTGTTTTAAAAAAGAGAGAAGCACATGTTATAAAATCATAGCATATATAGAAAATAATAAAATATTCTAGGTGTAACCAATAATCTTACCTGGACCTGGAGAGCTTCCTAAGGAAGAGAAAACATTTTGTTTTACTGTATTTATTTTATTCATTTATGAGTAACCAGCATTTACTAGGTATTTTCATTCATTCAGGGTCTATGCTAAATGCTGGGAACACAACTATGAACACTAAGAGCAAGGTCAATATAGTTCTAACCCTGATGGAGGTTAGAGCCTCGCCCTATTATAGCTAAGGTAATAAAATACAGTGTCCCCCCAAAATGTATACACAATTTGAATGGTTATAAAGTCAGTGTTTGTTAATATACAGTTCTTTTTCAAAATTTAAAAGAATCTACAGAAAAGTATGTATACATTTTGGGACACCCACCTTATATAATATTCAGGTAATTTCTACGTCAGTAATAATGAATTTCAGTGGGATACTGATATACTTAAATTTATTTAGACCTTAAGCATAAGCAACTTGGAAACAAAAACAAGAGTAACAATTGAGGTCCAAATTTAATTCATTATTGCCTTTCCTCTTCCTACACTGATAACAGAAGGAAATGTGAAAATGTTATTCTGTTAAATTAGGACAAGACCTTTTCCTTAAATCCTAATTAATTCAAGTTGACTTACTGTAACGAAAAGAAGTTGTTGTTGTTGCTTTGTTTTGTTCTCTGAAGTGAAAGACTTTATGATAGTTAAAAGGATCAAAACTAAATAGTGATAGAAGGGTTATGCTGATTGTATGTTTTTAATCCATCTATACCCTCAGCATATAAAGAATTTAAATAGTTTATATGCAGATACTAATGAAAGACCTTCATAATGTTGTCAGAAGTTTGAATATAGCAAATTTTATAGAGATGGTAGGTGGGGGCAGGAAAAGGAGGGATGAACATTTTACTGGATTTGTACCAAGCCAGACTTCAGGCGAGCTGAGTAGCAGACTACTCATTCAGTATTCAAAATAACACCAGAAAATGAGTATAACTATGTTTCTACTTTACAACAACATTAGTTTAAACATAAATAGAAATAGCTTTTACAGTAAATATATAGGCAATTATATGAATAATTTTTCAATTATTGTTAATGGTCTAGGCTAGAATATATCATTTCTTGAGAAAAATTTAAAAAATATTTAAAAGTATACCCAATTAAAAGTTAATGTCATTTAATTCTTCAGAATATGATTTTGTTTAATAATAAATAAAATATTACCAGCTGTAATTGGTTGTATTTGTTCAACTGTTCCTATTGAAAAGGGAAAATATTCTCAATTACTTGGATGCCATTCAGTCCAACCCCATCATTTTCAGGTGTTGACTCTAGAATTCTACAATGTCCTTTCCCAAGACTTAGGAATGAGAAACTATTAATCCTACTTTAGTGTTATTTATGCCACAAAAATTTTGGAATAGTTTAATTATTTCATTTAAAAACATTAGAAAAACCACTTTCTTTAACTTAAATTTAACTTTAAATTTCAATGCAGATATAAATGAGTATTTAGGTAATTTTACTTACAGTGTATCTTATGTCAGAATTATTAAGAAAATTGAAAATAGTTTTTGATTTCTGACTACAAAAATTTAATTTTGGTTAAATTAAATCAGAATACTAGATAACATTAGCAAAAAATTATGAAGTTCTGCTACTTGCCACGTTTATTAATCATTTACTTTATGCTATGAATTGAATTAATTACTTTAAATCATTTAATATTTAGCGTTATCATTATTATTTTAGAATGTAAGTTATAGACTTATAGCAGATAAGTAAAATCTTTAACTTCATATTCTGAGAAGAGGCAGGGCTTAGAGTTAAATTCAAGTCTGCCCAAATTCATAGACTGACATTTAAATGCTATGCTACTCAGATCCAAAAGCAGACTATAAAATACAAATATTCAACTGAAAGCATAAATTAAATGCCTGGGACAAAAAAAAATAGTTTTCTTTTCAGAGGGGAATCAGTAAACAGTTTATTAGACTGCTTACTATGGATTAAAGTTTAGCAGATATTGAGAGAAATAAATAATTTATCAATACAACATTCTTAATCATTTCTTGGTACATTTGTCTTTGATTACATGTTCATGAAATTTTACCAGATAGTGTTGGTTGATCACATCTTCCCTTGGAATGTGCTTCTGCTAAAAAATATAAACATGAAAGTTGTTTAAATAAATTGTAACATATCCTGGATAATATTAATATATTTTAAATTTAGCAAATATATCTCACCTCAGTGCTGGTGGGAAATTCCTTTAAAAAATTTAAAAATAAACAAATTTATTTTATGACAGTATTGTACATTTAATGTAAGAATGTTAATGAACCAGATGCTATTGCTAAAAGCTGTGGTAATGTGATCTTAGCAACAAATTCCTAGATACCTGAGACAAGGTGAATAAATTGAGGTGCATGTTATATTCAAGGATGCCTTTTCTCTTCTCACTGCTTTCACCAGGGAAGTTATTTAGAAGTTGAAGCTGGATGTGAAATATTTGCCTCTCCTGAATTCACATAAACTCCACACCATCAGCATGGATTTATTTTGTAACCTGGAAGAGGGTCTACTCCTAAAGTTAAATGAAGGACCCAATCACCATCTGAGCCTATCATTTTTTTCTCCCTTTAACATGGAGAAAAGGATTCCAGAGTCTCATCAACCAGGAAATGATTGATTTCTGTACAGTATGCAACATATTTACATCATTGCTTTAGAAACATAGCCATTATTGCAATTTTTAGTGACATGATTGAATTCTACCAAAATCTGAGAAGGGCAAAATAATTAGGAAAAACCAAATGGCTTGGGCATAACAGATATGGCCAAGTAGGATGGTGTTCCCCAAAACCAGATAGGATGGTGTTCCCAGAAACAATTCTGTAATTTTGTCTCTGATGAACAGTTACTTTCTTCTATCTGCTGGGTCTATATTCATGTGTGTCAAAATTAGGAAAGAACTACAAATATTGCACTTTGTATAATGGGACCTTTTAGAGTATATGGCCTTCATAGCACAACAAGCTTTCATAAACACTTTCTAATTGATATATTAAGTAACATCAAAATCATTTACCTCACTTGATGAACCGCTGCTAGATATCTTTTGCTAAAAAGAGGGAGTGGGGGGTGGAAATAAGTGTTAATGATCCTGAGATTTTAGAATTGAAAGAAAACTAGTTCCACACTTTCATACTGGTCTGTCACCTCCTGGTTTCAGAAGTGAAAGAAGTGGCATGAAAAGATTCAGAGCCAATATAATAAATCATGTCTTGCAGTGTCAATTTCATTTAAAATGTATTAGAGTGGGAAGTATAATAATGTACTTGGAAACTTAGAAACATTTTTTTATTAAAGCAAAGCCAAATATATTATTGAGTAGAATGCAAAATGTTTGTGGCTTTTTGTGATAAAAATGAAACCTTGAAGGAAGAGCCCTATTGAACTGGGCTCCCCAGAACCCTGCATTGTGTTGATTTTCATCTACCACTTGGGGTTACTTTGATGTGAATAAACTGGAAATGTTAAAATACAGCAACCAATTTCAGTACGAAATTAAAATTACATTATTTTTGAAAACATCCACGCTTTGAAATATTTAGTTTTTCTTGTCATGCATGTTTGTAATTACATGTCAATATAACTTTTGTTCCCAAGTACATATTTTTAAAGATTGATTATAATATTCAACAGAGCATTTGTCTCTTGGGAGAGTTGATTAACCAGATATTATGGGCTAACAGATTTTTTTTCTATACTTTTAGATGAGGTTGCATAGCCCATTGATCCTCAGTAATTGCTGCACTATATTCTTTTCTGCCCAAGGACTAACCTAGACATAGCAGAGAGTGACCTCATACCCTGGGATGAAGAAAGCTAGATTTTGTTGGAGCTTTAAAATACTCATGCACATATTGATTTTTACTCTTTATTTTAATAAATAATATCTTCGCTGAGTATCATTTTAAATGGCAAATTCCCTCTTCCAATTTAATACATTTCCTGGCACAACATCGTACATTCTTGGGTATAGTAGATGCTCACTTTGAGAAAATAAAGCATGCAGCATATACTATGTATGATTTATAAATGTAGAAGTGGTATGAAAAGATTCAGAGCCAATATAATGTATTTTATTAAAATAAAAGTGTCTTACTTCAGAGTCATTTATGATGTGTTCCTACGGGAAAGAAAATATAATTTATTTTACTTTTTATGACAAATATTCAAATGTAAAATAATGAATACCAAAAAAAATAGATGCCAAAGAAAATAGAAAATTGAGGCAAAATGATGAGGAAAACAGAAAAGGCTTGACTCCTTTGACCTGAGCTTACCAAAGAATTTACCTCCTTAATCTGCATTTCAGAGTTTGATAAAAATTATTTTTATTCTTATATGTTGTGGTAAATCAGTATAAATAATCTTACATTTTCCCTTAACTATGTAACTTTCCTTTTTCTTTTTATTGATTTCAGAGAGGAAGGGAGAGGAAGAGAGAGATAGAAACATCAATGATGAGAGACAATCATGGATCTGCTGCCTCCTAGGGGGGTCCTGATTGGGAATCAAACCATGACCTCCTGGTTCATGGGTCCAAGCTCAACACTGAGCCATGACTGCCAGGCGTTTCTACTCTTAACCTGGCTTTTGGATGCTAAACAAGACCATTGGATTTAAAATAATGTGGTAAATAAAAGTGATCAAAGCATTGATTCAATGGCAAAAAATATTTAAGCAAAATGGATTTCCTCCATCTAGTATGTGGTATTCTGTTTTCATGACCATAGCAATATAGAGAGTAGTGACATTATCCATAGAACATAAGCTCAAAATATTAGTGCTGATTATTCAATTAATTCTGTCCAACACATGATATGTTTTATCTTTATGTTTCTTAGAATTAGAGAAATCTATCTTAGTTTTGACATAAGAGAATTATGTGTTCAGTTTGGATAGGGTATTTAAATATGCTTTTACTTCTTTCTTTTCTTTATATTGGATTTATTAGTTTTAAAATAAGTTCTTAAGTTTTAATAAGTTTTAAAATAAAGTTCTTACTTTATTTTATTCATTCTTAGTATCCTACCAAGAAAAGAATAATTCAGGTATCAAGGATAGTTAAGGAAATATGTTTTTATCTCATAAATTTTGAGTACCTGTATGGTTTCTTAAATCTATTAAAAATCTAGTAAGCAACCCAGGTCCAAAAAGTCATTTTTAAAGAAAGTAAATAACCAACTGTGGCTATATGAAACATTCTTGGAGAAGATATTTTGCTTTATATAATACTCTTAGTAAGTAATGCATTGATTCATCCATCCATCCATCCATCCATCCATCCATCCTAATGCTTTGTCTACTTATATTGAAATCAATAAAGTCATTATTCTTTAGAATTTTCAATATAATAATATAATTTATTAGTCATTTTGAATGTCTGACTGAAA
Source organism: Myotis nattereri (assembly GCF_964212035.1). NCBI lineage: Eukaryota > Metazoa > Chordata > Mammalia > Chiroptera > Vespertilionidae > Myotis > Myotis nattereri. The sequence continues at coordinate 187,289,226 of NC_138075.1, forward strand.
ATTTCAAGTATAAATGCCATGGGAAAATTTTTTTTTTTCTAAATTAAAACACTACTGCAAGAATGCTTGCTTTTTTTTCCCCCCAAACTATTTTAAGAAAAATTTTGATACCTTAAGTTCATCAGTTTGTTTTTCTCTCAGAAGTTCTCTCTGCTGAAACCAATAAAATATAGGTTATAAAATACGTTTTTAAAAGGACAAACTTTTTAATTAATTTAAATGTCATCTGTGTTTCTTACCCTGTTCATTTCAGTGATGTGTTCCTTAGAAATAGAAAAGAGAGCAAAAACATTAGTGCAATGGACGTAAATAAATGAAAATGTATAAAAAAGTATACCTCACCTTTTGCTGCTGCAGATTATTTTAAAAAGTAAATATTATTTTCATAAATGTACTAATATTTCTTACTATGTCTTGTCTAACATTATGTCTCTTTGCTAAGCTTTCTTTGCCTAAGCTGTCAACATGTACACTTAAAAATATTTTACAATTTTCTTCCACTAAATTTGTTGTATTATTATATTTTGCCTTGTTTTAGCACAGTTCTGTGGAAATCATCTATCTGGTTCAATAAAGCTAGTATTTATTTCCATAAAAAGACAATAAAGAATTAGTACAGCACTTACTGGATAAAACAACACTCGCTTCTCTTTGTTAATTCTACAGTATATCCTGTAGAGACTTTCTTACCTTTCTGAACTATTTGTATAGGTTATAAATTTTTAAAAAAAGTTATGTTACAAATCATTCAGACAAACTTGGGTTGTCAATGAAATATTTTAAATGGTGTCTTTAAAGTAAAAATTCTATTTGTGGTCTATTTGACAACTAATTTACAAAATTATAGAAAACACGACATATACCAGGTATTATTTAGAGAAAGAAAACATTCCATTGTGATTAGCATAGTATTTGTAAAGTTTTACATAGGCTATGCAAAGGAAAGCATAACTGTTTTGCAAAGAGGCAAATATATAGGTACAAATTAAGGTTTAAAGCAGCTCTTTGATATTTGCATATCTGGTTTCAATATTCTTTATGGGTGCTTAGGTGACTAAACGAAGAAAAGGTTTGATTAAATCAAGTGAAAAAAACATATTTATGAACTAAAATTTAATTAAATCTCCAAGAAAAAAATTGTTTATCTTTTAGGAAGAGTAAGTGGATAACACTTCCTAGAGTAAACTTGACTTTCTTTCTTTGTGCACTTCCTGTAGAAACTAAATTATGAATTATAAAAATGAAAAACACCCCAAAATGAGCATATTTTTAACTTTCTTAGTTAATAGAAAATATAATTAGTTTTAGCTTTATGATTTAATTATAAAATTTCACGAAGAAACCCTATTTGGTTCCTTTCTTACCAGGTCCAGAGATTTAGTAAACCAAAGCAAAGGATAAATTGAATAGGGATTTAATCCAAACTGAGAATTGAAAGAGTAATCCAAGTAAAGGTATATACCAATTGAAATGGGGGAAAATCAGCATTCATCATAGCTAATTGAAAGAGAAAGAGTAATTTGGGTTGTAGGTGGGGAGAGGTGAGACAGAACCTTACCTCTGAGCTGTCTGGTTCATTCTGCAAAGAGTAATAATAATACCGAAAAGCAGGTATTAGTTCAATTAGTGAACAGAATGGAGAACTAATGGCTGTTGCAGACTGATGTGGTAGAGTTGTACCTAATTTAAGATTAAGTCTCTAAAATGAGACCAAATTATAAATCATATCTTTGAATATAAGAGAGAAAAAAAGAAGTAAAAATGAATTAAAATAAACTGTTATATTCTGTTTAACTATTTCTCATGAATAATATGGTTTTGATTAACCATATTAATATAAATGTATGTGCCCTCCTCTCTAAAATGGTTTGTGAGAACAAACCAATATTTGTCAGTACCTGAACTGAAGATATGATACCTCAGTGAATGTGAAACTGGCTATTTTATAGAGAAGGGCTGAACAGGTCTAGAGTCTATGTCTTACCAAAACATCATCACTTAAGGTCCACAAAAAGAGTGAGTTTTGGGAACATAAAATAGAATACTCACTTGAATGAGTTCTGGGTATCTTAGAGGAAACTTCTATAAAAAAATGCAAGAGTTATAAAAAGACAAAAAAGCAACGAAAACACAATAACAATGCCACACTAAACATATAATCTGTGAATTTTAACATTGCTACTTAAGAAAAAGATTTTTATCTTAACATCTAAATCTGAGAACAAATTTCTTTGGGAGCAAATTTTAAAAGGAGAAAGGGAGAACTATAATTGTTTTATTGACAAATATCAAAGGAAAATAGATTAAATCTGTCCTCTTTTTAGAATATGGGAAAGAATTAAGAAAATATGTAAAAAGACTAAAAAGAATTTTAGTTACTTTAAATTAATCCAGAATGGTAAAGAAGTTACTTAGTATGCTGAACTATTTATATTATATAGTAGCTCTAATGGTGATTTAAACCATTATAAATTTTTGGAGCCAATGTATACTTTCCTAATTAAATATTTTTTGTCTGGATTTTATTTTCGTCATCAGTTAAATCATATAAAACTGTGCCTCAATCTGAATTTTTACTTTAGAGACAAGACTTAGTTTTGTTAAATAATGGCATTTAAATAAACAATCACAAAAACACACCTGATATTTTTCTTTGGAATAGGGGTGAGGAATCTGTTTTCTGGGGAAACTTTATTCGTTTTATTTGTAAAAAGGATAAGATAAGAATGGCTCCAATGACACATTTCTGAGGAACTTGGATCATTTTTGTCACTTGAAATCCGAGATTTCCTCCTATTGGTTCTTAGGATGTTTCATAAACATAACACTATTGGGTAAGAAGTTGAATTATCTGTGATTCTATATTATCCAGAAGAGGAACTGGAGAATAAGAGTCTCATCAATGCAAACAATAGAAATCTCAGCATTTCAGAAGCTTTGCTTCTGTATGAAGTAGCTTTGATGTCCAAATTTCCCAGATCGTTATTTTATCTGAATTATTTTATTGTCAGATGATTCCTGTTTACACATTCCTCTCACCTTCATTAACCACACATCACAAGGGAACAGGATAACTTTTTTGTTTCAGATAACTGTTTCATGTTTGTTTGTCTGTTTGATGAGAGGGAAAGTTATTTAATTTATATTGTCTAGTTTAATTGTCTATAGCAAGCATCTCAAACTCGCAGCCTGTGGGCTACATGTGGCCCACAATGAATATTTTTGTGGCCCAGCCAATGTAATGGTACGTAAGAAATGTTTTAATAAAAACTTAAATTTTATAATATCCTGTTATACATATCTATAATAATAAAAGCATAATATGAAAATCAACCGAAAAGCAGAACAACTGTCTGGACTACCTTCTGGATGACCACGCTATGACACACATTGGCTCCAGGCCAGCCAAGGTGGGTGCGATGCAATTGGTTGGGGAGGCCCCACCATTCCCCACAATCAATCACCCTAAAGAGGGAGGCCCAGGCTACCTGGCCAGTGGCACTGCGGCAGGTGGGCGAGGCCTCCCTCTGCATGGCAATTGACCTGAGGGCCCCCCTCTACGATCAATCATCCCACAGAGGGAGGCCTGGGCCACGGGTCAGTGACGCTGTGATGGGTGTGCAGGGCCAGCCAGCAATTGTCCCGCAGAGGGAGGCCCAGACTAGCCAAGTGATCACACCCCACACCTGTCACCCACAGAGAGAGGTGACTGGTAGGGGGTGAGGGAGGCAGCGCCTCATAGATGGCAAGCAGTGGCAGTGGCAGGGGTGGGGTTAGCTGCCGGCAGCTGGGGAAAGAAAAGCCCCAATAGGCCCTGATTGCCAGCCAAGCTGAGGAACCCTACCTGAGGGGTCCTGATTGTGAGAGAGCACAGGCTGGGCTGAGGGATACCACATCCGGTGCATGAATTTTGTGCACCGGACCTCTAGTTATTAAAATAAACTACAATGTTTACTAATGACTGATTACTATAATCATGTTTCATTCATTTCCCTTACACGCCTTACGCACAGGTGTACCATTTCTCTCCACTAATACTAGCAGTGATTGCCACATCATTAGTCTTAGACTGACTTGTTTGGTGTGTGCAACAGGAAATATTTTGCTTTCAGAGAACAAGAAAAATAGGTTTATTTGTGTTATGCTTACTAATTTGTGCAGTTATTCAGCATCTGGTAAGTTAATGTTCAAGAATAATATTAATTTTTATTAACATGTTCTATTATTTTATGTTAATGTTTACTCATTTATTTCAGTCCTTTTTATACAGCATGTCTCTATCCAAATAAACCTACATTTCTATGAAAATTGAAGCTTTTGTTTTTGGGGGGCCTACATAAATTTAAAACTTGTTTATTTGGCCCGTGTTAGCCTTTGAGTTTGACATGCTTGGTCTATAGTGATGATAATGACTTGATCTCTGAATCAGCAGAATCCGCCCAGTTTTCTGTACTTTGGGGGGAAAAATTGGTTGACACAAGCTATCTCAAATAAGATAGATTTGACTTTGGTTCTAAAAGCAGGATACAGTGGAACATGTGCTTTGATGTTATATTTAGATAGGAAATATTGGACACCTCTTCTATGTCTATATATATATATATATATTTAGACATATATGTCTCTCTATATGTATATATATTTATGCTAATTGTATAATGGAACAGGGGAAAGAGCCTATTTACTATAAAATGCTATTTATCATATATAATACCTTCTTTTTTCATTTTTTTTTACTTTTAATTTTATTGTAATATACTTATTTTTCAAGTGAGACATTTTAATTGAAGTTAAGGCTTTGAGTGGACTACACAATGATATTCAAATGTGAAGCATTATCACAGTTTTGATATCAATACTCCAATAGCCAATTAGAGATCATTTGCTGCTTTAAGATATTCTCAGTAGCTTGTGTTTGATGAGATATAAGGTCATTCTAAAAAGAATCTAACACCTTTTAAATTTTTACTGTACTCACAGGCCTGGCAAGAGCAACAGCCATGAGGCAGGTAAAGATGAGAAGCTTCATGGTTGTCAAGGTCTATGTAAGAAGACAAAATAAAGGATAGGTTTTATAATAAAAGTTGTATCATCAACATTTTTTTATTTCTAACAAAAGAGCAATATTATAACAAAATAGTTTTAATTGAAAAAATACTATTTTTATTAAATTAAGTTTTTTAATTTTGCTACTCAATATAAATGTTTATTATTCTAGTTATCTTGCTTAATGTTGCAGTATTTAGAAATGCCAATTTCTTACTACTATTTTCACTTACTAACACTCTAAAATAAGACATTTATTCCGTGAAATAGCAATATGGTTTAATATGGTTTTGTCAATGAAATAGAGAAGCATCAATATTCAAGTACAATTAAATTTTTTTCTCTAGGATCATTAGATTTGTTAAAGTATGTAATAAAATAAAATCTAATAAGAACTGTCATTTAATTTTATTTGAAAATGACGTTCTCCTTTAAATCTATTTGAAAGTATCCTGCTCTTTCAGAGTTTTCATGAAAAATGCTGTTGGTGCATTATGTAGAAATTTTAACCTCCATCATTTATTTTTTAAAAGAATCTAGTTTAATTCATATCTTACTACATTTTATATATACATGACATGACTGTATAAAGGTGATTAAACTGGACAGAATCATAAATTTCAGATGACTTATCATGTTTGATTCCTAAAGTTCAATCAACTTGCAAGAAACTAAAAATACTGACACATATACAGGAAATTGGTTTCTAGAGAAATTACCTTAGTCAATAAAGTAATACTGACATATTGCATATATACTGATTTAATTTGCAAACTGTAGAATCTAAATTCATTAGTAAAAACAAAAGGCATATTTGTAAATCCAAAATGAGTTTATTACCTTTATCTATTTGTATCCTTCCAAATATCCAAATTAAACCATCTTCACAAAAAACAGTCATAAAAATCTAAGTGTATATCCCTTTATGGAATTAATTTTGTTAGCCAAATGACACAGAATAAAGCTGGCCTTAAAAATATTCTACCAGAAATTATCTTCCCTTTAGTAATTAGAAAGATTGGAAATTATTTTGCATGACTACTTTCCATAGAATTGGGCAAAAATAATTCAAATTACTTTACCACAAGTCTCTATTGAAATTATATATCTACTTCTTCAATATATGAGAAAGATTTCAGTTACCAAATCATCAAAACATAAATTAGTCTATATAAAACTATACTAATTTTTCACTTAAAGCTGTGAGGTGGTGCCTGACCGGTGTGCTCAGTGGTTGAGCGTCGACCCATGACCCAAGAGGTGTCAGGTTGGATTCCCTGTCAAGGCACATGTCCCAGTGGCGTGTAGGAGACAGCCATTCAATGTTTCTATCTCTCTATCCCTCTCCCTTCCTCTATAAAAATCAATAAAAACATATATTTTTTAAAAGCTGTCAGGTGGTGTTAAATTAGAAGATATTTTTTTAAGCTACCAGTATATCATACAAAGGTACCGATATATAAAAACAGATAGAAACACAAATACATCTTAATAAAGAGTGAAACAAAGATTAGGCAATGTGAAATCATAATAATTTTGCCTTATGTAAATACAACACCTTGAACCCAAGCCTGGGAAGAAGAAGCAAGCTGTGTTGAAGATCAAAGTGATGTTAAGTCTTTTTTCCTCACAGCTATTTAAACATAGAGATTAGTAAAATGCTAATTTTGTGGTTTCAGTGCAACCAATAGGTTTATTCAAATTCTAAGAATTCAACCCCAACAGGAAATTAGTTTTCTGTTCAATTCTCTCCCAGGAATTTCTGAGGAGAATTTTCAACAAAAGAGTGATTCATGCTATAATACAAATTAATCAGGAAATGGAATGGCATAGTCATAATTAAAATAAATTTTTGTAGCTTTATGATTATTATGAGAACATAATTTTATGTTTAATGGACAATTGGAAAAACTAATATGTCAATAGAATTGCCTTTATATCTTTTGAAAAATTCATTGCCTGTGAAGAAATTCTTGGTACAAAATAGGGTCTTCAAATTTTTTTTAAAAATTTTTTATCAACATACTAGACCAGGAGAAGAATTCCTCACTTATTTCACCTTTTAAAACTTAATATGTCTTCTATTATTTAATTATTTACTTTATTGTATGTGCTCTGATCTCTTTTTACCAAAAAAGTAATGTTATTTTCCTATATATTTTGCTGGTATTTTAACTACACCAGACAATTTTTTTGTTTGCTTTTTTGGAGGAATACTAGCTGTGAAAGCATCCATTAATTTAGCTATTAGATTGTTGAACTAAAAATAATAATTACTCAAAAATTACAAAATTTAAATGTTGGAAAAATCACTGCATTTCTTTGATTTTTCATCTTTTGAAGTAAATAAATAGAAAATGTGAATATCCATCACTCCTAGAATTAAATGTCATTGTATTTATCATAGAAAGCATCATATATGCTTAACAAATATGCATACATAAAGTTTTAAAAATGATTGGTGTTGATTGTAACTGCATTTTTACAAAAAGGCAATCGTACTGTATATTTAAAAAATAACTATAATGATTTTTTACAACCTATTCACATTCATATGACAGGAACATATTTCTGGGTTAAAAGAAATTCAAGAGTGGTTCTGGCTGTCCACATTGGGGACCAGAAGAGATTGTAGTTTTCCATATTGAACTTCTCTTTAGACAGTATCTCCTCTTACTGACTGCATCACATCAATTTCATCAACTTACTAGTGTTTTCTGTTTACTTTCATTCATTCAAAGGGCTGAGGACAAGCAACCTCGTGCATTCCAATACCTTGCTTTTATCTTTCCCAGAGGAAATGCCTTATTTTATTTCTAACTCAGAACGGCACTGTATCTGAAAACTTCCATAATTTTTGAAAAGCTAATGTATCCTCATTTGTTCTTTCACTCTCTTATTCATTTATTTATTCACAGAGGTGAAGAAACTGGACAAGGTACAGTGGATATAAAAGTGGAGCAATACATAAATAAATATGTGTAGAGAAAACCCAAATCTCTGGCCTAGTACTATGGTGGGTAATTAACAAAAAAAGAAAAACAAATAACTTTAATATGTTTAATTTTGATATTCTTGATAGTCCAAAAGTAAAGATTTGAACAGGACCTCTGGAGTCCCTATGAACAGCTGAGACTAAGGGCATACTATGCAAGGCTTAATAGATATATCTATATCTCTATCTATCTATCTAGCTAGCTAGCTAGCTATCACCTATCCATCTATCTATTATATATATATTACCTCTTTATATATATATATATATATATAAAATTATATATGTAAAATGCAAATTAGCCGGGATGCTGTAACAGTCATGACTGCTCAGGAGGAGGCTGCACAGGCAGGTGGGTGGGAGGGGACTGCTGGGTGGTGAGGCAAGCCACAGATGGTGCAGGCCCACAGAGAGCAGAGAACAGGGCCTGCCCGCAGAGAACAGCCTGCCAGCCGGGGCGCACTGGCAGTCCCACCTCTGTGTGTGAGCTTCAGAGTAAACACCTTTATTTACAGCTCATTGGCTGTATGCCACTCGCAGTGCTCTTGGTAACTTGCGTAATAAGAGTCCAACAAGGTGACCTAGGGTTTTTCCACCTCACTCCTGGAGGAAAAAACAAAGGTCCGATGCTGGAGGGACTAAGGAATGTCATATCCTGCCCTAGCTGGTTTTGCTCAGTGGATAGAGCCTCGGCTTGCTGACCGCAGGGTCTGGGCTCGATTCTGGTCAAGGACATGTACCTAGGTTGCAGGTTCCTCCCTGGCTGGGGCCCAGGTCAGGACTCATGCAGGAGGCAACCAATCAAAGTGTCCCTCTCACATTGATGTTTCTCTCTGTCTTTCCCTCTCTCTTCCACGCTCTCTAAAAATCATTGGAAAAATATCCTCAGGTGAGGATAAAACAAAAGAAAGAAAAAAAGGTCATATCCTATGAAAGAGACGTCTTGAAAATACCTAAAGAAAGTTGTCATTTTTTTGTGGTGGAGGGACTAGAGTCCGTGTTGATTAAAACACCTTGGCAGCTGCGGTAGCCGGCAATGGCAGCAGCAATGGGGTGATGGGACAGCGCCTTCCCCTGATCAGTCCAGTTGCCTCCTGCAGAGGGAGGCCAGACTGCAGGGAGTGGGACTAAGCTGTCAGTAGGACATTTCCTGAGGGTTCCTGGGTTGGAGAGGGTGCAGATATGGCTGAGAGAACCTCCCCTCGCCATGCATGAATTTCATACACCAGGCCTCTGGTCTGATAATAATGTTTGTCATCAAAGGGGAACAATCAACATTTTTAAAGAGTCTAATTTGTATCAAAAGACAAATCACCTCTTAATAAACTCAAATTTACTGTGAGTAGTCTCAAAAACTCTAAATCTAAATTTATCTCTCCATAATCCCCTTTAGAAAAGGCTAAATCTACACTTTGTATGAATTAATTATTGAATATAGTTATGTGGTTCTTATTTTTTACAATAAATCATTCTTATTATTGTAAAATATAACTGTCTACTATAATTTGAAAACACATGTTTTTATGTGTTCATTGTACAATGTCAAGTCATACCAAATTTTAGCCTAAGTTTACTTGCTTTACCTTGATATTTTTCATTTGCTTTTTTCAGTTAAAGTTGTTCAATTCCAGATATTAAAACAAAATTCAAATTTGAAATACATATTTAGATAATTTTTTGATAGTCAGATATGTCTTTACCTGATGAGTAATGAAAAAAATAAGATTATTACCTGATACCAATTTTATGATGTAATAATAATGAAAAAAATAAGATTATTACCTGATACCAATTTTATGATGTAATAGAGTCATATATAGAATGAATGTATAATTGATCACCCAACAATAAACATTCATTATAACTAAATGGTCTGGTGGTCATAATTACAAAATAACAGGAATCTAATCTAATAATAGACTAACATGGTAATCGACTGCACCTTCGCTATGCCTCCCATGGGCTAATCAGTGTGATATGCAAATTAATCACCAACAAAGATGGAGGCTAATTTGCATAATGTAGGCAGGGTGGGACAGCTCGAGCCACCAGCGTGCCGCCATCCAGGGCAGGCCGGCCCCAGAAGCCTCAGAAACTGTCCTGCCTTGATCCGGTCCAAGGTGGCAAGGCAGACTGGCCCCAGAAACCCCAGAAGCCGTCTGATATGGTAGTAACTCTATCAGTAGGCACTCTGAAAGTCAGTGACATAAATGCACCAATTAAAAGACAGATTATGAGGGTGAATCAAAAACAAAACCCACTTTAAATATAAAGACACATATATATTAAAAAGTAAATGAATTAAGCTGCAGTCTGTTTTGCTCAGTGGATAGAGCATTAGCCTGTGGACTGAAGGTGTCCCAGGTTCAATTCCAGTCAAGGGCATGTACCTCAGTTGCTGGCTTGATCCCCAGTCCCTATAAAAGCATGTGCAGGAGGCAACCAATCAATATGTCTCTCCCTTTCCCTTCACTCTCTCTAAAATTCAATGGAAAAATATCCTTGGGTGAAGATTAATAAAAACAAAGTAAATAACATTAAAGAGATTATAAGAAAAATATATTCCAAATTTTGTTAGTTGGATAATGGTTATGTTTAAATTATTAACACCTAAGAAATTGGGTGAAGGGTACATATAATATGCTGTAGTATTTTATAGTTTTTTTACATGTATGAGATTATTTCAAATTAAAATATTAAAAATTTAAAAATTAATAAAATATTAATTGAGATGTGTATCCATTACATGAAAAATCTTTTAATTGCTTCTAGCATAATTTATTAAATTGTGCTAAAATTTACAAGGGTTCAATTAAAAAATATCTTAATTCTAAATGATATAATAGAAAATATATAATAGTGCAGTTATAAGCACTTATCTGAAAATAAAAATTTAAAGAAGTGAATTTAAAGAAGGGATTAGCCAAAGAAAATATATTCACAACCCATGGACACAGACAACAGTATGGTGATGGCCAGAGATAAGTGGGGGGCAAGAGCTGGGTAGAGGGGGCAAAAGGGGGGGATTAGGGACATCCTATCTAATAAAAGAGAAACATGGTAGTTGGCATACGACCTCTACCCTTCCCATTGGCTAATCAGCAAGATATGCAAATTAACTGCCAGCCAAGATGGCAGCCGGCAGCCAGGCATCTTGAAACTAACATGAGGCTTGCTTGCTTCAGTGACAGAGGACTCCAACATTCCCCGCCTGACTTGCCGGCCTCTGAGCTGGCAGTTTGAAACATAGTTACAAAAATAGAAGCTAAACAAAACCCCAGAAACCAGCTTTCAGCTAGCCGGGATCTCAAACCTGGAGTTGATACAGAGTTTCGATTGTAGAACCTAAACATACCAGATACCTGCTTTCAGGAGCAGAGGCCTAAGAGCTGGAGCCTCAGAGCTAAAGCTGGCTCAGAATAAAAATAAATAAATAAATAAAGGAGCAGTTGGGAGTTTCAGTCCCAGCCTGAAAACAGCCCTCAGCCTCTCACACAGACTGGCCAGGCACCCCAATGGGGACCCCCACCCTGAAGGGTGTGTGACCAGCTGCAAACAGCCATCATCCCCTCATCCAGGCTGGCCAGGCACCCCAGTGGGGACCCCCACCCTGATCCAGGACAACCTTCAGGGCAAACCAGCCAGCCCCCACTCATGCACCAGGCCTCTATTCTATATAGTAAAAGGGTAATATGCCTCCCAGCACCGGGATCAGCATGACAGGGGGCAGCGCCCAAACCCCCTGGTCACCCTGTGGCTCTGTGTGTGACAGAAGGGGGGCCACAACCTCCCTATCGGCCCTGCTCTGTTCCTGACAGGGGAAGGTGCCCCAACCCCCTGATCGGCCCTGCTCTGTGCCTGATAGGGGGGAGCTCCCCAACCTCCTGATCCCCCTGTGGCTCTGTGTGTGACAGGGTGCGGTGCCCCAACACCCCTACCCCACGGGCCCTGCTCTGTGGGTGAAGGGGTAGAGCCATAACCTCCCCATCGGCCCTGCCCTGAGTGTGAGAGTGGCGGCGCCCCAACCCCCTGATCGGCCCTGCTCTGTGGGTGATAGAGGGTGGCGCCCAATCCCCTGATGGGCCCTGCTCTGTGCATGACAGGAGGTGGCGCCGCAACCTCCCCATTGACTCTGCCTTGAGTGTGACAGGGCGCGGTGCCCCAACCCCCCAATCAGCCCTACCCTGAGCGTGACTGAGGGTGGCATGGCAACCTCTTAATCCGCCCTGCTCTGTGCATGACAGGGGGTGGTGCCCCAACTCCCCAATTGGCCCTGCTCTGAGCCCGACCAGGGGCTGCACCTAGGGATTGGGCCTGCCCTCTGCCACCCGGGAGCAGGCCTAAGCCAGCAGGTTGTTATCTCTCGAGGGGTCCCAGACTGCGAGAGGGCACAGGCCGGGCTGAGGGACCCCTCCTCCCCCCCGAGTGCACAAATTTTTGTGCACCGGGCCTCTAGTCCTATATAATAATAATAAAAGGCTAATACGCACATTGACTGAACGGCAGAATGACCGGTTGCTATGATGCGCACTGGCCACCAGGGGGCAGACACTCAATGCAGGAGCTGCCCCCTGGCGGTCAGTGCACTTCCATATGGGGAGTGCCACTCAGCCAGAAGCTGGCTCATGGCTGGCCAGCGCAGTGGTGGTGGCTGGAGCCTCTCCCACCTCCATGGCAGCACTAAGAATGTCCAACTAATGGTTTAGACCTGACCCCTTGGGGGCCTAAGCATTTAGTCGGACATCCCCTGAGGACTCCCTGGCTGCCAGAAGGATGTCTGACTGAAAGCTTAGGCCTGATACCCTGGGGAGTGGGCCTAAGTCGACAGGTGGACATCCCTCAAGGGGTCCTGGACTGTGAATGGGCGCAGGCCGGGCTGAGGGGCCCTCCTCCCTCCACCCCCCAACCCTCCCCCCCCACCCCACCCCCCCGCCCTGAGTGCACAAATTTTTGTGCACTGGGCCTCTAGTAATAAACTATAGTTATTTTAGGCACATCAAGGACAGACAGGGGTATCTCTGGCCTGAGCAATTAAAGTGACCTTAAGTTAGACCAAAAGTAGCCTTGTCTTAAGTAGCTGGGAGAGCTATAAGATAAGGCTTTCTCTGCCAGCACAACTGGGAGAAAACCACAAGATAAATCAAAAGTGACTCCACCCTAAACAGATAAGATAACCAAAAGAGGAAAAGTGAGGACATGGGGGTCCTGGGAGCTGATTACAGGGCTAAGGTCCCACAGCAGAAAAGGAGGGTCTCCAGCCTATTTAATGTCTGAAGACAAAGAAAGCAGTGGTCACCCTTCTGAGGGGCCGCGCTGTTCATCCAGGAGGGACAGAGTCTTAGGATTAGAATTTAGAATTAAGGTTTTAGAGGTAGTGTTTGCTCTCAATAAAGTTTCTGTATTTTCCACATACCACCTTTTGTCCATGGCTTCATTCTTTGAACCCATCTGGACAAGAACCCAGGAAAGAAATCACCCTGCTCAATAAACAACCTGAATCACTGAATGTTTATAGACAGCAAAAGGGACTCCGCGGAGGCTGTGGAGCTGGAGTGTCTCAGTAGAGAGATAGCACTGAACTAAATGATGAAGAGGAGGTAACAGGATAGAAATTTTTTTAACATGGCTGGTGATTTGAAGCGAAAAAGGACTGTCCAGCCAGCATGGCTCAGTGGTTGAGTGTTGATCTATGAACCAGGAGGTCACCGTTCGATTCCTGGTCAGGGCACATCCCTGGGTTGTGAGCTCAATCCCCAGTATGGGATGTGCAGGAAGCAGCCGCTCAATGATTCTCTCTTATCATTGATGTTTCTATCTCTCTCCCTCTCCGTTCCTCTTGGAAATCAACAAAAATATTTAAAAAATTAAAAAAATGAAAGCAATGAAGGATGCAGTATAGTAGAAAAGATTTCACCGAGCCACATGAAAAGTCATAAAATATTAAGAAGTAGAAGTTATTTCAGGATTTAATTTCTAAGTGATTGATATAACTCAAGAACAAAAGAAATACAAAAAACCGAATATGATCAGATGAGGTAGCCAAGAATTAGAAGTGACTATTAATATTTGGGTAAGATTTAGAAACTTGAGAAGAGAGAGGAATTTTACAGATGAGAGAAGGGCTCATGGCAAGTATGTGGAGGCATAAAATTAAAGCTCCAAAATAATTCCATTTGGGAAATGAGTCAATACATTAATTTTATATTTTGAAAGTACTCTGATTGTTGAGTAATACAAGAATTTTGGAGGCACAGAAGAGGACGTGTTATTCTCAACATGAAAAGACTAGAAAAGGAATTTTGCAAGATAAGTAGAAGAGCGTGAGCTGAAGAAGTGTGAGAAGAGGGGAGGGGAAATAGACTTGGAGGTGACTTATGTCAGTGGTTTCAAGTGACTGCATTGTGTTAATAAGAGAATGGTGAGTGATGTAGTTGGGAAGGAAGGTAGCAAGTAGATCACAGAAGGCCATGGGGTACAAAAATGAATATAGACTTGATCTTCAGAATTGAAATTCTTGAGGAAGGCTGAAGCCTAAAAGGCTACATGTTCACCTTGAGCCTTGAGGTGAAGCTTTTCACCCTGGCCCCGCTCCCCACCCCAGCTCTTTTCTGAATGCCCTGACTTCCTCCTATTTCAAATCAGGATGGTCATGGATTATTTCAGCCCATGTATCTCTAGGACCTTCCTCTTCCTGTGCCAGAAGCTCTCCAAGAAGGATACAGGAGTTAGGTCCTTCCCTTGTCCAACAATTCACTCGCTATATTTTTGGCCCATAAGTTCCCTTGTTTCTATGCACCCTTCTGAGGAGACAGGGATGGGTATTCATTTCAATGCACCCTTTATTATTGTGCCAATCCTCTAAGACAATCAGATTTTTGCAATAGTAGAAAGAGCTGACATTTGTTGGGCACTTTTAATATGCCAGGCATTCAGACACGATGGTAGCATTTTTTAAGGATCTTCTCATTATAAGGATTTTTCACATTACAACCCAAGGAAGTATATAGGTTTGTGTGTGTGTGTGTGTGTGTGTGTGTCTGTGTTTTCAAGGTTAAGGATGAACCTTTATTTCAAGGTTAAGGATGAAGAAATGAAGACTTACAAGAATTGAACAATTTCCCCAGGTTAGGACACATATCAGCTAAGTTGGAATTTGACCAGACCATTTGATTTCACAGACCCAATGCTTAAGCACTGTGCTTTATTTTTCTTTTTGTAATATACCCTAAAAGATTTTCTGTGCCCTAGGTAATAGTATAAAACATAGCTTCATTAAATTTCTTTGTGTTATTGTTTAATTTTCATAATCAAGTACATTATTAAAGCATTAAAATCAGTTTTATAAGGTTCTGACATTTAACTTATAAAGTGAGGTATAGGGCTTGAACCGTATGCTTTCACCTATTGTAGAACAGTTGTAGATTGAGTTTAGTGATTATTTAAATTTTTATAAAGTTTTTAAAACTAAAGGAGGAAAAAATGTATTTATCAACTACCCAAAGATAACCAACCATTAGAAAAAAGGGTCTTTAGCTCTTATACATTTATATATATGAGTGTCTGTGTATAATATATTACATTTATTTTGTAGGCAGCATTTTTTAAATTTTTGGTTATGTCATCATTTCTCACACTCTCACTTTTAAAAATTAGTAATATATAACACATATTAAGCAATTGACTCTGGTCTGCAAATCTCAAAATGTAAAATAGATAGATGTGTACTTCTTTGGTCAGAATAGTTCCCCTCCATTATGGAATATTGCCATTTTACACTCCCCGTCTTTCTTTTAAGGCTCTATGGTCCATGAATAAAAACCAAGCAAGCAAACAAACAAAAACAGTTCTATATAGTTTCATATAATGTCTCTACAATATTTTCACTTATTGATAAGTTTCATTTTATTTAGCCACCCTTAAAGGGGTATTCATATTATTTTCTGTTTGTTATTCATTTATTTTCTGTTATTATAGTGTACATATGGCTGCAACATGTGCATGCGTACATACATTTTACTGTGTACTCTCTAGCAATGTCCTTTGTGTACATTCCTAGAAGAGGACTTGGAAATTCTTGAGGCAAATAGTATAAACAATTCTGATCTTTGATTCATAGTTCCAAATACCTTTCAAAAAAAGCTTCCAATCTATAACAGCAGAATTAATGTTTGATAGTTCCTTTTTGGCCAGCAGTTTTATATCAAATATTTTTCATCTAATTTTTGGTTTTATGTCTTTGTGTAATTTCATAATTTGATGGGCAAAAAGTTGTATATCATTAATATTGAGTTGCATTTCATCAATTATAAACAAGATTAGCTATTTTTCAAATGCATATTGGCTACATCTATTCTTTTCAGTTATTTCTTTGTTTTCTTCCTGGAAAATGCTTTGATATTTTTGTAGATTTTTTTAAAATATATTTTATTGATTTTTTACAGAGAGGAAGGGAGAGAGATAGAGAGTTAGAAACATCGATGAGAGAGAAACATCGATCAGCTGCCTCCTGCACATCTCCTACTGGGGATGTGCCCGCAACCCAGGTACATGCCCTTGACCGGAATCGAATCCGGGACCTTTCAGTCCGCAGGCCAACATTCTATCCACTGAGCCAAACCGGTTTCAGCTTGTAGATTTTTATTAATCACAAATATGTTGGTAGTAGCGGGAACAACAGCAGGTGTTAAATTGGTGGGGCCAAACCAGACTGGGTTCAGCAACCTTGGTAATTGAGCCTGGCTAGGAAAGAATTCAGAGCCAAGACTCTCACTATAAGAGAACATTTATTTAGAAAACCACAGAGGTGCTGTAGCTGGTTTGGCTCAGTGAATGGAGCTTCAGCCTGGGGATTAGGGGGTCCCAGGTTCGATTCCAGTAAGGGGCACATATCTGGGTTGTGGGCTTGATCCCCAGTGGGGGGTATGCAGGAGGCAACCAATCAATGATTTCTCTCCTACCAATGATATTTCTACCAGTATCTCTCTCCCTCTCCTTTCCTCTCTGAAATCAATAAAAATACATTTAAAAAAAGAAAGAAAGAAAACCAAAGAAGTAAAATAAGTAACTCATAAAAGAAATGGGCTTAGGAAACAAGTTATAGAGGCAAAGGTAGGGCCCGTGAGCTTTGAAATTAGGAAGAAAAAGGAGAGACACCTGGGGGAATGGGGAAAGGGAAGGGGAGGGAAAGGCAAGGGTGTGTTCCTGGGAGGGAGAGTTGCTGGGTCCTCTGTCCTAAAGGTTTTAAGGATAAAGATTTTAGGGGAAGTCCCAGGGGAAGATCTCCATAGAATATTCAGCAGCTTTCCAGGTGTGTCTTGTTAGAGTCTTGGTCTCCACTGATTGGTCGGTGCCAGGGTAGGTGGTCATTATTCAGTGCAGTTGGTCCTGAGGTAGTCATCGCAGTCACTTGTCTGGTTTTGCTGCTTTTCTGGACCTAGAGCTGAAATGCAACTGAGGCCTAGATCTTATCTCTAGGGAGGAAAAGTCAGGGGGCCTACACTGCATGACCTGTGATATGCTAGGAGAGGAAAGATTACCCTAGCAGTGGTCGGCAAACTCATTAGTCAACAGAGCAAAATATCAACAGTACAATGATTGAAATTTCTTTTGAGAGCCAAATTTTTTAAACTTAAACTATATAGGTAGGTACATTGTTATTAACTTAATTAGGGTACTTCCTAAGGCTTAGGAAGAGCCACACTCAAGAGGCCAAAGAGCTGCATGTGGCTCACGAGCCGCAGTTTGCCGACCACGGCTGCCTAGGGGCACAGTTCCACCTACAATTGCCCATTGCTAGGCACAGAGGGTTTTCCACCCTGACAACCTTTTCTACTTGGCCCATGGTCCTTACTCTGCTCATATCTGTCGAACTGCCTACCACAAATATATTTCTTTTGTCATTCATTAACTTTATGGACATGTTTTCAAAAATGCCATTTGCCTTTTGCCATTGAGAAGGTTTCAACATTTAGATCTCCACACTTCACAAAATTTCTTTGTATGGTGTTTCTTTTTTTTCAGGATTTATTGTCTCTAAAATTTAAAAATAAATGTTTTATTATAATCTTATGTTTTATTATTCATTAAGTTAATAAAACAAAGTAATACAGAAGATTACTGTAATGGGTTTTAAAAATTCATATTTCCATAGCAAAATTATTTTTCCAAAATCCTAGGGGAAATATCCTAAGCATCCAAACCTCAAGACTCTAGAGCAGGGGTGGGCAAACTTTTTGACTCGAGGGCCACAATGGGTTCTTAAACTGGACCAGAGGGCCGGAACAAAAGCATGGATGGAGTGTTTGTGTGAACTAATATAAATTCAAAGTAAACATCATTACATAAAAGGGTACGGTCTCTTTTTTCAATAGTTTTATTCATTTCAAACGGGCTGGATCTGGCCCGCAGGCCGTAGTTTGCCCACGGCTGCTCTAGAGTGTCTTTTGGCCTCACACCCAGTTCTCACAACTAGCTTCCTTATTTTTAAAATTTCTGCTTGTAATATCTACTTATTTTGCTTTGTTTCACTCTTAATATTTAATTCTGAGTTACTAATTTTTAAGACAAGACAGGAAGTCAAAATAATCAGCATTATCTCTATTTGAGGCAACATTAAAGACAGGGGTCAAGGACATTTCATTTGTCCTAAAGCTGTTGTATTATCTTGGAATAGTATTAAGATAAGTCACTCACGATGAGCAAAGCATCCATCATCTGTAATACAATGCCTCTTCTGTAGTGTATTCAATACCAGTCCTAAAAGTGCCCTTGTCTAAATCAGAAAGGTTATACAGTTTCCCAGAGTTCTTTGAAATAATGATACTTAAAAGCTAAACAGTTTCTATTTTATGATATAAATTAGAAGTGTTTTTTACTCAGAAAAGGAATAACAAATAAATTTCTATATTACAGTATTTAATCTGATAAAAACCAAGTAATTTGGAGTACTCTTTGTCTAAATTATCAATTACATACAACTTATGATATGCATGAACTTTATATTGAAATTGTGACTGTATATGTTACTTAAACTTACTAAGCAGTAATTTCTTTTCAGGACAGTACTTGCTTACAATCATTTATTTTAATGTTATGTTCACAATTTTGGGAGAAGGTAATGTAGAATATAATCTTATAATACAAATATAAGGACAATGATTTCTTTTTCATGAGTCAATTTCTCTTCTCTTAAAAAATAAAAGCAAACAAACAAAAGCACCACTATTCCTTTATATTGCCTTTCTTCTTTTTAAACTTTATATTGTAAAAAAAGGTTGAGAACCTGGGCTATATGCCTAACAAACCACTATCTCTAAATATCTTTATTAACTGCTATTAAAATCCAGATTTCATTCTGGCAGAGAAAATATAAATTTAAAAATAAGGACTGATTAAAAATAAGGAGAAATCAGAATGTTTGCTTTAGAAATGGTTCTAAAAGCATGTGAACACACATTGAGAGACAGTCTCTCTATGGGTCTATTGCTTTTCTGCATGTCCTGCGAGTAGAGAGGCACTAGTTGTCTTGGTTCTGCACTATCTTTCCAAAGGTGTTTTTATAGCAAACATCCTAGGAAGATAGAGGTACTGTCTCCCTTCAGAATAAAGACAGGCTTCTTTACTGTCCAATTATAATAAAGATTATGGCTTTCTCCAGGGGAAAGATCAGGTATGCTTATTGCTCATTATAAAAAAATTGAGTTCCCTAAATTTGGAGTTCCTCCACTATAAAACAACCTCCTGCATACGCTGAACTGGGCTGTGACTGCTGTGGGTAAAACAGTCCTTTGTCTTGTGTTCGAGAGACTCCTGTCTTGTGTTGGTATCCCTGAAACTGTGAGAGGCTATCTCATTATCTCACTAGTAGGATAAAATCAAAGATTCTTTAAAGTTTCTGAAACTAAGGTCCTGAGACATTTTACAGTGCTTCAGACATTCTTTCTAAGTAACCTAAGTTTGAGAATCTTTTTAAGCAAGCTAAATTTGCAGATCTTGTTTTGGGCTCTTGATTTTGGGAAACAAGGAAATAAGGAATGAGGTGAATATGAGGGAAACCATCAGAAATGGTGTCAAGCTTTTCTTTGATGAATGATTCTGGAAAAAAAGAGAAATAAACAAAAGGAAAATTATGAGAGAAATAGTATAACCCTAGGCTAAAGGCACCATTTGATTAGAATACTAAAGTTCTTTTTTATTGACTAAAGTAAATTTACCTTGGAGAATGATAATTATCTATACTAATAAAAAGGTAATATGCTAATTAGACCAGGTCAACCAGACATCTTCCAGACATCCAACTTCCTTCCAGACAGTTAGGGGGCAACCAGACCAGCAAGGGGGCAGTTACGGGGTGGCCAGGCTGGCAGGGGGGCAGTTAGGGGGTGACCCTGCAGGTAGAGGGGCAGTTAGGGGGCAAACAGGCCAGCAGGGGAGCAGTTAAGGGGCAACCAGGCTGGCAGGGGGCAGGTAGGGGGTGACCAGGCAGGACGGCAGGGGGCCAGTTAGGGGGTGGTCAGGCAGACACGGGGGCAGTTAGTGGTGGTCAGACAGGCAGGGGGGCAGTTAGTGGTGATCAGGCTGGCAGGGGAGGGCAGTTAGGGGCAATCCGGCAGGCAGGCAGAGGCAGTTAGGGTCAATCAGGAAGGCAGGCAAGTGAGTGGTTAGGAGCCAGCAGTCCCAGATTGCAAGAGGGATGTCTGACTGCCAATTTAGGCCCCATCCCAGGAGTCGGACCTCCCCTGAGGGGTCCAGGATTGGAGAGGGTGCAGGCTGGGCTGAGGGAACCTCCTCCCCCCCCCACCCCCCCGCAAAAATTTCATGCACTGGGCCTCTAGTCATAGAAATAAATTCCTTAAGTGTTTTTTAATATTATTGGTATTACAGCACCAAATCATACATTTGCATAAAGGGGTTTTTTAAATAAATATGACTTAAGAAATTGTCAATCTCTTGGCATATAGAAACTAATATGGTGAATATGACAATATAATGAGATTTTAAAATATGAAAGTATTTTACTCAAAAAAGTTATCAAAATTTCTCAAAGAGTAGTGATTCAAGATTTTCAGTTTTATTCATAATTTACCACATTTTAATCAGTTACAAGTTAAGTTTATGGGGACCACAAACCATTTCGGTTTGATTATCTTGTATACCAATATTAGGAGAAATAAGAAAGAATAATTCCAAAAATGAAGTCTAGGAAGAGCTATTAGAGAAAAGAGGGAAATATACAAAGGAGAATAAAAGGAAGGAATAAAATGTGCCATGAACTTACATTTGTGGCAAGGGTTTCCTTTGATTTTTTATCTTCCTTACTTGTTTGTTTTTCACTCTTTCCACCATCATATTTGGTTAACCTATTGTCCTTATTTTTTTCATTACTTTCAGTTACTTTGCTTAATTTGGTGACTTTACTCTGGGTTAGCAAAAATTCTGAATGACAGGGCCTGTAAATATAGAAATATTTGAACTACTACTAAAAATATTTAATACTCTAAAACTTATTATACAAAGAAAGAGATATATAATAAAGAAATAATCCTTATGGAGAGAGAGAGAGAGACAGAGAAAGGGAGAGAGAGAGAGAGAAACATTGATCAGCTGCCTCCTGCACAGCCCCTACTGGAGATCTAGCCAATAACCCAAGCATGTGGCCTGATGGGAAATTGAACCTATGACCTTTTGGTGTAGGTTAATCAACTGAGCCACACCAGCTAGGGCTATTTTAAATCTTGAATTTTGCTAGGAAATTTTAAATCTCCTACTAAAGTATAAATTATTTTTCTGTACTCAATAAATGTTTTGTTTTTGTTTTTCAAATTAGGTTACCTAGATGAGATTAGGATTATGCTGGAGATGGATATACAATACCTAGAATTTGGTGAACAAGAGATTTCAAAAGGTTAGTAGCAGAGGAAAGTGGCTGGATTCTGTGGATTTGTGAATTGTATGGATTTATGGGAAATCCTGGGTAACATAAGGTTATTTATTACTTCGTGGTACTGGTGAATTATCACCACCAATGCAGTCAGAGAAAGACTAGATTAGTGCCTAATTTGAAATTTCACCATTTTATTTCATTATAGGTCTATAGTCATCATTTCTCTCTTTCTATATAAATTTCCCTATCTTTATTATAGAACTAGGGAGTCAGAGACTTTTCAAACACCAGGAGTTTTCAGGGTTTTGGTTTCATAACCCTGAAACCAGCTCTGACTATTGAGCAAAAGGTTACTAGAGAGGAAGATTTCTCAGAAGTAAAGTAGTAATTAATATTAAATGATCAAGGTAGCTTTGATGGGTAGAAGATAGAATAGCAAGGACATTGAACTGATATAATCTGAACTGTATACAGAAGCTGAACCAAAAAAATCAAAATTAGTCTTCTCTTTTATGTTAAGATTCACAATTCTAGGAGTGAGCATTCGATTGTTAAACTTGGGTCAAGTGGGCTTTGAGAATAAGGATCTGATTCTTTGAGCTTCCAACGTGGAAAACCAGGTATGTGCATAAACTGTCACACTCAGACTGCACACAATGGAGGAAAGGAATGTTTTCAAAAGGAATTCAGAGAGCTATTTAAATGTGGAAGTTTGAGGATTTACACAATGTAAACCCTGCTCAAGCACAGATACAAATTCTCTCAATTAACTATGCTGATGAATCAATCAGTAGCTTGATAGCCTGATATTTCATTTATATGTGATTCATTGTAGCAAACAAGGATGCATAGATTCTGACTGCAATTGCATTTATTGGTAAAGGGGGCAACTAGTTTTAAGGTAGATAACACATATTTACATGCTACTTATAATCTGGTTATCATAGTATATGTTTATTAGCTTGTTTATTTTCTGGCTTCTCCATTAGAACATGAGCAAGAATAATTTTTGTATTAATCTTAATGTCTAGAACCCTGCTTAGAATCAGATACAGAAGTCAATATATCTCCTTATATATGTAGAAATATAATAATAAGTTTTCTGAATTTAGTTTTTTGAGTACTTCTTTATTATACAAGAATACTTTTACTATACTTAGCTTCTTTAACTTGAAACTTTAAGTGCCCTGGAGGCATGCTTGTTTTTATGACTTTCTGGCTTTTAATCTCATAAGAAACATTGCTCATGAAGTGCTTTGATTTTAAAAAACTGTGGCTTCTCAACTCTATAAAAACAAATCACTAAAAGAGTGTTTATATACTGCCTTCACCAAGAAATGCATTCTTATTCTTACAATTATGGGAATAATAGTTTAAGATGAGGTTTTCTCCAAATTCCAAGAAGGTTGAATGAGATACTTACAAGGTTTGACATAAGAAGGGCCTTCTTTCTTGGCAGTCAGTGTTATTCCACTTTAAGAATTCTGCATAAAATAGATTAAAACTGTGTGACAATTGGTGGTTTTCCAAAAATCTTGAGGAAGTTATTTATATTTTTCTCTGCAATACTCAATTGGTAAATCTGAATCTGTATTTTGCAAACCAAATACTACTTTGCAAAATGTTACCAAGTAAGGGTGAAAAAAAATCTATGATTAAATACATTTGGTGTTTGAAGACCAAATACAGTTGGTGTTGTTCAAAGCTTTTTATTTTAATGCAATAGCTTTCAGAGCCTTTAATTCACTAATCTGTCTTATAAATTTCCAAGAGAAAGTTTATATAATATAGTATTTCCAAAACACATTTGATAAAGAAACTTTTCTATTTTGACTTATCAATTATATCTCCTTGGAAATTTTGAGAAAAACCTGTGCAAATAATTAAGAAGAATTTTTTTTTTTTTTAATTTCAGATTATCGCATGCTCTCACCTTCTGTTGCTATAAGTTCTACACAAACATTTTGTTTTACAATGACTTCCTGGTCCTTCAGTGGGTTATGTTGTCCATTTCCAGGTTGGTGAATAATTTTCCACTGGCTATTCTGAAATAAAATGATGAATCCCCAGTAAAAAAATAAAAAAAATAAATAGAAAAGGTATTGCTAACAAGTTAAAAGTTACCAAAACATAGAGTATTCCTTGGCTATGTTATAATACAAATGTGGTATAGACCACAGAGAAAGAGCTTTTAGAATTTGTAAGTCATGATATGGAACTTTACCTTTCCAGGATATGGTGTGATGTATAGGTTATATTATCTCATAGTTGAGAGAATTATAATTCTGCTAATAAAAAAATAGTAACTAGCTAATAGATGTCAATTACTATGTGGATAGATTCAACTACTACATTATTTTTTAATGAATGAGCATATGACTAAAAAACAGTTAAAACATTGAAATCACAGTCCCTGAGAAAAGAAGGTCAAAAATATATTTATAATAAAATTGACTGTTTATAAAGATTTAATGTCCCAGTACTCATATTTTTATTCCTTAAAATTGAGTATTCTGAAGAATATTCTGGCTATAATATTACAATAGCAACAATTTTATATAATATTATCATAGAAATAGTATTCTACATTATATTCATATGATATAGCAATAAATTATGTTGCATAAGCAAAAGAAATAGATTAGAGGTTATTAATATAGTTTATAGGATATTCTTTAACTTTTAAAACAAAGTAAGTTTTCTGGCAAATTTTATAGAGATGATGCTAATTCTCCTTACAGAAGTAGTATTCATAAACTCACACAATACAAAGCATTGTACATTCATTGTACTTTTCTTAGAAAAAACTCAGGAACCTAACAGATGCACCTGGATTGCTAAGATGCCAAGTTTTACACGATTGGGGAATTCAGACTCTCCACAAATTGTGAGTTT
This sequence comes from Myotis nattereri, assembly GCF_964212035.1. Lineage (NCBI taxonomy): Eukaryota > Metazoa > Chordata > Mammalia > Chiroptera > Vespertilionidae > Myotis > Myotis nattereri. Next base: position 187,314,044 of record NC_138075.1, read on the forward strand.
GTTAATTCTTTTTTAATGTGGAAATTTAATATGGAAGTTAATAATTTTTTCAATTTCTTGAAATTGGGAAATGTTGTGAAAACCAAGAGACCAAGAGGATATGTGTCTATGCTGATTAGCAGGCCCTACTAACTATATATATAGTCCCTTTTTTAGAAAAATAATTTAGCAATACCTGACTTTGTTTTTCTAATTTAATCCAGATATTTTCCTTCTGTTGGTAGTTTTTTACCAAAGCAGCAATAGCAGAGGCCTCATTAAAGTTTTGGATGGTGGTAAGATGGAGCCCATGTTGTTGGCATATATCCTGGGAAAGGAAAGGAAAGAAAAGTAATCTTGATGTTTTGTATTGTGCACAAGTCCACCTCCAAAATTTGGTGTTATAATTAAGTGGTCTGAAAGAACCAAAGCAATGAGGGGAAGGACTTAAAATTATAAGTGAAAACATGAATGCATACCTGTGCTTGAGACCAGTTCAGTGTATGGTTAAAGTAGGTAAAGCAACTGGATAAGTTATATAATGAGTCAGTAGGGCAAACAGAACCATTCTGAGGAAAACTAGAAGCCCTGCTGAAAAGCAATAACAGAAAAACCAAAACCACTCTCATCTTTGCTGCCTTCCTGCAAACCTGTGGGGAGGGAAAAAAGCATGTGGTCAGAGATAACAAAAATAAGGAAGCATGTAAGCACGTTGGTTTAAATAAAGTTAAAGCATACTGTTGCATTCATTATTCAATTTCCTATCCAAGGCAATTAATTAGGGTAGCTTGCAATCTTGGAGAGCGAACGATGGACCAAATCCTCCAATCTACTAGGGCTAAGATAGAACAGGTATTAATTCAAAGAGAGAATCTTGCAATGGTGTCTAGACAATATACAGAATATTTAAAAGTTGGAACCGAGGGAACAGAATGAATGAACAGTTATATGGGATGTTGTGGATTAACAGATAATTGATCTAGATTGGTGATTTGGGCACAATTGATGCAACTTCATTTTCTACATTGGGCACTGAAACTTTTACGTTTTGGTTCTTTTATCTTTCCAGGTTTCCACTTTGTTGGTACATGACACTTGGTTAATTGTGCCCAAACATCTTAGTAATAATTATTCACATAAGGAATAAGACCAAAATCATTGTTCCAATTAATTCTCACAATATTCTCCTTAACATAACCTTTACTTCTTTCAACTCACCTATTGTTATTTCTCAGACCTACCTTAGTTTTCTCCCATCTCTGTCTTTGTGGTTCTTTCCCAAACTATTGAATATGCTTACCTTTATGTGAGAGAAGTAACATTTAAAAAAAAGAGATCTGGAATAAAATAGACCTCAGTTTACATCATGCTTCATATTTAGGCAAGATAGTAAAGTTGTTCTTAATATAAAATATTATATGAACATTTTTCCTTTCCTTCATCACTGCTAAAAATGTGCTTAGTTTTGCAAAATCTTAGCAAAGTCTTGACTGGTAAAGTTCAGATTAAAGAAGTGTTGAACTGTGTTTCAAAATGATGTGAAAGAATATCTGTTAAAGGTGAGAAAAATCTACTAACTTGCTAGTTGATTTTTGGTTTCTATTAGGAACTTTGAGGCAAAGATGCTAAGACCTTACATCTACCTAGATACAGTGGGGTATGAGTAATCTGATTTCAAAAGAGGCCAACTACAGCACATGACAGAAAGTGGTGTCTTCTGACTGTTGGGTTTCAGCTAATAGATGTTAGGGACACTTAGAATCATTTGGTTTCAGTGTTTTTTATTTTTATTCAGTTCTCCCCTTCTGACATCATTAGTGGCAAGGAAATTTGGACAAATTCAGCAGGCTTGTGTAAATGATATCTTGAGGAGCAGAGAAAGCATGTGTTTGTACTTGGAAGAAAATAATACAGTAGAAAGAATTCAACATGAAGTTTTGATACAATCACCAAGATTGATGCGAGGGGGAGGGGGTAAAAAGGGGTTCATGGGGGGAAGAGGGGAAGGGAACATATGTAGCACTTTCAACGTTAAAAATTTAAAACCAGAACAAAACAAAAAAAGTGCCTGACTCATAGTATTTAGCCAATAAATAGATTTTCTATAAAGGTTATGCATTACACAGATATGCTATACTTTATGGGGCTATCTTATTTTAAGAAGTCTTTCTGACTTCTGCTACCTACATTGATTAAAATTAGTTTTTTGATGTGCACAATTCAGGGGTACATTAATTGCTTAATGATCTCTAAACATGTTAAGTATATGGATAGTTCTTTATAAAATTATGTGAGTTTTAAAAAAATATTGAAACAAAGATAAATGGTGATGAAATGGTTTATGTTCTTGGCATAATTCATCATAATTTGAAATAATAAAAACAGTTAAAATGATGCATTGGGAAATTAAGATGTCACAGATAAAGTACATGGAAGAGGAAGACAATGAACTTCCTAGAAATATTCTGAACTCCCTGGCAATTATTTAAACGTAGACTTGGAACCAGGAAATTCTTTGCTAGCCATATTTCAGGGACACAAGGTCTCCAGTGTCAGTATCTTTCTTCAGCCAAAATTAAATGTTTACACGAAAAAGAACAAACTATTCTTTGGACCTAAAATATAAAGTATCTATCTTTTCATGTAAATGAAAACTGTAAATACTTCACATGTGTTCTTTACATTTTGAATCTCAAAATATTGGAGAGAAAATAACTATAAATTATCTAATCAAATCACATATCTTAATAGAATTCAATTCTACTACTAATCCACTAATATTGTTAAACAAGCTCTTACATTTAAGAATATAATTTGGCAAGTTTTATTAATACTTATCTTTCTCAGGACTTGAGGCCAAACTAAGCTAAGAAAGAAATTATATGTAATGATTTAACATATGACAAAGAAATAGGGGCACATGAAAATAGTTATCATAATAGAAAATTAATAATAATGTTATGTCCTTTTATACTAGAGGCCAGGTGCACAGAAATTTGTGCACTGGCGCAGGGGTGGGGGGAGGAGGGGAGTGTCCCTCAGCCCGACCTGTGCCCTCTCACAGTCTGGGACCCCTCGGGAGATAACAACCTGCTGGCTTAGGCCCGCTCCCCGGGTGGCAGATGGCAGGCCCAATCCTGCGGTGCCTGCCCCACCTCCTCAGTTCGCAGAGGGCAGGCCCAGGTGGCGGCTGGAGGTGGGGCGGGGCAGTGGATCGTGTTGCCCAGACGGCGGCGGGGTGGGCAGCTGATTGCGCTGTCCGCCCTGCCTGCAGTATGCAAATTTAATGGCCATCTTTTTTTGGGTTAATTTGCATACTCTTCTGATTGGCTGGTGGGTGTAACGAAGGTACGGTGAATTAGCATCTTTGTCTTTTATTAGTGTAGACTAGAGGCCTGGTGCACAGATTCGTGCACTGGTGGGGTCCTTCAGCCTGACCTGTGGGGATTGGGCTGAAACTGGCTCTCTGAAATCCCCCAAAGGGGTCCTGGATTGTGAGAGGGCGGTTCTTGACGCACCCCAGAATCAGGCTGCCTCCTCTCTGGTTCCGGGTGCATCACCTGAGAACCACAGCTGCCAAGTCACCGCAGCTCGGCAGCTCCTGTATTGAGTGTCTGCCCCCTGGTGGTCATTGCTCACCATGTTACCGGTCAGGGGGTCAAATGGTTGGATGGATGCTTAGGCTTTTATATATATAGTTGGACATGAATTAATTAAGATAATGAGAAAAACAGTCACTTCCATTTCAAAAGTGTAATTCTAAAACTAAAATCTAACTGTAATATTCATAAAACAAATACAGTTGGTAAATATAATGGAAATTTGTAATTAGCAACCGTAGATCATCCTTAACTAGTAAATGCCTAACCAGTAAATGGCTGACATAAAAACAGCAGTTATTGAGGTTCCTGATAATTTCAATCAGAAATCAGTTTCACCAAGTTTTTGCTTTGGAACTTAGTTATTCCATCTAAAAATGTATTTTTTTGTCCTGATCTCATCATGGGGCTCATGGAATTGAAATCTACCCTATCACTTTACTAACCAGATGAAATATGTACTGTGCTTTATCTCCCACTTTAATCAATAATCCAAAATCTTCCTTGATCCCTTGAGCATTCATTCTCAAGTTTCCCTTCCATGACCACCTGTTAGTATACCAGGTATTTGGTTTTGTGAATAGATAAATGGTGATGACATTCCTAAATAGGCTTGCTTGTGCTTTGGGACCAAACCCCAAAATATGAGTAGAATGGAATTAAATAAGTGAGATAATTAAATTAATAATAAAAAAAATCACCAGGAGTAGGAGTCTTAGAGAAGAAAGAGAAATAGGGAAGTTAAACTTTAGAGTGTCTGGTTTACTCAATGTACTTTATAGTATCTGAGATGGCTAACTGGTGTCCCAAAGCTAAATATTTTATTTGGCCGAGACATTCAAATGTTGGCAACATTTAAAAATTTTCTTATATTATTCAGGGATTCTAGCTTCTCTTGATAAATCAGTTAACTTAAGACTGGGTTTGTACTCCCATAGGGCTGTATTGGCAGAGCTGAGCTGTGAGTATGTGCTTTAGACAAGGTTTGCACCTTCATTTCACACACTTACCACCAGATCCTTTTAATGTACACTTAGCCTACTTCATTTCCTTTGGTGTTAACTGCCTGGCCCTAGGTGGGGATGCACTAAACCCAACCATAAAGTGTCATTTACTCATCTATTCAAAAATATTTATTAATAATCTAGAGTGTGCAAAATATTATACTAGATGATACAGATTATAAAAAGACACTTTAAAATATAGGCCTTATCTTTAGACTAGGTATATAAATGGAGTATATAAATGGAGATAAATAAGCACAATATTACCTGTAATAAGAGTAGAAAAAGATTAGCATTCTAAGAGATAGTGCCACTCTATAGGACAGTGATGGCAAACCTTTTGAGCTCGGTGTGCCAGAATTTTGAAAAACCCTAACTTAACTATGGTGCCGTGTCACATATAGAAATTTTTTAATATTTGCAACTATAGTAAAACAAAGACTTATATTTTTCATATTTACTTTATATATTTAAATGCCATTTAACAAAGAAAAATCAACCAAAAAAATGAGTTCGTGTGTCACCTCTGACACGCGTGTCATAGGTTTGCCATCACTGGTATAGGAGATAGGGAATATATTTCCAGTTAGAATACCAAGAAAGCTTGATGAACAGAGTATAATTAAGAACAAAACTTAGTAGACAGTTACATGGGTAGGTACATATATATTTATGGAGTTATGTTGAGGAGGTAAATGTTATCTCTCTATAATACTGTCAGTATTAGGCTTTAGATTCAAGTAATTTAGACTTATTTGTACCTGTATGTATATATTTACATATATGTATATAATGTACATCTGTGTATAATATTTATGACATATTTATGGTCTATATAAACATGGACATTATACTGGTATTCATCACTTTCCTTTTGCATATATATAAATTCCATCAGAAATTTTATTAAGAAAATCTCCAAGATTTTTATAATTATTTCGTATGCTCTTCCATGCACCCCCCAAAAAGCATTAGATTGTTTTTTTTATAATAAACATGAATGTTTATTGAATGAAATTCCAAATACTTTTTATAAATTACGCCTTTTAATCTCTACACACATCCTATAAAATTACCTCTATTTCACAGGTGTGGAGCCTGAGTATAAGAGAGGTTAAACCATTTGTCCACGGCAGGAAAGAAAGTTGCAGAGCCAGGATTTGGCCCAGATATTCAGCCTCGGTGCTAACACTACTATGACAAATAATGACTGTATTTGCAATAGCAACTTTTCTTTTTTCTCAGAGCCATCACAACTGCACTGGTCAAAAGCATACTGTAGTCATTTGGTTTGTTAATTTCTCTACACTTCTTCTTAGAAATGAATAGCATCCCTCTTGCTTCCTCTGAATTCCCATGTAACTGCTGAAAAACATACGAGTTTGAGGTGTCCTGGGACCTAGCCTGTCAAACATTAAGTTACTTATTTTAAAGAAGAGGAATTACATCTTAATATAACATGATATGCAGGTTAAATAAATGGGAATTTAAGGCAGAAAATAAGGCAGATTTTTTTTTTTAATCAGTTGGGTTAGCAAGACTGTAGCCTTTATAATACTATTCTTAAGAAAAAATGTCAGTAACCAGGGGTTTAGGCCAAGATGTCATCTTTGATTTGTCACTTCTCAGTAATCCCTACCTTTAATTAAATACAAGTTCCATCAAATCTACCCTTTTAGTCATTTGCAAATCAACCTCTTCTCCATTCCCTTCAATAAACTTCACACCAACTCCATCTCTCTCCATCTGTTGGTATAACCTCCTATTGGACTTTACTTTTTCATACTGCAGTTTCAATGATGTTTCTGAAGCTTAAATATAAAAATGTCTCTCTCTTGCCCAAACACATAAACCTTTCACGATCCCTAATGCTTGTCAGGTGACTCACCTCTGGATTCTCAAACCCATGTGCCTTTTCTTATCTCAACACTTATCTCACTACATTGGTCACTTATTTTTTTCCAGGGCCTAAAGTTCTTGATAGGGAGGAACTGCACACACCTAACATAACTGGCAGTACATAATTGCTGAATGAATACATATATAAGAGATAGACGTTAACAAATATGACATGTAAAACATCACATTAAATGATTTAAAAGTTAAGAAAATAAATCTATCATCACACTAGATTTGTTTTTAAAATTCCATTTATCACATGCTCTAAATATGATTTCAAAGAACTAAATGTGTTTCCTATGAAATGTATTATAATCCTCATTGTATCACAGTTGGGAAAGGGTGAACAAAGGTAGTTCTGAAGAAAAGTATAAAGTAGCACATAATAAAAGAGAGTTTCTGTGATATAATTAGAACCTGGTTCTAACTTGAGATTCATTTTTACTGAATTTTACTTAAAAATCCTCAAACTTTTTTATCCTTTGATTTTCTTACTCCCAGTAGGTGCTCAATGTTTAAAAAATTGAGAATATATAATTGAATATCTTGTAATGTTATGATGTATTTTAAATATATAAAAGTATAGATTTTATTTTTGATTCAATTAAATAAACTTTTAATGTTGAGATAATATCCCTCCAATAATGTGTTCAAACCTAGTTGAGTTATCTCTCAGAGGAGATGTTGAGGAAGCATACCAGGCATACAAAAGATTGATCTAGAAGTCCTTTATAATTCCTCTTCAACCTGACATTTTGTGATTCAACCTGTATATTATAGTCTTCAATAAGGCAGAATGGCAACTTCTCTCCAAATCATCTGTATTATAGCAAATGCCTACATATAATACAGTAGATCCGAATAATTCTCTTTTTTTATCATAACTCATTTATTGGATAGAATAGATAGTACATGCAATACCAATAAAAGGAAACTAATACTACAAACTACATTGAAAATAAAGCTAATATAACAGGAACAAAATATATATAACATGAGAAGAGTGATTTTGACCCATAATGCATTTTTTATCTTTTTTTTTTTTTTAAATATATTTTATTGATTTTTTACAGAGAGGAAGAGAGAGAGAGATAGAGAGTTAGAAACATCGATGAGAGAGAAACATCGATCAGCTGCCTCCTGCACATCCCCCACTGGGGAAGTGCCCACAACCCAGGTACATGCCCTTGACCGGAACCGAACCCGGGACCCTTCAGTCCGCAGGCTGACGCTCTATCCACTGAGCCAAACCGGCTTCGGCGCATTTTTTATCTTTACAGTGAACTTAAATGTCTATTTACAATGAACTTAAGTGTCAGAATAAAACTGTATGCCTTGATTTAACTTTACTGATTTTAAAAAAGGCAATGTTCTGGAAGAACACTTTTCTTTTGCTTTGAGATATTGAAGATTCACACATTGGTTTAAGTACATAGATTCCAATTTAACAGCTAATCTACATTCTTGTTATTCTCTTAATATCTTTAGCATGTATTCCTGAGGAAGTACTATCTGAAATTCTAAAAATCTTTTGAATCTTAAGCTTCAAACGAGCAGTCTAAAATGATGTTTGCAAAATATTTTAATCCTTCTTAATGTACTTAATGATTGAAGGTAAATTATAAACACCAATATAATTTTTGTGTAATAAATAAGGTTTAGAAGCAGTGTCAAGATAGTAAGGAAGCATGTTTTTTTTTTGCCATATATTTTTTTAACTTAGATCAAATAACTATCTTTCAAATAAACATTCTATTGTAGAGGCATAACATTTCCTCATTACACAATTTCTTCTTGTCTTGTTACCATTTAATTATATGTATATAAAAAGAGAAGTTTAAGAAGACGTTTGGGGATATGTTCCAATGATACTGTCACTAACATTATTCTTCCTATTTCCCAATTAACCTTAAAATTAAGCTTACTTACCTCAGTGTGGGATGTGGTCTTATGGCTTCAGATCTCAACTTGCCTTATATCAGATTGTTGTGTTATGAAATAGGATAAAACACATAGTTTTAAATGATATGTAAAGTGTCATATTCAAATCATTTATTCTGTATATTTCTTTTGTAATTAAGATTCACTTATTCAAAACCTGTGCTGTTTAATATGTGATATTTCCTGTGAAATATGAGAGAACAAATAATGGCTCTAAGAAAATTATCTGTTGACAAGGATGGCCATAGGACGAAGGAAAATGGACCTTAGGAAACCACAGATCACGTTACTGAGCAGGAAGCATTCTGTTGAAATCTCAGAGGGCTCAAACTCTGAGACAACTAAAAATAATTATTTATTGGTCATGTATGTTTTTAGGACAGATTGATTCCATAAGACCAAAGTAGTTATGAAGAAGAGTGACAGAAAAAAATATGTACATTTAAGCAATCAAGAAGGGTTGAATTATCTGAAAGGAAGAATTTCTGCCCAGCTGTTGTGACTCAGTGGTTGAGCATCGACCTACGAACCAGGAGATCCCAATTTAACTCCCAGTCAGGTCAGGACACATATCCAGGTTGCTGGCTTGATCCCCAGTTGGGGGCATGCAGGAAGCAGCCAGTCAATGATTCTCTCTCATCATTGATGTTTCTATCTCTCTCTTCCTTTCCCTTCCTTTCTGAAATCAATAAAAATATATTTAAAAAAAACAAAAGGAAGAATTTCCAATGAAGAATATTAAATTACAAAAGTACACTTTAATTAGTCTATGGAATCTTATTTTGAGAAAGTCTCTAAAGTATTTACTTCATCTCATTGTATAAATATGAAAATTTACCTAAAGGAAGGATATTACCTTTTGTTACTTTTAAGTTTCCATTTCTCTTTCCAGTTTCTGTGAAATTCTCTGAGGAAAGGTTAATCAATTTAGAAAAAATCTCTTCTGCTTTGGTTGGTTTTTCAATATTTTTATCTTGATAAAATATACTTTTCTGTATAAGAACACACCATTTGTTTTATACTTTTTCTAGAGTATGATAGAAATATATTTCTATATTGAAATCTAGTATTTTTTAAACTACTAAATGCTTTTCTAGGTATTAAGATATACCAATAATTTGAGTTATCCTATATAATAAAGAAGTAATATGCAAATTGACTTTCATGCCCTCACACAAGTTGGCTGCCCCTATGTGGTCAAATATAGCCATCCCCATGAGGTCACAAGATGGCCACCACAAGATGGCCAGCAGGGGAGAGCAGTTGGGGGTGACCAGGCTGGCAAGGGTGGGCAGTTGGGTCAATAGGGCTGGCAGGGGAGTGGTTAGGAGGTGATCAGGCTGGCAGGCAGAAGCGTTTAGGGGCAATTAGGCAGGCAGGCAGGCAGGCAAGTGGTTGGGAGCCAGCAGTCCTGGATTGTGAGAGGGATCCCAGAATAGAGAGGGTGCAGGCTGGGCTGAGGGACACCCTGGTGGCGCATGAATTTTGTGTACCAGACCTCTAGTTTTTACATAATTGAGCAAAATAACAACAATTATAAGGATGGTAATTTTCCTGGTGCTTGGTTAAAGGAGGTTTTGTCCACACCTGTAGCTTGAATTAATCCTTTGTTTGCACTCCAAAGTTTGTTGTTGTTGTTGTTTTTTTCCAATTTAGAGAACTGTACCATGGTTAGATTTGGATTGAGTAGGGGTATGCCTTTATTTACCTTTAATTGATGAGACTCTTACTGTGGAAGAGTAGATGAGAAAAGAAGAGCAACATGGTACGTCTATCACGTGTTCTCAGTACAACAGTTTAGAGAAGAGAATGTTTGAAAGCTGAGTATCTGTAAATTGATTTTTTTTTTAAATCTTCACCCACAGACAGGGCATACTCACTGATTTTAGAGAGAGGGGAAAGGAGAGAGAAAAAGAGAGAGTGACGCTGATGTAAGAAACATGGATCGATTGCCCTTTTTTTTAAAAAAAAGCCTCACCTAAGGATATATTTTTATTGATTTTTTAGAGAGAAAGGAAGAGGAAAAGAGAGGGAAACATTGATGTGAGAGAGAAATATTGAACAGTTGCCTTTTGTATGCACCCTGACTAGCGATTGAACCTGCAACCTTTCCATGTATGGGACTATATTCCAACCAACTGAGCTGCACCAGCCAGGGCTGATTCCTTAATTAACCTGTGTCTCATAGCACTTGAAATGTTTTCGTGAGCCCCCAAGGATGTACCTATCAACTTAAAGACTGCTGCTCCATGCATTATAATTCCATGTTAAATATAAGTTTTCTTTACTATCAGCTTCTTAAATGAATGCACTCTAATACTCTATTTGAAATCAGGATTTCACCTGGAGGTACATGTTTCCTAGCTAGTGTCTCCAAGCTGAATTGCAAAATCGCAATTCTCAGTCTGCGCTGTGTAATGAAGTAGCCTCCAGCCACGTGTGGTTATTTAAAGTTAAATGTTAAGTGATTAAAATAAATTGATATTGAAAATTTAATTACACTAGCCACATTTCAAGTGCTAAAAGCCGTGTGTAACTGGTGGCTGCTGAATTGAACAGCACAGAATAGAACAGTTTCACCATAGACACCCCTGGCCTGGGTTATCTATTCCAATACTGGACTATTGACCCCTACAGAAGAAAACCACAAAGGCATGCACATTGATGCCATGGTGTATTTCTGTGCTCCAGACTTAACTGGCTCGTGAATGTTTCTCACAGAAAGGAATATATTTCCTACGTTCCACTCCATTACTTCAATGCTCTCCACTTGACACAAATCCGCCCTCACTACTCCTGCCAGCAAATCTGCAAATTCATTCCTCTACAATTTCCTTCGCTCTTTCTCTCCCTTTTCAATAGAACAAGTGTCCCTCTTTTTATGTATACATACCTATGATAAAGTTTAATTTATAAATTAGGCACAGTAAAAGATTAAGAGATTAATAACAATAGCTGATAAAAATACAATTATAACAATATAATGTAATAAAAGTTAAGTGAGGGTGCTCCCTTCCTCTCCACCCTCCCCTCTCAATATATCTTAATGTACTGTACTTACCTTTCCAGTTAATGGAACACTTAGTGGCTTCTCTTTGGCACATCTGAAATAGCAGCATCACTATTCTTGCACTTTTGGGCCATTAAATTCATGAAGGTTACTTGAACACAAGCCCTGCACTGATGGATATTGTATTTTTATCAGCACTGTATTTTAATTTTCTATTTACATTGCTGTCACCCCTCTCTCAATTGTGAATTCTTTGAGGGCAAAGATAGACATAACTGTATCATCAACAACCTGTAGTACTTGAAATACACTTGGCCATAAATTGAGAGTTTTTTATTGAATTGTCTATTGATCCCTACTCCATAGCCTTGACATAGAACAAATGAGGACATGAGGTAGACAACAAATTTATTTGTGTGTTTTGATGTCTAACACCTAAATTTATTAATGACCTTAAATGTCCGAGACCTAATATATTGATGATAACACTGGGAATTCTTATGTTTTAGCAAAGATAAAATAATTCATATAATAAAGTTATATATTTAATTGTAGAATTTATAACAAGTATTTTGTTAAGATTTTTAATAATTGTCAGGTTATCTTTCAGGAAATTTTTAAAACTCTGTTTAATATTATTTTAATGCAGGCACATAGTATCTGCCTGCCTAATTGAACAAGGATAGTTTATTGCAGAACCTATTTAGTTTTCTCCTTTACTTTGCATGTTTTCATCTGAGCATATTATATTGTTCTTTGATGCCACCTAACGCTCAAAGGTGATACTTTCTTTCTGAAAAGAAAAGGAGCAAAATTAAAATAGATCCATGGTTCCTTCTCACATCTGTAGGGCAGAGAGGGGATTAATTCTCCCCAGGTTGTGAGTTGTGTGTGTATGTGTGTGAGAGACAGAGAAGGGAAGAGAAGTGGTACTGTGTAGTTTCTCTTAGTCCATTGATCTCACATATGCTTGGCCACAACAATTCTTCCCCAGGCAGAAAATTCAAATGTTTTCATTCAGAATGGTCAGAAAACACCTAACCTAAAAAGCAAAACTTTGAACTTCTATAATACTTGGAATATTTTCCACAAAGGTGTTTGGAGAGAAAAGTAATCTTAAACTCTGGGTTTCTGCTTAACTTTGGATGTTTCTTCCCTGCTGCTTTCTTTAAAATTCCTTAGGTTTTACCTCCTCCTACTGGACTTAAAGAGAATATCACTTTTAACAACAACAAATTAAAGACATCAATTTTTTAGAATATTTAATAGCTCTCTCTGGCAAAACCATCTACTTTCATGTTTATTTTCTGTAAAGTATTACATTGCTTATTAAATGTATTTAAAGGCTATGCTATTGTGATCATTATTGTTACTAATATTAATAGGAGAAGAGCAAAGGGGAGGCCAGACTTTATAAGCATGTTCACCTGGGCAGCTTCACCAGGAAACTACAGTTTCAAGCTCCCCAGGGAACCACTGGTTCATTCCCTACAGATAACTGGGGGAAGGGATCAAACAAAGGGGGAAATGGGTGCATGCTCAGTTAGGGTGACATAGGAAAGGTACTTGCCTGTCAGTCTAGCTTGGAGAGCAATGGATTGTCTAGGGGTGGACTCAATGCAAGTCCTCAGTCCTCGAAATCTTGGAAATTAAAACACCCAAAGAATTCCCTCTTTTGTGTACTCTTGCTCCCTCTTGCTCTGTGACCAGTACTTTCCCGTGTGCTCACCTGTTTAATCTCCATAGACATGTGGCCTTAAGCAGATGTATGGTCCATGGCTGTGTGAACCCCACATCCAATGAACTGTAGCTGGGAACACAAGATAAGCTAGCAAGATGATGGACTGGTGTAGACTTTACAATGGAACAGGAATTCTGGGAAGTGGCCTGAATTCTGATCCTGCTGAAGACATGATTGGACTTCTTCCTTGGAGAGAGGGAGAGAGAGGGGACCTTGGAGGGGAACTACCTTAATTTTACATAATCAATAAAGCTTTTCATAAAACTTCGTCCTCCTGTGGGGACCTCAGGAAATTCTTTTCCTTGTGGCACCCCAAGAACTTCACTTTCACTAATTACACTACTATTTAATTGTTTATTAAATTATTAAATATCTTAATAGTTGTAGTAGTATAGTTTGCATCTATAAACAAAGATATCAAACAGATCATACATATAAACAAAATCAATAAAAATTATAGTAAAGATACAAGATTTTTCATTTGCCTTTTATAATTTTTAAAGAAGATATCAGGCATAGGTGACTTGGTCACTTGTGACTTTGTTGTTTTTAATTAGAGCCAACTTTTTCCAATCCAAAACATCCACCATCTGGCCAACAACAGGATTTTGAACATATCAAACATTATTTGTTAAACATGAAGTTGTTTGTAAAATATTACTTAAGTATTCTTATCAAAACTCTAAATAAAATAGAAGAGAACCAAGATGGCAACATAGGTAAACACCTATACTTGCTGCCTTTCACAACCACATCAAAATTACAACTAAAAGGCATAACAACTATTATCCAGAACCGCGGGAAAGCTGGCTGAGTGGAAGTTCCACAACTAGAGAGGTGAAGAAAGCGCATTGAGACTGGTTGGAGGTGCAGAGGTGCAGAAGAGGCTGGCACCTGGGTGTGCCACTGTTTTAATCAGGAGATACAAGCTCCTCATTGCTCTGAACTCCAGTTCTGGGAGAGACTCTAGAGACCCAGGCACATATGGAGAGAAACTGGACAGTCTGGCGTTGGGACAGGAATGCGAGGGCGGCTTTCTCTCAGAGGTACTCACAGTGATCATTGCTCCTGTATGGGGACGCTGAGACCTCTCTGGTGCAGGGCTGACTGGCAGCCATTGCTGCTTGCTCCATCCTGGTAATTCCCTGAGACCCTGCCCCAACCAATTTACAACCCCACCCAAGCTATAAGCAGTGGCTTTTGCATATGAATGGCCTGTCCTTTCACAGCCTAAGACCTATCAGGCAGCAGCAGCAGCAGCCTGCCTTGCTACACAGCTGGGCTTCATTGGGGCTCTTTCAAACATGATACAAAGAGGAGGAATCTGCAGATCTCTCTTTAGCTCCTGGTGGGTGGCCCCAGGCAATGGCTGACTTTGCACCTCCTTGGAGTTCCAAGAGCCAGGGCACCCAGTGGTCAGTGTGAGACTATACCAGAGTACAACTCTTCACATCCATAAGAGACACACTCAAGGAACAGACTCAGTGAGCACCAAAGCCCCACTGAAGCAAGTCCTGCCCCATAAGGTTGTCTCCTGCACAGCAGCTCTTCCATTATGGACACAGCTGGTCCTCACAGCCAATTGGCATGGAAGTCAATTCCTCCCAGTGATACCAACAGCAATCAAGGCTTAACTACAATAAGACTGTGCACATAGCCCACAAAGGGGTGCACCAAGAGTATCCACCTCAGGTGACTGGGGAGGTTGAGCCACTGGCCCTATAGGACACTTACCACACAAGGCCACTCTATCAACTCAAGGAGACTTAGCAGCTACACAATACATAGAAACAAACACAGGGAAACAGCCAAAATGTGGAGATAAAGTAACATGTCACAAATGAAAGAAATGGATGAAAGCAAAATACTGGGTACAGATTTCAAAACCACAGTTATAAGGTTACTCAAGAATCTTCTAGAAACCTCTGAGACACTAGTGAGACTTTCAAGGTTCTTAGTGAGAATGCCAAAAATAATGGGAAAGGACCAGTCAGAAATTAAGCATACACTGACTGAAATAAAGAATAATATACAGAGATTCAACAGTAGGCTAGAGGATCCCAAGAATCAAGTCAAAGAATTAAAATACGAGGAAGCAAAGAACACCCAACCAGAAAAGCAAAAAAGAAAAAGAATAAAAAAATATGAAGGTAGTGTAAGGAGCCTCTGGGACAACTTCAAGCATACCAACATCTGAATTATGGGGGTGCCAGAAGAAGAGAAAGAGCAAGATATTGAAAACTTATTTGAAGAAATAATGACAGAAAACTTCCCATACCTGGTGAAAAAAATAGACTTACTAGTCCAGGAAGCACAGAGAACCCACAAGAGGAATACAAAGAGGGCCACACCAAGACACATCATAATTAAAATGCCAAGGGCAAAAGACAAAGAGAGACTCTTAAAAGCAGCAAAAGAAAAATAGTTAGTTACCTACAAGGGAGTACCCATATGAACGTCAGCTGATTTCTCAACAGAAACTATGCAAGCCAGAAGGGAGTGGCAAAAAATATTCAAAGTGATGAATAGCAAGAACCTACAACCAAGATTACTCTACCCAGCAAAGCTATCATTTATAATTGAAAGTCAGATAAAAAGCTTCACAGGCAAGAAAAAGCTAAAGGAGTTCATCACCACCAAATTAGTATTATATGAAATGCTGAAGGGTATTCTTTAAGAAGAGGAAGAAGAAGAAAAAGGTTGAGATAAAAAATTATGAACAACAAAGTGACAACAAATACATATATATCAACAAGTGAATCTAAAAATCAAATGAATAAAAAATCTGATGAACAGAACAAACTGGTGAATGTAATAGAATCAGGGGCATGGAAAGGGAGTGGACTGACAATTTTCAGGGGAAAAGAGGTGTGGGGGTGCAGGAAGAGAATGGACAAAGAGCTTACACCTATGGACAAGGACAGTGGGAGGGCGAAGGCCTGGGGTGGGGTGGGAACTGTGTGGAGGGGAGCTATGGGGGTATAAAAGAGAAACATCTGTAATAATCTGAACAATAAAAGTTAAAAACAACAACAACCTCCAAATAAAATAGACACCAAGACAATCAGGATAGAAACCATTATTTAAGTTGCTTTGTTTTTCCTTTTAGTGTTTTAGTGTGCCTGACTTGACCTTGTTAAAGACTTCAGGGAGAAGAGGAATGATACTGATGTATTTTTCCTGCATTGTGAGGATATCTAAGAGGTGAGGATAAACCTTAAAATGAGAGAGAAGCAAATAAGAACATGCTGAGTATTTCCCAAAAGTAAGATTAGGAGCTGAATTTAATTAATTCTACTTTGTGGAACAGTGGGATCTGAAGTTAGGATCTAATAGAAAATTTTTCCAGGGGAGTGGTAGCTCTTCCATTTTTACAGTCAATTGTTTGAAGATAATTAAACACACAGCAAGAGGAAAGAGGTTTTAGAAACTAAACATACATTACACATTAAAGTTTAATCAGTTGTTTAAGGAATTCAAAGTTCTTCAAAAACAGGCCAACAGGCCATATCCTCCAAAGGAAATTGAAACCAGCTGCATTATGCTCTTTCATTGTATAGTCACAAGATTCTGTAACCAGTGGGCCTCTTCCCAAGGCATTGACTCCAATGTTGATGCTATTTTCCCTTAAGAATCCTCAGCCAAAATAAACTTTCCCATATTTTTTTATGGGTGTGTGGATTCTTGTACATGTAGAATTTATACTGAGAAAGTTCCTTTGGTGGATGATGAGGAGTGAGACAGAAGGGGTGAAAAGGCTTGTGATCCAGTATTCTACCAGATGAGCAACTTAGTAATAATGCTTGTAAAGTGATTTACTAAAAAAAAAAATGCAATGAAGTTGTTAATTTATTGTCTCCCTTAGAAGTCAGCCTTTTATCTGTTTTTCAATAAAATCCAAAGCATGAATTGTAAAAATTCATGCAATTTCTTGAAAAGGACCTTTCAAGCAAAATTATAAATACAATTATTCATAAAAGTTTATTTAAGTTTGTGAAAGACAATCTACAAACAGATTATACAACACTAGATTCTTTTGCACTGGACCATAAAGTTTTCCCACTTATGAGAATCCTAATATGTGGTATTTTTGCCACAGAAAAAGTAGCAGTCTTAAAAAGGATTGCTTAATATCATGTATTATTGGTAGAAGAAGAAATTAGAAAACAATTTCAACATTATTTTGCATTCACCTTTATATATAAAGTACCCTAAGCAATCCATAAATTTAGACATATTCAGTACTTTCTAAAAGCTGTGCAATACATTCTTAAAAATAATTGAAGATGGTCTTGAAGGAGGGAAGAAAGACATTAATAAATAAGCAAATTATTTAAATATATTTTTATTTTTTCTAATAAGAATCTCAGAAGGTTAGAAGAATCATTGCACTGTGGCTCAAAATAAAATGTTCAACCTAGATTATATTGAAAAGATCTACACTGAAATTAAAAGGATATTTGAAAAATGTTTTCATATGTTGTTAATATTGGGGCCTGAGTTTTTGTCAATTATAAAGCTTTCTTTTTTATATTTGAAGAGAGTTTGTGATCCTTTGAATTCTTTTTTTTCTCTTTGCAAATATGTTAACTCACTCATAATTAAGAAGATTTGAATATATGATTTAGAATCTTTAAACCCTTGTTGTACTAAGTACCATCCATAGTCTAACAGTGTTGGTGCCAGTTAGGAGTTTGTCACAAATGTAGAATCTCAGGGCCCCTTCATATCTGCTAAATTTAATAGTATCGGCATTGTACTAAGACCTCAAATAATTCATATGCAC
Source organism: Myotis nattereri (assembly GCF_964212035.1). Classification (NCBI taxonomy): domain Eukaryota; kingdom Metazoa; phylum Chordata; class Mammalia; order Chiroptera; family Vespertilionidae; genus Myotis; species Myotis nattereri. The sequence goes on from NC_138075.1 coordinate 187,332,003, forward strand.
ATTAAAGTTTTAAAACGCGGACTTGAAATAGATTGGTTGGCCTATAAATTTATGATCAATACATAGTAATTATTTTGAATAACAAGATTAAAATAAAGCAAACTGCTAAATAAAATTGTTTTAAATCATTTAAATAACTGGATATTATTAATGTTATTAAATATAGAGAATAACAATAAATATATAATGATGAAGCACAATACTAGTAAAATTTAAAATGCAAGAAATTCTCCAATACAGCACATAAAGATATTGTACTGCTATGAGAAATGGAATGAACATTTATGTGATCTGCTGGAGGCCGGTTCATCCTTGTTGCTTGACACAGTAGCTGCAGGGAAGAAACATCTGCATAGCATATGTTCCAAGGGACCTGGCATATATGGCATAATGTTCTTAATAGGTTTGCTCCCCTTCTTAGCGCTATGTGTTCTAACCAGGGCCACCTCCCTGAGAAAGGTTGTTTCCCCAGGTGGGGATGTTTCTCTAGAGTTAGGGATTAACGGGACTAAGGAAGGGAATAAATCAGTAAAACCCTCTAGTGTTACAGAAATACCGTGTACCACTTATGAGGAACTTAGACTAATACTGTTAGCAATAAATTTGGGACTTGCTAGGCCCACATCCCCAGGGGTCTACCCACCAGAGAAAGCGCCAAAGCCTATGCCCCTGAAATCCTGCCGACACAGGGCAGTCCCAAGGAAGACCACCAGCAAGGCTAAAAGGACATAACCTTTACTTGGGATAATCTCTTTCAGTTACTTCCTTGTAGCTTAACAGTAGAGCAGTAGAGTAGTGACCTTGGAATGGAGATAACAAACTAGCCCTAACCTTTGGAATAGAATGGATAGGATAAAAATCCACAGAGCTAGATAGAGATAAGATTTTTGGCAAAGGTCAGATAAGAAACTATGGACATGAAACAAGGAACTGTAGAAGGTCAAAGGAGGACCCAAAACATACCATGATGTGACTATAGAGGCATGCTTATAGAATCGAGTAGTATAAATACAGCTGTAACAGGACAATAAAAGAGAACCCAATTATTCTGATCATCTGAATGCTGTCTCCATGTCCTTCATTCTTCGCTGACTCCATCCACACCTTTGGGGACCCCTGGACCGCTGGGGCTGGACCCTGGCAGTGATCTAAAAATCTAAAAGAAATACAAAATATCACTAAATGTGGTACTCATGGATGTTTAAGGAAAACAAATATTTATGAAACAATTTCCTTTCATCCAGGATAATTTCATCTCTATACAAGAGGCCCAGTGCACAAAATTCTTGCACTGGTAGGATCCCTAGAGGCTGCCAGCTGCCAGCCAGGGCCTCCCTCCCTTCCACCGGCTGGACCCGACCCCTAGTTGAACTCCTGGACAACTCCCAGTTGAGGGGAAAATTTGCATACTGTGCTTTTTATCATACAGGATATGTATATCCAAGAATTTAAATACATGGCTTTCCAACTTTACTTTTATGTGATGCAAAGCTTCCAAAATTTTTATTTTGGAAAAGTCAAAGGGTTTAAAGAAATCCTTTAATGCTTTTCTGAGGTGATTCCAGTTGAGATTCTGCATTAAGTTTAGACATAATGAAATAATGAAAATAATTACATAATTAGAACAGACATTAATAAAATAGAATCAATAAGTCATAATTTAATTACATATAAAGAATAATACAATTGAGAAACTTATGGTAAGACTGGTCAATTTTTTTGTATTTTTTTTTTAGAAAAATGTAGACAAGCACTTTTTTAATATGTTCAAAAACTATTAATTTTACCTGCTTTCAATTAGAGACAACTTGTCAATAAAAATATAAACCACTGAATTTTGGCACAAATACAGTGTATGCCTTTTTTTAAAAAACAGCTGATGACAAACAATCAGCAAATGTGCAATTTCCAAGTTTATAATATTGTCTTTAACTTTTATCTAATTTCAGCTTCATAAACATGAGTATCACAGCTGCATCTTCAAGGTGTTGATCAGGTTGAAGACTTTGTCTTCTTCTCATGTCAGGCTTCTCTTCAGAGTCCTTCAGAGTTTGCTGGTTTGCCATGGCACCACCAGCTGATAGGTCACTTGCATGGCCAACTTGACTAAGGTGACCATGATCTCATCAGCTGCATTTGACCTTTGACCCCATCCCCATTCCTACCTAAGAGATTGATACAGAGAAACCTGCTGTAGGAACAAAGTTATGGCTTAATAACCTTAAGAATCTTCACCTGAACAAGATGACTTCAAACCTGTTAGCTAGATATCCCCTGTGTCCCATTGTTTCTAAGTTGCATAGCAAGAATTTTTCTGCCAAGTATATTCTGCTCTCCTCAACTACTTGTAAATTGCCCATTCTAACTTATGAAATCTAAGACTCCATTCCCTTCCTTTTTTCCTTTGTTCAAAAATGTCATATATACTTAAGGTGAGGCAGAAAAGTTAGAACAGAAAACAAAAGTCTCAAGCTATACCCCTCCCCTTGTCCAACTTGGCTGGAACATCACAGATAAGAACATCACTGACCACCTGTTCCCACACTTCCCCATCCTTTATTTCCTGTAATTGGGAAAACCAAAAGGGAATCACTATCTGAAGAGGAGAGACAAAAACAAGCCACATTGGCAGTCACCCCACCAGCATCAGATGCAGGAGACCATGCTATGCCTCACCTTGCTCATATTTAATAAAACTTTCCACAAGACCCCATAGAGTTGTCTCATTCTCTGAGGTCACAAGCTCTCATTTCTCAAGTGCATCCTATCACTTTAATAAATATATGTGCTTTGCAAAATCTTTCTGTCATCATCTTGAATTCCTTCTTGTACTATGACAAGGATGTGGATTGAGTTGAGGACTCCCTTGGCCTCCACCAATATTGCCTGTCATCCGCTTTTGAGGAGCCAGCCAGGAGGGTCTCCTTTATTACAGTGGAACCCATGTCTTGTTTTTCTCCTCCCCTCCTGACTAGGTCTCTCTCTCTCTCTCTTTCTCTCTCTCTCTCCCTCCCCTCCCTCAGATTTCCTCTAGAGTCCCCCTCCTATACAACCAAGAGCCTTAGACCCAACCTAGGAAGAGTAAGTTTCCTGAGTGCAATTGCTGTTAAGATTGACCACATGGATTTGTCTCGTTTATCCTCTGCCTTTCATAAGCATACCTTTTATTGGATTTCTCTCCTTTTTTCTGGGAACCAGATATCCACACTTCTTTGGAATCTCCAGGCGCTTCAGATTTACCTGGTGTGAGTGCCAATTGAAACTCTTACTATTATATGGTCTCATGACTATTGTGGCCTTCCCCCCACATCCCATACTTAATAATTGGCCATGGCATTTATCAGCCCCAAAAGACGGGGCAGCACCTGGGATATCACAGATCTGCTTCCTCTTATAGTCTCCCATCCCCTATTGGTTTTCCTGTGCCTAGATAAGAAACAAATCCTGCCAAGTGAAAAGCTATGGGCCAATGGTAGGACAAACTTCACTGGACAACCCTGGGGATGCCTAAAATAGGCCAGCAATACAAATGCTGACAGTAAGACTTCCTAGAAATGAGTCTTCCTAGCACCATGGCACTGCATTATCCAACTAAAAGGTTGGTCATCAATGCATCCTTTGGATTGATTTATGACTAAAAAGAAGAAGTGTGGACAAAGAAGGGGCTACATGCTACCCTGACAAGCTCAGATGAAGCCTGCATGGAGAGCCTTACAAACTCAGAGACCTAAGTAACCACATAGAATGATCTGACATTAAAACTTCCTAGCTAAAAGTGAGTCAGGATAGGTAGTCATGTCACAGCCTGGTATTTTTATTGACAAATGTCAATCTTTAACTTAACTGAACTTGTCCTTTGTCTTGTTGCATCTACAATAATCCTTTTTCCTGACCTTTTAGGGCACAATCTCCTACCAGACCTTGAGACCACAGAGCATCTCAGTATTATGTTGTCAAATGTTAACTATCCTATACCCACCAATGTAAAAGATGTGTCTATTTGTTTTACTCTTTATCCAATCACATAGATTTCTCTACCTTCCCTAATCTATCACTAATGAATTTTATGTAACCTCTTTTTGTCTTCCCCTTCTATTCTTGTTTTGTTTTGTTTTTGTTAATCCTCACCTGAAGATATTTTTCCATTAATTTTTAGGGAGAGTGGAAGAGAGAGGGAAAGACAGAGAGAAACATCGATGTGAGAAAAACACATCAATGTTGCCTCTTGCAAAAACCCTACCAGTGCCCAGGCCTGGTGAAATGGAATTTTTGGACTGGAACCGGGATTCTTTGTCTGCCAGAGTTGAAGAATGAATCCATGGACAGAGGGTGGTATAGCAAAGATGGATATTTATTGAGGAACAAGTACAGACTCCCACATGGGGAGAGGGAAAGAGTTCCACAGAATGGACTCCCACATGGGGAGGAGGAAATGGTCCCACAGAGTTCCTGTTTCCATGGTTTATAAAGGCTACAGTTCCTGTTTCCTGATATCCCCTTTGATTGGTCAATATTCCTTTTCAAATTGGTTACTATAGTGATTCCTGAGGCCCTCCTTCCTCATAGTCCTTCCATTCCTTCTGGGTTTTCTTCCTCCTTTATTTTGTAAATATAGACCTCTTCTGGCAACTTCCAGTTCCCTTGTTGTATGGAAATGTTGCTGCACTTTGGCTTCCTTGTGTTACAGAGATACATCTGTTGCTGCTCCCTTGTCTATGGAAATATACCTTCTCCCAGTCTATAGCCCTGTTTTTTCCATGGACCCCAATTCTAAAAATTCCCAGAACCTGCCTATGTCCCCCTAAAATTCCTGTTTCACTGGGAGGATCCTGCAACCAAGCTATGTGCTCCTGACTGGAATTGAACCTGGAACCCTTTTGATCCACAGGCTATGCTCTATCCACTGAGCCAAACTGGCAAGGGCTTCCCCTTCAATTCTGATATACTATAACATAAGTGGTAAAACTACGATCTTCCAGAGCATTTTCTCAATCCATTGAGATTTTGCTTCCTGATAATTGTTGTCAGTTTGGCTCTAATAAACTCATAAAAATTCTCTGCAGGTTTGGATGTTTCTCATATGGACAGCAGAAAAGTACTATTAGTTTCAGTGAAGTCAAATATTGGTGACGTGGTATGTTTTTAATACCTATGTTCATATTATCTGAACATAAACGTGGTTTTTTAGAGTAGAAATCAGAGGTATTATTACCTACAGTGATAACCTTACCAGCTCCCCTTTGTTCCTTTGCCTTGCCTTGCTCCTTCTCAAGCAATGTGATAAGATCCAGATGGACACGCCTGCAAGCATTTTTGCACTACAGGAGAGGAACCACAAAGTATGAATTTGGGAGTTTATTTACCTCTTTCCCTCTTCTGGTCTTGAGAAAGAAAGAAAGATAAACTTAATCTCCTTAAACATGTGATAAAGGAGAAATAAAAGAAAGGATTTTAATATTCTTTTCCTTTGGAATGTAAAGTTGCCTACAACTTTGCAAACCCAGGAAAATTTCTTAAATTCCAGATTTTATTCCTTTTTACAATGTAAACACATACTTCTGTGGTAGATAGTTAGACAAACATGAACAGAGCAAGGACAATGGGCCAGGTACAGAAGGTCACCAGGACAGAAAGCAAAGGACACTTGTAGGGCGGGACCTTGTGCCTAGGGTGACCTTACCTCCCTAGAGGTAACATCTAGGCCTCAGTTCTATTTCAGCTCCAGGCCTATAAAAGCAAAAACAAAACTAGACATGCAACGTCATGATCAAGGCTGACACCTTGCCCCCTTGCCCAGGCGCCAACCAACCAATCTGTGGAGACCACAATCCTGAAAGGACACACCTGGACAGCTACTGAATATTCTATTGAGATCTTCCCCCTGGGACATTCCCTAAAATGTCACCCTTAATACCCTTAGGACACAGGTCCCAGATTGCTCTCCCTCCACCTTCCACCACTCCCCCTCCCCCAAGTATGTCACCTTTGCCTTTTTTACTTCTAAACTCCAAGGGCCCTTCCTTTACCACTGCAACTTGTTACCTAAGACCATTTCTTCTATGACTTACTTATACCTCAGTGATTTTCCAAATAAGTGTTCTTTTATAGTTTGAGTCTTGACTCTGAATTCTTTCCTAACTAGGCTCAAGTACCTAGTCTGCTGAACCCAGGTTAGGTCTGACCCCACTGGTCTACTAACACCTAGTGCTATTCTCACTATCCCCAACACTTCCAAGGGAGAATAAATCTCAATCCAGTCATCTTTTAACTTCCAAACTGTGTTTAACCTAGATTCCAGATTTATTTGTTCAGAGAGCCTTAATCATACAAAAACATTTTCTCTACATCCCTGACATCTCTTAATTTTTTCATCTATGCTCTTTTCTTCTACTAAATATTTATATTCTTTCTTTTCTGCAAGTTGTTTTTAATATTCCAAATAATAAACACACATACACACAATTCTACACTATCACATTGTATATATTCAAACCATTAGATAAAGCAAAGCCACTATTTGGTGCCACCCTGTTTCATATTCCTTCTCTGAGATTCTTTCAGATCAATTCACAAGCATTTGTTTATATGTATACATATACTAAGATACATATACATATATAAATATACATAAATATATACACACATATACACATACATATACAAAGAAATATATAGCCTCGCTAGATTGGCTCAGTTGGTTGAGCATTGTCCTGTCCACCAAAAAGGTAGCCAGTTCAATTCCTGGTCAGGACACATACCTGGGTTTTGGGTTTGATCCCCGGTTGGGACATGTACAGAAGACAACAGATGTTTCTCTCTCACATCCATGTTTCTTTCCCTCTCTCCCCCTTACTCTCTCCCTACGCATGTCCTCATGTTACAGAATTTACCTGGTGACCAGAAAATATACACACACAGGAGTACTTAGCAATACAGGGAAAAGCCATTTATTTCCAAATGTACTAGTACCATGACTCAGGGGACTCTGTTCCCAAATCCTGAGCAAACCAATATGGAGGAAACTTTCTCTTTATACCCTTTGGTTTCTTTGTCCCCCAAATAAGGGTCAGACTTCTGGACTTTTGGGGGCTTTGCAAAAAGCCCGTGTGTTGGGATAGAGGCTGTGAGACCACACCCAAAGGTCTGGCCTGGCATCAGCACTGATAACCCCCTCTGGGGGTTGTATATGGTCATTGTTTATGACCTCTGTAAAATGTGAGTATTTAGGTAAACAGGTCTTGCAAGACCTTAAGATAACTGAGGAAAGGGCAGTGACTATAGGCCAGTGGTTCTCAACCTTCTGGCCCTTTAGATACAGTTCCTCATGTTGTGACCCAACCATAAAATTATTTTCGTTGCTACTTCATAACTGTCATGTTGCTACTGTTATGAATCATAATGTAAATATTTGATATGCAGGATGGTCTTAGGCGACCCCTGTGAAAGGGTCGTTGGACCGCCAAGGGGTTGCAACCCACAGGTTGAGAACCGCTGCTATAGGCTAACAGGAATGTGCATTAGGGATGTTAATTAACTAGGTACAGAGTCAGGCTGCTGTTCTCCCTCCAAAAAATGTCTTATTTTCCTCATCACTCAGGTAAGGATTGAAAAAAAAACAAAAACAGCCCAGCAGGCATGGCTCAGTGGTTGAGCATTGACCTATGAACCAGGAGGACAAGGTTCAACTCCCAGTCAGGCACATGCCCAGGTTGTGGGCTCAATCCCCAATGTGAGGCATGCAGGAGGCAGCTGATCAATGATTCTCTCTCATCATTGATGTTTCCATCTCTCTCTCCTTCTCTCTTACTCTTGAAATCAATAAAAATATTGAAAAAACAAACAGAAAACAAACAAACACAAATACAGAAAGCAATATATATATTTTGTTCATTTTTGTATTAAGGCAATCACACTATAAATTGTTTTTCCCCCAGTTTTTTGTCACTCAGGAATGCCTTAGAGATAATTTTATTTCAATATATAGACATCATTGTTTTCAAGTACTAAGTAGTTAGATGTCATGTATCTGCTTTCCTCCCTAATTAGAATGTTATTTCTCACCCTCTTTGCCATTTGTGAAATCTGAGTTGTCCTTTAAAACTTAACTCAAGCCGAAACCGATTTGGCTCAGTGGATAGAGCGTCGGCCTGTGGACTGAAAGGTCCCAGGTTCGATTCCGGTCAAGGGCATGTACATGGTTGTGGGCACATCCCCAGTAGGAGGTATGCAGGAGGCAGCTGGTCGATGATTCTCTCTCATCGATGTTTCTGACTCTCTATCCCTCTCCCTTCCTCTCTGTAAAAAAATCAATAAAATATATTAAAAAAAAAAAAAAAGACTTAACTCAAATATTGTCTTTTTTTTAGTAAAATCTTTTGTTTCCATTCAGGACATGTTAACTTCTGTTCTGATGGCGATCCTTGTTAATGAGGCTGGAAGGAAAAGAGGAATAACTACAGAATTAAGGAAACTGAACTGTTTAGGGTTTGTTCCCCTAACTATGAATTTAATTCATAACTTAAAGCACAAGGTCTTATGGACAATGAGTGTAATTGTGGTCAGTATTCATATCTATGCTAGAGAAAAATTTTAGGTGGAAATCTCTGATAGTGGTAATATTTGTAAAGTGGGTAGAAGGAGGGAAAGTTGTGTGTCAATGTTCTAGTTTGTTGTTGTTTTGCAATAAAATTTTCCCCACTAATTAGAGAGATTAGGAAGAGAGAATTGGGGCACATATCAGAGATTCTTTGAAAGAATCTGAAGTTCAGCACAGAATTCCATGCCCAGAAAGGGACTATGGAAGATGTGGTTTCTTGATTACCAGACTTTAGAAGTTAATGGAAAAGGCTGTAATAACACAATAAATAAAATGAGGGATAATGTTAAAATATGAAAAATAATTTAAAACTCCCTTCTCTTCCACCAAGCTTTATCAGGTTGAGTTTGTCAATGTAAGAAACATCCAAACCTGCCATAATTTTTATGAGTTCATTTGAGCCAAACTGAACAATTGCTGGGAAGCAAAATCTCAGCAGTTTGAGAAAATGCTCTGGAAAATGGCAGTTTTGCATCTTATTTTATACACCAGTGACCCGGTGCACATTGAAAGGAAATTAATTACAAGGTGGCTGGCAGGGCAGGACTGAGTGAGACAGGCTGGACACACCCTGGAGCCAACCTCTTATGGTCCCTCCCTGGCTGGCCATACCTGGGGTGGCACCGTAGCTCAAAGGGTGTCTGCAGAGTGAGCGGGGTCCCTAGGCAGGTGGGGTCCCTTGGCCTGGCATGCGGGTATTGGGCCGAAACCAGCTCTCTGACATCCTCTGAGGAGTCCTGGAGTGTGAGAGGCCACTCTTAAAAGTTGCTTTTATACAGGGTGTGGAATGCAAACTCAAGTGTGAAACAAACCAGATTCAGGGCCAACAGTGCCCCAGCAACAACATAACCCATGGCTGAAGGTGGATCATGTGGCTCCACAAAGAATTGGGCTTCCTCCTTTCTGGTTTCAGGGTGTGTCACCTGAGAACTGCCGCTGCCAAGTGACTGCAGCTTGGCAACTCGAGTTGAGCATCTGCCTCCTGGTGGTCAGTGCACGTCATAGCAAGCTGTCAGATGGTAGAGGGACACTTAGTATATTAGCTTTTTATATATGTAGATTACAACCCAAAGATGAGGCATAAATGGTTTACATGAAATCTATTGGTGATAGATTAGGGAGGCAGGAGAAAGCAAAATAGGAGTCGGGGTACCTCTGGGATTGGATAAAAAGTAAAATGATAGATACATAATTTTTTTCCATAGGTGGGTACAGTATAGTTACAGTCAATAATTTACACTCTAACAATAACAATGAGGGGGTTTGTAATTTCAGCCCTTGTGTTGTGCTTTGAGAAAGTGGGTGGGTAAGGAAGGAAATTACTTTGTAATTCTGAAGGCATGTTACCAGGTATGGTATCCTAGATGCAAAGAGACAACAAATAGGCTCAGTTAAGGTGAAGATTGGCCCTTTAGGGTATCAATACTGGCCTAGGACATAACTACCGGCTATGAACTGCTTTTAATTAAAGAGTTTTTATTTCAGGTCATCCTAGGTGGTTACTTTCAGTCTCTGAGTTTGTAAGGCTGCTATGCAGTCCTCCCCTGAGCTTGTCAAGTTTAGTATGTGGCCCCTTTTCATCCACAGGTTGAAGAACTAGTGGGAATGACATAGTCAATAAAAAATATTTTCTCATTACAACAAACTAGTCAATCTAGGAGAAATGGAGATATTCCTAGAAAAATATGACTTCCCAATACTCAATCAAGAAAAATAAAAAAAATCTGAATAGGCTGGTAACTATGGAGGAAATTGAAGCAGTAATCAAAAAACTTCCAGCAAGCAAAAGCCCTGGGACAGACAGCTTCACAGGGGAGTTTTACCAAACATTCAAAGAAGAACTAAAACCTATCCTCCTCAGACTATTCCAAAAATTCAAGAGGAAGGAACACTTCCAAGCTCTTTCTATGAAGCCATCATTACCCTAATCCCAAAACCAGATAAGGACACTACAAAGAAAGAGAATTACAGGCCAATATCTCTGATGAACATAGATGCTAAAATCCTTAATAAAATCCTGGCAAATGGGATCCAGTAGTACATTAGAAAGATCATACACCATGACTAAGTGGCAATTATTCTGGGGAAGCAAGGATAATAAAATATCCACAAATTAATAAAAGTGAAACATCATATAAACAAATTGAAAGACAAAAATCACATAATTATATTAATAGATGCAGAAAAAGCATTTGACACAATCCAACACCTTTTCATTTTTTTTTCTTTTTTTAATATGGAACGCTTCACAAATTTGCGTGTCATCCTTGCGCAGGGGCCATGCTAATCTTCTCTGTATCGTTCCAATTTTAGTATATGTGCTGCCAAAACGAGCACATCCAACACCTTTTCTTGATAAAAACTTTCAGGAAAGTAGGAATAAATGGATCATATCTCAACATAATAAAAGCATTATATGAATGCCAGAGGCTAAGACCAACAAGTAGTTAGCATAATTATGTGAGAAGTCCGTTAGAAGGCAAATGGACTTTGATATTCAGCAAGGGCTGAAAATCAGCATTGTATCACCCTGCTGCTGGCTGAATGGCTGAAGGCAATCCCCTAACCCAGTGGTCGGCAAACTCATTAGTCAACAGAGCCAAATATCAACAGTACAACGATTGAAATTTCTTTTGAGAGCCAAATATTTTAAACGTAAACTATATAGGTAGGTACATTGTTATTAACTTAATTAGGGTACTTCTAAGGCTTAGGAAGAGCCACACTCAAGGGGCCAAAAAGCCGCATGTGGCTCGCGAGCCGCAGTTTGCCGACCACGGCCCTAACCTGATAATCCTTTATTGTTTGCCAAACCTTACCATTGATATGTCTGTTTGCTTTGCTAAAGGGCAAATGTGTATTCTAGTAAATAAAAAGCTAAAGGGTCTGGGCATTCGGGGAGCCTTTCCACTACAAAAAGGTCTCTGTCTGTCTCCCTCATAATTTCTAAATTTATATTTCTTGTCTAGTATATCCATTTGTGCATCAGCCACTTCTCCAGACCTTGAACCCTAGCTGCAAATGGATGCGGCATTCACATATGACAAACCTACAGCCAACATCATACTCAATGGGCAAAATCTAAAACCATTTCCCCTAAGAACAGGAACAAGACAGGGATGCCCACTCTCACCACTCCTGTTCAATATAGTACTGTAAGTGGTAGCCAATATAGTACTGGAAGTGATCAGACAAGAAGAAGAAATAAAGCACATCCAAATTGGAAAAGAAGAAGTAAAACTGTCATTATCTGCAGATGACATGATATTGTACACCAAAAACCCTAAAGACTCCATCAAAAAACTACTAGATGTAATAAATGAATTCGACAATGTAGAAGGATACAAAATTAACACCAAGAAATCTATGACTTTTTTATACACCAGTGATGAACTCACAGAAAGAAAAATAAACAAATAAGCAATCCCATTTACCACCGCACCAAAAAAAGTAAGATATCTAGGAATAAACTTAACTAAGGAGATAAAAGACCTGTACCCAGAAAATGGCAGGACATTTAAAAAGAGAGAGAAGAAGACGTAAATAAATGGAAGAATATACCGTGTTCATGGATTGGTAGAATCAACATCATTAAAATGTCCATATTACCCAAAGCAATCTATAGACTTAATGCAATCCCCATTAAAATACCAACAGCATATTTCACAGACCTAGAACAAACTCTCCAAAAATTCATATGGAATAAAAATAGACCCCGAATAGCCACGGCAATCTTGAGAAAGAGGAACAAAGTTGGAAGGATCACAATACCAGATATCAAGCTATATTTCAAAGCCACTGTTTTCAAAACTGCCTGGTACTGGCACAAGAACAGACATCTAGACTAATGGAACAGAACAGAGAACCCAGAAATCAACCCAAGCCATTATGCTCAATTAATATTTGATAAAGGAGGAAAGAGCATACAGTTGAGTCAAGAGAGTCTCTTCAATAAATGGTGTTGGGAAAATTGGACAGACACATGCAAAAAAATGAAACTAGACCACCAACTTACACCATACACAAAATAAACTCAAAATGTATAAAGGACTTAAACATAAGATGGAAACCATAAAAATTTTGGAAGAATCCATAGGCAGCAAAATAGCAGTCATATATCATAGCAATATCTTTACTGATACAGCTCCTAGGGCAATGGAAACTAAGGAGAAAATAAACAAATGGGACTACATCAAAATTAAAAGCTTCTGCCCAGCAAAAGAAACCATCAACAAAACAAGAAAAACCACTGCATCAGAGAACATATTTGCCAATGTTATGTCCGATAAGGGCCCAGTCTCCAAATTTTATAGGGAACTCATACATCTTAACAAAAGGAAAATAAACAATCCAATAAAAGAATTGGCAGAGGACTTAAATAGGCACCTTTTTTTGTGTGGACATACAGAAGACCAAGAGACTTATGAAAACATGTTCAAAGTCACTAATCATCTGAGAGATGCAAATCAAAACAACGAGATACCATCTCACACCTGTCAGAATGGCTATCATCAACAAATGGACAAACAACAATGCTGTCAAGGATGTGGAGAAAAAGGAAGCCTCCTTCACTGCTGGTGGGAATGCAGACTGGTGGAGCCACTATGGAAAACAGTATGGAGTTTCCTCAAAAAGTTAAAAATGGAACTCCCAGTTGACCCAGTAATTCCACTTTTAGGAATATATCCCAAAAATCAGAAACACCAATCAGAAAGGACATATGTACCCCTATGTTCATAGAACAATTTACCATAGCTAAGATTTGGAAACAGCTTAAGTTCCCATCAGCAGGTGAGTGGATTAGAAAACCATGGTACATCTACACAATGGAATATTATGTTGCTGTAAAAAAGAAAGAACTCTTACCATTTACAACAGCATGGATGGATCTGGAGAGTATTATGCTAAGTGAAATAAGCCAGTCAGAGAAAGATAAATATTACGTGATCTCACTCATTTGTGGAATATAATGAACAACATAACTGATGAACAAAAACAGATCCTGAGACAGAAAAGCACTAAACAAACGTCAAACTTTGAGGGAAGGTGTGGGGGTAGGGGAGGGGTGTAAGAGATCAACCAAAGGACTTGTATGCATGCATATATGCATAACCAATGGACCCAGACACTAGGGGGGTGAGGGCATGTGCTGGGAGGGGTGAGAGTGGTGGGGGAGAGGTCAATGGAAGAAAAAGGAGACATATGCAATACCATATGTAATACTTTAAACAATAAAGAATCACTTGGGCAGGGAAGTGGGAGGGTCAAAAGTTCTTTCTGAGTCTTTTATGTTTTTTAATAAACAGCTTTAAATTAATATTGCAAAAGGCCAGCTTCAGGGTAGCAGACTTTGTTTCCCTTTAAAACACAGTAGACTGCCCAGCCAGTGTGGCTCACTGGTTGAGCATCAACGTACGAACCATGAGGCCACAGTTCAATTCCTAGTCAGGACACATGCCCAGTACACCCAGATTTGGTTCTGATTGGTCGGTTTTTATGCCAGTCAGCATCTCCGGGCCTATCTCCGGGCCTGATCAGAGAAGCAGGGCTGATCAGCAGCTGCCCCACGCTGCTGGCGAGTGGGCTAACTGCTGACCTCTCAGAGAGAGAGAGGCAAGGGCTGATCAGCAGCTGCCATGGCAGCTGCGGATCAGACCCTGCTCTCTCCAGGCCTCGCCAGCATCTGCGGCAGGTGCTGATCAGCAGTTCAGCTCACTGCCCAGTCCTTGCCCACCTGAGCCTGATGCACCCAAGCCTGGCATTTGGTTGCCCCTTTGGTTGTTTTGGACATTATGGACTCTGGCTCTTTATATATATACTAGAGGCCCAGTGCACAAAAATTTGTGCACTCAGGGGGGAGGAGGGTCCCTCAGCCCGGCCTGTGCCCTCTTGCAGTCTGGGACCCCTCAGGAGATAACGACCTGTTGGCTTAGGCCTGCTCCCAGGTGGCAGAGGGCAGCCCCAATCCCTAGGTGCAGCCTCTGGTTGGGCTCAGAGCAGGGCCAATTGGGGAGTTGGGGCGCCGCCCCCTGTCATGCACAGAGCAGGGCGGATCGGGAGGTTGCGATGCCACCCTCAGTCACGCTCAGGGTAGGGCCGATTAGGGGGGTTGGGGCACCGCCCCCTGTCACACTCAAGGCAGGGTCGATGGGGAGGTTACGGCGCCACCCCCTGTCATGCACAGAGCAGGGCCAATCAGGGGGTTGGGGTGCTGCACCCTGTCACTCACAGGGGGTTGGGGTGCCACCCTCTATCACCCACAGAGCAGGACCGATCAGGGGATTGGGGCACTGCCACTCTCACACTCAGGGGAGGGCCAATGGGGAGGTTATGGCTCTACCCTGTCACACACAGAGGCGCAGGGTGATCAGGGGGTTGGGGAGCTCCCCCGTATCAGGCACAGAGCAGGGCTGATCAGGGGGGTTGGGGCGCCTTCCCCTGTCACAAACAGAGCAGGGTGGATAGGGAGGTTGTGGCCCCGCCCCCTGTCACACACAGAGCAGGAGGGCGATCAGGGGGTTTGGGCGATGCCCCCTGTCATGCTGACCCCAGTGCTGGGAGGCATATTACCCTTTTACTATATAGGGTAGAGGCCTGGTACACGGGTGGGTGCCGGCTGGTTTGCCCTGAAGGGTGTCCTGGATCAGGGTGGGGGTCCCCACTGGGGTGCCTGGCCAGCCTGGGTGAGGGGATGATGGCTGTTTGCAGCTGGTCACACACCCTTCAGGGTGGGGGTCCCCACTGGGGTGCCTGGCCAGTCTGGGTGAGGGGCTGAGGGCTGTTTTCAGGCTGGGGGTGACTGAAGCTCCCAACCACTCCTTTTTTTCTTTTTTTGTTTTATTCTGGGCCAGCTTTAGCTTTGAGGTTTGGCTCCAGCTCTTAGGCCTCCGCTGCTGAAAGTAGGTTTCTGGCCTTTGCTTACAATGTTGTGATCCTGCTGGCTGACGGACTAAAGCAGGTTTCTGGGGTTTTGTTTAGCTTCTATATTTGTTACATAGTTGCTTAGAGTTGCAGCTCAGAGGCCTGCAGCAGCAGGCGGGGAACGTTGGAGTCCTCTGTCACTGAAGCAAGCAAGCCTCATCTTGGCTGGCAGTTAATTTGCATATCTCCCTGATTAGCCAATGGGAAGGGTAGCGGTCATACGCCAATTACCATGTTTCTCTTTTATTAGATAGAATACTAGAGGCCTGGTGCACAAAAATTTGTGCACTCAGGGGTGAGGGGGGATCCCTCAGCCTGGCCTGTGCCCTCTCACAGTCTGGGACCCCTGAGAAGATAATGACCTCCTGGCTTAGGCCTGCTCCCAGGTGGCAGAGGGCAGGCCCAAACCCTAGGTGCAGCCCCTGGTTGGGCTCAGAGCAGGGCTGATTGGAGAGTTGGGGCGCCGCCCCCTGTCATGCACAGAGCAGGGTGGATCGGGAGGTTGCGATGCCACCCTCAGTCAAGCTCAGGGTAGGTCCGATTGGGGGGTTGGGCACCGCTCCCTGTCACACTCAAGGCAGGGTCGATGGGGAGGTTACGGCGCCACCCCCTGTCATGCACAGAGCAGGGCCAATCAGGGGGTTGGGGTGCTGCACCCTGTCACTCACAGAGCAGGGCCCATCAGGAGGTTGGGGCTCCGCCACTGTCACACTCAGGGCAGGGCCGATGGGGAGGTTATGGCCCTACCCCGTCAAACAGAGAGCAGGGCCCGTGGAGGAGTGTTGGGGCACCGCCCCCTGTCACACACAGAGCAGGGCGGATCAGGGGGTTGTGGCACTGCACCCTGTCACACTCAGAGCTGCAGGGCGATCAGGGGGTTGGGGAGCTCCCCCCATCAGGCACAGAGCAGGGCTGATCAGGGGTTTGGGGTCCCTTCCCCGTCTCGAACAGAGCAGGGCGGATAGGGAGGTTGTGGCCCCGCCCCCTATCACACACAGAGCCGCAGGGCAATCAGGGGGTTTGGGCGCTGCCCCCTGTCACGCGGATCCCGGTGCCGGGAGTCCTAGCGGCTCCGCTGGTCCTGGTGCTGGGAGGCATATTACCCTTTTACATATAGGATAGAGGCCTGGTGCATGGGTAGGTGCCGGCTGGTTTGCCCTGAAGGGTGTCCTGGATCAGGGTGGGGGTCCCTACTGGGGTGCCCGGCCAGCCTGGGTGAGGGGATGATGGCTGTGTGCAGCTGGTCACACACCCTTCAGGGTGGGGGTCCCCACTGGGGTGCCTGGCCAGTCTGGGTGAGGGGCTGAGGGCTGTTTTCACGCTGGCGGGTGACTGAAGCTCCCAACTGCTCCTTTTTTTCTTTTCTTTTTTTATTCTGGGCCAGCTCTAGCTCTGAGGCTTGGCTCCAGCTCTTAGGCCTCCGCTGCTGAAAGCAGGTATCTGGTGTGTTTGGGTTCTATAATCGAAACACTGTTTCAACTCCAGCTCTCAGATCCCGGCTGGCTGAAAGCAGGTTTCTGGGATTTTGTTTAGCTTCTATATTTGTAACAATGTTTCAAACTGCAAGCTCAGACGCCGGCAGCAGCAGGCGAGGAACGTTGGAGTCCTCCGTCACTGAAGTAAGCAAGCCTCATGTTCGCTTCAAGCTGCCTGGCTGCTGGCCGCCATCTTGGCTGGCAGTTAATTTGCATATCGCCCTGATTAGCCAATGGGAAGGGTAGCGGATGTACAGCTAATTACCAATTTTCTCTTTTATTAGATAGGAGGATAGATAGATGTCACTCTTTCAGCTCACTTCTCCAATAAGGTTCTTTCTAACCTTATTGACTTCTTTGTAAGAAAAGAAACAACAAAAACACTCTTGCCTAACTTCCCTCTCCAATACTAGCTTTATTGAAGTATAAATGACAAATAAAAATTATATATATATATATATATATATATATATATATATATGGTGTACAATGTGATAAATTGATAAAAGTATTTATTGTGAAATGATTACCACAATCAAGCTAATAAAAAATTGCTATCAAAAAGGTACCTTTTGTTGTTTTTGTGATAGGAGCACTAAAGATATACTCTATTAACAAATTTTAAATATATAATATAGTATTATTAACTATAGTCACCATGCTGTACATTAGATCCCCATAATTTATTTATAAGTAAAAGTGTTTACCCTTTGAGTAACATCTCCCCCTGTTCCTTATCCTACAGCCCATTCTCTGCTTCTACATGTCTGACTTTTTTAGATTTTACGTTTGTAAGGTCATGCAGTATTTGTCTTGTTTAACTCTTAAGATACTTAGTGCTCTTATGATCAGAATGTTCTTTCTCTTGCACTACCCCTATTTTCCACCCTCATTTGCCATTTTACAAATAATTATTTCTTTATTTTTTTAAATTAAATCTTTATTGTTCAGATTATTACATTAGTTAATCTTTTTTTCCCACTATAACTCCCCTCTACCCAGTTCCCACCCCACCCTCCGCCCTCACTCCCCACCCACTGTCCTCATCCATAGGTGCACGATTATTGTCCAATCTCTTCCCTCACCCCCACACCCCTTTCTCCTCCCCCAAGAATAGTCAGTCCATTCCCTTTCTATGTCCCTGATTCTATTACAATCACCAGTTCATACCGTTCATCAGATTATTTATTCACTTGATTTTTAGATTCACTTGTTGATAGATGTGTATTTGTTGTTCATAATTTGTATCTTTACCTTTTTCTTCTTCTTCCTCTTCTTAAAGGATACCTTTCAGCATTTCATATAATACTGGTTTGGTGGTGATGAACTCCTTTAGCTTTTCCTTATCTGTGAAGCTCTTTATCTGACCTTCAATTCTAAATGATAGCTTTGCTGGATAAAGTAGTCTTGGTTGTAGGTTCTTGGGATTCATCACTTTGAATATTTCTTGCCATTCCCTTCTGGCCTGGAAAGTTTCTGTTGAGAAATCAGCTGACAGTCGTATGGGTACTCCCTTGTAGGTAACTGATTTCCTTTCTCTTACTGCTTTTAGGATTCTCTCTTTGTCTTTTGCTCTTGGCATTTTAATTATGATGTGTCTTGGTGTGGTCCTCTTTGGATTCCTTTTGTTTTGGGTTCTCTGCGCTTCCTGGACTTGGAAGTCTATTTCTTTCACCAGGTAGGGGAAGTTTTCTGTCATTATTTCTTCAAATAGGTTTTCAATATCTTGCTCTCACTCATCTTCTGGCACCCCTATAATTCTGATGTTAGTACGCCTGAAGCTGTCCCAGAGGCTCCTTACACTATCTTCATATTTTTGGATTCTTTTTTCATTTTGCTTTTCCGGTTGGGTGTTTTTTGTTTCTTCGTATTTCAAATCTTTGACTTGATTCTTGCGACCCTCTGGTCTGCCGTTGGGAGTCTGTATAATATTCTTTATTACAGTCAGTGTATGCTTAATTTCTAGTTGGTTCTTTATCAAAACATCCAGGGTCTCATTAGATTTCTTGAGGATCTCACTACATTTATTGGCAGTCTCACCAGTCTTCTTGAAGATCTCACTACATTTATCGGCGGTCTCACCAGTCTTTTCGAGGGCCTTATTAAATTCATCGGCGGCTTCTAGACAGTTCTTTAAAGACCTCAAAAGTTTGGTTTTGAACTCTATATCCAACAGTTTGCTTTCCTCCAATTCTGTTGTGTGTGTCCTGTTTCTTTGTCTCGGCATTTTTTATGCTTCACTGTGTCAATAGAGTGCCTTTCTGTGCTAAGTGTCCCAATTACCTGAGGTAGACACTCTTGGTGCACTCCCTTGTGGGCTTTGTGCAGAGTCTTCTTGTAGTTAAGCCTTGATTGTTGTAGTTATCACTGTGAGGAATTGATCTCCAGGCCAATTGTCTGTGAGAATCAGCTGTGTCTACAGTGGGAGAACTTCTGTGCTGGAGACACCCCTCCGGGGCTAGACTTGCTTCAATGGGGCTTTGGTGCTCACTGAGTCTGCCCCCTGAGTGTGTCTTTTATGGTTCCACAGAGCTGCAAACTGGATGGTCCCACTCTGACCTCTGGGCTTCCTGGCTCCTGGATCTCTAGGGAGGTGCTAATCTAGGCTTTGCCTGAGGCTATCCAGCAAAAGTCTCACTGCAGGGCTTGGGAGGGGCGGGTCCCAGGGGATCAACAGGGCGGGGTTAGCAATTATGGCTGCTCTCAGTCTTGCCCTCAGAGGCTCTGCTTCTCAGTGTCCCAGTAATCACTGCAAGCCCCATGGAGAGAAAGCGGCCCTAGGGTTCTGAGTAATGACAGACAGTCCTGCTTCTCTGGGTCCCTAGAGACTCGCCGGGAACTGGAGCTCAGAGCCTGAGACTCCCTCCCGATTGAAAACGACAACCATGCCCTCAGCCGCCAGCCCGCTCCGCATGCACTCCGCACCTTAGTATTTTACTTCAGCACTACGCCTCCTCTGAGTCTCGGTATGTTTTTCTCTTTCCTCCTAGTTGTAGAACTTCCACTCAGCCATCCTTCCTGTGGTTCTGGATGATGTCCGTTCTGTCTTTTAGTAGTATTTTTGAAGTGGTTGTTTGAGGCAGCAAACTCCGGTGTTTACCTATGCTGCCATCTTGGTCTAAGGTCACAAATAATTATTTCTAATAATTTTTAATAAAGTCCTTTCTTACTAACTCTAGATTTGTCTTTGTTTTTGGGGGGATGACAATATTACAATCTAGAAGGGAGATTTTCTATATCACTGCCTGTTTCAATGTTCCTTTAAACCATTAATCTGACTTTGATATTTTCATGTTCTTAGCTCTAGGTATTGGATTAATTGCTGTTGCCCAATTCTCTGCAAATATCAGCCCTGAACTTTCACTTTTAAGTCTGTTATAGTGTTAAAAAGAAACAACAGGCCCTCAGTGGAATCACATTTGTTAAGCCCCACCAAAATTTAACACCAAACTTAATTGTAGTTTCAGGATCTCCCAGGAATGGAATTTAAGCCAACATTCTGAATGCAGACAGTTCCAGTCAGGGTTTGGTATCTTCTTTAGGTGTGATACATCCAAGAATCTATTCCCTGGAGTTTAGCAACCTAAGGTTAGTAAACACCTGTGGAACATGACAGAGTATTTACGGCAGCAAATACCTTTAAAGGCAACACTCTTAGCAGAAATGTCATCAAGATGATTTGCTTTAGCTTTTAGGAAGTCAAGTTTCGAATGTCCTAGTATCTTAATAATAGCTAATGCATCAGGTAAAAGTATAACATCCAAAAACTCCTGAATATATTGAGCATTTTTAATTTTATCTCCATTGGAGATTAAAAAACAAAAAACAACACACACATTGATTCCATAACATTCCAAAGTCATGAACTACTCCAAAGTTATACGTACTGTCAGTATAAATGTTGATAGTTTTAACCTTTGCTAAATGCAAACCCGAGTTAGGGCATACAATGTAGCCTGCTGTCCTGACGTGGCCAATGGAAAAGATGCTGCCTTGAACACTTCAAAGGGGGTTACAATGGCATCATCAGCACAGTACTTACCATATTTATTTTTTAAGGATGAACCATCAGTAAACCATGAGAAATCAGCTTTACCTAGAGGAGTCTCCTGCAAAATGTGATCCATCAGTGTCAGGCAGTTATGAGGTGCTTTATCAGTTTCAGAAGAAGGAAGAATGGCCAGATTAAGGTTACTGTAATGTGAAATATTTAAGTAGGAAGTGTCTAATGGAATAATTTCATAGGAAAATAAGGCAACTAACTGAAAATGCTAGGTGTGATGAGAATTTAGGAGAGCTTCTACTATATGAGGTACAAAGATAGTTAGATGACATCCAATAACAATTTTCTCTGTGACCTTAATAAACTGGACAGGAGTAGCAATGGCTCTCAAGCAGCGATTTTCAACTGGTGTGCCAGGGCAATGGTGTACTGTAAGAGGTACACTCATGTGCTGCAAGAATTTTTAAAACATACAAGACCTGTCTATTTAGTTAAGGGCACTGACCTCTTTTCCCTTATATTGCCAAATAAAAAAGTAACAACAGCAACATAACAAGAGCTTTCTGGTATAAACAATTCAAAATTATACCTAATTTTTTTGTTAGTGCAGCAAAAAATAAAATATATTGTTTGGTGTGCTGCAGAATTTTAGAAACTAGTAAATGTGTGCCATGAGATGAGAAAGTTTGAAAGTCACTGCTCTAAGGGAGATATCTCAAGTCACTGGGTTTAATGACTGATTATAGTATTTTAAGGAGTCTGTGGTGATCCCCATGTTTTTCAGTGAGTACTCCAGGGCATTCCCTTTCTTTTCATGAACAAAAAGAAAAAAGGAAGCTGATAGTCAAGATGCATAAGAGCAGGTAGTTTTATTAAGCTGTCCTTTGAGGCTTGAAAGGATATTTCATCCTGTTCTTCCCATAAAATTGTATCAGGACTGTCATTCTTTAGAAAAACATGAGGTTTTGTCATAAGAGAGAAATCTGAGATGCAATTTTGGCAATAGCAAACTAGCCCAGGAAAACCTTGCAGTTGACATATAGTTTAGGGCTTTGGGAAACTTAGAATACCATGAAGCCCATCTGGATCCGGGTTTAGTCATTATTCCAATATTAATGACCCAAATATGAAACCTGAGTTTGTACAAATTGTAATTTTTCTTTGGAGACCTTATGTCTCTTTAAGGTCAAAATTTCCAACAGATGGAAGCTATATTTCTGTGAGGAAACATGAGAAGAAGAGAAAAAAATTAAATCATTCCCTAGCTGGTTTTGGCTCAATGGATAGAGTGTCAGCCTGTGGACCAGTGGGTCCTGGGTTCTATCATGGTCAAGGGCACATACCTTGATTGCAGGATCCTCTCCAGCCTGGGCCCTGGTTGGGGCTCATGCAGGAGGTAACCAGTTGATGTGTTTCTCTCACATTGATGTTTCCTCTGTCTTTCCCTATCTCTTCCATGCTCCCTAAAAATTAATGGAAAAATTTCCTTGGGTGAGGGTTAGTAATAATAAAATAAGTATATTGCAATAAGGTGGAGCCTTTGGGAAAAAAATTATATCATCCAAATCAGTCTTCAGAATTTTTGAGAAATAAAAAAAAATCTTTTGATAAAACCCTGAGACATTACTGTCTAGGTAAATTATTTTCCTTCCCAAGTGAAGACAAAATGGTATTGGTTAGCATTATTAACTGGGATACTAAAGAAGGACAACATATACCAATTACCATAAAGAATTTACTTCCAGTGGTATAGATGTCAGCAGCATATGAGGCTTAAAAACAATAGGGTGTCAAGGAATAGCTATGTTGTTCAAAAGCTGATGGTGGGTGGCACCTTGGGAGGCCACAGGAAGCCTCAACTTGGTCCAGGTTTTTGTCATGGAACATGAAAGAATTCAAAAGCAGGGCAGAAAAATTGAGCAAACCACAGTCAATTTATTAGAACAATAGGATGCACTCAAGAAATGAGAGCAGGTGACCTTGAGAATGAGATGCCCCTATGGGATCTAAGTGGAAGGTTTTTATTAAAAGTGGGGAAGGAAGAGGGAAATAAGGTACTTCTCAGTCTTTGACGCCGGTGACGTGACTGCTGATGTGTGTGCCTTTGTCTCTCCTTTCCAGATAGTGAATTGTTTTGGATCCTTTCAATTATAGGAAATTGGGGAGGAACAGGTGGTCAGGGAAGGTCACATCTGTGTTGTTCCAGCCAAGACAGAAAACGGGATGGGTAGAGCTTAAAGCCTTTGTTTCTTATTCCAACTTTCCTGCTTCAGATTCAAGGAAAAATGGCCTGAAAGTCAAACCAAAGGTAAAACATGTGATGTTGTGGGCAAGATCAGAGCTGGAGCTTGAGGCAAAGGAACTGAGGAGGAAGCATTTGTGCAACTAGAGAAGAATCCTGAGGCAAAGAATTTATAGCAGAATAGGGCAGATCTGAAGACTGATCCCCAGACAATGGAATAGAGGGCAAAGGCCAAGAGGACACTGCAGAGAGAAAACATGTGGTTTCAGAGGCCATTTTTTCTCCTTTTAAATTTTTAGTAGCCTCTGTTAATTTTAAAACTTTGTTTTTTAAAAGGCAACTTCAGATTCTTTATACCAGTTGGAAGCCTCAGAATACCATTCAAAATAGGTTTTCCATTCAGTTTTACCAGTTTTAGTGCTATCATTGTCCAATTCTGTTTTAGGAAAATTAAGTTTGGGAATCTCAAAGGTTCCTAGAGTGGCCACTGATTTTCTGAATTACTTTCAGTGAGACCAATCCATTTAGTTAAATATGCACATAAAAATTACCCGTGGCTTTTAACCGAGTACTTGGCATGAGTCCCTGGTGAAGGAGGGATGCTCTTTAAATATTTAGATAGCTGAGATCCCATTGTTTTAGTGGCTTTTCCCTAGAGCCAAAACCCAAGAATATTTACAAAGTTTGAGCAACCTACAGGTCAGATACTAGTCAGCCAGCCTCTCACTCTAGAACAATCTAATCACAGACGACTAGGTCTGAGGCTAACAGCCTGCTCTAGGAAAATAACCACTCTTGGAAAGTCCAGTTATAGGCTGACCTGAGTGCTAAGTGGAACTTTTCTCAGTGAGACAACACAGTCTAATACTGGGCCAAATTGACTAATTTTGGTAGAAATAAGCTCTGTCCCCAAAGGGATCTTTAGGCAAAAGCCAGCTTAGTCTTGAGAGACAACCTGTTTCCAAAGAAATCAAGCCAACTTGCAAAATCAAGTACTTATAGACAAGACAAACAAGCAAGCCCGCTTAACAACAAGTTCGACCAAAAAAATTCTAAATGATTCCTGAATAAAGCCCAGAGAGCTTCAGAACGCAAAAGGCAGAAGCTCAATTCCAGAAGACTCACCATCAGCTTCTAAATCAGAAGCCAAGCAGTGAGCCAAAACGACTCTATGTGAGTGCCAGCACCTGGTCGCTCACCTACCCTGAAGCCATCGGATTGTTCTCCTCTTGGAATCTTGGATTATCCCCCACAATGTCAACTGAAAAATAATGTAGACCAGGTATTTCACCACCAAAAAGGGTTTATTTGGGGAAAAAGAAAGGATTGCGACTCAGTGCATGCAGATACGGCAAGCCTCATGCACACTCTGCCTGGTGCCAGCATGGATGAGTATTTATAATAGAAAAGGGGAAGATCAGAGAAGGGGAAGTTAGAACCACAGACCTTTATTATAAACATACATTTCTTCCTGAGGAATTCTCACATGTAGGGTTCTTGCACTTAAGGTGAGAATGTCCAGAAGACCTAGTTTCTCCCATAGACCCTTCTGATGGATTATATTTCCTTAAAGTTCCAGTTAGTCTTTACCAACAGAATCAATGGACAGGGCTGGCTTCTAGCAAAGATAAACCTGTTAATAAAAAACTTCTATGCCTGGAGCATGACTACTCACCATGACCTACGCAGTTAGAAATTTATGATCAGGTTACCCTGTGAGGTTACTTTCCATAGAACCCTTTTTTTTTTTTTTTCATTCACAGCTATAAACAAATCATAAATCTACCAATAGTTTTCATTCTTTATCTTTGTTCCTGAGTGTTGTAAAGTATAGACTACAAACTGTACCTGAAATTTGAAAATTGGAGGAATAAATTAAGATTCAAGATGAACTCCTTCCCTAGGGTGTGGCTGTATGGGGGTCAGGGCAGATGTCTCCAAAATGTGTCACTGTAGCATGTACATTACTTTGAGCTGAGGTTTATTGAGTTCAGCAGACTGATGAGAGACTTTTAATTATTTTTTTGTACAGAATTTAAATTAGAGGCTTTGTGCATAATAACTTTTTATGACCTTTCTGCTGGGCAGGACACATGACTAATTTCTAAGCATCTGCTCTTCTTATCATACAGCAATGACCCTTTAAGGTCCAACAAAAGACTTCATTTTTGGCTTTGAATGCCATACATACCTCATCTTAACTTTCTGTCCCTTGACCTGTCATGTATGCAAGGTTTCTGACTTTCACATGTACATAAGGTTCCAATGCATACTATGCACATACTAAATTTGGTTGTTTTGTCTCATCTATCTGTCTCATGTCTGTTTGATTATTAGACCAGACAAAGGAACCTTGAGGGTAAAGGAAAATTTCTTTCTCCCTCACCGTTGGTACTTTGAGCAGGGTACTTCACTGGCTGGGCGCTGCAGTAGAAAGATCCTGGGACCTCTAGTATGCTGGCAAAGATAAGGCTTCTTGCTAAGTTGGACAGCCAGATCTCTTCCTCATGAGTTTAGTGAAAGCAGAATGGTGAGAACCCTTTTTAAAATTTTCTAATTTTAGATTATCAGGAGAAAATATTTGTTGAAACTAGTTTCTTGGACTTAGTGAGTCTTAGTTATTTGGTATACATATTCATGGTTTTGTTAATTCTGTTATTCTCTATCTCTGTCCAGTGTCTCTCCTTTCATCTTGTTATATGGCCTGAGAGCTTGGTCATTATGACCAGAGAGAATATTTTCTCTGGTCTCCACCATTTAGAAGATGCGCTTACAGGTATGCATCTGGTGGCCAGTTGAATAGGTTAGTTCCAAGCCTTGGCTAAGCCATAAAAGGCGTATTGGTCTTCTTTGTTCAATCACGCCAACTTTTAGGGAAGTTTATCATACAGGACCTCAGCCCATAAAGGGTCTTTGTAGTTTTAACCTTTTGTTACTTGGTCGTACTGGGAAAATTCCATTCCAGTACTGCCAGCCCTGTGCCATGAATTAGTGGGCTGGTGGCTGGAGGTGACCCACATTTTTGTGGGAGACCAGAGTTACACCATCCTTACCACCTGTGCAACAAAAAGTCTTTGCTTTCTCAGACTATTTTCTTGCTTTCTTGGTTAAGCCATAAAAGGCTTATTGTTTTGAGTAGCTATTAAGATACTAATCATCAAGGTCAAATTATGGATCCTTTTCATTCTTTATCTCTGTTTTTGATATAACTTTTGAATTAAAAAAAAATTTTCCTTAGGGAGCTCTCGAATTGTCATAATGACTAGTCAATAAGATTCCCTTAATAAGAGAGAAAAAACAGAAATTAGAATAAAAATCAAAGTCTCCTCTGATTCCATTTTTTTTTTGCATTCAGACATTTGCAGATATTGTAAAAAATCAGGATATTCCAAGCACAATTGTCTTGCACTTAAAAAGAAAAAAAACAAAACAAAACAAAGAATGGCAAAATCTTACTAAAAGACAGCCTAAAAATTTTATGTCTTAAGAACTTGACTTGGTAACTATCAGGTTGGAAGCTCCAAAATATGACCAGACAGAATGTGGTCTATACTCCATTTATAGCTAGGGTTTTAACAAACTGCAGCAAGCCCTCAAGGAAATGATAACCTAAAATTACAATGTCTGTGATGAGGAATGCGACAATTAGATTCGGTCACTTTAAGTTCACTGAAAAAGCAAAGGCTTCCAAATCAAATAAACAGGATGGAATACATATTTTTAAATATTGATAAGGGTAAACTGAAGAGAAGGCAGGAGAGTCACAGGAATCATACCAGCAGGATGGAAATCTTTAGATGATTATTAATAATTTAGATAAGTAAAATGAACATTGATGGTGTTAACACCAAGGCTTTACTATAGCATTACCAAAGGCTAAATGGGAAAAAAAAAAGTACCCTTGCTGATCCCCGCAACACCAAAGGGCCCCACAAAAGTAAGTTCTAGTTGTCCCAGTTTGGGAGAAAAAAAAAAAAAAAAAAAGGAAAACCTTCCCATCAATTTCAGGGGAAGCAGTCAGGCTGGTTAAAGTGAAATCAGATTGATAATAGGACCTAATAACCGTCTGCTTTCTTTTGGCTTGACTTCTTACTGGGACCCAGAACCTTTTTACATAAAATTGGGTAAAATTGTCAGGAGATAGAAAAGAACAAAATTTTCAGGATTCCTTGATACAGACATTCTGTGAACAGTAGTACAAAATCCATTTGTGAAGCCCTGATTCAGGTTGCAGCTAGATTTTTTAAAAGATAAAGAAATGTAAGGATTGATAAAATTATAAATTGAAATATTTAAACAAGCTTTTTGTAAAGAAGTTATGTTAACTTTACCTGAATGTTTTATGGGATTAGATATTATTATGTCTGCCGTGAACACTTCTCTGTCAGTTCTTTCTTTTGGCTATCAGAGGGAATAACTCTGGAAGGTCATGACCTTTGCACTGTGAAATTGTTTAGTACTGTCAAATACATTACTGCTTGTCCAGCTGAAACGTGGTAAGATATTGGAAGGGATTTAATAACCCAATGATCTGAAATTTGGCCAAATTTGGAAGCTGAGATTCAGAACATGATAGATTGTTTTTATTTTTTATTTTATTTTATTTATTTTATTTTATTTTATTTTATTTTATAATTTTATTTTAAAATATATTTTATTGATTTTCTACAGAGAGGAAGGGAAAGGGATAGAGAGTCAGAAACATCAATGGGAGAGAAACATTGATCACCTCCCATTGGGGATGTGCCCTCAACCAAGGTATATGGCCTTGAGCAGAATCAAACCTGGGACCTTTCAGTCCGGAGGCCAATGCTCTATCCACTGAGCCAAACTGGTCAGGGCCATGATAGATTTTTTATTTTGAGCCTCCTCCCCAAGCTAAAATAAAACTGTATACCTAGAGAACTACCTGGTTTGGCTCAGTGGATAGAGGGTCGGCCTGTAAACTGAAGGGTCCCAGGTTCGATTCCAGTCAAGGGCATATGCCTGGGTTATGGCTGGTTCTGGAGTAGGGGGCATGCAGGAGGCAGCTAATCAATGATTCTCATCATTGATGTTTCTATCTCTCTCTCCCTCTCCCTTCCTCTCTGAAATAAATAAAAATATATTTAAAACAAAACAACAACAAAAGAACTGTATATCTAGAAAAAATACACAAATTAGAAAGATGTAGTTAGATAGGTTAATGGCACTTAAGTTGGGAGCAATTGTTATTTTTTTTGTTTTTTTCTTTTTATTGTTTTTTAGGGAAAGTGAAAAGGAGACGGAGAGACGGAAAAACATCAACGAGAGAGAATCATCAACATCAATTGGCTGCCTCCTGTACACTGGGCATGTACTCTGACTGGGAATCAACCAATGACCTCTTGGTTCATGAGTCAATGCTCAACCACTGAGCAATACTGGCTGGGCAAGAGTAATTGTTCTTATATTAAAAATCTTTGTGAAACCAAAAATGCAGCTCAAGAAGTAGTTGAAAGCCCATCTGTCTTTATCATCCCCAGTTCCTAAGACTAAAGGGAAAAAAAAATAGGAAAACAAGGGGTGTTTTTCTGAAAGCAAACATTTTTCTGAAAATCAAAATTTTCTAAGGACAAATATAAATCTTAATTGTTTACTCGGCAAATACTAATAGGAAAATTTTTAGCCACCTAAAGAAAAATTTTAATTTATTCCATCTGCCAGAAACACAGCTTTGATCAAACTGTTCTTTTATTTTATCGTATCCATCTTGTGGCAATGATTTTAAGGTGAAAGCTAGGAGGTCTCTGAGTCTCTCTATATGTTCATGTGTATTGTGTGATATTTTCTATCTAAAATTGCATTGTTAATTTATTTAAAAAACCTCCATTTAGTTGGCTTAAATAAGCGCTTATATAAGAATGCTCAAAAATATAACAGAAAGTAACCTAAATTCTTTTCAGAATTATGTGGTCTGGGAAAATATTTGGCATTGAAGCTTGAGTTTGGTTCGGTTAAATGGGCATGTTTTTAGCATTATTAGAATTAACTATAATACTTTTACTCTACTTGGGTTTATTAGTTAAATAAATGCATGTTATGTTGTTGCAAACTTGTCAGCAAGAAAAACAACTTGATATGGTAAAATTTTCATAAGTAATCTAAACATAATGTCAAGAACAAGTAAATTAAATGAATGTAAGTAATATAAAAAGTTAATTTTTAGGTGAACTCTTTAGCAGTAATAATATATGTACTTAAAAATGGTTGCCTAAATTTTTTAGTAACTTGAAATCTTATAACTTTGTTAGGTTGAATAAGTTAAATTCATTGAATGTCTAGATTTTTTTCAAATAAGATAAAATAATAAAACACTAATTACTTAAAATGGATTTATCTACTTTTTTGTTTCTTATTATAGACTAGAGGCCCGGTGCACGAAATTTGTGCACAGAGAAGGGGACTGTCCCTCACCCCGGCATGCATCCTCTTCAATCTGGAACCCTTCAGGGGATGTCCGACTGCTGGTTTAAGCCTGATCCCACAGGGCCCTAAATCAGCAGTCAAACATCCCTCTCACAATCTGGGACTGCTGGCTCCTAACCACTTGCCTACCTGCCTGCCTGATCGCTCTTAACCACTTCTGCCTGCCTGCCTGATTGCCACATAACTGCCCTCCCCTGCTGGCCTGATCACCCCCTAACTGCTTGCTCCCCTGTGCCAGCCTGATCATGCCCTAGCTGCTTGTTCCCCTACTGGCCTGATTGTCCCTAACCACCTCTGCCTTGACCCCCACCACCATGGCTTTGTCCAGAAGGCAGGCAGGATGACTGGAAGATGTCTGGTTGACCCAGTCTAATTAGCATGTTACCCTTTTATTAGTATAGATAAACTAAAGGCATTTGAGTCTATTAGTGAACATGTCTTCTTCTACATTAAAACAATTGTGCTGTGAGAAATAATGAAACATGTTCAGAAATTTATCAATCTAAAAAAATACTGGAGTAACAGACAGTTCATAATTGCTTTCTTCTTAGTTTTTACTAGAAAATAAGGTTTTAAAGGTCAAGAATTCTAACATACTTGTTAAAGCTACAGAAATGGAGAAAACAACTGTTTATATAAGCAAACTGGAACATATTTTGGCTTAAAAAAAGGTATGAAGTATGAAGATGTGTTTTCATTAAAGGAAATAAAGCTATTTTTTCCTGATTACTTCTGAATAGGTTAAGAGAACAAGAGACAAACTAAAAGGGACACAGAAAGTCGTAGAAAGTTTATGAAAAGGAAACTTGAGAAAAGAAATTTTATGTGTGATCAAGATGGGTAAGATTGAATGAGTTTATTAGAAGTTTTTAATTAAGCTTTAATATCAATAGTGCATTAAGTTAATATTATTTAATAGTCCTACCTGGTTTGGCGCAGTGGATAGAGCATCGGCCTGCGGACTGAAGGGTCCCAGGTTTGATTCCAGTCAAGGGCACATGCCCCGGTTATGGGCTTGATCCCCTGTGGGGGGCATGCAGGAAGCAGCCAATCAATGATTCTCTCTCATCATTGATGTTTCTCTCTCTCTCTCTCTCTTTCTTCCTCTTTGAAATCAATAAACATATTAAATATATATATATATATATATATATATATATATATATATATATTATTTAATCTGTTATAAAGGATAAAGTTTTCTTAGACTATTGGTCTGCTACCGACAAGACATTGTGAAAACGTTTTCTGCCTAGCAAGCAAAGGTACTGTGTTTTATCAAAATGCGTTTGAGTTTTATGTTGTTTTAATCAGGTTATTTCCTACTTAAAAAAACTGAAACACCTCAATAGTAAAACCACAGGTTTGCTAACAATTATGTAACCTTCTGTACTGTCTTTGAAATCTTTAAGTGTGAATGTGTTCCCCACTTGGGGCATACCTTCCACAATCTCTAGTGATTGAGGCACCCACTTCGCTTGAACAAATCATACAAGATTTGAAGGACAGCCTTGCATACTTCTTGGAATTGTCACCAACTCTATCACCCTTAATTATTAGGCAGGGTTGAGAGAACTACTAGAAAAACTGGATTCAAGTAGAAAAATTTTAATTACACAAAATTGAATGACCTGAGGGGGTGATTATAATTTTTATGACTTTTTGTTTGAAACATCCCTGATTCTTCTTTTTTCCAGATATAAGGAGGAAAACAATTATTTTTACTAAACCTAGTTATGACTTAGAGCAATTTGGTAAATTATACCTTTGTAAACAGAATTGAAACTTTTTTTTTTTTACTCCCTACTTAATTCCTCCAGGATAGGAAACTCACAGTGAGTGTTCTCATTTTCACAGAAATATTATTACTTGCATAAATTCAATAAGAATCTGTTCTCCTGGTAACAGGACAAAACTGGACACTGGTTATTTGCCAAGGCTTTGACTGGAATGTCATATCTGAAGGAGACATTCATAGATTCAAATGTGACCAGACAGACTTAAGGAAGCAGCCTGATCGGATGAGTAAAGAATGTCACTTTCTGGCAGGTACAGAAACCTCAAGGTATTGGGAAGACATCGGAAAGAGAGGAACTCATCTAAACCCATAATACTGCAGACAGTGTTTGATGACAAGTCCTTGCCTTGGCTTTTTTGGCCTTAAGGGTTCTGTTAATGTTCAATCTGAAGATTCATTATGAAAAATTGTAGCAAAACAGACTTAAAAGAGCCTATATGGTTCATTACTATTCTTGCTTGACTTGTACAAATAATCAAACCAAGTTTATCAAAATTAGGCTTATTTTATAAATAAATCAGTCTTAACTTGGCTAGCTCCTAAAAGTGGGGGATGATTTTAGAGAAATTATGTTTCAATAATATACTTTTTATGGATATTAGATTCTAGTGCTGCTCATTTGTCTTTTAAGGTGTTTGCCTTCTACCTGTAAACTGGACTGGATATTAAATTATTTTCATTTCCTCCAATATCAGGCTATGACTCTCCAAACTAATATTTCTAATTTTTCTCCCACCCTTTCTTTGACTTGGTGTCACTGAGAACTAAAACTGCCCTTTTCCCAAGGCAAACTAAAATTGGAAAACTTAATATAGATTTCAGTGAAATCACCACAACAGCTTATATAGGAACAACCTTTGTGTCTGCTGCAGTAAGATCACCAGAAACATTCAAACTGATGCCCAGGAGAATCTACCAGATTGTCACTGCCTGCCTTCATGCTTTGATTCAGACATCTAGAAATCTTGACTGGCTACCTTCACAACTCAGAAATTGGGATTTCTGCTCCAATTCATGACCACTGATTTTCTTGGGTTTCCATAGAGATGCTTCTCTTTAAATACCTGATTATTTCACTCATAGGTTAACTCTGGGAGCCCACCTACATCACTGCCTCCTGAAATGAGAGTGGTTTAATGAGTTATGAAGCTATCAACCCAAGTTCTGAAATGTGAAACTTCTTAGGAAGTTTCAGAGGACAAAATGTAGGGGTTCAGAACAGGTATCCCCAAAATGTATGACTTTGGCATGTGAATTATTTTGAGCTGAAGGTAAACTCACAAGAAACTTTTATCTCTTACTTCAAGAATTTAAATTAGAAGCTTTGCCCACAATAGGAGTTATTATAGAAATAACTTTTTGTGACCTACCTTACAGGGCAGGAAAAACTTCTAATTGCTTTTCCTTTTTAAAAAAAACTCTAATCCTACATAATAAAAGCCTAATATGCTAAGTATTCTCGGTTGTCCGGTCCTCTCTTCAACCAATCAAAGTGTAATATGCTAATGATATGCTAAGGCCACTCAACTGCCCACTATGACATGCACTGACCACCAGGGTGCAGACGCTCTGACCGGTAGGTTAGCTTGCTGCTGGGGTCTGGCCAATCGGGACTGAGCAAGTCGAGCTGGACACACCCTGGAGCCTTCCTGCAGTCCTTCCTCAGCTGGCCAACCTCCCGAGTCCCTCCCCAGCCCTGATCATGCACTGGTGGGGTCCCTCAGCACCGGTGGGGTCCCTGGGCCTGGCCTGCACCATCACGCAATCCAGGACCCCTTGGGGGAATGTCGGAGAGCTGGTTTCAGCCAGATCCTGCAGGCCAGGGTGAGGGACCCCACTGGTACACGAATTCATGCACCAGGCCTCTAGTTTCTAAATATCTGCTCTTGTTATCATTCTACAATGACCCTTTAAAACATCCAAGGGAATTTACCTCATCCTTAGCACAAAATGCTACATATACACCTCATTTAACTTTCAGTCCCTGAACTTCTCATGTATGACTCTCATATGGAGTTCCCATGCTTGCATGTATTAAATTTGATTATTTTATCTTATTAATTGGTATCATGTCTATTTAACTATTAGACCAGCCAAGAGAAATTTGAGGGTAGAGGAAAGTATCTTTTTCTCCAAAACTAAAATAGTAGAAAGTGAGCTGACTACAGAGTGGTGATCAGAGCAGAAACTCATGACTGCAATGGACCAGAACAGGTGTAAACTATTTTCATGGCTTTAGATCAGAGGATAGGGAACATTTTTTTCTGCCAAGGGTCATGTGAATATTTATAACATTATTAGAGGGCCATACAAAATTATCCGCTTAAAAATTCACCTGCTATATTTGGTCATTTAATTAATTCACTCCGAATGCCTTGGTAGAGCCAGAACAAAAGTATTTCTGGGGTCTTCATTGGCCCGTGGGCCAGACCTTCCCCACCCCTGCTTTAGATTTTCAGAACCTACCCCTAGAGTACCAGTCCCCTCTTCTAAATGGTGCTAAGAAAGGTTACTGGGGTCAATTTCACATGGAAATTTCATGCCAGTCTCTATAAATGGAGACAGAAGCCATCAGGTAGGTTGCAATTATTCTGATGATATGTCTTACCCTTTTCAGAATTGACTCAAATTGAGCTACATGATCTTATCAGAGACAGAACTATAGGGAGCTAGGGAAGAAAAAGATAAGAACATGATGTAGTAATTCAATGGGGTTTGTTTCTTTTTACTGTTTGAAAAGGCAAGTTTATTATTATTATTATTATTATTATTATTATTATTATTATGTGGTGAGATGAAAGACAGGAGGTGATGGCACTGGAAAGATAGTGATATTTGCAGGTCCCGGGAGGAGGGGGATGCCAGGCTATGGGGACCACAGGAGGAGGTTGGGGTGGGTCAGGAGGCAGGGGAAATAAGCACTAGAGCCTATGCCATGATTTCCACTGAAAGGCCCAGGACTGGCTGGTGCAAAGAACTCCAGTGGCTGGCTCTGGGCAGAGGGAGGGACCTGGCTGTCTAGTACCTACCCTCCTGTGCTCAATCGTCTGGGAACTGACTAGCCCTGGGAGAGGCAGTCCTTCCAGGGTGGGAAGGCCTAGATAGAAATGTATAAGAATCAAATGATAAAAGACATGGTCAACACACACATCCAAACACAGGCCTCAGTTCCCCATCTATGAAGGGAGGGTCCTATGTGGCCTTCCTTGGTCCAGCTCTGCACTCTCTGGTCCAGCCAGCTCTGGGCTTTCTCCAACTCATACCAGCTGACGCAGCCAGGCCAAGGCTCAGTCCCCACCCCCGATCCTGTTTTTCAAGGCCAGGCAGCCCCCCACACTCCCGCAGTCCTGCATGGCCTCAGTGCCTGGTGGAGGAGATGGCTGGGGGCTGGCCGAGGTTATAGGATGAAGACAGTCTCTATAAATGGCACAGGAAGATCTGGGTGGAAATAACAGAGAGTTGTTTGCAAAGGGAAGGACAGGAGGTAATCGAGGCAAAGCACAAGCTGCCAACACCCAGGAGAACAAAGATGAGTCTCCCAATGCCCACATGGGGTGGTAATCAGAGCTCAGATCCTGCAGGATCCGAGAGAAGGGCTGGTGATTCATGCTGAAGGTTACACAGCCCAGAACACTTCTGGAAATAAACACACTTTTATAAACACAGGAACATCCTGAGAAGGCAGCAAAACAGGGTTGGGACACAAATCTCACACCCCAGGTAGGGGACCACCCCCGTCAGATGGCAGGCAGCCCGGCTCCCACTGCCCTCTTCACCAGGGCGGATGCGTCCATCTGCAGCCATGCTGAGCAGCCTGGTTTGTGTCTATGGGAGGACTGGCGGTCTGAGAGAGATTTATGGGGCCTCCCTGAGCCAGAGAGATGGAACCTGCAGGCCGTGCTGAAGAACAGCGGCTAACTGGCCGTCCCTTTCAAGCCTTCCTGATAGAAGTCTTATAACAATACTCCTAAATCCACGCCCCAAACTTCCTACTTGCCATAGCTGTGGCTTCTCTCCATGCTCTGAGGCCAATTCTGCCAAGAATTAGAAGGAAAGGGGAAGAATTGAGACCAAACTAGGGGTGATACAGAAAGGTTAAAGGTATTTAGCTGTTACAGTCTTTTTCTATAGGGTTGTATGAATAGGTTCTTGGGTTAGTTAGCTTGGGTTCAAATTTCAAGTCAGCCACTTAGTGGCTATAAATTACCTAGCCTACTGGGATTCTGTTCTTTTCTTTTAAAATGAGGATACAGTATTAATTCATAGGCTTATTGTGAGAATGAAAAGAGATCATCTATAAAAAGTGCCTAGCATAGCCCTTATTAAACATTAGATCATATTAGAAATATTTAGCTATGATTTAGCAGTTTTGCAAATCAAGTGTGGGACTATTTCTTATGACCAAAAACCTCATATCCCAGGTTTCTCACTTTTTCCCCCATATCTGAATCTTCATCTGGTTATCTTTCCTCTCATGTAGGAATCAGACTTGCTATTTTTCTGTCTGGAATTTAGGCCTGTTTCCGAGCTCCAGGCTTATAGCCACACCTCTACCACTTTGCTTGGCTCTTTCTCACTCTGTCTGCCAGCTGTCAATGGAAAGCCTGACTCTTAGAGTGCCACAAATTCCCCTACACGCCAATTCCTGACTCCACGCACCCACCTATTACCATGTTTCCTCTACTCCACCTATCACTTTTTGCCTATTTGCTGTGTGACTATTATTCTTTTATAAATAAATCAATTCAAGTCTAGATCATTTTAAAGATTAAGAATATGCCTTCTGGAAAGGGTTTATGACTAGCCCAAGTTCTATCACGCTTTACCACAGAGCTACTTTTTTTTTTCTTTTAATATGTTTTATTGATTTTTTACAGAGAGGAAAGGAGAGGGGAACAGGTTAACGTGGTACCAGAAACAAGGCTGACTTATATAAAATAAGTTTGCTATTAATATTTTTTCAAAATGTTTTTTAATTGGCCAAGAATTTTAAGTAGAGAATTCAGGAAGGGGCTAGCGAGGAAACTTGAATCTACATATTGATTTCATCTTGGAGAAGTATACCCACTGAGGAGGAAAGGAATCAAAACAATAAAAGGAAAATGTGATTTAGCAGTCTTCCTGCCAGCTCATACTTGCTTGAATTCAAGGGGAAAATTGCCCACAAAGTAAATAAACTCAAAAAGAATAGAGCCATAATGTGAGAATTTTCAAAAGAATTTATAAAAATAACAGTGCCATTTTTTTAGAAGTATCGTAATACTACACTATTTTTTGTTGATTCCTGTGGCTAAAAAATATGAATTATAATCTCTTTTACATGTAGTTTATTACTTTCAAATGTACAGGATTCTTCAAATATTTGATAAGTCTAATTTATTATTAACATGATAATTTATAGCCCAACAACTTCTGTTTTTAGCTTTAAAGCTAATTCAACAATGGGATAGCAGGAACATACCTTATCTACTAAATTTGATATTGCCAAAATCTGAATTCAAGAAATTTTCTTTTACTGGTATTGAACAAAGATGTTAAGTTTTGTAAACCATTTAAAATTTCTGAAATTTCAAAGTACCCACAAGCTACAGTAATTGCTACTAAAATGTTTGTGGTTATGTCTTTCTTATCTGATAAGACTCTCAGGGACACTCCATAAGTAAGAAAAGACTTTACTGGATTTATTTTTTTAGGCTTGTTAAAGAGAAAACCACAGGCTCAAAATGAAGTCACTTGTGCTTAAGAATCTGACACTGAACCTAGAGTTAATAATACCTGACTGAATTCCAATTTCAACCTCTCCACATCTGTATTTTATTAAATCAGTCTGGAACTTTCTGGTTAGTATTAATGAGGTAATCTGTCTGTGATCCCTCTTCATTCCCCAAAGGAAGCCAGAGGCAATCTGCCTGGTGAGACCCCCCACTTTCCCCTAAGGAAGGTAACCTTGCCAGAAACAATCCTTTTTTTTTGCCAATAACTTTCTTCTCCCACCCACTTTCTGCCTATAAAACCCTTCAATATCCCTAGCCAGCTTGGCTCAGTGGATAGAGCATTGACCTGCAGACTGAAGGGTCCTGAGTTTGATTCTGGGCAAGGGCACATACCAAGTTACAGGCTTGAGCCCCTGGTTGGAGTGTGAGTGGGAGGCAACCAATCCATGTGTCTCTCTCACATCAATGTTCCTCTCTCTCTGTCTCTCCCCCTTCTCTTCCATGTTCTTTAAAAATCAATGAAAACATATCCTCGGTGAAGATTAACATAAAAATGCCTTCAATATTACACGGCTTCTAGGAGCAACTTTGTACTCGCTACAAGGAATGCTGCCCTTTCATGAATCAATTAATAAAGCAAAGTAGATTTCCAAATTTGCTTGATTGGGTTTTTGTTCTTTGCCGGGAGCCAGTCCATCCTTGCTGTTTCAAGGGATCTGGCATATATGGCATACTGTTCTTAATATGTTTGCTCACCTTCTTGGCACTATGTGTTTTAACCAAGGTCACCTCTCTGAGAAAGGTTGTTTCCCCAGGTAGGGATTTTCCACTGAAGTTAGGGAGGGAATAAAACCCCTTAACTAAGTGCCAGGCGGGTAATTAATCACTTTAACTACGAACAATCATGCTTAAGCCACATAATCTTTACTCCCTGGAATGGAGATAAGAAACGCCCTAACCTTTGGAATAGAGATTGATAGGATTGGAATCAGAAACTGGAGACAGAACCTAGAGACAGAACCTAGCGAGAGAACATGGCAAAAGATCCTGGACAGAAACTGGCCACAGAACCTAGAGACAGAATCTAGCGAGAGAACCTGGCTGAAGAACCTAGAGACAGAACCTGGCTACAGAACTTGGCTGAAGAACCTAGAGACAGAACCTGGCTACAGAACCTGGATAGAACATGGCAAGAGAACCTGACTAGAACCTGGTGACTGAACCTGGCTGGAGAACCTAGCAAGGGAACATGGCTACAGAACCTGGCTGGAGAAGCTGGAGAACCTGGCTGGAGAACCTACAGAACCTGGCAATAGAACCAGGCAAGAGAACCCAACCATGCTGATCAACTGAATGCTGCCTCTGAGTCTTTCCCTCTTCGCTGACTCCATCCACACCTTTGGGGACCCCTGGACCTGCTGGGGTTGGACCCCAGCAGTTCTTTAACAATAATCTTACCACACTATCCAGTAACTACACTTCTAAGTATTTATCCAAATGAGGCAAAAGGATATCCACAGAAAAAAGAACACTGTGCATCAATGTTAATAATAGCTTTATTTGTAATTGCAGAAATTGGAAGCACCCAAGATG
Organism: Myotis nattereri; assembly: GCF_964212035.1. Lineage (NCBI taxonomy): Eukaryota > Metazoa > Chordata > Mammalia > Chiroptera > Vespertilionidae > Myotis > Myotis nattereri. Next base: position 187,370,792 of record NC_138075.1, read on the forward strand.
TCCTTCAATAAGTAAATGGATAAACTGGTACATTCAGTTTATCCATTTTATTCAGCAATAAAAAGAAATGAGATAACCTTAAAAAATGGAAGTCTTATCATCATAATTAGCTAATTAATTTAATAAAGGAAAGAAAGCAAAGGGAAGTCTGATATTGTAAGCATGGTCACCAGGGAAGCTTCACCAGGAAGCTGTAGAAGTTGGAGTGACACAGGGGTGCTTACCTGTCAGTCTCGCCTGGAAAAGAGTGGATTGACTAGGGAGTGAAACCATCAGAAGCATGCAAAATCTTTGAAAGTTAATTGAGTTTGAAGAAGCTCCTGGTTAAAATCTCCAGACAAAGGGTTCCCTCTCTCTTGTTCCCCTTTTGCTCCACAACATACACTTGTCCATGCTTTTGTGTGTTCTTTCTCCATAGCCATGTGGCCTTAGCAGCCTCATGGCCCATGGTCATGTGGACTTCACAAGGTGGATGCTGGACTGGACCGGACTTTAATGGGGAGCAGAAACTATCGACAGTGGCCTTTATTCTGGCCTTGCCGAAGACAAGATTGGACTTCTTCCATGGCAGGATGGACAGAGAAGGGACCTTGGAGAGGAATAAAGCTTTCCAAGAAACTTATCCCCCCCACAGGGGCTTCAGAAAATTCATTTCTTTTCACACTCCAAAAACTCCACTCCTGATGATAACGGAAGAACCTTAAATGTGCATTACTAAGTCAAAGAAGCCAGTCTGAAAAGCTTACATATATTGTTTGGCTGCAACCATATGATAGTCTGGAGAAGGCAAAACTATAGAGACAATGAAAAGATCCCTGGCTGTCAGGAGTTCAGGGAAGGAGGATGGAAGGAGAGTGGATGAAAACAAAAATTAAAAAAAAACAAAACAGTTCTATGGGAAGTAATCTCACCATGTGATCGGGTCATAAATTGTCGGGGCTGACCAGCAGACCCTGCAGTTTGCTAAAGCAACCAGACAGCTCAATTGCCTGCCTCATTAGGCTTTTATTGTAACAGCAGTTTAAGGTAAAGTTTATCTTTTAGATACAATCAGTAGGGTAATTTTGGGAGGACACGTGTGTTTGTAATGCCCTTTAAGCAAGGACACCACCCAAAGATTAAGCATAGGGTTCCAGTAAACACCCCGGGGGTCTGCACGCACACAGACTTGTTTGGAAAGGTCAAGGAATAATTAGGGGCACCGCCTTCAGCACTCCCCTAAGTCGGAATTTCGATAAACAGGGCAGGCAACCTTCCACACACTTCCCTTTTCTCGTAATGTCCTCCTTACAAACTTTCCAAACAAGTCTCGTGTGCTCCCCAACAATAAATTTCTAACTGGGCAGATCATGGCAGTTTGTCACACCTGAGACACATAACTTCTTGACTAAAAGGCTTACCTTTGCTTTAAGCAAGCCCTGTCCATTCCTTCTGTGCTTGTAGGTAACATACCTTTGAAAAAGCATAGAGGGAATAAATAGTGATGGAAAAAATAAGATAAAATTAAAAAGAGAGCACATAGTGTTGTTAACTACACGGCAATTCAATCTCTGCCTTGTTTTCTCCCACCTCTATGTAATCTTCCTTAGGTCCCTCCTTGATTTTAAATGCATAAAAGAAGCTGAAAAATGGTTATTCTCCAGAGCATTTGCAATCTTGCTTCCAACATATAGTCAGTTTGGCTCAAATAAACTGTTATAAAAATTCTCTACAGGTTTGGATGTTTCTTACATCAGCAACAGGTATATGGATAGGTGGAACACAAGAGATTTTTTTTAAATGGGTGACATTATGCATTTGTCAATAATCATAGAACTTTACAATACAAAAATGAACCCTAATGTGAACTATGGACTTTAATACTAAGGTGTCAATATTGGTTCTTCAATTCTAGTAAATGTGAAGTATGGTAGCAATCATCTCAGGTAGAAACTATAGTTTAACTTTAACCCTGCTGTTTGGTTTCTGTACTTATTTGTTTGCTAAAATAATAGAAAAGTTATTTTGATTTTCTGAATTATATAAATTATCCCATTTGATTAAATACTCTATTGATTGTAATGTGAATATCCCATGGGTTGTGGTCATACTGGTCTTAGAAAGCACATTTTCCTTTACCTGGGAAGGACAGCACAGTTACCCCAAGGTCAGAGGCTCCAGTTAACGTGCCCCTGTTGACTCAATGTTCTGGAGACCCAAAACTGTGATTTAGATAATATGATGCTTCTGCTTCTGTAAACTGCTTTTTTGCAAACCAGGTTCCTCATTCCAGACCCGAGGGCTCTAGATAATGTGTTTCTGTCAATTCAGTGATCCGGTGACCCAAAACTATAATTTAGATAACACACTGCTTTGCTTCTGTAAACTGCTTTTTGCAAATCAGGTTCCTCATTCCAAACCCTGGGATGTAATCAATACCTTTGTGATCTTTGCCTCTATAAATCTGGTATTGCGGCCATCTTATCACTATGAGGTTTGGGGAATGGCCCCTCATAGTCCTGGATTACAATAAATGTGACTCTTTAATTCAACTTCTTGAGGCGTCCTTCTGTGATTCGTGGGGTACATTACAACAAATGTACCACACTAATGCAAGATGTTAATAAATGGGGCATACTATACAGGGGAGAAAATCTTTTTGTACTACTGGCTCAAATTTTTGTAAACTCAAAACCGTTCTTAAAATTAAAAAAAAAACACTATTTTAATAATAATATTTTAAAGCACTCAGTCACACTGCCACTTATTTTTTTATTATTAATTTTGAAATCTTTTCATTTATTAAACAAAAGCTAGCATCCTCAAACTTGACCCAAATGAAGTGTGTGATACAGAAGGAAAAGAAAAAATTCAATGGTCACCCTTAAGGAACAAGTGTTGTCTTAGAAACATTTTATCGCACAGACATACAAATTCCACATTGTTTTCAATGTTTTATAATATGACAGCAGCAGTATGGTAGGTATGATAGCAGATCTGCTCTAAGAATCAAGATAAACATTTAAAGATGTAGGTGCTTATCTGGAATTTTTTGTTCTGGGTTGAGTGTACTAGTACACAGGAGGAAAGGTCAGACTAGGACTCAAACATTTTGTAATTTCTTTTGTAATCACTGCTCATGGAGAAGAATGGAGATTAAGCTGGCTATTTTACTTTTTTTTTTTTTTTTAGAAGTGAATTCTCTTCAGTTAGAAGATTTTCTAAGGCTAAAGGTGTTTTGGCCTTTGGTGGTTGCCAGCATTACATTATTTAAAGCATTTGTAATATCCCTACAGCCAGTCTCTTGTAACTGAAAGATAAGAGAGCCGGTCAGAAGGTAAAACCTGTTCAGATTAGCTTATGCCCACATGCTAACTTTTTGGATGAAAGATTATTTTTAGTAAACAAGAAAGAAAGCTTCACAGATCCTCATAATTAAAAACTAATAGTTAAAAAATATAATTAAGCTATCCAACAGGGTTAAAAATTATGGACCATGTTATATTTTCATATTTGAAGATTAAATGTTGTAATATATTTTATTCCACAAAAGTAAATATAAAAATTAAAATGACCAACTACACAAAATCAAATAATATAAAATGTAAACTTGAGCCCCGGGTGCTCATGCTCCACCTTGATTTTTCATCAAGAAATGTGCTATTTCTCAGCAACAACTTAACTGTTCTTTTTACTTTAGATAGGGCTGAATATAAATGCCTTCAATAAGAAACTACTATGGTTCCCTTAATTTCTTTTTTTAATTTTTTTAAAATATATTTTTATTGATATCAGAGAGGAAGGCAGAGGGAGAGAGGGAGAGATAGAAACATCAATGAGAGAAAATCATCCATTGGCTGCTACCTGCATGCCCCCTATTGGGAATTGAGCCTACAACCTGGGCATGTGCCCTTGACCGGAATCAAACCCAGGACCCTTCAGTCTGCAGGCCAGCGCTCTATCTGCTGAACCAAATTAGCTAGAACTTAATTTCTTATCTTTCTTGAACACCAGCCCTTTTATTTAGTTAGTATATATTTAATCTTTAGATTTTAGATGCCATACACTGTGCTATTTATTTAGTAGGACCTTTTATTAAGCCATATACAGTCTAATATATTCCTTAATAAGGAAGCTAGATAAGTAAATTTTAACTTCAGCACAGTGAAATAGGGCCAATTAATAGCTAGTGGAGAGCTTAAAGTTCGCTCAAAGGGATATTCACTTCTACATGTGTCACTAAAGACTTTTCAAAGGCAGTGCAATCAAGTGAAAATTGAAAGACAAATGAAAACTAATCAGGTTTGGAGTTGAGTTGGAGGTATTGATAGAGGTGGAGGTGGATAGCAGGGAAGAATTTTCTCAACTAAAGCCAGAGTAGGCACAGAGATGTAAAAAGAAAAGTGTAGGATGCATAGATTCCACAAACCCTTGTCCTTCTATTTTTCTCATCCTCTTATCTAAATTCCAATGGCATTAATGGATAACTTTAACTGGAAATTCCATACTAAGCCTTGCATTAAGCATGTGATTTAGAGCAGAGCGAAGTGGGATTTTTAAAATAATAATCTAAAGGTGAATGATATTTACATTCTTTCCTTAGCTGTCATCTGTTTTTGATTTTCAGGACTGCTTAAGAGCTGAAAGCAAAGATTTTAGACAGAAGATGTTTTACAATTGACTTGTTAGGTAGGATACAACCACGCACTACAAAGCCTTCTTTGACAATTCTTAGTAAATTGAGCTGGGTCTCTGATTCAGGGTCCTTACCACCCTCCTGATTCTTCCCTGTCATTTTCTTCTCTCCTCTCACTCCTCCAGCAAGTTTATTCTTTGAAGGTCAACCTTAACCATCTTATTATTCATCGGTGAGTAAGAGGCTTTTTCTTCCCAAGCTGTTATACATTTTGCTCTAATCTTCTCCCTCATCTTCCCCTTCATTTCCTCTCCCTCCCTCTCCCCAACCCACTGATTGCTATGGGCAGATCTAGGAATTTGATCCTGAGCCAAGAGTGAAAAATAACAGCACAGGCTTTCTACATCTCTGTATGAATGAGCATGACTGTGTGGGGCTGAATGCATTTGCAGGTATGTATCTATATTTGTGTTAGTCCATTGCATCACAGACTCTAGAAAGCCAAGCCCACAAATTAATCTCCACCTCCTTCTCTGGCATTAGGAATAAAAGCTCCTCAGAAACATCCTAGATGCACAACTCATCTTTTTTTTTTTTTTTTTTTCAGCTTAAAACCTGAGTGGGGATTTGAGGAATACTACACTGAACACTCAGTTTCACAGGATCATCTGGACAGGTTGTATTTTATTATTATTAACATTTTTATTTAGATTAACATATAGGAAATATAAATGCAAACTGTTTATCACAAAGCTGTTAAAAGGGAAATATAGAAAGAGTAATTCTTTATCAATACTTTAGTCACTTAATAATATAAAGCATTTACAACCTTCTTAAACCACATGTGTGTCATTACAAATAACATCTAGCATTTATGTGGTGTTTTTCTGGGTTAAGAGCTTTAACATAAAACTGCAGTATCATAGTTATCTTGTAAGTCCTGCTCACTAGACATGTTCTCCATTTTACTGATAAATACAGTAAGCAAGGTAGAAACAGAGTGAAGACTTACTTTTAGACCGGAGTTCACTTGCATGAAATCTGTCAGAAGCAGTCTATTATGACCATTGGCCTTGCAAACATTATTGTTACTATTAAGTGAGAGATAGCAGATAAATACAGCAGAAATGCAAGTCCTTGGTAAATTACTAACAGATAGATCATTGGCAGCATAATGCCTATTTTATCTAGGAGTCTTTAGTGAAACCTAGAAAGCCCAGAGTGACTTGAACTAATCATTAACTTTAATGAATGGTTTTGAGCATCTACTTAATGACACAGTGCTGAGGCCTGGGATAAAATGATGTACAAAAGGATATTCTCAGCTTTCAGCCACTTTACCTAAATCTAGGTAAGTCTAAGATGGTGAGGACTAAGTGAGCCTTATGCATATACTCACCATGGTATCCCAGCCCTTGATACTGTGCTTGCGGATGAAGTAGGTGCTCAGAAACACAGAGAATGTTTTCTGAATGATAGGCAGATTGGGAGATGAAGAAAGGGAGGACAAATAAAAAAAGGAAGAAAGAAAAAGAGACAGAAATGAAGAAATATAGAGAAAAAGAAGAAATCTTTCTGAATTGAATTTATTAATCAGAGTTTTAACAAGTTTTTTATTGGTGTCTCTAGACAACAGTAACCTATATACTCAGATAATAAAATTGACCCTTTCCAACTGAAATATATCTTTTGAGAAAGAACAGAGCAGTTAGACAGTGTGTCCATACATTGTAATATAAGATAATTTACCAAAATAAGCTAAACAAAGAAAGAGATTTTATTATATGCTGCCCAGTTTAATTCCAAGTACAAAATTGATCATGAAGGGGCAGCCAAAAAGTCAAACAACTCTTTAATGATAAGTCAGCTACTCCCAATTGATTATAAGCCAATTCTTTCAAACTTGGCAGAACACCAAGAAAGTTGTTTAGATGAATAAAAAAATTAGTAGGCAGGGCAAGTGATGCCTTTTATAATTTTTTTTTTTTCTAGTGAAAGATCTCATTTCTGAGAGTAAGGGGAAGGTTTGGGGACCAAGCAGATTTATTAAAAAATCTGATTTTACTAAAAATATAATTTTGGTGAGATTACCTCTGATAAACCTGAGAGGGCAGTTTTAAAATAGTTGAGTTTGTCCTTAAGGACTGGGATTATTTTCCCCTTTTGGTAAGAACAACCATGATTAGTGCTGTTCTGTGGTTTCCAAAACACATGATAAGCAATTCTTTGGTTAAAAACAAACAAAAGAAAAACTCTTATATTGTGTCTCTCTTCTGTTGTGCAATCTGGGGCATACATCAAATGAATGTCATGCTGGGTGGTCCCAGAGAACTTTAGACAAGTAAACAGGGACAACATTCACACTAGACATGTGTAGATTGTACCCTCTCCAGGAGAAAACAGATCACTGACTATGAGTTTCTTCAGACAATTTTATATTAACATCCTTGGGAATTTTTAAACAACAAATATTTTCCCTGCTTTGAACAGATATATCATTACTATGTAATGTGTACTATTACTGAGAGAGTCCAGGGTCTGGTTCTCCTACATTATCATATAGTTGTGGCATAATAACAATAAAAGCTCATACTTATTACGCATTTATAATTGGCCAGGCTTATCCCCTCATTTAATTCCCAATAACTGTTTCAGGTAAGTACAATTATTATCATCTTCAATTTGTAGGTGAGAAAATGGAGCATAGTCAAGTTAATTGGCCAGGGTCATACAATTTCAATTAGCAGAACTAGGATTTAACCCAAGGTGGTCTACTTTAGAACCCATATTCTTAATAACTATTTTATCTGCTATCTACACCTTAATGATCTAAATTAATGTATATGTATAACCTTTAACACATATATGTTCTTCATTATATGAGCATATTTAAATATTTAGATAACCATACCAACCATAAGGCAAAAATTTAACCCACTTGCTTATCCTATCTAATAAAGAGGGAATATGCTAATTGACCCTCATGCCATCACAAAGGTGGTGGCACACATAGCCAATAAGGAGGGAATATGCTAATTGGCTGCCCCACCCTCAAAGATGGTGGTGCCCACAGCCACAAGATGGTGGTGCCCAGTCCCCTCAGCCTGCCTCTGGAGTCCGCCAGTCCCCTCAGCCCTCCAGCCACCCAGGCCTGGCCCAAGGTGCAGGCAAGCCTCAGATGGCGGCTGCCCAGCCTCCCAGGGCTGCCTGAGGTACAGGTAACCAAGGCCAGCCGAGTCTTGCACTCCTGACAGTGGCAGCAGCAGAGGTGTGATGGGACGTCGCCTTCCCCTGATTGCTGGGTCACCACCCGCCCCTGGAGGGTCCTGGACTGTGAGAGGGGGCAGGCTGGGCTGAGGGACCCCCCCCTCCAGTGCATGAATTTTCATGCACCAGGCCCCTAGTGTAAACAATAATATCCTATACAACAATATTTTAAAAGGGGAAAAATCAATAGATTTCTTTATCAACAATGAATTACTAGCTGTAAATCAGGAAAAACCAATAATTATCATTGCCAAAATGGATCAAAATGATTAAAATAACCAATAAATATATAAAATGTAAAAATATGAAAATTATAAAGTATCTATGAAATGCCAATTTAGAAAAAATATATCCTATCTAATAAAAGAGAAACATGGTAATTGGCGTACAACTGCTACCCTTCCCATCGGCTAATCAGTGAGATATGCAAATTAACTGCCAGCCAAGATGGTGGCCGGCAGCCAGGCAGCTTGAAACTAACATGAGGCTTGCTTGCTTCAGTGACGGAGGAAACCAACATTCCCCGCCTGCTTTGCTGGCCTCTGAGCGGGCAGTTTAAGAAACATTGTAACAAATACAGAAGCTAAACAAAACCCTAGAAACCTGCTTTCAGTGAGGCCGGGATCTCAGAGCTGGAGTTATACAGTGTTTCGATTATAGAACTGAAACAAACCAGATACCTTCTGTCAGCAGCAGAAGCCTCAAGCTGGAGCCAGAGCTAAAGCTGGCCCAGAATAAAAAAGAAAAAAGAAAAAAAGGAGCAGTTGGGAGCTTCAGTAGGCCTGAAAACAGCCCTCAGCCCCTCACCCAGGTTGGCCAGGCACCCCAGTGGGGACCCTCACCCTGAAGGGTGTGTGACCAGCTGCAAACACCCATCATCCCCTCACCCAGGCTGGCCAGGGACCCCACTGGGGACCCCCACCATGATCCAGGACACCCTTCAGGGCAAACCAGCCAGCCCCACCCATGCACCAGGCTTCTATCCTATATAGTAAAAGGGTAATATGCCTCCCAGCACTGGGATCAGCGGAGCAGAGAGGCCTCCAAGAACCAGGATCAGCGGAGCAGTGAGGCCTCCCGGCACCGGGATCAGTGTGATGGAGGCAGCGACCAAACCCCTGATGGCCCTGTGGCTCTGTGTGACAGGGGGTGGTGCCCCAACTCCCCTATTGGCTCTACACCAGAATCAGCATGACAGGGGGCAGCACCCAAACCCCCTGATCACCCTGCGGCTCTGTGTGTGACAGGGGGTGGGGCCACAACCTCCCTATCCACCCTGCTCTGTTCGTGACAGGGGAAGGCACCCCAACCCCCTGATCAGCCCTGCTCTGTGCCTGATAGGGGGGAGCTCCCCAACCCCCTGATCAGCCCTGCCCTGAGTGTGACAGTGGAGGCGCCCCAACCCCCCCCCCCCCCCACAGGCCCTGCTCTGTGTGTGATGGGGTAGAGCCATAACTTCCCCATAGGCCCTGCCCTGAGTGTGACAGTGGTGGCGCCCCAACCCCCTGATGGGCCCTGCTCTGTGGGTGATAGAGGACGGTGCCCCAACTCCCCTATCGGCCCTACTCTGTGAGTGACGGGGGGAGCTCCACAACCCCCTGATCGGCCCTGCTCTGTGCATGACAGGGGGGAGTTCCCCAACCCCTTGATTGACCCTGCTCTGTGCATGACAGGGTACGGAGCCCCAACCCCCCTGATGGGCCCTGATCTGTGCATGACAGGGGGTGGCGCCGCAACCTCCCCATCGACCCTGCCTTGAGTGTGACAGGGCGGTGCCCCAACCCCCCAATCGGCCCTGCTCTGAGCCTGACCAGGGACTGCACCTAGGGATTGGGCCTGCCCTCTACCACCCGGGAGCAGGCCTAAGCCAGCAGGTCATTATCTCCCGAGTGGTCCCAGACTGCGAGAGGGCACAGGCCAGGCTGAAGGACCCCCTTACCCCCCCGAGTGCACAAATTTTTGTGCACCGGGCCTCTAGGATATATATATTCTTATAAAAAATTGCAAGTAACTTCCAGTACTGGTGAAGATGTGAGAAAATAGGCAATTCCATATGTTGTGTAAATGTGTACAATATTTCAGTGATTTGTTAAAAAAATATCAATATCTTATACATGCATAACTTTTATTTTGACAATCCCATTATTACTGAAAAGATAAGTGTGAAAATACATATGCTCAAAGACAGTCATTAAAGTACTACTTATTTCAAAATAATTGGGAAAAACAGGAATTTTTATCAATAAAGAATTATATCATCTATGTTATATCCATACTATGAACTACTATGTTTCATTTATAAGAATAAAAACAGTATTTACATATTAACACAAAAATATCTTCACATTATGTAGTTCAGTGAAAAAATAGATTATAAATAAATATAGAATGTGATATAAAATCTAGATTTTAATATACATTTAAATATTTGGAAGCATAAATACAATGCTATTAGGACTGATTATCTCTTAAGATTATAATAAAGAGGGTACTTTTCCTCTACGTTGTTTAATTTTTTTCAAAAATTGTGTCCCAAATTATACATTTATATGCACTTGTTTACATGTATGCATAAATGTGTGCATATTTATTCTTTCTTGTATAAGACAAATATGGTTGCATCTTCAAGAAGTATCATGCAGGACAAACCTAACCTAATTGATAATGATGTCTGCTTTCTCATATGACTTACAAATAAGATTTTTAAATAAAACCTTTTAAGTCTGGCTCAACATAAGTAAATAGCATTCATTTTCCTTCCTCTGGTGATTATAGAAAGAGGATATATGAACTTTTTACAGGAAGGCCAATGGGGAGGTTATTTTTGTATATTCAGTTAACAGTTGGAGTGGTTCCTAACTAGGGCAGTGATTTTAACTATAGAAAATAGAGGAAAATAACAGAGATAGAATCAATGGGACTTAATGTCAGGTGCTGGATGATAAGGAAGAGTTAGGAGGCAACATCTGAAAGTTTACATCTGTAATGTGTAGCTAGAAATTTAGTGGGAGAAAGATTACAAGAAAAAGACTTCAGTATAAGTCAGTATAAGTCTAATTATTTGCTTTCATTTGTAGGACACTTATCTTTCTAAAATTTTATCATCAGCTTTGTCTTCCTTAGGGTTAATCCATTTGTTATAGCATCTACTAACTTCATTTCCTCTCTCATGGATTGGAATTCTCTATTATAGGAAACACATTAGGAAGCTAAAAGAACTACTGCCTTTAGGAGCCTCCTGTTAAAATACAAACTCTCTGAAAAACACAATAAAAGCTACCGCTGTCACGAATCTATGAGTCTATAACAGCCTATCGGGCAGCTTTTAGGCAAGGATGAAATTTGTTGAGGTACCATATCAAAAACTCAAAATGGGATAATTTGTGGGTGAAATGGTAGTGAAAGAAATTGAAAGTCAATGAAAGAAAATTCGCTTAATTAATAACTCTGTGATTAACTCTGAACATGAAATGGGTTGTAATAGGGCTGGGAGATGAATTATAAACTGATAACCATTTGGTTTAACCTGATAATTTTCAGACAAGTCACTCAATGGAGTGTTCACTACTATACTACTAATGATTAACTGAGACAGAAAAGTAAAGGTAATGTCTGTAGTCACAGAGGAACCTTCTCTACCCTGAAGAATCAAGGCTTAGATATAAGTTACAGTGTCATTGATTTCATCTCTTTTAAATACACTCACCAAGCCTTTGAATTTTTCCATTAAATAAAAAAAAAAAAATCAGAAACTAAGGAAACTGACTTTGAAATCTGGCAATAGATATCAAATGTGACCTCAATTTTATTGTTATTTAATGTAGACAAAGTTAATCAATGCTTTGCCAAAATATTGTTGTATTTCTGATCTTCTTAGTCTTTTTATATGCCGAGCAATTTTGACAGAAAAAAATTGAAGGCTCTACTATTTTCATTCATTGTGGAATTTATTATATACTAGAGTCCTGGTGCACAAAAATTTGTGCACTTTGCATATTACCCTTTTATTATATAGGATAGAGGTGTGGTGCACGGGTGGGGACCGGCTGGTTTGCCCTGAATGGTGTCCCAGATCAGGGTGGGGGTCCCGCTGGGGTGCCTGGCCAGCCTGGGTGAGGGGCTGATGGCTGTTTGCAGCTGGTCACAACCCCTTCAGGGTGGGGTTCCTCACTGGGATGCCTGGCCAGCCTAGGTGAGGGACTGATGCTTGTTTGCAGGCTGGTCAAGTCTCCCCCCAGTGGGGACCCCCACCCCATGGAGGTTTTGCCAGCCTGGGTGAGGGACTGAGGGCCATTTTCAGACTGGTCAAGCCCCCCAGCAACAGAAGTTCCCAGCCTCTCCTTTTTTTCTTCTTTTTTTTTTATTCTGGGATTTATTTACCTCCTATAATTTAAACTTTGTTGCGTTTTGTGGAGGCTACAGCCAGCCACGGGAAGATTGGGTTCCTCCATCATTGGAACAACCAAACCTCCTGCTTGCTCCAGCTCTGTGGCCATGGCCGGCTGAAAGCAGGTATCTGGGGTTTATGTAGCTTCTACAATTGAAACTTTGTTGCTTTGACTGGAGCTCAGAGCCGGCCACAGCAGCTGGGAAGCTTGGCTTCCTCCATCATTGGGGCAACCAAGCCTCCTGCTTGCTCCAGTTCTGTGGCTGCCGGTTGCCATCTTGGTTGGGTTAATTTTCATATAGTCGCTCTGATTGGTTGGTGGGCATGGCTTAAGGCCTAGTGAAGGTACGGTCAATTTTCATATTTGTCGTTTATTAGTGTAGATAAATATTATGTATAAATATGATAATAGCAATGTATCATATATTTCTATATAGTTTTAAACATTTTACTTTATAATGCTTTGTATTTTACTATTCTTTTATATGTTAGACTTTATCTCCTTAAAAGGATTAGAAACTCTTAAAGCACCAAGATGATGTTATATATTTCTTAAATGCACATTTACCCATATGCTCAACAGCTAAGAAATGCTATATAGACAAGGAAATTTCAATATACAGAGCTACTATTAATGTTAAAACATTATAAAACACTTACTAAATGAAAAAGATACCTCTTTTTTTCTTTTAGTGTACCATTTTGTGATGGCTTCTTCGAAAGGTGACAATTCTGAATTCTTTAGCAGAGTCCATGGAATTCTAATGTATAAAGATTTTGTCAAATATTGGGATGATGTGGAGACATTTCAAGCAAGATCAGATGACATTGTCATTATCACCTATCCCAAATCTGGTGAGTCTCCCTATGATGTCTAACTTGTTCCTGACTCCTAATAATGACAGTCTCAGCTAGAATGGTAAGTATTAAGCTGTTTACTTCCTCCATGCTCTTTCTTCATATTAAATAAGGTCAGATATAGTAGTTTCTATAGACATAGAAAAAGGGGCATGTCGCCCTAGCCGGTCTGGCTCAGTGGACAGAGCGTAAGCCTGCAGACTGAAGGGTCCCAGGTCCGATTCCAGTCAAGGGCATATACCTTGGTCATGGGCACATCCCCAGTAGTGCATGTGCAGGAGGCAGCTGATCAATGTTTTTCTCTCATCGATGTTTCTAACTATCTCTCTCCCTTCCTCTCTGTAAAAAATCAATAAAATATATTTTTTTGAAAAAAGAAAAAGGGGCATATAATAAATCTATTGTAAGATTATAATTTATACCTATAACTTGAGCAGTACTATTGAAAAATGGGTATTATTGGCTTCTGGTCAAGATGACAGTGTAGATTAAAGTAGTACTTGAAACTTCCCACAATCACATCAAAATTACAACTAAACTACAAAATAACCATCATTCAGAACCACCTGAAATCTAGCCTAACTGAAGAATATAACTAAGGACATAAAGAAAAAGCCACATTGAGACTGATAAGAGTGGTGGTGACACAGAATGGCTAATCTCACTCCATTGTTCTATTTACTCTGCCACTAGTGGACTTCTAAATCACAACCCTTCTCCCTAACTGGTTTGCTCAGTGGATAGAGCGTCAGCCTGCAGACTGAAAGGTCCCAGGTTCGATTCTGGTCAAGGGCATGTATCTTGGTTGCGGACACATCCTCTCCAGTAGAGGTGTGCAGGAGGCAGCTAATTGATGTTTCTCTCTCATTGATGTTTCTAACTCTCTATCCCTCTCCCTTCCTCTCTGTAAAAATTCAATAAAATATATTTAAAAAAAAATAAAACTCAACCCTCCTAAACTTGCTCTCTTATTTAATGTATGTCAATGCCTTTCCATACTTTAGTATGAATTATAAGGTATTTTATGCTTGCTGTCTAATTGCCACTATGGCTTCATGCCCACTCATCTCTTCAGGTGGACTCTTTGATCTAGGCTTCACAATCTATTTCCAATTCTTTCCCTCACCACTGTAATATTCTTAAATATCTGACCTTGAATTAAAAAAAAGAAAAGACAGTTCTCCTGACTGGTAAAATCCTTCCCTACCTCACAAAACTGGTGAGTTTATACCAATAATTTGTTAAGTCTAAGCTCAATTATTGAAGGCATTTCTTGTCTAAATATCGCAGCAGCAGAGTCACACTGAATTAAATGTTCCCCTTTTGCAGTTCTTTAAATCCCTGTGCTCACTGGTATTATAACATCTTAAGAAAAAAAAATAACTATTGTAATTAGTGAACATTGTTTCTAACTCTTCAAAGGGTCTTTGATCACCATTGAACTAAGGACCAGATTTATTTTTTTTCAATATCCTCTGAACTAAGACAATTTGAGGCATAAAAAACTAGCAGTAAGTTTGTGTTTGAAAGCATACTTGGTTGTATCATCTGTCATTCAAGCTTCCTTAGTTTCTAAATGTAAAAATTTAAATCCAAACTGTTATCAGCGTGCACAATGTCCCAATTCATCGTGGACAAATTGGCACTCCTACAACAGGTATGCTTTACTATAATGTTCATCTTTATTTACTGAGTCTTATGGCTATTCTGGCACCTTTCAAATAATATTGCACTCGTACCATCCTACTTTATACAGCTATAAATTCATCACTTCCATTGCCAGCCCAGCATGGTCAGTGGAAGACTCAGGTTTGTTTAATTTTTACAGGCACAACCTGGCTGAGTGAAATTGTAGACGTGATCTTTAAAGATGGTGATGTGGAAAAGTGCAAAAGAGATGCCATTTTTAATCGAATACCTTTCTTAGAATGCAGAAAAGAAGAGATGATGAATGGTAATGTTTAAGTTGATTTTAAAAGCTATACTATACACATCTTTTAAAGTGTGGATGTAGATGATATATGGAAAGAGACTGTAAGCAACAATGGCAATTACTATTATGTCTTCGACATAGCAAAACATGTAAATTTAAATGAAAATCTTGACAGAGATTATGGTGTAGCATGTGTCTAGAAAAGAGTGAATAGGATAGCTCTTATATGTCTCAGTAGAGCCTAGTAATATGTATGTATGTCTCCATGGGCTAAATGTGGTAATATTTTAAACACTAGAAAAATATACATTTTTAAAGGATCTATGCAAAAAGATATGCATTGAAGATTGTTTTAACATTGTAAAAAATTTCTTAGCCATATTAGTTAAGAAAAGAATACTTAGAAGTGATATAATAACACTATAAAATCATTAAAAATGTTAGGCTATCATATGTTTTTTGACATTGCAGTATCAGTGTAATATATTGAGGAAAAAGGGGAATTAGAAAATATTGAAAAATTTATGTGTGTATGTGGTATTTGGATGGCTGTGAGTCTGAGCATATAGCTAGATATACTTGTAGAGAAAGCTACTGACCCAAATATTAAGAATGATTTTTCCAAAGTGATGAAATTTTATTTGATCTTATTTTTTTCTCTATTATTTTCTCTATCTAAAATTCTGTCATAGTTAGTATATATGTTGTATATAATATTATCATTAATAAAAGATAAAATCTTAGTTATTTCTATTTTTTAAATATCTATAAAATCCATATAAATATTTATAATTTTTGAAGTTATCTAACCTTTAATTTTTTTATAATCCAGGGGTAAAACAATTAAAAGAGATGGCATCTCCTAGAATCTTGAAGACTCATTTGCCAGCGCAGCTTCTTCCGGCCTCATTTTGGGAAAAGAACTGTAAGGTAACCAGAGTCAAGTATTCTTAAAACTTTATCCAACTCCAGGAAATTTTAGAATATTCAAGTCATAACTGTGTTGTATACACGCTTGTTTCTTTATTCTTTCATTGAATCTATAAACATTTAATAAATGTTCAACAGGGTTAATAATAGCTTTGATGAGAAAATAAAATTCACTTTTTTCTGTAGTAATTCGAGGTTTTATAGTAGGATCTTAACATTGAGATCCATTTTTCTTAGAATAAAATAGAAGATTTTATTAACAATTGTTTGAAAATGTGAAGACTTGAGTAAGACAAGTTAGTGAGCCTAATCATATCTCATAAACCAGGGGTGGGAATGTCTTGCCCAAGGGCCATATAAAGCCCACAAAATCATTTGGTCTGGCCCTGCAAAAGCATTAAAGGTAAGTTCATTACATGTTTGACCAGGCTAATTTTTAAGTGGACAATTTTATATGATGTATTAAATATCCAAATGGTCCTTGGCAGAAAGAAGGTTCCCCTGCAGGTGGATACATCAAGAAGAGCCTTTCTTCCCTGATGGCATTGCCAAGGAGCCTGAGGACGGAAGTGGGACCCCACAGGGATGTGCAGTTTGCTTTTGCAGAACTTTTTCAGTAGCATTGTGTATCAGACCTAGAAGAGACCACACAGATCTGATCCAACTGACTTATTTAGTGGATAGAAATTTAGGTCCAAAATATTGGTGCTTTGTACAAGATGATAGAAAACCTTAGTGCCAGAACTAGCAATTAAAACCAACCGTCCTGCTCGTTAATTTGCTAGTGTTTCCTCTTTAGGTGAAACAGAAACTCAACAAGATGTTGGTGAAGATTACATTTTCCCTGAGGTGAATGTGCATATGACCCACATGAACATGATTTTTTTAAAAGAGTGTGAGTGAGGAAACAATAGGACTATCTTTTTCTTTACTATACAGAATGGTGGTATAGTATAAAGATCAGAGGACTTTACTGTTGACTGAGTGATTTACAAATCATTTACTCTCATTGATTTATTCTCAGTGTTGTTTTGTGACTTAGCTTCAGTTCAGTTTCTTCACTTATAAATTAAGGATACTAATCTATCTGGTCCAATTTATAACAATGGAATTGTGACACTTAAATGAGGTGTTATATGTAAAAATAGCATAAAAATGAAAAGTGAGAATTAACATTGAACAACACTTTAAAAGATACTGTCACTTCAGGCTATTAAAGGGATTTTAAATAACTGTATGTACTTTCTAAGTTGATTAGATAATTTGTTATAGTTGAAAACACAAATGCCTTTTTTAAAAATCTTGATGAAACTATATTTAAAAATTTTAGGTTTTTTTAATATTTGATTTTACCCTCTTAGATGATCTATCTTTGCCGGAATGCCAAGGACGTGGCTGTTTCTTTTTATTATTTCTTTCAAATGGTAGCTGGTCATCCAAATCCTGGAACTTTTCCAGAGTTTGTGGAGAAATTCATGGATGGAGAAGGTAAAAACAGCTTCCTCTCTTTAAATTCTTTCAAGGTAAATGATACAAGACAAAATGTCCCTGAGCAAAAATGTTTGTTGTTTTCCCTGGTCTGTTATTTTTCCTGATCTTTAATTAAAACACAGATGTTCTAGATGCCCTTGAACTTTAGAGCAAATTTTCAGATGTGGATGGCAAATTGTAGAACATAGAAAGTTCAGCTTAATGCCTAAAAATATATATTTAGGGGGTGGAGGTAACAATTTTTCTCTCTAAGATTGAGACTCAGTGTCCAATTTTTTCTCTTGTTCTTTTTTATTAGAAAAGTATTTCACAGAATGTTATTAGCATTCTATTGAACAAGAGGAGGGAGAGAATAAAGGAGAGAGTAGGTCCATTTGTTTCCAAGGAAAATTTCAGGTGTTACATGAGCCACAATTTATAAAGAAGTCTGAATACCTACGAAGTTTTTACGCATTCACTCAGTGTACAGTCTGAATAATTTAACTAGATTTCTCAGAACAGTACAAGAATTACTTGAGCAGTAATTCTGGCAAATGTTGCCTTTTTATTTAACTAGAGACTAAAATAACTAAGCATTTAGATTTGAGGAAGAAAGGGGTCAGGAGATTCTAGTGTTAACTGAAGAAGGCCATTCTGACTTTGTAGTAATAAGTTGTAAGGAAAATGATAGCAATACCACTTTTATACCCATAAAAGCTAATATTGACTCACTAAAAGTAGGATATTTGTGCTTTATTTTTATTGTTGTATTTGAGAAATTTTATGCTAATGCATAATGAATAAAATATTTGCCTCGAGATCATTAAAACTCACATTGTAAGGCAGAGAAACATAAAGTTGTACCTCCACAAAAGAGATGAATAAGATAATTATAAATAGCATCATGTAACTTTTCCTATAAAGAAAAATTGCCAATAGAGTCAAAGAATAGAAGACATATGCAATGATTTAGTGCAAAGCAGAATACTTGGACTCACACATTATTAAATCATTTTGTGAGCTTTTATTGGCTGAAACACTTGGATATATGCGAGAAAAAGATAAGGAGAGAGAAAGGAAGGGATAGTATTTGGTCATATCACATCATCTCCCAAATCTAATTCTTTTAGAGTGAGAACGACACTAAAGTTTCCTAAGAGAATAGCTTTTATCATAGAAACTGCAAGTACTGTAATAAACTATTACATAGTTACTAGCTTCAGTTGCCAAAGCCAGATTGTAAATGGCAAATTTGAGAACTGAGCTGACTTCTTATTATAAGAACGTTGATAGTTCCCCTAACTCAACTCCCTTCATTAACAATCTGATTTTACACACACACACACACACACACACACACACACACACACACACACCACACAAACGTTTCAAAAATGATTTCATAAACTCTGAATCAAATTGATGGGAGGGGGACTTCCTTCACTTATTCTCTGTGCCATAAACTATGTCACAATGATGGAAGTTGAGAATATCTTTCCATATATAAATTATTCAACATATTTTGCCTCCTTGCTGCAGGGAAATGTGTTTCAGATGTAAGGCTAGTTTTCATTTCATGATCATTTATTAATATTTATTTATTGCTACTGTTGTTTAAACATTCATTCTTCAAGCTGTATAGAGATGATACTGTGCTCTTATGTTGCCTTTATCTCTAATTTTAGTTCCTTATGGTTCCTGGTATGAACATGCAAAATCTTGGTGGGAACTGAGAAAGAATCCACGTTTGCTATTTCTTTTCTATGAAGACATGAAGGAGGTGAGAAACAAAACAAATGGACAGCTTAGTAATTTCTAAAATGTTAGCATTTGGCAACACTAGATACAAAGGTCTACCTTTAAATAAATGATGCTGTCGCCTCCAAAAGTTACAATTATCCAGGTACTTTAACACAGATTTAAAGTTAGTAAATACAAGTTTCCTGTGAATGAATGCATATGTTTAAAACCAAGTCCCAAAAAATTACCAACAATAAAATTTGGAAGAACTTGAGTTTATAAAACAAACAGCAACACATGCACACACACAAAAGGAATCACAGCAGGCAAGAAGAGTCAACTAATCTCCAGATCCATAGATGTCTGGTAAGGGCTTTAACATAATTATGCTTAATATGTTTAAAGAAATAAAAGAAGAAATTGAGATTTTTGCAAAGAAGCAAGAGGTTACTAACCTTAATAAGTCAACTTGGGAAAAAATAACAAAATAGAATCTCTAAAATAATAAATTAAAATTAGAAATTAAGAGATGGTTTAAATAACAGTAAGACATGGCTGAGTCATGAATTAGTAATGTGGAAGATGGAACTGAGTTAATTCTATAGAATTTACCACATTGAGATAAATAGAATACTTTATTTAAAAAATGTAATGGACATGTAGGATAACATCATAAGGTTCCACATATATCAACTCAAACCTTCAGAGGAGAGAGTAAAGAGAATGCTTAGAACAGCAATATATAAAAATCTAATGACCTCAAAATTTCCTAATAAGTTAGTTTTTCTCTAGCTTCATTAGTAATCAGGATAATTCCAAATAAAAATCACTATGAAATATTATCCCATACCCACCAGACTGACAACAATGAAAAAGTCTAACAATAATAAATGTTAGTCAGAATATGGATCCGTGAGAAGTAACATACTGCTGATGATAGTGTAAAAGATACACAATGGAATAAACTTGTCACTATCTACAAAGGGCAAAGCATGAATGGAACTGAAGACCCAGAAATTCCACTAGTAGATATATATTCTTGAGACACTGAATATGTACAACAATCTTTACCATAAACATTGGAAACAACCCAAATACACATATAAGTAATAATCAATACATGTCATTTAATTCAAATTGGAAGGGTCAAGGATCTCATCCTAAAGAAGGTGATACATAAGCTAGTTTAATAGGTAGTCTATAATTTGTAGGACAAAGAATTTGAGAGCAGCATTCTATGTACAGAAAATTACATGCGAGAATAAGCATTATGGTTGATACTGAAAATAGTTGCATTCAGTGATGTAGTTGGATAATCCTATCTAATAAAAGAGAAGCATGGTAATTAGTGTACATCCGCTACCCTTCCCATTGGCTAATCAGCGAGATATGCAAATTAACTGCCAGCCAAGATGGCGGCCGGCAGCCAGGCAGCTTGAAACTAACATGAGGCTTGCTTGCTTCAGTGACGGAGGACTCCAACGTTCCCCGCCTGCCTTGCCGGCCTCTGAGCTTGCAGTTTGAAACATTGTTAAAAATATAGAAGCTAAACAAAACCCCAGAAACCTGCATTCAGTCAGCCAGGATCTCAGAGCTGGAGTTGATACAGTGTTTCGATTATAGAACCCAAACAAACCAGATACCTGCTTTCAGCAGCAGAGGCCTCAGAGCTGAAGCCAGAGCTAAAGCTGGCCCAGAAGAAAAAAAAAAGAAAAAAAGGGGCAGTTAGGAGCTTCAGTCACCCGCCAGCCTGAAAACAGCCCTCAGCCCCTCACCCAGACTGGCCAGGCACCCCAATGGGGACCCCCACCCTGAAGGGTGTGTGACCAGCTGCAAACAGCCATCACCCCCTCACCCAGGCTGGCCAGGCACCCCAGTGGGGACCCCCACCCTGATCCAGGACACCCTTCAGGGCAAACCAGCCAGCCCCCACCTGTGCACCAGGCCTCTATCCTATATAGTAAAAGGGTAATATGCCTCCCAGCACCGGGATCAGCGGAGCCGCGAGGCCTCCCGGCACTGGGATCAGTGTGACAGGGGGCAGCGCCCAAACCCCCTGATCGCCCTGTGGCTCTATGTGTGACAGGGGGCAGGGCCACAACCTCACTATCTGCCCTGCTCTGTTTGTGACAGGGGAAGGTGCCCCAACCCCCTGATCAGCCTTGCTCTGTGCCTGATAGGGCGGAGCTCCCCAATGCCATGATAGCCCTGCAGCTCTGTGTGTGACAGGGTGTGGCGCCCCAACCCCCTGATTAGCCCTGCTCTGTGGGTGATAGAGGGCGGCGCCCCAACCCTCTGATCCGCCCTGCTCTGTGCGTGACAGGGGGGAGCTCCCCAACCCCCTGATCGGCCCTGCTCTGTGCATGACAGGGTAAGGAGCCCCAAACCCCTGATGGGCCCTGCTCTGTGCATGACAGGGGGCAGCGCCCCAACCCCCTGATTGGCCCTGCTCTGTGCGTGACACGGGGTGGCACCGCAACCTCCCCATCGACCCTGCCTTGAGTGTGACAGGGGGCGGTGCCCCAACCCCCCAATCGGCCCTACCCTGAGCATGACTGAGGGTGGCATTGCAACCTCCCAATCCTCCCTGCTCTGTGCATGACAGGGGGCAGCACCCCAACTCCCCAATCAGCCCTGCTCTGAACCTGACTAGGGTCTGCACCTAGGGATTGGGCCTGCCCTCTGCCAACTGGAAGCAGGCCTAAGCCAGCAGGTCGTTATCTCCTGAGGGGTCCCAGACTGCGAGAGGGCACAGGCCGGGCTGAGGGACCTCCCCCTCCCCCCCGAGTGCACAAATTTTTGTGCACCGTGCCTCTAGTAAGGTATATAATAGTAATGACATGCATAGAGATGGGGATGTTTGTATTTGTGGTTCATATATAACATCTAATGTTCCATGTTGAGTACTTGACTTTTCACATGTTTTCTTAACCTGTCTGGTTCCTTTGCTTTTCACTAGTTACACCAGTAAATTAGAAGAAAAATGAAAGTTTTCTGCACATTTTCAACCCAAAGCTTAATCTATCACAGTAGACTGTACTATTTGATAATGTATGTTAATATTAATAGATATTTATTGAGTGTATTGAGGACTACAAAAAATATTGTACAACATCATCTCACTTAGTGTTCTAACAATCTTTAAATTATCTATTTCTAACTTTTTTTATTGATTTCTGAGATGAAGGGAGAGGGAAAGAGAGATAGAAACATCAGTGATGAGAGAGAATCATTGATTAGTTGCCTCCCATACGCTTCCTACTGGGGATAAAGCCTACAACCCAGGCATATGCCCTGACTAGGTATCGAATCTTGATTTTCTGGTTCATAGGTCAAAGTTCAACTACTGAGCCACTCTGGCTGGACGAAGTATTTATTTTTAAAAAAAATATGTTATTAAAGTATAGTTGGCATAGTAGATGATATTAGTTTCAGGTGTACAACATAGTGATTTTACATGTATATAACTTTATGATGTGATCACCACAATAAGTCTAGTAACCATCTGTTACTATGCAACATTATAATGGTAATAGGGGCCCAGTGCATGAATTCGTAGACCCTGAAAGGAACTGTGGGCCTTGAGGCTGTGGTGGGCACAGGGATGGGTCTTGGCTCATCCTCTGCACCTCTGTCTGGCCTCTCCTGCTGTGGCCCCTAGTCCCCTCTCTGCCAGCAGCCCCACTCCTGCTGCCACCGCTTCCATGTGCTGATGGCGCCAGCCCCGCTCGCACGCTCTGGTGGCGTGGAGCAATTGAGGCCAGCGCCAGCAGCAGGTGTAAGCGGGGCCAGCGCCATCAATGGGTGCAAGCGGCAGCTGCTGCCCTGATCGCCCCTCAGGCAATTGGGGCTGGCAATGCATGCGAGTGGTGGCTCTGGCACTGACAGTGGGTGTGAGCAGGGCCGGCACTGGCAGCAGGTGCAAGTGCCCAGTGGGACCGTGTCATGGGAGCAAAGAATTTTCAGTAACCACCAGAGACTCACCCCGATGACAGTGACTGGTGTCCCACCTTGGTCTGGCGCCCCTGTTCACCTGGCTCCACCATCCTGCCAAACCCGATACCCACCATGTTCCACACTCTGCCACCTGCTGCCGATGCCCGCTATGTTCTACACACTCCCCCCTGGTGATCAGTGCATGTCATAGTGACCGGTTGTTCGGTTGTTTAGTTGTTCAGTTGTTCCGCCATTTGGTCTATTTGCATATTAGCCTTTTATTATATAGGATTATTGGCTATTTTCCCTGTGCTGTACATTACACCCCCATGGCGTATTTATTTTATAACTGGAAGTTTGTACCTCTTATTCCTCTTCACCTTTTTTACCTGTTCCTCCACTCTCCTCACCTCTGGCAACCATTAGTTTGTTCTCTGTATCTATGAATCTATTTCTGTTTTGTTTGTTTTTTTGCTCATTTGTTCTATGTTTTTTCAGATTCCACATATAAATGAAATCATACAGTATTTGTCTTTCTCTGACTTATTTTGCTTTGCATAATACCCTCTACGTCCATTCATATTGTTGCCAATGGTGAATCTTTTTTTTTTTTTTATTGCTGACTAATATATAAATCGCACATTTTTAATCCATTTGTCTGTCAGTGAACTCTTAGGTTGCTTCCATATCTTGGCTATTGTAAATAATGCTGCAATGAACATAGAAGTGCATACATTTTTTTGAGTTAGTGCTTTTATATTCTTCAGATAAATATACAGAAGTGGCCATATGGTAGTTTTTTTCTAAAATTTTTGAGGAACCTCATAGTGATTACTTCAATTTACATTCCCACCAACAATGCACAAGGGTTCCTTTTTCTCCACATTCTTGCCAAACTTATTTGTTGACTTCCTCATAATGGCCATTCTGACAGGTGAGAGGTGATATCTCACTGTGTCATTGTGGTTTTTATTTGCATTTTTCTGATGATTAATGATATTTAGCATCTTTTCATGTCTGTTAGCCATCAATATGTCTTCTTTGGGGAAATGTCTAGTCATCCTCTGCCCAGGTTTAATTGTGTGTGTTTTATTTACATTAAGTTGTCTGAGCTCCTTATATATTTTGGATATTAACCCCTATTGGATATATTATTTGCAAATATCTTCTCCCATTCAGTAGGTTGTCTTTTTTATTTTGTTCATGGTTTCCTTTACTGTGCAGAAGCTTTTAAGTTTGATGTAGTACAATTTATTTATTTTTGCTTTTGTTGCCCTTGCCTGAGATAATATATCCAAAAATATATTTCTAAGATTAAAGAATTTACTGACTGTATTTCCTCCTAGAAGTTTTATGGTTTCAGATCATACAGTTAAGTAAATCATAAATTTGAGTTTATTTTTGTAGATGGTGTAATAAAGTTGTATTTTGTATGTGATATGCAGGAATGTACATGGTCTAAAGTACCTTTTATGTACATTGTATGGCTGAGGAAATTTGTGTTTAGAGAAGTTTAAAATACTGCTACAGGAAGCATTGTTCCTCATTAGAAGTCCAATTCCAATATCAGTGGGGAGAAGGGATTTCTCTCTCTCTTTTTAATTCAAATAGTAATGCATTCAATGTTAGTAATTGAGTCTTCAAAATATTTTTTTCTTCCTAGGATATCAGAAGAGAGGTGATAAAAGTGATACAATTTCTGGGAAGGGAGCCATCAAAGGAGCTTGTGGACAAGATTGTTCAACACACTTCATTCCAAGAGATGAAAAACAACCCATCTACCAATTACACAATACTGCCAGATGAAATCATGAACCAAAAAATATCTCCCTTCATGAGAAAGGGTGAGATGGTCACATGATTTGCCTCTATTACTATAAGAGGGCACAAGTTGAAACAATTATAGGCAAACACCTACAAAGGCCTATCCATATATGTGGACTCTGCTTGTTTTCTGCAGTGTTGTTTCACATATGAGAACTCTCTTTATTGTGTTACCAGTCTTCAGAGACATAAAACAGTAGTTCTACTACTATTACTAATAAATTGCTATTACTTATTGATTACTTAGTATTAGATGCCAAGTGCATGAAATTTGTGCACTTGGGGGAAGGTCCCTCAGCCCAGCCTGTACCCTCTCACAGTCCAGGTGGTCAGTGCACATCATAGTGACCAGTCATTCTGCCATTTGGTCGATTTGCATATTAGCCTTTTATTATATAGGATATGCAGCATCTATACTAATAAAAGGGTAATATGCTAATTAGACTGGGTCGACCAGACATCTTCCAGATGTCCGACTTCCTTCTGGACAAACCCATGATGGTGGGGGTCAAGGCAGAGGCGGTTAGGGGTGATCAGGCTGGCAGGGGAGCAGTTAGGGGGCAACCAGGCTGAGAGGGAACCACTTAGGGCGTGATCAGGCTGGCAAGCAGAGGCAGTTATGGGTGATCAGGCAGGCAAGTAGAGTGGTTAAGGGTGGTCAGGCAGGCTGGCAGGTGGGCAGTTAGGGGGCAATCAGGCTGGCAGGGGGGCAGTTAGGGGCCAACCAGACTGGCAAGTAGAGTGGTTAGGGGTGATCAGGCAGGCAGGCAGGTGAGCTGTTAGGAGCCAGAGGTCCTGGATTGTGAGAGGGTTGTTCCAGATTGGAGAGCATGCAGGCTGGGCTGAGGACCGCCTCTCCCCCCCCCCCCCCATGCACGAATTTCATGTATTGGGCCCCTAGTATTATAAGAATTCCCAGCATTCAGTACAACCTCAGCCCCAGCAACCCTCTGCTACCTACCATTTACTAGGCCTGGGAGCCTTGGTGCTATACCATGTACATTATATAAATACATATAAATTTAAAATTCTAATTATCTTTAAATTTTCACTAGAGACTCTGATGAGATACATACAGTTTATAAAGCCAAACACATGTAGGATATGTAGAGTATTGGCACATCTGGACTTACTGATATGTGAAAAAAACATGTGGGTTTCGGTGTTCATCTTTTTTTTTTTTTTTTAGAAGCAGAATAGAGAAAATCTTGCTCTTTGATCTAAATTGCCAGAAAAAAGGCAAGGACATTTCTTAATTAATAGGAATAACAAACCTGCCACTGGGTGAAAACAGGGAACCCCTGGGAAAAAAAAGATATTTTAATAATCTATTTCTCAGATTATCTCAGTCTTTTTTACCACAATGTCCATATATTTTTCAAGAAATATATTTTTCTTGATTTCAGAGAGAAAAGAAGTGGGGAGAGAGATAGAAACATCAATGATTAGAGAGACTCATCAATCGGCTGCTTCCAGCACGTTCCCCACTGGGGATTGAGACCACAACCCTGACCTGGAATCGAAGCGTGACCTCCTGGTTCATAGGTCAATGCTCAACCACTGAGCCACACTGGCTGGGGAAATAATACCTATATATTTTTTAATTTAAAAAATGAGTAATTATCATGCTTGTAAAGGGCTGCCCACTCCTGTACTCTTAGACCCTACCCAGAATACATATTTTCTACCTTTTGCTTTTTGGGTTATTTCACTGGGAAAGTTGAGAACTTCTTGAGCTAATGTGGAAAGTGAACTGTTGACATTTAAAATAAAGGGTGACTTCCTCTGCCAGGAAAGGGCTGGATGTGGGGGAAAGCAAAAGAGAAGGGCCTTCTAGACTATTGTGATAACCCAGGTGGGAAACGCTGAGGAACTCTGATGACAGTGGCAGCAGGAATGGAGAAAAGGAAATGAGTCTGAAGAAAGTCTGAATAGGAATAAAGAATGAGATGTAAGATTGAGGGGACAACCTCCAAGTTTATGTTTTGGATAACTGGTGCTGCCGTTAATCAGGTTATAAAAAAGAAAACTCAATTTGGTGGGGAACAATATGAATTAATTTGTGAACTAGTTAAATTTGGTATACTTGTATGGAATTCCAGTGGCAGTTGGATATGGAAATATAAAGCTGGACTTAAGTGTTACCAGCATGAACATGATATTTAATATCTTGGGCATGTGTAAAACATGGATCCCATATTAAGAGGAAGTCCCAACACTGGAGAGGAAATTAGAGAAAAAAAGTTCAGTGAGGTAGCATTAGCGAGAAGAGTCAGAGAAAGAAATTTGCTGTTTGTTGTTGCTGTTGTTTTAACAATCACAACAAATCCTTTGCAAGCTCAAATATACATATTATTTATGGCATATATTTTATTATTGTAACCAAGGTGTTAATGAAAGTGATGAATATTAGAAAACTTCGTGATTCCGGCTTGAAGACATAGTAATTTTTTTCTTTTGTTACAGGGATTATAGGAGACTGGAAGAATCACTTTACAGAGGCCCTGAATAAGAAATTTGATATGCACTATGAGCAGCAAATGAAGGGGTCTACACTGAAATTACGAACTGAGATCTAAGAAAGGCTTTTCTAACGTATCAGAGGTTCCAGCTTTCCTTATTTTAGATTGCTAGAGAAGGAGTCATGTGAAAGGTTATATGATCAGGTTCACATGGTTATTGAGATCTCAATATACAGACACAGAATGATTTTTGCCTGATATTATCTTTATACTTTGTTTTTTATTCTTTTTCTCCTCCTCCTTTTTCTTCTTTTTACAAATATTACACAAAGCTATAATCTATGGCAGTGATGTAGAAACACACAGATAGTTGAACTTAGAAGTACATTAAAAATAAAAAAGCATTCCAAATTATTTTCATGCTGCCCCCCCACTTCCTCCCACTCCCCCCCCCACACACACACTTAGTAATATATTTTGTATTTACATGAACTTTAAAAATCATGGGAGATATAACTAAAATCAACAAATAAAATTGGGGGCATAATTATACCTATTATGTAGTTCCTGATTTTTTTCACTTTCTGGAAAACACTTAATTTGGAATTTACTTTAATCTAATATAAATTTTGGCTATAACAGAATTATTCAGATGTCTATCAATACTCCCAATGAGTGTTATTTATACTTGAAAGTCATATATAAAATGTAATGAATTTTCATTCTGTAAGCTAAAGTTTTACAAAATGTGATATTTGCCAATAAAACAAAACAAAAACAAAAGGAATAGAAGAACTGTTATTGTTTTTTTATATAAACTGCTGTTTTGGCTTGTCTCCTATTTTTCTGCATTCTATTGATGATTGTTTTTCCTATACTACATTGTTCCCTTTCTCCAAATCAGAAGACTCACAAGATCATCAAAAATTCACTATGGGTCTTTAGTATATTATTACATCCTTAATTCCTAACCTGCAAGGTCAAATCTAAGGAGAAATAAGTATGGTTTGCTTTCTTTTTTTTTTTAAATATATTTTATTGATTTTTTACAGAGAGGAAGGGAGAGAGATAGAGAGTCAGAAACATCGACGAGAGAGAAACATCGATCAGCCTCCCCCCGCACATCCCCCACCGGGGATGCGCCCGCAACCCAGGCACATGCCCCTGACCGGAATCAAACCCGGGACCCTTCAGTCCGCAGGCTGACACTCTATCCACTGAGCCAAACCGGCTTTGGCTGCTTTCTTTTTTAAAAAAATATATTTTATTGATTATTTACAGAGAGGAAGGGAGAGGGATAGAGAGTTAGAAACATCCATGAGAGAGAAACATCGATCAGCTGCCTCCTACACACCCCCTACTGGGGATGTGCCTGCAACCAAGGTACATGCCCTTGACCGGAAGCGAACCTGGGATTCTTCAGTCCACAGGCCGGCGCTCTAGCCACTGAGCCAAACTGTTCAGGGCTGCTTTCTTACTATTTAGAGAAAAGTATAGGGATTTCTGAGCATGGTATAAAATTAATATCCATAAATACATGCTGATATAAATAAATGATTGAATAAATAATTAAGTTCAGGAGAGTAGATAAATATCATACAGAGAAAGTTCCCAACTAATTATGTACGACTCCCATTCCATTCCCTAAGTGTTAGATTCACACAGTGACTTCCTTCTAAAGAATATGAAAGAGATTAGTGGTAGGGTGGGGAGGGAAGACTATATTTACAGTAGAGAAACCTGGCCAACACTATCTCAGCTGGTTACCATCATCAGTGATGTTACAGAAGAGATCCTTGATATGTGATGAAATGGCCCTTCATCTCGATGGTCTTTTTCCAAAAAACTATATCCATTGTAAAACCGTGGAGGAAATATCAGATAAACCCAAATTGAAGAAAAATATACAAAATATCTGACCAGTATGCATGTTTTATCAAGATCATTAAATGCAAGGAATATTTGAGAAACTGTCACATAAATGTAACATGGTATACGTGGATGAGACCCGGAGGAAAAAAAAGGATATTAATTAAAAATTCATACAATTCTAGCAAAGTGTGAATTTTAGTTAATAATAATATATCAATATCTAATCTAATAAAAGAGAAAAATGCAAATTGACTGCACCTTTACTATGCCCCAAGCCACACCCACCAGCCAATCAGAGTGACTATATGCAAATTAACCTAACCAAGGTGGCACCCAGCAGCCACAGAGCTGGAGCAAGCAGAGGCTTGGTTGTCCCGGTGATGGAGGAAGCCAAGCTTCCCACCTGCCCTGGCCAGCTGTGGCCTCCACTCAAGGCAACAAAGTTTCAATTATAGAAGATAAATAAATCCCAGATACCTGCTTCCAGCCAGCCTCCACTGGGAGCTTAGGTGGCTGGGGGTGATGGCCAGCCTGCAAACAGCCATCAGCCCATCACCTAGGATAGCCACACCCTCATGGGGTGAGGGTCCCCCCTGGGGGGCTTGGCCAGCCTGAAAACTGCCCTCAGCCCCTCACCCAGGCTGGCCAGGCAACCCAGCGGGGACCCCCACCCTGAAGAGGGTGTGACCTGCCTGCAAACACCAATCAGCCCCTCACCCAGGCTGGCCAGGCACCCCAGTGGGACCCCCACCCTGATCTGGGAC
This sequence comes from Myotis nattereri, assembly GCF_964212035.1. NCBI lineage: Eukaryota > Metazoa > Chordata > Mammalia > Chiroptera > Vespertilionidae > Myotis > Myotis nattereri. The sequence goes on from NC_138075.1 coordinate 187,400,850, forward strand.
ACCATTCAGGGCAAACCAGCTGGCCCCCACCCATGCACCAGGCCTCCATCCTATATAATAAAAGGGTAATATGCAAACTGACCCTAACAGCAGAACGACTGGGAATGACTGGTCACTATGACACATACTGACCACCAGGGGGCAGATGCTCAATGCAAGAGCTGCCCCCTGGTGGTCAGTGCGCTCCCACAGGGGGAGCTCTGCTCAGCCACAAGCCAGACTGATGGCTGCCAGTGCAGCGGTGGTGGTGGGAGCCTCTCCCGCCTTCTCAACAGCACTAAGGATGTCCGATTGCAGCTTAGGCCTGCTCCCTGCTGGCAAGTGGACACCCACCAAGGGCTGTGGGCTGACAGAGGAATGTCTGACTGCCAGCTTAGGCCCAATACCCCAGGGAGCAGGCCTAAGCCAGCAGGTGGTCATCCCCTGAGGGGTCCCAGACTGTGAGGGGGCACAGGCCAGGCTAAGGGATGCCCCCCCACTGAGTGCACAAATTTTTGTGCACCGGGCCTCTAGTTGGTTAATAATAGGGGAAAATAAATGCAGAACATACAGAAACTCCATAATATTCCTGAAGCTATCATTTTTTCTGTAAAGGATCAGAGAGTGAATATTTCCAGGTTTACAGACTATATGGACACTGTATCAATTATTCAATTCTGTCATTAGCTTGAAAGCAGCGATTGACAACAGCACATAAATAAAAATGTCACTTGTTAAAATAAAAATTTATTTATATAAAGCTTTTTGAGGAACCTCCATACCATTTTCCATAGTGACTGCACCAATACGCATTTCCAACAACAATGCACGAGGGTTCCCTTTCTCCACATCCTTGCGAACACTTGTTTTTTGATTTGATGATTCTGACAGGTATGAGATGGTGTCTCATTGTGGTTTCAATTTGCATTTTTTTGACAGTATGACAATCCTAGAGGGTATTATGCTAACTGAAATAAATCAGTCAGAAAAAGACAAATACCATATGACTTCACTTATATGTGGAATCTAAAAAGCAAAATAAATGTGCTAACAAATTTGAAACAGACAAAGATATAGAGACTAGAATGATGGTTGCCAGAGGGGAGGGGTTTGGGATACTAGGTGAGAAAGATGAAAGGATTAAGAAGTACAGATTGGTAGTTACAAAATAGAGACCAGGATATAACATACAGCAGAGAGAATATAGTCAATAATCCTATATAATAAAAGCCTAATATGCAAATCGACCAAATGTTGGAATGACTGGTGGAACAACAGGCCACTATGATGCGCACTGACCACCAGGGGGCAGATGCTCAATGCAGGAGCTGCCCCCAGCCCACAGGCAGGTGCCAGCGGTGTCCCCCCGATCGCCTTGCCGGTTACCCCACAGATTGGCCCTGATCACCGGGTAGGCCTAGGGACTCTACTAGTGCACGAATTTCATGCACCAGGCCTCTAGTATTATAATAGCTATGTAAGGTGCCAATTGGGTACTGGAAATATTGAGGGGAACACTTTGTAAAGTATAGGATTGTTTACCTAATAAGCTGTACATCTAAAACTAATATTCAAAATAATATTGAATGTAAGCTATAATTAAAAATAAAATTTAAAAAACATTTATTTATGAAAGCAAATGGAAATGAAGATTTGGCTTAAAGGTTGCAGTTTGCCAGACCCTCCTCTAGATAATAATTTTTCTTCCATTTTTAGAAATGCATAGATATCCGCTATTTTTGTTATTATTAACTAAAGCCTAGGAATACACCAAAAGCTATATATTACCCAGAACTCAGTTGCTCTGCTTTTTATTAGCTTTCAGAATATTGAGACAGCCACATTGCTGGAAGCCAGGATCTTATAGTTGATATCAAATGTCTCCTGTGGGAGATAAGTGTTAGAAGTCAAAATCTTCAACCAGGGTTAATCTGCACCAGAGACTAAACACCCCATTTTAAAGTACAAGTACTAGAGTTAGAATGGATACTACAGGTATTTACTATCTCATCCTGTCACATATGATAGGAAACAGCTCCTTCAAGACCAACAATAAATATGTATCTTCCCTTGAAATCAGACTTTTTCTGACTATGAGGGAATAGTACCAGTCTATGTATAATGCCAACCACTTTACCTGTGCACTGGATTCATCAACTGTCATCTACTCTGACAGCTGACATGTCACTGAATCTTCATTTTCTCTTCCTATATGATCAATTACAATCAGCAAATATGTTGTAGCACCTTACAACTTAATAAACAAAACAAAATAAGTCTTTGCATCAAATTTCCTCCAGATATTCTCATATTTTCTGTTTTTCTTTACATTAAAAATCATCTAAGAACTATCTAGGCTTATATATCCCATTTTTCACTTTACTTCATCTACTGTATCTTTTACCAAATTAGTTTCATTAAGTTATGTATTAAATATTTAAAACAAAATAACATACCTATTAATACACATGTGTGTATGCATATATGGTATAAAGAATAAGAACAAAAGGAACATCACTGTACCAGGATCAGCCTAAGAAATGGAGCATTATCCATTCCAGTGAAGTCCCTCTGTACTTCCCATCTAATGTCTTTACATATTCTGCCCATAAATAACTTAACTACTGGCCTGATTTTTGTATTTATCATTCCCTGAATTTCCTTAATTGCTTAACATACTTGCATGCTTAACATACAGACTTTTGCATAGATAAGCATTTTTAATCCTATCCTATATAATAAAAGGCTAATATGCAAATTGACCAAATGGCAGAATAACTGGTTGCTATGACATGCACTGACCACTTCGGGGCAGACAATGCAGGAGCTGCCCCTGGTGGTCAGTGCACTCCCACAGGGGGAGCGACACTCAGCCAGAAGCCAGGCTCACAGCAGCACTAGGGATGTCCGGCTGACAGCTTAGGCCAGCTCCCCTAACCTGGCAGTCAGATATCCCCTGAGGGCTCCCGGACTGCAAGAGGGCACAGGCTGGGCTGAGGGACCGAATGCACAAATGTCATGCACCAGGCCTCTAGTTATAGATAAGGACCATCATACTCAATGTGTTCTTTGGTGACTTGCTTTTATCCTGACTCAAGGTTGTGTTACTAAAATTCACTTAAGTTAATATTTGAATTTACACAACATTTATTTTCACTACATGTACAGGTCCTCAACTTGTTTATTTGGCTGGTGAGTGCAGCGGTGGTGGTGGGAGCCTCTCCTGCCTCCATGGCAGCGGTAAGGAGAGAGTAGCTAGCAGTTAGGAGCACCAAGCTCAAAGTGCTAAGCCCAGCTCAGGCTCCTCCATGGCCACCTACCACTTCGCACACTGCTATATCCCGTGAGGTGTCTCACATTGCAAGAGGGCACAGTCGAGGCTGAGGACCCCAACTAGTGCATGAATGAATCCATGTACTGGGCCTCTAGTTCATTTATAAAATATATCTCTACATAAAACATTTAAAATGTTTCATTAATCATATTAACAATTATTTAAAAAATAATAATTAGTGTTTCTTAGGGTGTTCCCTCCAAAATATGGGATGTGTTGGATATCACTAGTTATCCCTCCAGACTCCTTCTCCAACTTTTTCCATCCTGCTCTGTTCCCAGAGGGCTAATGTGTATGGATTACATTAGGAGGATTCTAATTCATGTAATAGTCTCTGGCAGGAGACCTGCGGGAAGGGGAAAATGAAGTCAAGTTGATTATTTCCCTGGCTCTTTCCCATGAGATCAAGTTAAGTCGACCAAATACTTCAGTCAAATTAACTGAAAGGATCTTAACACTTAATTTCTTTGTTTTCATTATAACACACTTTCTTCAGCTATATCTAGTGACTCTAAAACTATATTCCTTTATTACAATTTTTCTAGAACATAAATCTCCAATCTCCTACAAGGGGCAGAAATAGGGTCATACTGAGAGCCTGATGATGATTATCTGGTTGTCAAGGTATGTATGTAGGCAAACTAGTAATACTTTATACATTGTTTTTCAGACTAATAGGTAAAGGTATCTAATTGCCTCCAGTTGTTTTGCCTTCCTGTAATTCTGCAGCCCAACATTCAGATTGTTTCTTGGTTTCTTCTCTGAAGGAGACCTCATGAAAAAAAAAAAAATCATAATCTACAATTTTTCATGGGATTCAAAGAAAATATCTGTATGAGGTGTTCCCAGAGGATGTTAATATAAAATATTCACATCTTCATATTTTGTTGAATGAGAGGTTTCAAATTCCATTATCATACAGATAGATATTATACAGATGGATAAACTCAAAGATTTTAAAAACTTTGTTCTTTCTCAACATCATGATTTCAGGGCCTAGAGACCAAAAGGAAGTACATCATAGAAAGCATTTCGGGGTTACTAAAAATGGCAGCCAGAGTAAGTGGGTGCTGCACAGACATGCTCCCAGGAACAAACTGGAAGTACAACTAAATACAGAAAAATTTCCTGAATAATCAACGGAAAACTTGCAGGAGAGAACCCTGGTACCCAAGAACCAAACGTGGAGACCACATAGACACTGATTTATTTTGTATATTGAAAAAATAAAAATATAAAAATAAATAAACAAATAAAAAAGAAAGTATTTTGGTTATATGGAAAATAACAATATTCTCAAACCAGTTTTTCTATTTTGAATCAGGCATTTTTACCACAGCTACCAGGTAACTAAGAAAGGTGATATACAGATCTACCTCTGGACGGCGGTATATGCATAATTTAAGATGTAGAATGTGCTCCAGCTTTTTGGCTGCATTTTTTCTTTGTGCTTCTACATGGGGAGCATGCCCTTGCCTGTCTAACTTGCCCACACAGTTCTAGAGGTACAAATAAACCACCTTTCGGGAAGCATGTCTAATAGGAGCTCTGGAGCCATGAGACAACACTAGGCTTTTATAGCTGAAATCAGAAGCAAAAGTAAATGTAAAGAGCCTTCATTTACTACACATAATCACCTCAAAGCAGTTAATTCTAGATGCTTTCTATGGGCTCTTTGTTTCACTCTATTTCCTCCCACAAGTGACAGCAAAAGGCCTTCTCTTAAGCCTTTAATGTTTAAAACAACAGACTGAACAGCTTAATAATTAACTTGATACTGCTCTACAGACTGTATCTTTTGATTTCTTAATGCATAACACAGATTATCTTGGTTGACAGAAACAACCTACGAAGTGAAAGTTTTATTAACCAGTTACTGTTGAAAGAAAACCTGGACTTCCAGCTCCTCGAGACAAGTACCTGGGTAAGTGATTTATCAACTCTGTCTTTAAAGTGCCCATATTTTATATAAAACTAAACTCAACAATTGAAAAGTTGAAGAATGAGATCTGGAAAATTCTACTATGGATGTTTTGCTTTATAAAGGGAAAACATTGTTTTGGAATTATTAGGCCCAGATTTTCTGTCATAAGTGGATATTTAGAACTGTGCTGAGGTAGTTTACTCTACTAATTTTAAGTTTAAAAACCTAAATGTAATTGTAAAAGCTATTAGTCTTCTGCCTTCTCAGTATTTCTATTTAACTTAAAGGAATATTCTTGTATGATCCTCTGCTAGGGTGCATTTTTAAAAATTCTGTTTATGGGGACATGAAAACCAAATCTTTCCAAAAATAGTTTTCAGATTCCCAAAGACAATGTATCCTTCAGCTGCTAGATAAATGCATTTTCCACCAATGACTGCTTTATTTCCTATTTCAAAAATATATGGAATATTTTTCAGCACGATATGTACTTCATCTTTTTTATCATTAAATCACAGAACTACTACAGTGATAATGTGTTCTTGACATTCTGAATACTAATTACTTCCTCAAGGTTTCTGGAACAAGATTTAAGCTACTTTATTTATTTTTTTCATATGCACTATTGTGACTATCCTATTGTTACTTTTATGAATAATCATTTCAGTATGCCCTTGTTTACATCCCTTTGTCTTTTCCTTGGGTTCATTATCAAAGCAATATTCTAACATCAGTACAGAAAGCTCTGATAAATGAAGAGTCATACAGTATAATTATTTTGTTTTAGTAATGAAAATATTTAACATTTTAACAATAAATGAAAAAGACTCAATATACTTTAAATGCAAATATTTTAAATTAAAGTTGTAGTAAGTCAGTATTTGGGCTAATGTTTGTGACCAGTCAATATACTTTTTTTTCAATGGACAAATGCTGCACTATTACTATTCTTTTTTTAAAAAAAATCTAAATATTTTCCTCAGATACATAAAAATTAAAGTCTTTGAAATTCATAAACCAATCTACTGAAATGTTCCAAAATTATGTTTTTATTCTAAACTAGAGGCCTGATGCATGAAATTTGTGCAAGAGTAGGCTTTCCTTCCCCCAGCTGCCGGCACTGGCTTCCTTCTAGCAGTGGGACCCGGGCTTCCCTTTCAGCTCCGGCTTCATCTGGAAGGTCATCTGGAAGGATGTCTGGTCTAATTAGCATATTATGCTTTTATTATTCTAGATGGCATATAGATTTGTATAAAGCTATATGGAGCTTTAAAATCATGACATCCTCAAATATAGACAATATATAGTTGAAACCTTATACTATCATATGATATCTAAATTCCTAGATAATCTAAAAGAAGTGTTTATGCAATTAAAAATAGTTCATTTTTGGCTCATCAGTCTCATTTAGTATTTCATGATGGCCCAAAGAAGTTAGAGGATGTTCTCAACATCAATTCCATTCTTTGTTCTCCATGGAATATTAGCAAAGTTTTATCTGTGTTAACTGAATCTAAGAGCAATGTCTTCTTGTGTTCTGAAACTTGGTACAAATGACCATGGAAGTCTTTTATATTGATTTCAAAAGTCGATAGGAGGTAGCTTTTGCAGAGTATTTGCTTGGACCTGTGGCCAGGTGGCAAAGGACTTATGACAAGGCAGATTTTAAAATGTTCCTGTCTAAGATACACTAGTGAGTTGAAGCAAGTAGTTATCTATTTCTAGGAAGAATTGCAGGGTAACTTTATTACGCTTCACAGTGTACACTTCTCACTCCATCTCATCTCACCACATCCTGAAAATAGATATTAAATAGGAATAAAAGTGGAGATAATATTAATATTTCATAGAGAAGAGAAATTCATTGTTAGGGAAAAGGTTTGGTGATAAGAGATCTAACATTGTCCAGTTGATTTTCATTAGGTCTGATTTAGCTCATCATAGAACACTTTGCTGTTGGAAACATGGGATTAAAATTAACTCTAACTCTAGTCTTCTCAATTTATCAGGAATTAGCAATGCTTTTAGCTTACATAAATTCCATTATTTCTCAAAGACAACTCATTTTGTCTACTATCCTCAAAAGAAACTACTACAAAAGTTACTGTACTCATAGAAGTTAAAGATGGGCAAAGAAAAAGGAAACTTATTTTAAAAGAGAATAATGAGCCTTGTTGGTGTGGCTCAGTGGTTGAGCATCAACCTATGAACCAGGAAGTAATGGCTCAGTTCCCAGTCAGGGCATATGCCCAGCTTGCAGGCTGGATTCCCAGTGTGGGGAGTGCAAGAAGCAGCCAATCAATGATTGATGTTTCTCTCATCATTGATGTTTCTATCCCGCTCGCTCTATACCTCTCCTTTCCTTTCTGAAATATATATATATATATATATATATATATATATATATATACACACACACACACATATATATATGTATATATATATATTTAAATTATATATTATAATTAAATATATATTTAAATATATATTTAAATTAAATATATATATTATAATTAAATACCTCTGGATAAATAAATACACTTATAAATGTGTACATATATATGTATTTGAGTTGAGAAACAGATACAGAAATAGGTGAAAAAAAAGTAACAATGCTATTGTCTAAGACAGAATCAAAACAAGAAAAGTTAAGTGGTAAAAAAGTGAATCTATGGTAATAAATATTATAATGTATAATAAATACAAAACAGTTAACATTTTATGCTTCAAATAGTATATTTTCAAAGTAAAAATAAAATCTCATATACGATATGTTAAAAAATTTGGGATAAATTAGTAGAAACATGCAGAGGAATATCTTACACAATAATAATCTATTCAATAGATTAAATTTAAAAAGATTTTAAAGATTAAAAGTATATTAATATTGACAAGCCCACAGCCAATATCATACTCAATGGGCAAAAACTAAGAGTTTCCTTTAAGATCAAGAATAAGACAGGCACATCTGCTTTATCCACTCTGATTCGACATTGTACTGGAAGTCCTTGCCACAGCAATCAGATAAGAAGAATAAATAAAAGCCATCCAATTTGGAAAGCAGTATGGAGTTTACTAAAAAAATTAAAAATGAAACTTCCTTATGAACCAGAGATCCCATTTCTGGGAATATATTTAACGTAACCCAAAACACTAATTTGAAAGAATATATGCACACCTATGTTCATAGCAACATTATTTACAAGAGCCAAATTTTGGGAGCAGCCAGAGTGCCCATCAGTAGATGAGTGGATAACAAAAGCTGTGGTACATTTAAGTAATGGAATACTATTTAGCCATAAAAAGGAAGGAAATCTTACCTTTGTGACTGCATGGATTGTCCTGGAGATTATTATGCTAAGTGAAATAAACTAGCCAGAGAAATAGAAATACCATATGATTTCACTTATGTGAGGAATCTAATGAACAAAATAGAAACAGACTCATAGATATAGAAAACAGACTGATAGTTATTAGAGGGGAGGAGGTATGGGAGACTGGGTGAAAATATGGAAGGGATTAAGCGAAAAAAGAAAAAAACTCTTAAACACAGACAACAGTACAGTGATTACCAGAGGGAAAGGGGGTTGGGGGAGCTAGAAGAAGCTAAGGGGAGAAAAATGGCTAAGGACACTTGACTTTGGGTGGTAAACACACAATACAATATACCGATGATGTATTGTAGAATTGTACACCTGAAACTATATTTAAAAATAAATAAAGTTCAAAATACCCACATAAACAAGCACACACATACACAGTTATGTTTTTAATGTTGATACATGTTTATTGTCTTATTTCTAACATATATTCCATGTAGGTGGACAAATGAGCCAAACCTATTATAAAGCAGAGTTGCTTATACTTTTAGGAACTGATATGTCTTCCATTGCTATGATACTGGGAAGCCGTTTTCTGGATTTTTAAAAAATATTTTTTTATCGATTTCAGAGAGAGAAAGGGAGAGGGAAAGAGAGAAAGAAACATCAATGATGACAGAGAATCATTATTTGACTGCTACCTGCATGTCTCCTAATGGAGATTGAGCCCACAACCTGGGCATGTGCCCTGTCTGGGAATTGAACCGTGACCTCTGGTTCATAGGTTGATACTCAACCATTGAGCCATACTGGCTGGGTTGTTTTCTGGATTTTATTAGGCCCTTGGGACCCCAAATTAACTCTTCACAAAAAAAAATAGCTATGTTAAAAGACCCTAACAATAAAATACCGCCTAATAGCACATGGCATCCAGTACTTCCTGACTATGTAAAATTAAGTGTCTGAGGACATCAAAGAACAGGGAATATTTCACATTTGAATTTCTGTGAGATGGAGGAGATAGGTGCAATTATCTCCTCTTAAAGGCTAAAGTTCCCAAGCACTTGCAGGATTAGTGACTTGCTCAAGAGTGATTAAAAGGCAGAGATTAGATATAAAAACTTAGACTCATCTCTTTTTGTGTGGGACTGAGTGAAGGATAGTGAATGGTTCTCTAGGCGAAGAGAATGCATTTTTCTTCTGCTTTGAGGCAGTGTTGAAATTAAAAAAGAGCACAAACTCTTAGGTTAGGATGGTATAAATGGAGATAATATTATACTTTTAGTAATACTTAAGCTACATTGAGCAATTTTTACATGCCAGACAGCATGCTGCATCTTTATACACATTAAATCATTTCTTTATGAGATTATAACAATGACGATAACAGTGACAATGATTCTATGAATTGGACACTAACTGATAAAGTGTTGGAAAGATCTAGATTTTTGCTGCTAAGCTCTAGATTTTTCTAGCAGTGGTCTTTTCCAGCAACAAAGCTAAATGCTTTCACCGTTAGGTGTATTACATCACAGAATTTGAAACCTGATTTTACCATATTTTTGTAGTTGGGCAAGTTGCATAAACTCTGATAATTTCTAATGATGATATGAATCAAAGCTTTAGTTAGAAGTGGAAATTATAATGCCTATAAGTGCTCAATAAATATTAACCTTCTTCATAGTCTTTGTCTTAATATTACTCCATGTTGCTTTAGCCAACTAAATTTGATTATGATGTAAATTAATATTGTTTGTAAGATGCAGTATGTGGGAAAAGAACATGGCCTCATTTCTAGGAATTCAGGGAACAAACAGAATGCAACAGTTAAAAGCCAAGTAATTGAATCAATTATTTTAGAGAGAAACTACCATAGGTCATGTGAAAAGTACATAACAGAAGCTTCTGTAAATGTCTACTTTAAGTTTTTGTAAAAGTGAAGCAGTATCCTAAAGGGATCTTTCAGCAATAAAGGAGTGTTCTGTTCAACTGCTCATTCTTTTCTTGTTTCTTCTGTTGTGACTTACAAAATATAGTTTATTAATCAAAGAATACCAATTTCACTTAAAATTGTATGATGTTACAGATGAAACAAACTAGGGTGACCATTTTGTACATTTTTCATATTATTTGTTTGTTTTAAAAATATTTTTATTGATTTCAGAGAGGGAGGGAGAGAGAGGTAGAAATATAAATGAGAGATGCCAAAACCGGTTTGACTCAGTGGAGAGTGTCGGCCTGCGGACTGAAAGATCCCAGGTTCGATTCCGGTTAAGGGCATGTACCTGGGTTGCGGGCACATCCCCAGTGGGAGATGTGCAGGAGGCAGCTGATCGATGTTTCTCTCCCATCGATGTTTCTAACTATCTCTCTCCCTTCCTCTCTGTAAAAAAAAATCAATAAAATATATTTAAAAAAATAAAAATAAATATATGATGAGAGAGAATCATTGATGATGAATGAGAGAAAATCATTGATTGACTACCTCCTGCATGCCCCACACTGGGGATCCAGTCTGCAACCTGGGCGAGTGCCCTAACCCGGAATCTAACCTGGTCAATGCCCAACCACTGAGCCATGCTAGCTAAGCATCCCATATTTTTTAGATAGGTAAAGTATGGCTCAGATATATGAGGTAAGTTGCTCAGGTCAGACTGCTAGTTTGTGGAAGAGCTGGACCAAAAGTCTCTTCAGGTTCCCAAGGCTGTGCTTAAAAGAACCCCACAAATATAGCATTTCTATTGTTAAAATATATTAGTTTTACATTAAAGAAGCTAATAAATCCATTCTCTTTAGGTAAATAATCTGTTAAATATCAAAATACCACTTTCTAGGAGAATAATGTTGTATCAGTTTAACCCTTTGTGGTCATATTAAATTTGGACATGGGTGTCGTACTGGTCGGAATTAATTTCCATTGAAAGAGCAGTGATACAGAACATGCAAGATTATGAAGGATAAACAAGATTTATTAATTCTTTTTTGGAACTACGTCACTACTAGTAGAATCACTACAAACGTTATCACTTTCTACGTCAGAGTCAGTATTCAAGGTGCCAAAATAAAACTCTTCATCATTACTTTCAGATTCGCAGTACACTTCTTTCGGTAACTTTCTTTTTGCCATTTTGGAGTACTATTTTGAATTATCTTAACAAGCGAGAATGCCTAACTACAGTTAAATGTAATTTGTAAAGCTTTATTTGAAATTCTGTGAAGTATCTCCGAAGCTTGTCGATTCCTTCACTCTCAAAAGGTAATTGACTCGCCACGGTGTTTTGCATGGCGAGTATGGAACGAACGCGTTTGTTTATATTGAGTTTCGATATCTCTGATTGGTCAGGGCAATGTTTTGGTTCGTGACAAGGTCGCTTAGACACTTAAGAGCTTTCAGAGAAATTATGAACTGATACATGAATGAATAGAGTTAAGATTCGTACGGTTCCTTGCTGTGGTGGCTGAGAGCAGACATACGACCGGAACGGTAAAAAAGCTTTGGTGGCTGAGAGTAGACAAATGACCGCAAAGGGTTAATATTCAATTTTTTCTTAAAAATTAAGGCACATCATGCTCTTAGGTATAATAATATTTTGTTATTTTAACTCACCAATGGGCATAAGAATCCATAATTTCATCCAGGTTAACATGGACTAACATTTATTTTAACAACATAAAGGATAGTAAATTGTGTCCAAGGTCTCACAGTCATCCTCTAGAGGAAGTCATGTTTCAAGGGACCTCTTCAGAGTAGTAAACAAAAGATGCCCAAGGGACAGGATCAGCTTCGGCAACATTTCCTGAGCTTTTTCCAACTCAATTTCTCTCACATACTGTTATATCTCACTAAGCCTTTCATCCTTTTAATGATTTTTGGCTCTGATTCTTGAGGATATTCATTTAAAGTTCTCAGGAGTTTAAAGGTAAGTTCAATATGACTGCATTTCTTCCATGAATACATTGGGGTGTTTTAGGAATCATAATGCTAACTTAAGATATTGAACTCATGCAAAATTTGGATACACTTATTTGATTTGTTCCTCTTCAAGGGATGGCCTAAAAAAAAAGATAATGGCAAAAACACAAATATTCCAAAAATTGCCAAATACTGTACATAAATTAAAATATTTTATTATACAATTTTAAAACATAAAATAATGTTAAAATGTACAATTTTTCCCTTTAGAAATGGTTCCCAATAAAATTTTATATCATCATCTAAAATATATGGATATTTAGTGAAAAATATTAATAAAACGATCAGTGTGAATCAGGTTTTATTAAAGTCCTTTAATATGCAGTATAGTAGATTAAATCTCCATGTATTTATGAAGCACCTTAATGTGTGCAATATTGAGCAAAAAGGAATACTGCTTATCTTTTCTACCTGGAATATTCTTTTGTATCTCTAATTAACCAAACTTCATGGTTAAAATCAAATCACACCAAACTGTGCTACAGATCTGATGACCACCTTACCATAATTTAGCACTTCTCTTATGTTGCCTTGTGTTGAAATTTATCGTTTTAATGTTTATATTTAGAAGGGAATATAGGAAAGTAATTATTATTAGTGATTCTGTTGTCAGACTATCTGGGTTCAAACCCAGTCCTGCCACTTACTGGGTTTGTTACTAAAATTTATAACTGGGTAAGTTACTAAAGCTTTCTGGAAGTTAATTTTAATTCCCCTTTTGGTAAAATGAGGGCAATAGATTTAAATTTCACTAAAAACAGGATTTTGTGTGTGCGTGGGGGGGTGCATGTGTATGAGAGTGTGTATGTATTTTGAAAAACGATTTAGAACGTAAACTTCTTGTTGATTGGGACTACTGATACTTCCCAGTATATCTCAGAGTGTTAGGTTGCTAATCAAAATTATAATCGTAACAAAATAACTCAATCCCTGACTATTCCAGCTAGAGTATTAGGGAAGCTTCATTTCATTTCAATACACATTCATTAACCTTGATAAAGTCAAGTCCTCCTGGAAAAAAAGAATCTAAATTCTAATCAAAGAAACAGACATTGTAAACTGATAAGACACTAAAAATGTATAAAATAACATCAGTACATCCAAGATAGGAAAAGGGAGAATAACTACTTTTTTTTAGGTTACCAGGAAGGCTTTTCAGAGGTTGTGCAATTCATACAAGATTTTGAGAATGAACAGGAGTTTTCCAGGTAGACAAGAAAAGTAAGAGTATGAGCTCAAAGATAGGAACATGCAATTGCAACATCTAGATGTGAGGGGGTGGATGCATTTTTTTTTAATTGCCTGTTGCTAGAGGCTAAAGTCTAACTGCAGTGGCAGGTAAACAGAGGGAGGAGTTTAAGTGTAAAAAACCATGGTGAAGTTCTTTACACTTTACCCTTTCAGATTTTTAAAGGTATCTTACAGAGAGTTGGCAGGAAGAAGGGAGGAACTGAGCTTAGAGATAAGGTGACTAATTCAAAGGCCATTGCCAGGATTTATGATGATAAGGACACAAATTAAGGCATTTTTCTGGGTAATAATACTAATAATGATTTTTCTGGGTAATAATAATCTAGATAGATATATAAAAGACTAAGTGTCCATCCATCTGACCAGTAGTTATGACCACCAGGGGACAGACGCTCAATACAGGAGCTACCATGATGCACACTGTCCATCTATATATATAAAAGCCTAAGCGACTGAACTACCTAACAACTGGTCAACGCTCAACTCAGGAGCTGTCCCCTGGTGGTCAGTGCACTCCCACAGCTAACCTCCAATGGCCAGCCAACCTCCCACGGCCCCAGTTGGCCCTGATCGCCGGTCAGGCCAAGAGATCCCACCTGTGCATGAATTTGTGCACCGGGCCTCTAGTTGAAAAATAAATGGCACCATGGACCTGGCACTGACAAACCAACACTCAGCTTCCCCCAAGTGGTACACACCGGAGCACCACTACCCCAGAGCGACACCCCACCAAATTGCAGCCAGTGCTGCTGAGACCCCATGGCACAAAATGCGGTCCACAGCCCAGCCCAGCCTGGAAATAGTAGCTTTGGGCGCCAGGTAATGACATCATGTAGCAACACCCAGCTTCCTCTCCCTAGTGACTAGCCTCCTTGCAGTTTCTTCAGCCCAGGAACATGAATTGCTTTATAGTCAGGTTCAAGTATTTTACAATTTAACCAAATGTTTGTGAAAGGTTTTCATGTGCCTCATCTAATTTGATCCTTACAGAAGTCCTGGAGTAGGTAGATAGGAGACTTGGTAGAATCCTATTTTCTTTTCATTAGCCAGACAATGGAGATTTAGAAAGTTTAGAAACTTGATCCGACTTAAAAGAAGTAAGAAATGGTGGACCTTGAAAATGACTTCAGGTTTTCTCACTGCGCAGATTATAGTCAAACACTGCTACAGTTAAATATTTTACCCTTTGTTCTCCCTGCATGATCTACAATAATAATCTGCTTTGAGTTGATATTTACTGCTGTATTGCTGACAATTACCTGAAAGAGAAATTGGGGTGCTTCACTGGGCTGGAAAAAGTTTAACTAAATCAGAAAGCAGGTCTAATTAAGCAAGTTTATCTATATATATATATATATATATATATATATATATATATATATATAGCTCACAGGTGCCAATCACATGCATGTGTTTTGATCTGTCATTGTCAATCATGAATTTGGTTGACACTTCTATTATAGAGAAAGGGTGAATAGCGATATTAAAATATTTCTTCTAATTAATTTCCTTTCAATGTGCATGGATACTTGTAATGATAATATTAATAATGGCTATGCTTTATCAAATATACACCATGTTTTATCAATGTTACATCCATCATCTTATTTCTCCATCACAATAGTTGTGCAAAGTTAGTAAATCATTACCTCCATTTTAAGATTAAAAAATTGAATTAGAATTTTGATTGTCCAGAGTCACATTGGTAGTGAATGACAGATCTAGCATATTATTTATGATTCTAGGGACCTAACAGTCTTAACTACTAAGATAGTTCATGAAGAGAAGCTGCTTTTCCCAGGGACACTTGAAAGAAAAAGAAATAATCACATTTGTGAAATGATTGGATTTGGAAAAGTTAAAGAGAAGATAGAATCTCTAGATTGCTGATGTGAGTGGTGAGGTGAATATGGTATCACCAAATTGTAAGTTACATAGGCACTTTAGGACAAAAACTGTTCACTGAACAAGGCTCATAAGTTATACTTGTGATTATTAAGTTTGAAATTTTATGGTATTTATAAATCCCAAGATTTTTAGTAAAAGCAAAAAACAAACAACAACACAAAACTTCAACTAATATCTAATTATATACTCTACCCTCAGTGACACTCAGGTACATCCAGATTCAGTTGCATATCACCATTCTCTCATATAATAGGCAGAACTACTGCTAGACGTATGCATAATGGCAGTCAGTGGACCCTCCTATTCTTGTGAGACTAGTCAGAAACCCAGTATATCCCAGGCACACTTAGTTACCCAGAAATAACCCTGAAATCTTTAGTTTCTTACCACATAATTTAGCGAAGTATTCACAATTCATCCTCACTTTTTGCACTGTAGGCACATAGACCTTATTTCTCTGTCCCAGAATGAAACATAGGGTCTTTATACATGCTACTTCCTGGCTGGAAAGTTCTCCTCTTTTCCAAATTAACTCTTGCTTTTTATTCTGTTCTAATTATCTATGTACCTTTTTTTTTTTTGACACTGCCTTACTGTTTTTATTACAATAACTTTGTAATATACTTTGAAATCATGGAGTGTGATGCCTCTCCAGCTTTGATTTTCTTTCTTAAGATTACTTTGGCTATTTTGGGTCTTCTGTGGTTCCACATATATTTTAGGACTGTTTGTTCTATTTCTGTGAAAGATGTCTTTGAAATTTTGACAGGGATTACATTGAATCTATAGATTACCTTGGATGGTATGGACATTTTAACAATATTAATTCTTTCAATCCATGAGTACAAAATATTTTTGATTTATTTGTGTCTTCAGTTTCTTTCCTTAATGTCTTATAGTTTTCAGTGTATAGGTCTTTATTTCTATGGCTAAATTTTATTCCTAGATATTTTTTATGTAATTGCAAATGGGATTATTTTATTAATTTCTCTTTGTGATGGTTTTTTATTAACTTATATGTATGCAACAGGTATTTGTATATTGATTTGGTATCCTGTGACTTCATAAACCTTTAAAGTAAAAGGTATTTGGTTGAGGTAGGATAAGGGTGGAGTTGTAAGGACTTGAAAAAAGAGAAATAAAGAAGATAAGAAATTGCACTTTGGGAAAGATACAGTTAGGTTATGTCTATTGGTTTCAGAGGGTTCTGATTTTAATTATTGAAGTAAGATTCAGCAGCTGCCAGAGGACCTCAGGAAGCTAAAAACCTTAATCAGAGCAATGTATTTCCAACGCTACACTTACCTCAAGCCCGCCCCCCCCCCCCTTTATTCTTGTGGTCTGTTGTAGAATAATTTACTTTTAGCTAATTTGCATTCAGTGGCTCAGTCTGTAATTTAAGGAAGTACTAAGTTAGGCCACTCCTGATTTTATAGTTAAGAACATTCAGAGTAGTCATGGGGGTTATTCACATTCCCACTGCAATGAATTGGCAGCAATATGGTTAAGAAGGACACTTTCTTCTAACTCTAAAGTCCAGTAATTTTATTACATATCCCAGAAGTCTTTGTATACCCATTAAAAATATTGATGATATTATCATATAACCAGTACATATAAAATAAATTGTGCAAGACCTCATTGGTTTTTATAATACTTTTTTTCTTCTGCTGATTTGTAATGCACAGTACTGTGATCTGACGCTGCTAGACCTAGAGAAATGAAATATGACCTTGGTGAATAAAATGTAATTAATTTTAATCATATTGATGTTATGTAAAACAAAGGCTTTTTAACTTGTGCCTCTTTGCATAAAATATAGTCTCTCAAACATGGACAACAAGCTGGATATCTACAGAAGGGAGTTAGTGGATGTTCAGGGTGTTCCTCTCTTCTGGAGCATTGCTGAGGAGTGGTCCCAGGTGGAGTCATTTGAAAGCCGACCAGATGACCTTTTGATCGCCACCTATCCCAAATCTGGTAAGACCTTTTCATTTATTTGCACAGTTGACCCTTGAACAACATGGATTTGAACTGCATGGATCTACTTACTTAAGGATTTAAAAAATATATATACAGTTGACTGTCCATATTCCCAGGTTGTGCATCAGCAGATTCAACCAACTGTAGATGGAAAACAGTATTTTCTTTTCTTTCTTCTTTATTGATTAAGGTATTACATGTGTCCTTATGCCCCCAGAGCCCCTCGACCCCTCCGCTCATGTCCTTATCCACCTGATGTTTGTGTCCATTGGTTATGCTTATATGCAAGCATACAAGTCCTTTGCTTGATCTCTCTCCCTTACCCCACCCTTTCCCTACCTTCCCTCTGAGTTTTGACGGTGTGATCGATGCTTCTCTGTCTCTGGATCTTTTTTTGTTCATCAGTTTATGTTGTTCATTATATTCCATAAATGAGTGAGATCATGTGATATTTATCTTTCTCTGACTGGCTTATTTCGCTTAGCATAATGTTCGCCAGTTCTATCCATGCTGTTGCAAATGGTAAGAATTTCTTCATTTTTACAGTAACAGTATTTTCCATCTTCAGATGGGAACTCAAAGATTTTGAGAGCTGACTGAATTGTTCTACTACATCATTTTATATAAGACACATGAGCTTCTGGGGACTTGGGGATCTGCAGGGATTCTGAAACTTTCTGTGAATACAAAGGACAGACGTCTGTGGTTAAGTTCTGAGGGAGTCAAAAGTTAGTCAGAACCCCTAACCCCTGCATTGTTCAAAGGCACTGTACTTGATGATTACTTATTGATCCGTATGTGTAAGCCCAATGATTAGCAGATTACTTGTTAAAGGATCATTGTAGCTGTTTGTTGCTGGTGTAGTTTTGTTTCAAATTAGACAAACTCACTTCCTACTGGAAGCTCTATCTAAAGAAAAATTAATGCTGTACATATAAATGATTTGGTACATTAGAATATGAATATATGGATATATATACTTCTATATAATTTAATGTTTAAATATTTTGCTCATTTTAATATTTTAAAATGTTTTGTAAAATATTAATATTTCATTGTTTTCAACATGTTTTATAAATATGTTTAAAAATACTTTGTTATAAATTTAAACAACTGCTCTCTTTAATAAACAGTCTCAAAAAAGAGAATGTAAGCCCTACACACTGAAAACTATAAGACTTAAGGAAAGAAACTGAGAAATAATATGAGTTTTGGTTTTACCATTTTTATATATTTACTAGAGGCCCAGTGCACAAAAATTTCTGCACTGAAGGGGGGGGAGGGTCCCTCAGCCTGGCCTATGCCCTCTTGCAGTCTGGGACCCCTCAGAGGATGCCCACCTGCTGGCTTAGGCCTGCTCTCTGGGGGGATCGGGCCCAAGCTGGCAGTCAGACATCCCTCTAGCAGCCTGGGAGCCCTCGGGGGATGTTCACTTGCCAGCAGGGAGCAGGCCTAAGCTGCAGTTGGACATCCTTAGCGCTGCTGAGGAGGTGGGAAAGGCTCCCACCACCACTGCTGTGCTGGCATCTGGCAGCCTGGCTTGTGACTGAGCAGAGCTCCCACTGTGGGAGCGCACTGACCACCAGAGGGCTGCTCCTGCATTGAGCATCTGCCCCCTGGTGGTCAGTGTGTGTCATAGTGACCAGTCATTCCCAGTCGTTCTGCTGTTAGGGTCAGTTTGCATATTACCCTTTTATTATATAGGATAGAGGCCTGGTGCATGGGTGGGGGCCGGCTGGTTTGCCCTGAAGGTTGTCCTGGATCAGGGTGGGGGTCTCGCTGGGGTGCCTGGCCAGCCTGGATGAGGGGCTGATGGGTGTTTGCAGGCTGGTCGCACCCCCTTCAGGGTGGGGGTTCCCAGTGGGGTGCCTGGCCAGCCTGGGTGAGGGGCTGAAGGCCGTTTTCAGTCTGGCCAAGCCCTCCAGGTGACAGAAGCTCCCAGCCTCTCCTTTTTTTCTTTTTTCTTTTTTATTCTGGGATTTATTTTCCTTCTATAATTGAAACTTTGTAACCTTGAGAGAAGCTCAGAGATGACCCGAGTGGGTGGGAGGGAAGCTTGGCTTCCTCCATAGCCAGAGACAACCCACTCCTGCTCGCTCCAGCTCCGTGGCTACTGCTGGCTGAAAGCAGGTATCTGGGGTTTATTTACCTTCTATAATTGAAACTTTGTTGCTTTGAGTGGAGCTCAAAGCCGGCCACGGCAGCTGGGAAGCTTGGCTTCCGCCATCATTGGGGCAACCAAGCCTCCTGCTTGCTCCAGCTCCGTGGCTGCCAGCTACCATCTTGGTTGGGTTAATTTGCATATAGTCGCTCTGATTGGCTGGTGGGTGTGGCTTAAGGCATAGCAAAGGTACCATCAATTTGCAGTTTGTCTTTTATTAGTGTAGATTAATAAGAAACTATTAAGAAAGTCCTTGGAAGGTACTATTACACAAATAGTTCATCTACAAAGGTGCTCTTTGATGCTGAATTTTTTCTAATGTACTAAATATTAGATGGCTAGGTGGCTACACATAAATTAATCATGTACTCTTTTTGGTCATTTTCTTTTCTTTTGTTCCAAGTTAAGGATCTCTTACCCTTTGAGACAGTATGGAGGGACCTGGAGAATATTATGCTATGCAAAATAAACCAGCCAGAGAAAGATAAATATCACAGGATCTCACTTATATGTGGAATCTAATGAACAAAATAAACTGATGAACAAAATGATCCAGAGACATTGAAGCATGCAACAGACTAATGTATTTCAGAGAGAGGGGGCAGGAAGAGATTAACCAATGAACTTATATGTATATATGCGTAGACAGACAGGAAGCGCCTGGGGAGGGGGCAGGCGTGGGTTGGAGGGGGTCAATGGGGAGGAAAAAGGGGGACATCTGTAATACTTTCAACAATAAAGATAAATTTTTTTAAATATTCAAGTTAAATAATTTTTAAAATTTTATTGTATTTTAGAGAGAGGAAGGGAGAGAGAGAGAGAAAGAGAAACATCCATGTGGGTGAAAAACATCAATTTGTTGCCTCCCAATAGAACATGAAACCTAGATATGTGTCCTGATGGGGAACTGAACCTGTCTCCTTTTGGTGTACAGAAGGATGTTTCCACTGAACCATACCAGCCAGGGAAAGCTAACTAAACCATATCTTTTTTTCAAAACTCCTAGAAAATAAACATTTTCAACTGAAAGCATATCTAAAATGGAATTTCTTTCTATAAAATTTCATTGGCCACAATTTGAACCACCCATTTCAACATAGGAAATGAAATATGTTGAATTTAGGTCTCTTTTATTCTATGAATTATTGCTTAAGCCTATGCATATTAGGCAAAAAAACTTCAAGTATAGTATTGAGTTGACCCACATTTTTCTTAGTACTATAATTGTCTGAGTTAGAAGGATAGAGATGAGTCTTGTACTCGTGATTTAGGGACATGAAGGAGTAAGAGTTGTCCACAAAAAGGACTAAATAAAAATGAGGCCTAAAGTACTCTAATATCTGGAACCAATTCAAAGGTGCCTCCATATGCAGATCACTCTTCAAAAACTATGCTGTTTGCAAGGATTAATTATTTAATTTTTTAGTTCCCACCCTCAATGATTATACAGTTTAGAGACTATCATTTCATGTTTCGTAAAGGGGAAAGAGCAGGGAACAATTAAGAAGATATTTTTCTCTTATGAATTGTAATCACTTTTTAAACAGTATCTTGATAACCAGATCATCGAGTGACATAGACAATTAAATGGAGCATATGCTCATGTACATTATAGCAATTTCTCAGAATCTGGTAAGACACAATTTCATAAACAACAGAGTAACTTGATCCACTGTGTTCAAACAGAATATATTGTCTTTGACTTGGTAGTGTCACACCGGTCACCACAGATAAAATGACAAAGTTCTCTTTGTTTTCCTTCACCCCTGTTTTTCTCTTCACCAAAATGAATCATAAGTGTCTATAATGAAAGAGTATTTACTTATTCTAATAATCATATTATACTCCACTTCCACCCAAAGATAATATCTGAATAAGAAGAAATTTTGATGAATATATATCTAGATCTAGATCTAGATCTAGATCTAGATGAATATATATATAAAACTATATATATATATATATATATATATATATATATATATATATATATAGTTAATAGGACCAGTGGAAGTCTTTAACATTTGAATATTTGGTGATCATTACACACACAAAAATTCAGTTTTACCCAAAGTGCCCTTCAGTCCCAAAGAATAATAGTCTTTTTGATATTAATAAAAATGTATAAATTGGAGTTCAGAGTCATTAAAATTGGCTGCTTCCCCCATCTATCCCACACAGGAAAATGAGCTATCATTGCTTCCACAACATCTCTTTTCTAAAATTTTGTTTGTTAATTTTTATTTTTTTATTGATTAATTTGAGAGAAATAAGGGGGAGAGGGAGAGAGAGAGAGAGAGAGAGAGAGAGAGAGAGAGAGAGAGAGAGAAGAGGGGGGCAACATAGATTTGTTATTCCACTTATTGATGCATTCATTGGCTGATTCCAGTATGTGGCCTGACCAGAGATTGGAACTGGCAACCTTGATGTATGGGAGGATGCTCTAACCAACTGAACTACCCAGTCAGGGCCCACAATGTCTCTTTTATACCCCATATTTTACTTCCTTTTCAGGCTTTACTTTTATGAACATTTTAATCAGATTTGACACATATGCACAATACATGCATACAGCATATGTTAAAGATAAATAAGGATGTCTACTAGAAAAAGAGAGAAGAGAAAAAAGGCATGAATTCAAAGAGCACGGTTTTGTTTTTGATGTTACATAATGTCTTGTGACCGTCTCATACTCTTTTTGACAGAAAAGTTTAGTTCCTTCTTTCTTTCATTTTTTCTTTTCTTTTTTTTTCTAGGAACAACCTGGGTCAGTGAAATAGTGGATTTGATCTATAACAATGGAGATGCAGAGAAATGTAAACGGGATGCAATATACAACCGAGTGCCATTCATGGAACTTATAGTTCCTGGAATGGAAAATGGTATTTTCTCTTAATGTTCTTTTTCACCATAGGAGTAAATTCCTCTATCTTTTAGTGATAGATATGAATCATAAGTGTCTATAATAAAAGAGTATTTACTTATTCTAATAATCATATTATACTCCACTTCCACCCAAAGATAATATCTGAATAAGAAGAAATGTTGATGAGTATATATATTTTTTTGTTAATAGGACCGGTGGAAGTCTTTAACATTTGAATATTTGGTGATCATTACACACAAAAATATTCAGTGTTTGATTCAATATAGAATCATATCTACTGCTAGTTAGCTTATCTTTATAGACTCGAGAAAAAAAATGTTGAATTTAGGTCTCTTTTGTTCTATGAATCATTGCTCAAGCCTTTGCAGATTGGGCCGCAAACTATTCACATGTAGTATTGAGTCGACCCACCTTTTTCTTAGAGCTTGAAAAAAATTTTTACATTATTACATTGTCATAAAGTCTTACATTATTAAATTTTTTTAAATTAGTCATGAACCTCATAGCTTAATTTGATCTCAAGAAAGCTGGAAAGGGATGAAAAACAAATTGCTAGTTATAAAAATAGTCATGGGGATATAAAGTGTGCTAGACTTAAACCAGGGTGATCACTTCAAAAGATATTATAATGTCTAATCACTATGTTGTACACCTAAATGAATATTATATTGTATGTCAACTGTAATTAAAAAATAAATTTAAAAATATATATTAAAATGCCAAAAAATAAAGAAGAAAGGGGATTTTGAAACTCTCTAGTTCCATTTTCTCACATTGTAAATGAGGCAAAGAAGAAGATAAATGAAGGAAAAATTTAGACATCTTGACCTACTGCTGTTTCTGTCTCATCAGATATTATATATGAAGATTTTATATATATTACGAAGATAATAAACTCTACAATTCATAGGCAATAAAACAGCCTAACTAACCAAAATTAATCATTTTTTAATCTCATGTAGATTTTAGATTTATATGAGGTCATTTAGCCATATAATCATTTCAAGCCATATAATGGGGTTAAAGTTTACAAAGTCTTAGATTTTATTGTAATTGACCTTTATGATTCCACATTTATAATGTAATTTAACTTTTATGCTTATAGGCATTGAGGATTTGAAAAAAATGCAGTCTCCTCGATTAGTGAAAACACACTTGCCTGTTCAACTTCTTCCTTCTTCATTTTGGAAGAATAACTGCAAGGTAGCAAAATTTAAATAAAAAGATTCTTATTTGTGTTGTAATTTCTTTTACTAATTATGTAGGAATTAAGATGAGTTTTCAACCCCTGGGTAAATCATTGTAAAAAAATAATAATGTGGTCCATATATTAAAGATCAAAATATACCAATGGATTTCACTGCTATAGCTAAGGGATTTCTAATACTCAGTGCCCAAGCCATAAGATTCTCTCAGGTTTCCCTTCTCTAAAATACCTTTCTGTCTAAATCCTTTCACTGTCCACTTGTAAACAATAGATATTTAAATACCCCAGAACTGCTTATTCATGAATTCAGTGTCATTGCAATTTATAAACATCTATACTAATAAAAAAGTAATATGCTAATTAGACCAGGAGACCTTCAGGACATCCTTCCAGACAAAGCCATGGTGGTGGGGCTGAGGCAGAGGCAGTTAGTGGAAATCAGCCTGGTGGGGGGGGGGGCAGTTGGGGGTAAGCAGGCTGGCGGGGGGGCCAGTTTGGGGTGAGCAGGCCAGCACAGGAGGTCAGTTGGGGGTGAGCAGGCCAGCAGAGGGGCAGCTGGGGGTTTTCCCTTGGATTTTTGGAATAGTTTGAGAAGGATAGATGTCAAATTTTCTTTGGTTAAAATTCACCTGTGAAGCCATCCAGTCCAGGAACTTGTTTTTTGGGAGTTTTTTTAAAAAAATTATTATTATTACTGCTTCAATTTCCTTATTTGTAATCAGTCTATTCATATTTTCTGATTCTTCCTGATTCAGTTTTGGAAGATTATATGTTTCTAGGAATTAATCCATTTTGTTCAGATTGTCCACTTGGTTGGCATACAGTTGTGTGTAATATTTTCTTGCAATCCTTTGTATTTCTATGTCATTTGTTACTTCTTTTATTTCTGATTTTATTTATTTGTTCCTCTTTCTCTTTTTTGTTTTTGTTTTTGGATGTGTCTGATTAGAGGTTTGTCAATCTTGTTCATCTTTTCAAAGAACCAGCTCTTGTTTCCATGGATGATTTGTACTTTTTTTAGACTCTATTTTGTTTATTTCTTCTCTGATCTTTATTATTTCCTTTCTTCTACTCATTTTGGAATTTGTTTTTTGTTTTTTTCTACTTTATTTAAATGTAAAATTAGATTGTTTATTTGAGATGTTTCTTGTTTCAAATATGCCTGTATCTCTATGAATTTCCCTTCCAGGACTGCTTTAGCTGTGCTTCATATGTTTTAGGTTGGGTTTTCATTTTTATATGTTTCAAGGAATGTTTTCATTTTTCTTTAATCGAATTTTTAACCCATTAAGTGCTTGGTAACATGTTATTTAGCCTCCATTGCTTTGTGTGTTTTCAGTTTTTTTCTTGTGGTTGATTTCTAGTTTCATACCGCTATGGTCAGAAAAGATGCTTGATACGATTTCAGTCTTCTTAAATTTACTGATACTTATTGTGTGCCCTAATATGTGGTCTATCTTGTAAAATGTTCTATGAATATCCTGTAATTCTGATGCTTTGGGGTGATATGCTTTGCAGATATCAATTAAATCCATCTGGTCTCGTGTGCCATCTAAGGCTGCTGTTCCTTGATTTTCTGTCTGGAAGACTTATGCATTGATGTCAGTGGGGTATTAAAATCCCCCGCTATGACTGTATTATTGTCAATCTCTCCCTTAGTCCATCAAAATATGCTTTATATATTTAGGTGCTCCTATGTTGGGTTTATAAATGTGTACAATGGTTATATCCTCTTGTTATGTTGATTCCTTTATCATTATGCAGTGTCTTTCCTTGTGTCTTTATAGCCTTTGTTTTAAAGTCCATTTTGTCAGATAAATGTATTACTACTCCATTACATTACCTTTTGCATGAAATATCTTTTTCTATCCCTTTAGTTTTAGTCTGTGTGTTTCTTTATTATGAGGTGGATCCTTTGTAGACAACATATATATAGATCCTGTTTTCTTATCTATTCAGCTACCGGCCAGGGGTGGGCAAACTTTTTGACTCCAGGGCCACAATGGGTTCTTAAACTGGACCGGAGGGCCGGAACAAAAGCATGGATGGAGTGTTTGTGTGAACTAATATAAATTCAAAGTAAACATCATTTTTTAGTTTTATTCATTTCAAACAGGCAGGATCTGGCCCTTGGGCATAGTTTGCCCACGGCTGAACCCTGTGTCTTTTCATTAGAACATTTAAGCCATTTGCATTTAAAGTGATTATTATAGGTATGTATTTACTGCCATTTTATTCTTTATAGTTATGTTCCTCTGTTTTTCTTTTATTTGTCTTATTCTTCTCCTACTACTATTCATTCTCCTTCCTCTTCATTATAATCATTATAAACAGGGATAGAGTGAATAATGTTTCATCTTTATTGACTGAATTTATCCAAAAGTATTTTATTTTTAATGAAAAATATGACATTTTTTCAAGTCTAAAAATTGCTGTTTTTTTATTAGCTTTTCTAAGTGATGTTACGGAAAAATATTCTAAATGTTAGAATAATATTAATTTTTGTTAATTTAATATTTAATTCTTATTTCACTTGGTATTCCATATTTCAAGAGGTGTCTTTTCAAAGGCTGAAGAGAACCCTGAGGTGTGAGAGATGAGAAGACTTTGTGTTAAAATAATTAGGATTTAATCAATATTCTATGTCAGGATGTATCTACACACACTCAGATCGGGAAATGAGGAAAAGAAAAAGGCATTCTGTCAAGGTAATCAAAAGTTTACACATTTTTAAAGAATATAAAAAAAATTATGATTTATCATCTCTTTCCACAGATGGTCTATGTGGCACGGAATGCTAAAGATGTGGCTGTGTCCTATTATTATTTCTACCAAATGGCAAAATTGCACCCAGAGCCTGGTACCTGGGAGGAGTTTCTGGGTAAATTCATGACTGGGAAGGGTGAGTCCACTTCTTACTTTAATCATGGAGTTTCATAATGAAAAGTTTTTATTTTTGCAAGGCTATATAAAGTTCAGATATAAATTTTGTATTTATTATAAACCTAATGTGCCCTCAGCACTCTACTAATGCATCAGGGAGACAATAGGAGAAAAAGAATACATTGCCATCTCTTCCCTATAAGGACTTTTGGAAAATATATGACACACAGGTTTTTAAGCCCTTGCTCTCATTGTTTCATTAGTACTTGGTGACTACTGCCTTGTTGTATGTCATTGTATTGTTTTGATTTTATACATATTTCTTCGACTCTCTTTTTTAAATTCAAATTTGACTGTTTTTTTTTAAGTCTGCATGAAGAAAAAATCAACAAAAAATAGAAATAACAAACTGTACAAATGCATATTTAACACATGAAATACAAAAAAACTAAATTTCTTAATGTATACAGAGCTTTTGTAAATTGATAAAATCAAACTCCTAGTTTTAAACTCCTATTAAAAACTGACCAATAATCCAATTAAATGGAACATAGAAATGGAAATAAAAATAGCTTTAAACATATGAAACCATATTTATAAGACGAGAAATGTAAATTAAAATGATGAGATGCCATTCATATTTCACCTATCAGACTGACAAAGATAAACACATTGTGTTGATGGGAGTGTGGGGAGCCAAGCCATCTCACGGATTGTTGGTGAGATGATAAACTGATACAAACTATATAGACACCAAGTTGGCAATAAAGGAAAGCTTGTAAAGTTGTTTTGTTTTCTTTATTGATTTAAGGTATTACATATGTGTCCTTATCACCCCATTGCCCCCCCCCCCCACTCATACCCTCATCCCCCTGTTGTCTGTGTCCATTGGTTAGGCTTATATGCATGCATACAAGTCCTTTGGTTGATCTCTCCCCTTACCCCCACCCTCCCCTACCTTCCCTCTGAGGTTTGACGGTCTGATTGATGCTTCTCTGTCTCTGGATCTATTTTTCTTCATCTTTGTGGCAGCCTTTGCAAATGAATGGACTCTCTTTTCTTAACCATTTCTTCAGTTTAATTCTATAAACTAAAAATTATTGAATGAAGATTTTAACTTCAAGGTTCTTCTTTTCTATCTGTGTATTTTCTCTTTCAGGAAAACATACTTATACCCATGGTAGTAACTCTACTTTAATTTTCATATAAACATTTTCTAAGTCTCTTTTCAAAGCAAATACATCTCAATGGCATCTTGCAATTTTTTTTTTTTTACTCTTGCCATTGTTTGGACTATTCTGTTTTCATAGACTGTCTACTCATTCTTACTATCAATGCCCAACTCTTCTTAGAACTAGATACACTCTACTTCCACCACAGATCTTTCTTCATCTCTCCATCCCTATGCTTTTCTCTTCCTTTTTCCCTCTGCTATGAACATCTGTACCACTCACTGTCTGTATTATTACCTGCCATCTTGCTCTTCTAGTTTTAATTTTATTTACCAAAGGTTGTATTCATTTGCTAAGGCTGCCACAAAGTACCACAGACTGAGTGGCTTAAACAACAAAACTTTATATTCCCACAGTTTTGGGAGCTAAAATTCAGGATCAAGGTATCCTCATGATGGTTTCTTCCGAGGCCCTTGCCATGGTCTTGTAGATGACCGTCTTCTCTGTGTCTTCACATGGTCTTCTCTCTGTATATGTCTGGGTTATAATTATCTCCTCTTAGAAGGAGATCAGTTATATTGGATTAAGACCTGTCAGGGATGTGGAAACTTTCCCATTTCCCTCTTAGTTCCTCTGGCGGGCAGAATGAACATAAGGCAGGTTAACAAAAGTTTTAATACTTGCATTATGGGGAAATCACATAAGCATGAAAATTTCAAAGACAGGAAGGCAATATGAGGTCTATATGTCATTCTGGATCAAGGAGGAGAAACCAGGGAAGTAAGGCAAAAATGTACAAGGAGATCTTTAGTAAACAAGTGTTTATGGGCCATTTTGAAACAATGAGACACATGAAGGATTTTGAGGAAATGGGCTTTGCCAGGCTCCTCCTTGCACCATACCTTATTCAAATTAAACTGGAATATCCCATGATGATATCTCCCTTCCTGGGGCATGTCCACTCTCTTAAATTTTTTTAGTCAATGAAGGGGAAGGCCAAAGTTTCTTCCTGAGCCTCTGAGCCTTGATTATTTTTAGCTTGAAATATGTAATCTGCATGCCAGAATGGCACATTTTGGTGAGACTGATTTTGATCTACATCTTAATGAGCTCATTTTAACTTTACCTCTGTAAAGACACCATTTTCAAATATAGTCACACTAGTGACCTGGTACACTGATTCATGCACATTGAAAGGAAATTAATTAGACACATCCTGGAGCCAACCTTCTGCAGTCTCTCCCCTGAGTCTGCCGAGTGAGTGGGGTCCCTGTGGCAGGTGAGGTCCCTCTGCCTGGCCTGTGGGGATTGGGCTGAAACTGGCTCTCTGACATCCCCTGAGGGGTCCCAGAGTGCGAGAGGGCACTCTGCAAAGTTGCTGTAGTACAAGGTGTGGAATGCAAATGCAAGTGTGCAGTAAACCAGATTCGGGGCCCACAGTGCCCCAGCAACAACATAACCCACAGCCGAAGGTGAAATCATGTGCCACACTAGGAATCAGGCTCCCTCCTCTGGTTTTGGGGCGCATCACCTGAGAACTGTCGCTGCCAAGTCACTGCAGTTCAGCAGTGCTCCCTGGTGGTCAGTGTGCATCATAGCGACCAGTTGGATGGGTGGATGGACACTCAGCATATTAGCCTTTTATATATATATATATATATATATATATATATATATATATATATATATATATATTCAGAGGTATTGGGCTTCAGACTTCAACACATGAATTTCAGGTTAGACACAATTCAGCCATAATACTCTGCTTTCTGGGTCCCCCAAATCTATGTCCTCACATTCAAAATGCATTCACTATATCCCGCAAACCCCAAAAGTCTTAAACTATTCCAGCATCAATTCTGAGTCTAAAATCTCATCTAAATATCATATAAATCACCCCTAGCTGCTTTTGCTCAGTGAGTAGAGCATTGGCTTGTGGACTGAAGAGTCCCGGGTTCAAATCCGGTCAGAGGCATGTACCTTGGTTGCAAAATCCTCCCTGGATAAAATTCCTAACTGTGAACTTGTGAAATCAGATAGTCTTCTTCCAAAATATAATGGTGGGACAACCATTAAGATAAACATTCTCATGTGGAAAAAATAAATAAGATGGGAAAAAAAGCTGAAATTTAGCAAAAGGCAAATTCCATTAGATTTCAATGCTTAAGAATAGTCATCTGGATTAGGGTCCGCCCTGAATGACATCATTTTAACTGAATTACTTCTTTAAAGGTCCCATGACTAAAGTCAGTCATATTCTGAACTACTGACTGATGTTTAGGGCTTCAGCTGAAGAATTCTGGGGAACACAGTTTGTCCCATAATAGAAGTATTTTATTCTAAGTAGATGGTAAATTCAGTGAGAGCAAGGGTGATTTGATATAGTTCCCTTATACTATCATATCTTTTTCTTGAACTAGTAAATAAGCAGTATATATTCCTTACCACTTTTGTTTTGAATTACACTTAGAGTAACGTTTAACAATTTAATAATTCTTGACTCCATGTAAATAGTTTTAAGTTGCAAACATTTTATCTTTTAATGTAGTGGCTTTTGGTTCTTGGTATGACCATGTGAAAGGCTGGTGGGAGAAAAGGAAAGATTATCGTATCCTCTACCTATTCTATGAAGACATGAAAGAGGTAAGAAACAACCACAATTTCTTCTTTATTTTTTGAGGAAACCTATGCTTCACCTTTTTTTGTATCACACTTTCCTTTCCTCTTGATCTATAAATATGACTATTAACTTGACTTGAAAAATTCATCTTTTAGGCAATCCACCTCTTTCTAAATCTACTGCGTCCTACTCTAGTTCAGGCAACTATCTTGATTTATTTGTTCTATCTCATTTTGCATCTATTATCCATTTAGAAAGAATGATCTTGAAACCTAAATAAAAATATTTCATCTTTGAAAAAGGTTTCAAATCTCTTAATGGCTTCTATCCCTATGTGAGAAATAGTCATTACTGTAATTTATGAATTTCAGAATATTTAGTTCCTGTCTATCTCTCCAATATCTTCTGGTGCCATTATTTCTTTTCTCTGTAAGTGAGCTTACCTGAAATATTTCTTCTCACTTTTTTCAGATTAACTTCTTCTTATCCTTCATGTCTTCAATTAAATGTAACTTCTCCACAAAGTTCTTTTATGTCCACAATGTCAAATAATCTACCTCATTATTTTCTATTAAACTCTGTTTTGCTGCTATTATTCTTTAAATAGTATCCACCACCATTTGTAATTATTTTATGTATGTGTTTTTTTACTTATGTTTTGTTGTTCTCTAATGTAAGCTCCTTGAACATAGAGACCAAATTTAATTTATCTATGATTGTTTCCCCAAGTGGCAAACATATGGGAAAACAATTTAATTTCCTTATTTATTTTAGATTTTTTTTCTCATCTTCTGTCTGATTATTAGCATGGAATATATTTCACTCCCTAATTTGATAAAAAAAACTTATTTTGATCTGTTTACACAATCTATTTAAGGATTGTTGCACATTTCTTTAAATTAAATGTTTCTCGAATAGCTTGTCTACAGCTCTCTTTTCTCTTTAACATGGAGCCTATGTGTCTGGGGCAAAGGGTAAATTATATAAGACATCACAAGAATGAGGATGGGCTGAGATCCCTGGAAACAATGTCTACTGACCTCCCTCCCTGTATACTATCTGGTTTATCTGCCTCAATTTCTCAGAATCCAGTGCCTTGACTCAGCCTCATCTTGGTCCCTTAGATTTTTCTGAAATCCTTTAGATGATTATGACTACCATTAATCTCTTATTTGGGAAATCTCTTCTACCATCTCTTGGGAAACCACCTTACCCAGCTAAGGTAACCCCCTCTGGTGGACTCCTCAGTCTAATTCTTTGACTTTTCTGAATCCTATTTAAACCATTTTTTTACCTGTGACTCTGAATCATGGTGATTTATTACCCTAGTTTTGGATCTAGAAGCAATAAGTAGTGGTTGGGGTGGATCTTGAAGAGGATAGGCATTATCTTGGGAGGAAAATTCCCAAATGAGGTCATAATCCAGTCTTCCAGCAAAGGAAGTTTATCTCTTCAAATATGGGAGGAAAATCTATATCTGCTGGCAGAAAAAAAGTTCGAAGTTAGTCAAGGGTCCTAGAGTCCTTGCGTCATCAGATCACCCCCAAATTCTCATTACAAGCTTGAACAGTCCACACTTACCTATCACTCTTCCATTTAACCTTCACATCATGGACTTGGCACAACTGGGAATTAAACTTTCATTGTAATTCCCCCACTAGAATAATTAAATTGTGTGTTTAATCTGCAGCAAATTTAGTTCTTTAGCTACAAGAAATAGATTATTTTAGAGCCATTACAGAAACTCTAGTTCTGTTTCCATGAATTGAGATGGGTAGCTCCAAAAAGCTAACTTTCAGATTGCCCTTATGCCTGATCTTACCAGGTCACTAAGATTATGACTCTCTGCCTCAGTTTGGTTTGTACCACCAAGGTCACCTCACCAATGAATAGCAGGGTACAAACTCTTTGGCCTGAATACCATTCTTTCATTTGTATCTAACATGTTGTCCTATGTATAGTTTGATGCACAGAAAAGGGAAATCATAATAAATACATCAAATGGTTCTTTATTCTTCATTGTTGCCTCTTTCTCCTCCCCATCCTTCCTTATGCTGGAAAATGAACAGGATTTTATTTTACTTTCTCTTAATGTACTCATACTATCAAAAAATCTATGTAAGTGTGAAAGATAAAAAGAGTATCCTTTTTTTCCACTATATAAGAACTCTCTGAGATAAGTAACCTATTATTTTTATTGAGATAAAATTTACATATAACATAATATTAGATTCAAGTATACAACATAATGATTCAATATATGTATATATTGTGAAATTATCACCACATTAAGTCTAGTTGACATTCATCACCACACATAATTAAAATTTTTTTTTTTGGTAATCGGAACTCTTAAAATATACTCTCTTAGCAATTTTCAAATATACAATATAATATTATTAACTATAGTTAACAATTATTCTTGGTCTTAAAGAAAACACTTTTAGCTTTTCACCACTGAGTATGTTAGGTATAGACCTGTCATATATGCCCTGTATATACGTTTTTTCTATACCCATTTTGTCGAGAGTTTTTTAATTACATCTATTGAGATGATAATATGCTTTTTATCTTTCATTTTGTTAATGTGGTGCATCACTTTGATTGATTTACAAATGTTGAACCATCCTAGAACCCCAGGAAAAAAATCTCACTTGATCATAGTGTATGTTCCTTTAAAAGTACTATTGAATTTTTTTGAATATTTTGCATCTGTGCTCATCAGGGATGTTAGCATCTAATTTTCTTTTCTTGTACTGCCCTGGTCTTTGGTATCAGGGTAATGCTAGCCTTATAAAATAACTTTAGAAATGTTCCCTGCCTCTTCTGTTTTTTGAAGAGTTTGAGAAGGATTTCATTCTTAAGAAAATTTTTAGTAGGTAACCTATTCTTGATATTAGCTATAAAAAAAACCCTATGGGATTTTGAAAATTATATCTTATGATAATAGTAACTTGCTTTATCAACATCTTTTATTCTACAGGTTAATTCTATTTTTTAATGTAAAAAGTTGAATTGATTCAGTCTTTTTCTTTGTATTTTTGGGGAAAAAAAATTCTTCTAGCAGATACAACCAAGAGTAGGATATGTACTTGGGAAAGCAAAATGAAAAGTATGGATAAAATATAAAATCATTTCCTCTACCACATTGACATATAGAACATAATTTAACGTGTTTAACTACTTCATGACTAAATCTATGTGAAATAATTTGTTGTCTTTATAATTTTTTAGAATCCAAAGCGTGAAATTCAGAAGTTGATGAAATTTCTAGATAAAAACCTTCCAGAAGAAACTGTGAATAAAATCATCTATCATAGTTCTTTTGATGTAATGAAGCAGAATCCCTGTGCAAATTATACTACTGTACCATCATTTGATATGGATCATTCTGTGTCGCCCTTCATGAGAAAAGGTGAGGACATCATATACTAGTTTCTGTAGTGCTTGTTAGTCACATTAAAGAGAATATAGGTGGATTATTGAGAGCAATATTATAAGAAATGGAAAGAGATTGAGATAAAAATGTAGGAAAACTGAAAACATTTGAGAAAATAATTTATGGCAAAGAAGCTCTATGATTACTGTAATATTAGCATATAAGACAAGTCTTTAATAAGAAATGTTTACTCAAGTGCCTATGTATCAATAAGCATGAGTCTTGGTATCCATTGCTATAGCAGAAGAATAGAATACCCTTTATTTTTCTGAGTTATCTAGATGTGTACCCATCATTCCTTAGAAATTTTGCTGTGGTAGGTAAAAAGCTTATATGATATTACACATACTAAATTAATGAGGGAAAGTATCAACTCCTTGAGGTTGTTGCTATGATTATGGTAAATTATTGCATCCTCAGAATTGAACTCAATGTATAGCTAGCATCTTGCACAAAAATAGTTCTTTAATAAATGATAAATATGAGTTGAATTGAATTGCATGTGTGTGTGTGTGTGTGTGAGAGAGAGAGAGAGAGAGAGAGAGAGAGAGAGAGAGAGAGAGGGAGATTTGTTAGTTGTGTACATGTTAGTCACCTTTGTTATAAAACAAACAACTCAAAGAATCTCAATGGCTTAAAACCACAATATTTAATTTTCACTTAATGTTGGCGGATGTTGGTCATTTGTGGCGGCTGCAGTTCTGCTCAGCACTTTTTTAGTCTGATCAATGTTTATTGACTATCATGGGCTTCCAGTGATGGCAAACCTATGACTCACGTGTCAGAGGTGACACGCGAACTCATTTTTTTTGGTTGATTTTTCTTTGTTAAATGACATTTAAATATATAAAATAAGTATCAAAAATATAAGTCTTTGTTTTACTATGGTTGCAAATATTAAAAAATTTCTATATGTGACACGGCACCAGAGTTAAGTTAGGGTTTTTCAAAATGCTGACACGCCGAGCTCAAAAGGTTCGCCATCACTGGCTTAGCATCTTGTGTTTTCTCTTTCTGAAGCCCAGGCTGATACAACTGCTTGTTTGTGGGATACAACCACTATCATGGTATAGAAGAAAAGCAAGAGAGATAGTGGAAACTTGCAATGTCTTTTAAAAACTTCAATTCAGATCTGGTATATATTGCACATATTCAAATTTCATTGGCCAAAGCATATCAAAAACGCAAGCCCAAAGTTAGTGAGGCAAAGATGAATCACATGACACTTGACAATTTTCAGAGATGTAAAATCTCCTTACCATGACGGAGAGAGAGAATAATACACACCGAGACAGTTTTGGAGAGAGCCTATAAAGGGAATGTTAAAGGTAACTTTAATTATAATGTATCTTGATGTATTCTAGAGATTTTTATTTTAAAAGGTTAGGAAGAATGCCATGAGTGTCTTGCTGGAGATATCTGACTCTCAAGCATGTATGATTTTGCCTCCCAGGAGACATTTGGAAACATGTGGAGGTATTTTTGATGGTCATGAGAAGGGTATGTAACTGGCTCCTAACAGAGGCCAGGGATGCTGATAAACATCCTACAATGCATAGGGCAACCCCACATCCTCCCCAGCAAAGAATCCTCTGGCTTCAAATGTTAAGAGTGGAGATATAAATAAAATGCCACAGTTTAGAAATCCCAGGCCAGATTGAAAAATTTACTTTGACATCTTCTCTTCCATTTTTTAAATCTAAAACTCAACTTCTAGATGTGTCTCCTGTGAGATGTTCTATGGAAATGACATTGTTTTTTTTATCACATATTTATTGCACATGCTGTGCCCTGTGTGTATTCTTCTTTTGAAGTTTTTTAAGTACAGTTAGTATTTTGAAGATTGAGCAACCTATATTAAAGACATATGCTTAAATACATTTAACCCTGTGACTTCCCAATCTTACTTGATCATGGAACTTTTCAAAATAAATTACATTTGACATTGGAAAAGGGGTCTTAAAAGCACTGAAACATTTTCTGTATCTTTTGTTAACAAATCTTCTGAAGTCAAAGAGAATATGTTGGATATTTTCCCAGTGGCATTTCTTGAAGCTACTTAGAAGGTTTTTTCTTCATATAAGATACAGGGAAAATGCATGGAAGTTTTGGAGAACTAAGAAGGTGTAGGAGTCTGGGAGTGGTAGCAGGAGGTAACTAATGGAGTTTTGGGGTAGATGAGACATTCTGAAGGTTTAAAATATAAGCATGATAATTCAAATTAGAATTCATCTTAGATAAAAATTTGACAGTAATCTCAAATTTACCATGTATGCTTCCTTTCAGGTATTTCAGGAGACTGGAAGAATAAGTTCACTGTAGCCCAAAATGAGACATTTGAAGAAGATTATGAAAAGAAAATGAAAGGGTCTACATTGCAGTTTCGTTCAGAAATCTAAGAAGTACCTGCTCTTTGTCTAACTCCTTTAGCTGGCACTTAAATTAGAAAAAAAATCTCTTTAAACATTTAGTGAAATAAACTTTACATGTGGTATTTCCTTATTTACTAATAATGGTGGTTTATAATAGAATATTCAAAGAATTTAAAAGTCTCCATATCAAAAATTAGTACTCTGTGATTTTTAATTACTTCCCACAATGTTTTTACTATTCTTAATGATTAAACAATAAAATAAAGTTTTAAATCTATAAATTTACCTGGTTTAT
Organism: Myotis nattereri; assembly: GCF_964212035.1. NCBI lineage: Eukaryota > Metazoa > Chordata > Mammalia > Chiroptera > Vespertilionidae > Myotis > Myotis nattereri. The sequence continues at coordinate 187,437,558 of NC_138075.1, forward strand.
TTCTTTAAATCCAACTTCTGGGTCTTTGAACTTGCAAAGAAGATATTTAGGGGAGTCTTCAAAATAGAGTGACTAGAACAAAAATATCCCCTTAAAAGGTTTTAGTTTATCTTTGTTATATGATCAGAATGATAACTATGTATGGTAATGAATGTTAGCTAGGAACTTATTGTGATCATTTTACAATATAAACATCTGTGAATTACTTTGCTGTATACTTGAAACTAATATAATGTTTTATGTCAATTATATCTCAATTAAAACAACAAAAACAATTAAGAGTACCATTGTCAACTCCTCTGTCTTCCTTAGAATTCCTGTTTCCTCGGAATATTTGTGGTGCTATCACACATGACTCATGGTCATCTGACATAAGGACAAAATAAGATGCCAGTGTTAGTGTGGTGAAGGTTTGGGAGAGGCAGGCACAAGGTGGAGGGGGTCAATGGGGGTAGGGAGGACCAAAGGGGACATCGGTAATACTTTCAACAATAAAGATAAATTTTAAAAAAGATGTCAGTGTGAATCTGTAATTGTACTGAAGGCTTAATATTTTTTTAAAATTTTTGTCCTTATATATGGTATATATATAATTATAAATAATTGCTATCTATATATATATAAAAGTCTAAGTGACCAGCTGACTGCCCAACCGGCCAATAGCTATGATGCATACTGACCACCACGGGGCAGTCACTTAATGTAGGAGCAGAAACCACAGGCATGGAAATATGGAACAGACTGATGAATCTCAGAGGGAAGAGGAAGGAGGAGAGGGCAGAAAGAGATTAACCGAAGATCTCATATATGTATTAGAGGCCCGGTGTATTGATTCGGGCACCGGTGGGGTCCCTCAGCCTGGCCTGTAAGGATTGGGCTGAAACCGGCTCTCCGACATCCCCGAGGGGTCCCAGATTGTGAGAGGGCACAGGCCAGGCTGAGGGCCCCTACGAGTGCATGAATGTGTGCACTGGGCCTCTGGTCTATTATAATAAAAGCATAATGTGCTAATTAGACCAGACAGCCAAATGACCTTCTGGATGTCATTCTGGATGTCCTCCCAGATGAAGCCACAGTGGCAGCAGGGGCCAAGGCAGAGGTGATTAGAGGCAATCAGGCAGGCAACCAGAGGCACTTAGGGGTGATCAGGCAGGCAGGCATAGGGGTTAGGGGCAATCAGGCAGGCAGGTGAGCGGTTAGGAGCCAGTAGTTCCAGATTGTGAGAGGGATGTCCAGCAGTCGGTCATCCCCCAAGGGGTTCCAGATTGCGAGAGGGTACAGGCTGGGCTGAGCCCCCCCCCACACCCACCCATGCATGAATTTCATGCACCAGGCCTCTAGTATATATATATAAATGAAGAGAGAGACAGAGACACACAGAGAGAAATATGAATAATTTTTTTTTTCTTGAGTCACATTTTATTGACTTTGCTGTTCTGTGGAGTGCATGCATGCTACTGGAGACCAGTCTCATAAATCACAGATAATAATCCTTGACTTGGTCTCTGCCATAAAAGAAGAGTTAACTAGTGTCCACACCCTTTTTTTTTCTTTTTTCCACCAATGTATTCATTTCAAAGGCTCCACTACCTTTCACTGACTAAGGATTTCCCATAACTCTATACTTAGTTCCTCATGCTCTTAAAACCAAACTTTCTGAAGAATGTCATTTGAATCCAGCATTTAGGTCACCATCTAGACCAGGGATGGGGAAATCTTTCTTTTTCTTTTCTTTTTTTTAATACATTTTATTGATTTTTTACAGAGAGGAAGAGAGAGGGATAGAGAGTTAGAAACATCGATGAGAGAGCAACATCGATCAGCTGCCTCCTGCATGCCTCCCGTTGGGGATGTGCTCGCAACTCAGGTACATGCCCTTGACTGGTATCAAACCCAGGACCCTTCAGTCCACAGGCTAACGCTCTATCCGCTGAACCAAACTGGTCAGGGCAAGGGATGGGGAACCTTTCTTCTGCCAAGGACCATTTGGATATTTATAACATCATTCACGAGCTATACAAATTTATCAACTTAAAAATTAGATATTTTCTCAAACATTTAATTAACTCACCCCTAATGCCTTGGCAGAGCCAGACCAAATGATTTTGCAGGCCTTATTCAGCATTCAGACCAGATTTTCCCCACCCCTGTTCTAGACAGAAATTACAATCAACTCACTGACTTACTTTGAAGTTATTTCATATCTTAGATATCGTGACTTTGACACAGACAATATTATCAATCATGATGTCAGAATACCTTGTTTTAGATACATTACATTTTTAAAAAATGAATCACACTACTAATTCTGTATAATCTGAAGCAAGGAAGGTTAGGATGACCCAATTACTTTCACTTTTTATGTCACATAATGAAGCTGTTGTAAAATTCTGCTGCTGCAGCTAGTGATATTTACTCAAAATATTCCCAGCAATGACCAGCCTTTTGTACTTAGTTAGATGTGGGTGGCTTCAGTCAGAATTTTTATTTACACTGAATCAACTTTCAGTCAGACCTCTTCTCTTTACCTGGAGTCTGGCCTACATCAGAGCACTTGCTATAGCACTTCTCCCTCTGGCATTAATCATTCTCAGTTATGGAAAAAAAAAAACCTTTTATCCAAGATTCACTGCAGAGCAATAACAAGAAACAGGCTATTGATACATCAAACAATTTGGAAAAATGTCCAGAGATTTATGTGGAGTAAAAACAGTAAATCCCAAAAGTCAAAGGCTATATTATTTCATTTACTAGTATAATGTAAAAAATTAAATAAACGAGCATTGCAAAATGCAGTCGGAGACATCAGTCCAGAGGAAATGCTTTGTGCGTCTTACTCCTTGAACCCTTTGGAATGTTTAACTGGGGAAAAATAGTCTTTGGACTGGGCTAAACCAGCATTCTCTTATAAACAACTGTAAAGTTAACAGGATAAAGCAGACATCCTGACCACAAGGACTAATGATTATGAACATTCTTTAGAATTTAGATTTAAGGAAGGAACTGTAGTGAAGTAGGTGAAGCTATAAAAGGACACCAGGAGGGATCTTGTGGTGATAGAAATATTCTGTATCCTAGATATTAATATTCTGGTGTTAATATTATACCACAGTTTTGCAAGATGTTACCATTGGAGAAAACTAGGTAAAGGGCATTTAGGTTCTTGTATTATTTTTTATAACTTCATAGAAATCTATAAGTACCTTAACATTTAAATAAGAAAAGAACAGTTCTGAGAAAGTTATGTAACTATCCTATGTAATAAAAGAGAAGCATGGTAATTAGCCGTGCCTCTGCTACACTTCCCATTGGCTAATCAGGGTGATATGCAAATTAACTGCCAGCCAAGATGGCGGCCGGCAGCCAGGCAGCTTGAAGCGAACATGACGCTTGCTTGCTTCAGTGACAGAGGACTCCCACGTTCCCCACCTGCTGCTGCCAGCCTCTGAGCTTGCAGTTTGAAACATTGTTACAAATATAGAAGCTAAACAAAACCCCAGAAGCCAGCTTTCAGCGAGTCGGGATCTCAGAGCTGGAGTTGAAACAGTGTTTCGATTATAGAACCCAAACAAACAGATACCTGCTTTCAGCAGCGGAGGCCTAAGAGCTGGAGCCAAGCCTCAGAGATAAAGCTGGCCCAGAATAAAAAGAAAAAAAGAAGAAAAGGAGCGGTTGGGAGCTTCAGTCATCCGCCAGCCTGAAAACAGCCCTCAGCCCCTCACCCAGACTGGCCAGGCACCCCAGTGGGGACCCCCACTCAAAAGGGTGTGTGACCAGCTGCAAACAGCCATCATCGTCTCATCCAGGCTGGCCAGGCACCCAAGCGGGACCCCCACCCTGATCCAGGACACCCTTCAGGGCAAACCAGCCAGCCCCACCCAAGCACCAGGCCTCTATCCTATGTAGTAAAAGGGTAATATGCCTCACAGCACCGGAATCAGCTGAGCCGCGAGGCCTCCCGGCACCAGAATCAGCGTGACAGGGGGTAGCGCCCAAACCCCCTGATCGCCCTGCAGCTCTGTGTGTGACAGGGGGCGGAGCCACAACCTCCCTATCTGCCCTGCTCTGTACGTGACAGGGGAAGGTGCCCCAACCCCCTGATCAGCCCTGCTCTGTGCCTGATAGGGGGGAGCTCTCCAACCCCCTGATCGCCCTGCAGCTCTGTGTGTGACAGGTTGTGGTGCCCCAACCCCCTGATCGGCCCTGCTCTGTGGGTGATAGAGGGCGATGCCCCAACCGCCCCCCACGGGCCCTCTCTGTGTGTGACAGGGTAGAGCCATTACCTCCCCATCGGCCCTGCCCTGAGTGTGACAGGGTGTGGCACCCCAACCCCCTGATCCGCCCTGCTCTGTGTGTGACAAGGGGCGGTGCCCCAACTCCCCTATTGGCCCTACTCTGTGAGTGACAGGGGAGAGCTCCTCAACCCCCTGATCGGCCCTGCTCTGTACGTGACAGGGGGGAGCACCCCAACCCCTGATAGGTCCTGCTCTGTGCATGACAGGGGGAAGCTCACCAACCCCCTGAGTGACCCTGCTCTGTGCGTGACAGGGTACAGAGCCCCAACCCCCCAATGGGCCATGCTCTGTGTGTGACAGGGGGCTGTGCCCTACCCCTGATTAGCCCTGCTCTGTGCATGACCTGGGGCTGCACCTAGGGATTGGGCCTGCCCTTTGCCACCCAGGAGCGGGCCTAAGCCAGCAGGTTGTAATCTCCCAAGGGGTCCCAGACTGCGAGAGGGCACAGGCCGGGCTGAGGGACCTCCCCCTCCCTCCTGAGTGCACAAATTTTTGTGCACCGGGCCTCTAGTCCTATATAATAAAGAGGTAATATGCATATTGACCATCACTCCAACACACAAGATGGCTGCTCCCATGTGGTCACAAGATGGCCTGCAGGGGAGGGCAGTTGGGAGTGACCAGGCCAGCAGGTGAGAGCAGTTAGGGGTGACCAGGCCTGCAGGGGAAGGCAGTTAGGCATTGATCAGGCTGGCAGGGGAGTGGTTAGGGGGTGATCAGGCTGGCAGGTAGAAGCAGTTAGGGGCATTCAGGCAGGCAGGCAGATGAGCTGTTGGGAGCCAGCAGTCCTACATTATGAGAGGGATGTCTGACTGCCCGTTTAGGCCAGATCCCAGTGGAATTGGGTTTAAACGGGCAATCAGACATCCCTCTAGGGGTCCCAGATTGGAGAAGGTGCATGCTGGGCTGAGGGACACACACACCCCCATGTACGAATTTCATGCACTGGGCCTCTAGAAGTCTGATAAAAAAACCTAAGTAAAGAAAATCAACTTGCAGTTTAAGAGGCTTCTAAGGCTTGATTAAGGGGGGTGGGGTGATAAAAGGAAGCTCCAATGAAGAAGTCACCTTTTGTTATGGGGCACATGACTATCTATTCATAGGGCTCATTTAGTTCTGAGCCCTGGAGACACAGAGATGAATATGCCCTTGTATTTAAGATTAATAGTCTTCCAGGACTCGGAACGCCAAAGCGCGAAAGAGGGAGCCTCTGCCTCGGGGGCTCCTAGCAATGGGCTGGGGCGGGAGTTCCATGGAGACCGGGGAGCGCGCCCGCCTCATCATCATCCTCGTCCTCCAGCTTATCCTTCCTGACCGACGCCACTGGCATCAGCGCTCCTGCCGCCGTACCCTCTTCCCCCAGATGTGATCTTCGTGGTGGGAAGCTAAGTTTTTAAACTACCCCAGTGGATGCAGACAGTGATGTTGCATTGGACATTCTAATTACAAATGTAGTCTGTGTTTATAGAACAAGATGCCATTTGAACTTAAGGAAGATTGCTTTGGAGGGAGCAAATCTACACTAATAAAAGAGAAAAATGGTAATTGGCGTACGACCGATACCCTTTTCATTGGCTAATCAGCGAGATATGCAAATTAAATGCCAACTAAGATGGCAGTTAACCGCCAACAAAGATGGCGGCTAATTTGCATATTGCAGGCAGGATGGTACAGCGCCATCCGAGAGCTGGTTGGGGGTGTGAGTGCCATCAGTCGCCCGAGACCTGATCCCGCCTGCAGACCAGGATGCAGGCCGGCGGGCGACTGCGGCCGTCTGACAGCACTCATGCCCTCAACCCGGGAGAGCTGAGGGAAGAGAGGGCCCCGCCCCCAGGGGGTCCTGTGGGAGATGCTCCAGGTCATGGCCGCCCAGGAAGGAGGAGCCGCCTGCAGGTGACCCCCACTACAGGAGTGGCGGGCGCTCACCTGTCTTGGAAAGCCTTTGTCGGGTCTGGGGCACTCGCCAGGTGCCGGTTGGTCCCACTGTTGCCCCAGCCGGCCGGGCTGAGGTGCCCAGGATGGAGGAGACCTCATGCATGAGTTTAGGACTTGCCAAGGCGGGTGAGCGCTGTTCTTGGAGCCGGGGCCCGAGCCAGGTCTGCGTCCTGTTTGCAGAGCCGCTCCTGGGCCCCGAGTGGGGAGGGGTCCCAGACGACTCTGGATAAAGTTGTCAGGACCACATCCCGGTGGTGGGGGCCTCGCCCTGCGCAGTCCACCACCTGAGCTCAGGCCCCGGGGCCCACACCCCCAATCACCAGCTTGGACACCCCCCATCGATGCATTTTCAATCCAGCAACACCCTGAGCCAGGCCAGGAGGGCTCAGCCACTGCAGGCCGCTTGGCAGCTTCTGGTGGCCCCGGAAACAGTGGAAATAGTGCCATGAGCCCGTTTGGGTGCCAGCGTGTGGCCGTGGTGTGGGTGACTGTGACACGTACCCGCTGTTTATCCGTGTTCCGTGCTGCATGTGCCATTAAATGTGGGATGAAGCACGTGCGGGGCAGAGCGGGAGATCTTGGGGAGCTGGGAGTTCCCTGCCCAGGCCTAATGCCTTGGCCAGAGGAGTTAGGCCTGGGCAGGGGCAGAGCGGGAGATCGCGGGGAGCTGGTGATCCCTGCTGCCCAGGCCTAATGCCTTGGCCAGAGGCATTAGGCCTGGGCAGGGGTGGAGCCTGCAACTGCGGGGAGCTGGGGGTCCCCTGCCCAGGCCTGACACCTCTGCTGGAGGCCTCAGGCCTGGGCAAGGGGCCGATCCTGCGATTGGAGGGTTATGGGGGTCAACGCCTGAGGGCTTCCAGTATGTGAGAGGGGGCAGGCTGGGCTGAGGGACACTCCCGCCCCCCACCCAGTGCACGAATTTCGTGCACTGGGCCCCTAGTGTAATTTATAAGCGTGATGTTGGAAAAGTATTAATGAAACTTAGAAAACCTAGAATTACAGCTACAATTTGGTCCTCAGGAAAAATTATTTGCACTGGAGCAACAAGTGAAGAAGAAGCTAAATTTGGTGCCAGACGTCTAGCCCGCAGTCTGCAGAAACTAGGTTTTCAGGTAATATTTACAGATTTTAAGGTTGTTAACGTTTTAGCAGTGTGTAACATGCCATTTGAAATCCGTTTGCCAGAATTCAGGAAGAACAATAGACCTCATGCCAGTTATGAACCTGAACTTCATCCTGCTGTGTGCTATCCGATAAAATCTCTACGAGCTACATTACAGATTTTTTCAACAGGAAGCATCACAGTAACAGGGCCCAATGTAAAGGCTGTCGCTACTGCTGTGGAACAGATTTACCCGTTTGTGTTTGAAAGCAGGAAAGAGATTTTATAATTCATCACTTAATTGGTTAGAATCCCTAACTGAGCACCTTTTAAGACCTGCTGCACATTGGACTCAAAACAAAAGGAAACTGGACCAACAGTAATTGAGAAAATAGACTCTTTTATTCATTCACAGCTACAGTGTAAAAAGCTCCAGTCCCTTTGGATTTTATTTCAAACTTTGCTGTAATATAAAAAGGAAGTTTACAAGACATGACATTGCTGCTTTTACAGAAGGACATTCTATTTATTTTCGCAGTAATTCTCATGTCCCCATAAGCAGAACTGTCACAGTGTGCACTACCTTAAATTGTTGTGTTATTATTTTTTTCCAGTTTGAGCTAATGTGTTTTATTTGTGAATAGTCTTTTACATTTTTGTATGCTGAATATGGGCACCAAAGAACCTGTAAAAGTTATCTTTTTTCAATTGAATATGCACAAATAAAAGTTGGGAAAAGGTCTCTCTTCAAAAAAAAAAAAAAAAAGATTAATAGTCTTGCTATATCAACAGACAAATATTAAAAAAATAAACATTGAAATTTGTTCAAACTGCTATGATGACCTTGACTGAAGGAAGGTTGGATCAAATATTTTTCTCAATAGTTTGAGTTTTCAATTATTGTTTATAGAATGGAAAATACAGGAAATAATACCTGTTAGCACTCTGGTGGTCTTTTAGTAATGGCCTCACATCATTCAATTGTATGTGACCTAGTGACTGAATTATTTATTCATTAATCTCCTAACAGAAAAGCGTTTAATGAAAGCTGATTAAAGATACTGAGTTTCCAGGAAGAAAATCTACACTTCAACTGTTCCAAAAGGAAAAATAATATATCCATGCTGTAGAATTGAGAGTGGGTCTTTTAAGCCAGATGGAGTAAATCTTTTCATTTTTTCCTGGGCCAAAGTTCATTGTTTATTTGTTTTCTCAATTACACACACCTTTAGCATACATTAGATAAATGCTTCTCAGGTTCTCAAAAGTGAAATAAAGGCATTCTCCAAAGTGAAATAAAATATTCTACATATTTCAAAATGCTGTTTGTGCATCAAATTCTAAAATTTTAGAATGCCATATTTTAAGTATAAAAATAATTTAGATTAATTCTCTACCTTAGTATAATTGCTTTCATTGTAATTTTTATTCTCTTTGATTTGGTCAACTGTGTTTATCTACTCAAATAAATTATGCAAATAGAAAATTTATTCTTCCAAAATAGAAAAGCACACAATATTTTGAAATGAGAAAACTATCTTACGTTTTTCTACAATAAAAAAATTTCACAACCAATTAATGAGTGAATTAATATGCTTTATTTTTTTTCATATATATATATATATAATTTTCAAATCATGTTACCAGTGTTTTGATTCAGAAAGAATTGACACTGCACTTGTAATTCTTGACTTAATCAACATAAAAATAATACTTTGGGCTTTAAAAATATTAAATGTTTCCTATAGTTGACATGGATGAGTTCACATGGACTTATTTAAAATGTAGAATTGATGTAAAACATTTGATGTTCAAATGATGTGAAAGTTATTGATAAATAGTATAATATCATGTGATTTTGACAACCAGGTCCTATTCAACTCTCAACTATTCTACTTTTATAATAACCATCAAAAGCTCTGACTTAAAACTAGGAAATCTCAATTTATTGAAATTAGCAGTTGAATAATTGAGTTTGGCATATTCTCAGTATTTATGAGAAAATGTGGTAGTTTTGAGTATCTCATGCTCACCTAAAACAAACTATAAGACAGTTGCTCAGATAAATACAGCTACATTGTCATGTAAGACTTCCTCCACGTTCTGTGTGAAGTAGGGTTCAGTATCTGAAAGAGGGGCCGCACACAAATGAGAGAGAAATGACACGAGATAATTTTGCAATATTGGGGGACCAGGCGGGCAAGTCCCGAAGGACTTCCACCGATGCTCAGGCCGCTCTAATCTTTTATTGATCTGGAGTAGCCCTTAGGGTAAGGAGGTTTCAATGACACACAGATCAGCAGACAATTTCCAGCAATATACAGAGTATCTGATTAGCTCATCAGTAGACAATTTCCAGGAATAGGCAGAGTATCTGATCAACAATAATCAACAAGGATCTACACAAGAATCTAAGGAATTAAGTGAACTAAGGTGGGGATGATGCTTCAACTGCCATTACCTAAATTAACTGGGCGGTTCCTAGATTAACTGGGTGGTGCGCAGTCCTGACCTTTGCTAGGACTTCAAAGGTTACTAGCTTTTGGGGGTCTCTGTCTAAACTCAGCTAGTGAAGACAATGAATGGGCTCCGGCACTACATGACACTTTTAAAACTAAAATGGAGAAATAACGAATAGGTATTCAAGATTAAAATTGTAGGTGGTTTCTCAAAGCAGCAGTCTTATGTTACAACAAATAATATGTAGTCACTTTTCTTGTAATAGTAATTAATTTAGCAAACCAATGGCCCACTGATGCATTATTTTAAATGACCCATTTCTAATTAAGTAAACAATTTTATAAAGTATACAAAATGTTTGATAAATTCGGTAACCATATAATATTTTACATTATATATATCCCAAGATATATCACCTACACTTGGATGAAAACCAAGTGTAGGTGATATATCTTGGGATATTTATTGCTTATAAAGAACCCAAAGAAAGAAGAGCAAAAATTAGAGTTTCTTAAAGGGAAGAAGAATATAAGTCAAAATCTATATGATTTAAATTTATACATGTTCTATTTAGAATGGCAACACTTAAAAATATTAAAACCTACAAAACATATAAATAAATAGAATTCTTAAAGAATCATTAAAAGATACTGTTTTTCTAAATCATGCTTTTCTATAGCTGGTTCTCTTGTTACCATCAATTGAATAATGACCATGTGGATCTATATTTCTATCACTATATTAGTCAAAGTTAGAAACAAAACAAAACAAACAAAAAAAGGAGAGCAGGTGGCTTCTGTCTGTCTTTGGGGAACTCACAAATGAATAAAACAAAGAGAAATGCAGGAGTACATATTATGTGTTAAATTGTCTTCTTCAGATATGAAATAGCCCTGGAAATTCTGATATGTTATTTATTTCAGCTGGGAGAGACAGAGTACATATTGCCTGTTGACATTGTCTATTGTCTCTAAAAAAAAAGAGGTGGACTTTTTTCTTTAGGATTGTATAAATAAATTTTCTAAACAATTAAACATTGACTGCTCTATATAAGGACTGAGAATATGTAAGGAAAATTATTAGAATCAAAGCCATAACTAGACATAGATCAGAATTTCTATATTAAATATTAAATAGCAAAATTAAAACAAATATTTTTTAAAAAATTAAAGAATTAGTAAGACATAGAGAGGAGGGATAAAAATTCTATTAGAATTTCTCATTTTATCTTACTGTCTACATCTCTTACTCTTTTCTTTCATATTCTCTCTTGCTGTAGTCCTTTTAAAAAACTGTTCAGTTTTTTAGTGCTCCTCAGTTTTACTATTTTGCTATTGGCCAGTTTATTGAATTTTTTATCTCAATAATTTTATTTTTAAAATGTTATTTTAGTGTTTTATTATGGCTACATAGATAATCAGTTTGATAGTTTGACTTCTTATATTTTATTTCTGAAAATATTTTATACACTAGAGGCCCAGTGCACAGATTTGTCCAGGGCATGCCTGGTCCCTCTCACCCAGTCCTGATCGGGGCCAATTGGGGCTGATCGAGGCTCTCATCCAGTCCCAATCAGGGCTGATCAGGGCCAGCCAGCTGGGGAGGGACCACAGAAGGGCTCCAGGGCATGTCCTGCCCATCTTGATCAGTCCCGATTGGCCAGACCCCAGCAGCAAGTTAACCTACCACCCCTGGTGGTCAGTGCATGGGTCAAATGGTGGAACAAATGGTCGGACACTTAGCATATTAGGCTTTTACTATATAGGAAAATTTCAATTGTCTGATACATCTAACAACTGACATATTGAAAGATTTACATCTATTATCTTTGCTTCTAAAACTCTCTTTTTTATAATGGGCATTTTTCTTCTGTGTCATGTGATTTTATTGTAAGGTAATAATTGTGTAAATATTGGAATTTTTAAAGACCCATATTTAAAATACTTTTCTTTAGTAAATATTTGTGTTTGTATCTCTCAGATATCAGTATTCATACCAACCTAGAATAATTTTACTGTAGCTTTAATATCTGAGTTCCAATTCTCAAACCTATTTAGAGAGTACATTTAATCACAGACCCACATGCCGCAGGCTTGCAGGGACAAATTCAAATGCAGTGTTATTATTAATATTATCAGCTCAGAGACTTATCAAGGACAGGCAGCTTTCATTCCAGGGTCACCTTGATTTCATTAGCCCTGCAATATGTGCTATAATAAATTCTATTTCATCATGGAATGAATTTCTTTGTTTGTTACACTTTAAAACCTTGTTTTCACTTTTTCTTTCTGACTTCTAGGAACTGATGGTGAAATTACTGCATAATGGCACAAAATAAAATATTTAATGCATATTTTACCAAAATTTAAAAAGCAGGAACCACACAAAAGTTTAGAAATGAAATAGAAAATGGCACTGGCTTCAATATTGTGGAGTTTTCTGATGAATTGTGTTGGTTTTTATTGCAAGCAACACTCCCTAAAATGTGCCCATGAAAACAGATTCAGTTAGTGTTCAGCTGGAATAAAACTTGGAAAAGTAAAAAGAATAGTTTTACATTAAGCAAACTTTAATAAAATAATTTTAACTCTGAAGCCAGATGTTTGGTTTCACTCTCAGACCACCAACACTCCTCATTTACAACAGTTTCAGGAAAAAACAACATCTGTGCCTATATGGTCCTGACAGTCAACCAATTTGCAATGATGTGTGTGTCTTACTTACATCCCCTTGTTAGATATCTGCTAAAGATTATAACATGAGGCCTAATAAATCAAAACCAGCTTTTAACTCAGCAATCCATGGTATACTTTTTGGGGGAAAGCAAAAAAATTCTCAACAGAACAGAAGTTACAATTTCTTCAGCTGTGTCTGTGGTAAAAGTTTCTATGTCCAAGGCACTAGAACAGCTTCAAAATTCCTGAGGACAAATTTGGTAAAAACAAATGTAAACAGTGTAATAAGCAATGGAGTCTGTGGGAGCTCTGGGTGTTGAGGTGTTATAAGAGAGCTAGAGGCTCGGTGCACAAAATTCATGCATGGGTGCGGTCCCTAGGCCTGGACAGAAATCAAAGCGTGAGTGTATGGCATGGAAGGGCAGGTCCCAGCTGAACTCTGGGTCCTGGGCAGAACCTGGGCCCCCAAGCCCCTACGCCCCCCACCCCCTGCCTGAATGATCGGGCCCCCACCTGGCTCAGCGCCTGGGAACCAGGCGGCAGCCCCGCCACCTGCCACCGCCACTGGTCGCCATCTGCAGGGCCATCAGTGGGGTGATCAGACCCCACTCGTACCTGCCTTGGCTTAGAGCTGCCCACTCACCTGCTCCACCATCCTGTCACGGTCCTGCTCTCATCGGAGCCCATTGGGGCCAGCAGCTCCTCCACTGACACTCGCTGCCAGCACCACGTCGCTGATGCCCGCCATGTTCCTCACTGCCCCCTAGTGGTCAGCACACATCATAGCAAGAGGTGGAATTCCTGGACGAGGGGACAATTTGCATATTAGGCTTTTATTATATAGTACTAGAGGCCCGGTGCACAAAAATTCGTGCACTCGTGGGGAGGATGGGGGGTCCCTCAGCCCGGCCTGTGCCCTCTCGCATTCTGGGACCCCTCGGGAGATAACGACCTGCTGGCTTAGGCCTGCTCCTGGGTGGCAGAGGGCAGGCCCAATCCCTAGGTGTAGTCCCTGGTCAGGCTCAGAGCAGGGCCGATTTGGGAGTTGGGGCGCCACCCCCTGTCATGCACAGAGCAGGGCGGATCGGGAGGTTGCAATGCCACCCTTAGTCATGCTCAGGGTAGGGCCATTGGGGGGTTGGGGCACCGCCCCCTGTCACACTCAAGGCAGGGTCGATGGGGAGGTTGTGGCGCCACCCCCTGTCACGCACAGAGCAGGGACCATCAGGGGATAAAATAATTTTAACTCTGAAGCCAGATGTTTGGCTTCACTCTCAGACCACGAACACTCCTCAAGTCAAAACCAGCTTGAATTTGACCCACGCGCAGAGCAGGGTCGATCAGGGGATTGGGGAGCTCCCCCCTGTCATGCACAGAGCAGGGCCCATCAGGGGGTTTGGTCGCTGCCCCCTGTCATGCTGGTCCCGGTGCTGGGAGGCATATTACCCTTTTACTATATAGGATAGAGGCCTGGTGCATGGGTGGGGGCCGGCTGGTTTGCCCTGAAGGGTGTCCTGAATCAGGGTGGGGGTCCCCACTGGGGTGCCTGGCCAGCCTGGATGAGGGGATGATGGCTGTTTGCAGCTGGTCACACTCCCTTCAGGGTGGGGGTCCCCACTGGGGTGCCTGGCCAGTCTGGGTGAGGGGCTGAGGGCTGTTTTCAGGCTGGCGGATGACTGAAGCTCCCAACAGCTCCTTTTTTTCGTTTTTTTTCTTTTTTATTCTGGGCCAGCTTTAGTTCTGAGGCTTGGCTCCAGCTCTTAGGCCTCTGCTGCTGAAAGCAGGTATCTGGTTTGTTTGGGTTCTATAATCGAAACACTGTTTCAACTCCAGCTCTGAGATCCCAACTGGCTGAAAGCAGGTTTCTGGGGTTTTGTTTAGCTTCTATATCTGTAACAATGTTTCAAACTGCAAGCTCAGAGTCTGGCAGCAGCAGGTGGGGAACGTTGGAGTCCTCTGTCACTGAAGCAAGCAAGCCTCATGTTAGCTTCAAGCTGCCTGGCTGCTGGCCGCCATCTTGGCTGGCATCTTAATTTGCATATCACCCTGATTAGCCAATGGGAAGGGTAGCGGACGTATGGCAAATTACCATGTTTCTCTTTTATTAGATAGGATAGTAAGACAGCTAGAGAAGAGGACAAATGCAGACATGCACTGAAGATTTACTTGCACCTGGAGGTAGGTCTATAGTGGCAGTGGTGGGCATCCTGATGGAGCTTTCTTTCTTTTAATATACTTTTTTATTGATTTCAGAGAGGAAGGGAGAGGTAAAGAGAGATAGAAACATCAGTGATGAGAGAGAATTATTGATCTGCTGCCTCCTGCACACCCCACCCTGGGGACCCAGCCTCAACCCTGGCATATGCTCTGACAGGGATTCGAACCGAGACCCCCTGGTTCATAGGTCAATGCTCAACCACTGAACCTTGCCAGCTGAGCCTGATGGAGTTTTCTGAGACAATGGAAAGGAAAATTTAAACATAATTTCTAGGAATGTCCTCTCATGAAAAGTAGTATAAGCACAGCCAGCTCTCAATAGCAATTTTTAGTGGGTAAAGTCACCACTGTTATACTTACAAAATTGTAAGCCTTACTGCCTCTGGCTCATTAAGAATTCAACTAAACAGCTCATTTCTACCTAATCACTGCTCATAAGCCATTTCCATTGTACTAGCCTTTTCTGCTATTGAATTAGAAAGTGAATGCAGGAATAATAATGATAAAAGTTCACACTTGCATGGTGCTGACTACCAGTGGCACATTGTAATGAGTCCTTCACAAACACCTTTTTCAATGTGCCTACTGTCTGTATAAATCTGATACAGTATAATCCCCATTTTCCAGAGTATAAAAGTGAAGTGCAGAGATAATATATAAGTTCCCCAGTGTCCAGCAGAACTGACATTTGAATCTAGGCAATTCTGCTTTGCTATAAAATCCTATTTCATCCTGTCAGTCAGTGCTTTATAAATTAGAAAATTGACAGTGAAGAAATGAAAGAATATTTCTCAGGCTACTACTGATAGCAGAGTGGAAGAGACCGGGTTAGAAAGTATCTTTAGTTCTGACCTTCAATCCTAAATTTCTAATATAATTGTCTGAAGATGGTGTAGACCAGAGAGTGAAGGGGATTTTAAAATAAAGTAAGGGAAAAATAAAACTGTTAACTACATCCTGGGAAAATGATGCACAATAGTGCATGAGGTAAGTGTGTGTTGTAATATATCATTCTCTGCTTCCTATAGCTTTATCCCTTAGGGATTTTCGATGTAATAATCCTGTCTCAGAAAGTTATAGTTCTTCCAGAAAGTTAAAAATGATACCCAGAAGAGCAAATGCCTGAGCCACCTATATTTAAAGAAGTCTGAATCACCATTCTATATTTATTTCCTGTTTAAAGTACTTTATTATTTTTGAGTACGTTGAGATAGTTGTAACATGTCTATTTATCCAACCATATCAATTAAAATGCTGTATAGACAAGTGACATGAAATTAAACCCTAAATTCACTCTTTATTTATTTAAAAATATACAAAACCTTAAAGGGTCTCACAGTTCTCAAGTTAGCATAAACTCTGGAAAGTTTAACAGCTGTAATGTATAATATCACCTTAATCTTACTGAAACCAAAATTAATATGTTATTATTCTCTTTAAAAGAAAAAGATCCGTTCTATTTCCTGCAAATAAAATCAAACCAATCATTAGCATCTCATAGTGGTAAAACAACCATTTAATACATGTTCACCTCATCCAATTCTGAAAGTCGGAAGTATTAAAAGCAGCACTTCTAAAGCAGTAAATGTAACAATTATCTGCAAAAAACAATTTGTACAAAAATTTAGAAGGTAGACAGTTAAAAGATAGCATAAAATTCTAAGGACTAATATAGCTATGATATATATATATATATATATATATCCCAGCAGGCGTGGCTCAGTGGTTGAGTGTCTACCTATGAATGAGTGCAGCCAATTAACGATTCTCTCTCATCATTGATGTTTCTATCTCTCTCTCCCTCTCCCTTACTCTCTGAAATCAATTAGAAATATATATGTATATACTAGTATATACATATAATCAATCCTCGAGTGAGGATTAACAAAATATTCTCACCTTAGGATATTTTTCTATTGATTTTTTAGAGAGAGTGGATTAGAGGGAGGAGAGGGAGAGGAGAAAAATATTGATGTGAGAGAGACACATCTATTGGTTGCTTCTGGTGACCAGAGCTGGATATTGTGGGGAACTGATATAGGGTTAAGCCTCAGACTGGCCTGTTGGCAAAGTCACAAACAAGTCTCAGCTTAGAGGACACAGTCCTCTTAGCATAATTAGGCTTGACCTTATAACACTCCCTTGATCTTATCTGGGAAGCTAATGGGCTGAGGGAAGTGCAGGAAGTGTAACTATGGTCAAAACAAGTGAACCTCACAAGAACTGTGTAACTATGGTGGCCCCTGCCCTATTTACCTCTGACTATAAAAGGTCGGTGCGGCCTGAGCACGGGTGGAAGTCTTTCCTCTTGAGTTGGACTTTCCCACCTGGCCCCCAATATTCCCAAATTATCTTGTGTCTTTTCTCTTTCATTTGTGTGTGGCTCTTGTTCCAGATCCTGAACCCTGAACCACGCGGGACGTGGAGGGAAACATTTACCAACAGGATATCAAACCTTCAATCCAGGTGAGTGCCCTTGACCAGGAATCAAACCATGACCCTTCGGTCTGTGGGCTGACAATTTAACCACTGAGAAAAACAGGCCAGGGCAAGATATATTTTTAATTGCTTATATACTATTTTGATTCAGTTGTTAATATATTCACAAAGAGCTTCTATTCAATCTAAAATACAAACCATTAAGTATTCAATTTTTAAGACTTAGACCAAGCAATGTAGTCAACAGGGACTCTTGCCCAACCATAAACTTTGTCAGGCTGAGAGTGAAGGAGGTGCAGATATGGGGTGGAGGTATCTTCATAGCTGTTCAGGTCAGGAAGGGAGGAATGAGAAGATAAATTTGGGTTATAAAGAGTAAATTACATATTAATAGAATATATCATTTTAATGTTTTGCTGAGGCAATTTATGAGGTCTCAGGCCAAAGACACCTTCCTTAAACTTTGTTTTTTTCTGGAAGTGGAAACCACTGGCAGAATTATGGGGTAGTACAGGCAGTTGCTTATCTTTCCCAAGGCCACTAAAGGAAAGAAA
This sequence comes from Myotis nattereri, assembly GCF_964212035.1. NCBI lineage: Eukaryota > Metazoa > Chordata > Mammalia > Chiroptera > Vespertilionidae > Myotis > Myotis nattereri. The sequence goes on from NC_138075.1 coordinate 187,455,235, forward strand.
GAACCAACTTACATTGGAAAAGAGAAGGAATGTTTCAGTTCAAGCCCTTTTACTCTATGGAGAACAAGAGTGGGGCTTATGCCCTCCCTGTATTTTTTGAGTCAGAGTGTGTGTGTTGGTCTGGTTTCCAGGAAAGCAATTCTTATCCTCCATTTCTTCGTAGAAAGGAGGGGTGTGTGTGTGTGTGTGTGTGTGTGTGTGTGTGTGTGTGTATGTGTTGGAAGTGGGTGAGGTATATATAAATGGAGACTGGACAAACTTTGTTATTCTTTTCTTCTCCAGGGACAAGATGAGGTCAGGAGTAGAGGTTTCCCACACTATCCAAATGTAGAGTCTTCCTGTGAAAGCTTTCATAAGCTGAAATGGTGGAAAGCAAAGAAGCAATTTGCTAACAAATGCACAAAATAAATCGAGATAAAGCCCAGATGCTCACAGACACAGCTCAAAGCTCTGATGGCTTGATGCAGAGTTAGCTGAGTGTAGTACCCAGGGAAGGCGTTTGGCAGGGACCTCTTGTTGCTCAGGGTGCTGGCTGCCTCTCTAAAGGCACAAAACAAATGCTTAATGCTATTTTTGATTTTCACCTTTTTTTCACAAAAGCAAAAAATTCTCTTCAGATATCTTTTGATTAGTGAAAACAGGTACAAATGCAGGTCTTTTGTAAAAGGCAAATGGCCTACAGTGAAGTTTGAAAACATGGGGGATAACTGTGCATACAAAACCCACAGCTGTCAAACAGGGCTTTTCTCTGGGCTGATAAGAGAATAAGTACTGTCATAGCACCCAAGATGACAACTTTGGTGCTGAGATGGTCACCGACTATTGTTCTGTAAATTCAATTTACTACTGAGAAGGAAAGAAAAAAAAAAATACATAGTCATAGCCCAAGAACCTGAACTTGCCTAACCAAACACACCTCCCTTGCTTGAGGAAGAAGAGCCTACATCTGGTTGGTGGCAGTTGTATGTAAGAACTTACTTTTATGCTCATTTTTATTTCAGTTGTGTTTACCCAAAAAGAACAAGTGACAGAATCTGGGTTTAAGCTCAAGCTTATCCTTCAGTTACTGAAATTCATGATCTCATCACTATACTCTGTTCCCATTGAAGGCAGATTATTAGGACTTTGTGTCAAACTAATAATTAAAGATAAAACAATATGAGAATAATTGTCTTCTAATATTTGCCAAGCACAACTGACTAAGATTAAGCTATTTTCCATATCTAGGAACTAAAACTCATTAATATATCATAAAATTATGATTATTAACATAAATCTAAAGCCTTTCATTCACCAAAATATTTACCAAGTGTATTGTAAGGGTCAGGATTATATTGTTCATCTATGGCACCAGCAACTACAGTTGTGCATCTTGTACACTCTTCAGTTCCAAAAGGTGCCGTTCATATTGCCCCACACAACGCAGAGTCACAGCATGGACTTTGAAGGATAGCTACTTTATAAAGAGTAATAAGCCCCAAGTTTTTCCATCAAGGGACTTTAAACTAGAATTCAGGAGTGGATTCCATTGGTTTTGAAGACATTTAAAGAAAGAATATTCAGATTCTATATGGCTCTATTTGGATATTTCTTATTTTGTAATGTAAATAATTTTTATTTCTTGTGGATATTTCTTTATCCAGGAATGTTCCTTCATTGTTATTATCCTACTTTCTCATGAATGATGTATATGGGATGTCAATATTCAGATGAGGAACTTCCCCAATTCTAAAGAGGGAAGTGAGGAAAAAGCATTCTAGTGAAAACTGTCAGTGTGACCCTCTTTCAGAGAAGGAAGTAGATTCATCTCCCTGGTAATCCCTGCCTTCTCAGGTAGGTGAGGTATGAAGACACCAAGAATTTCAAGAAGGTGACTCTTACTACTATTCCATCACAGGTGGTAACAGATGGCCCAGTTCTCAGGAATTTATTTATTTATTTATTTATTTATTTATTTATTTATTTATTCTTTTAATTTGTTTTATTTTTTTCCATCACTATTTTTGTTGTTGTTGTTGTTGTTAATCCTCACTGAAGGATATTTTTTCCATTGATTTTTTTTTTTTTAGAGTAAGTGAAAGGAAGATAGAGAGAGGGGAAGAGAGAGAAAGAAAGAAAGAGGGAGAGAAAGAGAAACATTGATGTAAGGAAGACACATCAATTGGTTGTGGTCCTCATGCACTTCCATCAGGGTTTGGGATTGATCCTGCCACCCAGGTATGTACCCATGACTGGGAATACAAACTGCAACCATTGGTACATGTGCCAAAGCTATAACCACTGAGAAACACAAGCCAGGGCTCCACCACATTTTATCCCTTTTATGCTCTCTACTACCTCCACCTATCCACCTCCACCCCACAATCACCACACTGCTGTCCATGTCCATTAGTTCTCTATCTTTTTTTTCTCAATCCCTCCACCACTCTCAAACCCTTCCTGTCTGCCTGCTTTCTATCTATGAGTCTGTCTCTATTTTGCTTGGTAGTTCAGTTTGTTCATTATTCCACATATGAGTGAATTTATACAGTACTTGTCTTTCTCTGACTGGCTTATTTCACCTAGCATAATGTTTTCCAGGACCATCCATGCTGTCACAAAGGGTAAAATTTTCTTCCATTTTACAGCAGAGTAGTATTCCATTGTGTAAATGTACAGCAGTTTTTTGTCCATTCACCTACTGATGACCTTGGGCTGTTTCCAGATCTTGGCTATTTGTAAACAATACTGCAGGGAACATAGGGGCACATACATTCTTTCAAATTTGTGTTTTGGGTTTCTTCAGCTAAATTCCCAGAAGAGGAATCACGGGGTCATGAGGCAGTTCCATTTTTTTAATTTTTGAGATAACTCATACTGCTTTCCCCAGTGGCTGCACTAATCTGTATTAGGATTCCCCTTTCTCCACATCCTTGCCAACACATATTTTTTGATTTACTGATGATCGCCATTCTGAGAGGTGTGAAGTTATATCTCATTGTGGTTTTAGTTTGCATTTCTCTGATGACTAGTGATGTTGAGTATCTTTTCATATGTCTATTGTCCATCTATATGTCATCTTTTGAGAAGTCTCTATTCAGGTTATTTGCCCATTTTTAATTGGATCGTTGGTATTTTGGGTATTGAGTTCTATAAATTCTTTGTAATTTTTTTTAAAATGTATTTTATTGATTTTTTACAGAGAGGAAGGGAGAGAGGAAGGGAGAGAGATAGAGAGTTAGAAACATCGATGAGAGAGAAACATCGATCAGCTGCCTCCTGCACACCTCCTACTGGGATGTGTCCGCAACCCAGGTACATGCCCTTGACTGGAATCGAACCTAGGACCTTTCAGTCCGCAGGCCGACGCTCTATCCACTGAGCCAAACCGGTTTCTGCTGTAAATTTTGGATATTAACCTCTTCTTAGATGTATCATTGGCAAATATGTTTCTCATTAAGTGAGGTGTCTTTTCACTGTTTCCTTTGCTGTGCAAAAACTCTTTAGTTTGATGTAAACCTATTAATTTTCTTTGGTTTCCCTTGCCTTAGGAGATATATCAGAAAAAATATTGCTATAAGAAATGTCTGAGATTTTACTACCTATGTTTTCTTCTAGAGTTTTTGTGGGTTTGAATCTAACATGTAAGTCTTTAATCCATTTTGAGTTTATTCTTGTGTGGTATATATATTCTTGTGTGCTATATAAATGTACACATTTATCAGTGTGTACATTTTTATGAGAACAACTAGCAAACAAGAATAACAAAAGCAAAAAAGGAGACATGTAATACTTTAAACAATAAAAAAAGAGTAACAAAAGCCTATTATTGTATGGAAAATTTCATTATTAGGGCTTCCTTACCCTTCATATATTTGATACAACAAATTGACCTAATTGACACACCTTTCTCTTTACTACCCCAACAGCCTGGCCTAAATCTACAGCATGCGGTTTCATCATTTTTCCCCCTTATTATCCTATGATGCATGAACTTATATTACAAGATAATTTTAAACTTAACTTCAACTAAGATAAACAAGTTTTAAATATTTTTGTTAGAATTTTCTTTTTCTTGTAGAGGTACAGAAAGGTGAAACTTGAGTTTGGAATTTAAAGCTCGGGGGGTTTGGTTATAGAGGCCACCCTCTTGCCCATAGGTTCCCTGCACTGACTTCAGTGGTCCTGCTGTTATTTTGCATGGCTTCACTAATTGTGGCTGGGCTAGTCCAATAATCTATTATACTGATGAATTTATTTATGAGTTCTCCAATTTTTGCCTGATTTCAGGTTGTCTAGATGTCCATTATTATCTTGCCCCAGTTATTTTTAAACAAACACTGAAAAAGTTAATTTTTAATAGCAAATCTGTATATCCAATTTAAAATATTATTTCTAAACTTTGGTAGGACTATATTGACCCTGTGTCTTTGGAACATGTCATTTGATTGCCTGGTGAGCAGGAAGGTGGTAGTTTGTGGAAACCAATATCTGCATGTGTCATCAAAAGGAAAGAAAATTCCTTAGTCTACAGACTTACAAAATCATACAAAAAATGAACAAACTAGCTTAGAGAATATCACAGAAAAAAATCATATGTTCCAAATCCTCAAAGAGAGCCACATTGATGGGTCTCAGGATGGGTTAACAGGATGGGTCTCAATACTCTCCAGATTTGTACTGCACATGCACTGAGAAGGATTATGGTTCCCATAATTGCAGCAAAATACAAATAAACCAGGTTCTCTCCCTCACACACACATTTCTACCTTCCACACAAATTAAAAATTAAAGCACTGGCTGAAAAAAATTAGAAATCTGTTGTTAATGGCAAGGTCTTTTAGAAACACAAATATGTCTAGAATTTTTTTTTTTAAATCTGTAAGTAAAATGGGATATATAAAAGTGTGCTACTTTCTTTCTGGGCCTTTTGACTTCACCAAGCCTACCCTGATCAGTGTAATTACCAGAGTAAGGGGTTGGTGATTATAGTTGTATTTAAGTTTGAAACAAATGTTCTTCATAAAAGGATTGATACCAGAAACTAGACCAAAAGGGGAATCTTATAGGGCGGTAGATGTAGTTGGGGTAGAGGGCAGAAGCACATTTCTACTCCTCCACACACAAGCTTCTTGTTCACTCCTTCTCTGTGTATCTGCCCATTCTTAAACCATTAGCTCTAGCCTCTCTGTTTCTGCTGCCAAAATTGTTGCTTCAGCATATGTTTGCTCTTTCCACGATATTGGGAACTTATGCTTCTTCCAGATGAAAACACATACACACAAACATCATGACTTTTCATCACAACCAAAATTAGACGTCATTCTTATATGTGCTAGAGAAGCAACGGTCTTTCATCCACTGATCTTTCTGGTTCTTGGTCCATGCATTCCTCTCAGATCCTTCGAAGGCTTGTGGAAACCTTCAAATCTATACAATTTTTTACTTTGCTCAATTCTGTCCACCACCCTGATTCATTTCCTCCTCAGTGCTTCCTGGCTTTGCCAGCTGTTGAAACAGCAGGCCTTGCCTCTGTTTTATATCTTAATTGACTGTAAAGTCACCGACTACTACATACAGATCATATCCTGAAACTACTTTTCCCTCCTCCCTGGACTCCCTAGCCCTGCCCTTCCTGGACTACTTCAGGCTCCCAGGGTTCCTTTCAACAGCAGCACTATCGACAGACAATGAAAACTAAAATAGGGGATTAAATTGTGAGGCAAAGTTTGCTTTTTAAATCTCTCTTCTTTAAGTTTTTGTCTTGTATCCACAGATAATTGTGCTCTTTTGAATGATTTCCATTTTGAGCATGCTTATAGTTAAAAGATTTTTTATGAACTAACTTTATATTTAAAAGTGAATATCATAATGAACCATCTTCCAATGTATCTGGTTCAATGAGATTAGTATTCTTATATTTTCCAGTCCTACCCCCTGGACTCATCTCCCAATATTATTCTGAAATCATCGTCAGCCACTAGTCACAATGAGCCATGTTAATTCAGGATTAATCCTCCTGGGTTTCTAAATTGGTTACACCCACATCCTAGATGTGACCAGGGTGTATTCAGATCAGCTGCCTTATTTTCATCTTGTTACTCATACCATTAATCTCTGACATTTTCACAGTGTGGAGAGCTTGTGCTTTTTGTCAGGGAAAGTTTGCTTTGTCAAAGAAAGATTTCCTTATATACTGTAAACCTCTTATTTGAATAGGATAAATCACGAACATTTGTTGACTTTGGGTAGATCCCACCCATGGTAGATTTGCACTGTGACAAAGGGAGCAGAGCTGGTGAAATTAAGTCTATTTCTGGGTTGCCATTAACTTGTTTTGTGTCTCTAAGCAGACTCTGCAAACATGTCAGTATAACTGTGTTCAATACGTTTGAAAAGTTGAGACAGGGAATATATAATCATTCCCAAAATGATTTTCTAGAGATGAAAACCACAATGTCTGAAAAAAATGCACTGGATGGGATTAACAACAGACTACACATTGTAGAAGAAATGGTTAGTGAACATAAAGGCATAGCAATAGATATCATCCAAATTAAAACACAAAAAGAGAAAAGGATTTTTAAAAACGAATAGGGCATCAGTTAGCTGTTAGAAATTGTATGGGATCTCAAATCCCAGAAGGAAGAAGAAACAGAAAAAAGATTTGGAGAAATAATGACTGTAAAACTCACATTTCTAAGAAGCTTGATAAACCTGAAGTATGCATGCGTGAGCACAGACACACGCCCATGAAAACAACCACACCAAGGCACATCGTAATTTAATTGCTCAAAATCAGTGACCACGAACTTACAAGCAGACAGAGAAAACAAATGCATTCTGGACAGAAAAAGAATGGAAGGAAAGAAAACATATTTCTATAAGGAAAAATGAGGTAAAGTATAATCATGAGTGATACACTTACTTTGCATTAAGTCCAGATATTTTTAACATAAGTCTCTGAAGTCTGATTTTTTAAATTCAAAGTAAGATATGCAGTTCCCTTTCCTTCCAAAGCTTCCACCAAAGACCTTTGTTCTGCTTGTCACTGGGCCAATTGCTGCTCTTGCAATCTACAGCTATATACCCACAAAAACGCCCTTTGTATTTAGATCTCTGTGCTCAGTGTGTTAGAGGCCAATTTTACTTTGTGCCATGTTGCGGTCTCTTATGAATAACATCAGTTACTCAGCTTCTGATTTTCATTCTCTTTATTTCTCCAGGATTTTACTGTAAAAAAAAATATTCTATTAAGAATCTGTACAATTTGGTACAAAATGACTACTCCCAAAGACGTCCTGAGAAAAAATTTGAAGATGGTTCATGGCTATCCCATGATCTATGCTTTTGTGGACAACTGGGAAAGGATTGAACAGTTCCACAGCAGGCCAGATGACATTGTGATAGCCACTTACCCCAAATCAGGTGAGTTCTGTGGCCTGAAAAATGCAGGTCTCATATCAACTTTTGTTTTCTGAAAATCAACTTCTCTATAAAATATTATCATCCTAAATAAAATTAATATGCCTATCAGTCAGTCTAGCAATCTACTTCAAATATATTAAAATGGGCATTTGGGGCATAGGAAATGAAACTGCAGAATTAAGTTTCTAATGAAATATATCATGATAGCAAGCTTCCAATAGGTACTTTTCCCCTCAGATTCAGATTATGGTTTATAAAAAATGTTGCTTTTTGCCACAGGTACCACTTGGGTAAGTGAAATTGTGGACATGGTTTTAAATGATGGAGATGTTGAGAAATGTAAGCGAGATTTTATAACTGTGAAAGTTCCAATGTTGGAAGTGGCTGTCCCTGGATTAAGAACGTCAGGTAATTTTAAACCATTTGGTAATTATTATTTTGCAAGATTATTTATCTAACATATTAATTATTGTGTTTATGATTTCCACTAAAAATGGAGTGAATTTGGTAACATAAAATTGAAGTTTGAAAGCAATACAATAACTGAGGCATATAGAAAAACTGCAGTTTTAGCCTATGACATATTTGGGTATGGTAACCAAAAATGAATGAGTTTTGTTGTAGGAAACAACTAAAAACTTAGTTGATAATATAAAAATTCCTTATATTTTATTGACTTATTGTATAGAATTTGGTGGAGTAGAACAATAAGTTCCTAATTTAGAACTTTGCTGTAGTTAAATAAATAAATAAATAAGTACCAATCCCTTTTAAAAATAAAATTTATTATTAATAAAATTTATTTATTATTTCACAAATATTTATTAAGTGCTTCCAAATAATTATGTACTATTATATGAACTAGATACAAGATGATTAGTAAATTAGATGTCCTAACCACAAGAAACTTATGGTAATATTGAGACATTAAATAAATAAACTACCAACACGTGCATATTATTGGTCTTATGTATCCAGAGATTAGGACTCTATGAAAGAGAACAACAGGAGAGTTTACTTTAGACTGGATGATGAGGAATAGCTCTCCTGAATTGAGACCTAAAACCATGCATATAGTTGGAGAAAGCATATTTCCGGAAGGTGAAATATTAGCCATAAAGGCCTAAGTGCAGAAAAGGCATTGGCATAGTCCTAGGATTAAAAAACAAAACAAAACAAAACAAAACAAAACAAAACAAAAAAAACTACAATAACCAACAACAACAATGAAAGAAGGGAAGAATGGGATGCAAAACAATTGGAGGCTTGCTGGGGACAGATCATGTAGAATTTGTAATTTTTAAGAAACAGTGAGCTGGGGGTGCGGGAAGAGACTGGACAAAAATCCTACACCTATGGATGAGGACAGTGGGGGGAGGGGTAAGTGTAGAGGGTGGGGTGGGAACTGGGTTGAGGGGAGCTTTGGGAGGAAAAAGAGGAACAACTGTAATAATCTGAACAATAAAGATTTATTAAAAAAAAAAAAGAAAGAAAGAAACAGTGAGCTGAGAGAGAATCAGAAAAGTATGATGTCCTGAAGGCAAGTGAGAGATGTTAAGAAGTGAGGCCTGGCTCTCTAGTGCTATTGGAAACCCGGAATAATTACAGTGAAGAAATTGTACAGCAATTTAAAGAGCAGAATCCAAATGCTGTCGCCTACTGGAGCTAGTTGTTTACACAGGCAGAGAAAGACCAACTGGGCATGTGTCCTTTTTCCTGTGTGGTTGCCTGAAGTCAGAGGGCAAATGCTAAAGCTTGGAACTGAAGGACAAGCAACCAAATGAATGTTAGAGTGACCTAAGACTCGAGGCCCATAGAAAAGTATGAAATAAGAAAGTGGTAGAATCAAAGTAATCAGGAATAGGGGAGTCAGGGACTGTTTGTGGGAGACGGGGGCTGGAGGTGGTTAGTAAGGCTGTGTAGCATTGCCAGAGAATGAGCAGGTGAGGTACACCAGGTAAAGGAGGATAAACTGGCACTCAGATTTAGTCTGGAGCCTGAATGTGAATACTTATGGTGTCATTACATATTGCCAACATTTATATCTGTGCATGCAAAGGGTTCATTTAAAGAATATCAATGGCAAAACAATTACAAGACAGAAGAAAGTTGAGGAAGGGAAAAGGAGCAACAATGTGGGAAAACTCCACAAAAGAAATAAACATGAGTTCATGTCATGGCACTGAGGAATAGTGAGTTGTGGAATGTTATGATCTCTCATTTCTATATGCTGAGTAAAGTGGCTGTAACTACCAGGTCAGTACAAGCATAATGAAATAGGAATTTTATAGATGTATAATTAATTTTTTCTTATAAAATTCAGGATAATCAATTGAATCTGAAATTCAGATAACAATTTTATTTAGTACTAGAGGCCTGGTGCACAAAAATTTGTGCACTCGGGGGTAGGGGGTCCCTCAACCTGGCCTGTGCCCTCTCACAGTCTGGGACCCCTCGGGGGTGACCACTTGCTGGCTTAGTCCTGCTCCCCGGGGGATTGGGCCTAAGCTGGCAGTCAGACATCCCTCTGGCAGCCTGGGAGCCCTCTGGGGATGTCCACTTGCCAGCGGGGAACAGGCCTAAGCTGCAGTTGGACATCCTTAGCGCTGATGAGGAGGCAGGAGAGATTCCCTCCACTGTTGTACTGGCAGCCATCAGCCTGGCTTGTGACTGAGCAGAGCTCCCCCTGTGGGAGCGCACTGACTACCAGGGGGCAGCTCCTGCATTGAACGTCTGGCCCCTGGTGGTCAGTGTGGGTCATAGTGACCAGTCATTCCCAGTCTTTCTGCTGTTAGGGTCACTTTGCATATTACCCTTTCATTATATAGGATAGAGGCCTGGTACATGGGTGGGGGCTGGCTGGTTTGCCCTGAAGGGTGTCCCAGATCAGGGTGGGGGTCTCGCTCGGGTGCCTGACCAGCCTGGGTGAGGGGCTGAGAGCCATTTTCAGACTGGCCAAACCCCCTTCAGGGAGGGGGGTCCTGCGGGGGTGCCTGGCCAACCTGAGTGAGTGGCTGGTGGCTGTTTGCAGGCTGGCCACAGCCCCTTTAGGGTGAGGGTCCCCACTAGGGTGCCTGGCCAGCCTGGGTGAGGGGCTGATGGCTGTTTGCAGGCTGGCCAAGCCCCCCAGCGGGGACCCTCACCCCATGAGGGTGTGGCCATCTGGGTGAGGGGCTGATGGCTGTTTGCAGGATGGTCACAACCCCTTAAGAGTGGGGGTCCCCGCTGGGGTGCCTGGCCAGCCTGGGTGAGTAGCTGATGGCTGTTTGCAGGGCGGCAAAGGCCCCCAGCAGGGAACCTCACCCCATGAGGGTGTGGCCATCCTGGGTGAGAGGCTGATGGCTGTTTGCAGGCTGGCCACGGCCCACAGCCACCCAAGCTCCCAGTGGAGGCTGGCTGGAAGCAGGTATCTGGGATTTATTTATCCTCTATAATTGAAACTTTGTTGCCCTGAGCGGAGGCCACAGCCTGCCAGGGCAGGCAGGAAGCTTGGCTTCCTCCATCACCGGAGCAACCAAGCCTCCTGCTTGCTCCAGCTCTGTGGCTGCCAGCCGCCATCTTGGTTAGGTTAATCTGCATATGGTCACTCTGATTGGCTGGTGGGCATGGCTTCGGGCATAGTGGAGGTGTGGTCAATTTGCATGTTTCTCTTTTATTTGATTAGATAAGTATATCTCAAATATTACATGGGAGATACTTATACTAAAAGGCATCTGTTGTTAATCTGAAATTCAATTTTAACCAGAATTTCTGCATCTTTATTTTCTAATTCAGTGGTTCTCAACATTCCTAATGCTGCGACCCTTTAATACAGTTTCTCATGTTGTGGTGATCTTCAACCATAAAATTATTTTTGTTGCTACTTCATAACTGTAATTTTGCTACTGTTATGAATTGCAATGTAAATATCTGATATGCAGGATGTATTTTCATTATTACAAATTGAACATAATTAAAGCATAGTGATTAATCACAAAAGCAATATGTAATTATATATGTGTTTTCCGATGGTCTTAGGCTATCCCTGTGAAAGGGTCATTCGACCCCCAAAGGGGTCGCGACCCACAGGTTGAGAACCACTGTTCTAAGTCTTCCAATTCTATCTTCATTGATATTAAGGGGTTTTCCTAATACAACCATGTGCTATGCACTGCTCTCTAGAAAGCATTTGTTGGTAAACAAAACAAACACTATCCCTGTGTGTTTGGGGGTGGTGACAAGGAAGACACATGAGAACTGACAATAAACAATGGCAAATGGATGATGAAACAAAAATAAGTGCTATATAGAACATTTTAAAAGGATGTTTTAGTAGAGAGATACTGGGTGACTTTTTAGCATCTGCAATAAAATTTTGTAAACAGGAGAAACATAGGATTGCTTTGAATGAGTGAATCAGATAAAATTTGGGGCAGGTGTGTCTTCATATTCAAAAGGTGGGAAGATAATGTAGGATTAACAGGTAATCTAGATGTTAAACTGGATATAAGTAATATTGTGAATAGGACTTTATGATTTATTGTCTGTGAAACCTGAAAGAGGAGGCGACAAATAATGAGACCTTGATGAACCTATAGGAAATGACATCTGTAACAGCTATATCTGGTGTATGATAAAGGCCACAAGTCCATCAAGAGAAAAGTAAGTTAAAAGGGTTAGCACAGCTCTTCCTAGCCTATGTCACAAGTTCTCTGTCTTTACTCCACAGGTGCCTTCAGGCTGGCCAAGTCGCTTATGTAGTGAGATCCTCCTGATTCTCACATAGAAAATAAATGGATGCTTTCTGCCTCAGGGGAGTTTATATAGCCTTTGTCCAAAGACTTCAACCACATATTAGTTGTATGACTTTGGGGAATTCAGCTAACACCTAAAAGTTGCACACCATTTTCATTTTGCATATACATATGACACATAAAGGAAAGAATGAAAATGCAGAAAAAAAAGCTGATGCTACACAAAAATGACATCACCGTTACTATAATAGCTGATGTAAAACTATAGTTGATGTGAAACTTACTAAATATTAATATCTCTTTGACATAGAGAAAACATTTTTATAATTATTTATAACATACACAGGTATGATAAAACCAAAGTGCTAAGATTGATAGTTTTACTCCTCATTTTGGAGATGCAGAAAGTGAAGCATAGAGACTGGGCTACTTTCACATGTCTCACAGTGAGTCAGTGATAGAGTTAGGATTTGAATCCAAGGAGACTAATCTCATATCTTATGCCCTGAACCATCATACAATATCGCCTCTTAGAATCTGGGTAAATAATGCCTATGATTAGTTTAAAATTCAGTGACATTATATACTGTTCAGAAATATTTTGAAAGGCTGGTTGAGAAAATCAGGAAATGCAGGGTCCTTGGAGACTCTAATATCTCTATATACCAAACTAAATTTCCCCAGGTGTAGAGCAATTAGAGAAGAATCCATCACCCCGGCTTGTGAAGACACATCTACCCATTGATCTCCTTCCTGAGTCTTTTTGGAAGAACAACTGCAAGGTGCCAGTCAATTTTTTAATGTGACTCTTGACTCACTCACATAGTAAATAATTGCTCAGATGTTTTATTTACTTGTTACCTTGAGAACTGAGCTACATAAGAAAGTGTTTCAATGAATGTGCTTCAAATATATTTTTATCCTCACCCAAAGTTATGTTCTTTATTGATTTTAAACAGAGAGGAAGGGGGGGAGGGGGAGAGAGAGAGAGAGAGAGAGTGAGAGAGAGAGAGAGAGAGATTGACTTATTGCCTACCTTATGTGCCCCAATTGGGAAATGAACCTACCACCTAGTTAACTGCCCTGCCTGGGAATTGAACCTGCAAACTTTTTGGTGTATGAAACAACATCCAAACCAGTTGAGCCTCCTGGCCTAGAGCTCAATTATTTTAGTCTAATCCTACATACTAAAGGTTTCCAACATTATGTAGCAAAAGGATTCTCATCTCAGCACAATATTGCTGCTGTTGTTTCCCAGCTGTCTCCGGTAGTCTGGTCTTCTCTGAAAATTCAACATAGGATGTTCTTATGTGATTGATAAAATTCTCTGGTGAAACATTTATGGCTGGATATTTGTTTTGGAGAAATTTTAAATTCATTTCTTTAATAATCGTGGAGCTATTCAGATTATCTATTTTATCTTAGCTGACTTTTGCTAGTTTGTGATGTGTGAGAAATTCTAAGTTGTTGAATCTTGTAAATCTTGAAAAGCTATTCATAATGTTCCCTTCTTCTTTTTTTAAAAAAATATGTTATTTTATAGGAAATTTATTTATTTTTAGACCAATTTTAGGTTCACAGCAAAATTGAGTGGAAGTCAAAGCGATTTCCCATACACATTTTGCCCTCACACACATTTAGATTCTCTGTTATCATCATTTCCTACCAGAGTGGTACATTTGTTACAATTGAGGAACCTACATTGACACATCATTATCACCCAAAGTCCATAATTAGGAATTTTTCTTGGTGTTGTATATCTTATGGATTTGGAGAAATACACAGTATGGAATTGGAATTACACAGTATGTAGCCTTTACAGATTGTATTTTTTCTATCATGCATTTTACATTCTTCTATGTCTTTTCATGACTTAATAGTCATTTTTTTTTTTTTTAGTGTTGAATAATATTCTGTTGTCTGGAGGTGCCACAGTTTTTTTACACTCACCTACTGAAGGACGTATTTGTTGCTTTCAAGTTTTGGCAATTATGAATAAAGTTGCTACAAACTATCATGTGCACATTTTTTTGTGTACTTTATTTTTTAACTCTTTTGGGTAAATACCAAGTAGTGCAATCGTTAAATTGTATGGTATGAGTATGTTTATTTTTAAAATGTTTAAATTGATTTGTAGATATTTCATAGATTTCAAATATGCTTTCTTTGCCATTTTGTTCATTTTTCTCTTTAAAAATGCCATCCATTTCTTCCTTCTCCTCCTGCAGATGATTTATCTGGCTCGAAATGCCAAGGATGTTGCAGTCTCATATTATCATTTTGACTTAATGAATAATTTGCAACCTCTTCCTGGCACCTGGGATGAATATCTAGAGAGATTCATGGCTGGAAATGGTAGGTAGACCTTGGTTTAAAATTAATAATTAATTTTTAATTTTTAATAATACCATTAACTATTACTGCTATGACTTTTCCTTTTAAAACACTTATTTTTCCCAGTCAGTAACAAGTATATTCAAATACCATTTAAAAAATTAAATCAAATATGTCTAATATTTTCCTATGATTTTCAATATAAACTTGGTGTTAAACATTGGCATGCCGGGCCAGCATGGTTCAGTAGTTGAGTGTCACGGTTCAATTCCAGGTTAGGGCACATGCCTGGATTGGGAGCTCAATCCCAGTAGGGGCCTTGCAGGAGGCAGCTGGATCAATGATTCTCTCTCGTCTTTTGATGTTTCTGTCTCTCCCTATCCTTTCCTCTTTGAAATCAATAAAAAAATATTTAAAAAAACAAAACCATTGGCTTAATGAAAATATTCTCTAGCCTCTTTTTAGTTGCTAGAAATCCATTCTCAATTTCTGCTCATGATAGAAATTGTTTACCTTGTCAAAACCATTAGTAAAAAATGTTATACACATATTCATAGTACTTAGGTAAATATTTGATATGAGTACTTCATAAAAAGAATAGTCTCCTTCCATGTGAGGCTAAGTATAACCTATTGAAGGTAAATGTATTTTCAATTGAAATGCTTCCTTGTACCTTATATTTTAAAATCTGATTATTTATAAATTCATGGTTAAATTGCCCTTACATTCTCAGTTCCTTTGATTATTAACATCCACAAAATGGTTGTACAATTTCACTTATTTTTCAGGAACAAATCTTTATGAAATGCTATGGAAATATATTTTTGTTTGTTTGTTTGTTTTAGTGGCCTATGGTTCCTGGTTTAATCATGTTAAGAGCTGGTGGAAGAAAAAAGAAGAACACCCAATACTTTTCTTGCACTATGAAGATATGAAAGAGGTAAAATGGTAAAAATTCATTCTGAATAATTCCTCACTACATTCTGGGATAAAAGGATTAATATAAAATTTTCAAAATGATATGGTTGCTTTTCCAATTCTTCATGTCTGCTTACCCAAATCTTGTTCAGATCATTAATGACTTTCTAATTGTGAAAACTTTAACATTTTTATTCTTCTGATCCTATTTGTTTTGAGTACCTTTACTTTCTGAAAATCTCTCCTCCATCTAACACATTATCACTCTCTCATGGTTTATTAGTGTATCTCTATCACTTGGTCATTTTTCTTTTTAAGCTGTTTGCTATATTTTGGTGTTCATGCCCATGCACACTATTACCAAAACTATTTATGTGCTAGTAATGTCCCCCAAACTTTATTTTAATTCCTACACTGAATTCAAACCCATGCTTTTATTAACATGAACACCAAATTTAATATGTTTAAAACTAAACTTACCTTGCTTCTTTCTCTCCAAAATGTACTTATTTTCTTCTTTTCTTCTCTTTTGGTTAATGATGTTAGTTATATGTCCATTCAGTTTTCAAAACTTGAAAGTAAATTGTCCTCATTAGCTTCCATATAGTGAATCTAGTTCAACTAGAACATCCCATGGGTTCACCTGCCCTACTATATTCTTCAAATGTGCTCCCCTCCTTTATTTTTTTACTACCTCCCTCTTAGTCAGGGTCTCATAATTATTCATCTAGTCTCCTTATGAACCAGTATTAGTTCAAATACTACTGCAAAGCTCCAGGCCTATTCAGGGGCTATTTTACTCAAATTAGGCAAATATGTAGGTGTGTGCATGCACACATATGGGAAATATGTGGAAATCAAGTTTCTCTAGTTCTTAAAAGCTTGGGCTTACAAATGAGAATACTTTTTAGATTTTCAGGTTCATGAAGGAAGATATCATAGCTACTATTCTTGTGATTGCATCCACAATACTTAATATAGCACCTATATTGTGTGAATAATGGATTGCTTGAATGAGTTAATAAATAAATGAGTAAGCAGTATTAAGAAACATTTTAGTGACAATCCCATTTTGCATACCAGGAATCATGTTCCGGTAAAATCTCCCTTGCTCCATGTATTTCTGATTAACCCCCAGATTATTTCTCACATCATATCTATAGAGTCCTCAGTGTTTCTGTTCTGCACAGGCTCCCACCTCTGTCACACTTGTTTGCAGCCCATGGAGAATCTGTGGTCTAAATCTTACCAGTGTTTGAGGCAATTAATGTCAACTTGGTGGCATACACAGCTGTAAAACTAAAGTGGTGTTGATTAATCATATTCAATTACCTATTCTTTATAAGATATAAAATTGCTCTTCTGTTCCAAGTATCTCTCTTTCTACACACATGAGTAGCACTTGTTAGCTTTATGAAAAGAGCAATTTTTCCTTCTTAATATAGTTCCTTTTCTCCACAGAATGGAGAAATACATTTCCTGATCTGGGCTGACATCCAAATTCTGAGTCACACATCATGCTGTCTCCCACATGACGCTCTGGTGTCAACATTTCCTCTTTATTCAGTTAACATGCCTTATTCAAATCAACTCATTTATATTGATTGATTTGCAGTGTAGTCTAATCAGCTTTGTAAGCATATCCAGATACTTGAATCCCACTCAGATCTTCTACACAGATAATAATTACTAAAATATAATGTTTTCTACTGCCACACAGATATTCCTAGACAATGCTATTATAAAGATGTATAATATAACAATATTAGAGCAAAATTACAATTACATATCAAGAATAAAATTCAGAGAGAAGCCTAATTAGTTGCATCTAGTTTATGAGTGGCTGCATAAATTCTCAGTGAGGTGAAAGAGAAATGCAGGAGAGGGAGATTCAAAAGGAGTCAGCACCCTGTATTTGAATTTGTGCTGGTTTATAAAGCAAAGTCTCCATTGATACTTTGATTATGGCCAGATTATTCTCCAAACACATTGAATCCCTAAGAGAAATTGCTCTCTATTCGCCTGTTCATCTAGGTGTTTTCCTAGTACTACTACTAATTTTTCTTTTGGCTTTTTCTTCACGATCATCATTTCTGACTTTTTACTCAGTCTAAGCATTGCCACGCCTTAATTAGCCATTTTATTTTTCTCTCATCAAGGTCGCAAGCATAAACTATTATCATAACTTCCCTTCTAGAGACCTCCCTTCCAAAACATACACGTGTATGCTGCAACCTTTTGCAGTGAGGATACAGGATCTGAAGAGGGGGCCAAGCACAAATGAAAACACTAGATAAGAAACATGAATTTAGAAGGCATGGGGGGTCAGGTGGAAACCTCTCTCTAGAGAAGTTCTCTGACTTCTGGCCGGTCTGCTTTTTATTTACTTGAATACACATTTGCACTTAGCAATGCATACAGGCATATCAAAGGTAAAGTTTG
Organism: Myotis nattereri; assembly: GCF_964212035.1. Lineage (NCBI taxonomy): Eukaryota > Metazoa > Chordata > Mammalia > Chiroptera > Vespertilionidae > Myotis > Myotis nattereri. The sequence goes on from NC_138075.1 coordinate 187,473,069, forward strand.
GTAAACAGTAAAAGGATTATCAGGTTAGGGAATTGCCTTCAGCATTGAGCCCACAGCAGGACAATATCATGCTGATTTTCAGCCCTGCTGAATATTGGCCTTCCAATGGGTCTTTTTGCATTAATATGCTAACTACTGTTGGTTTTAGCCTCTGGCATGTGTATAAATGCATGTGCACACATACAGGCACAGAGTTAATAAGACACATTATTAAAAGCTGTTTCTTTCCTTTGGCATTACAGATACAGTCCAAATCCTTCAACAAGATATCTAAAGATATTCCTAATTTAAACACAACTTATCTTTACAGTTTTATAGCCTCTCTCACTCCTACAAAAAATCTCAGATCTAACTCCAACCATTTTGTGTGGGGTTTTTTCCCTTGAACTATGAGAAACTAATACCTCCAAGAGTTTTAATTTTTTCATTATTGAAAATTCACTGTCCAACACCTCAAAAGACCACACATGTTGCTAAATTATATTCACCATTTTAAACTCAGCATAGATATCACTTCCTCAAAGTCTTTCTAGACATATTCATCCAGATTTTAGTTTGGCATCCTAAAAAGCTATAAAAATTAAATTTATGTCATTAGAATCTGGAAAATGACCCATTTCTTATATTTTATTCTTTTTATCCCCAATAGCTAATGGATAATTTAGGTCTCAATGACTTTGCTCATTTATTAGAGTTTATTTTTCATAATTTATGTCTAAGCAAGGTCTAATCAGTATATCTTAAAGCAAGTGTACTTGAAGTTTTCCATGAATTTATTATTTTTGTTTTTAAATGTTGTTACTAAAAACAAGAAAGAAAAATTTAAAAATATGTCTATTGATTTTTTTTGGAGAGAGAAGGAAGAAGGATACAGAGATAGAAACATCGATTAGAGAGGTCATTGAATTGGTTGCCTCCTGCATGCCCCCTACTGGGGATTGAGCTCACAACCCGGGCATATGCCCTGACCAGGAATTGAACCAGTGACCTCTTGGTCGACGCTCAACCCCTGAGCCACACTGGTTGGGTAAAATAAGTTTTTATTAAAAGCAGAAAAAGAGAGGTGGGAAGAATAAAAAGATACTGGGTCTCTAAAACATGCACAATTCAAATCTGATTACAAATTGAGCTTACAATGGGTTTTAAGATTGTTTTCTGTAAGTATTGTTAATATTTAGCTCAAGGTTTATTCTTATTGTACTTTTAATGTAAACTAAAAATATAAGATTTGTAACAAACAAAACATTTCTACTCTATTTTTGCTAAACATAAAATATTGATTCACTATTCAAAATAAACATTTATGAATACATATTATAAATATAGTTTTTACATTATATTTACCATTTTCTTGGATATGTTTCTTTACCCACTAATAGAATCCAATGCAGGAAATCAAGAAGATTGCTACATTTCTAGAGAAAAACCTAAATGATGAGATCTTAAATAAGATCATCCATCACACCTCATTTGGAATGATGAAGGACAACCCTCTGGTGAATTATACACATATACCAAGTTCAGTGATGGATCACAGTAAATCCCCTTTTATGCGCAAAGGTGAATATTTTCCTAAGTTTAACTTTTGTTTTTATTTTGTTATGTATTACTCTGAAGTTAGGATTAACTTTGTGATCTCTACCAAATTACTTAACCAATTTGGGTATCAATTTTCTCATCTATAAAATAAGGACACTAAAAATACTAACCACACAACATTGCTGAATCAGATTAGAAATTATTAAAGGAAATAAAGCTTATAAACCTATTGTCAGAATACCTTGAGTATTTGGTACATATCTCTCCTTGTATTTGCTACTCTGCTACCTGGGAATGGTCTTGTCAGTTCTAATATGAGTCATTCCAAATTTGTTATATCTAAATCCACAATCTTTGCTAAATTGGCATAGACCTCCTTCTCAGTGAGAAACTAATGTCATTCCTTATAGTATCATGTTCTTTAACGTCCCCATATTATTTAGGAAACTTTGTTAAAAAGGATTCACCAAGAGAAAATATTTTTTTTTTTTTTTTTTTACACTATGGGAAGTTTTGCTACCTAAAACTTACTTCCATTGTGGCTCATTGTATATGATTTGTGTTAAAATGTTTTACTTCCATTGTGGCTTGTTGTATATGATTTGTGTTAAAATGTTTTATTAATGACAAAAATAATGCATTTAACAAATTATTAACTTAAACAAATTTGAGAAGTTATCCACTTAATAATACCACCCTCTGTTTTCAATATTCTTTACTGAATTGGCGGGAAAGGGTAGAATTTCAGTTGATGCACTGGGAAGTAAACATAATCCTGGGAAAGTATTGGGGATAGAAATGTGTAGAGAAAACCCTTAATTTTGAAAGAGTATATGGTTAAATTTTTTATAAAACATTTTCCTCCAGAATTTACTAAAATGGAAAATAGTTTCAGTGTTTTAAAATTGTGTTTAATTTTTAAAAATGCTACATTTAACCTTTCAAAACGGCTTCTGGTATAAGAAGGCAAAGCAAATTTTTCATTGTGAATAGTGCATTACAAACTTGAACAAAGAAAACTAATAATACACATTCACACATTTTCTGATGGGAGACTAAGAAGAAAAACTTTATAAAACAAGACAAATATTTTATGCTAGGTCATTGACTGAAATTTCTAGAATAGTTTTATCCCCAATAATATGAAAATTGATACCATTGCATGATTCTCATTAGAATATAGCAAGAGGAAATAAGTTCAGTATCTGAATCATATGGTTTCTCCGACTTCAACCTAAAAGAGCGCATGCTGGCCTAATAAGAGAAACAGTTTTACATTCCCTTCAGAAATGGTAAAGGACATGTCCTATATGGTCAGATTGGCCTGAAATTTATCTGGACTCTGCCACTCCCCAAATTCATGACTTTGAACACATTAATTAATCTGCCAAAACTAAGATTACATCACTAAAAATATGGAGAAAGTACTAAAATCTATGGCACTGGTTTTGGGGGAAGATTAAGCATTTGGAATATATTTCTGATCATAAATAATACATTAAAAAGTAGCAAGCCTTATTCCTTTAAACAATTCAAGATACCTCTATCCATTTATTTATTCATGCATTCAGTAAACACTTAAAGAATACACACTCATTCATTAAGTTATATGTAGGAAAAACTTCATAAATATTTATAGTTAGCACATATCCTGTAGAATATGCAAGGTTGAATGGCACATGCATCTGCTTCAGGAGGCTCATAATGCAATGCAAGAGACATACATGTAAATGGATGCTGAAAAGGGCTCAAAGGGCCATTCAAGTCTTGAAGAATTCTATGTCAAATAAACCAATGTTATAATTTAGCCACACAGTAGTAAAGGTAGTAGGGACAGGATAAATGATGTCCAATATTTATACCTGTGTCCCAAATTTCAATAAAGCAGAAAAATCTGGGCTTTGGCCAACATTTATTGTATCTGAAAAAATTTTTACACTTTCCTTACTCTTATAATGCATATATATTTATATGTGTTAATTTATATTCAAAACAGAAGATCATCGGAGTACTTTATATGAGTCTTTACTGTTTAAACCTGTGCTCTCTGTTTTTTAATATCTTCACATAGGTACTATCTTGAATATACACAACCCTCATATACATCCCTAAGAGCTCTTGCCATCACGTACACATAGAACAAAGAATAATAACTAGGGAAACAACTTAAGGGGATGTTTTTCATTAAAAGGGCTTGAAATCTTCACCAAACCATCACAAGTTAATATAGATGCAATGCAATAGGACATATTTAATATTTCATAATATAGCAAAGTAAATGTTTCCTCCAAGCACATTAACAGTAATAAATATAAGGATCCAAGTTTAAGAAACTAAATAAATTTATATCACAAAAGTTTACTTTTGTAAAGATAATTCAGGAATGATATGTCTGATGCTATTCTTCTCATCTAAAATGCAAATATGATATAAGTCTACTGAACTCAGAAAGAACAAGTACCATATGAGCTTCATAGCATTCTCATGTATGCATAAGTATGAACTGATACTTATTAGCTCTCTATTTTATGGTTTGGTTGTGCTGTTGACCACTTCTTTGTACAGTTTCCAAAAGTAACTCACGGAATAAAATATGCCTGACCGGTGTCCAGTTATAATCCATTAGAGGCCCAGTGCATGAAATCATGCACAGTTAGCATTCCTAGGCCTAGCCTGCAATCAGGGCCATCTTCCACCCAGCCACCGCCAACCACTCGGTTCCCTATGGCTCCCCATTCGTCATGCTGTGATCAGAACCTGCAGGCCAGGGGGTGGGGAAGGGACTGAGAGGTGGTCAATGCACTTCATAGCGACTGGTTGAGTGGTCATTCTGGTCATTATGGTTGCTGCCCTTTTATTATATAGGATAACTTGGGAAATTCATAAACTCTAAAAGGATTTCTTTCAGGAAACTCCACATTGTACATCCCATAAATCTGTACAAGAAAATTAATCCTTCTCAGAAAGTGTCTTTAAATGTTGGACTCTATAGTTATAAGTCACCTTCTAGGTGGGAGGAATTACCAGTAAAAGAGAAATGACATTTTAAAGTATTCAGATACAAAGAAAGTCTTTCTTCAACTTTTCTAACCTTTTCTTTTGGTATATGCTAGCTGTACCTTCATAATGAAAATATTTTATTCCTTCACATGTTTTTGTATTTCTTATTTTTAGGGATTGCAGGTGACTGGAAGAATTACTTCACAGTGGCCCAAAATGAGAAATTTGATGCCATTTATAGGAAGGAAATGTCTGGAAGTACACTGCAGTTCCGCACAGAATTTTGAAGAGCATACAATGCAAATCTAAAAGAATTGACCTGTAATTTGTTGAAACAAGGATAGTTGTGATTTGATGTGCACAATCAAATGGGGTTTAAAAGGGACAATTGTGCTTTTAAAACTTTGATTTTCCAGTGTCATTAATCAGTTCCCAGTTTTGCTCCTGACTCTGAGCTTCCAAATTTTATAAAGTTAAGAGCAATCATTACCTTTCTGTAGACTATTCTTGCCTTTTCCTAGTACTGCCAAGAAAATAGTTATCCTACTCAATCTCCATATATTTGGTCTAAAAATGAAGTTTCCCTCCCTATTAACATGGCCCAAGAAATGTTTGCACACTGAAGCCATCTTTCCTAGCTCTGCCCCTATTTCCCTTTGTTGAAAACTTGGTTCTGGACACACTGTACCACGGCTGTTTTCTGGGTTTCAAGATGTTCCCTGAATCATAGCTCATGGCCTTGTGGTGTCTCTATTTTGATAACATTCTTCATGTCCCACATCATGTAGTTTAGATTTTGGAAATGTGTGTGTCCCTAATCTGAGTACATCCCCAAATTTCTAATTTCTGAGTATCTAATTTCTGAGTTTACTAAGGTGAAAGGTCATTAGCCTCCCTTGGACTCTTTCCTGAGAACTGGACATCTACTCTGAGACCCTGACTGGGGCCTGGAATCTGTTTTCTGGGGAGAATCCTTCCTAGATCTTATCAGCCTCTTATCTTCTGAGAATTGTCTATTGTTGGACTCTGGTCTCCATTTGGGAACTTCAGTTTATTTCCTCTTGTGTCTGAACAGGATTGGATCCCTTAATACCCAGAAAAGATCATAACTGAGGATAAAATTTCCCAATCTGGTGTCTAAGGGATGTTCTCTGGGCTGAATATCCTCTATGCCGTACCAAACATCCCTTCTTTCCAGTGTCTCTCACTATACCTCTCAGTTTGGGCTCTTCAGTGTTTCCTGGAACATTTATTTGTTCCACCTTTGCCTTGGAAGTAATTATTTTTTATCTTTCTATGCAGCAAGACCTTTGCCTGTAAGTCATATTTCATGTGCCAAGTTAAATGTCAAGCCTAAGTTCCAAAACTCAAGCTTGGTTCAAATGCCCTGGGCACTTATTCGTTTTGGGGAGGAGTTCTGACACATGACAGACACCCTGAGCCACAACTGAGATGGTTACGATAACTTGGGTACAATATTTTGCCTTTATAGGCAAATCTCTGCTGTCAGCCACTGCACCTGGAATAGCTCTCAAGCTTGTAACTTGTCTTTTTCAACCCCCGTAGGGGACTGATCTAATGCCAACTGCAAAGCTCCTAGGAGTGGTATAGCTATGCTCTTAGAGATAATTGTTTTGACATTTATTATCTATCTTATGTATTATTAATTATTTCAGGGAATGAAATGTGTGTGCATGTTCCTTAAAACATTTTCATTAATCTTGAATAGCTAAGAGTATTGTGGAACAGTTCCAACTTTCTAGAATACTCTTGCCAACAAGAGGTAAAGCCAATCATGTATCCAATTGCTTTATTATCTTTATTCATAATAAGCTAATGTGGTATGGACTTCTGATGCTATGGTTTATATTTAAAAAAAATATCTCTGGACTAGCCTTTAATCTGTGTAATAGATTGGCTGCACTAACTGCCTCCACTAGCAGGATAAAATAATTTCCACTTTCCCTAGTTGTCCTTTGTGGAAATATGTCTCTGTAACTGGATTTTACTCAAAAAAATTGAGTGATCTTTAGCTCTGCTCCGGGTAGTTTTCTAGGCACTGTGGATAGAGTGGAAAAAACAGTAGAATATAAATTGCCCTTATATTTCTTACAGGTCGTTGCCTTTTATCCATGTTTTAATTTCTTATTCAAATGGCAACGTCCAGGTTCACTCACTTCTCAGGTTGCACCACACAGTAGCACTCCCATTAGAATTACAGCTTTAAAAGTACTGAATATCTTTTGTGACTATTCGGAGAACTGCCACCAAATTAATTTCCCTGAAATAGTGAATTTATCATTATCCCCCCAAGCAATCATTGCTATAATTAAAAAAAAAAATAACCCACTTAGATGAAGCTCATTCTATTTCCCTCTAACCCATGGCACCTGATGTGAGGACAGTAATAGCAAATATGTGGTGATGATGTGATTACTCCCTCTCTCATGGCACCTCACTAATAAATTCAAGAAATTATTTTTTAAGAAACCAAAGTATGGCTTAAAAAATCTTTTCATTGTGACATTCAAAACAAGTACTGGGACTTGTTTAGAGTACCTATTGTAATAGGTACCTATTATGAATCTTTGTCATTATTGGTAAAAAGGAAAGAGGCAAAAAGACTCTCAAAGGAACAGTATCTTGGATTGTTCTTTAGTGAGATACTTAAACTTTAGAAAACCAAGTAAATAAGATTTTAGTTTTCTCATCTGTAAAATTAAGTAATCAGTTTATATTTCTTCCATATCCTAAAATTGCCTGACTGCATTTGCCTTCTGCATTCTGTATAAACATATGTAAATGTATACATGCAAATGCATGTTTATATGTAAATGTATACACATATCCAATTGGTTCTGTTCCTTTGATGAATACAGTACATATTCTAAACTTTATTGCTGTTCTATGTTTTCATGAAAGTTTTGGACCAAGTCATTTGATCATTCACAGTTATTGGATAAGTATTGTGAACTTCCAATGAGTTGGAAGTATTTAAAGCTATAAGAGTCCTTCCCCGTAACTTTTCTATCAGATAGTGTGAAACACAAAGCATTCAAACTTATATGCCAAAATCTATTAGCAAGGAGGTCAACATATAGCCATACCTCCTTGTTCTCTGCCCTGTTAAGCACTAAATACTTGTCATGAGAGATACTCCTGAGTGAGATGGAAAACTCTACTTAAGAGTAGTGAGAATCTGGTGACCAGGTCAGAATTCTGCTGGTAGGGCATCATCCTAATTGTCTGGAGATCTTAAAAGTTTAGCTGTAGTACCTTTAAAAGAATGGCAAAATGACTTTACCAAAATTTATCATCTAATCTTTAATTACCAATGCTACATATTTACTTAAAGCAAATATTTAACCTGATAAACATTTCAAAAGTTGGAAAGTGCTATTAATTAATATATACTGTTTCCAATTCATTATTTCTGATAATGGGTTTTTTTTTTTATTGTGTGCTTTAAATAACTTTCCATTAAAACTTTGGGATTTATAATAGCATGTTCCATCTGACACTTCCACTTACTGGGAATGCCAGTCATATTATCACATGAGTCACATCAGATTTATTTTTATTAGTATTTTATCATTTTATGGACAAGAAGATCATGTAAATTCAGATAAGATGTAGGATTCTACAATATTAGTAATCCATCACCAACATCATAGCTTCTCCTTTGCAGAACTTGCATAATTATAAACCAATTGACTTAACACATTTTAGATACATTGGAGAAAATATCAAGTGCTCTTGAGTTCTAAGGTCAGTGTATTGGTTAGCATTCAACTTGACCCTTTAAAGAAAAGATTATACAAAAAAAATTATTATCTTAATAGATGAACAGACCTTGAAGAAAAAGAGAAATGGATAGATTTGCCATTTACTAGATCTCAGTAATACTTCTATTTTTATTGTCTAGTCTTAGTGGCATTTAAATGCAAAGGTTTATGGGTCATACTGCAAGGAATCCCTGGGGTAAAGGGTGCTTCAGAGGCTGCCAATGGACTGGAGATGTGGCAATAGAGGTGATGGGCATTTGCCCCCCACCCCCTGGTTTCAAATACACCAGTTGTGCTTTTTTTTTTTTTTTTTTTTTAAATAAAGCTTCCATCTAGAACAGTTTTAGATTTGTATAATTATTCCCAAGATAGTAGAGAGGATTCCTGGATACCCCACACCCAATCTCCCCTATTAGTAATATTTTACATTAATATGGTATATCTGTCACATTTAATAAACAAATATTTGTATGTTACTATTACCTACAGTCCAGACATTGTTTAGGTTTCCTTCATTATTTTATAATGTCATTTTCTATCCCAGGGTCCCATTCAAGGCACCATGTTACATTTAACCATCTTGTCTTCTTAGTTTTCTCTTAGATGTGAAAGTTTCTCAAACTTTTCTGTGTGTGTTTTTTTCTATAATCTTGATATATTTTTTCGAGTTATCTATTTTGTAGAATGTCCTTTATATAGATACTAGAGGCCCAGTGCACGAAATTTGTGCACTGGTGGGGAGTCCCTCAGCCCAGCCTGCAACCCTGTCCAATCTGAGACCCCTTGAGGGATATCCGACTGCCCATTTAGGCCCGATCCCTGTGGGCCTGATCCCTAAACGGGCAGTAGGACATCCCTCTCACAATCCAGGACTGCCGGCTCCCAACCGCTTGCCTGTCTGCCTGCCTGATTGCCCCTAACCACTTTTGCCTGCCAGCCTCATCACCCCCTAACCACTCCTCTGCTAGGCTAATCAACCCCTAACTGTTCCCCAGCCAGCCCAATCTCCCCAAACCTCCCTCCCCTGCCCGCCCGGTCGCCCCAAATGCCCTCCGCTACTGGCCTGGTCACCCCTAACTGCCCTCCCCTGCTGGTCTGATCGCTCACAACCGCCCTCCCCTGCAGGCCATCTTGTGGCCACATGAGGGCGGCCATTTTGTGTGTTGGAGTGATGGTCAATTTGCATACTGGTCATGACTAATTAGCATATCCGGTCATGACTATGAAGTCATCGTGACCAATTTGCTCTTTTATTAGTATAGATATGTAATATTTTTTATCATGGCTATGATAGGATAATGTGTTTTGGGGAAAAAGACCATAGAGTTAAAATACCATTCTCATCACATGACATCAAGGATATATACTAACTATAAGACTTATCACTATTGATGTTGACCTTGATCACCTACTTGAAGTAGTGTTTATTAAAGTTACTCTTTGTTTTTTTTTCCATATCATACACTTGGAAGAAAATCACAGTCTATAGCAGCCGTGGGCAAACTACGGCCCGCGGGCCGGATCCGGCCCCTTTGAAATGAATAAAACTATTGAAAAAAAAGACTGTACCCTTTTATGTAATGATGTTTACTTTGAATTTATATTAGTTCACACAAACACTCCATCCATGCTTTTGTTCCGGCCCTCCAGTCCAGTTTAAGAACCCATTGTGGCCCTCCAGTCAAAAAGTTTGCCCACCCCTGGTCTATAGCCTAAACTTAAGAAGCAGGGAGTAGCCGAAACCGGTTTGGCTCAGTGGATAGAGCGTCAGCCTGCGGACTGAAGGGTCCCGGGTTCGATTCCTGTCAGGGGCATGTACCTGGGTTGCGGGCACATCCCCAGTGGGAGATGTGCAGGAGGCAGCTGATCGATGTTTCTCTCCCATCGATGTTTCCAACTCTCTATCTCTCTCCCTTCCTCTCTGTAAAAAATCAATAAAATATATTAAAAAAAAAAAAAAAGAAGCAGGGAGTAATGGTTTGCCTTCTGAAAGGTAGAAAATATTTAGAATTATCCTGCTTGGGAGATGTTTTAAATTTCTCCTGCTATTTATTTATAATTTATTTATTTATATTAGTAAGGACTCATGGATATTTATTTTATAGTTTTTGTTATAATTCAGTAATACTGTATTTTCTTGCTCAAATTTTTCCAGTTTTGTCCATTGGGACTCTTTAATTTCTTGTTCCATGTTTTTAGCTGGCTTCAAAATGTATATATATTTTGCAAATTACTGAGAGTCAAAGAAGTTTCCAATTTTATTAACATATATATGAATAGACTGTATATATCAATTGTATAGTATAAAATTAAATAATGTATATAGAGTAATTATTATATTTTATATCTTGTTAACATTTGCATTGATCATTTATTAGATGCCAGGCAATCTTGTGGAAGTACAAGTAGACCTGTCATACATTGAGGAAACTCAAACTTTCGCTAGGCTTTAAATCTAAGCCTGTTTAACTCCAAAATGTCATTCTCAACTGCTCTATGACCCTATAAATAATTATATATAAATAATTTCCTTCAAATATTAGGTATTAGATCACTTCTTAAAACATTACAATAAACATAATTAGGTAATGGTGTTCAGGATGACAGTGGAAAGGTTTCAAGCTCTATCCACTCTCACAGCCCAACTGTTGAAGGGACATTGCCTATAAACCTGTGAAGATTAAGTTTATTAATGCTTTCCTTCTATAAGCTATGTCATGTTGTTTCTTGTCATGTTTAAATAAAGATGACAATACCATAGTTCAAGGTCATATGAGTTAATGTAATTTTTGAGTGTTGACTTAAAAACTACTAATTTGAAAGAAATATCTCCAAAAAAAGTCTCCATTAAAATGCATTATGTCCAAGTAAATGACTGATAGGACAGTTTGTGTAATGCACCGTATTCATAAGGTGAGGACTGACTGTACTCTGTTCTGTTCTCTCCTTTAGGGAGGGAGAGGACAAGCTGCCATAAATATTGTGGAGAAACTTCCCATGCAACTTTAAATATGGAGGGGAAAGGAGATAGAACAAAATATTTTCTCACAACTTGTGTTGTCTCTATCCCCTCCCTCCAGTCTTATTAGCAGGAGTACCAAACTTCCTGAGTTTACTGAAAGCTTATATCCAGAAAATACGATTCTTGTGGTTCTCTCCTTGGAGATTCTGATAAGATAGCCTGAGACAGGGTGCTCCAAATTATGCATTTTACATAAACATCAAAGCTAACTCAATGACTGTATTATCTGGTGCTATTTCAAAGTGATGAAGGTTAACTATTCTTGTTTCACAAGTAACTTCCAGGTAGATGAATGGATGAATAGATGATAGATAGCTGATGATAGATGATAGATAGATAGATAGATAGATAGATAGATAGATAGATAGATAGATGATAGATAGATAGATGATAGATAGATAGATAGATAGATAGATAGATAGATAGATGATAGATAGATAGATAGATAGATAGATGATATATGATAGATAGATAATAAACAGATATAATGAATATCAAGACACTTATATTGTATTTGAATTTATCTTTAGAAATGCAAAAAACATTAATCAAATAAAACTTAATTTAAAAAAGGAAGAAAGTCCAAGGAATTATAGAGTCAACTCTGGGCCTTTGTCCAAACATGCACTGTTTTAAAATAAAAGAAGTGGGTAACTTTTCCAGTACAGTTTGCGAACTATTTGTTAGCTTAAAGAACTAGTGTAGGTTTAATTTCATTGAGAACTTTTTTGCTTAATTCCTGGTAATTATACCCTCCATTGGTTAAAAGCTAAATCTTTAAATAGATTAGTATGTGGGACAACTATATTCTACCATTGTTTTGCCTGAATTCTTATTGACATATTTTGGGCTCTTAGGTTTGAAGCACACTGGGTCTCTACAACAAAGCCAAAATACAAAAAGAATAAAGCAGGAAAAGGCAGAGATAGAATATAAAGTAATTACACATAGAGTAAAATCTGTCAAAGCAGCCTGTTAGTGAAGGTATAGTATTTGAGTAGTACAAAACTTCTATCCCAATACCTGAATTTTCTTTTACTAATGCACTTTTACTATTTTTTTAAGTATAGCACACACACAGACTAGTGTACAAACCTTAAGTATCCTGATAAATCTTCCCAAGTAAACATATCTGGGCAACCAAATCCATTTCTTAAGAAACAGGGCAATACCATTCTTCCCCTCCCATGTACCCCCATAGAGATACCCAGTTGAACCTATACAATTTATAAAAACAAGTCCTTTCCTCACTCTGCTGTAGCCAGCTCTATTATAAATCAGTTGTTCATAGACGTGAAAGAAACCCATATATGTGGGTTTCTTTCTGACATCTGTTTTATTCTGTAGGTCTATTTTTCTATTCATGCATCAGCACTGTACTGCTTTAATTAATATAGCTTAAAAATATAACTGAGAACCTGATACTATAACATCTGCAGTTACACTTTTCTTCAAGATTTCTTTGTTAATTATTGGCCCTTTGCGTTTCCATATACATTTTAGCTTGTCAATTTCCATTTTTAAAAAATTCTATGAACTGTTTTGGGATTACATTTAAAATATTGATCAAGAAGTGGCATGTGTACAACACACTGTTTTATTGGGGATTTCTCTAATTTTTTACTTTAACAATTTTATCAGTGTGAAAATTTTACATAATTTTTGTCAGAATTCTATATTTTATCTATCTGGTATCGTTTTAAATAATGTTTTCTTTAAATTTTATTTATATTTATTTATTTATTTATTTATTTGTTTGTTTGTTTGTTCAATACTCACCCAAGGATATTTTTTCCATTGATTTTTATTTTTTTTTAATTTTTTAATTTAAATTCTTTATTATTGAAAGTATTACTTGTTTCCTTCCCCCCCCCCCATTGACCTCTCCTACCACCCAGCACATGCCTTTACCCACCTACTGTCTGTGTCCATTGGTTATGCTTATATGCATGCATACATGTCCTTTGTTTGATCTCTTACTCCCCTCACCCTACCACTCTCCCCTGCCTTCCCTCTGAGGTTTGTCTCTATGTTTCTATTTTTGTTCATCAGTTCACATCGTTCATTATACTCCACAAATAGAGTGGAAGGGAGAGGGAGAGAAGAGAGAGAAACATAGATGTGAGAGAGACACATTGATTGGTTGCCTCCCGCACCCTCCCTGACCAGGGTCGGGATGAGGCCTACAACCTAGATACATACCCTTGATCAGAATCGAACCCTGGACCTTTCAGTCCTTGAGCCCATGCTCTAACCACTGAGAAAACCAGCCAGGGCTTTAAATTTTATTTAATATTTTTTGTTGCTGGTACACAGAAATGCAATTGATTTTTGCTTTTAACGTTATATGCAGAGGCCTTGCTGAATTAATTTCTTAATTTTAATAATTTCTCTGTAGATTCTGTCAAGTATTTTTTTACACTATCATGTTATCTATGAGTAATATCAGCATTTAATTCTTTCTTTATAAACTTTATGTATTTTCTTTTATCTCCTAATGTGCTATCTAGTACATCTAATACAATATTGAATAAAAATAGTCAGTTGAGCACTCATGTTCTTTTCTGCCTTTTACTCTTGCTTATTTAGATTTGCATTTTTGTTCTTTTCAGGCAAGTTAAAGCCATCTTCAGAGTCATTATTGTCTGGGACTCATCACTGTTTCCATCCACCCATCAAGTAATTCTTAAGATGGAAGCTTTGATCATTAATTTTCCACTTGTTTTCTAACATGTGCATTTAAATATAATTCACTTGAAAACTTCTTTATCTGTACCTTACAGCTTTTGAAGTGCCATAGTTTATTACCATTTAGTTAAAATATATAGTTTAATGTTCACTGGAATGTTTTCTTAGGTTTCTAACTTAATTCTACTGTTATCAGAGACCATACTCTGTCTGGTTTTATTCCTTTGGTGTTTACTGACATTTTCTTTATAACCAACCATTCAACCTTCGAAAGAAGTAAATCTCACCATGGCAAGACTCCAAAAAACCCAAATGGAAAGCAATAAATAAAATGTAAAAAATGAGTGCTTTTCTAGAAGTAAGAAAACGTTCCCAAGACTAAGAGCTATGCCAGACAGTTAAAGGGAAAACTGAAACAGGCCCATAATAAAGCCTGCATCTGCATACCTCCCCCTCCCCCCCCCCCCCCCCCCCCCCCCCCGCCACACACACACACTGCCTGATTCCCAGTACAACAGTGCTTCTGATGCTTCCTCGCTAAGCTCCAGAGGACATCTTCTCAGGCTGGGCTTTGCCATCTTTAGGTTTAGTCACAAATCTCAAAATGATAGAAGTGAGTTCTGGGTGGGTTTGCGAGGGAGTAAGCAGATGAGTATTGTCCAGTGGTCATGAAGACGCTTCTCCTTGGATTTCCTCCAAGTGAAGGTGGCTTGGTTGTTTTAAATCTGAATTACCATTTTCTCCTTTTCTCACTCTGTCCCTGGAGAGCAGAAGTGTCTTAGCTAACCAGTAAATTTCAGCAACTGGCTGGCATGCTCTGCTCATCACTACTCTTCTTCTCCTGGGAGTGAGCCTGAGCTCTTTCTTAAGGGATAACTCCCTTCTAACTCTGAGCTTTAGAATAGCTCTCTTTGGCTGAGACCTAAAGTCATGGTTTCCAGCTTGGCCCCTGACAATAATGATGGTAATAATCTGGCTCCATTTTAAACCATATGTTTTATTTCTTAATTTTATAGAGAAGCTGGGCCAGAGGGAGTAATGCTAATGGGTCCCCAAAGGACCCATATGTGCTTGGTCTGAAAGCACTGAAAAATGAAATAAGTCAAAATTTTCTGGTAAATCATACACAAGGAGAGACTTTTGGCATGGGAAAGCGTTTAGTTCTGTTCCTTAAACTTTCGTGTGTAGGGAGAAGTTCTTTGGCCTTGGAGCTTTAATAAAGATGATATTGGGCCAGTCTTGACCCCTGCGGCCTTGGTAAGAGGCTTGATATCCATCATATGGTAGTGGTCTTGGACATAACTGCAGCTTATGTATTTTGAACTGCACATGAGTGGATTTTTTAAATAGGGTCATAGAAAAGGTGGTGTAGTCCTCAGAATGGCCTTGGTAAGAGCCTGGAGAAGACCCAAGCTAAAATGTAACTAAATGAATAGTCTTAGAGAATGTAAAGGGGTCTGCAAAACAGAGTTTGCAGATACCAGTAGAATTTTGTCCTTTGCCTTGGTAAAGTCAAGGATTCTATTATAAGCACAGATACACAAAAGCACCAAGATCAGAACTCACCAAAGCATGGCCTTGAGGCCCTTTAGCAGGCCCTGTTTTTTCTCAACTGGAGTAGCCCTGGCAAAGTTCCACACAGTGAAAAGAGTCCTTACGGCCTTTTAATCACGGGTAGGCAAAACATTACTGGCTGCTTCTAAACTGCAAAGCAGTTGAGTTCCCCATGTATTACAGATACCAGGTTTTAGCAGGTCCTAGACCAGTGGTTCTCAACCTCCCTAATGCCACAACCCTTTAATACAGTTCCTCATGTTGTGGTGACCCCCAATTTCATTGTTACAAATTGAACATAATTAAAGCATAGTGATTAATCACAAAAACAATATGTAATTATATATGTGTTTTCCGATGGTCTTAGGTGACCCCTGTGAAAGAGTCATTTGACCCCCAAAGGGGTTGCGACCCACAGGTTGAGAACCAGTAACCCAATCTTATTCTGTTCTTACAGCCATGCCGACCGGCCTTATAAATTCTTTGACCTTTTTAATGTAATCCATATCAGAAACTTTCCTTGACTCTACTAAATTACTAAAACTCCATTTGGCTGTTACTGGTGAAAATTAGAAATTGTGAGAAATACTCTGGATTATGCACTTCTATTTCACAAAAGCAAGACATATTTTTAAAAAATATATTTTATTGATTTTTTTACAGAAAGAAAGGGAGAGGGATAAAGAGTTAGAAACATCGATGAGAGGGAAACATTGATCGGCTGCCTCCTGCACACCTCCTACTAGGGATGTGCCCGCAACCAAGGTACATGCCCTTGACCGGAATTGAACCTGGGACCCTTGAGTCCATTGACTGACGCTCTATCCACTGAGGCAAACCAGTTAGGGCAGCAAGACATTTTTATTTGGGTTTTTGGTTTCTTTGTACTTGGAGTTGCAATAAAATTTAATTTTTAACTTCCCTTAGGAACTTGATAAAGAAAGTGAGAACGTAGTCAAATTTAGGATATCTTTATGCTGTTAGCATTTAATGATTAGAACTTTTTTTGCATTTTATCTTAATTATACTATTTAATTTCATTGCATAATCTCTGATAATCTATTTTGATCAGCAGGGCTAGACATAATTTGATTGAGAAATGAATAGGGAGTAAATTATAGAATGGCTTTTAAGTTGACTTAACTAATGTGCTGTTTTGAGTCATTTTATGAGGAAAAACTGACTACCCACCAGCAGTCCAAGAAGGATAGACTGGCATTGGAAGAGTGAACTTGCAAAGTTGCTGCCAAGGTAGTTCTGATTTAAACTGCTGATCTCATTCCTCAAGGGTAATGACCTTATCCCTGGCTAATCACAGTTTAATGGTTAAGCCCAGTGAATAAAGAGAACGCATATTAAAAGTGTGTTAGTGAGGAATGCTTCTTCCACCCACGTTCCTTTCCTTGAAAAGAGCTCTATGATTACTCCAGGCCTCTTCCTCTACTTTCCTGACTCTAACACCAGTAAGGATAAGTCAGTATCCAACTAGTAAGTTTGAAAAAAATAACTGGGCAAACTCTGTTCAGTTGTGCTTTTCTACCATCTGACAGTTATTCTGGCCACTAAAATATTCTACTTCACTCCTCCAGGTGTAGACCCCACATATAGACATGTAGACATAGCCCAGTTCAGAATTACTTAGATCTAAGTCTGCCTAATTTTGAGGTTAGTTATCACAAGCTGATCTGTCCAGCAAACATAAAATTAAATTCACTGATTTGGTTTCAATTAGTAATAAAATTAATTTGGCTTTTATCTTTACCTTTTATGCCCTTTCTCAGAACATGGGTGGAAAAGGGGTTGTCTTTATTGAGATCTATTCAGAGACCTTAATATCTGTTTTCCAAATTTTGCCAAGCACAACTATTAAACTACAATCCCCACATTCTCTACTGTCCTCTTTCCCTAAATAGAATTTACGGTCACATTTCTAATGCACAAAATTTATATCAGAGCAATGAAGCTAGCTAACTAGTTCTCTCAGTTGCATTTTATTGATTGGATCATCTTTCCCCCATTAATTTAACAACCCTGTATTTTATTATGAAAATATACACATACACACACATTTCTGGATTGATAGTGAAAATATGAAGGAAGTTGAAGTCTTAAGTCTATGAAATAGTTTACATGTATACATAATGTGTTTATTATATTTATTATGTGTTTTTTCTCTGTTAAAACACAAAGCACATTTATTAACCTATTGTTATTTCTTACCACTTTGAATTATGTACTGATACATAAGTAATTTAATTATCTATAAATGACAATATATCTTATCCATTTTTCCCAGTTCCTAACACAGTAAAGCCACAAACTATGTATTCTCTGAAGTGTTGTTGAACATATTCATGTAAACTGTAATGCTTTACACAAATATAAATTGTAGAAGTGATTATGGGTATTATTAACATATTTCTTAGTTTTAGAATATAAGACAATTGCTGCTTTTTGGGATACAAATGTTTTCAAACTTTATATCGATGAGGGTGATAAATGGGTCTGCTTATAACCTGCAAGTTGGAAATTTTATCTCCTGAGTTTATTAATAGATTTTTTAAGGTAAGATGATGATACTGACTAATATCCCCCCACATCTTTCTACTAAAAGAGACTTCTATCAGATGGTTATATAGGTAGACAGTGAATTTAGACTGATATGTAGTTTGTCTAGATACATCTGCATTGGCAGTGAAGGATTTAAATATCCCTTCCCATGTGTGGGTACATGCAGCTTACCCAGGAGGGGAAGACAGTCAAAGCACAAAATTGGGTTCACACACAGTAGGCCAGCATCTGAGGGGTGAAGTAATTCTTCATATTGCGTGGGAACTATCCCTCTATCCCTATCACTTGGGTTTCACAACACCAGGGTGGATAAAACTGAGAAAGCTCCTTCTTCTTGCTCTCACCCATCAGTACACTGAAGAAGCCCAGCAAGTATTGATAATTCCAGAGTGGTGGCTTTTAGGTGGATACATCCTCTGGTTATTGTGTGGGCACTGGCAGCAAAGGAGATCCATCTTCATGAGCTGGGACAGAAGAGAGGAAGTTAGAGACCACCCCAGGAGCCTGGGACTAGCCCTGAGACAGCCCCTGATGACTTCCAGGAAAAATGTGGGGGAATCTAAGGGCAACTGAAGTTCCTGTTCAGCCAGTAGTATTTTTAGTGCTGTGGATTTTGTTTGTTTTAACTTTACTCTTTAAAGAATTTGAATATCTTTAGCTAGGACATACAGTCTCCATCCAGTTCAACATAAGCTTCACCACTGCCTCTTGCTGATTTACGCATTTAAGTGACTTGCCTGATTCCCAGAAAACATTTTAGTTTTTTGCTTGTCCAGGAACATCTCATCTCGTTCTTCCCTAAGATATATAGTTCCCCCTCAAAGCAGTATTTTCTGTTGGCACAATTTGGTATCAGATGTAATGTTTTATTTGAAGCTGAAATCTATTGTTGTATTAACCTATCCAAAGTCTTCCCTGTTATCTCTCTCTCTCTCTCTCTCTCTCTCTCTCTCTCTCTCTCTCTCTCTCTCTTTCTCTCTCTACCAGAAAACTCTCATGGAGAGAAAGACTAAGAATCTCTAAGCTACTACTCTGTCCATGAAGGAAGAACCACATTTGAAAATGATATATTATCGAACACCAATAAATTCTTACTAAATGTTAATGGACAGGATTATATTTGAAACTTTTAAATTTAATATATGTTAGAATTCCAAAATCTTTACCAGAAAATTGTGTCCATATGATTCATTTTAAAAAAGAAGGTAGGAACAAATGAATATAGATGGAATAAACACACAGAGAATATTGCTTCAAAATTGTTCTGTTAAATCCATATGTCACATGTATACCATGGAATAAGAAATTAAATATGATTAACCTTGTGTAGAGATACACTTAAAAACACACTAAAAAAAGAAAGAAAGAATTAAAAAGAAATAAAGAAAAAAGAAACCACAGGCATGCCAGAACTGGGAGGCAGTTATGAACTGCCTTAGATAAACCTTTGTTTTGTAACTATAGATCTGCCCCATTCTGCAATCACAGGTGTGTTTAATTCAAGGCATTTACCCAATAAAATTTCCCAGAAAATAAGAACAATCTGACATGAGTAATAATGAGAAACCATGTGATGTGGTTGCCAAAAACAATGTTATACAAGCCAGCTTTAACACTCCTACGTGGAACCTCAAAGTGTAAGTAAAATCCAAACAAATAAGCAAAAGTCTAATTTTATGGTTCATGGCATGTTTATTAGAGACAAAAGAACTCTTGGATTCTGAAAATCAATAGAGACATTGCTATTCTTTTTCTGAAGTGAAAATAATCTTGCTAAATACAATGTCATTAATGTGGTATGAATGATTTTCACACAAATTTCATGTATATTTTTGTATTTTGTCCTGATATTCAAAGACCATATAAGATTTTTAAAGGTCATAATACAGCTCAATAAGGAGTTTTTGTAAAACTCTAAAATGAAAAGAAAATTTCTCTTTTTTATTACCCTCTCAAATTTCCTTTTTCCCACAATATTAAAGTATGGTTGTCCCTTCCATCTCACTACACATGTATTAAAAATAACCTCATTGATTTTGCCACATTTCTATATAATTTTGAATCTATACAAAAAGCCAGTGACTAGAAAGCTGGGGTGACGGGAACGACCAGTCGCTATGACACCCATTGTGGCCAGCCAACTGCCCAGTCAGGGGTGGGGCCTGCTGACCTAACTCCCATGGCCCCTCCCCCACCACTGGCTCAGCCCGATCAGCCTCTATCTGGGTGGACTGGCCGGACCCCACCCAGGCATGAATTCATGCACCAGGCCTCTAGTTTAGAATAAATGCATAAAAATTTTATAAGCAATTTGTTAGACAATTAGTTTCCATCTTTTAAAAATGTTTATTCAATTTTTAAAAAATGCATTTTAATGAGCTAATTTTTGGAGTTTAACTGATATGTAGTAGTTTGAGATAAAATACCACTGTGCCCTTCCCTCTGGCAACCACCACACTGCTGTTTGTGTTCATAAGTGAGAAGGGTGTCCTATAATGAAGTGATAGGAGAAGATTTGACTTTGAGTTGTGGGCACGTGGTGCTATATACAAATTTGGTAACTTAGAAATCCATACATGAAGCTTATATGTTCATGTTGACCAATGTCACTCCAATAAAATTTAATTTAAAAATAATACCACTAGGGACTTCTGTTTTGTGAAAAGGAAAACATATATTCCTGGTTATATAGTCAAGTTAGAAAGTCTGAGTGACAATAATAAGCAGCATGAATTGAGTAAAGGCATTCAGACAGGAACCCGATTTCTAATACTGACAAAATAGCTATGTGGCTTAGTTTGTCCAAATACATTTATATAAGACCCCTTTGGGTGGTAAATGGAGCTTGGAGGAACTGTGGGCTTTTATTTGGACTCTTGATCTCACAAATGCTAGGAGTGGGTAAGTCCCAGGAAGTTTTTTATTTGGTAAAAATAAAAAATACATATTAATCTATAAAATGGCTCTTTCACCCCAGTCTCTCTTCACATTGACATATTATTTTCCTGGCATGTGAGTCAGTAGAAATGAAAATGTTAAGATATTTTAACCTCTATGTATTATCATTTGTTTGAATGAAAGGTACAGGGTGTCCAGTCCCCAGCAGGGGGATCCTCTTTCGACACTCCAAGTCAGCACGCTGAGCACACATTCCACAAGGTTAATGTTGAACCGTGATTAAGGCATATAGAACAGTTTATTGTGTACAATATTTCAAGTTAATTATTGCTAAGGCTGGTTTTAAACTATATAGAACAAGTAAAACCAGAAAAATATGTTCCAAAATATGTGATTTACAAATGAATTTCTTCACTACAATTGACTTATAAGTAGTCAGTTACATTGTAATAGAGAAGAAAAGAAGTTTACTACTTTAAAAAATTGTCTCATTAAAATAGTACTTACACATGGAATGAGCCTACACATAGAAACTTTTCATAAGACTAGAGTACAAAAATGAAGAAACCGTGATGCTCAGAGTAAGCCAGCTAGTTTAGGTCTGGTTCTGGACGCCTCTGAGCTCTTTGGGGGTCCTCTGTGGGAGACCAAATTCTAAGGGCTGAACACCTGAGGCTTTCAAAACGTTTATTGTCACTGCTTACTTCATGTTTTTATGAAATTGTTGAAACTCTTTCCTTTGTGTCACCTAAATCACATAGTTCGTGCAAAATGCTGGAGCTGTTTGAGAAAGAAATGTTTATTCATAAAATACAGTGCCCCTGGATAAAATAGTTTTCACTTTTGTTATAGGGCATATGATGTAACGTTTTACTTTTATAATGATTTTATTTTAACTATCTTTCTTTAGCACTCCAGAGCTTATTCAGGGGAATGGGTCTTAATATCTGCCACAAGTTACCCTCAACAGTCCCCTGAAAATGCTGAGTAAACTTGGACATTTTTATTTGCTACCATAATAGCTGAGTACTGTAGCCATAATGTAGATATCTAGTATGAAAAGGTGTTTTTTTTTCACTGATGGAGAAGTCTTACTTAAAGTGCTGACACACAGCTTCAGTGTGTACAGTCATTTTATGTTATCATGAAGCCCTCACAATTGGAACCTGGGCAGGCTGGCCCTCTCTCTATATAAATCCCTAATATGCAAATAGACCAAAAGGTGAAACAACCAGGGGCTATGACATGGACTGACCACCAGGGCCTGCACCTGGAACATGGCGGGCGGTAGGATGGTGGAGCAGGTGAGCAGGGGAGCCAGACCAAGGCAGGAGGTCAGGAACTGTCATTGAGATGAGCCTCTGGTGATTATTGAAAATTCTTTGCTCCTGTGTACTGCTGTCCCACTGGGCACTCACACCTGCTGCCAGAGCTAGGAAGCAGCCACCGCTCGCACCTACTGCCGGCACCAGCCCCACTCACACCCACTGCTGGCACCAGCCCCAATCACTCTACACCCGCGGGCCGGATCCGGCCCGTTTGAAATGAATAAAACTAAAAAAAAAAGACCGTACCCTTTTATGTAATGATATTTACTTTGAATTTATATTAGTTCACACAAACATTCCATCCATGCTTTTGTTCCAGCCCTCCGGTCCAGTTTAAGAACCCATTGTGGCCCTCGAGTCAAAAAGTTTGCCCACCCCTGCTCCACACCATCAGTGCATGGGAACAGTGGCGAGAGCAGGGCTGCTGGCAGATAGGGGACCCCGTGGGGCGGTGGTGGGAGATGCCAGGTGGGAGTGCAGAGGATGGGCCAAGACCCGCCCCTGTGCCCACCACAGCCTCACAACCCACAGTTCCTTTCAAGGTGCACAAATTTGTGCACTGTGCCCCTAGTGTAAATATATTTGCCATTTGTCTGAGTTGATTAAGCACAGTGTTTAGGACACTTCTCCCACCATATTCTGAATCACATGTGTTAAAACATTTCAACAAAAAGGAAGATCAGGAGTGGTGGCCTAAAAAATAAAACAGAAAATAGAGCAAAGAAAAACAGAAAAGGAGATGTCAGAGGGTTTTCTAGGAGAGTAGGAGAGTGAGAAAGAAGTAGAGAAAGAAACCTGAGGGCATGGTCATGAACTTGAATTTAAAGTGAGACCAGTTACCACAGTAGTATTTTGTCTCTAGTTTTGTTTGGGCACCAAGTAGGTGGAATGTTTAACTGAATCAGGGTTGGGAATTTGCAAAACCAGTAAGATGAGGAGTGAGTAACAGGGGGTGACTAGAATGAGTTATCATCAAGTATTTGTTGAGTAAATTCTCTAGGACAGTTATTAAAAATCACAAATGAAACCATAAGAACTAACATGGATTACTTTCTATGTGTCAAGCTTGGGGCTGACCTTTTCAATTAATCTGAAAAACTCCCTTTTAAATAGGCACTATTATTAGATTCTTTTTATAAATGGAAGGACTGAGTGATTAAATAGTTTGAGTCAGATAGTTCATTTACTTAGATATTAAGTATGACAGTCATAATAAACCTATAGAAAATATAACTACGATGAATTCAAGACCGTATAAAATTTTAAAATAAATAATTAAATTAATACAATATTTTGGGATTTGAAAAGACAGATATTTCTGTAGAATATAGGAAATACAGCAATACAGTACTTAGAGTACAAAACTAAAATAGAGTAAAATATTTTTGGAATCGGTTAACCAATGATTATTGAGAGACTAGAAGAAAATGGGCAGCCTGGCCAGAGTAAGTAAATGGTCATGAAAGAACACTTTTGGAGATTTAGTCTCTGTAAGCAGGAAGGCAACATGAAAATACTCCAACAGGAAGATCTTATTTGAGTAATGTGAAAAAGAACCCACAAGACAGGAAGATCCTATTTAAATAGACTCCGTGAAAAAAGCAGGAGATTTTTAAATGTAATAAAAAAATTGGAAATGTGAACACAAAAAAAACATTTTAAAAATTGTACTTTCCAAATTAAAAATAGTGGAACAGAAATAGAGACTCATGAAACTGAGTTATCTTAAAAGTTAGATGAAAGAATGATCCTATAAGTCATATACAGAAAAAATTAAAAATATAAGTGATAAGATTAAGGATTAGAGGAATGGAAGAGAGATGAATACTCTGTAGAGAACAATAAGGAATTTACAAAGAAAAAAATTGGGAAAACAAATTCAATAATCAAAGAATAATTTTTAAAAAAGTGTTTTACTATGTTGAAGATAAATTAAAATTTTAGGTGAAATGTATCCAATAAATCCAAGGGAGGCTTTAAGAAATGGAAACTTACACTAGAAAGATTTCAACATTTGAAGAGAAAAAAAGTTTATGCTCTGTCAGAATAAATTGGTGGGGTTTTTTTCAAAAGGACAAAAAAATCAGAACACTATTGGATTTCTCCTCTGTAGTAATGGAAAGTATAATGTCTATAGCCTTTGAGAAAAGTGTGTGTGCACTAAGAAACTCCTGTCAAAATATTACTCATGTAGCAATATCAAAGTAAAATATTTTCAGAACATTTAATAGTTCAAACAGTATTCCATTCATTTACATTTTGAGAAAATTATTCAAAGTATTTATACCAAAAATAACACAACTAGTATAAAGATCCCAAAATAAGATGAAATGGATCTGAACAGTGCTGAGGAGAAACTAATAAAATGAGTAGAAAAATAAACACACTGTTAATGTGCTTAAAAATGATTTTGTAAATAGGAAAGGTAAGTATAACCTATTCATAAAAATATTTATAACACACTAGAGGCCCAGCACACGAAATGGTAAGGGTAGGTTCCCAAGGCAATCAGGGCCATCTTCTGCCTGTTCACCAGTCGCCAGGCAGAACTCTGCCTCTGCCACTGGGGCTGGTAGGTCGTGGGTGTGCCCCGCAGCTTCCCTCAGCACCACAAGCCCCAGGAGCAGTGGCAGCAGCAGCACAGCGCCCATAAGTGAACTCACCTTGCAGTGAGTTCCATCAGCAGCCATCCCAGCACACCCGCATGGAGGTGAAGTCGCCGGCATCCAATTTCCCACCAGCCAGAGCCCCCAAGCAGCTGGAAATGAGCTGGGGATCCCAACAGCCGATAGCCATCCTGGTCCTCCCGCCACCCACCCCAGTTCCCCCATTTACCATCACTGATCCATCGGAGCCAATGGGCTGGGGGAAGGGACCAAGAGATCAGCCATTAGGCCCTACCTACCCTGCCGACACCCACCCACTTCACCATGGTTCCCTGTTCACCTGCAGGCAGGGGTCGGGGGGTGGGAGAGGTGAGGGAGGGGAGGGACTGAGAGGTGGTCAATGCACCTCATGGTGACTGGTCCAGTGGTCATTCCAGTCATTCTGCTTATGGTTCCTGGTCTTTTATTATATACTAGAGGCCCGGTGCACAAAAATTTGTGCACTGGTGGGGGGGAGGGTGTCCCTCAGCCCCACTTGTGCCCTCTCACAGTCTGGGACCCCTCAGGAGATAACGACCTGCTGGCTTAGGCCCACTCCCGGGTGGCAGAGGGCAAGCCCAATCCCTAGGTGCAGCCCCTGGTCGGGCTCAGAGCAGGGCCAATTGGGGAGTTGGGGTGCCGCCCCTGTCATGCACAGTGCAGGGCGGATCAGGAGGTTGTGATGCCACCCTCAGTCATGCTCGGGGTAGGGCCGATTGGGGGGTTGGGTCGCCGCCCCCTGTCATACTCAAGGCAGGGTCGATGGGGAGGTTGCAGCGCCACCCCCTGTCATGCACAGAGCAGGGCCGATCAGGGGGTTGGGGCACTACCCCCTGTCACACTCAAGGCATGGCCGATGGGGAGGTTGCGGCTCCACCCTGTCACACACAGATCAGGGCCCATGGGGGGGTTGGGGGGCTGCACCCTGTCACACACAGAGCAGGGCCGATCAGGGGGTTGGGGAGCTCCCCCCTGTCACGCACAGAGCAGGGCCGATCAGGGGGTTGGGGTGCCTTCCCTTGTCATGAACAGAGCAGGGTGGATAGGGAGGTTGTGACCCCACCCCCTGTCACACACAGAGCCGCAGGGCAATCAGGGGGTTTGGGCGCTGCCCCTTGTCACGCTGATCCTGGTGCCAGGAGGCCTTGCGGGTCTGCTTATCCCAGTGCTGGGAGGCATATTACCCTCTTACTATATAGGATAGAGGCCTGGTGCACGGGTGGGGGCCAGCTGGTTTGCCCTGAAGGGTGTTCTGGATCAGGGTGGGGGTCCCGCTTGGGTGCCTGGCCAGCCTGGATGAGGCGATGATGGCTGTTTGCAGCTGGTCACACACCCTTCTGAGTGGGGGTCCCCACTGGGGTGCCTGGCCAGGCTGGGTGAGGGGCTGAGGGCTGTTTTCAGTCTGGCGGGCGACTGAAGCTCCCAACCGCTCCTTTTTTCCTTTTTTTTTTTTATTCTTGGATTTATGGCTGTCACTGGAGCTGAGAGCCGGCTTTAGCTGTGAGACCTCGCTGCTGAAAGCAGGTTTCTGGCTTTGTTTACTTTCTGTATTTGAAACTTTGTTGCGACTCCAGCTCTGAGATCCTGGCTGACTGAAAACAGGTTTCTGGGGTTTTGTTTAGCTTCTTTATTTGTAACAATGTTTCTTAGCAGCTCAGAGTCCAGCAGCGGCAGGCAGGGAACGTTGGAGTCCTCCGTCACTGAAGCAAGCAAGCCTCATGTTCGTGTCAGTAGCCTGGCTGTCGGCCACCATCTTGGCTGGCAGTTAATTTGCATATTGCCCTGATTAGCCAATGGGAAGGGTAGCAGACATACGGCTAATTACCATGTTTCTCTTTTATTAGATAGGAGGATGATATGAGAGATAAAGATACTATTACCCAAAATATAAAAATTGACAAAACAAGTTTTTATAAAAATGTGTGAAGTTGATGAGTAGAAAATTTTTCAGGAGATATCCAAATATTCATTAAATGCACTCTTTCTACTATTGTAGTTCCATCAACCTTTTTAAAATTGAATTCATTGGCGTTACTTTGGTCAATAAAATTATATAGGTTTCAAAAAAGTATATAGGTTTCAAGTGTACAGTTCTATAATATATCAATAGCACATTGCATTGTGCACTCACTATACAAAGTCCAGTTTCTTCTGTCACCATTTATCTCATTTACCTTCTTCCACCTGCCCCCACATCTACCTTCCCTCTGGTAATCACCATACTGTTGCCTGTGTACATACGTTTTTGTTGTTTTTGCTTAATCCCTTCACGAATTTCACCCAGCCTCCCAACTCCCCTCCCCTCTGACAGCTGTCAGTCTATTCTCTGTATCTATGAGTTTGTTTCTTTTCTTTTTATCTTGCTCATTAGATTCCACAAACAAATGAAACCAAATGGTATTTGTCTTCCAGCAATCTTTCAAGACATTGGAACAAACAATCCATTGATTTTGCTGCTTGACATATTCCCAATATCTTCTCACATTCTGATTTACCACTTACCCAGTTGAGATTTTATGATACATCAATCATTGTTGTATCAATCATACATCTTAGCTCCTTTACCCCATCCTCACATTGGTCTGGCAAAATCCCAATGTTCACAGCTAAAGGTGGCTGGGAAATCGATGTAATCATGCTGAATAGTAATATTTATATTCATAATCATCATTTTATAGTCATCACCTCACCAATATTCTGTTTTCATTCACTTTCCACTCTCCTAAGACAATTTCATACTTTCTCTGCTGTTCTCAAGCCTCCAAAACCACCTTCCACTTCATGATAAAAGTAATCAGAAGAGAATTATCACAAACTCTTGTCAATCAGCCTATATGTGTCTGATCCCTCATGCGCTTCATATGCTCCTTTTTCTTTGAATGTAGTGTCTCCCATGCCCACTTGCTCTCTTTCCCATCTTTCTTTCACAATCATTTTCTCATTTCACGAATGTTATTTCTTCCATGTTAAAGACAAAATACAAAAATCTCCTTATTCTTCTTAAGTCTCCAGCAAGCACATTTTTCTGCTCCTTTACAACCAACTCATGGAAAGTGTTGACTACCGCGTATTCAAAATCTCCAGATTGTCTCCTCCTTGAATCCACTCCAGTGAGATTTTTCACCTCTATCATCTCATCAGATGCTCTTGTCAAGTTCACCAAAGCCCATACACACATGCGTATTAGAGTTCATGTGGGTATATATATGTAGGAATACAGAAAAATATACAATATATATACAAATTTACAAATATACAAATATATAATATTGATTAACATTAGCCAGGAGGCCAGGATAAGTAAGAAAAGCTTGCAAGGAGGAAAAAAAATATTAAATTTTTTGTTAAATAGCTTTGAAGTCCTTTATTGGTTGCAATGGTTATGTATATGTAATAGTTATAAATCTGAATGTGAAAGCTAATAGAATTTGAAGACAAAAGGAAAAGAACAATTGAAAAGTCTAAGGAATAATTTAATTATAACCTAGGACCAGGAATTCCCAAGCTTTCCACTAAAACTCAGGAATTGAAAGAGGAGGAGAGTGGAAGGAAATACCTTATTAAAGTTTTCATTGTACATGCTGTGTGAAAGAGATTGCTATAAACGAAAAAATAAAGTTCTACTGAAGATTTCCTTTTGTGAAGGATAATACTTTATTTGATGTGTGGAATTATATATCTCTGAATAGTTTAAAATGTTTACTTTATAGAAATATATAAGTAAAAATAAAATGTATTGGAATTTACAAATGACATGGCAGAACAAAATAAATTTAAATAATGATAGTATTTTTTAAAATGCAGTAAAATGTTAAAAGGCATAAGCAATCTAAAAAAATAAGAAAAGTGGAACAGGCAGAAAGAAAAAGGAAGAAACAAATGAAAGAAAGAAGGAAAGAAAGAAAGAGAGAAAGAAAGAAGGAAAGAAAGAAGAAAGAAAAGGGGAAAGGGGTAGAAGGAAGAAAAGAAGGAAAGAAAAGACTAGCAAAAATACATAAAATGAGCATTTTTAATGACAGAAGACAGAATGGCATGTAAATGACATGTCATAGAGAAGAAATAATGAACAAAATTTTGAGTCTAAAATTATAGTGTAAAATAGATAGATAAAAATAAAGAGATTGGGGATCTTAATATTATTATTATTATGCATGACACAATTGAGGATATAAAACATTCTTACTATGAATGCATAGTCCTTTCATTTATTCATAAAGCATTTACAAGTTGATCACACTATAACCCCAAAATACAATAAAATGTAAGTACATTCTGAATTAAGAAATGGTACAAATTAATGTTTTTCTAATCAAGTACAACACCTGAAATGCATTATTAAAAGTGAAAACAGCATCACTGTCACCTTGGAAATAAACAATTACTCTCCCCAAATGTATTTTTCAGATATGCAAATCTCAAAGTACTAACTGTACAATGTCATCCTTTTTCAACAATATTCTCCCAGATGAATTTTTTTTCTGGACCATATAAGAAAATGGGTTCAAGAGTTAGTAAGTATGATAGCTATAATTATATGCATAGGAAAAGTGGAATAAAATGTATTTTATTATTACATAGGAAATAAGATATTAGTAATAGAAGTTTCTTATTTTCTCTTAAATGACCTGCAGATTGTCTTCCAAATCTCAAGTTCCATAAGAAAACTACTCCTATACACATTATTCCTACATAGAAAAAAATTGAATATTTTAAGGCTTTTTAAATTAGAATTAATGGTAGTAATCATTATATCTTGATGTTTGACCACAACATCCATAATGCCTCTACACTTGAGGGCCTGAATAGAAGGACTGTTTACTTGTGATATTTTTAGCCAAAAGATGGCAAAAATGCTCAGGAGCATTTTTGAGATTCAAGAGTTTGGCACTTCCAGCTTAAATTTCTTGAAAAGCACTGTGTCCATGCAAGTGAATTTAGGAGAGACATAAAGCCAGAAAACCTCCCTCTTTATCTCCTACGTGAGGCAAGAAACAGTTTATTATGCCAGCTAAGGAATAGAAGAGTGCAAGACACAAATTCCTCCATTTAGCTGACATGGTAGATACCAGTCGAAGCAAAAGTAAAAGCTAATGATATTTGGGATTTCTCTGCCAGTTTTTTTAAAAAAATAATTTTTAATAGTGCTTTCTAAATTTCACCTGGAAACTGCTTTCTGTATAGATGGCATTTCCACCAATGAATTTATTACCATAATTTTGTAGCCAAAACGTAGTGGAATGAGAAATATATAATTCATGGAAATGAGATATAATTACAAAACTTTCAATTGTCAGAAAATTCTCAACTTCTCTGACCTTGATTTCTTCATCTATAAAATAAAGTTAAGGTAAAAAAAATTATGAGGATTCAACAAGAAATTGTTTGTAGAAGCACTTTCAAAACTATAATATACAAATATCTGTGTATCCTGTGACAGCTGTAAATGTGAAACCATGATCTCACTCAGGACTTCCTTTCCTTCAAGTAGTTTCAGGACTTCCTTTCCTTCAAGTAGTTTATCTGGCTTTAGGATGTGCTGCCCCCACGTGGATGATAGCAGGTAATGCTGATGAGGTATGATGGGTCCAAATTATTAGGATTTTCATAATTTTGTTAATGAAGTAAAAATAAAGTTCATCTACATACTTTGTTATATATATATATATATATATATATATATATATATATATATATAATAAATGTATGGGTATAGCTAATATAAAACAGTTAATGATATAAAGCATGTTATGTGTACTTATGAATACACAGATATATAAAACCAATATGAACACAAACAGCACATATTAGGAAATTTCATTGCTATGCTCCAATCACTAGTTTTCTTCATATCTAACAAAAACTGCAGATTATATTAGTAGCCTGTAGAAGCCACAGACATGCTGTTTTAAATAATTTAAAACAGTAAAACCCTACAACTTACTATTTATTTTTAGCTATTAACATTTCTAAAAATACTATCGTTTTAATAGCTAATTTTATCTGATAATAGTTTTCAAAACTATTGAAATCAAATATAGCTAGGTTTTATAACAGAGTTGGAAAATAGTTTTTTACCTCACCAACAAAATTTCATTCTCTGATTCCATAAAAAAATTAACAAAACCAACAACAATAATAACAAAACAACCTGATAAGCAAGGTGTCATTATTGTAGCATTATTGTGTTTTAATGAAATGATTCACATTTTCACTTTAAAAGGAGAAATTATCCAGGCCTTAGAAATTTATTATTTCAAAACTTTTCAATTACGAGTTCAAATAGATTCAAATTTCAGAAAAACTGGATTGGATGTTTTTGTATCTTAATTTAATATACATCGTACATAAACTTTATAATTCTATGAAAAAATATTTCTCATGTAAGGATAGATATATATTACTATATAGAATATCTATATAGAAGAATATATAGATATTCTTTCCATTACACTGTGATACAGTCAAATTAAAGGCAAAATTTTCTTACTGCTACACAGCTACATAAATATAGAAATGGGCCTGCAAGGAATTATGTGTGTGTGTGGAGGAGGGAGGGGGCATGAATTTGATAGGAGTAGTTGTAGTTTTCTTGAAAATATATTGGGGCCATGAAAGCAAATAGAGCCAGAGACTCTACAAAATCAAATTAATTGATCTAGTGGGAGGTTCCACTGTAAAGGGAGGCAAAGGGCATTGGTACATAAGAACAGGGTAAAAACTTCTCTAATACTTAAAATAATAATTTTTAAAGTGTACATCCTGCAACCATTCTTCATTTTAGAACTAAAACACTGCTGATAACTTAGAACACATAATCACCAATTACTTTCTCATTTTATTTCAGATTTAACCACTATCCTCACTTTTTTCATAATAAATTCTTTTATTTTATTTTCATAGTTTTACCAGATATGTACTTATTACTAGAAAATTGAATTTTGCTTGTTTTTCCATCTTTAAGAGGCTATTCTTTGAAAAGTTTGTTTTTTGTAGATACCTTTCATTAGGTTAAGGAAAGTCCTTTTAATCCTAGTATTCTATAGTTTCTAAAAATCATAAAATCATGTTGAATTTTACTAATGGCTTTTCTACATTTATTAAAATTATCATCTTTTTCTTTCTTTAACTTCCTTTAACTTACTAATGTTGTAGATTATGTTAATGGATTTTTAAATGTTAAACTTGAATTCCTGGAATTATCCTGTTTTATACATGAAGCTTATTATACATAACTGAAAAAGGTTTTGCTAATATTTATTATTTGCCTTATAGATATCAATGTGATTTTCCTGTGATTTCTTTTTTTTTATTGCTTAAAGTATTACAAAGAGTATTACATATGTCTCCTCTTTTTTTTTTTCCCCACCCTTGACATTCCCCTGGCCTCCCCTACCCCCCAGTGTCTTATGTCCATTGGTTATGCTTATATGCATGTCCTGTGATTTCTTAATTGTACTTTAAATCTTATTTTGGGGTCATGGTTACTTAGCTCCATAGGAGAATATCTAAAGTGACTTATTCTTGAATATATGGTAAAATGTTTTCAGGAACCCATCTGTTCTGGACATTAGAATTTATTTATCAGAGAACCATTTGTTTTTATGGTAATTTATTTATCAATTGGTTATGATCAAATAAATTTACTCTTCCTTCAATTTTGGTAACTTATTTGTATATTTTCTTTACTTAACTTTCTTATTTTACTTATTAATGAATAAAATTAATCAGTATTTTCACTTTTCTCGTACTCAGTGTAATATTCCATGGCACTTTAACTCCATTTACCTCTCATGACTTACATGCTATCATATATTTTATTTCTTTTTTCTGCTATGTTTTTCAATTTTATGAGTTTTTTAATGTTGTATTACATTAATGGTAAAATTTAACCACAGATCAAGCATTTTCTTTGTTCTAAATATTAAATATATGTATACATATTTTCACACATATAATAAAACTAACAATAACTATCTAAAGATTGAAAAATACAAAATAATACCATTGTTATTTAGTGATAAATACACAATAATAGAACAAAGAAATTCAGGAGAATGCAAAAAATTGAATACACATTTATGAGAAACAAATGAGCAGGCAAGCTATAAAAAATTATATTTTAATGTTAACTTCCTCTAGTGGTTGTAGTTTCTTGTTTTTTCATAACTTAGAATATTTCATGCCAATCCTTTCTGACCTGAACTGTTTCTGTTGAGAAATCAGCAGACAGCATTTTGGGAAGTCCCTTGTAGGTAGTAGCTAACTATCTTTCTCTTGCTGCTTCTAAGATTCTTTCTTTGTCTTTATCTTTGGAATTTTATTTATTTTCAGCGGGCATTCAGGATCTGAAGGAGGGCCAACACACAAATAAAAATACTATACAATAAATATGAATTTAGAAGGCATGGGGGGCCAGGTGGAGACCTCTCTTTTGGTGAGGCACACTGAAACCTGGCCTTATCTGATTTTTATTCAGTTTTAGATAAACAACTTGTCCTAAGTAAAGCATGGCAAAAGGTAGCAGACAGACTGTTTCTAAGGTCAATAACGATCAGTAAAGATCCATAAGGTTAGGTAAACATTTACTTTGAGGCTATTAGGTCAGGAAATTGCTTCAAGCCAACCCTATCTCAATACAGAACAGTCAGTGCTGAGCATTAGCCTGCTAATGGCCAAGGTCCTTCAGCCTTCCGCGTTCCTTGGTGCACTCTATGACAGTGTTGGGAAAGTGGTGACTTCCCACAAATCATGATATATCTTGATGGGGGCTCTTTGGATTCTTGTTTGGAAGTCTTTGCTCTTCTTGGATTGGATTTTTGTGTTCTTTTTCTTCACCAGGTTTGTAAAGTTTTCAGTAAAGATCAGTAAGGTCCAGTAAACATTTACTTTGAGGCTATTAGGTCAGGAAATTGCTTTGAGCCCCCACTATCTCAACAAGGAACAATCAGTGCTTAGCGTCAGCCTGCTAAAGTCCAACGTCCATCAGCCTTCCACATTCCTTGGTGCACTCTTATGGCAGTATTGGGATAGCTGTGGCTTTCTGCATCTCCCCCTTTTTATTTTCTTAGTGAATCTTGAAAAGTGTATGCTATCTGTAAGGCTTGAGTCCTTTTAAGACTCCTCATTCTGCATCTACAGACTAGAAATAAATATATAAGAACAAGAATGAGACAGACAATAGTAGTTATGCTAAGAGGCAAATGTAAGAAGATCCAGTGAAAGGGATTAAACTCTTTCATGTCCTTTTTAAATTGCTGCCAGGCATTTAAAGAACTAGTTTGTAAGTTTTCCTGGGTTAATTGTACAATATGCTATTGCAATTCTAAAATATCAAGGGTTGTGTTACCTTTACTCCAAGCATCAAGAAGGTGATATTTTATGGATTCCCAAGGGTGTAAGTTACTGTTATAGGGAACAGGTGTAACACAAATCTAGGGAAAATTATAATGACACTATAAAGACATTCTTTGCTCTAAGCTGTGGAACTTATCACCCATCCATAAAACTGTAGATTTTAGTGCCGCTAATTCTATCTGAAACTGCCTGTCAATTCCTTTTTGTATAGACAAAGTCTGTTACATTTTCCTTAACTTAATGTACAGACTGAGAAGTTTGAACACTGTACCATGTAATGAATCAGCAATTCCCACAAAAGTAAGTAGCAATACTAGAGCAAAGAATCCTGCAATTAACTTTCCAAGAAATCTTTTTTTGTCGTTTTAAGATTTTTACCAGGTCATGTAACAGTTGGTAGGTGTGATGAGATTCCCAAGGCTAGGTTAGGTTAGTAGGAACCCAAGTGAAAGCAGGTTGTTTTAAAATCAAGAGAGAATATTTTTCGAATGTAGAATTAATACAATGGGATAGTGTGCAGCCTGTGCATGACACCTCACACAAATGGCTTGTTGCATTAAGGCACATCAGAATGGGGCCTGAGATGAATACAAAAGGATCAAATACACAAATGGTGGCAAATACTGTCTTATTGGGAGTTCCCAATATGGTACAAATGCAATTATTTAAGTTACAATTAAAACTATACCATTTTATAGGTGCAGGTGCAGCAGCTAATTTCCATTGCGTGTTTTGTGGGGGCCAATTATCACGTTGTAATTGAGATCCAACAAATTCTCCTCCATACCATGAGATGGAGTGATTAGCTTCAACATATAGATAGGATGCGGTCCCCTTCCATTTTAGGGTACGATTGTTACTATATGCAGACCTGTAGGGGCTCCAATCCACAAAGGAAAACTGTTATTAAGTTTGCTACTGGTGGGGTAGCCACTATAACAGTCTCGCCAACTAATTTATTCCTTGGTGGGGTGCCATTCATAAGACTTTTTACATAATGACTTAGTGGGGAGATGTCTTAGTAATGTTACATTTTCTGTACCTCTCCAGGAGCAAGTAGTGATAGTAGATGTATTTGGGCTTTTGCTTCACTCTCCTTTGGTGTCCATGCTAGCCAGAAACCTCTCTTTAATTCTACACACACAGGAGCAGTAGTTGGATTCTGTGTCATACAAAAGGGAAGCTGAGTGGCGACACCCATGTACTTCTTGTCCCACCTATGGTCCCCCTGGATGACCAAGGTGCTTGGTGTTATTGGTGACTACACTAGGCGGGGGATCAGCCCAAGTAAGGGGTCTTACTCATGGAGGGTAGGAACATAAGTCCAATATACTTCCCCATTTGCCCCTGAGAGTATTAGCGCACAACTGATGGCTGCTAGCATGGCAAGGAAAACGTTCTCTGGTGTTCTTGAGATTTTGGTCTCTCACAAATTCGCTCAGCTTTCTGGACCATCTTCTTCACCATCTCCCAGGTCATCTCCGAACTGTTTGTGGTCTGTCTCATTATCCTCCCTCTCCTTATCTTCAGCATGTTGCTTGGGGCTACTGCTATCTGTGGCTGGAGCAGTCATCTGTCTGCAGCCGCAGGTACACGACGAGGCTCCAGGTGTAAGGTTCTCATTAGTCTGGTTAATTCCTTTCTTGGCTCCATGTTGAAGTTTAATATTTCTTGCAGGAATCCACACAGGCTTGTAGCATTTTCTGGAAATACACAAGCATATTCTCAACCAAAGTGTAACAAAGGGACCCTTCCATAAACCAGACCCAGAATCTTTCCATATAACCAAACCATTTTCCTTTGGTTTATTCTAACACCAGTGTAATTCCATAAGTGTCTTGCCATCAGCATTAGAAGTGAAAAAATTTAAAGTAATTACGGCTTGATGTAGTTTACCTACAGGAGATTTCTCCAGCATCATTATTCTCCCTTTTTATTTTTCAAGTTGGGATTTTAGCCACTGATGTTGGCATTCTATAATTGCCTGTTCATGGGAATTGTATTCCCCTAATGTGCCTGTTGTAATAATGTATGCATTTCCTTTTGTTAAAGGACCAGGCAGTATGGTATGAGCCCTGATATGAGTAATATAAAAAGGGATACTATCTTTGCTGTTCAACATGCTATACCTGTTTAAATAGTATAAATAGACTTTGGTCACTCAGTTATTTTAATCTAGCAGTCTCAATTCTGTTTACCAGGCCAGCAGCATAGGCAGAATCAGAAATAATATTAAGAGGCTTTTGGAAATCCTTCAATGCAGCCTTGATAGCTTCTGATTCAATCCTTTATATAGAAGTGTGACTAGGCTGGATGACTCAGTCTGAGTCCATTGTATGATAAGCAGCCTTAATATTAGATGAACCATCAGTAAAAACAGTTAATGCTCCAGGAATAGGTTCCTGTCTAATATTTGTTGGTATAAAAAGAGGGGTGTAATATAAAAATTGTAGTATTTTGTTTTTTTAGTAGGTGACAACTAATTTCCCCTGAATATTTACTTATTTCAATTTGCCAATTCAAATCAGTCTGAAATAACTTTTCTTCCCAGTGAGGGGAAGGTAGATGCATTGGGGTTCTTCTCCTCTAAGCTGCCTGCAGCACTTTCTCAGTTGAGATATTAATTGAGCCATGAGCTCTCTATATGTAACCACATTTTTAGAGGATTGATGCCCTAGGTGGACCCACTCAATAATTTAGTAATGGCCTGGCCATCTACTGTTTCTTTTCTATTAAATTTAATTAAAGGCATGCTTAATAAACAAATTAAACCAAACAAAAAGGACAGATAAAACAACAATCAAGAGACAAGCATGCATAACACATAGATAAGACTTAATAAATGAGAGTTCTTTTCATGGATCTTTCAGATGTTTTACATTGCCTGGGACTTTCAGCCAGAATGTGGCCTAGATCTCAGCCTGTTGTTCACAGATCTGATCCTATTCTGCTCTCCATAGCATCGACTGGTGTCTAAAGTTGTTTTAGCTAAAATCTGCCAGTCCCAAGGCTTCACATGGTAATTTTCAGACAAAGCATTAAAGAACTCTTTTGTGAAAGGACTGTTAGCCTTATTTGCTGTAGCTGTTGAGCCTTCCCCACTAGAGGCAGATGATCTTGGGCTTAGGTGTTACAGACTTTTGATCCTCAGTATGAAGTGGGCATAATGCAGTTCGAACAGGAGCCCACATAGTTAAAGATGACAAGGGCACTTATTTTCCTTGAGCCTGATTTAAGACAGTACCTTTTGACACCTTAATTCCTTGATCCTTGAGCATGCAAGCTAAAAATTTACAATGATGTTTTTGCCTTTTACTCAAATTCTGCCCATAATAACCTGGCTGAATCAAAACATTCCTCATCCACTTATGGTAGTGACTCTGAAGCTGGCACAGGCTTTGTGTGCAGTGAACTTCCCACCTTTCCGGTGAATTTCCACTTTTCCTTTTTCACTTTGTTTTTCGCTCAGGTGACACATCCTCTCCAGATTCTTGTTCATGGTGCCAGAAGGTCGCAACCTTTTGAGGCAGGGGTTCAGGATCCGAAGGAGGGGCTGATGCACAAATGAAAATACTATACAATAAATATGAATTTAGAAGGCATGGGGGGCCAGGTGGAGACCTCTCTCTTGGTGAGGCACACTGAAACCTGGCCTTATCTGATTATTATTCAGTTTTAACTGAATAAACATCTTGCCCTCAGTAAAGCATGGCAAACAGGTAGCAGACAGACCGTTTCTAAGGTCAATAAAGATCAGTAAAGATCCATAAGGTTCAGTAAACATTTACTTTGAGGCCATTAGGTCAGGAAATTGCTTTGAGCAACCCTATCTCAATAAGGAACAGTCAATGCTGAGCATCAACCTCCTAATGCCCAAGGTCCTTCAGCCTTCCGCGTTCCTTGGCACACTCTATGACAGTGTTGGGAAAGTGGTGACTTCCCACAAATCATGATATATCTTGATGGGGGCTCTTTGGATACTGTTTGGAAGTCTTTGCTCTTCTTGGATTTTTGTGTTCTTTTCCTTCACCAGGTTTGTAAAGTTTTCAGTCATTATTTTTTTTCAAATAGCTTCTCCATCTCTTGCTCTCTTTTCTCATTCTGTTACTCCTATGATGTGCTTGTTGTTATGCTTCATGTTGTCCCGAATGTCCCTAGACTATCTTGATTTTTAAAAAG
Organism: Myotis nattereri; assembly: GCF_964212035.1. Lineage (NCBI taxonomy): Eukaryota > Metazoa > Chordata > Mammalia > Chiroptera > Vespertilionidae > Myotis > Myotis nattereri. Next base: position 187,511,632 of record NC_138075.1, read on the forward strand.
TTATTTTTTCTTTTTGTTCTTCAGATTGGGTGTTTTCTGCTACCTTGTCTTCAAAATCACTAATTGAATCCTATGTTTCATCTAGCTTGCTGTTGATTCCTTCTAGTTTGTTCTTCATTTTAGACATTGTATTCTTCACCTCTGACCAGTTCTCTTTTATGGACTTTATGTGCTTTTTATATTTACTTTCTCTTTGTTTAAATTCTCATGAATTTCATCCATCCTTCTTTTAATTTCCTTGAACATCCTTAAACAATTTTTGAACTCTATATTTGGTAGCTTGCTTGCCTACATTTTATTTTGTTTATTTTGGGGCACTTTATACTGTTCTTTTATTTGGAGAATATTTCTTTGTCTCCCTATTTTTGGCTGCTTCTCTATATTTGCTTCTGTGTATTAGGTAGATATGCTGTGACTCCAGTCTTGGTATGTTGTCTTTATGTAGTAGGTGTCTGTGGGCCTCAGTGGCACAGTCCCCTGGAATGTCCCTTGTGTGGGTTATGTGAACCCACCTGTTGTAGATTTATTTTGATTTCTGCTGGCCTATCCATGGATGAGGTTGCCTCTCTGACTAGCTGACTAGCTGACTATGAGAATTAACCGTAAACACACTGTGAGTTGTTGTGCAGATGCTAATCCCAGAAATCAGAATTCACTCCAGCAGATTCTAGTGACTGCTGAGATCTACTTTTGTATGTGCAGCACATAGATCTATTTGGGTCATGCTCTGATGTTCTTGTGTTGATTCTGGGGCCATTGGGAAGGCACTCCAGTGCATTCAATGTCAGGCATTGCCTGTGTCTGTCCCTGGGCCACCTGTCTGGAGCTACTAAGTGATCCACAGTGTGTGGGTGCCTCTGCTGGGCATGGGTATGCATGGCAGTGGCCAAGTTACACTCCGAGGCCAATTTCCACCAGCACTGAGCAGAGGGCAGGTCAACAAAAGGCCCAAGGCACCCAAAATCCGCCCCTATGTGCTAGCTGACAGGCTCCATCATTGGAAGAGCCTCTGGTGGTAGTAGACAAGATAAGTGAGAACAGGTTTTCAATGACTTATCATGTAGGGATGAATTGTGTTCATCAGATTGATATGGGTTCAAACTTCCTGCCAGTCCTAAGTCTGAGGACACTCAGCAATAGTCTAAGGGCACACCAAGGCCAGCTACCACCAGTTGGGTGCCCACAGAGCTTTGTGGTAGGATTGAGTGTCATAAAGTCCTCAGGGTGATGCCAGCAATATTTATTAGTCCCAAATAGACCAAAATTTAGCCATGTGAAGGGAGGGCTTTGCACAGAAATGGGGTGTTGATTGGACATGCGGGGGAAATATGACCTTCACCCAAGAGACACACAACTTTGTTTTGCCCAGAGTTTGCACATATCTGCGCAAGAGTCTTCCAAACGATTTTGCACTGTGGGCTCAGGCTGGCCAGAGCCAGCTAACAATATTTCTCAGTGCAAGCCTAGCAGGGAGGGGCCACTGGGAGTCAGGAGAGTGAAGCTAGTGTTTACCTTATGATGAAACAGTGCTGCTGTGGTATACAGACTGGATTGCTGCTGCTCTGGCAGGTAAGTGGCAGGAAAATGGTCCCACCCTAGAACCATTCAACTCAGTCTTTGATACCCTCTGCGTTCACCCTCAAGAGCCTTTCAAAAAAGCCTATACTATGGGCTCAGGCAGCAGACTCCCCCACAGTGCATGATCGTGATTAGGCAGAGCATCAGGGAGTCCAGAGTTCCTCCAGGCAGATGCAATATGTAGCGGAGTGCTTGACACAGAAAATGTGGTGCTGTGGGCAGTGTGTCAGAGGGACTCAGCTCAGGCACCCTGGCAACTGTCCCTTCAGCTCTATCACCGGAGCTACACAACCCAGTCTCTCTTTGCAAAATCTTAGTCCACCCTGAGGCACTTTCCCTCTGATCGAGTTCAGGGAAAGCGACTGCCAAGCAGATTTTGTGTGTTGGCCCTTATAGAGGGCACCTGGGTTTCTAGCAGACTCCTGTTCCTCTGTGATGAGCAGAATCTCCACTGATTTTCACAGCCAGATGTTATGAATTCTCCTCTTTCTGGCTCCAGTGCTCCAGACTTAGGAGCCCAGAACGGGGTTGAGGCCCCACACTACTTACGGGGGACCTCTGCTGCTGAGATGTCCCTCAAGATTCTCAGCTACCACTTAAAATCTGTATGAAATTATTGTCACATTTGTTTGTCAGTTAATACAATAAATGGTCATGTTCTATTCCAGTACTTATGACAGTTTGGGGACTCTATGGCAAAAGACATACTAACTTTATTTCTTTTTTCTGCCTTTAAAATGGTTGGACAACCCTAGCTGGTTTGGCTCATGGATAGAGCAGTGATGGCGAACCTTTTGAGCTTAGTGTGTCAGCATTTTTAAAAACCCTAACTTAACTCTGGTGCTGTGTCACATATAGAAATTTTTTGATATTTGCAACCATAGCAAAACAAAGACTTATATTTTTGATATTTATTTTATATATTTAAATGCCATTTAACAAAGAAAAATCGACCAAAAAAATGAGTTCGCATGTCACCTCTAACATGCGTGTCACAAGTTCACCATCACTGGGATAGAGTGTCAGCCTGCGGACTGAAGGGTCCCGGGTTCAATTCCGGTCAAGGGCATGAACCTTGGTTGTGGGCACATCCCCAGTAGGTGGTGTGCAGGAGGCAGCTGATCGATGTTTCTCTCTCATCAATGTTTCTAACTCTCTATCCCACTCCCTTCCTCTCTTAAAAAATCAGTAAAATATATTTAAAAAAAATAAAATGATTGGACAAAGAAACATAATGATAACTAGTGGCCCGATGCACAAAATTCGTGCATGGGGGGAGGGGTGCCCCTCAGCCCAACCTGCACCCTCTCCAATCTGGGACCCCTTGGATAATGTACTACTGCCAGTTTAGGCCCGATCCCTGCAGAATCAGGCTTAAACCAGCAGTCGGATATCCCTCTCGCAATCTGGGACCACTGGCTCCTAACCACACACCTGCCTGCTTGCCTGATCGCCCCTAACCACTCTGTCTGCCAGAGTGTTCACCCCCAACTGCCCTCCTGCTGGCATTCTTGTCCTTAACTGTCCCCCCCGCTGACCTGCTCCCCCCAACTGCCCCCCTTCCAGCCTATTCTCCTCCAACTGCCCCCCTCGCTGTCCTGATCTCCCCTAACTCCTCTCCCTGCTGTCCTGATCACCGCCAACAGCCCTCCACCCCTGGCGTGATCACCCCAGTCTCTGCCTCGGCCCCGCCACCATGGCTTTGTCCAGAAGGACATCGAGAAGGTCTCCCAAAAGGCCTCCTGGTCTAAAGAGCATATTACACTTTTATTAGTATAGACTAGAGGCCCGGTGCACAAAACTTTGTGCACTCGGGAAGGCGGTCCCTCAGCCCATCCTGTGCCCTCTCACAGTCTGGGACCCCTCGGGGGATGACCATCTGCTGGCTGAGGCCTGCTCCCCAGGGGATTGGGCCTAAGCTGGCAAACAGACATTCCTCTGGCAGCCCGGCAGCCCTCGGGGGATGTCCACTTGCCAGCGGGGAGCAGACTTAAGCTGCAGTCGGACATCCTTAGCGCTGCTGAGGAGGCAGGAGAGGCTCCCAGCACCACTGCTGTACTGGCAGCCATCATCCTGGCTTGTGGCTGAGCAGAGCTCCTCCATGTGGGAGCTTACTGACCACCAGAGGACAGCTCTTGCATTGAGCGTCTGCCCCCTGGTGGTCAGTGTGTGTCATAGTGACCAGTCATTCCCAGTCTTTCTGCTGTTAGGGTCAATTTGCATATTACCCTTTTACTATATAGGATAGAGGCCTGGTGCAAGGGTGGGGGCCGGCTGGTTTGCCCTGAAGTGTGTCCCGGATCAGGGTGGGGGTCCCGCTTGGGTGCCTGGCCAGTCTGGGTGAGGGGCTGATGGCTGTTTTCAGGCTGCTCGCACCCCCTTTAGGGTGGGGGTCCCCACTGGGGTGCCTGGCCAGACTGGATGAGGGGCTGATGGCTGTTTTCAGGCTACCTGCACCCCCTTCAAGATGGGGGTCCCCACTGGGATGCCTGGCCATCCTGGATGAGGGGCTGAGGGCTGTTTTCAGGCTGCCCGCACCCCCTTTGGGGTGGGTCCCCCACTGGGGTGCCTGGCCAGACTAGATGAGGGGCTGAGGGCTGTTTTCAGTCTGGCCAAGCCTGAAACTGAAGCTCCCAGTCTCTTCTTTTTTTTCTTTTTTTTAATTCTGGTTTTATTTACCTTCTGTAATTGAAACTTTGTTGCGGCTCCAGCTCCAAGGCAAGCTGGCTGAAAGCAGGTACCTGGGATTTGTTTAGCTTCTATAATTGCAACATTGTTGCATCTGGAGCTCAGAGCTGGGCCGTGGCAGGCGGGGAACCTTCGCTTCCTCCATCTCCAGGGCAACCAAGCCTCATGTTCGCTTCAGCTGCGTGGCTGCCGGCCACCATCTTGGTTGGCAGTTAATTTGTATATCACCCTGATTAGCCAATGGGAAGCGTAGCGGAGGTATGGTTAATTACCATGTTTGTCTATTATTAGATAGGATATTATCCCAATAAGTTTAATAAAAATTTTCTGCAGATTATGCTAACACTGGAAGTGAACCACTAATTAATTTTATTTTAATCATCACTATTGGTGTACCCTGTAGGTGTAAAATTTGGCTTCCACACTGTCAGCATTTCTTAGGGGCCAGACTTCAGAAACTTCATAGATAGTTTGGAGGTCTTTGGCCTTGCTCTGAAGTTACTGGCTGCCCAAGTTATCACTCAAGATGGTGAATTTTTCTACATTGTCTTGGTCTTTTTCTGGATCATCTTTATTCAGTTCCTCATTTGGCCTGTGATCATGGCCACATATTGTGGACTTTATAGCGTTTGTATGTTTTCTTGAAGGGGTAGGAATTTTTGGAAAGGTTCCTTTCCTTGAACTCCCTAAAAGACATCTTTGCACCCCCATGGATGTCTTTAGTGCCTGGAAGGACAACAGAGTGAGCACAAAAAGACATTGGTTTGTGAGGAAATGGCTGGGATGAAAGGGAAAAAAGTCTTCATGAGAAAAATTATGGGGTGAGTATGGAATCTGCCAGGCAACACCAGGAAGTCTTGGAGATATGCCACTAAAGAAGAGGAGGAGAAGTTTGGGTGTGGTCCTTTCATCCTGGACACTAGACCTGGGTTAACAGGGCTTCTCCTTCTTTTACCTTCTTTTGGTGAATGGGGTTGGTTGTTACATAACTGTGCTAGGAGGTTTTGGTTACCTGGTCATCTTCACCATGTCAAAATTTCCCAGGGCCCTAACCCAGGCCTCTTGAACATATGCTTTTCTCTAGGACAATGAGGGGCCACACCCCTAGGCTTTAATTAACCAGGAAGACTCTCCTCTAGCTAATGGCAGCTCTGGGAGAGAAACTTTGACATCATAAAGCATCATCCTGACACTTCCATGGGGAGGGGTGAGGAGGCCGAGATGCTTTGGTAAGAGAAAGGGGGCATTGCTTTAGCACTCGGAAGCCTTCTCAAACTTATTGGTCCCATGTTCAATTCCGATGGGTCACATGGTAGGGAGATGATGCTTCCTCCAAGCATTTCCCTAGGCCACCCATTTCAGTGGTTCATTATTCTTTCTCATCCTTCACCATTAGCTAGTTTTCATAAGATTTACCTAAAATCTTTTCAAGGTAATGTGACTGTCTCTGTGGAGATGTGAATCATCCTGCTTCCCTAGTACAGGTTGCTCTTATGCACCTTGAAAACCATTCACTTCTTGGCTACTACCAGAGAAAATTTCCATCTCATCCCCCTTTTTCCACTGTCCCTGTGGCTCTCCCCAGCTTTCTGTTTTCAAGGTTGAAATCATTGCCTTTAGGTTGTCTTTAATGAATAGAGTTGCTCAACTGGTTATCTTATCTTTGTTTAAAAACTTGGGGGTGATCATAGTAGGTATAGTATCTACATGTGAGGTTTAACAGTATAAGGTGAATGAGGCAGAAATTTAAATTCCCGAAGTTGGGCTTCCTGTTTGTATGTTGAAAACTTCACCTCCCCCTGCCCCACTTCCTCAGGGAACTTGGGTAGTCAGACCCTTGGTCTGAGGGTTGTAGACTCAGGTTCATAGAGGACAAGAGGCCCAGGCCCTGTCAAAGTATGGATCAGGAACTGGGCTAAAGGACCCTATGGTATCCATCTCAGCCCCTCCCATGGAATTGCTGGGCTTGGTACCGAATGTGACATACACTGACTTCCTACAGCAGCCTCAGGGCAGTGAGGCCTTGATCTAAGGAGTCGGGCCTTGAGTCAACAGAGGGAGGATCCCAGGACCTTCCAGGGCTCAAGGTGAGGAACATGAGGGAAGAGGGAAGGAACCTGGACCCTAGAACAGAATCATCCCACCCAGGGCTGGATGACAACATCAGGCGATTTCTGCATCCAGCTCTCAGAGACTTATGGGCTTTGGTATAGGGAACGGGACCTCATATCTGCAGAGGACCAGCCCAAGTCCTGCCAGAGTCAAGGTGAGGACCTTGAGGAAACACTAAAGGGACTCTGGAAGCCACAACAAAGGGATCCCAACCAAGGCCCTCCCCCGGTGTAAGCCTGGGAGTCCCCAGGGTGGGATGACGACAACAGGCAATTTCTGCATCTGGGTCTCAGAGACTCAGGAGCTTTGCTATAGAGAGTGAGACCTCAGATACGCAGAGGACTGGCCCAAGTCTTGCCAGAGTCAACATTAGGATGTAGCGATCCTGGATCACATAACAGAGGGGACATCACAGAAGCCCACCCTTGCTGTCAGCCCTGGGAGTCCCCAGAGCAGGATGACCACATGCAGTGTTTCCTGACTTCTACAAAGCAGTCTGAGAGATCCTGGGAACTTAGTATCAGGAAAAGGGCCTCTGGTCCCCAGAGGGGAGAGCCCAGGTTCTGTTGGAGTCAACCGCTGAAGCAGTGGGTTGCCCAGGCCAGAGGTTAATGACCTCGTTGCACCAACCTGGCCCCTCCCCACCCAACCCCTGTCTGATGTTTAGTCAAGCCTCCGGTTGTTTTGGACTTTATGAACCTTGGCTCTTTATATATATACTAGAGACCCGGTGCACAAAAATTTGTGCACTCGTTGTGGGGGTCCCTCAGCCCGGCCTGTGCCCAAGTCACAGTCCAGGACCCCTTGGGGGATGTCCACCTGTCGACTTAGGCCCACTCCCCAGGGGATCAGGACTAAGCTTGCAGTCAGAGATCCTTCTGACATCCAGGGATTCTCGGGGGATGTCAGACTAAAGTCTTAGGCCCCCAAGGGACATTCTTAGTGCTGCCACGGAGGTGGGAGAGGCTCCTGCCACCACCTCGGCTCTGGCCAGCCATGAGCCAGCTTCTGGCTAAGTGGCACTCCCCATATGGAAGTGCACTGAACACCAGGGGGCAGCTCCTGCATTGAGCATCTGCCTCCTGGTGGCCAGTGCACATCATAGCAACTGGTCATTCAGCCGTTCAGTCAATGTGCATATTAGCCTTTTATTATTATTATATAGGATGTCCCTATTTCCCCCCTTTTCCCCCCTCTACCCAGCTCTTGCCCCCCACTTCTCTCTGGCCATCACCATACTGTTGTCTGTGTCCATGGGTTGTGCATATATTTTCTTTGGCTAATCCCTTCTTTAAATTCACTTCTTTAAATTTTTATTTTCAGATAAGTGCTTATAACTGCACTGTTATATATTTTCTATTATATCATTTAGAATTAAGATATTTTTTAATTGAACCCTTGTAAATTTTAGCACAATTTAATAAATTACGCTAGAAGCAATTAGGAGATTTTTCATGTAATGCAGATAAATTTCAATTAATATCTTATTAATTTTTAATATTTTAATTTGAAATAATCTCATACATGTAAAAAAAAACTATAAAATACTACAGCATATTATATGTACCCTTCACCCAATTTCATAGGTTTTAAGAATTTAAACATAACCATTATACAACTAAAAAATATGGAATATATTTTTCTTATAATCTCTTTAATGTTACTTAATTCATTTACATTGTTTTTGTTAATCTTCACCCAAGGATATTTTTCCATTGAATTTTAGAGAGAGTGAAGGGAAAGGGAGAGGTACATTGATTGGTTGCCTCCTGCACATGCTTTGATAAGGACGGGGATCAAGGCAGCAAATGAGGTACATGCCCTTGACTGGAATTGAACCTGGGAACCTTCAGTCCACAGGCTAATGCTCTATTCACTGAACAAAATAGGCTGCAGCTTAATTCATTTACTTTTAATCTATATGTGTCTTTATATTTAAAGTGGTTTTTGTTTTTGATTCACCCTCATAATCTGTCTTGGCATCTGGGGATTCTGGGTCCAGCCTGCCTTGCCTCCGGGGACCTGATAGGGTCCTGGGCGGCAAGGCGGGGCCGGCTCCTGGTCTTCTGAGGCAAGACGGGGCTGGGCCTGCCCTGGATGGTGGTTCGTGCTGGTGGCTCATGTGCTGTCCTGCCTTGCCTACAGTATGCAAATTAGCCACCATCTTTGTTGGCGGTTAATTTGCATATTGCACTGATTAGCCCATGGGAGGTATAGCAAAGGTACGGTCAATTACCATGTTTGTCTATTATTAGATCGGATAGAATATCATTCACAGGGATGTTGCATAATGAAAATATAAAACTTTAAAACACATATTTAATTATCTAAATTAGTATCTTTTAAAATACATTAAAAATTTTAAAAAAACAAGATTTTTCAGAGATATTTCTTCATTATTCAGAGCAATTCAACTCTGCTGTGGTTTCTACATTTGAATTAGCATAACCAACTCTCATCATTATATGACTTGGAAAAAAAAGACACTTTGATTTTTTAAAATTTCTTTTTACAATAAATAATAATAATAATTTTATGTGGCATTAGTTTGAGATCTATTTATTTTACATACTTCTTAATAATAAGCCAAGATTATTAATCATTACCAGTCTTTATTTCAGATACATCTGATATTCTTGGTTGATGGGAGCAGTGGAGACCATGATAGCAAAGGCAATATTCAATGCAAATACTTGCCAGGAAAGTGGTTGAAGGATATACCTTTTGCACAACTTAATCTGCTTAATACTGTAATTCACGAAGCATGCTAAGAGTAAACAAGCCTGTCTACTTAAGATCATATTTCTCATCATACCACACTTACCCAACCAAGGGTTATTTATGCTCAGGTACCTAATGGAAAACGATTGCTTTTAAAGGTCCAGCTGTAAACTTCAGGTAAGAAATTTAAATCCGTGTATAAGCTATATAAAAGCACTGTGTAATAAACATTTGGATGTATTTTATATTTTCTTCTAATAGCAATATCAACCATTTCAAGGTTGTGGGTTAACTTTTGGGTTGTTTTATTACTTCCCTTTGAAAGTTTTTAGTTTTATTTTGAAATAATTTGGGGGATTTTTCCTCCCAGGAGTTACACTTCATAATGACTGTATAAATATTGAGGGAAGTGTATTATAGAGGAATAAATTGAGAGTTTTTCTAAGTGTGAGTTCATTGGACCCTTTAAAAGTTGATCTATTTCCTCCCAGTGGAAACGTCATTTGTTCCTTCATTAGGCACACATAATATAGGAAATAAGATGTATACTAATGTACGGTGAAGGCAAAAATGGTTCGTACAAGTCACAATGGTCTTCAAAACAGCACAAGTACAGGAAGCAAGATGTCGTCCTTTCTGGGTATTTTCTTTCTTTAATATTGTGTAATGGATTATTTATATTTACATATTTCAACTTTATATATTTTAAATGTATATGCTGTATTTACAAATGAATTTTATGCATAATCAAATTTATTTATTAAAAATAGGAAATTTAAAGCTTCTCAAGAAAATACTATTGTAGCATCAATAACCTGTTGTGCCTTTTTGTACAAATAATTACAGCACATCTTTTACTATCATCTATGATAAAAAACATTTGTATATACTAGCTTCTTTTCAAATATATTCATTTTTCTTTGAACACACCTGATTTCACAAATATATATATCATAGTTTTAGGCAGCTCTAAGGATGTCTGACTGAGGGCTTAGGCCCCCTCCCCAGGGGAGTCAGACATCCCCCAAGGGCTCCTGGACTGCGAGAGGGCACAGGCTGGGCTGAGGGACACCTCTCCCCCGCCCAGTGTACTAATTTCATGCCCCGGGCAGCTATTCATACTATAAAATGCCTAAGCAGTAACTGAGAAAAGCAAAGTGGCTTTTTCTCCAAAGTTGTTTTCCTCAAAGTCACAATTTCTGAGATATTTTTAATCAAGTTTGTTTGTGTGACACACTGTACAAAGTTTCCTTTGAACACACTGCTTATCACTCATGTCCAGATACTTCTGTTAAAAAACAAACTTCAACTATGTACATTTTACAGGTCTTACTGGCTTTATTCAGCAATTCATGATTCAGGCAATATCCCATCTAGCAGATAGAAAGGAACTCAGATAAGTATCAAATACCATACCTCTAACGAAGATTTGTGTTGTAGTTGATAACGTGACATGATACACTCTAATGGTACTCATGATACACTGTCCTGGTGTGAATGCTGACAACTTGAAAAATAAAGTCCAAAGTGAGGCAACAAGCATTTATTTGAGGTCAAAACAAACTGAAATCCATGGGGATAAATTCAGGAAGGAGCCCAAATTGTATCCCAGTTATGGGGGTGAAGGAAAGGGGTTTTTATGAGAAAGGGAAGGGAAATAATTACATAGATAGAATAGAGGAATTTCTATTGATGCTAACAAGCTAAATTACTTTCTAACTATACATGGCTGGTTGCTGATTAAAAATGTCAAAATCATCAGTGCTTGTGGTGAGGAAGTCTGCTTTCCTATTAACTTTACAAACAAGTCTTTTTAAGACAATGTTGGTTTTGCTCAAGTCCAAAGTTTATTTTGCTCAATTCACTCATTTGAAATGTACAAGGAACAAGATGTGCAAGGGATGGTGGGCTCTTTTTGTAATGGCTACATTTGTATCAATTTTTTCAACCCAGTAGGCTTTGGAGCCAAAGAGCCTTAAGGCAGCTACCATCAGTTCCTTTCTTATTTTGTTCTATGAACTTACCAAGTTACTCAGCTTTTCTGACCAATATTTTCTTCTTTGATGTGGAAATAATTATCGTTTGTAACTTATTGGATCTTTTCTTAAGTGCAAAGTAAATGACATTAACATATGTACAACACGTTGCACAATGTCTGATAGGTAGTGAGCAGTTAACAAATGTTAGCAACTATGAAAGGCTGAGTCTAAATGTAAAGTTGTTGTTATTCACACAGGCTAGCTGGCCTTTTGAGCATCACTTCCCACAGAAGCATGCTTGACTTAGCAAGTCTCTTCTAAAAGCTCTTATTTACCAGTAGCATTACCCATCATCTCAGGCATATGTACACATACACAGTTTATTTACTTACTTGCCATTTTTTCTCAGTGATTTATTAAGTAGTAATAAATATTATACTTATTGTGTTTGTACTTAACATTTTAAGTCTTCTCCTTGTAATAATCTTATCTATTAATAACTGGTAACTACAATAATAGGATCTGGAGAGTATGATGCTAAGTAAAATAAGCCAGTCAGAGAAAGACGGCTATCACATGATGTCACTTATATGAGGAATAAATGAACAGAATAAATTGATGAATAAAATAGATCCAGAGACATGGAAGCATGGAACAGACTAACAAATGTCAGAGGGAAGGGCCGCGGGGCTCAGGGGGAGAGAGGTGGGGAGGGGGGAGAAATTAACCAAAGAACTTTTATGCATTTATGCATAACCCATAGACACAGGCAATAGTGTGGTAGGCCTGTGGGGAAGGGGCAGGAGTAGAGGGGAGAGGGTCAGTTGGAGGGGGAGGGAGAGGACATCTGTAATACTTTCAACAATAAAGATATATTTAAAAAATAATAATTTTTGCTAATGTTACTATATAAAATGTATTAAATATTGAAAAACCTATAGAATTAGCATATCTACATTCTAAGCTAACTATAGAGTTTGCATCTCTACATTTCATGTCACATCTGAAGTATCAGTTCCCAGGTCTGAGTGTAGAGTTCAGATATAGAGTGGCTTCAAGAAATCGAATAGTAAGACTTTAACAATAATGAGATGCAAAGAAAGGGTTGAAAGATTAAGTTTCAGAAAAAGAATCATAACTAAAGCTTACGCAACAAGTTGACAGGTACAACACACATTGCCCCTAAACCTGTAATTATCATAAAATATGAAGCTACCCTGACAAGTAACATTCGTTAGAGAGAACGCTCTTAAGGCTATCACTGGTTTGAATCAAGCTGAAAAATAATTTGTCTTTCCTTTTTGTTTTAAATGCAGAGAAAGTTGTCTGCGTCACATCTCATCAAATTTTCTATGTCAAGCCACGTCATGTTAGAAAAATCCATTCTGCTGTTGTCTCTTCAGATAAGTCTCCTGGGAGTCACTCTTGGTGGGAATGTTCTGATTTGGCCGATGGAAGGTAGTCATTGGCTTAATGTTAAGATAATTATAGATGAGCTGATTAACAAACAGCATAATGTGACTGTCCTAGTTGCTTCTGGTGCACTTTACATCAAGCCCACCTCTAATCCATCTCTGACATATGAAATATATAAGGTGCCCTTTGAGAAAGAAAAAGTGGAAGAAACGATCAAGAAGTTTATTTTGACATGGATGGGAAATAAACCATCTCCTTCAACCATTTGGAGATTCTATCAGGAGATTGGCATAGCCCTCGAGGACTTCCATGCACTGAGTAGAGAAATCTGTGATGGTGTTCTCAAAAACCAAAAGCTGCTGGAAAAGCTGAAGAAAAGCAAATTCAATGTCCTGGTATCAGATCCAGTATTTCCTTGTGGTGATATAGTAGCTTTAAAACTTGGAATTCCATTTATGTACTCCTTAAGGTTTTCTCCAGCATCAACAGTGGAAAAACACTGTGGGAAGATACCATACCCTCCTTCCTATGTTCCTGCTGTTTTATCAGAACTCACCGACCAGATGTCTTTTACTGACAGAATAAGAAATTTCATCTCCTACCATCTACAGGACTACATGTTTGATACTCTTTGGAAAGAGTGGGATTCCTATTATAGTGAAGCTTTGGGTAAGTAACTTTCTTTCTATTATTTAAATTAAAACAAACAGAGCTCTTTTTTATTTCCTATGATAATTTTTAGTCATACATATTGATAACTATCTCTTATTACCATTTCATAACAGGAAAGGACATAAAATGCAATATGCTTTGCAACTATACTTTGTTGTTTTCTAATTTTATGAACTTGAAGATACCAACTACATATTTTTATGCATAACATACAGAGACAAAAGCAATTTTTAAATTAGGACTTGATTCCCATTTACATATTGCATTGAAAATAGAAATCACCTAGAAACTTCAGTGGTGTGTGGGGGAAGGGGGGCCGGGGGGAGCTGAAAGAGATTAAGCTTTCCACAAGCCCATTATTAAATAGACCTTTGAGTCTGTGTGTGTGTTTCAAACACACATGTATATGAATAATCTGATCATTGCTCATAGCCTTCCTACTGTTTAGCAGGCACTCTCTTGGATAGGGAGGTACAACAAAGACTAAGCTGGAGTTCCTGGTTTCAAGGATTTCACAGTCAAACAGAGAAATTAGACATGAAAGGGAATATTTACAATATGAATTGTGTGGATAATAAAAATATATATAAAGAACAGAAACCATATAAAGGAGATAGGCAGTATATGACAGGACAAGAGTGGTACTCTGAAAAACTTCAGAGTTGAGATGACACACAAGGAAATTTTTAAACAGTAAATATGAATTTTCCTGAAAATGAAGTGTGTGGGGAAAGAAACAGTGTGCCCAAGATTGTGGAATCTAGAAATAGCACGTTTGTTGGGTATTATTGACGAGTCAGTATTTAGGAAGGTCAAAGTATAAGGTGCAGAGGTATGGGGAAAAAAACACTTTGAAGATGTCAAGAATCAATGAATTACATAAATATTTTTCTTTTTTAAAATTCATTATTGTTGAAAGTATTATATATGTTCCCCTTTTCCCCTATTGACCTCTCCCAACCTGTCCCCACCCCCCAACCCAGGCCTTTACCTCCTTATTGTCTGTGTCCATTGGTTATTCTTATATGCATACAAGTTAATTGTTTGATCTCTTCCCATCTGTCCACCCTCTCCTGCCTTTTTTCTGAGGTTTGACAGTCTGTTCGAAAATTCTATGTCTCTGGATCTAGTATGACATACAAGATACTTTTCAAGGCTTCTTGTATATCATGCTAAGCATCTTGATTTGTATCTAACAAGTACTGGGAACAACCTGAAGGGATGTTTTATGACTAGATTGCATCCTATATAATAAAAGCCTAATATGCTAAGTGTCCAGTCGTCTGTTCAACCAATCAAAGAGTAATATGCTAAAGATATGCTAAGGCCACTCAATTGCTCACTATGATGTGCACTGACCACCAGGGGGCAGACAGTCAACCTGTCGATCAGTCGCTATGATGTGCACTGACAACCAGGGGGCAGATTCTCTGACCCGTAGGTTAGCTTGCTGCTGGGTTCCGGCTGATCGGAACTGAGCAAGATGGGTTGGACATGTCCTGGAACCCTCCTGCAGTCCCTCCCCAGCTGGCTAACCTCCTGCTTCTCTCCCTGGCCCTGATCATGCACTGGTGGGTTCCTTCAGCCTGGCCTGCACCCTCTTATAATCTGCAACCCCTCAGGGGATGTTGAAGAGCCAGTTTCAGCCTGATCCCACAGGCCAGGCTGAGGGACCCCACTGGTGCATGAATTCATGCACCAGGCCTCTAGTGTTATATAAAACACACTAGAGGCCTGTTGCACGAAGAGATTCGTGCGATAGGCCTTCTCTTCCCTTGGCTGCTGGCACCAGTTTTCCTCTGGCACCCGGGACCCTGGCCTTTGCTCTGGCTGGGCTCCTGCCAGAGGCCCCCGCCCCCCCAGACTTTAGGCTTGGTGGCTCCACTGATCCTGGGGCCGTGAGGCCTCACGGCTCCGCTGATCCTGGGGACTTGAGGCCTTGCTGCTCAGCTGGCTTCGGGTACCTTTGACTTTGCTCCACCGCTTGGAGCCTATGTATGCAAATTAACCGCCATCTTTGTTGGCGGTTAATTTGCATATTGCCCTGATTAGCCAATGGGAAGCATAGCGAAGGTACAGTCAATTACCCTTTTTGTCTTTTATTAGATAGGATGGACAGATGTGTACCTAGAGTGGACAAATGTTAGGTTGTAGACTACTGCATCACTCCAGGAAACATGTGGGGAAAGCATGTACTACTGAAGTAGCTTATTTGCTAGAAAAATAATGCAGATGGGAATACATAGTAACACTCTGGAGAGTGGACTCTTAACAAACAATTTCTGCTTACATGTGTGACCGTAAAAAGTAAGTTTCTTTGTACCTACTCTTATTTATCCCATCTCAAACAGGGTTACTACTGAAAGGACTATATTAGTTAACTAAAATGATTTTTAGGAGATAAAAACTGTTCAATTAGTATTCATTGTTTATCAGGTAAAATTAAAACAAACTGATAGCTAATTAGTGAAAGTGTTATAAGGGATGAGAAAGAGATTAAGTTATTTATTTTTAAATTGAGATATAATTGACATATATTAAGGTCAGGTATACAACATTATGATTTGATATCTATAATAATAAAAGTGCAATATGCTAATTAGACCGGACGTCCTGCCAGACCACCTTCCAGATGAAGCTGGGGCTGAGAGGGAAGCCTGGGTCCCAGCGGCCAGAGGGAAGCCGGCGCCAGCACCCGGGGGAAGGGCAGCCTACTCTTGCACGAATCTCATGCATCGGGCCTCTAGTTTGTATATATTGCAAAAAAGTGATCACCAAAATCAGTCTCTAGTGTTATATAACTCATTACCACACATAGTTACAAGTTTTTCCCTTGGGATGAGAACTTTTAAGATTTACTCTCTTAGCAACTTTCAAATATACAATACAGTATTATTTACTAGTAACCTTGCTGTACATTATATTCCCATAATTTACTTATTTTATAATTGGAAGTTTGTACGTTTTAACCCCCTTTTTGTCCACCCCCTACTCCCACCTCTGGCAAATACCATTCTGTTCTCTGTATCTAAGAATTAATTTTTGTTTTTGTTTTTGTTTTTATGTTTCCTTTTTTTTTTTTGAAGCTTCCACAAATAAGTGAAATCTTATGGTATTTGTCTTTCTCTGTCTGATTTATTTCACTTAGCATAATGTCCTCAAGTTCCATCCATGTTGTTGCAAATGATAGGATTTTCTTTTTTTATGGCTAAATATCTCATTGTATATGTAAACCACATTTTCATTATCTATTCATCCATCTTTGGACATTTGGGTTGTTTCCATGTCTTGGCTATCCTATATAGTGAAGAGGTAATATGCAAGTTGACCATCACACTCTTGCACAATATGGCCACCCCTATGTGGGCAAAAATTGGCCATACCCATATGGTCACAAGATGACCGGCAGGAGAGGACAGTTGGGGTGACCAGGCCAGCAGGGGAGAGCAGGTAGGGGTTACTGGGCCATCAGGGGAGGGCAATTAAGGGTTACCTGGCTGGCAGAGGAGGGCTTTTTGGGGGGGCCAGGCCTGCAGGGGATGGCAGTTAGGGGAGACCAGGCTGGCAGGGGAGGGCAATTAGGAGTGATTTGGCAAGTAGGGGATGACAGTTGGGGAGTACCAGGCCTGCAGAGTAGGGCAGTTAGGGGCAACAAGGCCAGCAGGGGAGGGCTGTTGCAGGGGACCAGGCTGGCAGGGGTGGGCAGTTGGGGGCGATTGGGCCTGCAGGGGAGGGAGGGTAGTTGGGGGGGGACCAGGCCTGAAGTGGAGGGCAGTTGGGGGGGGGCAGGCCTGTAGGGAAGGGCAGTGAGGGGAGACCAGGCTGGCAGAGGAGGGCAATTAGGAGTTACTGGGATGGCAGGGGAGGGAAGTTGGGGAGGACAAGGCCTGCAGGGAAGGGCAGTTAAGGCTGATCAAGCCAGCAGGGGAAGGCAGTTGGGGGTGACCAGGCCGACAGGGGAGGGCATTTGGGTGCCATCAGGCCTGCAGGGGAGAGCAGTTAGGGGCGACCAGTCCAGCAGGGAGGGCAGTTAAGGGCAACCAGGTTAGCAGGGGATTACAGTTGGGGGTGACTGGGCCAGCAAGGGAGGGCCATTGGGGGCAACCGGGCCAGCACTGGAAGGCAGTTGGGGGTGATTGTGCCAGCAGGGGAGCAGTTAGGCGTCGATCAGGCTGACAGGGGAGTGGTTAGGGAGTGATCATGCTGGCAGGGAGAAGCAGTTAGGGGCAATCAGGCAGGCAGGCAGGCGAATAGTTAGAAGTCAGTGGTCCTGGATTGTGAGTGGGTTGTCCAACTGCCGATTTAGGCTCGATCCCATGGGCCTAAACTGGCAGCCGGACATCCCCTGAGGGTCCCAGGTTGGAGAGGGTGCAGGCTGGGGCTGAGGGACAGCCCCCCCCCCCCCCGTCCAGTGCACGAATTTCATGCACCAGGCTTCTAGTTGTAAATAATAGGCTATGATCATAGTGGTCCAGACATTTCTTTGAAACAGTGATTTTCTTTTCTTTGGAAGTATACTCTAGAAGTGGAATTGATGGATCGTTATGGAGTTCTATTTTTAACCTTTTAAGTAATCTCTTTAAAGTCATGCAGTGCATAATAAAGTTTTGATCAACAATGAACCACATATATAAGTGTGGTCTCATAAAATTATAATGGAGCTGAACATTTTCTAGTGATGACAGTAGTAGATACTGTAACATTGTAATGAAATGCAATACTCCTGTGTTTGTGGTCATACTGTGCTGATAGTCATAAAAGTGTAGCACATAAAAACACATACAATGCATGATACTTGATAATAATGAACTCTGTTACTGGTTTGTATATTTACACAGCTATACTTTTGTTATTTTAGAGTATATTCTTTCTATTTATTTAAAAAAAAAGCTTGCGCTCTGGCCAGGTAGTTCAGGTGGTTAGGGCATGGACTTGATAAACCAAGGTTGAGAGTTCAGATCCCACATCAGGGCACATACAAGAAGCAATCGATGAATGCAGAAATAAGTGGAACAATAAATGGATGTTTCTCTCTCTCAAAAAAAACATGAATTTTTTAAAAAAGCTTGCTGTAAAACAGTATGCCATGTTACACTAGCAGCAGCCTCATACGGCTTGTGTTTATTGCGTCTCTTGAGTGCATCATTTTCTCTTATGCTTGATTTAATCTCACTTTTTTTAAAAAATTTCACAGTATTGTACAGAAATATCCTAGGCCTTCACACTCACTAAGCACTCACTCACTGAGTCACCCAGAATAGCTTCCAGAGCTGCAAGCTCCATTATTTTTGAGTGTCCTATACCAGTGTATCATGTTTTAATCTCTCATTCTGTGTTTTCACTGTACCTTTTCTGTTTAGATATATATTTAGATACACAAATACTTACCATCTTATATAATGAAAGAGAAACATGCAAATTAGCCATCCCTCCACTATGCTCAAGCCACACCCACAAGCCACGCCCACCACCCAATCTGAATGACTATTCAAATTATCTGACAAAGGTGGCAGTTAATTTGCATATGCAGGTGTCCAGCGCCCCAGGAGGTGACAGCGGCTGTGGCCACGGGCTCCCAGGACTTTCGCCATTTGGGGAGGTATGGCTGCCTGTGCCTAGCCACACCCACGGACGCCTGGCACCTTGCCAGCAGAGAGCAGGAGATTTGGAGGACTTGTCAGAGCAGGAGACCCTGGACATAGAGCAGAGCGAGAGAGAGGGCAGCTTGGAGGGCGAGGCTCTCTCTGTCATCCCAGCTTCCTCATCACAGCTGTGGAAACTGATAGCAGGGAGGAGGAAGTCCCATCCCAACAGAATCAGCCATTGGTCAGACATCTCTCAGCAGCCTGATAGCCAGGACTCTCATTCACCTGCATCTCAGACTGTAACAGTAGAGAGGTGGGACTATGTCTAAAGAGCAATTGTTGATACAACGTAGCTCTGCAGCCGAAAGATGCCGATGTTATTGACAAAAGTGTCTACAGAGCAGCATGTGTCTGATCTTGAAAGAAGGCGGCACCTGAGACAGGATGTATCTGAACATCAGCTACTGGAAAAATGTCGCTCTGATGCTGAAAAACACTGGCATTATCAACAGAAAATGTCTAAAGACCAACGTGCCTTTGAAGTTGAAAGAAGGCGGTGGTGACGACAGAATATGTCAAGAGAACAGTCATCAACAAGTACTACCAATACCAGTAGGAACTGCCTTCTAAGTGAAAATGGGTACATGACGATGCAATCCTCGAACATAGTTGTGGAATGAATGTTTGATTTGAATTTTGCCTATCACTTAATTTCATGGATGAAAAACCATCCGATGGGAAATTTACTTGATGTTGTAGCAAAGGGAAAGTCTGTCTGAATGATATACATTTTCCAGATTACCTGGCATATTTAAAAAGATTAATGACAAACGAAGATTCTGACAGTAAAAATTTCATGGAAAATATTCATTCCATAAATAGTTCTTTTGCTTTTGCTCCCATGGGTGAAAATATTGCATCTCCATCAGGATATGGGCCCTACTATTTTGGAATACACGGACAAGTTTACCACCGTACTGGAACTTTATATCCTTTGGATGGTGTTTCTCGGAAGTTTGCTCAACTCTATATTTTGGATACAGCCGAAGATACAAGTAAAAGATTAGCAATGCCAGAAAACCAGGGCTGCTCAGAAAGACTCATGATCAACATCAACAACCTCATGAATGAAATAAATGAATTAAAAAATCGTACAAGATGCTACATGAGGTAGAAAAGGAAGCCCAATCTGAAGCAGCAGCAAAAGGTATTGCTCCCACAGAGGTAACAATGTCAATTAAATACGATCGTAACAGTGACCCAGGTAGATATAATTCTCCCCGTGTAACCGAGGTTTCTGTCATATTCAGAAACAAAGATGGAGAACCTCCTTTTCAAAGGGACTTGCTCATTCATTGTAAACCAGACCCCAATAATCCAAATGCCACTAAAATGAAACAAATCAATATCCTGTTTCCTACATTAGATGCAATGACCTATCTTATTCTTTTTCCACATGGTAAACAAGGCTGGGGAACAGATACTGCATTAAGACTCAGAGACAACAGTGTAATCGACAATAATACTAGACAAAATGTAAGGACAACAGTCACACAAATGCAGTATTATGGATTTCATCTCTCTGTAGGGACACGTTCAATCCTATTTTAAATGCAGGAAAATTGCCGTAACCGGTTTGGCTCAGTGGATAGAGCGTCAGCCTGCGGACTGAAAGGTCCCAGGTTCGATTCCTGTCAAGGGCATGTACCTTGGTTGCGGGCACATCCCCAGTAGGGTGTGTGCAGGAGGCAGCTGATCATGTTTCTCTCTCATCGATGTTTCTAGCTCTCTATCTCTCTCCCTTCCTCTCTGTAAAAAAAAAATCAATAAAATATATTTTAAAAAATGCAGGAAAATTAACTCAACAGTTTATCGGGATTCACATTCAAAAGTGGAGACCAATCTGATAAATTTCATCAAAGCAAACCAATCTAAATTGAGAGTTGAAAAATATAGTGGTTTGATGAATTATCTCAAATCTAGATCTGAAAAGGACAATATGCCAATTGGAAAAATGATAATACTTCCATCATCTTTTGAGGGTAGTCCAAGAAATATGCAGCAGCGATATCAGGATGTTATGGCAATGTAACGAGGTATGGCAAGCCCGATTTATTCATAACCATGACATGCAATCCCAAATGGGCAGATATTGCAAACAATTTACAACGCTGGCAAAAAGTTGAAAACAGACCTAACATGGTAGCCAGAGTTTTTAATATTAAACTGAATACTCTTTTAAATGATATCTGTAAATTCCATTTATTTGGCAAAGTAATAGCTAAAATTCATGTCATTGAATTTCAGAAATGCAGACTGCCTCACACTCACATATTATTGATATTAGATAGTGAGTCCAAATTAGGTTCCTCTAATTAATTCCCTTTCAATGTGCACGAATTTCATGCACCGGGCTACTACTTGTTTTATAATTACCTACAGTATTGACTCAGTAACATGCTGTATACGCTTGTAGCCTAGGAGCAATAGGCTATAGTGTATAACCTAGGGGTGTAGTAGGCTACACCATTGATGTTTGTTTAAATGTACCCTATGATGTTTGCATAACAACAAAATTGCCTACAATGCATTTTTCAGAATGTATACCCATCCTTAAGTGGTACACAACTGCACTGTCTTCCAAAAATGCTATGCCAATATACATTCCCACCAACAGTGCACAGGGGTTCCCTTTTCTCCATATTCTCATCAACACTTATCTATTTTATAACAAGTGTGAGGTGATATCTCATGGAGTTTTAATTTACATTTCCCTGATGATTAGTGATGTTGAGCACCTTTTCATGTACCAGTTGGCCATTTGTATATCTTCTTTAGAAAAGTATCAAATCTTCTGCCCATTTTTTACCACATATTTTTGCTAATGGGTTGTATAAGTGTTTATATGTTTTGCATATCAACACCTTATCACACCTATGATTGGCAAACATTTTCTCCCATTCAGGAGGTTGCCTTTTCATTTGTTGATGGTTTCCTTTGTTGTGTTGATACTTCTTTAGTTTTATGTCATCCCATTGTTTATATTTGCTTTTATTGCCTTTGCTTTTGGTTTCAAATCCCATAAAAGTCATCATTAAGACCAATGTCAAGAAGCTTACTGCCTATGTTTTCTTCAAGGGAATTTATGGTTTCAGGTCTTATAATTAGGTCTTTAATCCATTTTGAGTAAATTTTTGTGTCTGGTGTAAGATAGTGTTCAGTTTTATTCTTTTGCATATGGTTGTCCAGTTTTCCCAACACCATTTATTAAGGAAACTTCCTTTCCCCATTATATATTCTTACACCCTTTTTCATAAATGGATTGACCATACAGGCATGAGTTTATTGGTAAGGAGTGTCTTAGTGTTAGTTCTAGTTGCTGCATCACCTTCTCTAGATATGTTAAATAGTTGCCCCCAGATTAAAAAATGGATTTTCTCTTGGAAATGTAAACAGAGACCTATTTATCCTGTCATTCAGAGAGAATAAACAAAGCAATTATAAATGATCCTATGATGATAAATGATCCTATGATGATAGCAGTAAATAGGCAACATCATGGGGCTAAAAGTGATAAATAGAGGATGACGAAATTGTCATTATATGAGCCAATGAAGCTGTTAATATTTCAAAAACTCTTTAATCTCCTCATGCATTCAGTAAACTGACAGTGACATCAAGTCTGTGCAGTGTCTCAGTTCATAAAATAGAGGAAGGTAAGCGGAGAGTTCTTTGCTCACAAGATATGTCCCCATTTTTATCTCATTATCTAAACTTTTATCAATTGCTCCCTCTCAACCTTGAAGTAATGGCTATCATGATTACATTGCTCCTATTCATCCTGGTGAGATTATCCCCAGATAAACCTTCCCCATGCTGGCAGTCTCAGTATCACAGGTTCCATTGTATTGTGCTGGTAAATTAATGCTGGTAATAAAACCACTCAGTCTCACTATTCTTCAAGTCTTCACACGAGACTAATGCTCCTTAACAATTTGTTCATGGGAATATAATGAAGATTTCTAAAAATGTTCCTCACACTCAGATTTTGATAATATCATGTTTCTAATCAAATTATGCTTTTCTGACTTAGCATGACTATTTAAGTTTGTTTTACTAAAACACATTCTTAATGATGCCCAGGGACATGAACACTCATACTCCTTATACCAGGTAAGAAGCAGTAGTACTGACATCGCAGAGTAATTTATTTTTGTGCAAGTCTTTGTACATGTGATAAATGTGAATGATAGATAGAACTCATGTGTAAAAATAACACTTCCAATTTATAATTTGAATTTACTTTTGCTTTAGCTTCTTAACTGCTTTAATCAAACTCATTGCAAAGAATCCATATGCACTCAGGTCTCAGGCTGTCACACTTGAGTAAATAAACAAACAGACTCTGTAAGATTAGTTTTCTGCAGTGTCATGCAATTAGAACCTCAAAGTGAGTCCTTAATCTTTGCTAATTGCTAGGAATTGGATATTATAATGTCAAATTACTTCTTTTATTTCAAGTCATGGGTATTTGGCTCACTCTCCTGGATATCATTTTAGTAATAGCAGTTAACAATTGTTGATCTCATCTTATGCCACAGACATTGTGATAAGTGCTTCATGTGTATTATATCTCTTTATCCTTGCAATACATTTATAAAGAAAAAAACTGCTATTACCGACAAAATGTTGAGGCTTAGAAATATCAAACAAGTTAAAATAAAATTATATAGCTACCAGTTTGAGAAAATAGTTTTCAAAGACTTAAAGAAGTCTTTCTGACACCAAAGCTTATAAAAATTTTTTTCTCTCCTTTTAAAATTTCAGGTGCAAATCTAGAAATTATTTAGAATATTTTTGGTTTAAACTTTCTTGGGTGCTTTCTTCTTCCTTTCAGTGCATTTAGCCTTTGAAATCTGCAGTTCTATTTCTCATGTACTTCAGTTTGCTGATTTGAATTTAATTGGGCCATGTTATCACTAGGGAACTTGCTAGTCCCTTAAGCACAAGTCTCCAGGTGATTCGGTTGCCTGGAGAAATTTGCCT
Source organism: Myotis nattereri (assembly GCF_964212035.1). Lineage (NCBI taxonomy): Eukaryota > Metazoa > Chordata > Mammalia > Chiroptera > Vespertilionidae > Myotis > Myotis nattereri. The sequence continues at coordinate 187,535,429 of NC_138075.1, forward strand.
GAGGATAGTTTTTGAGTCTTAAGAAAGCTTCTCTTTAAAATAAAGAAAAACCTGCTGCAGATTTCAATATATTTGTTTAAAGTTGAACCAGGTAAATTTTGTTCCTATGTTTGTATTAACAACAAAAAAGCCACAAAAATGAGGGAAACATTTAAGGAAGAATAATGTGGCATTTAATGACAGTAAAAAATATTTATAATCCATAAACATTACCTATTGCTACCAATAGTTTTATACTTTGGCCACTATAAAAACAAACAGGTTTTTATTTGTATGAGTAATCTTTATATGTGAAAATTTTATAAATACCTAATGTAGTATTATAAATAATTAAATGAATGATTTCTGAGAACGCCATCTATAAGAACAATAAATTGTATTGCAAATATATCACTTTAAATAGAAAAAAAGCAGATATTCAAAAAAGAAAATATTATGACCATAATATTTAGATCTCTGCATGAACTAAGTATTCACAGACCACAGGTAATTAACATAAAATAAAATGATAGAAATTAAACAAATTAGAGTTTGTATATTTCCAAAGTGTTTTATTTACAGTAGAGTGAACATTTTATTTATTTATTTAAAAATTTATTGTGCTTTTTTTTTGAGAGAGAGAGAGAGAGAGAGAGAGAGAGAGAGAGAGAGAGAGAGAGAAGGATAGAGAGAGAACACAAATGTAAGACAGAAACATCAATCTTTGGCCTCCAGCATGCATCCTGACAGGGAATCAAACCTGCCACCTTTTGGTGTACAGGACGATGCTCCAACCAACTGAACCACCTGGCCAGGGCTACACTGAACATATTAAAGGAGAAAAAATGTATTAAAATCTTTTCCCTGAAGAATAATATATTTTGGCTTGGATCTTTCTTTTTCTTTCTTTCTGCCCCGCTCTTTCCTTCTAGCCTTTCCATTGTGCTACTCCTTCCTTCCTTCTTTCCTTTCTTCCTCTATTTTTAAATCTAACTTAATCTTGATTTTTTAGAACTTTTCAAATAACTGTTGGTAGTATTACCTTTTCCACAATGATGCATGAGCTGGATAATAGCCACAGGCATGACATCCAAGACGGAATTTGTCCTGGGTCATGCACAATTCCCAGAGAGAGAGCTGTCACTCTTTTGTTTTTCTCCCACTTAATGAAAGAGAATGGAGGTTATAATTTTTGTGGGTATAATCTTAAATTTCATATTATTAACTGAAAAATAAAAGGTCAAAGTAACCAAAATAAAAGGGTGGACTAATAATCAAATTAACACGAGACAGATTAACAGTAGAAAGTGACCAAAATTATTATGTACGTACATATGGGGGTTCCATAGAATATGAGACACCTGACAGTTCAGGCAGTTGGGCACACAAACCATGTTGAGCCAAGGTGAAAAGGTTGGTGTGGTTTGGCACTTCAGAGAGTAGGAGGCAATTCACATGGAGATAGAAAAGCAAATTTTCAGTAAATAAATGTTTGCTGGGCCATCTTGAACAGTAAGACACAGAGCAGACTTTGATCAAAGGTGTCTTGCTGGGTTCCTCCCTGTCTACCAAACATTGGTCATAGTAAACTAGTTATTGGTGATGATGTCTCCCTGCCTGGAGCAGGTCCTCTATCTAATTCTTTTAGGCACTTGGAAAGAAAGTCAAAGTTTTGTCTTCAGTTTTTCATTTCTTGAAAATATCCAGCTTAAAATTATTAATATCCCAAAAGGCATATTTTAGGGTGGCAAACGCTGCTTCCCCTTGGCACCAAAACTTGGGCACCCCCGTGAGAGGAATGAAAGCAGGTGATGAGATCTGGTTAAATTGGTCATTTGTAATGTAAAATTCTCTTCCTACAATATCCTATATAGCTCACATTTATGGTACACAGACGCTGTTCTGAATAATTTGCATGCATTATTTCATTCAGTCTTCACAACTATAGGAAAATAGGCACCATCATTCCCTCCCATTTTGTAGCGAGAAAGCTGAGTAACTGGCCTGAGGTTATAATCAAGAAAGTGGTGAAGCATTTGATGGCAGACCTGGGGATAAAATGAAAGCTCTAGAAAGATTCTCAGTATATATATAAATTTATATATATATATATGTAAATTTAAGAATTCAAAAGAGTTAACTAAATGTCCATCAAGGCCAAATAAAATTGAAGTCCCTATGTGAGGCTAAAACTTTAAAGTCACTAAGGAGTTGACAACTCATATTCCTAAAACAGTATGAAGGCTGGTTTCCAGGCTTTTGTGGCCTCTGAGGCCACCTCCAAATCTGAGAGGCAATGAGAAATAAATCAGCAGGAGGAAATCCTAGCTGTCCTGGGCAATGCTTCGGAAGCACAGGAGGAAGAGACCTTGTAGTCAGGGCATGTCTTTGGGTGGAAATTATGTAAGAAAGAACTTCCAAACAAAAATGTTGTTTTAAGGATTTTCAATTCAAACTAATAGCATTATAGGCAATTTAAGAAATTTTACTCTAAGGTAATTTTATACAGATGAACTAAATGTTCTTCAGTAAGTGTTATATACCAAATATGATTAAATATGAGTTTTATTTCTATTTTATTCCCTTTAAAGTAAACAGATAGAAATTAAAATGAAAACTTGATTTAAAGAACAAGGACAACATTCTAATTGGTGCAAATTTTCTATGGTTAATCTGTGTTGTATGTAAAAATACCTTATAATAAAGACATACAATTTGAAGTTGTTATCTGTTTTGACCAAGTGGCTTTAGCAATAAGAAGTGTGACTTTTCATTTAACCTGATCTTGGAAAGATATATTAAATTGGAGACACATTTTATAAATAATAGTTATTATCACGGAGTATACAGATACTAGGCTTATAACCTGTGTGCCTTTTTTTTCTTTAAAATGGGACCATATTTTGTTTTTGTTGTTGAAATAATCATATTAATGCATATAAGAATTTTAATTACATTGTTTTCCTTTTCATCTGTAGATCAAGTGACCTATGAATGAATGTAGCTGTTTCATAAAATATTATTTTATTTGGAAAAAAAAACCTTACATAAATATACTCTCAAAATTTATTTTCATCTGAAAAGAACTTCAGTAGATTGATTTCCATAATGGCTATCACCATGCCTAAGAAGTTTGTCTTTCTGCTGGTTTTTAATTTGACTCTGACTGAAATTGTTTTAAGTGGAAATGTGTTAATTTGGCCAACAGATGGTAGCCACTGGTTAAATATTAAGATCATTCTAGAAGAGTTAACTCAAAGAAATCACAATGTGACTGTACTGGCTTCATCAGCAACTTTATTCATCAACTCCAATCCTGATTCTCCTGTGAATTTTGAGGTGATCCCTGTTTCCTTCACGAAAAGCAATATAGATTCCTTAATTGAACATATGATCATGCTGTGGACAGACCATAGACCAACTCCTCTCACACTCTGGACTTTTTACAAAGAATTAGGAAAACTCCTAGATACTTTTTTTCAAATTAACATACAAATCTGTGATGGAGTATTAAATAATCCCAAGTTAATGTCAAGACTTCAGAAAGGTAGTTTTGATGTGCTAGTAGCCGACCCAGTAACAATCTGTGGGGACCTGGTTGCTCTGAAATTAGGAATTCCATTTATGTACACATTGAGGTTCTCTCCAGCCTCAACAGTAGAGAGACACTGTGGGAAAATCCCCGCGCCTGCCTCCTATGTACCCGCAGCCTTGTCAGAGCTCACTGACCAGATGACCTTTGGTGAAAGGGTTAAAAATGCCATATCTTATCCTCTGCAAGACTATATATTTCAGTCCTACTGGGGAGAATGGAATGTGTACTACAGCAAAGTTCTAGGTAAGTCTCTACAATGTCCACTTATTAATGCCTCTTAATACCTTATTTATTCTTTTTGTAAATACAGTAAAAGGTTTTCATCCCACTGCATATGCCAAACTGAAGTAAATATACTTATTATATCTTCATACAAATCACTGGTCATTATTTTTGGATATATTCCTTAACAATGAAATGGTGGTATTAATATGTATGCTATTAATGCAAATAATATTGTTAAAAGAAACACCTTTCCAATGTGTAAATCAATTTTCAAATATCAATGGAAGTACCTTTACTAGGATAAATTATGACACTGCCAGAAAATACTTTGGCAAACATTTTGAAGTGATACATGATTTACTTTCCCTTCTTGGTTCTTCAATCTTTTCTTTACAGAAAATTTTTAAAACTTGGGTTGAACATGGGAAACCTGAGTTTATACCCTTCTCTGCCTCTCACTATTTCTCCATCCTTAGAGTCCTCTGAGTTTTTGGGATAGCGATGTCTTTGACTTAATTTTTCAGTATACTTTGGCAAGTCTCAGCTTTCCTTGCTTTGCAGATTCCTTATGAGAATCAAGCAACAATGCAAACTGTCAAGGCCAGTTCTGACTGCCTATTTACTTCTCTTTCTGTTCTTTATGAGCCTTCTTTCCTTTATTTTTCTAATTTCTTCTTCCCTGCATTTTTTCCCCCTCTAGATCTAGCAATAGTATTCAAGGTATTAATTAACAGCAGGAATTAATAGTTGATTCCATCAATGGTACTTTTTTACAAAGGCCATATTCAAAAGATGGTTATGTTACACAACTTTTGGCCTTCCTCTCTTCCTTGATTTCTTTTCCTTTCTCTCTCCCTCTCTTCATTTTTTTCCTGCCTTCATTTACTCCCCCTTCCTTCCCTTCCCTTCCCTCCCTCCTTCCTTTTTTCCTTCCTTCCTTCCTTCCTTCCTTCCTTCCTTCCTTCCTTCCTTCCTCTACCTTTTCTTCCTTTCTATCTTGCTTTCTTTATGTAAAAAAGTATTTATTGAACAACAACACAGTTTCTAAAAATTTTATGTGTACTAAGAATACAAGAGTTAGCAAACAAATCAAAATCTCTATCCCCATAAGCTTATATTCTAGTAAGAGAAGACAAATGATAAACAAAATAAATGGGCAAAATATATAGAATATTAAAGTATAATATATGCTCTATGGTAGACTTAAAAAAACTGGATTGTTCTGAGAGTAGGATTCCACTTTTAAATAGGATGGTAAGGAAAGGTCTCAATTGAAAGGGTGACCTTTGAATAAAGACTCAAGGGCAGTGAGCGTGACAGCCAAAAGGCCCCCTGGAGGAAAAGCTCTCAGGCATAGATAAGAACAAGTACAAAGACCTGTGTAAACCATACATGCAGTAATATTTTTACTGTAATTTAACATTAATCGTATCCTTCACAAGTAGGATTTGCATATGTGTATTTTTTCTTTCCTTGATGTTAGAATATTCTTCATACAATTTTCCATCACTTAAACTTTTGAAATTCTTCACAGAATTGGCCTAGACTCTAGAGGGAGAATATTGAACATGTCATACATATAAATAAGACATATGCAAGTTAACTAAAATTTTCATATACTTTTGAAAATATGGTAATTAGAATTTTGAAAGTAAAATTTTGTTTTAATACTTTGCACAATTCAACTTAACTATATTTTCTTTGTTTCTTAATTCCAAATTTCATATGCCTCCAAAATGTATTTTTCTGTAAATTTAGATGTTAGTCACATGATTAATTTCTAAGACACCCAAAATGTGTTCAATAATAATTATCACTACCCATATATGTATCACATACTGACTATTGTAGATACTGAATAAGCTAATGGTCTAGATACCTTAAATAATGGGATTACAAACAGTAAGTTTGTGAAGGGTCTTGAAAAGCACATAAGATTCTTAGTTCAAGTTGAACCTGCTAACTGTGTGATCTCAGGCAAGGCCAGGACAAATTATATAATGTGTGAGAAAGCATGTTCCCAACTTCTCATTTTCACAGGATAATCTATTTCAGAAATCCCATGGGTTGAGAAATTCAGTGTATTATTTACTTAAACCCTTCATGCTCCTCATGTTACTAAACCTATTTGAATTATATTGTCAGGAAGAACTGGCATAATCCAATTTGTATTTTGTTTCAAATTATATTTTTAAAGTATTAATGACACCTGGCAACTGTAAACTGATCATAAACTGGAGGGCGGTTGCCTGATATTTAATATTATCTTTGAATATAGGAGATTTAATAGCATGTAAAATTTCCATGCAATTTTCATTTCAATAATTGTGCTTCAGTTCTGTGGGGAAAATAAACCAGAAAAACAGTATGATTAACAGTGGTAAAGAAAAAAACCCCAAATATCTATATTGAAGGAAAGAAAAGGAAATAATAAGGAAATATATAACTGCACTATTTAAAAAATCCTGTTTTATTTATCTAGGAGGAGGCCCTAAATCTTATTGATGAAGCAAATAAAAATGATCATCAACTCAATTTTAAATATGTTTCTAAGACTTAATGGAACAGGCATGTTTCCAAAATATGACATCGCTGCTATTCATTTCCAGGAATGCATCTATTGATAAATCTCACCCAGGTGCAGTGTTCCATGGGGCACTTTCAGATTGCACTGATCTCTTCCCTGACCCTTGAATTGAGAGATATCCCACACAACATATAGAAAATTCTTATGTGCGGAGGATTTGGGACTAGCCTTTGCTGTACCTATAGAAGGCAAGGGCTTGAACACTGTAGTGAAAATGCTAAACAGTAAGGCAACTTGGATGGCCCCACTTTGCCTGTGTCTTGGCTTCCCAGTCTTCTCTCTTCCCAACTGCACTTCCGATCAGGAGAGCAGAAAGCCCAGTACTAACTTATGCACTACTTGGCCAGTGTAGCCTACTTTTACCTGTCAGTACCATGTCGGCTCTATGCTGGCCTCTCTTTCCATCTATGTTAGATAAGTTTCCTAGAAGTAATGCTACCTATTCCAGCCCATGGAAACAAAAAACCTTTGAACGTTTTCCCCCAAACCCACTTGCCTGGAACTGGGCTACATTATTCCCAACATTATTTACGTATATGAGATCTCTCACTCCCTTTTGGAGCCCAATATTTCGTTTGTTGGTTTTTAATGTGTCCCACACCCATTCTAAGCCCCATTCCCGACCTCCCATCCTTTTCTTCTGGAAAACTTGGATCGCTCTGTTCATCTTCTGTCACACGAGTCTTCTAATTCTTTCCCATGTACAGCTTTGCTGTGGTCAGTGCTGTGAGGTGTTCTTAAATTTTCTGTAAACTTTCTTTTGAAGTAAAACATAAATTGAACATTTACAACTCATTGATGTTTCACAATGTGAACCCACCCATGCAACCAGCACCCGAATCCAGAAGCAAAAGATTGTTACAACCCATAAGTCCTCTTCATTGTTCATAGCAGCCCCTACAGCCCCCATCCCCATCTAAGTTTGAACACTTTCTTGACTTCTAACACCATAGAGTAATTTTGCCTGATTTTAAATTTTGTATTAATGAACCACACATTATGTACTCCCATTCTAAGTCCCATGATGCTTCTTTTATTTCACATCATGTTTACTATATTTGTCTAATTGTAGCAAATATAATAATATATTTTTGTTTATTATATTTGTTGCATGTAATTATAATTTGTTAATTCTCACAGTTATATAGATTCTATTGAATTAATACACCACATCTTACTTATACATTTTCCTGTTGATGCACATGTAGACTATCTGGTGTTAGCTATTTATGATAAATAATTCTATAAACATTCTTGTACATGTTTTTTATAAATATACATGTGCCATACTGCTGGGTTTATTTATAAGAGTGAAATTGCTAGGCCATAGCATATGCCAATGTTTAGCTTCAGTAGGTACTGCTAATATCTAGTTTCACAAGTGCTTGTATCAATTAATAACCCTATCAGTGATCCACTGGAATTCAACTTTTTCTCCATTCTTACCAACATTTAGATTTTTTTCTTTTTTAAAAATGTAACCATGCTGTTGATGTATAGTGTCATCCCATTTTTTTATTATTAAGGGATAATTGATCTATGGCTAAAAAAATTACATGAAGTTTACAGTGTGGTTTATTTTGACAAAGGTATATACCTCTGTGACTATCATTCTCTTGAATCCCCCTCTAACAAAGCTATTCTCCAGAATTTTTCAGATACTGAGTAACTCCTGAAAACTAATATCTTAATTTTCATTCTTATTCACTTCTATTTTTATTTTTTGGCTTTTTAATGCATACTTTAATCATTTTAATTGTAAAAGTTATATAATTACATTGTCATTCATGTTCAGTTTGTGATCCATCAAGAATCTCTTATATTGCACTAATTATTCAGTGATTTTTCAGGTAATTAATGCCTTTGCTAACTGTACCATCTTTATTGTTAACAACAAATAGATACTCTTACTAAACACCTGCTTGCTACCAAGCACTTTGATAGGTACATTGCAGATGTTGCTAATCCACAACAAAACATCTAAGAATGATCATTATCTGCCTTTTAGACACAATGCATTAGAAACTCAGAAAGATTAGTTGCTGTGCTCACGAAATATGTCATTGAACAAGATAAGAACCTAGAAATAGTTAATCTTCTACATAAAGAAACGTATGGTTCCCAGGAGTAAGCCGCTAGAGAATGTCCAGAATTTTAATTTTAGAAGTCATGCATAAGGAAGAGAAAGAAGCAAGGCCGCCCGCCTTAGTGCGTGGTGATCTGGTGTGTCCTGTGAGAATTCTCGCATCCAACTTTCCTGAGGATACTGCTGTGACATTCTTGTGACACAGTTTGTTTTTTCAAGTTTAAAATCTTTTTAAATATTTTGGTACGAACTGTCTGAGTTCTCATACAGGAGTGCATGGTTGGTCCTGGGTGCAGAACTTTGCTCTGCCTTATACAAGGTTGCAGCCTCAGGAAAAGCATGGAGGGCCCACGCCCAGGTGCTTTTGGCCTCTCCTGCCTGTTTACATTGCCATGGCAATTTAGAAATTCAGCAGGTTCTTGAATAATTTTTTCATTCAATTTTGTTTTGTCATAATCAATGAGAGAAAATATTATACATTCCCAGCAGGGGTCGCTATTTGCACGAAAGATGTGCAAATTAGGTGAATTAATTGTCCAGTCTAAGTAAGGTAGGGATGTGTGAGTGTGTGTGTGTGTGTGTGTGTGTGTGTGCATCCTCTGATGGAGTGGCCTCCTTTGACCAGAGTGTGTGGGTTCCTGCCCTGTTCCCTGAGCTGCTGGGGTGAGCCCCAGCCACCATGACCCTGAGCTGGAATAAGTAGGTTGAAATAATTAACTTACTTGCTTTTATTAATCATTCTTAAATATGCATATAGCTCACATTTAACTCAATATGTAATATTAGAAGCGTTTTGGGTCTTCATTTGTAAGTTTTTGATGTTTCTGTGATCAGAAATATGCATAGAATTACTGTTTATGTCAATTAGCCTATGGTAAAATTGGTTTCATTATACATCATTGCAATTAAACTCACAGTTTCCAAAAACCTACTGATGATGTTAAGTGAGGACTCATTTAACTGTATGTATTTTGGATATTAATCCTTTGTCAAAGCTGTTGTTTGCAAATATCATCTCCCATTTTTCAGTTACCTTTTTGTTTTGTTGTCAGTTTCTTTTGCCCTGCAGAAGCTTTTAAGTTTGATATAATCGCATTTATTCATTTTGCCTTTACTGCTCTTTGGGGTCAAATTCATAAAATGCTCTCTATGACCAAGGTCCATAAGTTTAGTACTATGTTTTTTTTCCATGCACTTTATTATTTCAGATCTTATATGTAAATCTTTGATTCGTTCTGAATTAATTTTTGTACATGGGTACAAACTGTAATCATTTCATTCTTTTGCATTTGGCTTTCCAATTGTCCCAGCACTATTTATTTATTTATTTGTGATTTTTTTTTATTGCTTAAAGTAATACAAAGGGTATTACATAATGTGTCCATATCCCCCCCCGCCCTAGACAGTCCCCTAGCCTCCCCTATCCCCCAATGTCTTATGTCCATTGGTTATGCTTATATGCATGCATACAAGTCCTTTGGTTGATCTCTTACCCCCCTCCCTCCTGCCCCCCAACCCTCCCTGGCCTTCCCGCTGCAGTTTGACAATCTGTTTGAGGCAGTTCTGCCTCTGTATCTATTATTGTTCATAAGTTTATAATGGTCTTTATTATCCCTGAATGAGTGAGATCATGTGGTATTTTTCCTTCATTGACTGGCTTATTTCACTTAGCATAATGCTCTCCCATTAGGCGTTCTTTTCTCCATTGTATGTTCTTGGCTCCTCTGTCAAAAGTTATTTGCCCATATACCTGTGATTTTATTTCTGGGCTCTCAATTTTATTCTATTGATCTGTGTGTCTGTTTTTCTGCCAATAACATGTTGTTTTATTATTATAGCTTTGTAGTATAATTTGAAGTATGATACCTCCAGCTTTATTCTTTTTTGTCAGGATTTCTATTTTGGCTACTTAGGGTCTTTTGTGGTTGCATACAAATCTGATGACGTTTTGTTCTATTTTTTTAAAAAAATGACAATGGAATTTTGATGGAGATTTCATTCAATCTGTATATTGCTTTGACTAATATGGCCATTTTAAGTATGAATATGAAATATCTTTCTTTTTTGTTGTGTGTTTTTCAACCTCTTTTAATAATGCTTCGTAGTCTTCAGTATATTGCAGGTCTTTCATATCCTTTGTTAAGTTTATTCCTAGGTATTTTACTCTTTTGGTTGCAATTGCAAAAGAAGTTGCTGTCTTTTCATTTATTTTTCTGAAGTTTTGTTGTTAGTATATAGGAAAGCAGTGGCTTTTTGTATATTGATTTTGTATCCTGCAACTTTATTGTATTTGTTTATTGTTTCTAATAGATTTTTGGTGTTTAGGGTATTCTATATATATAGAATCATGTCATCTGCAAAAGGTGACACTTTTACTTCCCAATTTGGATAACTTTTATTTATTTATTTTTTCTGATTGCTCTGGCTAGAATTTCCAGACTATCCTATGTAATAAAAGGGTAATACGCAAAATGACCCTAACAGCGGAAAAACCAGAATGACCACATGACCAGTCACTGTGAGGCACACTGACCACCTTTCGGTGCCTTTCCCCTGTCGGCAGGCTCCCATCACCCAATGGCAATGGGCAATCGGGGGTTGATGGCGGGGGATGGGGCCAGTTCCCACTGGCCATCCTACACACAAAGGGTGACCCATGGCGGGGTTGGGGCCGGTGAGCGGGCGGAAACAGCCGAACACTTGGTCCCTCCCCTGGTCAGCAGACTCTGTTCACCTAATGGTGAACAGGAACCAGGGGTAGATGGCAGCAGAGAGCAGGGCCAGCTACTGGCAGCTGGGGAAGATGGCCTTGATCGCAGGCCAGGCCTAGGGACCATACCCACTCACGAATTTCATGCACCAGGCCTCTAGTATTGAATAAGAGTGGTGAGGCTAGTTTTGTGACCCAGTATATGGTCTATCCTTGAGAATGTTCCACATACCCTGGAGAAGAATGTATAATCTGATATTCTGGGAATGTATAATCTTATTCTCGCTGCTTTGTGAACCTTTTGTTTTGTGATTTAACTTAACTGGCATAAGTTAAGATTAAATGGTGAGGGATACATAGCCTCAAGATATTCACCCACAAAGATGTTAACCCGACTACTGCAAAACATATAATTGATGTCCTATAAAATCAGCTAGCCTTTTGCTAACTGCTTTCGTCTATAATCAGCTGGCCCATATTTATATGACCATGAACTAGATCAGCCCTGAACAGCTCTGCTTAATGTACATCATAATTTTGAGCAGAACCATGAGCTAAATAGAAATGTATTGTTATAAGACACTAAGATTTTGGGTGGTCTGCCATTCAATGATGGAAAACGAATAAAAAGACTTCTAGTTTTGACTTACTCTATTTGTTAAATCCTAGAACTTTACCTTGCTTCCTCCTCTATTTATGCACTCTCTTTTTTGCACTTTAGTATCCAGTGAAATGCTATCAATGTTTAACAAAAGAGTAAAATAACACTTTGGTAGCATTTACCTCCACTTGTGGTGTAAGTTCTTCCACCTGGACTAACATCAAGCTACTGGACGATATAACAACCAGCTTGGAAAAACTCTCAGTATTAACATGGCTAGCCAGATCCAAAGAAGTCTGGTAAATCCATTTGTAACATCAGCCTTGATCCATTATATGTCAAAGTTGTTGGACACCAGTTTTATTATACAGAAAAAAGTTCTTTCCAACACATTTTGCAGATTAATATCTGGGCCTATAAATATTAGACCCAGATTTCTCTTGGGGAATAGAGAAATTTTCTCTTGGGAAAAATTTCTCTCTGTAGTTCATTTTTATAGGTGTAGCATGTCCCATCTCTACTATGTATATTATCAATATATGCACTTTCAATATACATCATTTTTCTGTCTTCAGGAAAACTGTTACTTTTAAAAATATTTCTGAAGAGTCAAACGGATCAAATATCTATATTCCACACATCTTTCAAAGTACAATTTAAAAGATTACCTTCTAGAAAAAAATATTTTTCTAGGAAAAATATATTATGTTATCTAATAATACTGCAGTAATGAACTACTTCAACCTTTGACTAACTAGAACCTTGCGAATAATATTTCAAATGATTGTATTTCTGGTGCCTGTCGCTATGTTGGTTCTCAGTTATGAAGCCCTGTTTCCTTGGAAAAGGGAGCTGCTTATTCAACTTGGAACTTTTTCTGGGAGAAGCCTTTGAAGCCTAGGGTCAGAATTTCTTCAAAAAGGCTTTTCCAGTTTGACTGTGAATTGGAAATCCATACGATAGCTGACTATGCCAAGGATTCTTAGGAAGGAATGCCAAGTGAAACCCAGAGATTTTCCTTGCTGTAACGTCTGTGTTAAGGAATTCATTTGTACAGGTGAGGACTGATCTTGGGAATCTAGCATTACATGAATGTATGTGTGGGATGGGGAGACTGGTAAGCATTCAGATTTCCCTACTCTCTCACTCCTGACACACACTGTGTATTATGTAATGAAACAAGTGCTCTTTTGGTAAAAGTTTGTACGTCAGAATTCCTATTTTTACTTTGTTTAATAACTATGATTTTTTTTACTTTCTTAACAATTTTGTATTTCATCCAGAATTTTAAATATTTCTATTGGACATAAAAACATGTCTATAGCTCTAAATTTATGCAAAGGGATTCTCTAGGAAACCTGAGTTCTTAGTTTTCTTTTATAATAAAGTAACTTAGATATTTATCCAATAATACATTTATTTTGAGGTCAATATCTGAGCTGTATTTATATGTCATTGTTCTTTTCCAGCTTTGTTGGTGCTGTTTATAATGTATCATGAACCTTGTTATATAGTGAGGAGATAACTTTATCAGTCCTTTTTTTTTTTTAAATCATTTCTGGGTTACTTATCTTGTATAAAAGGACTTTCATCCTCTAAGATTATAACATAACCTCAACATTCTTCTAGTGGATTTATAGCCCTGTCCTATCTTCCTGTTTCTGAGGCTTATTTGGACTCTGCTTTCTACCAGTTACCAACAGAACTTATGCAATGCTTAATTGTGCAAAAGAGTAAATCTCCCCAATTCCTGACCCTAGATTTAGCTTTGCAACTTCTAAACAAATATGCTCTGGATTTTTGTTTTTCAATATAACAGAAACATTCTCAAGGAATTTGAAAGTTCAATAATATGTCTCTTTCAAATTAATGAATTAAATATGATTTTATAATTGAATATAAACCTGGATATGACTATGTCACACTTAGAACACAGAATTATTAATATTATCCTTTACTTACAAACGATACTTTTCAACCAGCTAAATATCATACTTAGAGGCTTAAAGTATTGTTTCTTCATTTCCTTCCTCCACCAAAAAACTTCCTTCATAAGCTTTGTACCTCCTCAGTTCACCATTACCACCTAAGATCCATCTCCCTTATAGGGGTACAATGAGTGTAGGCTTAACTGACACATTTTCTGCAATAATCTGTAAACTCCTTTAGAATTGGAATTGTATGTTACTTATCTCTTTATTTCTTGTGCATTGTATAGAATCTGGCAAATACTTATGTTAAAATTGCTTCTTGAATGAATGACATATTCAAGGATTTGGAGACAATTTGAATGGATGGATGGGTGGATGGATGCATGGATGGATGGATACAAAAATCTATATTTCTAAATTTACCACCCTCCCTCTCTCCTGAAATGGATGTGTTCATGGGTCAAATTGGTATCTCCACAGACTTGTGCAATCACTAACTCACACACTGCAGGTCCAAAACTCTTCCAATAGCTACTCCTTCTTTCTTGTTTCATGATTTTGCTAGAGTCATTATCATAAAAATTTATAAAGAACTTACAAAACTCAACACCAAAACAAACAATCCAATTAGAAAATGGGCAAAGGACCTGAAGAGACACTTCTCCAAAGATGACATACAAAAGGCCAAGATATGCTCAACATCACTAATCAACAAGCAAATGCAAATTAAAACCACAATGAGATATCGCCTCATACCTGTCAGAAGAGTTATCTTCAATAAATCAACAAACCGCATGTTGGCGAGCATGTGAAGAAAAGGGAGCCCTCATGAATGTTGGTGGGAATGCAGATTGGTACAGCTACTGTGGAAAACAATATGGAGTTTCAACAAAAACATTAAAAATTGAACTTATGACCCAGTGATTCACTTCTAGGTATATATCCAAAGAATCCAGAAACACTCATTTGAAAGAATATATGCACCCCTATTTTCATTCCAATATTATTTTAATAGCCAAGATTTGGAAGCAGCCCAAGTGCCCATCAGTAGATAAGTAAATAAAAATCTGTGGTGCATTATACAATGGAACATTACTCAGTTGAAAAAAGAAAAGAAGAAGAAGAAGGAGAAGAAGAAGGAGAAGGAGAAGGAGAAGGAGTAGGAGAAGGAGTAGGAGAAGGAGAAGGAGAAGGAGAAGGAGGAGAAGGAGAAGGAGAAGGAGAAGGAGAAGGAGAAGGAGAAGGAGAAGGAGAAGGAGAAGGAGAAGGAGAAGAAAATCCTACCTTTTGTGACAGTATTTATGTACCTGAAGAATATTATGCTCATTGAAATAAGCCAGTCAGAAAAAGACAAGTACAATATGATTTTACTTACATTGAAATCTAATGAACAAATAACCTAACAAACAAAAGAGAAAGAAGCTTATAGACACAGAAAACATACTAACAGCTCTAGAGCAGGGAGAGTTTTGAGGGACTGGGTGATAAAGGTAAAGGGATTAAGCAAAAAAGAGAAAGCTCACAGTATGGTGATTATCAGAGGAAAAGGTAGGTGGAGGGAGGTAGAAGAGGGTAAAAAGGGGATAGATGATGATGGAAGGAGATTTGACTTAGGGTGGTGAACACATAATACAATATATACAGATGCTGTGCTATAGAATCATATACCTGAAACCTATATAATTGTATGAACCAATGTCACTCCCACAAATTCAATTTGGAAAAAATTAATGTGTTTTTTTTCTGCACTGCTCTGTGTTAACCTCAACTCTAAACATACTGAAGTGATGTTCACTTAAGTGGCCATAATTTCCGCATAGTCATTCTTTTTCTTCCATTTACCTTCAGAACCCTCCTCTCACCCTGCCATCTAGGCTCAGCTGAAATGCCTCCTCCAACCTGAACCTCTGTCTAAGTTTCTTCACAGTGGAGTGACAGCTTCTTCTGGTGCCCTGAAACACTATAATATTTAGTATATTCCTCCTGTTATTACATACTATATGTCTTCTCCACATACCAGCAATACCAGCATGTAATCATCTTTCTGACAAAACCTATGCTGTATGTTTCCCCAAATTATCAATCATCTTGTTCCATAAGATATACCATGTTATTTACTAGATCCACTCAAATGGGTTACTCTACTATATTTTAAAAATTTCCAATTAAAAATATTTTTCTATTTTAATATAATTAAAGCAAACTGCTAGAATACTGCAAACATTGCCTACAAAATATTTAAATATTTCAGATCTTCTCCTGAACAAGTATCATGTTGTAGTGGGCCCAGTCAACAACACTGACAACGTTCTGTGCAGCTGTCAGTCACCCGAGCAGTTAATTTTTAACTTTATGTTTAAATTGCCGCTTCACCTCTGTGCCCAGCAAACATTCACCCGCAGCAGCGCAGTGGGTGAAAGAACCCTGCCATGCTGTCCGAGAAGTGGATTTCAGCGGCTCTGCTGCTGCAGCTCTGCTGCACTGGCTCTGGATCCTGTGGGAAGGTCCTGGTGTGGCCCTGTGACATGAGCCATTGGCTCAATCTAAAGATCATTCTGGAGAATCTTGCAGACAGGGGGCACGAGGTGACTGTGTTGGTTTCTCCAGACTCGCTCATCATTGACTACAGTAAGCCTTCCACACTGAACTTTGAGGTGATCCCTATATCTCAGGAGGGAGATTTTACTACAAAGGTACTTAATGATTTCTTAGATTTAGCTACTAACGTCATGCCAACAATGTCACGCTGGCAGTCAGCAAGAAAAATGCAAGAATTTATTCTTCAAATAAGTGGACATTTAAAACTTCTGTGTGAAAGTGTAGTCTACAACCAGTCAATCATGAAGAAACTCCGGGAAACCAACTACGATGTAATGGTTATAGACCCTGTGATGCCCTGTGGAGAGCTGATTGCTGAGTTGCTGGAAGTCCCTTTTGTGTACACACTAAGGTTCTTTATGGGTGGCACTGTGGAGAAATACTGTGGGAAACTCCCAGCTCCACCTTCCTATGTCCCTGTTGTCATGGGGGGACTTACAGACAGAATGACCTTCCTGGAGAGAGTAAAAAATGTAATGCTTTCCCTTTTCTTTGACTTCTGGCTCGAGCCATACGATATTCAGCTTTGGGACCAGTTTTACAGTGAAGCATTAGGTAAGAGGTTATGCTTTTCATTCTAAAGTAGTTATTAAAAGAAACTTGGGAAGTTTAAGAATAGTCTAGGAAAACAAAAGGACTATATTTTAAAACTTGAGTTTCTATTTAAAAGTCTATAATTTATAGCAATAAACTGTTAGCAGCATTAATGGGGAAGGAGAAGTGAGAAATATTTTGCTATGGTTACTTTTTTCTTTACAGTCATCTAGTCATTTGGTAAGATACTTTGATATTTAATAAATTGCTATCAAAACAAAATATGAAACATAGTAATTAATGTCACTCCAAATCTATACTTGTATTTATATAACATTTAAAAAACTTAACACTAAAGTGTTAAGGGAATCACACTTAGATGGGAGACATAAAATTTCCAAGACAATGTTCCATGCATGTATTGCCCTTGAAGACCTTCCAGTCAGACAAGATGTGGAGATGGAAGACAGTGATGTTGATCATCCTGTCCTTTGTAGGCCTAAGAAGCTAATGTATACGTTTGTCTTAGTTTATAACAAGAAAGCTTAGAAAGTTAAAAATATTTAAATATAAAAAGCTTACAAAATAAGTATATAAAAAGAAATTATTTTTGTATAGCTGTACAAAGTATTTGTTTTAAGCTATTATTACAAAAGAATAAAAAAGTTTTAAACATTAAAAAGCTTATACAGTAAAGCAGTTAAAGTAAGCTAAGGTAAATGTATCACTATAGAAAAATATTTTCATAAGTTTAGCATAGGTTAAGTGGACAGTGTTTATAAAGTCTACAATAGTGTACAGTAATGCCTCAGGCCTTCACATTCACTCACCACTGACTCACTGACCAATTTCCAGTCCTGCAAGCTCCTCTCATGGTAAGAACCCTATACAGGTATACCATTTTTTTAAACCTTTTATGCCATATTAATGCATTACCTTTTCTATGTTTAGATTTATTTAGATGCACAAATACCTGCCATTGTGTTACAACTGCCTACAGTATTGGTGCATATAAATAAATAAATTGGTGCATATAAATAAATTATGCTTTACGGGTTTGTACCCTAAGAGCAATAAACTATACCATGTAGCCTAAGTGTGGTGGAGGCTAGACCATCTAGATTTGTGTAAGTATGCTCTATGGTGTTCACACAATGAGAAATAGCCTAACTATACATTTCTCAGAACATATTCCCATCATTAAGAGACACATGACTTTAGGTAGAAAATATGAAAGAATGTACCAAAAAAACCCTTCCTGGAACTAATAAGAAATCATAGCAGGAGTACAGTATACAACATTAATATGGGAAACTCAATCACTATCTTATACACCAGTAATGAACGATTGGAATTTGAAATTACAAACACTATCATTTATAATAGTACCCCCAAAATAAAATACAGATCTATATGAGGAAAACTATAAAACTCTGATGAGAGAAATTAAAACACTAAATAAATGGACAGATACTCCATGCCCATGGATAGAAAGATTCAAAATTGTCAATATGTCAGTTCCTCCCAACTTGATCCAAGAATCAATAAAATCCTGATAAAAATTCCAGCAAGTTATTACATGGACATTAACAAACTGACTCTAAAGTTTAATGGCAAGGCAACATATTCTGAACAGCCAACACAATATTTAAGGAAAAAAACAGTTGGAGGATGATCACTATCCAATTTCAGGACACATTATAAAACTAGAGTAATCAAGACAGTGTGGTATTAGCAAGAGAATAGGCAAAAAGATCAATGAAACAGAAGAGATCTATGGAGTAGAAACACACACACAAGACAGTCAATTAATTATTGTCAAAGAAACAAAGGTAATTCAATAGATAGATAGCCTTTTTAAAAGTAATGCTGGAACAACTGGACATCCACATGCAAAAAATAAATAAATATAAGCACAAACCTTTTAAGCTTCACAAAATTTAACTCAAAAGTGAAGTATCCATAGAAATGTAAAATTCAAAACTATAAAACCCCTCGAAGATAACATAGGAGAAAACCTAGATGATCTTGGGTAGGGCAAGGACATTTAGCTACAACATCAACGGTAAAATCCATGCAAGACAATGAATAAGCTGGACTTTGTTAAATTTTAAAAATTCTATTTTGTGAAAGTCAATGACAAGGAAATGAAAAGATAAGACACAAACTGGGAGATAATATTTGCAATAAACATGTCTGATAAAGGACTCATCCAAAATATTTTTAAACTCAACAATAAGAAAATATAAAACCTAATTTTAAAATGGGCCAAATACATTAACAGATACCTTGATAAAGAAGATATACAGTTGGCAAAGAGATAAGCATATTAAAAATGCTCCATATCATTTTTCATGAGGCAAATTTAAATGAGATACCACTACACATTTTCAGAATGACCAAAATGTGGAACACAGATAACACCCAATGCTGGTGAGTTATGGAACAACGACTCTCCTTTTTCATGAGTGGAAATGCAAAATTGTACAGCCACTTTAGACAACAGTTAGAAGGTTTCTTACAAAATTAAACAGACTCTTACCATACTATTGTGCTCCTTGTATTTACCTAAGGAGTTGAAAATTTATGTTCAAACAAAGACTAGCAAGTGTATGGTTATAGCAATTTTATGCATAATTGCCAAAACAAGGGTATATTGGGTATCTTGACCATCCTAAAAATTGTTTTTAAAATATGAATTTATTTATTTGTAAGTAAATATAAATGTATTGTAAAGTATTTATTTTTAAACAGTGATTCAGAAATGATATAAATTAGCTTACTCTCATGCCTTTGGAAAGAAATTAATAACTTAGGGAGCCTAGAAAAGTTGTCATCAATATCAACCCAGCTAATATGACTTACTTCTGAGAAATTGGTAACTGTCTCCCATGAAATTCTCACCTGTATATCTCATCTACATGAGCCATTTTGCCATAAAGTCAGGCTACCTCTAAGAATTCTTTCAAAAATCATTTTGGTAGACTCACATGTAGGATTAAAATAATATATTCTTCCAGCTAGTGTGACTAAGTGGTTGAGCATTGACCTATGACCCAGGAGGTCACATTTCCAGAGAGATTCCTGGTCAGAGCACATGCCAGGCTTAAGGACTCGATCCCCAGAGGGGGCCGTGCAGGAGGCAGCTGACCAATGATTCTCTTTCTTTCCTCATTGATGTTTCTATTTCTCTCTCCTTCTCCTCCCTCTCCCTCTCCCCCTCCCTCTCCCTCTCCCTCTCCCTCTCCCCCTCCATCTCCCTCTCCCTCTCCCCCTCCCTCTCCCTCTCCCTCTCCCCCTCCCCCTCCCTCTCCCTCTCCCTCTCCCTCTCCCTCTCCCTCTCCCCCTCCCCCTCCCTCTCCCTCTCCCCCTCCCCCTCCCTCTCCCTCTCCCTCTCCCCCTCCCTCTCCCTCTCCCTCTCCCTCTCCCATCCTCTATGAAATCAATAAAAATATATTTTAAAAATAATAAAAATATATTCAAACAATAATAATATTGACATGATAAGTGAAATGTAACAGCCCACTTATTAATTATGTTATTTTCACAATTTTCCACTGTGTTCATCACTCATTTCGTGTAATATAATGATGGGAAAAGATTAGTGGTGAATTTTAATTCTGTATTTTTGTTTCATAATTTCTCAGTATGACATATAAAATGTCTTATGAAATTATTTATGAACTTCTGCATACTTTTGCTCAATTTCATTCTCTTCACTTTTGATTGGCTTTAGATTTGATACTGTGCTGCTGCAGATACAGATTTTCAGTGAATACTTTAAGTTAGATCTTTCTTAAAATGTGGCCTACAGGTTATGCACAATAATTTTCCCTAGGGGGTTGCTAATCAAGCAGGATATCACACAAATGGAACAAGACTTCTAAAGGGCATAAACGTTTTGGCATAGTAGCTGTGAGGCGGTGTTCTCATCTAATTTCTGCCATCTTCAAGAAGTTGAGTGTCTTTGCGCAATGCTTCTTCATTATCAAATTAGAGCATCTGACTATACAACCTGAGACACATATTCAAACATACAAAATAATGACTAAAAAGAGGCTACCTAACCTGGGGTGTATATGATCACTAATTTCTATTAGAATCCTCAAGAAAGGAGGATTGTCACCTGAAAGGAGGATTTTCTTTCCTTAGATACAAAACACATTTTCTGTGTATATAAATGGTTGACTCGGTCATTTGCCAATACTCTTCCAACAAATCTTCTAAAATTAATACTTAGACTCTGTCCCTTTCAAGAAGCACCATTTAAAGGCAACACTAAAATAAATGTGTGATATTGGTAATGTGTAATGTATACTTCACATTCTAAAAGGAGTTGTATTGGCTATGAATTACTCAGAATTCCTACCTAGAAAAAATGATGAATGGATTGAAGTTGATTGGATTTGTCTCAGGAAGATAAGGTAAACTGATATTGTTGGGATTCTTCAACAATATAAGTGAATGAGAAAGTATATGAATCTAGAAGATGGAAATATATTCCTGACAGGAAATTAGAAAACTATTGAGAGGTGATTTGGTGCTAATATGATGGGGTTAATGTATCATCTGCCATTTAATTGGAGGGAGACAGTGATTAGAAAATTCATCAGTACTTGGAGTTGTGGTTACATTTTTTTATTAATTTCTTTTTTTGTGAATTTATTTTATTCATTGTTATTTAATTTTTTGAAATTTATTTTATTGGATGTATTATTTTACACATTACTGTTCTTTCACTATCCAAATATTATCTCTACCTCCTTCTCTCTCTCTGTTCTATATTACTTTAAATTCTCTTTTTTAAAAAAAATCTAGACATAATCAGTAATCTAGAGGGCCTAGATTTCTCTTTTTCCTTAATAGAACATCAGAAAAGTAGTGGTACATTTATTTTCCTAACAAACATATATGCTAATAACATCTCCCCAACGTTAATTTCTCCAGGAAGACCCACTACGTTATGTGAAACTATGGGGAAAGCAGAAATTTGGCTAATGAGGACATATTGGGATTTTGAATTTCCTCGTCCATACTTACCTAATTTTGAGTTTGTAGGAGGATTGCATTGTAAACCTGCCAAACCGTTACCTAAGGTACGTCTATTATAGTGGAGGATTTTGTGTAACATATGATAAAAATTCAGATTTCCTTCTAAACTTTATAGTCTAAATTACAGAGTGTTGTTGGGTATCTTCAGTTTGCTACTCAAAATCTATTTTCCAAGTCATAGGGGTTTCTTATGAGTGATATTACTTTTTACTTTTTTGTTTGGACTTTACTTTGATATTTAAGCTGAAGAATGAAGTGATTTAAGGAGCGTGTTAAAAATATCAGTGGGTCTATAGTGTGGGTACGAGATTGAAGAAACAGGAAACTAAAGAATTGAAAGTCACTAAGGAGACTGCGGTAGTCTTCCTAACAAGCATAATGGAATTATGAATAGGGTCACTTACTATGATTGTTTGAGTGGTAAAGAGGCATTTGTGGGAACTGTTGGGTGGATTACACAGGATTTGGTGAGTAGAAGTAAATATTGCCAGAAGGCATGGCTTCTTGGATAGCAGTGGCCTTTGCTGAAATAAGAAACAATTAATGAAACATTATTTTGAGATGACAATTATGAGTTCAAATTCACTTTAAGGAGCCAAAGGAATTTTGAGATGTAGATTTCTAGAAGTTGTATGAGTAATACAAGGTTTCTGTCCTAGCAGAACATTAGAAATAGATTGGGAGTCATCAACATAAAGTAGAAGTCATAGAACTAAGAAACTCAAATGTTGGATTGGTTCTTTAAGACCATGATGTCAGTTTTTTTGGTTGTTTGTTTTTTGAGTAAAAAAGGAAATTGTATAACACAATCCAAAGCTATAAAAGGATAAATATGGGCTGCCAGAAATGTTAGAGGAAAACCATATTGGGAAACAAAGGAGAGTAATAGGTAAGCAGAGTAAAAACTATCTTGTATTTAACTATTTTTATCAATAGGGAGTGAGGAAACACTCACTTACTTGAGTTGCAGGTAAACAAAATAATCTCTGTTGAAGGTTGCAGAAGAAATGGTGTTCCTAGTAGCGTTCTTGATTTCTGCTTTGGCTAAGGTGCATATTTAACATTAAAATATCATTTCAGGATTGTGAATATGGTTTTCTTACCAACCAGTTACAGCTTCCGGAAAACTCTATTGAGTGTTATTACAGGAGAGTTAACCAATATCTAAATAAAGGTAGAGTTAGAGACATGACACATTCTGTGGCTTACTACATAACACCTTAACACACTATTTTGTTTATTACAATTTCATAAAACCAACTCAGATATGTTTTACAAGAGGGAAGAATTTTTCCATTTCAAACCCAATTATTAATATAGATATTTGAGCAAATGAAGACCAATCATGCCTTATATCTCTGAAAAAGGGATTCAACCAGTCACTGAATAAAAAAGCAATGAGAGACAGTAAATTCAAGAATCCAAATCAGACAGGTAGCTATGTAAGTCTTAGTGTGTGTGTGTGTGTGTGTGTGTGTGTGTGTGCGCGCTCGCTGTATATATTTTTTATCCAATATATTTTTTATTCAATCATATGCTTAAGAAGATGAATCAAAATGGTAAAACACCAATTCCTATGACTTCAGAGATATTCTCCTAAGTTTAACTAAGCTAAAAATAGCAGTCTACTTTTGTGGCATATCTTTCCCCTGGTAATTTTACTAGCCTTATATTGAGACATGTCAGGGATCACAGGACAACCACCAATAATTACAAAGAGAATGCATGATCATCTCTAGAGATTGACATTCACATAGATTACGATGTGCAAAACCCCAATCCAAGGCTGCAGTGTTCAATCTGAGCAGTGTAAGCAATGAATTTTATTTTGCAGAGAAATGTATATTTTACTTCTGTGCTAAGGATCAAATTAATGGCATGCAGTTAGTGTCACATTCTTGTGGAAAGAGAGTGAATCACTATTTCATAAATTTATCATGATTATAGCAGGCATTTGACTGTGTTGTCACCTTTTAAACAAATTATTATATATCCCTTTTTAAAAAACTCTATTTAGCCCTATAAATCAGGGAAAGAATAAATATCAGACAAATATCCTAAACTCCTAACAGAAAGTTAGATGAAGTCATTAATAATTTATTGCTTGTAAATTGGTATGCTGAAAAATTTTAAAGCTTAGTTCTAAAACCCTTTTTGGGGGCTTTTTTCCAAGGAATATTTTTATGAGCTTGCAAACAATTCTACTGGTCATAAAATTAAGCCTTTGAGTGCCAACCAATATCCTAGGAACTATGTTAAAATTGCCAAGGCATTTTTGGTGATTTTACAGCAGTTTAGGAAAAAAATATGAATCGCAAGTAAATGAAGTTACATATTCAAAATCTTAAGGAAACCTTTATACATTGACATATTTAGCAATATCATCATCACTAATAAAAGCAGACTTAGAACTGGACACCATTTCGAAGCTTTGATAGTGCTCCAGGCACTTTTGGCGAAAGACAGGAGGAGCGTGATCGCACTCCCCGGCACTCTAGCGGTTAAGCTTTGGGAGTAACAGTTTCACATACCATGGGAAGATTTGCCTCTTATGTTCTAGTTATTTGGTACTAGGGGCCCAGTGCACGAATTGGTGCACCTTGAAAGGAACTGTGGGTCGTGAGGCTGTGGTGAGAAGGGGCGGGTCTCGGCCCATCCTCTGAGGCCCCTCCTTGCCCCTCTTTCTTAGGCCCCTAGTCCCCTGTCTGCCAGCAACCCCACTCCCGCAACAGCTCTCATGCGGTGACAGCGCCAGCCCCATTCCCACCCCCTGATTGTCTGGAGCGATTGGGGCTGGTGCCAGCAGTGGGTGTGAGCAGGGCTGGCACCATCAGAGGGTGAGAGCAGCTGCTGTTGCCATGATTGCCCTCAGTAGCAGGGGGAGGTGGAGAAGTACTGAGGGGTGATAGGGGTCATCAGCCACCGTTCATACCCACTGACAGTGCTGAGCGATCAGAGCTGGCGCAGGTGCAAGCAGCAGCTCTGGCTCTGGCAGAGGGTGCAAGCACCCAGTGGGAGCATGGTGCAGGGAGCAAAGAATTTTCAGTAACCACCAGAGGCTTGCCCCAAAGACAGCGACCAGCACCCCAGCTCACCCGCTCCACCATCCCGCTGTGGCTGACACCCACCATGTTCTGTGCTCTGCCACCTGCTGCTGACGCCTGATATGTTTCGTGTGCCCCCTGGTGGTCAGCTCAGATCATAGCGACTGGTTGTTAGGTTGTTCGGTCATTCGGTTGTTCAACCATTTGGTCTATTTGAATATTAGCCTTTTATTATATAGGATAATGGTTTGACTCCATACCTTTAGTTGTAATCACTCATTATATTTAAGCCATAGTTTTCAGAAACAGTTTTTCTCTTAAAGAGACTAGATGGTTCTATGTGGTAGAATACCTAACCAGTCTATCAATTTTTCTGATGCTGTCCTTGACCCTGCCTATTTAGAAACTAGAGGCCCAGTGCACAAAATTCATGCACTGGTAGGGTCCCTAGCAGCTGTTGGCTGCTGGCTGGGTACTTCCTCCCTTCCCCCTGCCACCTGGCGCCACAGCTTCCATCACCGACCAGGGTCTCCCTCCCTTCCCCTGGCCAGCCCAAACCCTGGTCAAACTCCCAGACAACTCCCAATAGAGGGGACAATTTGCATACTGTGCTTTTATATATATAGGATGTAAGTGATTTTTTCCCCTGTGGTCCTGTACTTTCATGATAGATAGAACTTTATCTTTACAGGAAATGGAAGAATTTGTCCAAAGTTCAGGTGAACATGGAGTTGTAGTGTTCTCTCTGGGGTCAATGGTCAAAAACCTCACAGAAGAAAAAGCCAATCTCATTGCCTCAGCCCTCGCTCAGATTCCACAGAAGGTCAGTACAACATACGATCCTAGTTAGCAGCCACCTTGCCAATTGGAGAGAAAGTGCAGCTAACCAATAGTACTCTTTCCAGAAGAAAGCTGAAACTCATTATACATTGAGCATAACTGACACCATCTTTAAATAGAAATTTCTCAAAACATTAAAATGTTGTATTTGGGCCCATTTGATCATTTGCCTACTGAGCCTTTGTAATACTATGGAAATACAGTACATCTTTTTGCAAAGTGATTTTCAAGGAAATACAATCAATGCTTGCGAACTACCCCTTTTGTACCTCTTATATATCACATAAAATGGACTACATGATTTTTAATTAACTCTACAGCCCTAAAATTCCTTAATTGTGCATTCTTACTGTAAAATTAATGCACTTTCTTCCACAGGTCTTATGGAGATACAAAGGAAAGAAGCCAGCCACATTAGGAGCCAATACTCGGCTCTATGACTGGATACCCCAGAATGATCTTCTTGGTAAGCTGTACAGTTGGATGATGAACAAGTTAAGTAACTGAGAGCAGCTAAGTTCAATCAATATTTAATACTTTTAAAATTTCACATAACAAAACAATTGGCCATTGAGAGATTCCTGCTTCCTCTGGTTCACAAAGCAGAACCTTCAGGTAAGACTCTCCTGAGTTCTCAAATTTCAACCACAGTTCAGAAATCACCTCCTTGTAAAGTCTTTCCAGAAAACACAGAAGGGGTGAATTTGCCATTTCCTGAGATCACAGTTTTCTGAGATAGCAATAAACCCTGCGTTCAGCTTCTATAGAGAATACCGCCTTCTTCATTGCTTTATCCTGTAGTTTTTCTCCATCTCTCTCTGAAATTCTTCTTACATATAATGAAATCCTCATCTGCTTCTTGCCCAACCCTCAAACAGGTCATCCCAAAGCAAAAGCTTTTATCACTCATGGTGGAACAAATGGGATCTATGAAGGTATTTATCATGGGGTCCCTATGGTGGGAGTTCCCATGTTTGCTGATCAGCATGATAACATTGCTCACATGAAGGCCAAAGGAGCGGCAGTGGAGGTGAACATAAACACAATGACAAGTGAAGATTTGCATGATGCCTTGAAAACAGTCATTAATGAACCTTCGTAAGTACTATAGCCTTGAAAAGCTTACCATTGGTTACATTACCCATCATATTCAAGAATGTCCAATGTACCATGTATTTGTAATTGGTATACTTTTAAATAATAACCATAAGATTACTAATATAAACACCATTTTATTATTTCATTCCCCAAATTGATGAAGTGATTTGCTAAAATAGCAAAAATCCTCATTTCAAGTATCTATCAACATGTTTTTTTCACAATAATGTTAATGATAACAAAAATTCTCAGATATTTTGAGGCACCTGATGAGGAAATGAATCAGCAACCTTTAGGTACACAGGACAGCACCCAGCCAACTGAACCACACTGGACAGTGCTCATCTGCTTACTTTTATAAATGTATCTGCTTCTTCATATATTACTAGTGGCCTGGTGCATGAAATTCATTCACAGGGGGAGGGGGTGTCCTTCAGCCCGGCCTGCAGTCTCTCCAATTTGGGACCCCTCGGGAGATGTCTGACTGTTGGTTTAGGCCAGATCTGCACCCCTCTGATGACCTGATTGCCCTCAACTTCTCCCCCGCCAGCCCGATCACCCCAACTGCCCTCCCCTCCTGGCCTGATCACCCCTAACTGCTCTACCTCAGCCCTGCCACCATGGCTTATTCCAGAAGGACGTCCAGAAGGTCTCCCGGAAGATCTCCCAGTCTAATTAGCATATTACCCTTTTATTAGTATAGATAAATGTTCAGTAAGTATAAAAATAGAAGTGATAATTTGCCAAATATTAATCATTCAAATATAACTATCATTAACACTGAATGCATACCACCATTAGCATATGCATATATACAGCAAGAAGAGCTAGAATAGTTAATAACTTTATAAATATAGATTGTATAAATTTTTAAACAAAACTTTAAATTTTACCTATTTTACCTAAAAATAAATTAAAATGAATCTATTACATATATTTAACTGTAGATACATATAGTTATCTCTTATGTTTTTCTCTAGAAGATCTCATCAAAGTTAAGAATTAATATATGTACATATAGTGTTGATTGTGTTTTTTGTTTTATTTATTTTTTGTGTTAATTTTTAACTACATGTTTTAAATTTAGTCTCTCTCAGTTTAATTCACACTATAGAAGTAAGCTCATCTCAGATATGTATTACTTAAAATTTTAAGTTGTCGATATTTTTGGTACTTACTTTCTTCACATTTATTTAGTCTATATATATGGAATCAACTTTCTCCATTGAATGAGAGATTCTTTATTCCAAAGTATTTTTCATTAGCTTTTAAATGAATATATTATATGGAATTTTCTTTCAATAGTTTCATGGATATTGAATTCTTTGAGATCATGTTTATCGATACTTGCTCACTGCCTTGATATAACAATCACCCCTATCTGACTATACTTAGCTATTACTTTTTTTTAAAATATATTTTATTGATTTTTTACAGAGAGGAAGGGAGAGGAATAGAGAGTTAGAAACATCGATGAAAGAGAAACATCAATCAGCTGCCTCCTGCACACCTCCTACAGGGGATGTGCCCACAACCAAGGTACATGCCCTTGACTGGAATCGAACCTGGGACCTTTCAGTCCACAGGCCGATGCTCTACCCACTGAGCCAAACCAGTTAGGGCTTAGCTATTACTTTCCTTTCTTCAGAACTACATAAATGTTACCCACTATCTTCTAGCTTTAAATGCTGATCTGGGTTTTAAGGTCTAACTGATAATTTTCTCTTTTTCTGTGTTTCCTTTCCAGCATGGAAAAATATCATTTATTTTATTAATTCAGAAACTTAATTATGATATTTCTCTATAACTAATTTTCTATATTTTCCCTGAGTTATAGTGATTCCTTTCAACACTATTAATATAGAATAACAAGAATTTAATTTTTCCTTTCAGAAATTAATTTTTGTATGTTATTTATTTGAATTACTTTTAATTCCATTTTTAACATCTATTTCAGGGACATCAGTCAGACATCCCTCTCACTATCCTAGACTGCTGACTCTTAATCATTCACATGCCTGCCTGCCTGGTTGCCCCCAACTGCCCCCCAAACTGGCCTGGTCACAACCAACTGCACCCCTCTGCCAGCCTGGTCACCCCAAACTGCTCTGCCCTACTGGCCTGGTCTCCCCTCATGGCCCCCCTGCTGGCCTGGTTGCCCCACACAGCCTGCTCTTCATTTGTTTGGTCATCCCTTACTAACCCCCGTGCCAGCCTGGTCGCCCCATGCAGCCCGTTTGTTCAGTCATTTGGTCGTCCCTCACTAACCCCCCTGCCGGCCTGGTCACCCCATGCAGCATGTTCTTCAGTCATTTGGTCATTCCTTGCTAACCCCCCTGCCGGCCTGGTCATAGGCAGCCATCTTTGTGAGGGTGTAATGGTCAATTTGCATATTACCTCTTTATTATATAGGACATTTGATCAAATATAAAACTATTTACATTGTGTCAAAAATTTATTTCTTCCATACCCTCCCATTTACAACTCTTAAAATACCATTCCATCAGCAAAGTTCGTGTCACAACTAGAATTAAATGTTTCCTCAACACATCTATGGATGACATGTTATTCAAAGTTATCATATACTTACAACTTCAATGAAAACAAAGCTCTAATTTCTGTCTGTCTTTGTCTACCAGCTATAAAGAGAATGCTATGAGGTTATCAAGCATTCACCACGATCAACCTATAAAGCCCTTGGATCGAGCGGTCTTCTGGATTGAGTTTGTCATGCGCCACAAAGGAGCCAAACACCTGCGGCCAGCTGCTCACAACCTCACCTGGGTCCAGTACCACTCGTTGGATGTGATTGGGTTCCTGCTGGCCTGTGTGGCAACTGCTATATTTTTGGTCACAAAATGTTGCTTATTTTCTTGTCAAAAATTTGGTAGAACAGGAAACAAGAAAAAGAGGGAATAGATCATTCTCAGGGTGGTACAGGTATGAGTGGGTAATCCTGTTCAGTTTAGCCACAATAACCTTCATGAAAACATATCATCTTCATCATGTTTTCAAAATTCCAATTTCACTCCCTTAGCCTACAGATAAAGCCTAGAGTTTGACAATACCATTAACTAGGGAGCATGTCCTGTTCTTCCTTTGTCTTTTGCCAGATGACTTTACCCTCTTCCTCTCACTTTCCTGACACGAGGACACTAATAGTTTTATGTAGATTCTATACACAATATTATCTTTATTTTTTAACCCTAAGTGGTATGCTGACTAACAATATGCTAAATCCTGGGGAACACACAAAATGAGAGCTAAGCTTGATGGATGTAGGGAACATGTAAGAATAAAATTCACAAATTCACCTAGAACATACAAATCAGAGAAACATCATAGAAGATTAGTATGTTATAAGAATAGTATTGATTTTTTTTTCTGCTTTCCCAATGTTACTGGAGTCAGAGCATGAAATGATAATAACTGGGATGGCAAATCACACTAGGATAGGTCTACAAATTTCCACTGAACACGTGCATAATCATGGCTCATATTCCACCTTTAGTCAATAATTATATTGGATACCTTCTAGTGCAAGGGCCTGCAAACAAAAGAGATCAGTTAGTCATCTTTTCTCAAGGATAGAATGTAGCAATATGTTAAAGGTAAGCAGATCACTTTTAGAGGAAATAAAAATACTAAATATAGATAATTTAGTAATTGTATAAAATTTTTAATTAATAGTACAATTAATAAAGAAGTGAAATGTCAACTTATCTTATTTGTTATTTAAAATGTAACTAAGTCTATGGGGATAATAGATGCTCATAATCTATAATCACTATAATCAAAGGTTTAGTTTTGTCAGCAAAACAAACATTTACTGGAAATGTAAGATCATTATATACTCTTTCAGTCGATCATCTACAAATTTAAATTCTTCAATTAATTGTTATGTCAAGAAGATATTAGTAGATCTCCTTGACCAAAATTGTTATAGTAAATCTTTATCAATGCAAAAAACTAATTAAAGTCAAATGTTCATATTTGAATCAGCTTTGCATTCATTTAATAAATAGATTAAGATTGAACTTTACCCTTTATAAACTCAATGACATGTCTAACTAAAGATTTAACTTCAGTTTTTGATATATAATTAAAGAGATAAATGATATCAACTGGCCTACTGACAGTCTTGAAATACTTATTAATTTTAATATGATATATTAACATTATTTCCAATTTTAAAATAACTGTATCATGAAAGCATATAAGTATTCTTGAATATGTTCATTACTGAAAATCCAAATAAATTCTACAATATTTTTGTGAAGGCTAACATTGCATTTATTATAAGTTGACATTTTTAAAGGGTGATTCATATTGATGTATTTTGACTTTTACACTTTTATTATGTTTTGAGAATAACTTTATTTTTGCTCTATGCCCAGTTTATTTTCTGCAATTAGAATGCAGTGAATAGCTAAGAACCAATGAAAAGAGGGCTGGTCATCAATAGTGCTGATCTCTACCCAAGTTCAGGCATCCATTTGGTTTCTCATATAGACCGTCATTGCATAAAGACTTGTGCTCAGTATCCACTGCTCACATGATTCCCCCTGCCCTTCTCTGATTATCTTTAGATTTTTTTTTTCTTTTCCTGAATAGCATTAGATGCCAAAAATTCCTGGGGGATACCAACTTCACTAGGTAGTATAACTTCAGCATATACGTAAAAAGAAGAAAAGTCTTAGAATGGACTTTTCCTTACCAGTCATTCATAAAACTATTCAGATGAGGAAACTCTCATCAATAACGAGGCAGAAACTATGTGCCATAGCCCAGAGTACTCTGCACAATTCTTAACATTCTCAGGACTCAGAGATGCTCAGGAGCCTGGATTTAATACTTTTACCTATTTTGTTCATATACATTCCATATGCCCCTTATCCTATGGCAGCATCTCCTCTGGTCAGGGTTCCCTATCTGACAAGATGATCCAAATCTTCATCCATTCCAAATCAATGTGATAATATATGGTATCTGGATGATTTGTCACAGCTTTCCACTGAACTTTACTATTGGACATCAGAGTGTTAAGTAATAATCTACTGCATAGAGGGACATAATTTTGCCTACATTTTATGATGTGTCAGCGGCCCAGTTTATCCTTGGTATTTTAGATAAAACACCACAGCCAGGAAAGTAACACAGCAGAAGAGCTCAAAATAATCAAGTAGCATTCACAGGTTCTAATCTAAGTAAATCATGTCCACGTCTGTTGGTGGAATCATTCTTCTCTTACAAAAATGCAACTTCCAAACTGCCTGACTCCAAGTTGTAATAATAAAAAACAAAGTTGACTAAGGGGAATGGTGAAGCAAACTTGTGATGGGGGCCATTCTCTTCCAATCCCTTGAACTCTGAACCCATGTATTCAAACTAAAATACCAAAGGCATCATATATCAGGCCATGATTTCAAGCATACACTGCATCCTTTAATATAGCGCTTAAAATACATAGGGGATTATCTCAGCTAAAACCCTGAACAGCTTTCATTAGCTAATGGGGAACTTGGTAAAATCAGTAAATTGTATGGATATTAGATTTTGTTCAAATCATTGTCTAACAATAAGTTTCCTGGTCATGTTGATGTCAATACCATGATTTTTACTAAGACTTCATACCCATGGTTTATGAAGTTGGCAAAAGTACTACAAGGCAGTGGGGGGTATTTGTTATTTAAAATGTAACTAAGTCTATGGAGATACTAGATGCATCTCTATGATGGAAGGGGAATAATGCTATCTTCTCCCTTTTGGCTAGCTTGAACCCTAGGGAGTAGTGCCACATTGAGAAGGAGGTGGGGAGATATATTCTATTAACAAATTGAGGCTATAACAGGTGAAGTAGCCAGATAAATCCTAATGAGGTGAATTCAATGTTGTGCATTCATGTATAGTTTTCATCCCATTGTACATTGCTCAATGGGATAAGTTTTATGACCAAATTCCGGAAGGAGGAAAAAACAGTGTCATCTACAGGACTACTCATCCAGAGGACTACTCATCCAACCTTATTATTAAGAAGGTTGTCTGCAGCACTTGGATTCTGGAAGAAATTCCCATTGGATACTAAGATCTTCATTATGCAAATTTCAAAAAAGGTTTATCTATATAATTCTACTCTAAATATTCTTGCCTTTTATCTTGCCTCTAATTCTTCCCAAGTCTTTAACCAACCAATTAATCCATTAGTCACTGCCCATGAGTCTGTAGGTTTGTAAAGCAAGCCATTCTACTTATAATTCTGTCAATATTTATTTTCTACAGTTTAAGGTGGTAATTGCTTCATTTATATAAAATTAGAAAACTTCCAAATGAATGAAAAACTTCATTTTTCATTGACTTTTATTTTTGGCAATGCTTTTTAGTTAAAATCAATTATTTTCTAATAGCAATATAACAACATCTGCATCCTTTGTTAAGTACATACATAATATATGGTGTCAGATGGGCACTAGAATTCTAGGGTGATCACATCATGAATTCTATAAATGTTTAGTCACTGTTTTGTAAATCTTTGATATACTGTATGTTAAAAGTCTCCTCTTCAGATAGTCTTCAGTTAGTAATTCAGGGTGGTTGTTTTCCAATTTAGTGTTATTTCCAATTTCCAATTTGGTTCTGAGAGGAAGTGTGAGAAAGATTCACCTACTCCACCTCCATCTTGGAAAAACCCATATTTACTATTTTTAATCCATGTTTCAGGCTATAATAGTCTCATGTTTAAGTTATCAATACACATTTTTAATCAGTTTTCTGTCCTTTAAACTCTTGCCTTTGTATGTATTCTATGTTTAGCTGCCAGAATTATTTACTAAAGGGAAAATTTGACCTTGTGATTTCCCTTCTTTAAAATTTGAGTAAATAACTTTTGCCTATAAATTAAAATTGAAACCATTTTACACTACCTATTGTCTCCTATTTCAATCTAACTTTCTTCTAGAACCTACTTCCCACAACTTTCTCTGTGATCCATACCCACTGGAATGTTTTCCAAATATACATGAACTTTTCTCATCCTCTCTTCATTGTGAAATCTGTCCTTTTGCCACACTCTGCCTAGATCCTATCAAGGCTTTCTTCTCACCTCAAATGTTATCTATTTTACTACAGTTGTTTCCAATTATTCCATAAAGGGTTATGTTTTCTCTCTGGAATTCTGAACAGCCTGTACTAATCATAAGAGTATTATCAAAATATTCCCCATAGGTATCCAAGCAAATTATTTGCTATTTCACATAGGGAAAATGATGTGGAATATGTTTTCACCTAAATCACTTGCCACCTTCAAACTCAGAGTGAAATGGCTGTTGGTGTATATGTGTGTGTGTGTGTGTGTGTGTGTGTGTGTGTGAGAGAGAGAGAGAGAGAGAGAGAGAGAGAGAGAGAGAGAGAGAGAGAGATTAACTTTAGGCGGTTCCTATTTGTTATTTTCCTTATTTCAAATCTTGAATTTGAAATTTTTTCCCAGATATCTTTTTTATTTCTGTTTTATTCTCCCAATAAACATTAACCTTGCATATAATGCAAAAACGTTTTCCTTTAAAGTTAATTTTTAATTTATTATGTGTTTACAGTACATTTGGTCTCTGCACTAGGCAGACACACCCTAAAACCTCTGCAGAGAAGTGTGTGACAGAGCTGCTGTCATGTTATCCAAGAAGTGGGCTTTGGCGGTTCTGCTGCTGCAGCTCTGTAGTGCTGGCTGTGGACTCTGTGGAAAGGTTCTGGTATGGCCGGTTGACATGAGCCATTGGCTTAATATAAAGACCATTCTAGAGGAACTCACAAAGAACGGACATGAGGTAACAGTGTTGACTTTTCCACATACTAAGCTCATTGACTACAGGAAACCTTCCCCCTTGAACTTCGAGGTATTACATCCAGAATATCCGAAAGAATTAATGGAGAGAGGACAAGACAAATTTCTGGATGTAATTTTAGTGTGACTTGCCAAACTTAACACCCGGGCGATCCACAATATGATTGAATGATGTTTTTATTGAAGTAACTGAAACTGTAAAAAGCCTATGAGAGTGCAGTCTACAATCAGACACTCATGAAGAAACTCCGGGAAACCAACTACGATGTAATGCTTATAGACCCTGTGATGCCCTGTGGAGAGCTGGTGGCTGAATTGCTTGCAGTCCCTTTTGTGCTCACATTAAGGGTGTCTATGGGAGGCATGAAGGAGAAACACTGTGGGAAACTTCCCGCTCCACCTTCCTATGTTCCTGTTCAGATGGTGGGACTTACTGACCGAATGACCTTTCTGGAAAGACTAGAAAATACAATGCTCTCCGTTTTCTTTGACTTACGGATCGGGGATTATGACATTCATTTTTGGGACCAGGTTTACAGTGAGGCATTAGGTAAGACATTTTGCTTTTTTTTTTAAACTTGTTATCAAAAGTAATTTAGAAATCTAACTGAATGAAATCTAAGTAAATGAAAGGAATACATTTTAAAATATCTGTCTTCCACTTAAAACTCTACCAGTAACAGTAATCAATTGGTTATCAAAAACTAAGTGAAAATGGCAACAAAAAATCTCCTGCCATGGTTACTCTGTCTTTATAGTCATCAAACCATGTCTCATAAGACAATTTGATACTTGTTAGGAATGTTTGTCATATTTGGATATTACATAAATACAGTACATTGAGTACATTCGCCCCTAACTGCTCTCCCCTGCTGGCCTGATTGTCCCTAATTGCTTCTGCCTTGGCCCCAGCCACCATGACTTTATCTGGAAAGACTTCCAGTCTACCTGGTCTAATCAGCGTATTACCCTTTTATTAGTATAGATTTAATTCACCTGTATCCAATTCAAATGCTTTTTTTTATCATTAATGATGATTACACTCAATTTTATTCAATTTTTACTGGAACAGGATGTCAACCATTCTTTTTTTTCTTAATGTTGAGAGTATTACAAATGTTGCCTCCTTTATTCCCTCCTTGCTCCCAACTGCACAGTTCCCAACATGCCTAGGCCTTCACCATCCTACTTTCTGTGTTCATGGACACTGTATATCCTATATAATAACAGGCTAATATGCAAATTGTCCCCTTGAGAGTTTGAGCAACCGGGAGTTTGACCACTTGCTATGACATGCGCTGACCACCAGAGTGCAGCACGGAACGAAGAAAGGCCCTTACTGGTAGCTGGCAGGTGGAGGAAGGAAGTCCAGGCCAGCAGCCTGAAGACCCCGATAGGCCCTGATAGCCAGCCACAGCTAGGGACCCTACCCATGCATCAATATACATAAGTTCTTTGGTTAAATTCTTCCCACTGTCCCACTTCCCCCTTCCCTGTAATATTCATCAGTCTGTTCCATGTTTCCATACATCTTGTTGTATTTTATTCATCAGTGTATTGTGTCCATTAGTTTCCACATAGAGGTGGCACCATGTGATATTTGTCTTTCTCTGACTGGTTTATTTCATTTAGCATAATCATCTCCAGGTCCCTCCATGCTGTCTCAAATGGCAATAGATCCTCCTTTCCTACAGCTGCATGGCATTCCAATGTGTAAATGTACCACAGCATTTTTATCCATTAATGTACTGATGGGAACTTGGACTGTTTCCATATCTTACCTATTGTAAATAACAATACTATGAACATAGGGGTGCATATATTCTTTCTGATTGGTGTTTTGGTATTCTTAAGATATATTCCTAGAAGTGGGATTACTGAATCAAATAGCAGTTCTACTTTTAATTTTTTAAGAAAATTCTACACTTGTTTGTTGAGTTATTGATGGTAGGCATTGTGGCAGGTATGAGGTGATAGCTCATTGTCATTTTTATTCGTATCTCTCTGATGATTAATGACATTGAGCATTTTTCATGTATCTAGGCCATTTATCTGTCCTCTTTAGAAAAGTATCTATTCACATCCTCTGCCCAATTTTTTAATCGTTTTTTTTGTCTTTGTTTTGTTGAGTTGTTTGAGTACTTTATACATTTTGGAAATTAACCCCCTATCTGATATATCACTGGCAAATATGTGCTCCCATACAATGGGCTCCCTTTTCATTTTGATACTGGTTCCCTTTACTGTGCAAATGCTTTTTAGTTTGATGTAGTCCCATTTGTTTATTTTTTCTGTTTCCCTTGCCCTAGGAGATGTATCCATAAACGTATTGTTACGTGAGATGTCTGATATTTTGCCGCCTACATTTTCTTCTAGGATTTTTATGGTTTCATAAATTATATTAAGTTTTGTATCCATTTTGAATTTACTCTTCTGTAGGATATAATTTGGTGATCTAATTTTCACTGTTCTGTATGTACCTGTATAATTTTCACATCACCATTTATTGAAGAGACTGTCTTAACTCCACTGTATGCTCTTGCCTCCTTTGTCAAATATTAATTGAGCATAATGGCTTGGGTCGATTTCTGTGTTCTCTTTCTGTTCCATTGATCTATATGTCTGTTCTTGTGCCAGTAACAGGCTGTTTTTATCTGATTTGTAGTATAATTTGATATCTGGTATTGTGATCCCTTCAACTTTGTTTTCTTTCTCAATTTTGCTGCAGCTATTTGGGATCATTTTTTATTTCATATAAATTTTTGGAGTATTTATTCTAGATCTGTGAAATATGTCATTGGTATTTTAATAGGGATTGCATTGAATCTATAGATTGTTTTAGATAGTATGGACAATTTAATTATGTTAATTGTACCAATCCATGATCATAATATATTCTTCCACTTGTTTATATCTTTTTCTATCTCTTTTATCAATGTCTTATAGTTTTCTGAGTACAAGTGTTTTACCTTCTTTGATAAGTTTATTCCTAAGTATCTGAAATTTTTTGTTGCAATGGTAAATGGAATTTTTTTTTAGTTTCTCTTTCTGATAGATCATTATTGTTGTATTAAAATTCCATTGAGCCTGGCTGGTGTGGCTCACTGGTTGAGCATTGACCTATAAAACAGGAGCTCACAGTTTGATACCCAGTCAGAGCACAAGTCCAGGTTGCAGGCTCCATCCTCAGTAGGGGGCTTGCAGGAAGCAGTCGATCAATGATTCTCTCTCACCATTGATGTTTCTCTCTCTCTCTCAATCCCTCTTCCTTGTTCTCTGAAATCAATATAATGGCTAGAACTTCTAGTACTATATTGAAGAGTAGTAAAAGCAGATATCCCTGTCTTATACTTGTCCTTAGGAGAAATGGTTTTAGTTTTTGCCAACTGAGGAGTGTCAGGAATTTTAAAAGAAAAAAAAGTATTAAAAAACAAATGAGTAATAGATAAGCATTACATAGGTACTCTGTTTAACTATTAATAGTGACTGAAGAGGAAACCCTCATTTATTTGTATTGTAAGAATATTTTAAAAATCCCTTTAGGAAGTTTTCAGGGTACATGATGTTCCTAGGAGAATTCTTGGTTTATTTTACAGAGGGCTCTTTAGAAATCGGAGGCTCAGACATGGATTGGTATCCAGAAATCGTGACTTGCAGTGTCCAACATGGAACCAGAGCAGAGACTGGAAGACAGGCACCAGTTTCAAAAAA
Organism: Myotis nattereri; assembly: GCF_964212035.1. Taxonomy (NCBI): domain Eukaryota; kingdom Metazoa; phylum Chordata; class Mammalia; order Chiroptera; family Vespertilionidae; genus Myotis; species Myotis nattereri. The sequence goes on from NC_138075.1 coordinate 187,573,854, forward strand.
ATCCTCATTCTGAGTGTAGTCCCACATATAAAGTTGAGAGGATAGTAAAACTGAGAATATTAATGCAGAAAACTCATCAAAGCAGAAAGTGGATCTGCAGTCTTTGTCAACTGTACTTACCTAGATCAGATTGCTGTGTCTCTTATTACAGAAAATTGCTGTACTTGCAAAGGAGAGGCTACCAAATCATTCTGAATTTCTAGCATCATATCTTTTAAAAAAATAAGTCAGAGTTGGAAGATGGAAAGTGACTTATAGGGAAGAACAGAAAAATTTTGGTTTCTGTGAATAAGAGGTAGTTTAGTTGTCATAATCCACCCCCCCCCCCCTTTTTGGAAGTATAAGAAACTTCAGAATAACAACTTATTACTAAAGTTGCAGAAGAAAGGCATTGCGCTTATTTTTATTTAATCACAATACTTATTTAATGAGTGTATTCTGTGCAATTTTTTCTCAGATTGTCCTTAAATATTTTTTTAACTCACCTTCAAAATAAACTGTCAAAACATCAAAAAAAGGAAAAATGATGATGACAGGTCCCCCAATCAAGAACACCCACCCACACACACACACACACACACACACACACATACATTTTATTCAAACTCCATGTGTTTTGGAAGGTGAATCAAAAGAATAACAAAAAAATTTCTGTGGTGTCAAATATGTCCTCCTAATATTAATGAAGTTGACATAGTCAACTTTGACATCATGTATTTTCTGGTTATTTAACAGCCTTTAAGTGGGGAATATGTGATTCCAGAGTTGCCACAAAAGATTTCACAAGGAATACATGAAGCATGTCTAGAGGATATCGTTCTCATAGAATACTAATGACCTGGTGCACGAAATTCGTGCACATTAAAAGGGAATTAATTAGAGGAAATATTTTAATATTGCTATGTGCCCTTTCTCTATAATGGAAGTGTCAGAGATGAAATAAAATTAGTAAAATGTATGTGAAAATCTTCCTCTTGTCAGAGTCTGGGGCACGCCACAGGAACCAGAAGAAAGTCCCTGCCCACTCACGTATGCCTCAAAATTGTGCGAGACCGAGACCCGGCCTGCCCCAACCCTGTCAAATCCTGCTGGGTGAGGGGCATGGCCTTAGGTTGCCTGGCCTGGTGTCAGGGCAGGGAGCATGGCCTGAGGTCCCCGTCAAGCCCTGCCAGGTGGGAAGCCTGGCCTAAGATCCTCTGTCAAGCTCCACTGGACTGAGGAGTGCATCTTGAGGTCCCCTGGCCTGGGCCAGGGAGTATGGCCTGAGGTCCCCGTGAAGCCCCACCAGGTAGAGGACGCTGCCTCAGGTCCCCCGGCCCGTAATTGGGGTGGGGAGTGCAGCCTGAGGTCCCCCGTCAAGCTCCACCAGGTGGGGGACGTGCCCTGATGTCCCACAGCCTGGTTCCAGGGCAGGGGGTGCGGCCTGAGGTCCCCTGTCAAGTCTCACCAGACGGGGGCGGGGAGGCACAGCCTCAGGTCCCCTGACTCAGCCCAGTGCCACGCAGCCTCAGATCCCTGCTGATTGCTCATTAAGTGCTGGGGTCCAGCCCCAGCAGGTCCAGGGGTCCCCAAATGTGTGGACGGAGTCGGCGAAGAAGGAAGGACACTGCGACAGTGTTCAGTTGATCAGCAGCCAGCCAGGATCTCCAGTCAGTATCTCCAGCCAAGTTCTGGTCTGGATCTCCAGAGAGGTTCTGCTCTGGATCTCCAGCCAGGTTCTGTGTCCATGTTGTCTTGCTAGGTTCTCCAGCCAGGTTCTCCAGGTTCTCCAGCCAGGTTCTGTAGCCATGTTCCCTCGCTAGGTTCTCCAGCCAGGTTCTGTCTGAGATCTCCAGCCAGGTTCGGTCCCCAGGTTCTAGTCAGGTTCTCTTGCCATGTTCTATCCAGTGAAGTTCTTCTAGGTTCTGAGTCCATTCCAGGGAGTAAAGATTATGTAGCTTAAGCATGATTATTCGTAGTTAAAGTGATTAATTTCCCACCTGGCACTTAGTTAAGAGGTTTTATTCCCTCCCTAACTTCAGGGGAAAATCCCTACCTGGGGAAACAACCTTTCTCGGAGAGGTGGGCTTGGTTAAAACACACAGCGCTAAGGGGAGCAAACATATTAAGAACAGTATGCTATATATGCCAGGTCCCTTGAAAGAGCAAGGATGGACTGGCTCCCGGCAATTAAGACTTGTTATGGGAACTCAGCCTCCACTGTGGGCACAGCCATCCTGTGTTACGGAATACCTGCCTCCGCTGTGGGCGCAGACATCTTGACTGTTACAGCATGATGGTCAATTTGTATATTCCCTCTTTATTAGATAGGATGATCTGACTGGGCCAAACCCAGAGTTTCCCATGGCCAACTTGCACAACTCTAAATGGTGAGGCAGTTTAATTTACAGAAGTAGCTAGGTATCAACTCTGTGCTAAGGCTGAAATTAAGAACATGTAGCTAATGTCCACTGAGTTGGGAGTTTTAACATCAGAAAGACAGGCAATCACTATCTCCTAAAAGGAATTTATGATTATAGAGCTGTTTAAATATGTTATATCTCTTTTTCCAATACATTACTATTACTATACTGGAGGCCCAATGCACGAAATCCATGCAAGAGTAGGCCTTCCTTCCCCTGGCTGTTGGCACCAGTTTCCTCTGGCACCTGGAATCTGGGCTGGCTTTGTTGCAGCCATTGGCAGACACTGGGATCCCAGGCTTCGTTCTGGCCCTGGCTTCTTCTGGAAGGAAATCAAGAATGACATCCGGAAGGAAGTCTGGTCTAATTAGCATATTACCCTTTTATTATTATACATTACTATAGGCCCATTGCAGGAAGATTCCTGCAAGAATAGGGCTTCCTCGGGCTGATTGCGCCACCAAGCCCCGCTGCCCAGGGCCACACACGGGAGTCCTGGCTGATGGCGGGGCTTAGGTGGCACACAGGGGTCCTGGCTGGTGGCTCAGGCTGGCTCGACCTGCCTGCAGTATGCAAATTAGCTGCCATCTTTGTTGGTGGTTAATTTGCATATCACTGATTGGCTGATGGGTGTAGTGAGGGTGTGGTCAATTAGCATCTTTGTCTTTTATTAGATAGGATTATAGATACCAAAATTCTAACAAATATCTGCTTAGGCATATTAATAAAGGAAGACTTGAACATGAGAAAATTACCAATAAAGCCGTAAGCCGATGAATGCAGGAATGATATATTAGATGTAAACTGTAACTTTATTGGGGTGACATTGGTTAATAAATTTATATAAGTTTCAAGTGTACAAGTCTACAATACATTATCTGTATATTGCATTATATATTTCCTCCTAAACAAGGAGGTGGTTCTAAATGTCAACAATTTTTAAAAAATCTAGCCAGGCCTCTGACAATTCCCTTGAATCTTTATTTTAGAAGGATAAGAGAACTTTATTTTATTCCTTAACATACTGTATATCTGTAATACAAAGATTTTTTTCTCTACAGGAAATAGAAGAATTTGTCCAGAGCTCAGGAAAGATGGTATTGTGGTGTTTTCTCCGTGTTCAATCATCCAAAATCTCACAGAAGAAAAGGGCAATCTTATTGCTTCAGCCCTTGCCCAGATTCCACAGAAGGTTAGTACAACCTTTAATCTTGCTGGGCTGGTGTCTTTCCCACTGAAAGTTGAATCTCATTTTACACTTAACATATCAGATACGAATATTAAGTAAAAATTTGTAAAATATTACAATAGTGAGTGTAGGCATATTTGCAGCTTGCTTGCTGAGCTTTGTTGTTACAATTTTTTGTTTTCAATGAAATAGAGATGAAAACATTAAGCACCATTTTTCATGAAATTTTAAGGCCTGCTCTAAAGACTCCCAAAATAGTTCTGAAGTGCATTTACTCCAAGACCAGGGAAAAGGAGAAATGAAATGGCAAACATAGGTATGAAAGCTGCATAAGAATATCCTCCATGTCTTTGTTCGTATTAGGACTTGATTCATCATAGTTAAGCACAGAAGTAGAAGCCTGGATTCATTTAGCATTTTAATTAACATTTTCTTGAATTCAAAGGCCATAGAAATGTTAATATAGTCTAGCCTTTTGCATGTCCTAATTTATGATATTCAATTCATTTTAATGTTATCACCACCATCCTATATTACAGCTCTTTATATATCAGTATTTATAAAACATCAAACAGCTGTGTTTATTTGTGTATTTGGTTAAATTCCATAAAATTCTATAAAAATTATATATAAATGCAAATATGATAATTGTATAAATGAAACCAAAGAGAATACTCCACCAAACTTTGGAATATAAGCAAAAGCACTACCTTATTTTTACTTAAAAAAAAAGTTGTGGGAGAAAAATGAAGTTAGAAATAAACAGAGGATGAGATGATAACCAGTCATCCAAAAATAAGCAGTCAAAATATAAAGCAATAAGATTCATAAGAAACACTAATTATGAAGATAAAGCTAGGGTTGCCAGTGACAAAAATTTATATGGAGGTCCTGGGCCATAAAAATTTTAACTGCCAAACTCTGACTCATTAGGCTATCATGGCATTATTTTCTAATTCTTCACTTACAATGTCACTCCTGGAAGTTCTTAGTGATAATTGGCAAAATGATAACAGGCAATTACCACAAACTCTTTTTAAAAGGTTGTTATAACCAACCCTACTATTTCTTTGTGTTTATAAAGTACACCTCTATACTCCCTTCTCAACCTTCACCTGAAGTAGATTAGATGCATGATGTATACAAACTCTACAACCTTAAAACATCATCCTGTGGTATTACTTGTGAAATACATTCACTGTCTTCCACAGGTTTTATGGAGATACAAAGGAAAGAAATCAGCCACATTAGGAGCCAATGTTTAGCTCTATGACTGGCTACCCCAGAATGATCTTCTTGGTAAGACTAAGAAGAAAGGCTATATAGTAGTTGATGGGCAAGTTGATTAATTGTTTAACAGCTAATCCTATATAATAAAAGGGTAAATGCAAATTAACCCTAACATCTGAATGACTGGGAATGACTGGTCACTATGACACACACTGACCACCAGGGGGCAGACGCTCAATGCAGGAGCTGCCCTCTGGTGGTCAGTGCGCTCCCACAGGGGGAGCTCTGCTCAGCGACAAGTCAGGCTGAAGGCTGCCAGTACAGCAGTGGTGGTGGGAGCCTCTCCTGCCTCCTCAGCAGCACTAAGGATGCCCAACTGCAGCTTAGACCTGCTCCCCGCTGGCAAGTGGACATCCCCCGAGGGCTTCCAGGCTGCCAGAGGGATGTTCTGACTGCCAGCTTAGGCCCAATCCCCTGGGGAGTGGGCCTAAGCCAGCAGGTAGTCATCCCCTGAGGGGTCCCAGACTGCGAGAGGGCACAGGCCGGGCTGAGGGACCCTCCCCACCGAGTGCACAAATTTTTGTTCACCGGGCCTCTAGTAATAACATAAAAACTAATATCAACAAATAGTTAACAATAGTAAATATTTTTCATTTTACTTCCAATTCAAAAAGATATAATTAAATATTTGACCATTAATTTTATAGATTCATACTTGCTGTGAATTTAGATAAGAGTTTCAGGCAACACAGAGGGAGTTAATGCCTCCTTTTCCTGGGATAACAATTTTCTGTGGTAGCACTGCCCCACAGGAAATACCGTAGAAAACACTGCCTCTTCAGTAACTTATCCCATAGGTCTTCCTCTCCTGTCTCTGAATTTCTGTTCATGCATTCATTTAAAAATAATACTACTAGGGTCTTCTGTTTTGTGAAAAGGAAAACATATATATTCCTGGTTACACAGTCAAGTTAGAAAGTCTGAGTGACAATAATAAGCAGCGTGAATTGAGTAAAGGCATTCAGACAGGAACCTGATTTCTAATTCTGCCAAAATAGCTATGTGGCTTAGTTTGTCCAAATACATTTATATAAGACCCCTTTGGGTGGTAAATGGAGTTGGGAGGGGCTATGGGCTTTTATTTGGACTCTTTTTTTTAAAAAAAAAATATACTTATTGATTTCAGAGAGAAAGGAAGAGGGACAGAGAAAGATAGAAACATCAATGATGAGAGACAATCATTGAGCGGCTGCCTCCTACACACGCCCCACTGGGGATGGAGCCTGCAACCCAGGCATGTGCCCTTGACCAGAATCAAACTGAGGACCCAGTACTCAGGCCGACGCTCTATCCACTGAGCCAAACCAGCAAGGGCTTATTTGTACTCTTGATCTCACAAATGCCAGGAGTGGGTAAGTTCCAGGATGTTTTTTATTTGGTAAAAATAAAAAATATATATTAACCTATAAAATGGCTCTTTCTCCCAGTCTCTTTTCACAGTGACATATTATTTTCCTGGCATGTGAGTCAGTAGAAATGAAAATGTTAAGATATTTTAACCTCTATGTATTATCATTTGTTTGAATGAAAGGTACAGGGTGTCCAGTCCCCAGCAGGGGGATCCTCTTTCGACACTCCAAGTTAGCACTCTGAGCACACATTCCACAAGGTTATTGCTGGAACGTGATTAAGGCATATAGAACAGTTTATTGTGTACAATATTTCAAGTTAATTATTGCTAAGGGAAGTGTTTGGCTTAGGCTGGTTTTGAACTATAGAACAAGTAAAACCAGAAAAATGTGTTCCAAAATATGTGATTTATAAATGAATTTCTTGACTACAATTGACTTATAAGTGGTCAGTAACACTGTAATAGAGAGGAAAAGAAGTTTACCACCTAAAAATTGTCCCATTAAAATAGTACTTACACATGGAATGAGCCTACACATAGAAACTTTTCATAAGACTAGAGTACAAAAATGAAGAAACCGTGATGCTCAGAGTAAGCCAGCTAGTTTAGGTCTGGTTCTGGACGCCTCTGAGCTCTTTGGGGGTCCTCTGTGGGAGACCAAATTCTAAGGGCTGAACACCTGAGGCTTTCAAAACGTTTATTGTCACTGCCTACTTCTTGTTTTTATGAAATTGTTGAAACTCTTTCCTTTGTGTCACCTAAATCACATAGTTCGTGCAAAATGCTGGGGCTGTTTGAGAAAGAAATGTTTATTCATAAAATACAGTGCCCCTGGATAAAATAGTTTTCACTTTTGTTATAGGGCATATGATGTAACGTTTTACTTTTATAATGATTTTATTTTAACTATCTTTCTTTAGCACTCCAGAGCTTATTCAGGGGAATGGGTCTTAATATCTGCCACAAGTTACCCTCAACAGTCCCCTGAAAATGCTGAGTAAACTTGGACATTTTTATTTGCTACCATAATAGCTGAGTACCATAGCCATAATGTACATATCTAGTATGAAAAGGTATTTTTTTGTCTCTGATGGAGAAGTCTTACTTAAAGTGCTGACACACAGCTTCCGTGTATACAGTCATTTTATGTTATCATGAAGCCCTCATGAATGGAACCTGGGCAGGCTGGCCATCTAAACATATAAAACCCTAATATGCAAATAGATCGAAAAGTGGAACAACCCAACAACTGGTCACTATGACATGCGCTGACCACCAGGGTGCACACGTGGAACACGGCAGGTGGTCGGATGGTGGAGCAGGTGAGCGGGGGAGCCAGACCAAGGCGGGTGGTCATTCGCTGTCATTGGGATGAGCCTCTGGTGGTTACTCAAAATTCTTTGCTTCCGTGCACCGCTGTCCCACCGGGCACTCACACCTGCTGCCAGAGCTAGGAAGCAGCCACTGCTTGTACCTACTGCAGGCGCCAGCCCCCATCACTCTGCTCTGTCAGCTCATGGAAGTGGTTGCAGAATCAGGGCTACTGGCAGACAGGGGACCCGGGGGGTCCGTGGAGAGAGGGGCCAGGCTGGAGTGCAGAGGATGGGCCAAGATCTTCCCCTGTTCCCACCACAGCCTCACAACCCACAGTTCCTTTCAAAGTGCATGAATTCGTGCACTGGGCCCCTAGTGTAAATATATTTGTCATTTGTCTGAGTTGATTAAGCACATTGTTTAGGACACTTCTCCCACCATATTCTGAATCGCATGTGTTAAAACATTTCAACAAAAAAGAAGATCAGAAGTGGTAGCCTAAAAAATAAAACAGAAAATAGAGCAAAAAAAAAAAAAAAAAACAGAAAAGGAGATGTCAGAGGGTTTTCTAGGAGAGTAGGAGAGTGAGAAAGAAGTAGAGAAAGAAACCTGAGGGCATGGTCATGAACTTGAATTTAAAGTGAGACCAGTTACCACAGTAGTGTCTTTTCTCTAGCTTTGTTTGGGCACAAAGTAGGTGGAATGTTTAACTTAATCAGGGTTGGGAATTTGCAAAGCCAGTAAGATGAGGAGTGAGTAACAGGGGGTGACTAGAATGAGTTATCATCAAGTATTTATTGAGTAAATTCTCTAGGACAGTTATTAAAAATCACAAGTGAAACCATAAAAACTAACATGGATTACTTTCTATGTGTCAAGCTTGGGGCTGACCTTTTCAATTAATCTGAAAAACTCCCTTTTAAATAGGCGCTATTATTAGCTTCATTTTATAAATGGAGGGACTGAGTGATTAAATAGTTTGAGTCAGATAGTTCATTTACTTAGATATTAAGTATGACACAGTCATAAAAACCTATAGGAATATAACTAGGATGAATTCAAGACTGTAAAATCTACCTATATAAACAGGGAATATGCTAATTAGCCGAGTTTCGCGACCACTCAGGCGGAGGCTGCATCAGGACAGCTCAGGAGGAGCTGCACACACAGATGAGCCAGAGGGGACTGCATGCAGCCCACACCCCAGTGGCCATGGGGAGGCTGGGGCTGGGGGCGGGCCAGGGTGGAGACACAGCACACAGGAGCGCCTTCCCCCACCCCAGCGGACACAAGCTGCAGCCAGCTGGAGCTAGGCAGGTCAGGCATGAGTCCCAGCCCCCCACAAGGTGCCTCCTCACACAGCGGGAGGCAGGGCGCCTCCTGGAGCCATTTCAATCGCACAATGGGCCTCTAGTTTTAAAATAAATAAGTAAATTAGTACAATATTTTGGGATTTGAAAAAACAGATCTTTCTGTAGAATATAGGAAATACAGCAGTACAGTACTTAGAGTACAAAACTAAAATAGAGCAAAATATTTTTGGAATCGGTTAACCAATGATTATTGAGAGACTAGAAGAAAATGGGCAGCCTGGCCAGAGTAAGTAAATGGCCATGAAAGGACACTTTTGGAGATTTAGTCTCTGTAAGCAGGAAGGCTACATGAAAATACGCCAACAGCAAGATCTTATTTGAGTAATGTGAAAAAGAACCCACAAGACAGGAAGATCCTATTTAAATAGACTCCTTGAAAAAAGCAGGAGATTTTTATTTTTTTATTTTTTTACTTTATATATTCTTTTAATTCCCATAATTAAAATCTATTTTTCAGTCTTTCAAAATTCCTACTAATTTTTTTAAATTTTTTATTAAGTTATTACATATGTGTCCTTATCCCCACATTACCCCCTACCCCCCCCCCCCCCCCCCACTCATGCAACCTCTCCCCTATTGTCTGTGTCCATTGATTAGGCCTAAATGCTTGCATATAAGTCCTTTGGTTGATCTCTCTTCCTTACCCCCACCCTCCCCTACCTTCCCTCTGAGGTTTGATGGAACTGGAGAGCATTATGCTAAGTGAAATAAGCGAGTCAGAGAATGATAAATATCACATGATTGCACTCATTTGTGGAATATAATGAACAACATAAACTGATGAACAAAAACAGATCCAGAGACAGAGGAGCATCAAGCAGGAAATTTTTAAATGTAATAAAAAAATTAGAATTGTAAACAACAACAACAAATATTTTAAAAATTGTACTTTCCAAATATAAAAGACTCATGAAAACTGAGTTATCTTAATAGTTAGATGAAAGAATGATCCTATAAATAATACACAGAGAAATGAAAAATATGCGACAAGATTAAGGATTAGAGAAATGGAAGAGAGATGAATACTCTGTAGAGAACAATAAAGGATTTACAAAGACAAAATTTGGGAAAACAAATTCAATAATCAAAAAATAATTTTAAAAATGTGTTTCACTATGCTGAAGGATAAATTAAAATTTTAGATGAAATGTGTCCAATACATCTAAGGCAGGCTTTAAGAAATGAAAAATCACACTGGAAAGATTTTAACATGTGAAGAGAAAAAGTTTATGCTCTGTCAGAATAAATTGGTTTATTTTATTTCAAAGGGAGGAAAAACTGGACCACTATTGGATTTCTCCTCTCTAAGTATAATGTCTATAGCTTTTGAGGAAAGTGTTTGTGCACTAAGAAACTCCTGCCAAAATATTACTCATGCAGCAATAACAAACTAAAATATTTTGAGAACATTTAATGGTTCAAACAGTATTCCATTCATTACATTTTGAGAAAATTATTAGAAGTATTTATACCAAAAATAACACAACTAGTATAAAGATCTCAAAATAAGATGAATGGATCTGAACAGTGTTGAGGAGAAACTAATAAAATGAGTAGAAAAAACTCACTATCCAAAGTCTAGTCTCCTTCTGTCACCATCTATCTCATTTACCTTCTTCCACCTGCACCCATATCCACCTTCCCTCTGGTAATCACCATACTGTTGCCTGTGTACATAAGTTTTTGTTGTTTTTGCTTAATCCCTTCACAGATTTCACCCAGCCTCCCAACTCCCCTCCCCTCTGACAGCTGTCAGTCTATATTCTGTATTTATGAGTTTGTTTCTATTTTTTTATCTTGTTCATTAGGTTCCACATACAAATGCAATCATATGGTATTTGTCTTCCAGCAATCTTTCAAGACATTGGAACAAACAATCCATTGATTTTGCTGTTTGTCACATTCCCCCATTTCCTCTCACATTCGGATTTACCACTTACCCAGTTGAGATTTTATGATACATCAATCACTGTTGTATCAATCATACATCTTAGCTCCTTTACCCCATCCTCATATTGGTCTGGCAAAATCCCAATGTTCACAGCTAAAGGTGGCTGGGAAATCCATGTAATCATGCTGAATAGTAATATTTATATTCATAATCATCATTTTATAGTCATCACCTCTCCAATATTCTGTTTTCATTCACTTTCCACTCTCCTAAGACAATTTCATACTTTCTCTGCTGTTCTCAAGCCTCCAAAACCACCTTCCAATTCATGACAAAAGTAATCAGAAGAGAATTATCACAAACTCTTGTCAATCAGCCTATGTGTGTCTGATCCCTCAGGCGCTTCATATGTTCCTTTTTCTTTGAATGTAGTGTCTCCCATGCCCACTTGCTCTCCTTCCCATTTCACGAATCATTTCACAATCATTTCCTCATTTCATGAATGTTATTTCTTCCATGTTAAAAACAAAATAAAAAAATCTCCTTATTATTCTTAAGTCTCCAGCAAGCACATTTCTCTGCTCCTTTACAACCAACTCATGGAAAGTGTTGACTACCATATATTCAAAATCTACAGATTCTCTCCTTCTTGAATCCACTGCAGTGAGATTTTTCACCTCTATCATCTCACCAGAGGCTCTTGTCAAGTTCACCAAAAGCCCATATACACATACATCTTAGAGTGTATGTGGGTATATATTTATGTAGGAATACAGAAAAATATACAACAATTGATTAACATTAGCCAGGGGTCCAGGATAAGTAAGAAAAGCTTATGAGGAGGAAAAAAATATCAAATTTTTTTATTAAATAACTTTGATGTCCTTTATTGGTTGCAATAGAGTATATATAATAGTTATAAATCTGAATGTGAAAGCTAATAAAATTTGAAGACAAAAATGAAAGAACAATTGAAAAGTCTAAGGAACAATCCTATATAATAAAAGGGTAATATGCAAATTGACCCTTACAGCAGAACAACTGGGAATGACTGGTCACTATGACACACACTGACCACCAGGGGGCAGATGCTTAATGCAGGACCTGCCCTCTGGTGGTCAAAGCGCTCCCACAGGGCGAGCTCTGCTCAGCCACAAGCCAGGCTGCCAGCTGCCAGCACAGCAGTGGTGGTGGGAGCCTCTCCTGCCTCCTCAGCAGCACTAAGGATGTGCGATTGCAACTTAGGCCTGCTCCCCACTGGCAAGCCCAATCCCTAGGTGCAGCCCCTGGTCGGTCTCAGAGCAGGGCTGATTGGAGAGTTGGGGGCGCCGCCCCTGTCATGCACAGAGCAGGGTGGATCGGGAGGTTGCGATGCCACCGTCAGTCACACTCAGGGTAGGGCCTATTGGGGGGTTGGGGCACCGCCCCCTCTCACACTCAAGGCAGGGTCGATGGGGAGGTTGCAGCGCCACCCCTGTCATGCACAGAGCAGGGCCAATCAGTGGGATTGGGGCTCCTTACCCTGTCATGCACAGAGCAGGGCGAATCAGGGGGTTGAGGAGCTCTGCCCTGTCATTCACAGAGTAGGGCCATTAGGGGAGTTGGGGCACCACCATCTGTCACACAAAGAGCAGGGTGGATCAGGGGGTTGGGGCGCCTTCCCCTGTCACGAACAGAGCAGGGCGGATAGGGAGGTTGTGGGCCCGCCCCCTGTCACATACAGAGCCTCAGGGTGGTCAGGGGGTTTGGACGCTGCCCCCTGTCACGCTGATCCTGGTGCTGGGAGGCATATTACCCTTTCACTATATAGGATAGAGGCCTGGTGCACGGGTGGGTGCCGGCTGGTTTGCCCTGAAGGGTGTCCTGGACAGGGTGGGGGTCCCCACTGGGGTGCCTGGCCATCCTGGATGAGGGGATGATGGCTGTTTGCAGCTTGTCACACACCCTTCAGGGTGGGGGTCCCCACTGGGGTGCCTGGCCAGTCTGGGTGAGGGGCTGAGGGCTGTTTTCAGGCTGGGGGTGACTGAAGCTCCCAACTGCTCCTTTTTTTCTTTTTTTTTTTTTTTTAATTCTGGGCCAGCTTTAGCTCTGGCTCCAGCTCTGAGGCCTCTGCTGCTGAAAGCAGGTATCTGGTTTGTTTGGGTTCTATAATTGAAACTCTGTATCAACTCCAGCTCTGAGATCCCGGCTCGCTGAAAGCAGGTTTCTGGGGTTTTGTTTAGCTTCTATATTTGTAAGAATGTTTCAAACTGCAAGCTCAGAGGCCGGCAGCGGCAGGCGGGGAACGTTGGAGTCCTCCGTCACTGAAGCAAGCAAGCCTCATGTTCGCTTCAAGCTGCCTGGCTGCCGGCCACCATCTTGGCTGGCAGTTAATTTGCATATTGCCCTGATTAGCCAATGGGAAGGGTAGCGGCTAATTACCATGTTTCTCTATTATTAGATAGGATAATTGAAAAGGTTGTGCTAATATTTATTATTTGCCTTTTAGATATCAATGTGATTTTCCTTTGATTTCTTTATTGTACTTTCCAAATCATATTTTGGGGTCATGGTTACTTAGCTCCATAGGAGAACATCTAAAGTGACTTATTCTTGGATATTTGGTAAAATGTGTTCAGAAACCCATCTGTTCTAGACATGGATATTTATTTATTAGGAACCCATTTGTTTTTGTGGGCATTCAAATGATTTACTCTTCCTTCAGTTTTGGTAATTTATTTGTATATTTTCTTTACTTAACTTTCTTATTTTACTTATCAATGAATAAAATTAATCAGTATTTTCACTTTTCTCCTACTCAGTATAATATTCTATGGCACTTTAACTCCATTTACCCCTCATGACTTACATGCTATCAATATATTTTATTTCTTTTTTTTGCTATGTTTTTCAATTTTATGAGTTTTTTAATGTTGTATTAAGTTAATGGTAAGATTTAAGCACAGATTAAGCATTTTGTTTGTTCTAAATATTAAATATATGTATACATACTTGCACACATATAATAAAATTAACAATAATTATCTAAAGATTGAAAAATACAAAATAATGCCATTGTTATTTAGTGATAAATGAAGTCCCTTGCAGGTAGTAGCTATCTTTCTTTGCTGCTTTTAAGATAGTTTCTTTGTCTTTACCTTTGGAATTTTAATTCTTTGCAGTGGGCATTCAGGATCTGAAGGAGGGCCGACACACAAATAAAAATACTATACAATAAATATGAATTTAGAAGGCATGGGGGGCCAGGTGGAGACCTCTCTCTTGGTGAGGCACACTGAAACCTGGCCTTACCTGATTTTTATTCAGTTTTAGATAAACATCTTGTCCACAGTAAAGCATGGCAAACAGGTAGCAGACAGACCGCTTCTAAGGTCAATAAAGATCAGTAAAGATCCGTGAGGTTCAGTAAACATTTACTTTGAGAATATTAGGTCAGGAAATTGCTTCGAGCAACCATATCTCAATACGGAGGAATCAGTGCTGAGCATCAGCCTGCTAACGCCCAAGGTCCTTCAGCCTTCCGCGTTCCTTGGTGCACTCTTATGACAGTGTTGGGAAAGTGGTGACTTCCCGCAAATCTAGATATATCTTGATGCGGGCTCTTTGGATTCTTGTTTGGAAGTCTTTGCTCTTCTTGGATTTTTGTGGTCTTTTCCTTCACCAGGTTTGTAAAGTTTTCAGTCATTATTTTTTTCAAATAGCTTCTCCATCTCTTGCTCTCTTTTCTCATTCTGTCACTCCTATGATGTGCTTGTTGTTATGTTTCATGTTGTCCCAAATATCCCAGACTATCCTCATTTTTAAAAATTATTTTTTTCTTTTTGTTCTTCAGATTGGGTGTTTTCTGCTACCTTGTCTTCAAAATCACTAATTGAATCCTATGTTTCATCTAGCTTGCTGTTGATTCCTTCGAGTGTGTTCTTCATTTTAGACATTGTATTCTTCACCTCTGACCAGTTCTCTTTTATGGACTTTATGTGCTTTTTATATTTACTTTCTCTTTGTTTAAATTCTCATGGATTTCATCCATCCTTCTTTTAATTTCCTTGAACATCCTTATAACAATTTTTGAACTCTATATTTGGTAGCTTGCTTGCCTACATTTATTTTGTTTATTTTGGGGCACTTTATACTGTTCTTTTATTTGGAGAATATTTCTTTGTCTTCCTATTTTTGGCTGCTTCTCTATATTTGCTTCTGTGTATTAGGTAGATATGCTGTGACTCCAGTCTTGGTATGTTGTCTTTATGTAGTAGGTGTCTGTGGGCCTCAGTGGCACAGTCCCCTGGAATGTCCCTTGTGTGGGTTATGTGAATATATTTATTTTGACTCTGTTGTAGATTTATCTTGATTTCTGCTGGCCTATCCATGGATGAGGTTGCCTCTCTGACTAGCTGACTAGCTGACTATGAGAATTAACTGTAACCACACTGTGAGTTGTTGTGCAGATGCTAATCCCAGAAATCAGAATTCACTCCAGCAGATTCTAGTGACTGCTGAGATCTACTTTTGTATGTGCAGCACATAGATCTATTTGGGTCATGCTCTGATGTTCTTGTGTGGATTCTGGGGCCATTGGGAAGGCACTCCAGTGCATTCAATGTCAGGCATTGCCTGTGTCTGTACCTGGGCCACCTGTCTGGAGCTACTAAGTGATCCACAGTGTGTAGGTGCCTCTGCTGGGCATGGGTATGCATGGCAGTGGCCAAGTTACACTCCAAGGCCAATTTCCACCAGCACTGAGCAGGGGGCAGGTCAACAAAAGGCCCAAGGCACCCAACATCCGCCCCTATGTGCTAGCTGACAGGCTCCATCATTGGAAGAGCCTCTGGTGGTAGTACACAAGTTAAGTGAGGACAGGTTTTCAATGAGTCATCATGTAGGGGTGAATTGTGTTCATCAGACTGATGTGGGTTCAAACTTCCTGCCAGTCCTAAGTCTGAGTACACTCAGCAATAGTCTAAGGGCACACCAAGGCCAGCTGCCACCAGTTGGGTGCCCACACAGCTTTGTGATAGGATTGAGTGTCATAAAGTCCTCAGGGTGACGCCAGCAATGTTTATTAGTCCCAAATAGACCAAAATTTAGCCATGTGAAGGGAGGGCTTTGCACAGAAATGGGGTGTTGATTGGACATGCGAGGGAAATATGACCCTCACCCAAGAGCCACTCAACTTTGCCTTTCCCAGAGTTTGCACATATCTGCTCAAGAGTCTTCCAAACAATTTTGCACTGTGGGCTCAGGCTGGCCAGAGCCAGCTAACAATACTTCTGAGTGCAAGCCTAGCAGGGAGGGGCCAACGGGACTCAGGAGAGTGAAGCCAGTGTTTATCTTATGGTGAGACAGTGCTGCTGTGGTATACAGACTGGATTGCTGCTGCTCTGGCAGGTAAGTGGTGGGGAAATGGTCCCACCCTAGAACCATTCAACTCAGTCTTTATACCCTCTGCGTTCACCCTCAAGAGCCTTTCAAAAAGCCTATACTATGGGCTCAGGCAGCAGACTCCCCCACAGTGCATGATCGTGACTAGGCAGAGAAACAGGGAGTCCAGAGTTCCTCCAGGCAGATGCAATATGTAGCGGAGTCTTGACACAGAAAAGATGGTGCTGTGGGCAGTGTGTCAGAGGGACTCAGCTCAGAGACTCTGGCAACTGTCCCTTCAGCTCTGTCACCAGAGCCACAAAACCCAGTCTCTCTTTGCACAATCTTAGTCCACTCTGAGGCACATTCCCTCTGATCGAGTTCAGGGAAAGTGAGTGCAAAGCAGATTTTGTGTGTTGGCCCTTATAGAGGGCACCTGGGTTTCTAGCAGACTCCTGTTCCTCTGTGACGAGCAGAATCTCCACTGATTTTCACAGCCAGATGTTATGAATGCTCCTCTTTCTGGCCCCAGTGCTCCAGACTTGGGAGCCCAGAACAGGGTCGAGGCCCCACACTACTTACGGGGGACCTCTGCTGCTGAGATGTCCCTCAAGATTCTCAGCTGCCACTTAAAATCTGTATGAAATTATTGTCACATTTGTTTGCCAGTTAATACAATAAATGTTCATGTTCTACTCCAGTACTAATGACAGTTTGGGGATTCTATGGCAAAAGACATACTAACTTTATTTCTTTTTTCTGCCTTTAAAATGGTTGGACAGCCCTAGCTGGTTTGGCTCAGTGGATAGAGTGTCGGCCTGTGGACTGAAGGGTCCCGGATTCAATTCTGGTCCAGGGCATGTACCTTGGTTGAGGGCACATCCCCAGTAGATGGTGTCAGGAGGCAGCTGATCGATGTTTCTCTCTCATCGATGTTTCTAACTCTCTATCCCTCTCCCTTCCTCTCTGTAAAAAATCAATAAAATATATTAAAAAATAAAATAAATAAAATGGTTGGACAAAGAAACAATGATAACTAGTGGCCCGATACACGAAATTTGTGCATTGGGGGAAGGGTGCCCCTCAGGCCATCCTGCACCCTCTCCAATCTGGGACCCCCCTCGGGTGATGTCTTACTGCCAGTTTAGGCCTGATTCTGCAGGGAGATTCTGCAGGGATCAGGTCTAAACCGGCAGTTGGACATCCCTCTCGCAATCTGGGACCGCTGTCTCCTAACCACACACATGCTTGCTTGCCTGATCGCCCCTAACCACTCTGTCTGCCAGCCTGCTCACCCCAAACTGCCTTCCTGCAAGCCTTCTTGTCCTTAACTCCCCCCCCCTTGCTGGCCTGTTCACCCCCAACTGCCCGCCCCGCCCCCCCACCCCCCCACCCCATCCTGATCTCCCCTAACTGCCCCCCCTGCTGGCCTGATCACCCTTAACTGTCTTTGCCTCAGCCCCGTCACCATGGCTTTGTCCAGAAGGACATCGAGAAGGTCTCCCGAAAGGTCTCCTGGTCTAAAGAGCATATTACCCTTTTATTAGTATAGATGTTTAATAAAAATTGTCTGCAGATTATGCTAACACTGGAAGTGAACCACTAATTAATTTTATTTTAATCATCACTATTGGTGTACCCTGTAGGTGTAAAATTTGGCTTCCACACTGTCAGCATTTCTTGGGGGCCAGAGTTCAGAAATGTCATAGGTAGTTCTGAGGTCTTTGGCCTTGCTCTGAAGTTACTGGCTGCCCAAGTTATCACTCGAGGTGGTGAATTTTTCTACATTGTCTTGGTCTTTTTCTGGATCATTTTTATTCACTTCCTCATTTGGCCTGTGATCATGGCCACATATTGTTGGCTTTATAGCTTTCATAGGTTTTCTTGAAGGGGTAGGAATTTTTGGAAAGGCTCCTTTCCTTGAACTCCCTTAAAGACATCTTCGCACCCCCATGGATGTCTTTAGTACCTGGAAGGATAACAGAGTGAGTGCAGAAGGACATTGGTTTGTGAGGAAATGGCTGGGATGAAAGGGAAAAAAGTCTTCATGATAAAAATTATGGGGTGAGGATGGAATCTGCCAGGCCAGGGAGTCTTGGAGATATGCCACTAAAGAAGAGGAGGAGAAGTTTGGGTGTGGTCATTGCATCCTGGATACTGGATCTGGGTTAACAAGACTTCTTCCTCTTTTACCTTCTTTTGGTGAATGGGGTTGGTTGTTACATAACTGTGCTAGGATTTGGTGGTTTCCTGGTCATCTTCACCATGTCAAAATTTCCCAGGTCCCTAACCCAGGCCTCTTGAACATATGCTTTTCTCTAGGACAATGAGGGGCCACACCCCTAGGCTTTAATTAATCAGAAATCCTCTCCTCCAGCTAATGGTAGCTCTGGGAGAGAAACTTAGACATCATAGCACCATCCTGACACTTCCATGGGGAGGGGTGAGGAGGCCAAGATGCTTTGGTAAGAGAAAGGGGGAATTGCTTTAGCACTCGGAAGCCTTCTCAAACTTATTGACCCATGTTCAATTCTGATGGGTCACATGGTAGGGAGATGATGCTTCCTCCAAACATTTCCCTAGGCCACCCATTTCAGTGGTTCATTGTTCGTTCTCATCCTTCACCATTAGCTAGTTTTCATAAGATTTACCTAAAATCTTTTCAAGGTAATGTGACTGTCTCTGTGGAGATGTGAATCATCCTGCTTCCCTAGTACAGGTTGCTCTTATGCGCCTTGAAAATCATTCACTTCTTGGCTACTACCAGAGAAATTTTCCATTTCACCCCCCTTTTTCCAGTGTCACTGTGGCTCTCCCCAGCTTTCTGTTTTCAAGGTTGAAATCATTGCCTTTAGGCTGTCTTTAATGAATAGAGTTGCTCAACTGGTTATCTTATCTTTGTTTAAAAACTTGGGGGTGATCATAGTAGGTATAGTATCTACATGTGAGGTTTAACAGTATAAGGTGAATGAGGCAGAAATTTAAATTCCTGAAGTTGGGCTTCCTGTTTGTATGTTGAAAACTTCACCTCCCCCAGCCCCACCTCCTCAGGGAACTCAGGTAGTCAGACCCTTGGTTGGAGGGTTGCAGACTCTGGTTGACTGAGGACAGGAGGCCCAGGCCCTGTCAAAGTATGGATCAGAGGCAGGGCTAACGGACCCTACGAATCCATCTCAGCCCCTGCCATCAGGTTTTGGAATTGCTGGGCTTGGTACCGAATTTGACATAAACTGACTTCCTGCAGAGGACTCAGGACAATGAGGCCTTGATCTGAGGAGTCTGGCCTTGGCTCAACAGAGGGAGGATCCCAGGACCTTTCAGGGCTCAAGGTGAGGAACATAAGAGAGGAGGGAGGGACCCTGAACCCTAGAACAGAATCATCCTACCCAGGGTGGGATGACGACAACAGGCGATTTCTGCATCTGCGTCTCAGAGACTCAGGGGCTTTGGTATAGGGAGTAGGACCTCAGATACCCAGGCGAATGGCCCAAGTCCTGCCAGAGTCAACATTAGGATGTAGCGACCCTGGATCACATAGCAGGGGGGACCCCACAGAAGCCCAACCTTGTTGTCAGCCGTGGGAGTCCCCAGGTCAGGATGACCACACGCAGTGTTTCCTGACTTCTACAAACGGGTCTGAGAGATCCTGGGAGCATGGTATCAGGAAAAGGGCCCCTGGTCCACAGAGGGGAGGGCCTTCAGCTGTGGGCAGACTAGGGCCCGCGGGCCAGATCCGGCCCGTTTGAAATGAATAAAACTAAAAAAAAAAAAAAAAAAAAAAGACTGTACCCTTTTATGTAATGATGTTTACTTTGAATTTATATAAGTTCACACAAACACTCCATCCATGCTTTTGTTCCGGCCCTCCGGTCCAGTTTAAGAACCCTCCAGTCAAAAAGTTTGCCCACCCCTGGGGCCCTAGGTCCTGCTGGAGTCAACCACTGAGGCAGCAGACTGCCTGGGGCAGAGGCTAAGGACCTTGCTGGCCCGCTTTGCTCCACCCCACCCACCCCCCCAACTGGCCATTGGTTGAGCCTTCTGTCTTTTTGGACTTTATGGACCCTGGCTCTATATATATTAGGTTATCATTCACAGGGATGTTGCATAATGAAAATATAAAACTTTAAAACACATATTTAATTATCTAAATTAGTACCTTTTAAAATACATTAATTTTTTTTAAAAAAAAGAAGATTTTTCAGAGTTATTTCTTCATTATTCAGAGTAATTCAACTCTCCTGTGGTTTCCACATTTGAATGAACATAATCAACTCTCATCATTATACAACTCAGAAAAAAAAGACACCCTGATTTTTTAAAATTTCTTTTTATAATCAATTATAATAATTTTATGTGGCATTAGTTTGAGATATATTAATTTTACAGACTTCTTAATAATAAACTGAGATTATTAATCATTACCAGTCTTTATTTCAGATACATCTGACATTCTTGGTTGATGGGAGCAGTGGAGACCATGATAGCAAAGGCAATATTCAATGCAAATACTTAACAGGCAGCAGTTGACGGATACCTTTAGCAAAGCTTAATTTGCTTATCAATGCAATTCAGGAGAAATGCTAAGAGTAAACAAGTCTGATTACTTAAGATCATATTTCACATCATACCACACTTACCCATCCAGGGGTTATTTAAGTTCAGGTACCTAATGGCAAATGATTGCTTTTATAGGTCCAGCTGTAAACTTCAGGTAAGAAATTTAAATCAGTGTATAAGCTATATAAAAGCACTATGTAATAAACATTTGGATGTATTTTATATTTTCTTCTAATAGCAATATCAACCATTACAAGGTTGTGGGTTAACTTTTGGGTTGTTTTATTACTTCCCTTTGAAAAGTTTTTAGTTCTATTTTGAAATAATTTGGGGGATTTTTCCTCCCAGGAGTTACACTTCATAATGACTGAATACTAGTAGATATTGAGGAAAGTGTATTATAGAGGAATAAATTGAGAGTTTTTCTAAGTGTGAGTTCATTGGACCCTTTAAAAGTTAATCTATTTCCTACATTCCTACAAGTGGAAAGGTAATTTGTTCCTTCATTAGGCACACATAACATAGGAAATAAGACGTATACTAATGTTACGGTGAAGGCAAAAATGATTCTTACAAGTCACAATGGTCTTCAAAACAGCACAAGTACAGGAAGCAAGATGTCGTCCTTTCTGGGTATTTTCTTTCTTTAATATTGTGCAATGGATTATTTATATTTACATATTTCAACTTTATATATTTTAAATGTATATGTTTTATATATAAATGAGTTTTATGCATAATCAAATTTATTTATTAAAAATAGGAAATTTAAAGTTTCTCAAAAAAATATTGTTGTAGCATCAATAACCTACTGTGGTATTAATAAGTACTAAACTTGCTGCCTTTTTGTACAATTAATTACAGCACATCTTTTACTATCATCTATGATAAAAAACATTTGTATATACTAGCTTCTTTTCAAATATATTCATTTTTCTGATTTCACAAATATATGTATCATAGTTTTAGGTGTACCTTCTCAAAAATTTCCAGAAAGAAATTAGTCTTTCAGTGATGTTAAGCTCAAAATAATTAACATCACAAGTTTGGGCCTTCATTTTGGAAAAGTCTTTTGTTTACAACCTTTTTAAAACTTTATGGTCAACAATCTCTTCATTTAATTTTATAATTTCTTTATTTTAAGTTAAATTTAGGAGCACAAATCTAAAATTTACCTGAGCAGTTTGAGAAATCGCTTAAGACTGGTCACATTACTGTGCTGGGAAGCTGGAGCTGGTGCACTGAATCAAGAATGTGCAATCATGCCCTCTCTGCTGCATGAGGAGACACAAGACACAGGGGTGGCAGGTAGCACCTTCAGCATCCAAACTCCCACTTTGGGGCGATGAAACCCACTGGGTCATTTGGATTGAAGGTGCATGTTTAATACTCTCACACAATGGAAATAGAGCCATAGGATTTATTACTTATAGATCCCAGAAGTGGAGGTCACAGTTGAGCCAGGGAAAGGTAGTCCTCCATCCAGATCACACGCCAGCAGGAGACAGAAGCAGGCTAGCAAGCACCTATGAGTTATAAGTGGCTGGGGTGGACATCCCTAACTTTTCCCAGGCTTAACTCTAAGCGGTTATTTTAGAAGGTGCCCCAGGAAAAGTAAAATGGAATTTATGGTGAGCACTTATCTAAATGTCCAGATTCTGGAGGTGAGTTGGGTTCAGACTGTGAAATGCCTAAGCAGAAAAAGAAAGTTGTTCTTTCTCAAAAGTTGACTCTCGTGGCAATTAACTCCATGATGCCTAGCCACTAATCTTCAGGGAAACTCACAGTCTGGACAGTGGGGATATTAAAGCCTGGGCAGGGTTTTGGTCACCCAACAAATGCAATATTTGAAAAAAGCAAAAATGACAGTCACCAATATCCATAGGCAAATGAGGGTTTGAAAACCTGTTCTTAGACCTCAGCCACATCCCTTTTGTTGGGGTCCGGCCAATCAATTAAATCAAAGCCCTTGGGTAATGGTAAGGCAGGTATTTAATTTAAAACATGGGTGAGATTATGTAACACTTGTACTTATGGGGCCAACTTTTGTATATGTATATACATTTGTCAGAATTTTTAGTATTCATGTAATAGGTGGTACCCTTTATAAGCACATACACTTTTAGTTTTATCTAATAGGTAATCTAAATCTAAACAGTTATCCCGAACTATTCATACTAAAGAATCATGTTGTTGCTGCATTAATGCTCTTATGTAACAGACCAATGTGTTCAGCCAGGATGGCTGACAGGTTGATGTTTGCCTTAATGATTTTGGCTGCATCCCAAGTGTGTTGGCAACTATTCTAGTCCCAAAATAATGGGGATGGATCCTGCATAATTTTGACTTGAGAGGGGAGAAAGGGAGACAATTGGGTGTCCTGCTCAGTGATTTGTAAGGGTAGTCCCAGGGAGACTAAAGTACTTAGTTTGGACAGACAATATTTCCCAAGGGGCCAGCACAGAGTAAAAGGCATTGGTTGAGGTTAGAAGTGCACGTTTGGAGAGCCAGGTATGTGTGTGGCCCCGAGGCACAAGGCTCAGGATGGACATCAACTGTGTGCCCAGGGAAGCCAGAATAAATTAGGCTTCTCTCCAGATGGCTGGGCCACAGGGCCCAAAACCACAGGGATTGTGCTTTTTTGGACAAAGTATAGGTCATATTCATGTACTGTTGGTGCTTGGGTAGATATGGAGGATTCTGAAGGGCATCTGAAGGCTCCTGCCAGGTGCCACTTACTATAAGACAAGTGTCCTTCATGGGAACTATTGAATACCATAGAGAACATAAGGCAAATTACAGGGTAACGTGGGTGCTTTCTATTGGGCAAATGGAGACAGGGTCAGTAAATCAGCTGGGTAGGCCACTAACTTGGGAAACAGCTTTTATTGATCCCAGCAATTAAATAGGCACCCCAAAATAAGCTCTGGTTTCTGCTCATTGTATAAACATATTAAGACTATTGGAGTCTCATCCGGCTAGTGTTGCTCAGTGGTTGAACCAGGAGGTCACAGGTTTAATTACCGGTCAGGGCACAGGTTGTGGGCTTAATCCCCAGTGTTGGGTGTGTAGGAGGCAGGTGATCAATGATTCTCTCCCATCATCGGTTTTTCTATCTCTCTCTCCCTCCCCCTTCCTCTATGAAATTAATTTAAAAACAAACAAACAAAACACCTATTGAAGTCTTAAACAGAAGCAAAGATTGTGGAGCCCTGAGCAGTGACTGTGGGGAAGGGTGCTGTGAGGTGGTGTAGGTCCTGGAGAGTTGTAGGTGGAGGGCTTTGTGGTAGCAGCATCCACAGTCAGGGAAGGGTTTTCCCAACAAAACTTAAATTCACTAACTCCCAGGAGGATGCAGAATGTGGTCCAATCCAATGGGTGTGATGAAGGAAAGCAACTAAGTGAAGTATTTTGGGGCCCCTTAAAGTTGTGATACTTGACACATACCTTGGCTTTACGGAGCTCAAGTGTGAAGCAGAAAGCAGCTCGGCAGTTAACCTCATACTCGAGCAGAACGCATTATAGTAGGCAAGGGGGCTCTGGGGGAAACACATAGTTAACTCTACAAAATGCCACTCACAGGGTCATCAGCAGAGAATTTAGACAAATGTTCAGTTTGACACCCAGGTTCTGGGCAGAGCTCACCATCATTAGCCACTGAGTTTTCCTTGGTGACATCTCTGTCAAAGAAGGTTTTGGAGGCAGCATGTAGGATAAGGTTGTCCCCTGATGTCACAGGCTGGGGCACTGCCATCTCCAGTGTTGCTGCAGGTGGTAGGAGCCAACCCAGGAGGGCACTGAGGGTCCAAGCGGTCTAATGGGATCAAATAGATTTGGGACACTCTCATTAGGTTTGCTTGCATTTTGACAGCATTTACTGGTATCCCAAAAGTCTCAGTAAATTTTGGGGTCCTCAGGGGTGCACCTTGCAAATAATTGGGCGATTATTTCCTCCAAGACATAGGAGGTCTCCATCCATAATAGTAAAGGTTGGAGACACATGTGAAGCTTTGGTTTAAAACAAATTTAATTATGTGCTCCTGAAAATTTAATGCTTGGCCCTATATTACCTTCGATTAGTTTGAACTGCCTAAGTCTATCAGACAAATAGGATTGAAATTAGGATAATGTAAGGGTCAGTGCTCATAGGTCAGGATATTGGTGACTGTTGGGCAGGGTGGATGGCTTTTAAGCAATCATGACACTGCTCCCATTTAAGATACTGTAGAGGGCTTGAATTGCCTGGATAATATCCATACCTGGTAGCATTTTGGGTGCAGGGGAGTCTGACCTTTAACAGCACCCAGATATTAGGGTGGATATTCAAGGCAACACTGGAAGCAGCAATAAGCAGAGTGTAATGCAATGCCACAGATCACCAGAAAGCAATGGTTCCTTCCCAGATAGTGGGCCACATGCAGGTCAAAGGCATTGTATAAGGGTACAATCTGTGCCCACAATCCCACCCTCCTGGCCACCAATTATGTTGTGAAGCCAGAGTTGATGTATTAAATTAAATATGAAGATGATGACCTGCTGAATGAGGAGGCACAGGGGGATGAGTGTGTGCATGGGAAGTAAAATCCTAGGAGTTGTTTTAATTGAAGGTGCAGTTTCAATAGAAATTTCCACACAATGGAAATAGAGTCACAAGATGTATTACTTACAGATCCCAGAAGTAAAGCTGCACACTTAAGCTAGGGGAAGGACAGCCCTCAGTACTAGGTTACAAACCAGCAAGAGATAGAGGATAGGGTAAGAAGCACCTACCACTTATAAGATGGTTAGGGTGGAGGTCACTAATTTTCCCCAGGCTTAGTTCTAACTGATCATTTTTAAAGGCACCCTGTGAAAAAAAAAGTGGAACTTATGGTTGGTATCCTAAGTTCAACTCCTTATCTAAATGTCTATACTCTAGGTGTAAGTAGGATTATCTACATTAATAAAAGACAAAGATGCTAATTGGCCATACCTTCACTACACCCAAGCCATGCGACTATATGCAAATTAATCCAACCAGGATGGCTGCCGGCAGCCATGGAGCTATAAAAAGCAGGAGGCTTGGTTACCCCGGCGATGGAGGAAGCCAAGCTTCCCACCTGGCTGACTGTGGCCTCCATAAAAGGCAATAAAGTTTCAATTATAGAAGCTAAATAAATCCCAGATACCTGCACCCAGCCAGCCTCCATTAGGAGGTTGGGTGCCTGGAGGCTGTGGCCAGCCTGCAAACAGCCATCAGCCCCTCACCCAGGATGGCCACACCCTCATGGGATGAGGGTCCCTGCTGTGGGGCTTGGCCAGCCTGCAAACAGCCATCAGCCCCTCACCCAGGCTAGTCACACCCTCATGGGGTGAGGGTCCTCGCTGGGGGGCCTGACCAGCCTGCAGTCATCAGCCCCTCACCCAGGCTGGCCAGGCACCCCAGCGGGGACTCCTACCCTGAAGGGGCTGTGGCCAGCCTGCAAACAGCAATCAGCCCCTCACCCGGGATGGCCAGGCACTCTAGCAGGACGCCCACCGTGATCTGAGACATCCTCAGGGCAAACCAGCTGGCCCCCACCCATGCACCAGGCCTCTATCCTACATTATAAAAGGGTAATATGCCGAAACCGGTTTGGCTCAGTGGATAGAGCGTCGGCCTGCGGACTGAGAGGTCCCGGGTTCGATTCCGGTCAAGGGCATGTACCTGGGTTGCGGGCATGTCCCCAGTGGGGGATGAGCAGGAGGCAGCTGACCGATGATTCTCTCTCATCGATGTTTCTAACTCTCTATCTCTCTCCCTTCCTCTCTGTAAAAAATCAATAAAATATATAAAAAAAAAAAAAAGGGTAATATGCAAATTGACCCTAACATCAAGACAACTGGGAATGACTGGTCACTAGACACACTGACCACCAGGGGGCAGACGCTCAGTGCAAGAGCTGCCCCCTGGTGGTCAGTGCACTCCCACACAGGGAGCTCTGTTCAGCCACAAACCAGGCTGACGGCTGCCAGCACAGTGGTGGTGGCAGGAGCCTCTCCCACCTCCTCAGCAGCGCTAAGGATGTTCGACTGCAGCTTAGGCCTGCTCCCCATTAGAAAGTGGACATCCCCCAAGGGCTCCCAGGCTGCCAGAGGGATGTCTGACTGCCAGGTTAGACCCAATCCCTGGGGAGCAGGCCTAAGCCAGCAGGTGGTCATCCCCCTAGGGGTCCCTGGCTGCGAGATTGCACAGGCCGGGCTGAGGGAACCCCCTCACCCGAGTGCACACATTTTTGTGCATTGGGCATCTACTCCTTTATAATAAAAGCCTAATATGCTAAGTGTCCGGTCATCTGGTCGTCCGCTCAACCGATCAAAGCATAATATGCTAATGATATGCAAAGCTCAACCACTCGCTATGACATGCACTGACCACCAGGGATCAGACAGTCGACTGGTTGACCAGTCACTATGAAGTGCACTGACCACCAGGGGGCAGACGCTCTGACCAGTAGGTTAACTTGGTGCTGGGGTCCAACTGATCGGGACTGAGCAAGAAGGGCCAGACACGCCCTGGAGCCCTCCTGCAGTCAATCCTGGCTGGCCAACCTCCCACATACCTCACCAGCCCTGATTGTGCACCGGTGGGGTCTCTCAGCCTGGCCTGCACCCTCTCACAATCTATGACACCTTGGGGGATGTCAGAGAGCCAGGTTCGGCCCGACGGCCAAATGACCAGTCATTATGATGCACACTGACCACCAAGGGTCAGATGCTCAATGCAGGAGCTGCCCCCTGGTGGTCTGTGTGCTCCCCTGGGGGAGGGCTGTTCAACCAGAAGATGGGCCCACAGCTGGTATGTGCAGAGGTGGTGGTGGGAGCCTCTCCTGCATCCGTGGCAGTGCTAAGGATGTCTGACTGATGGCTTGGCCCTGTATTACCAGGGATGGGTTTGAACTGCCTAAGTCTATCAGAAAAATAGGATTGAAATTAGGATAATGTAAGGGCCAGTGCTCAGAGGTCAGGATATTGGTGACTGTTGGGCAGGGTGGATGGCTCCCCTCTGGGGAGCGGGCCTAAGCCATCAGTCAGACATCCCCCGAGGGCTCCTGGACTGCGAGATAGGGCACAGGTCGAGCTGAGGGACACCCCCCAGTGTACTAATTTCATGCACTGGGCAGCTAGTCATACTATAAAATGACTAAGCAGTAACTGAGAAAAGCAAAGTGGTTTTTTCTCAAGTTGTTTTTCTCAAAGTCACAATTAATGAGATATTTTTTTAATCAAAAAGTTTGTTTGTGTAACACACTGTACAAAGTTTCCTTTGTACACACTGCTTATCACTCCTGTCCAGATACTTCTGTTAAAAAACAAACTTCAACTATGTACATTTTATAGGTCTTACTGGCTTTATTCAGCAATTCATGATTCGGGCAGCATCCCATCTAGCAGATAGAAAGGAACTCAGATGAGTATCAAATACATACCTCTAACAAAGATTTGCCTTGTAGTTGATAACGTGACATGATACACTCTAATGGGGCACTCTGTCCCAGTCGTGAATGCTGACAACTTGAAAAATAAAGGCCAAAGTGAGGCAACAAGCATTTATTTGAGGTCAAAACAAACTGAAATCCATGGGGATAAATTCAGGAAGGAACCCAAATTGTACCCCAGTTATGGGGGTGAAGGAAAGGGGTTTTTATGAGGAAGGGAAGGGAAATAATTGCATGGATAGAATAGAGGAATTTATATTGATGCTAAAAAGCTAAATTAGTTTTTAATTATACATGGCTGGTTGCTGATTAAAAATGTCAAAATCATCAGTGCTTGTGGTGAGGAAGTCTGCTTTCCTATTAACTTTACAAACAATTTTTTTTAAGACAATGATGGTTTGACTCAAGTCCAAAGGTTATTTGCTCAGTTCAATCATTTGAAATGTATAAGGAACAAGATGTGCAAGGGATGGTGGGTTCTGTTTTTGTAATGGCTACATTTATATCAATTTTTTCAACCCAGTAGGCTTTGGAGCCAAAGAGCCTTAAGGCAGCTACCATCAGTTCCTTTCTTATTTTGTTCTATGAACTTACCAAGTTACTCAGCTTTTCTGACCAATGTTTTCTTCTTTGATGTGGAAATAATTATTGTTTGTACTTATTGGATATTTTTTTAAGTGCAAAGTAAATGACATTAACATATGTACAACACATTACAAAATGTCTGATAGGTAGTGAGCAGTTAACAAATGTTAGCAACTATGAAAGGCTGAGTCTAAATGGAAAGTTGTTGTTATTCACACAGGCTAGCTGGCTTTTTGAGCAGCACTTCCCACAGAAGCATGCTTGACTTAGCAAGTCTCTCCTAAGAGCTCTTATTTACCAGTAGCATTACCCATCATCTCAGGCATATGGACTCATACACAGTTTATTTAATTATATACCATTTTTCTCAGTGATTTATTAAGATAAAGTAGTAATAAATATTATACTTACTAGGGCAGGGGTGGGCAAACTTTTTGACTCGAGGGCCACAATGGGTTCTTAAACTGGACTGGAGGGCCGGAACAAAAGCATGGATGTAGTGTTTGTGTGAACTAATATAAATTCAAAGTAAACATCATTACATAAAAGGGTACAGTCTTTTTTTAGTTTTATTCATTTCAAATGGGCCAGATCCGGCCGGCGGGCCGTAGTTTGCCCACGGCTGTACTAGGGGCATGATTCATGAAATTTGTGCACTGAAGGGTAAGTCCTTCAGCCCGACCTGCACCCTTTCCAATCCGGGAGTTTCTGTCTGTCATTGCAATCATATGAGTGAATTGTCTGAGACCCCAACAGAGTTTGGTTTTGTGCTCACAGAATAGTAGAGATCTTTTTGTTTTCTTTGCTCCATTGGTGAAGATTTCCTAGAAGTTGCAGGTTATCTTCCTTTTAATTTTTCCTCAACACTCTGACTTTACTTATGTCTCTCACCTATGCTTTCCCTCTAACCCCCACCCGTAACAGTAACTTGCTCCAGGTTCACTTTCTCTAGTGTCTAGGAGATCATGCAATGCAATTGACACCAGAACCATGATTCCCAGCATTCCTGATGCTCCCCGTGCTCTGGACTTCCACTTCCATTCCAGGGGCTGCCACCAGAACTACAATTCCCAGAACTGCTGGTGATCCCCACGCTCTTGGTTTTCACTTCCGGTCCAGGGGCTGCAGAAATGAAAAGGAGTGGGAACTTCAGCCTCCCCCAGGCTGGGCTGATAGGACCATACACTTCAGTGGTGTCCCTGGGACCCAGGCTGTCGGTACCTGCAGTGTAGGCTTAGAGCAGCTGGGGGCGGGAAGGCCCAACCCAGGCCACTCCATGCCTGTGCACGTGTGCATTGCCCGCAGGCCTGTCATCTTTGTCAGGTTAATTTGCATACTCTCTCCTGATTGGCTGTGGGCATCACAAAGAGGTGGTCAATTTACATATTTGTCTATTATTAGTATAGATTGTGTTTGTACTTCACATTTTAAATCTTCTCTTTGTAATCATCTTATCCTATCTAATAAAGAGGGACTATGCTAATTGACTGCCATGCCCTCACAAGGATGGTGGCACCCACAGCCAATAAGGAGGGAATATAATAATTGACTTCCCTGCCCTCAAAGATGGTGGCGCCCAGTCTCCTCAGACCCCCAGCTTCCCAGGGCCACCCGAGGCTCAGGTAACCAGGGCCGGCTAAGGCTTACGTTGCTGGAAGTGGCAGCAGTAGAGGTGTGATGGGGCGTCACCTTCCCCTGATCACCAGGTTGCCTCCTGCCCCTGAGGACTCCAAGACTAAGAGAGGGGGCAGTCCGGGCTGTTGGATTCCCCCTCCAGTGAATGAATTTTTGCACTGGGCCTCTAGTCTATTAATAACTGGTAACTACAATAATAGGATCTGGAGAATATTATACTAAGCAAAATAAGCCAATCAGAGAAAGACAGCTATCACATCATGTCACTTATATGAGGAATAAATGAACAAAATAAATTGATGAATAAAATAGATCCAGAGACATGGAAGCATGGAACAGACTGACGAATGTCAGAGGGAAGGGCCAAGGGACTCAGGGGGAGAGAGATGGGGAAGGGGGGAGAAATTAACCAAAGAACTTTTATGCATTTATGCATAACCCATAGACACAGGCAATAGTGTGGTAGGCCTGGGAGGAAAGGGGCAGGAGTAGATGGGAGGGGGTTAATTGGGGGGAAAAGGGAACATCTGTAATACTTTCAACAATAAAGAGATATTTAAAAAATAATAATTTTTGCTAATGTAACTATATAAAATGTAAAATATCATAAATCCTATAGAATTAGCATCTCTATGTTCTAAGCTAACTATAGAGTTTGCATCTCTACATTTCATGTCACATCTGAAGTATCAGTTCCCAGGTCTGAGTGTAGAGTTCAGATATAGAGTGGCTTCAAGAAATCAAATATAGTAAGAATTTAACAATTATGAGATGCAAAGAAAGGGTTGAAAGATTAAGTTTAAGAAAAAGAATCATAACTAAAGCTAAAGCAGTAAGTTGACAGGTACAACACACGTTGCCCATAAACCTATAATTATCATAAACTATGATGCTACCATGACAAGTAACATTCGTTAGAGAGAACGCTCTTAAGGCTATCACTGGTTTGAATCAAGCTGAAAAATAATTTGTCTTTCCTTTTTGTTTTAAACACAGAGAAATTTGTCTGCATCACATCTCATCAAATTTTCTATGTCAAGCCACATCATGTTAGAAAAATCCATTCTGCTGTTGTCTCTTCAGATAAGTCTCCTGGGAGTCACTCTTGGTGGGAATGTTCTGATTTGGCCAATGGAAGGTAGTCATTGGCTAAATGTTAAGATAATTATAGATGAGCTGATTAACAAACAGCATAATGTGACTGTCCTAGTTGCTTCTGGTGCACTTCACATCAAGCCCACTTCCAACCCATCTCTGACATATGAAATATATAAGGTGCCCTTTGAGAAAGAAAATGTGGAAGAAACGCTCCATACGTTAATTTTTACATGGATGGAAAATAAACCATCTCCTTCAACCATTTGGAGATTCTACCAGAAGATTGGCAAAGCCTTCATGGACTTCCATGCGCTGAGTAGAGAAATCTGTGATGGTGTTCTCAAAAACCAAAAGCTGCTGGAAAAGCTGAAGAAAAGCGAATTTGATGTCCTGGTATCAGATCCAATATTTCCTTGTGGTGATATAGTAGCTTTAAAACTTGGAATTCCATTTGTGTACACCATGAAGTTTTCTCCTGCATCAACAGTGGAAAAACACTGTGGGAAGACACCATACCCTCCTTCCTATGTTCCTGCTGTTTTATCAGAACTCACCGACCAGATGTCTTTTACTGACAGAATAAGAAATTTCATCTCCTACCATCTACAGGACTACATTTTTGATACTCTTTGGAAAGAGTGGGATTCCTATTATAGTGAAGCTTTGGGTAAGTAACTTTCTTTGTATTATTTAAATTAAAGCAAACAGAGCTCTTTTTGTTTCCTATGATAATTTTTAATCATACCTATCGATAACTATTATTACCATTTGTTAACAGTAAAGGACATAAAATGCAATATGCTTTGGAACTATATTTTGTTGTTTTCTAATTTTAGGTACTTGAAGATACCAATTGCATATTTTTATGTGTAACATACAGAGACAAATACAATTTTTAATTTAGGACTTGATTCCCATTTACATATTGCATTGAAAATAGAAATCACCTAGAAACTTCAGTGGTGTGGGTGAGGGGGGGGGGGTGGGAGGGGAGCTGAAAAAGATTAAGCTTTCTATAAGCCCATTATTAAATAGACCTTTGTGTCTGTGTGTGTGTTTCAAACACACATGTATATGAATAATCTCTGATCATTGCTCATAGCCTTCCTACTGTTTATCAGGCACTCTCTTGGATAGGGAGGTACAACAAAGACTAAGATGGAGTTTCTGGCTTCAAGGATTTCACAGTCAAACATAGAAACCCTATGTAATAAAGTTGGAATATGCAAATTGACCATCACTTCATGACAAAGATTGTTGCGCCCACAACCAATAAGGAGGGAATATGCAAATTGATGCAATAAAGATGGCGGAGGCCCAGCTGGGATGCTTGCATTGTCAACATGGCAACAACTCAGGCATTCCTCCTCACGCTGGCTGCTCCAGGCCTCTGGGCAGAGCATGAAGGCGGAAGGTGACTCTGGGCCAGGTCAAAGGTAGAAAGGGGCCTCCGAGCCAGAGAGAAGGCAAAACGGCGGCTCCTGGCTGGAGCAAAGTTGGAAAGGTGGCTCAGGCCAGGAGCAAAGGAATAAAGGCAGCTCCGGGCCAGATCGAAGGCAGTGCCAGCAGCCAGGGGAAGGAAGGCCTATTCTTGCATGAATCTTCATGTATCGGGCCTCTAGTTAGACATGAAAGGGAATATTTACAATATGAATGGCATGGATAATGAAAATATATATAAAGAACAGAAACGGTATAAAGGAGATAGGCAGTATATGACAGGACAGAGTGGTACTCTGAAAAACTTCAGAGTTGAGATGATACACAAGGAAATTTTTAAATAGTAAATATAAATTTTCCTGAAAATGAAGTGTGTGGGGAAAGAAACAGTGTGCCCAATATTGTGGAATCTAGAAATAGAACATGTGTGGTAGGTGTTATTGATGAGTCAGAATTTAGGAAGGTCAAAGTATAAGGTACAGAGGTATGGGATAAAAAACTTTGAAGATGTCAAGAATGAATGGGTTACATAAATATTTTCCTTTTATAAAATTCTTTATTGTTGAAAGTATTACATATGTTCCCCTTTTCCCCATTGACCTCTCTCAACCTGTCCCCACCCCAAGCCCAGGCCTTTATCCTCTTATTGTCTGTGTCCATTGGTTATTCTTATATGCATACAAGTTAATTGTTT
The DNA here is from genome assembly GCF_964212035.1 of Myotis nattereri. Taxonomy (NCBI): domain Eukaryota; kingdom Metazoa; phylum Chordata; class Mammalia; order Chiroptera; family Vespertilionidae; genus Myotis; species Myotis nattereri. Next base: position 187,607,491 of record NC_138075.1, read on the forward strand.
GATCTCTTCCCATCCATCCACCCTCTCCTGCCTTTCTTCTGAGGTTTGACAGTCTGTTCAATACTTCTGTGTCTCTGGATCTAGTATGACATACAAGATGCTTTTCAAAGCATCTTGTATGTCATGCTAAGCATCTTGATTTGTATCTTAGAAGTAACTGGGAACAATCTGGAGGGATGTTTTATGACTAGATTTCATCCTATATAATAAAAGCCTAATATGCTAAGTGTCCTGTCGTCCGTTCAACCTATCAAAGCATACTATGCTAATGATATGCTAAGGCCACTCAATTGCTCACTATGACGTGCACTGACCACCAGGGGGCAGACTCTCCGACTGGTAGGTTAGCTTGCAGCTGGGGTCCGGCTGATTGGAACTGAGCAAGACAGGCCTGACCTGCCCTGGAGCCCTCCCGCGGTCCCTCCTCAGCTGTCCAACCTCCTGTGTCCCTCCCTGGCCCTGATAGTGCACGTGTGGGGTCCCTCAGCCTGGCCTGCACCCTCTTGTAATCTGGGACTACTCAGGGGATACTGGAAAGCCGATTTCAGCCCAATCCTGCAGGCCAGGCTGAGGGACCCCACTGGTGCATGAATTTGTGCACCAGGCCTCTAGTTTTATATAAAATATATGGACAAATGTGGACCTAGAGTGGACAAATGTTAGACTGTAGGCTACTGCATCACTTCAGGAAATATGTGAGGAAAGCATGTTCTACTGAAGTAGCTTATGAACTAGAAAAATAATGCAGATGGGAATACATAGTAACACACTCAGAAGAGCAAGCTCTTGAAAAACAATTTTTGCTTACATGTGTGACTACAAAAAGTAATTAAGTTTCTTTGTACCTACACTTATTTATCCCATCTCAGATAGGGCTACTACTAAAAGGACTATATTAGTTAACCAAAAATATTTTTAAAAGATAAAATCTGTTCAATTAGTATTCATTGCTAAACAGGTAATATTAAAACAAACTGATAGCTAATTAGTGAGAGTGTTATAAGGGATGAGAAAGAGATTAAATTATTTATTTTTAAATTGAGATATAATTGACATATATTAATGTCAGGTATACAGCACAATGATTAGATATCTATAATAATAAAAGCGTCCTTCCGGACGACCTTCCAGACGAAGCTGGGTCTACAAGAGAAGCCCAGGTCCCGGGTGCAAGAGGGAAGACGGTGCCAGCATCCAGGGGAAGGGAGGGCTACTCTTGCATGAAATTCATGCATCAGGCCTCTAGTTTGTATATATTGCAAAAAAATGATCACCAAAATCAGTCTGATTAACACTCATTACCACACATAGTTACAAGTTTTTCCCTTGGGATGAGAACTTTTAAGATTTACTCTCTTAGCAACTTTAAAATACACAATACAGTATTATTAACTAGTAACCATGCTGTACATTATATTCCAATAACTTATTTATTTTATAACTGGAAGTTTGTACATTTTGACTCCCTTCACCCATTTTGTCCATCCCCTACTCCCACCTTTGGCAATACCATTCTGTTCTCTGTATCTACGAATTTGGTGTGGAGTTTTTTTGTTTGTTTTTATGTTTCTTTTTTTTTTTTTTTTTTGAAGCTTCCACAAATAAGTGAAATCATATGGTATTTTTTTTCTCTGTCTGATTTATTTCACTTGGCATAATGCCCTGAAGTTCCATCCATGTTGTTGCAAATGATAGGATTTTCTTTTTTTATAGCTGAATATCTCATTGTATATATAAACCACATTTTCATTATCTATTCACCCATCATTGGACAGTTGAGTTGTTTCCATGTCTTGGTTATCTATACTAATAAAAGGGTAATATGCTAATTAGACCAGATGTCTTCTGGACGTTCTTCCGGACATAGCCATGGTGACAGCAGTTGAGGCAGAGGCTGTTAGGGGCGATCAGGCCAGCAGAAGGGAGCAGTTAAGGGTGATCAGGCCAGCAGGAAGAGACAGTTAGGGGTGATCAGGCAGGCAGACAGGTGAGCAGTTAGGAGCCAGCGGTCCGAGATTGCAAGAGGGATGTCCAACTGCCGGTTTAGGCCGATTCTGCAGGGATCAGGCCTAAACAAGAAGTTAGACATCCCTTAAAGGGTCCCAGATTGGAGGGGGTGCAGGCTGGGCTGAGGGACACCATTCCTGTGCACAAATTTCATGCACTGGGCTTCTAGTTGTAAATAATAGGCTATGATCATAGTGGTCCAGACATTTCTTTGAAACAGTGATTTTTCTCTCTTCTTTGGAAGTATACTCTAGAAGTGGAATTGATGAATAGTTATGGAGTTCTATTTTTAACTTTTTCAGTAATCTCTTTAAAGTTATGCAGGGCATAATATTGTTTTGATCAACAATGAACCAGATATATGAGTGTGGTCTCATAAGATTATAATGGAGCTGAACATTTTCTATCACCTAGTGATGATAGTAGTAAATATTGTAACATTGTAACACAATGCAATACTCCTGTGTTTGTAGTCATGCTGGTGTAAACAAGCCTACTGTGCTGATAGTCTTATAAAAGTAGAACACATAAAAACATGTACAATGCATGATACTTGATAATAATGAACTCTGTTACTGGTTTATGTATTTACACAGCTATACTTTTAATTATTATTTTAGAGTGTACTCTTTGTACTTATTTTTAAAAAAAGCTTGCTTCCTGGCCAGGTAGTTCAGGTGATTAGGGCATGGACTTGATAAGCCAAGGTTGCCAGTTCAGATCCCATGTCAGGTCACATACAAGAAGCAACCAATGAATGCAGAAATAAGTGGAACAATAAATGGATGGTTCTCTCTCTCTCAAAGAAAATGAATTTTTAAACAAAGCTTGCTGTAAAACAGTGTGCCATGTTACACTAGCAGCAGCCTCCTACACCTTGTGTTTACTGCATCTCTTGATTGCATTATTTTCTCTTATGATTGATTTTATCTCACTTTTTTAAAATATAAATTTAGTGTAGCCAAAATATAGCATTTAAAAATTCACAATAGTTTTAATTTGCAATTCTCTGATGATTAATGATGTTGAGCACCTTTTCATGTTAATAGTTGGCCATTTGTATATCTTCTTTAGAAAAGTATCAAATCTTCTGCCCAATTTTTCCACATTTTTGCTAATGAGTTGTATGAATGTTTATATATTTTGCATATTAACACCTTATCACACCTATGATGATCTGCAAAACTTCCCATTCAGGAGGTTGCCTTTTCATTTGTTGATGGTTTCCTTTGTTGTGTTGATGCTGCTTTAGTTTAATGTCATCCCATTGTTTATATTTGCTTTTATTGCCTTTGCTTTTGGTTTCAAATCCCATAAAAGTCATCATTAAGACCAATGTCAAGAAGCTTACTGCCTATGTTTTCTTCAAGGGATTTTATGGTTTCAGGTCTTATAATTAGGTCTTTAACCCATTTTGAGTTAATTTCTGTGTCTGGTATAAGATAGTGTTCAGTTTTATTCTTTTGCATATGGTTGTCCAGTTTTCCCAACACCATTTATTAAAGAAAATTTCTCTCCCCATTATATATTCTTACACCCTTTTATATAAATGGATTGACCATACAGGCATGAGTTTATTGGTAAGGAGTGTCTTAGTGTTAGTTCTAGTTGCTGCATCACCTTCTCTAGATATGTTAAATAGTTGCCCCCAGATTAAAAAATGGATTTTCTCTTGGAAATGTAAACAGAGACCTATTTATCCTGTCATTCAGAGAGAATAAACATAGCTAAAATGAGGGTTATAAACTATCCTATGATGATAGCAGTAAATAGTCAACATCATGGGACTAAAAGTGAATAATAGAGGATGACGAAATTGTCATTATATGAGCCAATAAAACTGTTAATATTTCAAAAACCGTTCATTTTAATTTTTATTTTTATATTTTATTTTTTTTTACAGAGAGGAAGGGAGAGGGATAGAGAGTTAGAAACATAGAGAGAGAAACATCGATCCGCTGCCTCCTGCACACACCCTACTGGGGATGTGCCCACAGCCAAGGCACATGCCCTTGATGGGAATCGAACCTGGGACCCTTGAGTCCACAGACCAAGGCTCTATCCACTGAGCTAAACCGGTTAGGGCTCAAAAACTCTTTAATCTCCTCATGCATGCAGTAAACTAACAGTGACATCGAGTCTGTGCAGTGTCTCAGTTCATAAAATAGAGGAAGGTAAGTGGGGAGTTCTTTGCTCACTAGATATGTCCCCATTTTTATCTCATTATCTAAACTTTTATAAATTGCTCCTTCTCAACCTTGAAGTAATGGCTATCATGATTACACTGCTTCTATTCATCCTGGTGAGATTATCCCCAGATAAACCTTCCCCATGCTGGCAGTCTCAGTATCACAGGTTCCATTGCATTGTGCTGGTAAATTAATGCTGGTAATAAAACCACTCACATGAGACTAATACTCCTTAACAATTTGTTTATGGGAATGTAATGAAGATTTCTAAAAATGAGCCTAACAGTCTGATTTTGATAATATCATGTTTCTAAGCAAATTATACTTTTCTGACTTAGCATGACTATTTAAGTTTGTTTTATTAAAACACATCCTTATTGATGCCCAGGAACATGAACACTCATACTCAAAACACCAGGAAAGAAGCAATAGCACAGACATCGCAGAGTAATTTATTTTTGTGCAAGTCTTTGTACATGGGATAAATGTGAATGATAAATAGAACTCATGTGTAAAAATAACATTTCCAATTTGTAATTTGAATTTACTTTTGCTTTAGCTTGGCTGCTCTAAGCAAACTCATTGCAAAGAATCCATATGCACTCAGGTGTCAGGCTGTCACACTTGAGTAAACAAACAGACTCTGTAAGATTAGTTTTCTGCAGTGTCATGCAATTAGAACCTCAAAGTGAGTCCTTAATCTTTGTTAATTGCTAGAAATTGGATATTATAATGTCAAATTACTTCTTTTATTTCAAGTCACGGGTATTTGGCTCAGACTCCTGGATATTATTTTAGTAATAGCAGTTAACATTTGTTGATCTCATCCTATGCCACAGACATTGTGATAAGTGCTTCATGTGTATTATATCTCTTTATCCTTGCAATAAATTTGTGAGGAAAAACACTACTATTACAGATAAAAATGTTGAGGCTTAGAAATATCAAACATGTTAGAATAAGATTATATAGCTTACCAGTTTGAGAAAATAGTTTTCAAAGACTTAAAGATGTCTTTCTGACACCAAAGCTTCTAAAAAAATTTTTCTCTCCTTTTAAAATTTCAGGTGCAAATCTAGAAATTATTTAGAATATTTTTGGTTTAAACTTTCTTGGTGCTTTCTTCTTCCTTTCAGTGCATTTAGCCTTTGAAATCTGCAGTTCTATTTCTCATCTACTTGAGATTGCTGATTGGAATTTAATTGGGCCATGTTATCACTAGGGAACTTGCTAGTCCCTTAAGCACAAGTCTCCAGGTGATTCGGTTGCCTGGAGAAATTTGCCTGAGGATAGTTTTTGAGTCTTAAGAAAGCTTCTCTTTAAAATAAAGAAAAACCTGCTGCAGATTTCAATATATTTGTTTAAAGTTGAACCAGGTAAATTTTGTTCCTATGTTTGTATTAACAACAAAAAAGCCACAAAAATGAGGGAAACATTTAAGGAAGAATAATGTGGCATTTTAATGACAGTAAAAAATATTTATAATCCATAAACATTACCTATTGCTACCAACAGTTTTATACTTTGGCCACTATAAAAACAAACAGGTTTTTATTTGTATGAGTAATCTTTATATGTGAAAATTTTATAAATACCTAATGTAGTATTATAAATAATTAAATGAATGATTTCTGAGAACGCCATCTATAATAACAATAAATTATCTTGCAAATATATTAATTTAAATATAAAAAAACAGATCTTCAAAAAAATTATGCTCATAATATTTAGATTTTTGCATGAACTAAGTAGTCACAGACACAGGTAATTAACATAAAATAAAATGATAGAAATTGAACAAATTAGAGTTTATATATTTCCAAAGTGTTTTATTTACAGTAGAGTGAACATTTTATTTATTTATTTAAAAATTTATTGGTTTTTTTTTAGAGAGAGAGAGAGAGAGAGAGAGAGAGAGAGAGAGAGAGAGAGAGAAAAGGATAGAGAGAGAGAGAACACAAATGTAAGACAGAAACTTCAATCTTTGGCCTCCAGCATGCGTCCTGATGGGGAATCAAACCTGCCACCTTTTGGTGTACAGGACGATGCTCCAACCATCTGAACCACCTGGCCAGGGCTACACTGAACATATTAAGGAGCTTCTCTTTCTGTTCTTTATGAGCTTTCTTTCCTTTATTTTTCTATTTTTTTCTTCCCTGCATATTTTTCCCTCTAGATCTGTCAATACTATCCCAGGTATTAACAGCAGGAATTAATAGTTGATTTCATTAATGGTACTTTATTACAAAGGCTATATTCAAAAGATTGTTATGTTACACTACCTTTGGCCTTCCTCTCTCTCTTGATTTATTTTCCTTTCTCTCCCTCTCTTTCTTCATTTTTTTTTCCTTCCTTTACTCCCCATTCCTTCCTTCCCTTCCTTCCTTCCTTCCTTCCTTCCTTCCTTCCTTCCTTCCTTCCTTCCTTTCCTCCTTCCTTCCTTCCTTCCTTCCTTCCTTCCTTCCTTCCTTCCTTCCTTCTTTCCTTCCTTCTTTCCTTCCTTCTATCTTTTCTTCCTTTCCATCTTCATTTCTTTGTGTAAAAAAGTATTTACTGAACAACAACCAAGTCTCTAAAACTTTCTGTATATTGGGAATATAAGAGTTAGCAAACAAATTAAAATCTCTATCCCCATGAGCTTACATTCTAGTAAGAGAAGACAAATGATAAACAAAATAAATATGCAAAATATATAGAATGTTAAAGTGTAATATATGCTGTATAGTAGGTACTGGGAATAGGATTACAATTTTAAATAGGATGGTCAGGAAAGGTCTCAAATGAAAGGGTGACCTTTGAACAAAGAACCAAGGGCAGTGAGGGTGACAGCCAAAAGGCTCCCTGGAGGAAAAGCTCTCAGGCATAGATAAGAACAAGTACAAAGACCTGTGTAAGCCATACATGCAGTAATATTTTTACTGGAATTTAACATTAATCGTATCCTTCACAAGCAGGATTTGCATATGTGTATTTTTTCTTTCCTTGATGTTAGAATATTCTTCATCCAATTTTCCAACACTTAAATTTTTGAAATTCTTCACAGAATTGGTCTAGAGGGAGAATATTGAACATATCACACATATAAATAAGACATATGCAAGTTAACTAAAATTTGCATATACTTTTGAAAATATGGTAATTAGAATTTTGAAAGTAAAATTTTGTTTTAATATTCTTTATGATGCAATTTAACTATATTTTATTTACTTCATAATTCCAAATTTCATATGCCTCAAAAATGTATTGTTCTGTAAATTTATATGTTAGTCACATAATTATTTTCTAAGACATCCAAAATGTGTTCAATAATAATTATCACTACCCATATATGTATCACATGCTCACTATTGTAGGTACTGAATAAGCTAATAATGGGATTACAAAAGGTAAGGTTGTGAAGGGTCTTGAAAAGAACATAAGATTCTTAGCTCAAGTTGAACCTGCTGTGGGATCTCTGACAAGGCCAGGACAGATTATATAACGTGTGAGAAAGCATGTTCCAACTTCTCATTTCCACAGGACAATCTATTTCAGAAATCACACAGGTTGAGAAATTCAGTGTAGTATTTACTTAAATCCTTCATGCTCCTCATGTTATTAAATCTATTTGAATTATATTGTCAGGAAGAACTGGTATAATCCAATTTGTCTTTTGTTTTTAATTATATTTTTAAAGTATTAATGACACCTGGTAACTGTAAACTGATCATAAAATAGGAGGGGAACCTGATATTTAATATTATTATCTTTGAATACAGGAGATTTAATAACATGTAAAATTTCTGTGCAGTTTCCATTTCAATGGTTGTGCTTCACTTCTGTGGAGAAAATAAACCAGAAAAACAGTATGATTAACAGTGGTAAAGAAAACCCCCAATATCTATATTGAAGGAAAGAGAAGGAAATAATAAGGAAATATCTAACTGCACTAGTTAAAAAATCCTGTTTTATTTATCAGGGAAGAGGTCCTAAATCTTATTGAGGAAGCAAGTAAAAATGATCATTAGCTCAATTTTAACTATGTTACTAACACTTAAAGGAACAGGCATGTTTACAAAATATGACATCGCTGCTATGCATTTCCAAGAATGCATCTATTGATAAATCTCACCAAGGTGCAGTGTTCCATGAGGCACTTTCAGATTGCACTGATCTCTTCCCTGACCCTTGAACTGAGAGATATCCCACACAACATATAGAAAATTCTTATGTGCGGAGGATTTGGGACTAGCCTTTGCTGTACCTATAGAAGGCAAGGGCTTGAACACTGTAGTGAAAATAGCTAAACAGTAAGACAACTTGGATGGCCCCACTTTGCCTGTGTCTTGGCTTCCCAGTCTTCTCTCTTCCCAAGTGCACTGCCGATCAGGAGAGCAGAAAGCCCAGTACTAACTTATGCACTACTTGGCCAGTGTAGCTTACTTTTACCTGTCAGTACCATGTCGGCTCTATGCTGGCCTCTCTTTCCATCTATGTTAGATAAGTTTCCTAGAAGTAATGCTACCTATTCCAGCCCATGGAAACAAAAAAGCCACTGAAAATTTTCCCCCAAACCCACTTGCCTAGAACTGGGCTACATTATTCCCAACATTATTTACATACTAGAGGCCCGGTGCACAGAATTTGTGTACTCAGGTGGGGGTGTTCCTCAGCCTGGCCTATGCCCTCTTGCAGTCTGGGACCCCTCAGAGGATGCCCACCTGCTGACTTAGGCCCACTCCCTGGGGGATCCGGTCCAAGCTGGCAGTCAGACATCCCTCTGGAAGCCCAGCAGCCCTCGGGGGACGTCCACTTGCCAGCGGGGAGCAGGCCTAAGCTTCAGTCAGACATCCTTAGTGCTGCTGAGGAGGCAGAAGAGTCTCCCCCCACCACCTCTGTACAGGCAGCCATCAGCCTGGCTTGTGGCTGAGCAGAGCTCCATCTGTGGGAGCACACTGACCACCAGGGGGCAGCTCCTGCATTGAGCGCCTACCTCCCTGGTGGTCAGTGTGTGTCATAGTGACCAGTCATTCCCACTTGTTCTGCTGTTAGGGTCAGTTTGCATATTACCCTTTTATTATATAGGCTAGAGGCCTGTTGCATGGGTGGGGGCCGGCTGGTTTGCCCTGAAGGGTGTCCCGGATCAGGGTGGGGTCCCGCTGGGGTGCCTGGCCAGCCTGGGTGAGGGACTGATGGGTGTCTGAAGGCTGGTCACACCTCCTTCGGGGTGGGGTTCCCCACTGGAGTGCCTGGCCAGCCTGGGTGAGGGGCTGATGGCTGTTTTCAGGCTGGCCACACCCCCTTCAGGGTGGGGTTCCCCACTGGAGTGCCTGGCCAGTCTGGGTGAAGGGCTGATGGCTGTTTTCAGGCTGACCAAGCCCCCTGGCGACTGAAGTTCCAAGTCTCTTCTTTTTTTTCTTTTTTTCTTTTATTCTGGGATTTATTTACCTTCTATAATTGAAACTTTGTAGCCTTGAGAGGAGCTCAGAGCCAGCCAGGGTGGGTGGGAGGGAAGCCTCCTGCTCTCTCCAGCTCCATGGCCACGGCTGGCTGAAAGCAGGTATCTTGGGTTTATTTACCTTCTATAATTGAAACTTTGTTGCTTTGAATGGAGCTCAGAGCTGCCACGGCTAGCGGGAAGCTTGGCTTCCTCCATCATTGGGGTAACCAATCCTCCTGCTTGCTCCAGCTCCGTGGCTGCTGGCCGCCATCTTGGTTGGGTTAATTTGCATATAGTCCCCTTGATTGGCTGGTTGGCATGGCTTAAGGTGTAGCAAAGGTATGATCAATTTTCAGTTTGTCTTTTATAAGTATAGATATGCGATCTCTCACTCCCTTTTGGAGCCCAGTATTTTGTTAGTTTTTAATGTATCCCACTCCCATTGTAAGCCCCATTCCCAACCTCCCATCCTCTTTTCTGGAAAACTTGGATCTCTCTGTTCATCTTCTGTCACACGAGTCTTCTAATTCTTTCCCATGTACAGCTTTGCTGTGGTCAGTGCTGTGAGGTGTTCTTAAATTTTCTGTAAACTTTCTTTTGAAGTAAAACATAAATTGAACATTTACAGCTCATTGATGTTTCACAATGTGAACCCACCCATGCAACCAGCACCCAAATCCAGAAAAAAAAGACTGTTACAACCCATAACTCCTCTTCATTGTTCATACCAGCCCCTCTAGGTTTGAACACTTTCTTGACTTCTAACAACATTGAGTAATTTTGCCTGATTTTAAATTTTGTATTAATGAACCACACATTATCTACTCCCATTCTAAGTCCCATGATGCTTCTTTTATTTAACATCATGTTTACTATATTTGTCTAATTGTAGCAAATACAATAATATATTTGTTTATTATATTTGTTGCATGTAATTATAATTTGTTAATTCTCACAGTTATATAGATTCTATTGAATTAATACACCACATCTTACTTATACATTATACTGTTGATGGACATGTAGACTATCTAGTGTTAGCTATTTATGATAAACAATGCTATAAACATTCTTGTACATGTCTTTTGTAAATATGCATGTGCCATACTGTTGGGTTTATTTATAAGAGTGAAATTGCTAGGCCATAGCATATGCCAATGTTTAGCTTTAGTAGGTACTGCTAAAATCTAGTTTCACAAGTGCTTGTATCAATTAATAACCCTACCAGTGATCCACTGGAATTCCATGTTTTCTCCATTCTTACTAACATTTAGATATTTTTTATTTTTATAAAATGTAAACATTCTGTTGATGTATAGCATTATCACTTTTTTATTATTAAGGGATAATTGATCTATGGCAAAAAAAATAATTACGTAAAGATTACAGTGTGGTTTATTTTGACAAAGGTATATACCTCTGTGACTATCAGTCTCTTGGTTCCCTCTCTAATGAAAGCTACTCTCCAGACTTTTTCAGATACTGAGGAACTCCTGAAAACTAATATCTTAGTTTTCCTTCTTATTCACTTCTATTTTTATTTTCTTGGATTTTTAATGCATCCTTTAATCATTTTAATTGTAAAAGTGACATAATTACATTGTCATTCATGTTAAGTTTGTGATCATCTATTCTGGAATCTCTGATATAGTTCTCTATTCAGTGATTCTGCAGGTAATTAATGCCTTTGCTAACTGTACCATCGTTATTGCTAACAATAAATAGAAACTCTTAATAAACACCTGCTTGGTACCAAGCACTTTGATAGGTACATTGCAGATGTTGCTAATCCACAACAAAAACATCCACGAACTATCATTATCTGCCTTTTAGACACAATGCATTAGAAACTCAGAAAGATTAGTTGCTGTGCTCACGAAATATGTCATTGAACAAGATAAGAACCTAGAAATAGTTAATCTTCTACATAAAGAAACGTATGGTTCCCAGGAGTAAGCTGCTCGAGAATGTCCAGAATTTTAATTTTAGAAGTCATGCATAATGAAGAGAAAGAAGCAAGGCCGCCTGCCTTAGTGCGTGGTGATCTGGTGTGTCCTGTGAGAATTCTCGCATCCAGCTTTCCTGAGGATACTGCTGTGACATTCTTGTGACACAGTTTGTTTTGCAAGTTTAAAACTTTTAAATATTTTGGTACGAACTGTCTGAGTTCTCATACAGGAGTGCATGGTTGGTCCTGGGTGCAGAACTTTGCTCTGCCTTATACAAGGTTGCAGCCTCAGGAAAAGCATGGAGGGCCCAGGCCCAGGTGCTTTTGGCCTCTCCTGCCTGTTTACATTGCCATGGCAATTTAGAAATTCAGCAGGTTCTTGAATAATTTTTTCATTCAATTTTGTTTTGTCATAATCAATGAGAGAAAATATTATACACTCCCAGCAGGGGTCGCTATTTGCACGAAAGATGTGCAAATTAGGTGAATTAATTGTCCCAGTCTAAGTGAGGTAGGGATGTGTGAGTGTGTGTGTGTGTGTGTGTGTGTGTGTGTGTGTGTGTGCATCCTCTGATGGAGTGGCCTCCTTTGTCCAGAGTGTGTGGGTTCCTGCCCTGTGGCCTGAGCTGCTGGCATGAGCCCCAGCCACCATGATCCTGAGCTGGAATAAGTAGGTTGAAAATAATTATCTTACTTGCTTTTATTAATCTTTCTTCAATATACTCACATTTAACTCAATATGTAATATTATATAAGTGTTTTGGGTCTTCATTTGTGTTTGATGTTTCTGTGATCAGAAATATGCATAGAACTACTGTTTATGTCAATTAGCCTATGGTAAAATTGGTTTCATTATACGTCATTGCAATTAAACTCACAGTTTCCAAGAACCTACTGATGATGTTAAGTGAGGACTCATTTAACTGTATGTATTTTGGATATTAATCCTTTGTCAAAGCTGTTGTTTGCAAATATCATCTCCCATTTTTTCAGTTACCTTTTTGTTTTGTTGTCAGTTTCTTTTGCTCTGCAGAAGCTTTTAAGTTTGATATAATCGCATTTATTCATTTTTGCCTCTACTTCTCTTTGGGGTCAAATTTTCTAGGAAAAAAATATTATGTTATCTAATAATACTCCAGTAATGAACTACTTCAACCTTTGACTAACTAGAACCTTGCAAATAATATTTCAAATGATTGTATTTCTGGTGCCTGTCGCTATGTTGGTTCTCAGTTATGAAGCCCTGTTTCCTTGGAAAAGGGAGCTGCTTATTCAACTTGGAACTTTTTCTGGGAGAAGCCTTTTAACCCAAGTGTCAGAATTTCTTCAAAGAGGCTTTTCTAGTTTGGCTGTGAATTGGAAATCCATGATAGCTGACTGTGCTAAGGATTCTAAGGAAAGAATGCCAAGTGAAACCCAGAGATTTTCCTTGCTGTAACATCTGTGTTAAGTAATTCATTTGTACAGGTGAGGACTGATAATCTAGCATTACATGAATGTATGTGTGGGCTGGGGAGACTGGTAAGCGTTCAGATTTCCCTACTCTCTCACTCCTGACACACACTGTGTATTATTCAATGAAACAAGTCCTCTTTTGGTAAAAGTTTTTATGTCAGAATTCCTGTTTTTACTTTGTTTAATAAGTCTGATATTTTACTTTCTTAGCAATTTTGTATTTCACCCAGAATTTTAAATATTTCTATTGGACATAAAAACATGTCTATAGCTCTAAATTTATGCAAAGGGATTCTCTAGGAAACCTGAGTTCTTAGTTTTCTTTTATAATAAAGTAACTTAGATATTTATCCAATAATACATTTATTTTGAGGTCAATATCTGAGCTGTATTTATATGTCATTGTTCTTCTCCAGCTTTGTTTGTGCTGTTTATAATGTATCATGAACCTTGTTATATAGTGAGGAGATAAGTTTATCAGTCCTTTTTTTTATCATTTCTGGGTTACTTATCTTGTATAAAAGGACTTTCATCTTCTAAGATTATAACATAATCTCAATGTTTTTCTAGTGGATTTATAGCCCTGTCCTATCTTCCTGTTTCTGAGGCTTATTTGGACTCTGCTTTCTACCAGTTACCAACTGAACTTATGCAACGCCTAATTGTGCAAAAGAGTAAACCTCCCCAATTCCTGACCCTAGATTTAGCTTTGCAACTTCTAAACAAATCTACTCTGGATTTTTGTTTTTCAATATAACAGAAACATTCTCAAGGAATTTGAAATTTCAATAATATGTCTCTTTCAAATTAATGAATTGTATATGATTTTATAACTAAATATAACCCTGGATATAACTATGTCACACTTAGAACACAGAATTATTAATATTATCCTTTACTTCCAAATGATACTTTTCAAACAGCTAAATATCATTCTTAGAGATTTAAAGTATTACTTCTTCATTTCCTTCCTCCACCAAACAACTTCTTTCATAAGCTTTGTGTCCCTCCTCAGTTCATCCTTATCACCTAAGATCCATCTCCCTTATAGGTGTATAATAAGTGTTCGCTTAACTGACTCATTTTCTGCAATAATCTGTAAACTCTTTTTGAATTGGAATTGTATCTTATTTATCTCTTTATTTCTTGTGCATTTATAGAATCTGGCACATACTTATGCTAAAATTGCTTCTTGAAGGAATGACATATTCAAGGATTTGAAGACAAATAGGGTTGAATGGATGGATGGATACAAAAATCTATATTTCTAATTTACCACCCTCCCTCTCTTGAGATTGAAGCGTTCACGAGTCAAATTGGTATCTCCACAGACTTGTGCAATCATTAATTCACACACTGCAGGCCAAAAACTCTTCCTATAGCTTCTCTTTCTTTAGTGTTTCATAATTTCTCTAGACTCATTATCATCAAAATTTATAAAGAACTTACAAAACTCAACACCAAAAAAATAAACAATCCAATTAGAAAATGGGCAAAGGACCTGAAGAGACACTTCTCCAAAGATGACACACAAATGGCCAAGATATGCTCAACATCACTAATCATTAAGCAAATTCAAATTAAAACCACAATGAGATATCATCTCACACCTGTCAGAATAGCTATCTTCAATAAATCAACAAACAGCATGCTGGCAAGCATGTGAAGAAAAGAGAGCCCTCGTGACTGTTGGTAAGAATGCAGTTTGGTACAGCTACTGTGGAAAGCAATATGAAGTTTCCTCAAAAACATTAAAAATTGAACTTATGACCCAGTGATTCACTTCTAGGTATATATCCAAAGAATCCAGAAACACTCATTTGAAAGAATATATGCACCCTTATGTTCATTCCAGTATTATTTTAATAGCCAATATTTGGAAGCAGGCAATTGCCCATCTGTAAATGAGTAGATAAAAATCGTTGGTGCATTTACACAATGGAACATTACTCAGTGGTAAAAAAAAAAAAAAAAAAAAAAAAAGAAGGAGGAGGAGCAGGAGGAGGAAATCCTACCTTTAGTGATGGTATTTATGTACCTGAAGAATATTATGCTCATTGAAACAAGCCAGTCAGAAAAAGACAAGTACCATATGAGTTTACTTACATTGAAATCTAATGAACAAATAACCTAACAGACAAAATAGAAAGAGGCTTATAGACACAGAAAACATACTAACAGCTCTCAGAGGGGGAGGGTTTTGAGGGACTGGGTGATAAAGGTAAAGGGAATAAGCAAAAAAGAGAAAACTCACAGTATGGTGATTATTAGAGGAAAACGTAGGTGGAGGGAGGTAGAACAGGTTAAAACCAGGATAAATGATGATGGAAGGAGATTTGACAGTGTGGTGAACACAAAATACAATATACAGATGCTGTGCTACAGAATTGTATAGCTGATACCTATAAAATTATATGAACCAATGACACTCCAATAAATTCAATTTGGAAAAAAAAATGTTTGTTTTTTTCTTCACTGCTCTGAGTTAACCTCAACTCTAAATATACTGAAGTGATGTTTACTTAAGTGGCCATAATTTCCGCATAGTCATTCTTTTTCCTTCATTTACCTTCAGAACCCTCCTTTCACCCTGCCATCTGGGCTCAGCTGAAATGCCTCTTCCAACCTGAACCTCTGTCTAAGTTTCTTCACAGTGGAGTGACAGCTTCTTCTGGTGCCCTGAAACACTATATCTAGTATATTCCTCCTGTTATTACATACTATATGTCTTATCCACATACCAGCAATACCAGCATGTAATTATCTTTCTGACAAAACCTATGCTGTATGTTTCCCCAAATTATCAATCATCTTGTTTCATAAGATATACCATGTTATTTACTAGATCCACTCAAATGGGTTACTCTACTATATTTTAAAAATTGCCAATTAAATATATTTTTTTCTATTTTAATATAATTAAAGCAAACTGCTAGAATACTGCAAACATTGCCTACAAAATATTTAAATATTTCAGATCTTCTCCTGAACAAGTATCATGTTGTAGTGGGCCCAGTCAACAACACTGACAACGTTCTGTGCAGCTGTCAGTCACCCGAGCAGTTAATTTTTAACTTTATGTTTAAATTGCCACTTCACCTCTGTGCCCAGCAAACATTCACCCGCAGCAGCGCAGTGGGTGAAAGAACCCTGCCATGCTGTCCGAGAAGTGGATTTCAGCGGCTCTGCTGCTGCAGCTCTGCTGCACTGGCTCTGGATCCTGTGGGAAGGTCCTGGTGTGGCCCTGTGACATGAGCCATTGGCTCAATCTAAAGATCATTCTGGAGAATCTTGCAGACAGGGGGCACGAGGTGACTGTGTTGGTTTCTGCAGACTCGCTCATCATTGACTACAGTAAGCCTTCCGCACTGAACTTTGAGGTGATCCCTATATCTCAGGAGGGAGATTTTTTTGCAAATAAACTAAATGACTTCTTAGACTTAGCCACTACTGTCATGCCAACAATGTCACGCTGGCAGTCAGCAAGAAAATTGCAAGAATTTCTTCTTCAACTAACTGGACGTTTAAAACTTTTGTGTGAGAGTGTAGTCTACAATCAGACACTCATGAAGAAACTCCGGGAAACCAACTACGATGTAATGGTTATAGACCCTGTGGTGCACTGTGGAGAGCTGATTGCTGAGTTGCTGGAAGTCCCTTTTGTGTACACACTGAGGTTCTTTATGGGTGGCACTCTGGAGAAATACTGTGGGAAACTCCCAGCTCCACCTTCCTATGTCCCTGTTGTCATGGGGGGACTTACAGACAGAATGACCTTCCTGGAGAGAGTAAAAAACGTAATGCTTTCCCTTTTCTTTGACTTCTGGCTCGAGCCATACGATATTCAGCTTTGGGACCAGTTTTACAGTGAAGCATTAGGTAAGAGGTTATGCTTTCCATTCTAAAGTAGTTATTAAAAGAAACTTGGGAAGTTTAAGAATAGTCTAGGAGAACAAGAGGACTATATTTTAAAACTTGAGTTTCTATTTAAAAGTCTATAATTTATAGCAATAAACTGTTAGCAGCATTAACGGGGAAGGGGAAGTGAGAAACATTTTATTATGGTTACTCTTTTCTTTACAGTCATCTAGTCATTTGGTAAGATACTTTGATATTTAATAGATTGCTTTCAAAACAAAACAAAATATGAAACATAGTAATTAATGTAACTCCAAATCTACACTTATATTTATATAACATTTAAAAACTAAATACTAAAGTGTTAAGGGAATCACATTTAGATGGGAGACATAAAATTTCCAAGACAATGTTCCATACACATATTGCCCTTGAAGACCTTCCAGACAGACAAGATGTGGAGATGGAAGACAGTGATATTGATCATCCTGTCCCTTGTAGGCCTAAGCTAATGTATGTGTTTGTCTTAGTTTATAATAAGAAAGCTTAGAAAGTTTTAAAAAATTTAAATATAAAAAGCTTACAAAATAATTGTATAAAAAAGAAATTATTTTCGTAAAGCTGTACAAAGTATTTGTTTTAAGCTGTTATTACAAAAGAATTAAAAAGTTGAAAACACTAAAAAGCTTATAAAGTACAACAGTTAAAGTAAGATAAGGTAAATGTATTATTAAAGAAAAATATTTTCATAAGTTTAGCATTGGTTAAATTTACAGTGTTTATAAAGTCTACAATAGTGTACATTAATGTCTCGGGCCTTCACATTCACTCACCACTGACTCACTGAGCAATTTCCAGTCCTGCAAGCTCCTTTCATAATAAGATCCCTATACAGGTATACCATTTTTTAAAATCTTCTATGCCATATGAATGCATTACCTCTTCTACTTTTAGATTTATTTAGATGCACAATACCTGCCACTGTGTTACAACTGCCTACAGTATTTTGTGCATATAAATAACTTACGGACATATGTTTTATGGGTTTGTACCCTAGGAGCAATAAACTATACCATGTAGCCTAAGTGTGGTGGAGGCTAGACCATCTAGATTTGTGTAAGTATGCTCTATGGTGTTCACACAATGAGAAATAGCCTAACTATACATTTCTCAGAACATATTCCCATCATTAAGAGACACATGACTTTATGTAGAAAATATGAAAGAATGTACCAAAAAACCCTTCCTGGAACTAGTAAGAAATCATAGCAGGAGTACAGTATACGAGATTAATATGGGGAACTCAATCACTTTCCTATACACCAGTAATAAACAATTGGAATTTGAAATTACAAACACTATCATTTATAATAGTACCCCCAAAATAAAATAAAGATCTATATGAGGAAAACTATAAAACTCTGATGAGTGAAATTAAAACACTAAATAAATGGACAGATAGCCCATGTCCATGGAAAGACTCAATATTGTCAATGTCAGTTTCTCCAAACTTGATCCAAGAATCAATAAAATCCTGATAAAAATTCCAGCAAGTTATTACATGGAAATTAACATACTGACTAAAGTTTAATGGCAAGACAAAATATTCTGAACAGCCAACACAATATTTAAGGAAAAAAACAAAGTTGGAAGATGATCACTATCCAATTTCAAGACACATTATAAAACTAGAGTAATCAAGACAGTGTGGTATTAGCAAAAGAATAGACAAAAAGATCAGTGAAACAGAGGAGATCTATGTAATAGAAACACAAAGACAAGACAGTCAATTAATTATTGTCAAAGAAACAAAGGCAATTCAATAGATAGATAGTCTTTTTAAAAGTAATCCTGGAACAACTGGATATCCACATGCAAAAAATAAATAAATATAAACACAAACCTTTTAAGCTTCACAAAATTTAACTCAAAAATGAACTATCCATAGAAATGTAAAATTCAAAACTATAAAACCCCTCGAAGATAACATAGGAAAAAACCTAGATGATCTTGGGTAGGGCAAGAACATTTAGCTACAACATCAATGGTAAAAATCCATGCAAGACAATGAATAAGCTGGACTTTGTTAAATTTTAAAAATTCTATTTTGTGAAAGTCAATGACAAGGAAATGAAAAGATAAGACACAAACTGGGAGATAATATTTGCAATAAACATGTCTGATAAAGGACTCATCCAAAATATTTTTAAACTCAACAATAAGAAAATATAAAACCTAATTTTAAAATGGGCCAAATACATTAACAGATACCTTGATAAAGAAGATATACAGTTGGCAAAGAGATAAGCATATTAAAAATGCTCCATATCATTTTTCATGAGGCAAATTTAAATGAAATACCACTACACATTTTTAGAATGACCAAAATGTAGAACACAGATAACGCCCAATGCTGGTGAGTTATGGAACAACGACTCTCCTTTTTCATGAGTGGAAATGCAAAATTGTACAGCTACCTTAGACACCAGTTAGGAGGTTTCTTAGAAAATTAAACATAGTCTTACCATACTATCATGTTCCTTGTATTTACCTAAAGGAGTCGAAAACTTATGTTCAAACAAAAACTAGCAAATGTATGGTTATAGCAATTTTATGCATAATTGCCAAAACAAGGATATATGGGAACTATCTTGACCTTCCCAAAAATTGTTTTTAAGATATGAATTTATTTATGTATACGTAAATATAAATGTATTGTAAAGTATTAAATTTTAAACAGTGATTTAGAAATTATGTAAATTGGTTTACCCTCATGCCTTTGGAATGAAATTAATAACTTAGGGAGCCTAGAAATGTTGTCTGTCAATATCAATCCAGCTAACATGACTTACTTCTGAGAAGTTGGTAACTATCTCCCATGAAATTCTTACCTGTATATCTCATCTACCTGAGCCATTTTGCCATAAATTCAGGCTACCTCTAGGAATTTTTTAAAAAATCATTCCAGTAGACTCAGATGTACGATTAAAATAATGTATTCTTCCAGCTGCTGTGGCTAAGTGGTTGAGCATGGACCTATGAACCGATCTTCAGTGGAGGGCATGCAGGAGGCAGCTGATCAATAATTCTCTTTCATCATTGATATTTCTCTTTCTCTCTCTCTCTCCCTCTCCTTTCCTCACAAAAATCAATAAAAATATTTTTATAATAGTAAAAATATATTCAAACAATAACAATATTGACATGGTAACTAAAATGAAATGACCCCTTTATGAATTATACTAGAGGCCTGGTGCACAAAAATTTGTGCACTCGGGGGGGAGGGGGGTTCCACAGCCCGGCCTGTGCCCTCTCACAGTCTGGGACCCCTCGGGAGATAAGACCTGCTGGCTTAGGCTTGCTCCAGGGTGGCAGAGGGCAGGCCCAATCCCTAGGTGCAGCCCCTGGTTGGGCTCAGAGCAGGGCCAATTGGGGAGTTGGGGCGCCACCTCCTGTCATGCACAGAGCAGGGCGGGTCGGGAGGTTGCGATGCCACCCCTAGTCACGCTCAGGGTAGGGCCGATTGGGGGTTTGGGGCACCGCCCCCTGTCACACTCAAGGCAGGGTCGATGGGGAGGTTGCGGCGCCATCCCCTGTCACGCACAGAGCAGGGCCGATCAGGGTGTTGGGGCACTGCCTCCTGTCATGCACAGAACAGGGCCGATCAAGGGGTTGAGGAGATCCCCCCTGTCACTCACAGAGTAGGGCCGATAGGGGAGTTGGGGCACCACCCCCTGTCACACACAGAGCCAGAGGGCGATCAGCGGGTTTGGTCACTGCCTCCATCACGCTGATCCCGGTGCCGGTGCCGGGAGGCCTCGCTGCTCCGCTGATCCTGGTCTTGGAGGCCTCGCTGCTCCGTGGATCCTGGTGCTGGGAAGCATATTACCCTTTTACTATATAGGATAGAGGCCTGGTGCATGGGTGGGGGCCAGCTGGTTTGCCCTGAAGGGTGTCCTGGATCAGGGTGGGAGTCCCCACTGGGGTGCCCGGCCAGCCTGGGCGAGGGGATGATGGCTGTTTGCAGCTGGTCACACCCCCTTCAGGGTGGGGTCCCCACTGGGGTGCCTGGCCAGTCTGGGTGAGGGGCTGAGGGCTGTTTTCAGGCTGGCGGGTGACTGAAGCTCCCAACCTGTCCTTTTTTCTTTTTTTTTTTTTATTCTGGGCCAGCTTTAGCTCTGAGGCTTGGCTCCAGCTCTGAGGCCTTGGCTGCTGAAAGCAGGTATCTGGTTTGTTTGGGTTCTATAATTGTAACACTGTTGCGGTCCTGCTCACTCCAGCTCTGAAATCCCGGCTGGCTGAAAACAGGGATCTGCATTTGTTCTATAATTGAAACAATGTTACGGTGTTGCTGGCTGAAGCCCAGCTGGCTGAAAACAGGTTTCGGGGGTTTTGTTTAGCTTCTATATTTGTAACAATGTTTCTAAAACTGCAAGCTCAGAGGCCGGCAGCAGCAGGAGGGGAACATTGGCTTCCTCCATCACTGAAGCAAGCAAGCCTCATGTTCGCTTCAAGCTGCCTGGCTGCCGGCCGCCATCTTGGCTGGCAGTTAATTTGCATATCACCCTGATTAGCCAATGGGAAGGGTAGCGGAGGTACGGCTAATTACCATGTTTCTCTATTATTAGATAGGATGTTATTTTCACAATTTTCCACTGTGTTCATTACTCATTTTGTGTAATATAATGGTAGGGAAAAGATGGGTGGTGAATTTTGATTCTATATTTTTGCTTCATAATTTCTCAGTAGGACATATAAAATGTCTTATGAAATTACTTATGAGCTTCTACATACTTTTGCTCAATTTCATTCTCTTCACTTTTGATTGGCTTTAGATTTGATACTGTGCTGCTGCAGATACAGATTTTCAGTGAATACTTTAAGTTAGA
Organism: Myotis nattereri; assembly: GCF_964212035.1. Lineage (NCBI taxonomy): Eukaryota > Metazoa > Chordata > Mammalia > Chiroptera > Vespertilionidae > Myotis > Myotis nattereri. The sequence continues at coordinate 187,629,256 of NC_138075.1, forward strand.
TCTTTCTTAAAATGTAGCCTACAGGTTATGCACAATAATTTTCCCTAGGGGGTTGCTAATCAAGCAGGATATCACACAAATGGAACAAGACTTCTAAAGGGCATAAACGTTTTGGCATAGTAGCTGTGAGGCGGTGTTCTCATCTAATTTCTGCCATCTTCAAGCTGAGTGTCTTTGCGCAATGCTTCTTCATTATCAAATTAGAGCATTTGACTATACAACCTGAGACACATATTCATACATACAAAATAATGACTAAAAAGAGCCTACCTAACCTGGGGTGTATATGATCACTAATTTCTATTAGAATCCTCAAGAAAGGAGGATTGTCACAAAAAGGGAGGATTTTCTTTCCTTAGATACAAAACATGTTTTCTGTGTATAAAAATGGTTGACTTGGTCATTTGCCAATACTCTTCCAACAAATCTAAAATTAATACTTAGACTCTGTCCCTTTCAAGAAATACCATTTAAAGGCAACATTAAAATAAATGTGTGATATCGGAAATGTGTAATGTATACTTCACATTCTAAAAGGAGTCATACTGGGTATAATTCCTACCAAGGAAAAAAAAGGATGAATGGATTGACGTTAATTGGATTTGTCTCAGGAAGATAAGGTAAAATGATATTGGTGGGAGTCTTCAACAATATGAGTAAATGAAAAAGTATAAGAATCTAGATCAGCGGTTCTCAACCTGTGGGTCGCAAACCCTTTGGGGGTCAAATGACCCTTTCACAGGGGTCACCTAAGACCATCTGAAAACACATATATAATTACATATTATTACATATTGTTTTTGTGATTAATCACTATACTTTAATTATGTTCAATTTGTAACAATGAAATTGGAGGTCACCATAACATGAGGAACTGTATTAAAGGTTCATGGCATTAGGAAGGTTGAGAACCACTGATCTAGATGGTGGAAATATGTTCCTGACAGGAAATTAGAAAACTATTGAGAGGTGATTTGGTGCTAACATGATGGGGTTAATGTATCATCTGCCATTTAATTGGAGGGAAACAGTGAACATAAAATTCATCAGTACTTGGAGTTGTGGTTACATTTTTTTTATTAATTTGATCTTTGTGAATTTATTTTATTCATTCTTATTTGATTTTATAAAATTTATTTTATTGAATGTACTATTTTACACATTACTGTTCTTTCACTATCCAAATATTATCTCTTTCTCCTTCTCTCCCTCCTTCCATATTACTTTAAATTCCCTTTCCTTTTAAAATCTAGACATAATAGGTAATGTTGAGGGCCTAGATTTCTCTTTTTTCCTTAATAGCACATCAGAAAAGTAGTGGTACATTTATTTTCCTAACAAACATATATGCTAATAACATCCCCCCAACTTTATTTTCTCCAGGAAGACCCACTACGTTATGTGAAACTATGGGGAAAGCAGAAATTTGGCTAATGAGGACATATTGGGATTTTGAATTTCCTCGTCCATACTTACCTAATTTTGATTTTGTAGGAGGATTGCATTGTAAACCTGCCAAACCGTTACCTAAGGTACGTCTATTATAGTGGAGGATTTTGTGTAACATATGATAAAAATTCTGATTTCCCTCTAAACTTTACAGTCTAAATAACAGAGATGTGCTGCTTGGTATCTTCAGTTTGCTACTCAAAATTTATTTTCCAAGTCATAGGAGTCTCTTATGAGTGATATTACTTTTTTGTTTGGACTTTACTTTGATATTTAAGCTGAAGAATGAAGTGATTTAAGGAGCGTGTTAAAAATATCAGTGGGTCTATAGTGTGGGTACTAGACTGAAGAAACAGGAAACTAAAGAATTGGAAGCCACTAAGGAGACTGCTGTAGTCTTCTTAACAAGCGTGATGGAATTATGAATAGGGACACTTACTATGGTTGTTTGCATGATAATGAAGCTTTTGTGAGAACTGTTGGGTAGATTACACAGGATTTAGTCAGTAGAAGTAAATATTGCCAGAAGACATGGCTTCTTGGATAGCACTGGCCTTTGCTGAAATAAGAAACAATTAATGTGATACTTATCTTTCTCTGACTTATTTTGCTTAGCGTAATGCTCTCCAGCGCCATCGAAGCTGTAACAAATGGTACGAGTCCCTTCCTTTTTACAGCAGTGTAGTATTCCATCGTGTAGATGTTGATCTCACTCATTTGTGGATTATAACATAATATTAATATTATAATATTATAATATTATAACATGAACAACATAAACTGATGAACAAAAACAGATCCAGAGACAGATTAGATGCTCAAACCTCAGAGGGAAGGTAGGGGAGGGTGGGGATAAGGGGGAGAGATAAGTCAAAGGACTTGTATGCACGCATATAGGCATAACCAATGGACACAGACACCAGGGGTGTGCGGGCATGAACCGGAGTGGGGGGTGGGGGAAATAGGGGGGATAAGGACACATATATAATACCTTAATCAATAAAGAAAACAAAATTAGCTGAAGGCAAAATAATTCACATGGTACTTTCAAGAGGAAGATAAGCCAGTCAGAGAAAGATAAATATCACATGATCTCACTCTTTGTGGAATATAATGAACAACATAAACTGATGAACAAAAACAGAACCAGAGTCATAGAAGCATTGAATAGACTGTCCAACCTATGAGGGAAAACAGGGGACGGGGAGGGTAAGAGATCAACCAAAGGACTTGTATGCACGCATATGAGCATAACCAATGGACACAGACAAGGTGGGGGGAGAACATGTGCTAGGGGTGGGAGTGGCCAGGGAGAGGTCAATAGGGGAAAAAGGAGACATATAATATATTAAACAATAAAGAACTTAAATTAAAAAAATATATATGAACAAAATAAAAGGAAAAGAAACAATTAATGAAACACTATTTTGAGATGACAATCATGAGTTCAAATTCACTTTAAGGAGATAAAGGAATTTTGAGACGTAGATTTCTAGAAGTTGTATGAGTCATACAAGGTTTCTGTCCCAGCAGAGCATTAGAAATAGATTGGGAGTCATCAACATAACTAGAAGTCATAGAACTAAGAAACTCAATTGTTGGATTGGTTCTTTAAGACCATGATGTCAGTTTTTTTGGTTGTTTGTTTTTTGAATAAAAAAAGGAAATTGTATAACACAATCCAAAGCTATAAAAGAATAAATATGGGCTGCCAAAAATGTTGGAAGAAAACAATATTGGGAAACAAAAGAGTAATAACTATCTTGTATTTAACTATCTTTATCCATAGGGAGTGAGGAAACACTCATTTGCTTGGGTTGTAGGTAAACTAAATAATCACTGTTGAAGGTTGCAGAAGAAATGGTGTTCCCAGTAGCGTTCTTGATTTCCGTTTTGGCTAAGATGCGTATTTAACTTTAAAATATCATTTCGGGATTCTGAATATGGTTTTCTTACCAACCAGTTACAGCTTCAGGAAAATTCTATTGAGTGTTATTACAGGAGAGAGTTAACAAATATCTAACTAAAGGTAGAGTAAGAGACATGACACATTCTGTGGCTTACTACATAACACCTTGACACACTATTTTGTTTATTACAATTTCATAAAACCAACTCAGATGTGTTTCACAAGAGGGAAGAATTTTTCCATTTCAAACCCAATTATTAATATAGATATTTGAGCAAATGAATACCAATCATGGCTTATATCTCTGAAAAAAAAGAACTAAACCAGCCACTGAATACACAGAATAAAAAAAAAAAGCCATGGGAGACAGTTAAATCAAGAATCCAAATCAGACAGGTAGCTATGTAAGTTTTAATGTGTGTGTGTGTGTGTGTGTGTGTGTGTGCGTGCGCGCTGTATATATTTTTTATTCAATCATATGCTTAAGAAGATAAATAAAAATGGTAAAACACCAATTCCTGTGATTTCAGAGATATTCTCCTAAGTTTAATTAAGCTAAAAATAGCAGTCTACTTTTGTGGCATCATCTTTCCCCTGGTAATTTTACTAGCCTTATATTGAGATATGTCAGTGATCACAAGACAACCACAAATAATCACAAAGAGATTTCATCATCATCTCTAGCGATTGACATTCACATAGATTGCAATGTGCAAAACCCCAATCCAAGACTTTCCAGTGTTCAACCTGAACAGCTGTAAGCAATGAATTTTATTTTGCAGAGAAATGTATATTTTACTTCTGTACTAAGGCTCAAATTAATGGCATGCAGTTAGTGTCACATTCTTGTGGAAAGAGAGTGAATCACTGTTTCATAAATTTATCATGATTATAGCAGGTGTTTGACTTTGTTATCACATTTTAAACCGATTATTGTATATCCCTTTTTTAAAAGTTCTATTTAGCCTTATAAATCAGGGAAAGAATAAATATCAGACAAATATCCTAAACTCTTAACAGAAAGTTAGATCAAGTCATTAATAACTTATTGCTTGTAAACTGGCATGTTTAAAAATTTTAAAGCTTAGTTCTAAACCCCTTTTGGGGGGTTTCCCTCCAAAGAATATTTTTATGAGTTTGCAAACAGTTCTGTTGGTTCATAAAATTAAGCTTTGGTAGTAATAGTTTCACATACCATGGGAAGATTTGCCTCTTATTACGTATTTATTTGGTACTAATTGGTGTACCTTGAAAGGAACTGTGGGTTGCCAGGCTGCATGGACACAAGGGTGGGTCTTGGCCCATCCTTTAAAGCCCCACCTGGCCCCTCCTTCCATGGCCCCTGGACCCCTGTCTGCCAACAGCCCCACTCTCACCACAGCTCCCATGCACTGACAGTGCTGGCCCTGTTTCTACCCGCTGATGGCGCAGAGCGATTGGGGCAAGTGCCAGCAGCTGGAGCGAGGAGGGCCAGCACCATCAGAGGGTGCGAGTGGTGGCTGCTGCCCCAATTGCCCTCAGGAACAGGAGGAGGTGGACAAGTCCTGCGGGGCAATCAGAGCTGGCAGCTGCAGCTCACAACTCCTGACAGTACTGAGCGATCGGGGCCGGCGCCAGTGCAAGGGGCAGCTCTGGTGCTGGCAGCGGGTGCAAGCAGGCTGGCACCAGCAGCAGATGAAAGCTCCCCGTGGGACTGCGACGTGGGGAGCAAAGAATTTGCAGTAACCACCAGAGGCTTGCCCTGATGACAGCGACTGGCACCCCACCTTGTTCTGGCGCCCCAGCTCACCTGCTCCACCATCCAACTGCCGCTGACACCCGCCATGTTCTGCACTCTGCCACCTGCTGCCAATGCCTGCCATGTTCCACACACCATCATAGCGACTGGTTGTTCAGTTGTTCGGTGTTTGGTTGTTCCACCATTTGGTCTATTTGCATATTAGTCTTTTATTATATAGGATAACGGTTTGACTCCATGCCTTTAGTTGTAATCACTCATTATATATTTAAGCCATAGTTTTCAGAAACAATTTTTCTCTTAAAGAGATTAGATGGTTCTATGTGGTAGAATACCTAACCAGTCTAACAATTTCTCTGATGCTGTTCTTGACCCTGCCTATTTAGAAACTAGAGGCCCAGTGCACAAAATCCGTGCACTGGTAGGTCCCTAGCAACCGCCGGCTGCTGGCTGTGTACTTCCTCCCTTCCCTCAGCCCCCTGCCACCGCTGCCACCACTGCCAGGGCCTCCCTCCCTTACCCTGGCCAGCCCCACCCCCTGGTCAAACTCCTGGACAACTGGTAGAGGGGACATTTTGCATACTACACTTTTATTGTATAGGATGTAAGAGATTTTCTTCCCTGTGGTCCTGTACTTTCATGATAGAGAGAATTTTATCTCTACAGGAAATGGAAGAATTTGTCCAAAGTTCAGGTGAACATGGAGTTGTAGTGTTCTCTCTGGGGTCAATGGTCAAAAACCTCACAGAAGAAAAAGCCAATCTCATTGCCTCAGCCCTCGCTCAGATTCCACAGAAGGTCAGTACAACCTACGATCCTAGTTAGCAGCCACCTTGCCAATTGGAGAGAAAGTGCAGCTAACCAATAGTACTCTTTCCAGAAGAAAGCTGAAACTCATTATACATTGAGCATAACTGACACCATCTTTAAGTAAAAATTTCTCAAAACACTAAAATGTTGTATTTGGGCCCATTTGATCATTTGCCTACTGAGCCTTTGTAATACTATGGAAATACAGTACATCTTTTTGCAAAGTGATTTTCAAGGAAATACAATCAATGCTTGCAAACTACCCCTTTTGTACCTCTTATATATCACATAAAATGGACTACATGATTTTTAATTAACTCTACAGCCCTAAAATTCCTAAATTGTGCATTCTTACTTGTAAAATTAATGCACTTTCTTCCACAGGTCTTATGGAGATACAAAGGAAAGAAGCCAGCCACATTAGGAGCCAATACTCGGCTCTATGACTGGATACCCCAGAATGATCTTCTTGGTAAGCTGTACAGTTGGATGATGAACAAGTTAAGTAACTGAGAGCAGCTAAGTTCAATCAATATTTAATACTTTTAAAATTTCACATATAACAAAACAATTGGCCATTGAGAGATTCCTGCTTCCTCTGGTTCACAAAGCAGAACCTTCAGGTAAGACTCTCCTGAGTTCTCAAATTTCAACCACAGTTCAGAAATCACCTCCTTGTAAAGTCTTTCCAGAAAACACAGAAGGGGTGAATTTGCCATTTCCTGAGATCACAGTTTTCTGAGATAGCAATAAACCCTGCGTTCAGCTTCTATAGAGAATACTGCCTTCTTCATTGCTTTATCCTGTAGTTTTTCTCCATCTCTCTCTGAAATTCTTCTAACATATAATGAAATCCTCATCTGCTTCTTGCCCAATCCTCAAACAGGTCATCCCAAAACAAAAGCTTTTATCACTCATGGTGGAACAAATGGGCTCTATGAAGGTATTTATCATGGGGTCCCTATGGTGGGAGTTCCCATGTTTGCTGACCAGTATGATAACATTGCTCACATGAAGGCCAAAGGAGCAGCCGTGGAAGTGAACATGATCACAATGACAAGTGCAGATTTGCGTGATGCCTTGAAAACAGTCATTAATGAACCTTCGTAAGTACTATAGCCTTGAAAGGCTTACCATTGGTTACATTACTCATCATATTCAAGAATGTCCAATGTACCATGTATTTGGAATTGGTGTATCCTATATAATACGAAAGGGATATGCTAATTAGCCTGGACACGCTAATTAGCCTTGATATGCTGATTAGTCATGACCAGTATGCAAATTGACAATGACTCCAACACACTAGATGGCCACCACAAAATGGCCTGCAAGGGAGGGCAGTTAGGGGGGGACCAGGCCTTCAGGGGAGGGCAGTTAGGGGGAACTGGGCCTGCAGGAAAGGGTAGTTGGGGGCGACCGGTCCTGTAGGGGAGGGCTGTTGTGGGGGAGCAGGCCTGCAGGGGAGGACAATGGGGGTGGCCAGGCCTGCAGAGGATGGCCGTTGTGGGGGACCGAGCCTGCAGGGGAGGGCAGTTAGGGGCAGCCAGGCCTGCAGGGGAGTGCAGTTAGGGGCAACCAGGCCTACAGGAGAGGATAGTTAGGTGTGACCAGGTCTGCAGGGAGGGCAGTTGGGGCCAACCAGGCTGGCAGGTGAGGACAGTTAGGGGTGACCAGGCCAGCAGGGGAGGGCAGTTAGGGGTGACCGGGCCAGCAGGGAAGGACAGTTGGAGGCGACCAGGCCAGCTGGTAGGATAGTCAGGGCGGACCAGGCCAACAGGAGAGGGAAGTTAGGGGCAATTGGGCCGGCAAGGGAGCAGTTAGGTGTTGATCAGGCTGGCAGGAGAGTGGTTAGGGGCAGTCAGCCAGGCAGGCAGGCAAGCAGTTGGGAGCCAGTAGTCCTGGATTGTGAGAGGGTGAAGGCTGGGGTGAGGTACACACACACCTCCCCCTGCCCCATGCACAAATTTCATGCTCCGGGCCTCTAGTTTTGAAATAATAACAATAAGGTGACTAACATAAACACCATTTTATTATTTCATACTCCAAATTGATGAAGTGATTTGCTAAAATTGCAAAAATCCTCAGATTTCAAGTATCTATCAAAGTGGGGTTTTTTTCAAAATAATGTTAATGGTAACAAAAATTCTCAGCTATTTTGAGGCACCTGATGAGGAAATGAATCAGCAACCTTTAGATACACAGGACAGCACCCAGCCAACTGAACCACACTGGACAGTGCTCATCTGCTTACTTTTATAAATGTATCTGCTTCTTCATATATTACTAGAGGCCCGTTGCACGAAGATTCACTCAATAGGCCTTCCCTCCCCTGGCTGCCGGCACCTGTTTTCCTCTGGCACCCGGGACCCAGGCCTTTGGTCCAGCCACAGCAGCAAGGCTTGGCTTTTCTGCTCAGGCTGCTCTCAGCCCCTCCTTTTGTTTTTCCAGCTCCTTGAGCAGAGACCAGGGCTGGCTGGAAGGCTGGGTCTTCCCCGGCAACCCAGGTCCCCAGCTCCTCTTTGAGTGGAGTACGGGGCCAGTGGGAAGCTTGGCTTTCTCCATCACCAGGAGCAACCCAAGCCTCCTGCTTGCTCTAGCTCCATTGCCACTACCATCTTCAGTCATCTTCAGACTTTGCTCCATGCCTGTGTATGCAAATTAACCACCATCTTTGTTGGGTTAATTTGCATAGTTCTTCTAATTGGCTGGTGGGTGTAGCAAAGTGGCAGAGTGGTGGAGTGATGCTTAATTTGCATGTTTCTATTTTATTAGTGTAGACTAGTGGCCCAGTGCACAAAATTCATGCACAGTGGGGGTGTGTTTCTCAGTCCAGCCTGCACTCTCTCCAATCTGGGATCCTTCAGGGGATGGCAAACTGTTGGTTTAGGCCTGATCTGAACCCCCCTGCCAAACTGATCCCCTCCAACTTCCCCCCACTGCTAGCCTGCTCATCCCCAGCTTGCCCTCCCTGCCAGCCTGCTCACCTCCAATTCCTCCCTCACTAGCCTGATCACTCCCAACTGCCCTGCGTCCCCTGGCCTGCACCCTCTCCAATCTGGGACCGCTCAGTGAATGTCTGACTGTCAGTTTAGGCCCAATCTGAACTCCCCTGTCAGCCTGATCACCCCCAACTGCCCTCCCCTCCTGGCCTGATCACCCCTAACCACTCTGCTTCTGCCCCGCCCCTATGGCATTGTCAGGAAGGATGTCCAGAAGGTCTCCTGGAAGGTATCCTGGTCTAATTAGCATATTACCCTTTTATTAGTATAGATAAGTGTTCAGTAAGTATAAAAATAGAAGTAATAATTTGCCAAATATTAATCATTCAAAAATAACCATCATTAACACTAAATGCATACCATTAGCATATGTATATATACAGAAGGAGAGCTAGAATAGTTAATAACTTTATAAATATAGATTGTATGACTTTTTAAACAAAACTTTAAATTTTACCTATTTTAACTAAAGACTAATTAAAATGAATCTATTACCTATATTTAACTGTAGATATATATAGTTATATCTTAGTTATTTTTCTCTGAAAGATCTCATCAAAGTTAAGAATTAATATATGTATGCATAGTGTTGATTGTGGTTTTTTGTTTTATTTATTTTTGTGTTAATTTTCAACTATGTGTTTTAAATTTAGTCACTCTCAGTTTAAGTCAGACCATGGAAGTAATCTCATCTCTGATATGTATTACTTAAAATTTTAAGTTGTCAATATTTTTAGTACTTACTTTCTTCCCATTTATATATATATATATATATATATATATATATATATATATATAGAGAGAGAATCAAATTTCTCCATTGAATGAGAGATTCTTTATTCCAAAGTATTTTACATTAGCTTTTAAATGAATATATTTTATGGAATTTTCTTTCAATAAAGTTTCATGGATATTGAATTCTTTGAGATCATGTTTATCAATTCTTGCTCACTTCCTTAATATGAGAATCACACCTATCTGAATATACTTAGCTATTACTTTCCTTTCTTCAGAACTATGTAAATGTCACCGATGATCTTCTAGCTTTAAATGCTGATGTGGGTTTTAAGGTCTAGCTGATAATTTTCTCTTTTTCTGTGTTTCTTTTCCAGCGTGGAAAAATATCATTAATTTTTTTTAATTCAGAAGCTGAATTATTATATTTCTCTATAAATAATTTTCTATATTTTCCCTGAGTTATAGTGATTCATTTCAACACTGTTAATTTAGAATAACAAGTATTTAATTTTTACTTTCAGATATTAATTTTTGTATGTTATTTATTAGAATTACTTTTAATTCCATTTTTAACATCTATTTCAGGGACATCAGATTCAAATAGAAGTGGTAATTTGCCAAATATTAATCATTCAAAAATAACCATCATTAACACTAAATGCGTACCACCATTAGCATATGTATATATACAGAAGGAGAGCTAGAATAGTTAATAACTTTATAAATATAGATTGTATGACTTTTTAAACAAAACTTTAAATTTTACCTATTTTAACTAAAGACAAATTAAAATGAATCTATTACATATATTTAACCTTAGGTATATATAGTTATATCTTAGTTATTTTTCTCTGAAAGATCTCATCAAAGTTAAGAATTAATATATAGAACACTAGTATTCATAGTGTTAAAATATTTTCAATTGTTTTCCATCTTTATCATTTTCTAATTGTTCTAATCAATTTTTATTTCTCTGAAATTGCCCCAAATTGTCCATAAATTTGTATATTCACTTTTTTAACATGAGCATTGCTCACTGTTTCTAATTTATCTTTTATGTACTATATTTAATATTTCAACAGCTCACCTATATTGTTTATCACTTATTTTTATTTTACAATCAATTTTTGATCTCATAACCCTTAAATTCTTATTGCAAGTTTATCTATAAGATATATGTGAATTTCAATATTAAATATCTATCTATAAATGGTAAAAAGTTTGAATGATTTGGAGAGATAGGCTTTTATCACCAGTGTAGTTTATCTTAAATGTATTTAAGCAAACCATGTGAAATTTCTCTTTGACCCTACCTATATTTTAATTCCATTAAAAGTGTAGATGATTATTCTTTCTTGTTGTGCACAAAAAAAGAACACAGTACCCCTTGCTGCTGGATGTACTGTACCGCATTCACTGCTGAGTGAGGATGACCTCCTTTCTCCATCCCCTATCCCAACAGTGTCCTGCTCACACTATGACATCTCTTCAAAACCACTTACCTTCTGTCATCTTCATGTTTCCAGAACCAGAGAGAAATATACTAATTCTGCCTCAGCCACCAAATGTCAAGTGAAGACACAAATTCCCATTCAACTACATCCCTACACCCATTATTGTTCTGAGAGACCATTAGAGATAGTAGCTCTATAACTCTGATTACTGTGATTCCATAATAGTTAGGGGCTCAAATTCTAGAAATTTATTTCTATTTACCTTGAAAACTCAAATTCCATCTCCTTGCCATTTCTAAAATTACCCTAGTACCTTCATCCAATTTTGACATTGCCAATAGAGACAATGTCCTTTTTGCATCACAAACACACAAGTATGTGCAATGGAGGCATCTCAGACTCTGCAAAAATAATTAATCTATGTTCACTACCAATTTCTTGTGCCTATCATTATTAATTATTCAGACATTAGGGTCCATGCTTATGATTTTTAATGGATGTTTTCCCACAGTATGAGTTAGCCACAATCTTGGCCTTAGAGGAGTCCTTAAAAATCACACTTCAAACAATATTAAATTTCCTTCTTGAAAACAAAATGAGGATTATTCCTTTTTTCTATGTTTACATTTGACCAAATGTAAAACAATTTACATTGTGTCAAAAATTTATTTCTTCCATACCCTCCCATTTACAACTCTTAAAATGCCATTCCATCAGCAAAGTTCGTGTCACAACTAGAATTAAATGTTTCCTCAACACATCTATGAATAACATGTTATTCAAAGTTATCATATACTTACAACTTCAATGAAAACAAAGCTCTAATTTCTGTCTGCCTTTGTCTACCAGCTATAAAGAGAATGCTATGAGGTTATCAAGCATTCACCACGATCAACCTATAAAGCCCTTGGATCGAGCGGTCTTCTGGATTGAGTTTGTCATGCGCCACAAAGGAGCCAAACACCTGCGGCCAGCTGCTCACAACCTCACCTGGGTCCAGTACCACTCGTTGGATGTGATTGGGTTCCTGCTGGCCTGTGTGGCAACTGCTATATTTTTGGTCACAAAATGTTGCTTATTTTCTTGTCAAAAATTTGGTAGAACAGGAAACAAGAAAAAGAGGGAATAGATCATTCTCAGGGTGGTACAGGTCTGAGTGGGCAATCTTGTTCTGTTTAGCCACAATGACCTTCATGAAAACATATCATCTTCATCATGTTTTCAAAATTCCCATTTCTCTACCTTAGCCTACAGATAAAGCCTAGAATTTGACAATACCATCAACTAGTGAGCATGTCCTGTTCTTCCTTTGTCTTTTGCCAGATGACTTTACCTTCTTCCTCTCACTTTCCTGACACAAGGACACTAATAGTTTTATGTAGATTCTATACACAATATTATCATTATTTTTTAACCCTAAGTGGTATGCTGACTAACAATATGCTAAATCCTGGGGAACACACAAAATGAGAGCTAAGCTTGATAGATGTAGGGAACATGTAAGAATAAAATTCACAAATTCACCTAGAACATACAAATCAGAGAAACATCATAGAAGATTAGTATGTTATAAGAATAGTATTGATTTTTTTTCTGCTTTCCCAATGTTACTGGAGTCAGAGCATGAAATGATAATAACTGGGATGGCACATCACACTAGGATAGGTCTACAAATTTCCACTGAACACATGCATAATCTTGGTTCACATTCCACCTTTAGTCAATAAGTATATTGGGTACCTTCTTGTGCAAAGGCCTTCAAACAAAACATACCAATTAGTCATTTTTTCTACAGGACAGAATGTAGCAATATGTTAAAAGTAAGCAAATCACTTTTAGAGGAAATAATAATACTAAATATAACTAATTTATTAATCTTATAAAAATTTTAATTAACAGTCCAATTAATAAAGAAGGGAAATATCAATTTACCATATTTAAAAATCACTAATGCTCATAATCTTTAATCACTATCATCAAAGGTTTAGTTTTGTCAACAAAACAAACATTTACTGGGGATATATGATCATTATATTCTGTTTCAGTCTCTATCATCTACAAATTTAAATTCATCAATTACTTATGCCAAGAAGATATTAGTAGTTCTCCTTGACCATAAATGTTATAGTAAATATTTATCAATGCAAAAAACTAATAAAAGACAAATGTTCATATTTGAATCAGCTTTGCATTCATTTAACAAATAGATTAAGATTGAACTTTCTTTACCCTTTATAAACTCAACTAAAGGCCCGGTGCACAAAATTCGTGCATGGGGGAGGGGGGGGGGGTTCCTAAGCCCAGCCTGAACCCTCTCCAATCCGGGTTATTATGTTTTGAGAATAACTTTATTTTTGCTCCATACCTAGTTTATTTTCTGCAGTTATTCTGCTCAGGTTCCATAACAAGATACTGCAGACTCAGGAGCATAAACAACTGAAATTTATTTTTTCACAATTCTGGAGGCTAGATATACAAGATCAAGATGCCAGCAGGGCCTGGCTGTGGTAGCTCAGTGATTGAGCATGGACCTATGAAGTTGGAGGTCACTGTTCAATTTCCGTTAGGGCACATGCCTAGGTTGTGGGCTCGATTCCCAGTAGTGGCATGCAGGAGATGATAAATCAATGATTCTCTCATCTTTGATGTTTCTATCTCTCTCTCCCTCTCCTTTCCTCTCTGAAATCAATAAAGATATATTAAAAAATAAAGATGCCAGCAGAGCTGGTTTCTGGTGAGGTCTCCTTGCTGACTGCAGAGAGCAACCTTAACTCTTTTTCCTCTCATGGCCTTTCCTCTGTATGCCCCTGGTAAGAAAAAGATGCCTTATGTCTCTTGCTCTTCTTACAAGGCTACACGTCTTCTGCTATTAGAGTCCACCTTCATGACCTAATTTGATTGTAAATATCTTGTTAAAGGTCTTATCTCCAACAATAGTCACATTGGGAGTTAAGGCTTCAATATATAAATTTGAGAGTGTTACACAATTCAGTCCATAACAAGTTCTACAAAACAATTATACCTGTTTTGACTTTAATCAACAAATATTTCCTGCATGCGTTTTATGTACAAGGAACAGTTCTGAACATTTTTTTTAATAAATCTTTATTCAGATTATTATAGTTGTTCCTCTTTTTCCCCCCATAGCTCCCCTCCACCCGGTTCCCACCCCACCTCCTGTCCTTACCACCTCCACTGTCCTCTTCCATAGGTGTATGATTTTTGTCCAGTCTCTTCCTGCACCCCCCATAACCCCTTCCCCCCGAGAATTGTCAGTCGACTCCCTTTCTATGCCTCTGATTCTATTCCATTCACCAGTTTATTCTGTTTGTCAGATTTTTTATTCACTTGATTTTTAGATTCACTTGTTGATAGATATGTATTTGTTGTCACTCTGTTGTTTATAATTTTTTATCTTTATTTTTTGTCTTCTTCCCCATCTTAAAGAATACCTTTAATGCTTCATTTAATACTGGTTTGGTGGTGATGAACTCCTTTAGCTTTTTCTTCTCTGTGAAGCTCTTTATCTGACCTTCAGTTCTAAATGAGAGCTTTGCTAGGTAGAGTAATCTTGGTTGTGGCTTCTTGCTATTCACCACTTTGAATATTTCTTGCCACTCCCTCTGGCCTGCAAAGTTTCTGTTGAGAAATCAGCTGACAGTCATATGGGTACTCCCTTGTAGGTAACTAACTTTTTCTCTTGCTGCTTTTAAGATTATTTCTTTGTCTTTTGCCCTTGGCATTTTAATTATGATGTGTCTTGGTGTGGTCCTCTTTGGATTCCTTTTGTTTGGGGTTCTCTGCACTTCCTGGACTTGTAAGTCTATTTGTTTCATCAAGTATGGGAAGTTTTCTGTCATTATTTCTTCAAATAGGTTTTCAATATCTTGCTCTCTCTCTTCTTCTGGCACCCCTATAATTCGGATGTTGGTATGCTTGAAGTTGTCCCAGAGGCTCCTTGCACTATCTTCATATTTTTGCATTCTTTTTTCCTTTTGCTTTTCCAGTTGGGTGTTTTTTGCTTCTTCGTATTTCCAATCTTTGACTTGATTCTTGGCATCCTCTAGTCTGGTTGGATCTCTGTATATTATTCTTTATTTCAGTTAGGGTATGCTTAATTTCTGATTGGTCCTTTTTCATATCCTTGAGGGTCACACTATATTTCTCGAAGGTTTCTAGAAGATTCTTGAGTAACCTTATAACTGTGGTTTTGAACTCTATATCCAGTAGTTTTCTTTCCTCCATTTCTGTCATTTGTGACCTGTTTCTTTGTCTCTGCATTTTGGCTGCTTCCCTGTGTTGATAGAGTGGCTTTGTGTGCTAGGTGTCCTCTAGGGCCCAGTGGCTCAGCTTCCCAGTCATCTGAGGTGGACACTCTTGGTGCACCCCTTTGTGGGCTGTGTGCACAGGCTCGTTGTAGTTAAGCCTTGATTGCTGTTGGTATCACTGGGAGGAATTGACCTCCAGGTCAATTGGCTGTGAGGACCAGTTGTGTCTACAGTGGGAGAATGTCTGTGCTGGAGACACCCGTATGTGGCAGGACATGATTCAGTGGGGCTTTAGCACTCACTGAGTCTGTCCCCTGAGTGTGTCTCTTATGGATGTGGAGAGTTGTAATCTGAATGGTCTCACTCTGACCACTGGGTAGAGTGGCTCTTGTATCTCCAAGGAGATGCAAAGTCAGCCACTGCCTGAGGCCACCCAGCAGGAGCTACAGAGAGATCTGCAGATTCCTCCTCTTTGTCTGGGGTTTGGAGGTGCCCAGATGAGGCGCAGCTGTGAAGTAATGCAGGCTACTAATGTGCCTTAGGCCTTCTTTTGGAAGCTCTGGGGATCTCTGACCCAGCTACGGTTTGACAGGTTTTTAGGTGGAGAAAGGCCAGGCCATTCATATGCAAAAGCCTCTGTGCACAGCTTGGGTGGGGTTGTAAATTGAGTGGGGCAGGGTCTCAGGGAGTCACCAGGGTGGAGCAAACTGCAATGGCTTCCAGTCTGCTCTGCCTTGGAGAGGTCCCAGGATCTGTGTCCCGCGCCCGTGCAGGAACAATGAATGCTGCAAGCACCTCTGCAAGAAAGCCACCCTCATGTTTCAGTCCAATGCCAGACAGTCCAGTTTCTCTCTGGATGAGTCTGGGTCCCCAAATTCTCACCCAGAACTGAAGTTCAGAGCATTCAGGAGCTTGTATCTCCCTCCCAGTTGAAAAAGACAACAGTGTACCCAGCTGTCAGCCCCTTTCATGCACACCTCCGTACCTCCACACTTCCACACCTCTGCACCTCCTACTGGACTCAATGCATTTTCCTCTTTCCTTCTGGTTGTAGAATTTCCACTCTGCCAGCCTTCCCGTGGTTCTGGATGATACTCGTTTTTTATTTTAATTGTATTTTTAACGTGGTTGTGTGTGGCCGCAAGTTCATGTGTTTAGCTATGCCGCCATCTTGGTTGTCTCTTGAGTTGTAACCTTTTTGCTGGTGGAAGTTTGTGCCTTCTGTTTCTCTGAGCATTTCTTTAGACAATAAAGATAACCAATGGAATGATTTTTTTCCCCCAGTAAGTGAAGATGTCGTAATGTTTTAAAAGTAAAGAGATTATTTTAAGAGAAATAAAGAATTATAGAAAAATTGTTTTATTAATTTTAATGAGATTTTTAAAGACCAGTACAATTGATAATCTGAAAGTTAAACATCAATTCATTATATTTAAAAATCACTGGTATTTATAATTTGGTAATAATACTATATAATCAAAGAAATCATTTCCTACAAAAAAAAAACTCATATGCTCTGAATGTAAGGTCATTGTAATTTTTTCCAGTCTCTATGTTCTACAAGTATAAATTCATTACATGTGGTTTCATTCATATGTGGAATATAAGACAAAAAGTAACAAATGAACAAATATAACAAAACATAGAAAAAGAAAAACTCATAGCCCAGATGGCATGCTTTAGTGGTTGCACGTTGACCTATGGGCCAGGAGGTCACAGTTTGATTCTGGGTCAGGGCACATGCCCAGGGTTGTGGGCTCGATCCCTGGTGTTGGACGTGCAGGAAGCAGCGATCAGTGATTCTCTCTCATTATTGATGTTTCTATCTCTCTATCCTTTTTGCTTCCTCTCTAAAATCAATAAAAATATATATTTTTTAAAAAATCATAGAAACAGACAATAGAATGGGAATTACCAGAGGGAAAATAGGTGAGGGAAGGGAAAAATGGTAAAGGGGATCAAATATATGGTAACAGATAGGAACTAGACTTTTGGTAGTGAGCATGTAATAGAGTATACAGATATCAAATTATAATGTAGTTGTCCACCTGAACTTTATGTTATTAACCAATGTTATCTAAATTTAATAAATCAACAAACACTAAATAAATCTTTGACAAATCCTAATATGGAAATCAGGATTTGGAAGTAAAGCCACACCATATTTTCCTGACTATTCTTCTGCATTTGAGAAACAGCTTCTGGATTTTTACTGAGCTCTGGTAGAGATTAAATGGATGAGATGCAGATTAGTAGGGCACCACTGAATACTCTGATGTCCAATAATAAAAGTCAGTATAGAGCTATAACAAACCAATAAAAACAGCTCACATTGATTCTGAGTGAATAAAGATTTAGATCATACCACCAACTAAAGAAGCCTGAGCAGAGGAGGAGCTGCCAAGGATAAAGGCACCTTCTGTGTCTGGGTTACCTGTTTCTTGGGTCATACCACCATGGTAGGGGGAGATGTGGCAGGTCGAAGGGTAATCAGGTTTGTGAGCCTGCCATCCTGCTACCTGGTTTCCATTAGCTTCTGGCACCACTGTACTGTGAGCAGGGTGTCAGAGAGACGTCTCCTGGGACCAGGCTACCCAGTAATGCAAAGTAAGGGGAGCACCACTGCAATCTGGGGAGGGAGCTGAATTCATAGGCTCCAAAGCTGTTGCTGCGCCTCTTATCCTCCACCCGTGATGGTGTCAAGGCTACTCCCTGACACTTTCATCCCCTACTGCATTTTCTAGGTCTGCCAGCTCATCTGAGGAAAGCCATGGAACCAGGATTGTGTGTACCATCCCTGTCCTTCCCCTGTCTTGCCTACCTATGCATTCCAATACACCCACCTTCAGATACACTGATGTATGGATCCCACAGGTGCCCTGATGAGCAGAGAAACCTTTGTTAGGTTATATACGACCAACTTATTGTGGATTTAAGAGGAGGTATAAGGGGATCATCTAACTTCGCCATGATGCTGACATCACTCTAGTATTTCTGTATGCCACAGACAGCACATAAAGTAATATGTTCTAAGTCATAATGAATTTAATGCATCCAGGACATTCAGTAGATAACATTAATGTCCTAGATGAATTTAAAAAAACATTAACTTACAGATTACTTCTCGAATAGGTTATGCTCACATACCCATAGGTGGCATAGTTTCCATATTATTTAACATGGGCCTAATAAGCTTTGAGCCCTCTTTTAACATGATAAACAGTTAATGGTGCATTTTCTTGTTAACCACACTAAAGGGACTATTCCAACTCAGAATAACTCAGTTTCCCTGTGAATAACAATGTTCCTTCCAAATTATCCAAATATGGAAATTTTAATGAAAAGCATACTTATAAAAAGTGTGTCTAATGAAGGGAACAAAGAGAAATGATGAGGCATCCAGAGAAACTAACAACAGTGATTTAGAAGGTTTTTGATTATTATTAACTGAGTTAGTGAATGAATAATGAATACTTTATTTACTAGGCAGCAGAGGCTGCCAAAACAGAAAGAGAAAAAGAATACTGAGTACAACAAATAGAAGGTAAGTGAAAAACCTGAAGTGTATAAGTCAAGAACCATAAGAATAGTCTTAGTACAAGAAGTAGAATAGCAATAAATTCTAGGCCATGTAAACAAAAACTACTGATACATTTTTATTAGATTTTGTTGCTGAACCTGGTATAACTTATTTCAGGGAAATGGTGGGGCAGAAACTACATTACAATATGGGAGATAAGAAAATAAGACAAGACAATAGGGGGGTGAGGGCCTGTGTTGGGAGGGGGAGCCAGCTGGGAGAGGTCAATGGGGGAAAAGTAAGACATATGTAATATATAAAACTTTCAACAATAGAGAATTCAAAAAATTAAAATAAATATGACAAAATGTGTAAACAATTCTCATAAAATAGCATTCAGGTTAGGAAGTAAACTGATGGTGAATGGGAAAGCGAGGTAACGTGGAGACTGAGGAATGTAGGCATCAAGGTCCATACATGTATTTTATTTTATTTTATTTCATAACACTGTTAAGTATGAAATGCTTAGCATAATTTTAGGCACTCGAAGTATATGAATTCAAATAATTCTTAATAATCATTATTAATATACATGTTTTACAGATAAGAAAACTGAGGTGCAAATAGGTTAAATAATTTTGCCAATGTGATATTACTGCCTAGTTGTTGGGGGAGGATTTTATCATAAGCATACAGAGCCAAGAGTAAATATTGTTACAATTAAATTACATATTGCTCATTTATGAATGTACGCCTTTTGCTGCAAAAGAGCCCACATAGAGGAGAGGTTAAAGATATAGAAAGAAGTAGTACAATAAATAAACTAAGGACCTGAGTTTGACTGGTCTTAACAGGAGTAAAGAATAGGATGCTTCATTCATGTAAATGGAGAAAAGAAATAAAGATAATTAAATGTGTAGGAAAGTTTATAATATTTAGGGCGGAAGTAAATAGTTTTATTCATTGCAAAAATAGGACAGGATATAAAATGTTATTTTTTTTCAATATTCCTTCAAGTTTTATGTGGATTAAAATGTTTTCAGCCTGGCTTGCATGGCTCAGTAGTTGAGCGTTGACCTATGAACCAGGAGGTTACAGTTTGATTCCCGGTCGGGGCACATGCCCGGATTGTGGGCTTGATCCCCAATATGAGGTGTGCAGGAGGTAGTTGATCAATGATTCTCTCTCATCATTGATATTTCTGCCTCTCCCTCTCCATTTCTCTCTGAAATCAATAAAAATATACTATTTTAAAAGGTTTCAAAGTCAAGCTACCCACCACCTATATTTTACCTAGGCTGAAATCACTTTGTTCATCCAATCGGCAGCACTTTAAAACCTGCCAGAGTTGGTGAACTGTGTCCCTCCTGTTTCACTAGAACTGAGGGGACTATTTTTGTTTTATAGCTCTAAGAATGAGTATTAAGTGGCATATTAAAGTACCAAAAAAGCAATCATTCTCCCATAATCCTGTATTTTTCCCATTGCTTCCCTAAAATGTCAGTTCAATCTCATGACTACTCAGGATAATCCTGAAAATTTTGTCAAAAACAAATTCATTTTTAAAACTAATAACACCTTTTCCATCTTTCTAACTGCAGTCCATACTGAGAGCTTGCTTGTTGTCCTTACCTGTGTCTTACTACTTAGCCACTGGAAAAGCAAATAAAGTACTGACATAGGCCATAGAATAACAAATACCACTACACTAAAGACTATAAAGTGGAAATCTTTGTGCCTTGCTTTGGAGTTGCTCATTTGGAGAATAAGTGCCACATGTTACATAAAAAACAGAGATCTGAACCCTAATTTCTTCTCCCTTTCTGACTGGTGAGGTGAAGTTGTGTGACCTTGCAACTGTGGCAGTTGAGCAATTTGATTACAAAATATCCAATGTCTAATTTTCTCAATATATTTTCTATTACATTTAATGATTTATTTTCAAGCACAAAAGTCACATCAACTCTTGTATCTCCTGGATGCAATAAAACAGAGAGACTCTAAAGGAAAATAAAATGGAATATTTGGAATCCAACCCTTCAGATAGTCACAATATATAGTAGCTCTAATCCTTTCATTCTGTCATAAAGAAATAGGTATTCCTCTTACTATCAAATAAGAATGATTATCAAAAATATTTTCTTATTTTTATATTAAGAAGAATCAGTTGATCGATTTTCTTTCAATGAGTACTATATTCTTTTGAAAACAATCTTTATATAGAATCCAGCACTTTGAAAATAGTATGAAAAATATTTTCAGAAAAGAAGGTGTAATCTTCCATGCTATACTTAATTGTGGGAGGAACATTGCTCCTCACAATAACAATTTGAAATGTTCATTAAAGTTACCAATAATTCTATCTTGGAAATAGGTGAAGAACAGAGCTTTCTATAAATTATAAAGCTAGAATAAACATAGCATGGAAGACAGAAATCTAGAAGTCCCACCTGTCTTTATCTAACTCTTCTCACCCTCCTGATGCAGGAGCACATAAGTAAAATATTATATTCATAATATTATTTACTTTTCTAATCAAGTGATATGCTGATTCCTGTGGAGTGTACAAGATATGGGCTAAATTCAATGGATGTAAGGAACTCAGAAGAGAAAAATTCACAACTTGCAATAGATGACACAAATCCAGAAAATATAGTATCCTAGGAGCTTAGTTGTCAGGATAAACAATGATTTCCTTTTATCAATAAAAATGAGCCCTTCTACATGCCCAATGTTACTGGGATTAGAGAATAAACTGATGTAACAATGATAGGGCAAGACTCTAGGAAAGGTTTACTATATTTTCATATAGCTCTTCTAGATAATTCTGGACTATATGCTGCTTTTAGATGACCAGTATTTTGTGTATTACCTCTACATGTTACTGTCTTAAAAAATTAAGAAAATCAGCATTTTCCCAGATTTAAAAAAAAGTCAACAATATGTTAAAGGTAAACAGATTATTTTAGAAGTAATTATAAAAAATATAGAAAAAATAATAATTTTGTGAAACATTTAGTTAACAGTAACTGATTTCCTCTAGTGTAATCTTCAGTTAAAAAATTAACTGTTTTATGGGGGGAGGGGTTATTACTGGTTATTTTTTTGTTGTTTATATTTTTAAATCTTTATTGTTGAGAGTTTTAGAGATGTCCCCTTTTTTCCCCCTTGCCTCCTCCATCTGGTCACTCTCCACCCGAGGCCTTCACCACCCTATTGTCTGTGTCCATAGCTAATGCATATATGCATATAAGATCTTTGGTTAATCTCTACCTACCTCCCTCTGTTCCCTCTGAGATTCATCAGCCTGTTCCATGTTTCCATTCCTCTGGTTCTATTTTATTCATCAGTTTATTTTGTTCATTAGATTCCTTGTTCATTTATTTTACTTTCTAGATTCAATTATTGATAGATATGTATTTATTGCCATACTACTGTTCATATACTAGTATTTACTTCTTCTTCTTCTTCTTCTTCTTCTTCTTCTTCTTCTTCTTCTTCTTCTTCTTCTTCTCTTCCTCCTCCTCCTCCTCCTCCTCCTCCTCCTCCTCCTCCTCCTCCTCTTCCTCCTCCTCTTCCTTCTCTGTTCTCTTCCTCTTCCTCTTCTTCTCTTTAAAGAATACCCTTCAACATTTCACGTAATACTGGTTTGATGGTAATAAACTCTTTTAGGTTTTTCTTGTCTGTGAAGCTCTTTATCTGACCTTCCATTCTAAATGAGATCTTTGCTGGGTAGAGTAATCTTGGTTGTAGGTCCTTGCTATTCATCACTCTGAGTATTTCTTGCCACTCCCTTCTGGCCTGCAAAGTTACTGTTGAGAAATCAGCTGACAGTCATATATGGGAGCTACCTTGTAGATAATTAAATGCATTTCTTTTGCTGCTTTTAAGATTGTCTCTTTGTCTTTAACTCTTGGCATTTTAGTTATGATGTGTCTTGATATGGGCCTCTTTGGGTACCTCTTGTTTTGGACTCTCTGTTCTTCCTGGACTTGTAAGTCTATTTTGTGACCAGGTAGGGGAAGTTTTCAGTCATTATTTCTTCAAATAGGTTTTCAGTATCTTTCTCATTCTCTCCTCCTTCTGGCACCCCAATAATGTGAATGTTGGTATTCTTGAAGTTGTCCCAGAAGCTCCTTACACTATATTTACATTTTTGAATACTTTTTTCTTTTTGCTCTTCTGGTTGGGTGTTTTTTCTTCCTCATTGATTCTCAGAATCTTCTACTCTACTCTTTAATCCCTATAAATTATTCTCTATTTCAATTAGTATATGCTTAATTTCTGACTGGTCCTTTTTCATTTCCTTGAAAGTCTCACTAAGGCCCTTGAAGCTCGCATTTAGTCCCTTGAAGCTTTCATTAAGATCCTTGAGCAACCTTATAATCATTGTTTTGAACTCTGTATCCAGTAGTTTGCTTGTTTCCATTTCATATAATTCTTTTTCTGGAGATTTCTTTTGTTTTTTTATTTGTGACATGTTTCTTTGTCTCCACATTTTGGCTTCTTCTCTTGTTTGTTTCTATGTATTAGGTAGAGCTGCTATGTCTCTTGGATTGGTAGAGTGGCCTTGCGTAGTAGGTGTCCTGTAGGGCCCAGTGGCTCAGCCTCCCCAGTCACCTGAGATAACCACTCTAAGTGTGTCCCTGTTTGGGTCATGTGCAAAGTCTTGTTGTAGTTGAGCCTTGATTGCTGTTGGCATCACTGGGAGGAGTTGACCTCCAGGTTAGCTACAACTACAGTGGAAGAGCTGCTATGCAGTAGATAGCCCTTTAGAGCAGGACTTGGTTCAGTGGAGCTTTGGTGTTCACTGTGTATGACCCTTGAGTGTGTTGCTTGTGGTTGTATAGAGTCTGGTGTGGTCTAAAGCTTTCCACCAGGTGCACTAGACTAGCTCTGGGGCCTTCTGGGAGTTACAAAGTCAGCTACTTCATGGGGTCACCAGGCAGGAGCTACAGGGTGATTTGTTGATGGCTGCTAATTATATTGGGCTTGGAAGTGCCCAGATAAGGCCAAGCTGTGAAATAAGGCAGACTGATGCTAGTGCCAGGTCTTAGGCCTCTTATTGATAGGTATGTGGCATACTAATGATAGCTGCTTGTTTGAGAGATTTTAGAAAAGTCTGAAGCCTGAGACAGGACAGGCCATTCATATGGAAGAGTCACAGCAAACAGCTTGGTGGGGCTGCAACTTGTATTGGGCAGGGTTGCATGGAATTACCAGGGCAGAGCGAATAATTTTAGCTACACTGATGGAAACTCAGATATGGCTGCTAGTCAGTCAGCTTGGGACGGGAGGGAGGGGCTGTCCCAGCACAGAAATAATGACCCCGCCAAGTACCTCCTTCTGAGAAAAATCCACTACCAAATTCCTACCCTGATGCCAGACAACATAGTCCCTGATTCACCCAATGCCACCGCCCATGACTGGAGCTCAAAGTGAGAAGGACCGTGTAAGTTCATGTTCTGGCCCTTTAAGAGGAACTGCTTGGGACTCAGCCACAATCCTTCCTACTTTTTACAGTCCAAAGTTATGGGACTTCTCTTCACAGCTCTGGAATCCTGAGTTAGGTCTAGTGTGGGGCTGGGACCCCTTGAATCTCATGGGAGGCCTCTGCAATGGAGATATTCCTCCAGATTACAAAAACGCCACACATGGGTATCAGAACAGTCTGTTCTGTGCCTCTTCCCCTCCTACAAGTTTCAATGTACTTTCTTATTTACTTTTCTAGTTGTAGGATTTCCATTCAGCCAGATTTCAGACATCTCTGAATGATGGTTGTTCTGTATTTTAGTTGTAATTTTGATGTGGTTGTGTGAGGCAGTGAGTACTGGTGCTTATCTCTGCTGCCATCTTGGTTCTCCTATATTTTATGGTTTTTATGTCCTTTTTTATGTTTCCTATCTTTTTATTGAAATTCTCACTGAGTTCCTCTATTCTCCTCCTAACTTCCTTGAGCAACTTTATTACCATTGCTTTGAACTCTGTACCTGGTAAATTGCTTTCCTCCATTTTATCTAGGTTTTATCCTGGAGATTTCTCCACTTCTTTATCTGGGGCATGTTTCCTTGTCTTCCTATTTGGCTGTCTAAAACTCAGGGTTTAAAACAGCAACCACATAATTTGCTCATTATCCTTCAGATCAGCAATTTGGGCTGAGCTCAGTAAATGTTGCTACTTTGGGATTTTCCTGGGCTCATTTATTAGGATACAGTTAGCTGTCAGCTTGGCTGGGGCATAATGCCAAGAAAGCCTCACACAGGTATGAAGTTTGGCAGATTAGCAGGGCACTTTGATTCTTACTTCATGTGAGCTCTCTAACAGGCAAGTCTGGGCTTCATCACATGATAACAGAATTCCAGAAGAGCTTCTTTGAAAATTCTAGGCCTAGTTACACAGTATAACTTCTGCCATATTATATTGATAAAACAGGTCATGAGGCAAGCCCAAATTCAAAGGATGGAGAAATAGACCCATACCTCTCAATATGAGTTGCAAAGAATATATAGCACTTGTAATATACAACAGAAAAAAAACTTCATTTAATCCAGTGGTTCTCAACCTTCTGGCCCTTTAAATACAGTTCCTCATGTTGTGACAAAAAATAAAATTATTTTCTTTGCTACTTCATAACTGTAATGTTGCTACTGTTATGAATCGTAATGTAAATATCTGATATGCAGGATGGTCTTAGGTGAACCCTGTGAAAGGGTCGTTTGACCACCAAAGGGGTCATGACCCACAGGTTGAGAACCACTGATTTAATCTATACTAATAATAACCTAGGGCTCTCATGACCTAAACAACCATATGGATGACCGGTCACCAGGAAGTGCATGGAGCACCTTCAGTACTTCCCGCGCAGCCCACAAGGCTGGTGGTAGGTGGGCAGGAGGGGCGGTGGGGGATGGGGTGGGCAGGGTGAGTTGGAGGCCTAACAACCTTGCCACTGACACAGCAGCTGCAAATCAGGCCCAGAGAGAGGCCCAGAGAGAGAGACAGGTCCTGATCAGCAGCCGCTGTGGCTGCTGGCTAGGCCCAGAGAAAGAGAGAGGTGGGGCCTGATCAGCAGCTGCCTCAGCTGCTGGTGAGGCCTGAAGAAAGAGAGAAGCAGGGCCTGCTCTGCAGATAGGCCTGGAGAGAGAGACAGCTGTAAGCAAGGCTATTCTGAATTTCCCAGAAGAGCCAATGGCTGCCTAGGAGGGGGAGCTTTTGATGCTGACTGGCATAGAAACCAACCAATCAGAACCAAATCTATGTGAACTGTGAAGGCAGAACCTAAGGTGGGGGCTGAGGAGGGGTTTTAAAGGCAACAGCCATTTGGTGTAAAGTGTAAGAAAGCAGTTCAATCTTTTAATAACCGGTTTGGCAGTATAGTGCATATGGCTGGCTATCAGTCCAGATATAGGGATTATGTATTTTTGTCTGCAAAGAGCATCTCCTCCTGCTGAAAAAGGCTTTGCCTCCCTCCCCCACCCCTGATTTAAGCAATCCTATCCTATATAATCTATCTATACTAATCTATACTAATAAAAGGATAATACACTAATTAGACCAGGTCAACCGGCCATCTTCTGGATGTCCGACTTTCTTCTGGACAAAGACATGGTGGTAGGGGCCGAGGAAGAGGCAGTTAGGGGCAATCAGGCCAGCAGGGTATGGAAGTTGGGGGCAAGATCAGGCCGGCAAGGGAGGGCCATTGGGGGCAATCAGGCTGGCAGGGGAGGGTCGTTGGGGGTGACCAGGCCAGCAGGGGAGCAGTTAGGGGTGATCAGGCAGGCAGGCAGAGAGATTAGGGGTGATCAGGCAGGCAGGCAGGTGAGCGGTTAGGAGCCAGCAGTCCCAGATTGCTAGAGGGATGTGCGACTGCCGGTTTAGGCACGATCCCACAGGGGTCCCCGATTAGAGAGGGTGCAGGCTGGGCTGAGGGAATCCCTCAGTGTATGAATTTCATGCACCGGGCCTCTAGTATATTTATAAAATCAAGTGAAGGGCAGTCATGAGGAAATATAATTTTCAAACCCGATTCTAGTAAAAAAAAATATCTACTTTATATATAAGAAAGTATTATGCTTTGTTAAATTTTTATGTTTACTTGCCTTTAAAATTAAACAATTCTATGAGATCACAGCTAAAGTTTCATTTGACTTTCTGAATCAAAGTCTCTGAACTGTCTCTTCTAGTTTCAATTATTCTACTATTCTAATATCTCTATTATGTAATATCTCTGTTAAGAAGGAAAATTGCTTATCTGTGAATGAGTTTTCTCTGGGAATTATTACTCCTTCCTTCTCAATGGATTAAAAATCATTCATTAAGTAAATATAAAATTTTGGGTGTTAACACGTTAAGCACCATATCAGTCACCAGTGACTAACACTATACTTTCTGTTTGAACCTCGTCAGTCTCTGGCCACCAGCATATCGGTGAAATCAGATATCATGGGCTAAATGGAAAGGAAGACAAAACAGGCTTGAGTCTTAACATGTTAACATTAGAATTATCAATGTCTGTTTTCTGAAACATGAAGCTAAATGTGAAAGTCTAGGATGCTTTTCATATCTGGATGATTTCAAATCTTGATTTTGTAGCCACCTCCTGTTTGCAGGAGGCAAAAGGAAATTAGTGAATACTTAGTGAAAATTTACTCTCAAAGAAGCTTCTAAGTCCTTTATATGTGTTAACTCACAGAAAACACACAGAAATCCTTTTTATAGTCATTATTATTCTTTCTTCTTTAGAACTATGGAAATTGAAGTACAGGAAGTTCAGGTACTCTACCCAAGTGTTCATGGGGAGGAAGTAATGAAGGGATTAAAACAAAGTAGTCTGGCACCTTGACCTAATTACTTTGCATATTGCATTAATTAAAAAAGAAGAGAAAGACACTGACTTCAAAACTCCATATATTACTTGAAGAGACACTGTGCTAAGTACCAAGTGTACAACAATATAGAAGACCAAGAAAGTTAGTTTTACTTAATCTGAGTGGTCTTTTCAACAGACACTTTCCATATTCAGAATATATTGCTCAACTAGCCAAACTTATTTTAGCCAAGAGAGATGTTTCCTTATCACCATCTCTCTCATATACATACAATATTTTTGTTATGTCACTATTGTAAAAAAAATTTTAAACCTAAGAAAACCATCCCTTTCAAGTGGAACCTAATCATATTTAGTAGGAATGTCATAATTACTTTTAATAACTAATAGGGCTTATAAGGTTAATTTAAGATTATAGGGGAGGACAGGAAAATGGCAGCTGAATCAGCAGCAGTGTCATGCACCTCCTCCTAGGGCCAGGCTAGAAAAGCAACTAAATCGGAGAACATCCACCCTGAATGAACAAATTAGAAACAGCTGAGGAGACAATTTTCAATAAGAAAAGTAAGAGGACACCTTGAGAACACCACTTTCCAGCCATAATCAGCATAGAACCACCACAATGACCTGTAAGTTAATGCTTCAGTACCTCCCAGCAGGCTCCCAGACATCTGCAGAGAGCGTGCACACCGCCAGTGTGAGCTTCCACACCAGGATTCCTCACCAGCCTGCTGGGACCCAGTGTTCTAGGATCTGGCTCGAAGATCCTGCAGAGTGCAAGCCAGAGGAAACCCAGTGCCCCACCCCCACCCCAGAACCCAGAACCATGCTGCTAGCCTGACTCGAAGCTACCCAGCACCCGCTCCACCCCAGCACGGGGACCTGGTGCCAGGGCAACCAGGAGCAAACCATAGCAAGCCACAGGGCAGCTTTGACTGTGTGACCCAGAGCAACCCAAGCCCACTTCACCCCAGCCACCAGGACAGTCCTGCTGGGGCCATCCAGAGCAACCGAACACACACCTCACTCCAGGAGACAGGAGAGTGCAGACTGAGTGACCCAGGGCAACGTGCCCCCACTCCATCCCGAGCAGGGGTGAACTGGAGTAACACAGAAACATCTCACTCCAGGCTACAAGAAAGAAGGGACTATGTGACTCAGAGCAACCTGCACCTGCTTCTCCCCAGCCCCTGGGACAGTCCTGCAGAGGCTATGCAACACACCACTCACTCTGGGCCATATGAAAGCACTGCCAGGGTGACCCTGAGCAAGCCAGGGGCCACAGGACTGCTCTGAAAATGCGCTGCCAGAAGGACCTAGGGTGCCACCCTTCCATAGGTGCTGAGCTGCACAGTGAACTGCATGCCAGAGGGCTCTGGGTCCTCACAGGGAGTCGCACATCAGAGGAACTGTGCATGTGCACTCACCACCCTGAAGCAGACAACTGATAGTCCAGATCAGTGGGAGAATGGGATACAACTCAAAGCAGAGACAATAAAGGCAAAACAGACCTAGCCTCTGGGTCTGTTTCCAAAGTATTGCCCTGATAGGGTCTTCAACCTCTCAAATCCCAAGCAGGATGCCCAGGGCCAGAAAGAGACAGAAAAAATGGGGAGACAAAGCAACAAACGCCCCCCCCCCCCCCAGTACAGAAAAGGAGGTATCAGCAGAAAATGAGATAAATGAGATGGAGGCATGCAATATATCAGAAAAAGAATTTGGAGTAAGGGTCATACAGTTCATAAACTGGATGGATGAGAAAATCAACAACTTATGTAAGAATCAAGAGGAAATAAAAAATTATACAGCTACAGTAAAAAACATGATGGAAGGTTTCAATAATAGTCTAGAAGAAGTGGAGGATCGAATTAGTGAGTTAAAAGATAAGGCACAGAAACACACCCAATCTGAACAGCTATTGGAGAAAAAAATAAGAAAGCAGGAGGAGATCCTAAGGGAGATTTGGGACAACATGAAATGAAGTAACATACATATAATAGGGGTGTCAGAAGGACAAGAAGAAGAGCAAGGATTAGAAAACCTATTTGAAGAAATAATGACAAAAAACTTCCCTAATTTGGGGAAGAAAAAACTCACACAAGCACAGAGAGTCCCAAACAAGATGAACCTTAAAAGGCCCACACTAAGACATGTCATAATTACAATGGTAACGTTAACAACAAAGAGAAAATTTTAAAGGCTGCAAGAGAGAGACAGAGAGTTACCTACAAAGGAGCTCCCATTAGGTTATCAAATGATTTCTCAACAGAAACACATCAGGCCAGAAGGGAATGGAATGAAGTATACAAAGTGATGCATAGCAAGGGACTGAATTCAAGAATACTCTATTCACCAAGACTATCATTAAAAACGTAAGGGGAAATCAGGAGCTTCATAGATTAAAAAAAAAAGGGGGGGTAGCTAAGGGAGTTTATGACTACCAAGCCAACAATGCAAGAAATGCTGAAGGGACTGTTGTAAAAAGAAGAAATAGATAGGAAAGAAGGAACACAGGCATAAAGAATAGAAATGGCTATAAACAAACACCTAACAATAATAACCTTAAGCGTAAATGGACTAAATACTCCAATAAAAAGACATCGAGTGGCTGAATGGATAAGAAAACATGACCCTTACATATGCTGTCTACAAGGGACCCACCTAAGAACAATGGACTCACACAGACTAAATGTGAACGAATGGAAAAATATCTTCCAGGCAAATGGAAATGAAAAAAAAAGCGGGGGTAGCAATACTGATATATGACAAAATAGACATCAAAGTGAAGGTCATAACAAGAGATAAGGAAGACTATTTCATAACACTAAAGGTATCGATACAACAAGAGATTATTACCCTGGTAAACATATATGCACCCAATAGGGGAGCACCCAAATACACAAAAAAACTTCTAGAAGATATCAAGGGAGAGATCTACAGCAAAACAATCATAGATGAGACTTTAATAACCCCATTGACATCACTGGATAAATCATCTAAACAAAAAATAAGCAAAGAAACAGCAATCCTAAATGACTCACTAGATCAGATGGACTTAATCAGCATCTTGAGAACATTTCACTCCAAAGCTACAGAATATACATTCTTTTCAAGTACACACAGGACATTTTTAAAGATAGACCACATATTTGGACATAGGCAAAGTCTCTTAAAATTCAAGAAGACTGAAATCATACCAAGCATCTTCAAAAATCACAATGGCATAATAGATATCAACTACAATAAAAACAATCAAAAAATTCAACCATTTGAAGGCTAAATAGCATGTTATTAAACAATGATTGGGTAACCAAAGAGATCAAAGTATATATAAACATCCTGGAAACAAATGACAGTGAAAACACACCAATCGAAACTATGGGACACAGTGAAAGCAGTCCTGAAAGGGAAGTTTATAGCCCTACAGGTCTACCTCAAAAAACAAGAAAAACTGGTAATGAATTATCTAACTCTACAACTTAAAGGATTAGAAAGACAGCAACAAGAAATGCCCAGAGTGAGCACAAGAAAGTAAATAAGAAAAATCAGAGCAGAAATAAATGACATAGAGACAAAAAAAAATGCAAAAGATCAATGAAACCAACAGCTGATTCTTTGAAAGAATTAACAAGATTGAAGTACCTCTAGTCAGGCATACTGAGAAACAAAGAGAGAGAACCCAAATAAACAAAATCAGAAATGAAAGAGGTGAAATAACAACAGACCCCACAGAAATACAAAGTATTGTAAAAAGATACTATGAACAACTCAATTCCAACAAAGTGGTCAACCTAGAAGAAATGGACACATTCCTAGAAAAATACCACCTTCTAAAACTCAATCAGGAAGAATAAAAAAATCTGGATACGCTGATAATTATGGAGGAAATTGAAGCAGTGATCAAAAATCTTCCAGCAAACAAAGCCCTGGCTTCAGAGGGAGTTCTACCAAACATTAAAAAAAGAAATAAAACCTATCCTCCTCAGACTATTCCAAATAATTCAAGAGGAAGGAACATTTCTAAGCTCCTTCTATGAAGCCAGCATTACCCTAATCCCAAAACCAGATAAAGACACTATAAAGAAAGAGAATTACAGGCCAATATCTCTGATGAACATAGATGCCAAAATCCTCAACAAAATACTAGCAAATCGGATCCAGCATTACATTAGAAAGATCATCACCATGACCAAGTGGGATTTATTCCAGGGATGCAAGGATGGTACAATATCCACAAATCAATAAACATGATATATCATATAAACAAATTGAGAGACAAAAATCGCATAATCCTATCAATAGATGCAAATAAAGCATTTGACAAAATCAAACACCCTTTCTTGATAAAAACTCTAAGCAAAGTGGAAATAGAGGGATCATACATCAACATAATAAAAGCCTATATGACAAACCTACAGTCAACATCATACTCAATAGGTAAAAACTAAAACCATTACCCTTAAGAACAGGAACAAGACATTTACTGGAAGTGCTAGCCATAGTGATCAGTCAAGGAGAAGAAATAAAAGGCATCCAAATTGGAAAACAAAAAATAAAACTGTCATTATTTGCAGATGACATGATATTGTACATGGAAAACCCTAAAGACTCCATCAAAAATGTACTAGATTTAATAAATGAATTTGGCAACCTATCAGTATACAAAATTAACACCCAGAAGTCTATACTTTTTCATACACCAATAATGAACTCACAGAAAGAGAAACATCAACAAAACAAAACAATCCCATTTACCATTGCAACAAAAAACATTAAGTTACCTAGAAATAAACTTAACTAAGGAAGTAAAAGACCTGTACTCAGAAAACTACAGCACATTGAAAAAAGAGAGAGGAATACATAAACAAATAGAAGAATATACCATGTTCATGGATTGGTAGAATCAACATCATTAAAACTACCCAAACCAATCTATAGATTTAATGAAATCCCTATTAAAATACCAAGTTTTTTCACACACCTAGAAAAAATCTCTCCAAAAATTCAGATGGAACAAAAAAAAGACCCTGAATAGCCACAGCAATCCTGAGAAAGAACAAAGTTGGAGGGATCACAATACCAGACATCAAGCTATATTACAAAGCCACTGTTCTCAAAACTGCTTGGTACTGGCACAAAAACAGATATATAGACCAATGGAACAGAACAGAGAACCCATAAGTTGACCCAAGTCATTATACTCAATTAGCATTTGAGAAAGGAAGCAAGAGCGTACAATACAGGGTGTTGGGAAAACTGGACAGATACATGCAATAAAATGAAACTAGACCAGTAACTTAAACCATACACAGAAATACACTCACAATGGATTAAGGACTTAAAGGTAACCATAAAAATCTTAGAAGCATCCATAGGCAGCAAAACAGCAGAAATTGGTCTTAGCAATATCTTTACTGATACAGCTGCTAGAGCAATGGAAACTAAGGAGAAAATAAACAAATGAGATGACATCAAAATAAAAAGCTTCTGCACAGCAAAAGAAACAATCAACAAAACAACAAGAAAGACCACTGCATGGGAGAACATATTTGCCATTGTTATATACAATAAGGGCCTAATCTCCAAAATTTATAGGGAACTCATACATCTTAACAAAAGAAATATAAACAATCAAATCAAAAAATGGGTGAAGGACTTAAGTAGGCATCTTGTGAAAGTGGGCATACAGAAGACAAAGAGACATATGAAAAGATGCTCAAAGTCACTAATTATCTAAGAGATGCAAATCAAAACGACAATGAGATACCATCTCACACCTGTCAGAATGGCTATCATCAACAAATGGACAAACGACAAATGCTGGCAAGGATGTGGAGAAAAAGGAACCCTCGTACACTGCTGGAAGTAATGCAGACTGATGCAGCCACTGTGGATAACAGTATGGAGTTCCCTCAAAAAACTAAAAATTGAACTCCCATTTGACCTAGTAATCCCACTTCTAGGAATATATCCCAAGAAATCAGAAACACCAACCAGAAAGGACATATGCACTCTATGTTCACAGCAGCACAATTTACCATAGCTAAGATTTGGAAACAGCCTAAGTGCTCATCAGCAGATGAGTGGATTAAAAAACTGTGGTACATCTACAGGATGGAATACTATGGTGCAGTAAAAAAGAAGGATTTTTACCATTTGCAACATCATGGATGGAACTGGAGAGCACTATTCCAAGCGAAATAAGCCAGTCATAGAAAAATAAATATCACATGATCTCACTCATTTGTGGAATATAATAAATAACATAAGCTGATGAACAAAAGTAGATCCAGAGACAGGGAAGCACCAAACAGACCATCAAACTACAGAGGGAAGGCAATGGGGAAGGGTGTAAGAGATCATCCAAAGGACTTGTATGCATGGATATAAGCATAACCAATGCACACAGACACTAGGGGGTTGAGGGCTTGTGGGGGAGGGAGTGGCTGAGGAGAAGTCAATGGGGAAAAAAAGAGACATATGTAATATTTTAAGCAATAAAGAATTACAAAAACAAGATTATAGGGGAAATAAATATTGGAGTTATAAAAGCATTAATATTTATACATACTTATATATAAATATCATTAATAATAAAAGTGTAATATGCTAAGTAGACTGGACAGCAAAATAGCAGACGACCTTCCAGGACCATGCTATGACACCCACTGGTGCCAGGCCAGCCAAGGCAGGTGGGATGCGATTGGTCGGGGACCCAGTCATTGCCTAATGATCACCCTGCAGAGGGAGGCCCAGGCCACCGGCTGGCGGGCTGTGGCAGGTGGGTGGGGCCTCCCATGTAAGGGAAGCCCAGGTCCCGGGTGCCAGCGGCCATAGGGAAACCCAGGTCCCAGGTGTAAGAGGGAAGCCGGTGCCAGCAGCAGGGGAAGGAAGGCCTACACTTGCACAAATTTTGTGCATCGGGCCTCTAGTATATATAAAGATTGTTATATAGAGACTAGAAGCCCAGTGCAAGAAAATTCATGCACTGGAGGGGGGGGGTCACTCAGCCCGTTCTGCCCCCTCTCACAGTCTGGGAGCCCTCAGGGGTAGGAGGCAACCTGGCAATCAGGGGAAGGTGATGCCCCATCACACCTCTGCTGCTGCCACTGCCAGCAGCACAAGCCTCAGCCGGCCTTGGTTACCTGAGCCTTGGGCAACCCTGGGCTCCTGGGCAGCTGCCATCCGAGGCTTGCCTGCACCTTGGGCCAACCCTGGGTGGCTGGGGGTCTGAGGGAACCAGGGGTCTCTGGAAGCAGGCATGTGGAGTGACTGGGCCAGCCTGGGGCCTTGCTGCATGCTTGCCACCCAGCGGGCTGAGGGTACTGAGTGCCACCATCTTGTGGCTGTGGGCACTGCCATCTTTGGCAGTCAATTAGTATATTCCCTTCTTATTGGCTGTGAGCACCGTCATCTTTGAGGGTGGGGCAGTCAATTAGCATATTCCATCCTTATTGGCTGTGGGTGTCACCATCTTTGAGGGCAGGGCAGTCAATTAGCATGTGTCCTCCTTATTGGCTGTGGGCGCTGCCATCTTTGTGACAGCATGAGGGTCAATTAGCATATTCCCTCTTTATTAGATAGGATTTTATAGACAAATATATATAAAAACCCTGGGTCGTAACGACCGGTCACAGCTGAGGCTTGACCAACCAGAAATCAGTCCTGCAGTCAGCGCTGGTTGCCGTGTCAACCCAGCACTAACTGATTCGCTGCAGGCATGGTGCCCCAGCACTGACTGCTGAGGGGGCTGCAAATCAGGGCCAGAGAGAGGCCTGAAGAGAGAAGCAAGAACTGATCCATAAAAGAGAAACAAGGTAATTAGCTGTACCTCCGCTACCCTTCCCATTGGCTAATCAGGGCGATATGCAAATTAACTGCCAGCCAAGATGGCAGCCGGCAGCCAGGCAGCTTGAAGCGAACGTGAGGCTTGCTTGCTTCAGTGACGGAGGACTCCAACGTTCCCCACCTGCCGCTGCCGGCCTCTGAGCTTGCAGTTTGAAACATTGTTACAAATATAGAAGCTAAACAAAACCCCAGAAACCTGCTTTCAGTCAGCCGGGATCTCAGAGCTGGAGTTGAAATAGTGTTTCGATTATAGAACCCAAACAAACCAAATACCTGCTTTCAGCAGCGGTGGCCTAAGAGCTGGAGCCAAACCTCAGAGCTAAAGCTGGCCCAGAATAAAAAAAAAAAAAAAAGAAAAGAAAGGAGTGGTTGGGCGCTTCAGTCACCCGCCACCCTGAAAACAGCCCTCAGCACCTCACCCAGACTGGCCAGGCACCCCAGTGGGGACCCCCACCCTGATCCAGGACACCCTTCAGGGCAAACCAGCCAGCCCCCATCCATGTACCAGGCCTCTATCCTATATAGTAAAAGGGTAATATGCCTCCCAGCACCAGGATCAGCAGAGCCTCAAGGCCTCACTGCCCTGGTGTCAAGCAGAGCCGAGAGGCCTCCCAGCACCGGGATCAGAGGAGCCGGGAGTCTTCCCGGCACCGGGATCAGCATGACAGGGGGCAGCAGCCAAACCCCCTGATCACCCTGCAGCTCTGTGTGTGAGAGGGTGCGGTGCCCCAACCCCGCCCCCCCAGGCCCTGCTCTGTGTGTGATGGGGTAGAGCCATAACCTCCCCATTGGCCCTGCCCTGAGTGTGACAGTGGCGGTACCCCAAATCCCCTATCGGCCCTACTCTGTAAGTGACAGGGGGCAGTGCTCCAATCCCATGATTGGCCCTGCTCTGTGCGTGACAGGGGGTGGCACTGCAACTCCCCATCGACCCTGCCTTGAGTGTGACAGGGGGCGGTGCCCCAACCCCCCAATTGGCCCTACCCTGAGCGTGACTGAGGGTGGCATCCCAACCTCCCTGTCTGCCCTGCTCTGTGCATGACAGGGGGTGGCGCCCCAACTCCCCAATCAGCCCTGCTCTGAGCCCGACCAGGGGCTGCACCTAGGGATTGGGCCTGCCCTCTGCCACCCAGTAGCGGGCCTAAGCCAGCAGGTTGTTATCTCCAGAGGAGTCCCAGACTGCAATAGGGCACAGGCTGGGCTGAGGGACCCCCTCCCCCCTGAGTGCACATATTTTTGTGCACCGGGCCTCTAGTATATATATAAAGAGCCAGAGTCAGTAACATACAAAACGACTGAAGGCTCAACCAGTCACCTGCCCCAAGCCCATAGGGGGCTGGTGAGCTGTGGTGGAGCGCAAGCAGTGGGCAGCTGCACTGGGCCAGCCCCTCCCCTTCCGCCTCCATCAGCGCACAGTGCCTGTGCCAGGCAGAGGCAGGAGAGGCGCATCCCGCACCCCACCAGGTTCTCAGACCCCCGCGCCAGCATCGAGGGCATGGATGCCAGTGCTTTGTTATCCGCCACATCTCTGTGGCCCCGGCACTGCCTGGGCAGAAGTTTTGCACACATGACCTATCGGGCCCAGGGCCAGTTTCTCTGTCTACTCTTGCTACCTGCTGCCCATCTGCCACTCAGACACCTAAGTCAGGGACTCGTTCTTGGGCAGGCCCAGATGTTCCTTCCCACCCCCAAGGGTCCAGCAGCCTTGGCTGTGCCTGTGCTCTGGGAGGGTGGCTCCGGGCTAGGGACCCACAGCCCTTCCTCTGCAACCTCCCACCCAGCAGTGGGGGAGGGGGCAGCCTCCCTCCTTTCCAGTTCCATCCCAGCGCAAAGGCTGGGGCAGTCTCCACCCCCAACACCCTCCAAATCCCTGGAAGAAGTGCCTGCCCGCCCAGCCGGGACTGGCACCTCAGGCTCCCCACCCTCATGAGCCTGCACCCAGCCTCGCCAGGGGCTGCCACTCCCCTCAGCCATCAGCCCTTCAGCATGTGAGGAGAGGAGAGGAGGATGGAAGCTGTCAGTGCGAATCTGTCGGGTTCAGCCGGCCTGCCTGAAAGCTCTCCCCGCGTGCCTCCCTGCTCCGCCTCTGCAGAGGGGACACCGACCCTGAAGTGCGTTCGTCAGGGTTGCTGACATCTTGGTAAGGTCTACCCAAGGCCTCAGGTGGTAGATGCCCCACAGACGCCATGACAAATAGGTCATGGAGGGTCAAAACACTGCCTCTGGTTGAAGCAGGTGCTGTGGGAGCAAAGGGACCAAAAAAAAAAATGGTTATGTCCAACAGCCATCTAACGCCACACGTGGTATGCAAATTAGTCATTGTTAGAGCCGAATTTAGTACTGGTTTGCTCCATTTTAAGCAAATCCCCAAATAGACTTACCATGTTGATAATTCACTTTACTACAGAAAGAATGCACAAAGATTCTTGAAATATACAAAATATTTTGCACCTCATAGTACAAAATGTTAAACATCATTAAAAATAATCTCTATGAGTAAAGGGAGTTGATATTAGCAAAATCTAATATACCCAATTCAAAATGTCATTCAGAACTGCATCTACTATGTAAAATCAAAGTATGGGATTTAGGGTTTGGAAAAAGCAACTTTGCTCTACTTGCTCATCCCCTCAGCATTATGCTTTGCACAAAAGTCTCAATAAAGAGATGGAGCAGAAGGAAAAGTAATGCCTCATGGCACTGAAATTTATCAGTTTCTTAAACAAATATTTATAAAAGTTGTATTAACTTCGTACCTGTATTATAGAAACACAATACAGCCCTGTCCCTATCTTCAAAGGGCTTAAAGTCTCTGTGAGTTTCCGGTAAGGTAAACCTGTAAACAACCAAAGAAGGAGCAGGTTCCAATACAATTCTTATTATAAAAATAACTGAGTAAAAAACTGTCCTCACTCTCCCTCTAGAACAAGAATAAAAAGGAGCAAATAAATATAATGAATGAATCTGGACACCTCTGGGGACCCCCACCCTCAGGGACTAACACTGTTTTTGTGAGGCCTAACATTTACTGAACCTGAAGGACTAATTTTAAGAGAGGGGGGTTAAACAAGGTTCAAAAATGACTTTATTTAGAATAAGAAAATAAATTACAAATAACTGTAGGCTTGGGGAATCTGTCCCTTTCTCTTTTAAATCATTTCAGGCAGGTTATCGAAAATGCTGCTGATTGCAACTTGCTTGCTCTCTCCCCCAGAACAAATCCAGCCCTCACAGGGACTCTGAAGCTTCCTTAGCTTTACCATAAAAATTTAAAAAAAAACACAATAACAAACATTTCAATGACACTCCTTTCTGGACAAAATTCATTATTTTTAATTTTATAAAAGTAGTAAACACATAGTTCATAATGTATCTTTTTTTTCCTAATAGGTGTATAGTGTAGTAGTATATAATTGTTGTTTTTATTCTATTGTTGACACTATTATAGATGTCTCCCATTTCCCCCCCTTTCCCCTCCTCCATCCAGCCCCCCCACCTCTTGCCATCACCACAATTTTGTCTATGACCATCCCCCTCCCCTCTGATCTGTCAGTCACTTCCATCCTGTATAATAAAAGGCTAATATGCAAATCGACCAAATGGTGTAACAACCAGTTGCTATGACACACATTGATCACCAGGGGGCAGATGCTCAATGCAGGAGCTGCCCCCTGGTGGTCAGTGCACTCCCACAGGGGGAATGCCACTCAGCCAGAAGCCCTGAGCTGGGCTCACAGCTGGCAAGCACAGCACGGTGGCGGGAGCCTCTCCTGCCTCCATAGCAGAGCTATGGATGTCTGATTGCTGGGTTAGGTTCACATCCCCCTGAGGACTCCTGGACTGCAAGAGGGCACAGGCCAGGCTGAGCGACCCCAGCCACATGCATGTTGGGGGCAACCAGGCAGGCAGGTAGACATGGTTATGGGTTATCAGGCAGGCAGGAGAGCAGTTAGGGGCATTAGGCAGGCATTCAGGTGAGTGGGTAGGAGCCAATGGTCCTGGATTGTGAGAGGGAAGTCCAACTGCCAGT
Organism: Myotis nattereri; assembly: GCF_964212035.1. Classification (NCBI taxonomy): domain Eukaryota; kingdom Metazoa; phylum Chordata; class Mammalia; order Chiroptera; family Vespertilionidae; genus Myotis; species Myotis nattereri. Next base: position 187,668,849 of record NC_138075.1, read on the forward strand.
TTAGGCCTGATCCCGCAGGGAGAGGGTGCAGGCTGGGTTGAGGGACCCCCCACCCCATGTATGACTTTCATGCATCGGGCCTCTAGTTTATTTATTTATTTATGTATTTATTTATTTATTTATTTATTTGGAAGTGGCTTGAATCAAGACCAAAGTCTCAAAAACAAATTTGCTAAAAATTAACCAGGAATTACAGGTCATAGAAAATAAGCTCTTAATTGAGGCATTCAAGGTAATGGGAAGGAAAAACCAGGCATCAAATGGCAAACAAAGTTGAAAGCTGGTTGGTGAGTGAAGTGGGAGGGTGAGTAGGTCTGTCCAGAATAAGATTAAACAAGTGATCCAAAGACCAAAGTTTCTAAGGTAATTATGCTAATAATTAATCAGAAGTGATAGCTCATAGAGAATAAGCTCTTAGAAGAGATGCCATAGCAAAGGGCATGCAAGGTAACATGAAGAAAACTAGGTATCAACTGCCAAACAATGAAAGTAGAAAGCTGGAGAGCAAGAGTTGGAGTGTGGGTAGGTATGTGGCAAATGAACGTCTAAGCAAATAATCCAAGAACAAAGTTATTAGTGGGTCTGCTAAAATTAATCAGTAATCATAGGTCATAGAAAACAAGGTCTTAGATGAGATATCATAGTAAGCACATGCATTGTAATGTGGGGAAAATGGGGGCATCATATGGAAAAGGAGTAGGTGGTTGGGCTAGTAGGTCTGTGGAAATAAAAAACTAAACAAATAATCCAAAGTAACAAAGAAGCTTAGAAAACATTTTAGGTAAATAATGTTATAAATAGACTCTTTAAACAGTCAGTTTTCCATCCTGACTTTCCACAAGTTACCCATCACAGAATAGCTGATTGATTCTAAGGGCAATCTAACAAAGAAGATCCCTTGATCTAGTTACATTTAAGAGACAATTTTCATCTTGCTGGTGAGCCTTCCTTACCCCCTTTCCCACACATTTGGCAATATTTATATTTAGTTTTTCAAATATTGATAATTTTTTTGGAGACCAGATACACAAATTTAGGTATGGAAAAATACTCGATAGACTGAATTATGGGATAGCTCCTCAGGCTCCCATTCTTTCCAGGAAGCTATCAGGCTGCCTTCTGTCTCTTTCTCTATGTCTATAAGCAACAAAAACATAGTTAAAAAATAAAAATTAAATAAATAGATAGATAGATAAATAAATATTGCCCCAGTGACCTAGGATTCCTTGGGATTTCATCCCATTCAGAAGTGAAAATTTCACCCTGGCCAGTTTAACTCATTGTTTGGAGCAACAGCCTGTGGACTGAAGGGTCACGGGTTCGATTCCCAGTAAAGAGCACATACCTTGGTTGCAAGTTCAATCCCTGGCACTGGTCAGTGCACATACAGGAGGTAACCAGTTGATTTGTCTCTCTCATTTTGATGTTTCTCTCTCTCTTTTTTTCTAAGATGATATAAAAAAACACCACTCCTTTCCTTTGAACTTTCAGTGACTCACATTGCCTACAAAATAAATACATGCAATCCTATATAATAAAAGGCTAATATGCAAATCAACCGATCAGCAGAAATACCAGTCACTATGACGTGCACTGACCACCAGGTGGCAGACGCTCAATGCAGGAGCTTCCCCCTGGTAGTCAGTGCACTCCCACAGGGGGAGTGCTGCTTAGCCAGAAGCCAGGCTCACAGCTGGTGAGTGCAGCGGTAGTGGCAGGAGCCTATCCTGCCTCTGTGGCAGTGCTAAGGATGTCCAACTGCCAGTTAAGGCCCATTCCCCATGTGGAGAGCGGGCCTAAGTTGGCAGTTGGAAATCCCCCGAGGGCTCCTGGACTGCAAGAGGACACAGGCCAGGCTAAGGGACCACCCCCCTCAAGTGCACAAATTTCATGCACCCGGCCTCTAGTAGAATATAAAACACTTTGTGCTCAACACATCTATCATTTGTCCTTTATTTCCAAAACCCCATAAGGTACTGCATATATTATCAGAGTGAATCACTCTGTACTCTTTTTTTTTTTTTAATTAAATCTTTATTGTTCAGATTATTACATTTGTTCCTCTTTTTTTCCCCCATAACTCCCCTCCTCCCAGTTCCCGCCCCACCATCCGCCCTCACTCCCCACCCACTGTCCTCATCCATAGGTGCACGATTTTTGTCCAGTCTCTTCCCGCATCTCCCACACCCCTTTCCCCCCCAAGAATAGTCAGTCCATTCCCTTTCTATGTCCCTGATTCTATTATAATCAACAGTTCATTCTGTTCATCGGATTATTTATTCACTTGATTCTTAGATTCACTTGTTGATAGATGCATATTTGTTGTTCATAATTTGTATCTTTACCTTTTTCTTCCTCTTCCTCTTCTTAAAGGATACCTTTTAGCATTTCATATAATCCTGGTTTGGTGGTGATGAACTCCTTTAGCTTTTCCTTATCTGTGAAGCTCTTTATCTGACCTTCAATTCTGAATGATAGCTTTGCTGGATAAAGTAATCTTGGTTGTAGGTTCTTGGTATTCATCACTTTGAATATTTCTTGCCACTCCCTTCTGGCCTGCAAAGTTTCTGTTGAGAAATCAGCTGACAGTCGTATGGACATTCCCTTGTAGGTAACTGAGTTTCTTTCTCTTGCTGTTTTTAAGATTCTCTCTTTATCTTTTGCTCTTGGCATTTTAATTATGATGTGTCTTGGTGTGGTCCTCTTTGGATTCCTTTTGTTTGGGGTTCTCCGCGCTTCTTGGACCTGTAAGTCCATTTCTTTCACCAGGTGAGGGAAGTTTTCTGTCATTATTTCTTCAAATAGGTTTTCAATATCTTGCTCTCTCTCATCTTCTGGCACCCCTATAATTCTGATGTTGGTACGCCTGAAGCTGTCCCAGAGGCTCCTTACACTATCCTCGCATTTTTGGATTCTTTTTTCATTTTGCTTTTCCGGTTGGGTGTTTTTTGCTTCCTCGCATTTCAAATCATTGACTTGATTCTTGCGCTCCTCTGTTCTGCTGTCAGGAGTCTGTATAATATTCTTTATTTCAGTCAGTGTATGCTTAATTTCTAGTTGGTTCCCCAATATAACATCGAGGGTCTCATTAGTTTTCTTGTAGATCTCATTAAGTTTATTGGCGGCTTCTAAACAGTTCTTGAGAGACCTTAAAAGTGTGGTTCTGAACTCTAGATCTTCCATTGACAATTTTGTCCTGTTTCTTTGTCTCCGCATTTTGTTATGCTTCCTTGGTGCACCCCCTAGTGGTCTTTGTTCGCAGTCTTATAAATCTTGATTGTTGTAGCTAATTCCAGGGAGGGTTTGACCTCCAGGCCAAGTGGCTATGAGAATCAGCTGTGTCCGCAGTGAGAGAACTTCTGTCCTCTAGGGAGGTGCTAATCTGGCGTTTGCCTGAGGCTATCCGGCAAATGCCTGTGTGCAGGGCTTGGGCGGGGCGGGTCGCACAGGATCAACAGGGTGGGCCAGAGAGAGCAGTTATGGCCGCTCTCAGTCCTGTCCCCAGGGGCTCTGCCTCTCTGAGTCCCAGCACCCGCTGCAAAGCTTGGAGAGAAAGCTGCACTCGCTCTGACTGAAACCAGACAGTCGCGCTTCTCCCTTTTGAGTCTGGGTCCCTAAAGACTCGCCCGGATCTGGAGCTCAGAGTCTGCGACTCCCTCCCGATTGAAAACGCCAACCGCGCCCTCCGCCGCCAGCCCGCTCCGCGCACTCCGCACCTCAGAATTTGACTTCAGCACTGCGCCTCCTCTGAGTGTCCGTATGCGTTTCTCTTTCCTCCTAGTTGTAGGACTTCCACTCAGCCAGCTTTCCAGTGGTTTTGGGTGATGTCCGTTCCCTCTTTTAGTTTCACTTTTGAAGTAGTTGTTCAAAGCAGCAAACTCAGGCGTTAACCTATGCCGCCATCTTGGTTCTCCACTCTGTACTCTTAAGAGAGAATGTTTTTTCACCTCCATGATTTTGAACATGGTGTTGTTAGAATCTTGATTCACTCCCACATTTGTTTACTGGACAAAACAACTCTACACTAACATCACCTCTTATGTAATTTTTTCTCTCATTTCCTCAAACAGACTTCCTTTTAAAAGTCACAAACATTCATATGATCCCATGAGCACAGTAATCCTATGTAGAAAATATTCCCTTCTTTATTGGCTTATTCTGTCTATTTCTAACAATGGAACTCAGGATTCATTGTTTTTATTAATCTCCTTTTTAGGTCACACCCATACCAAACCTTTATTCACTCATGGTGGTGTCATTGTTCACATGGAGGCCAAAGGACCAGCTATTATATTGGACTTGAACCCAATGTCAACTACAGATTTGTTGAATGCATTGAAGACTGTCATTAATGACCCCTCATGACTATAAATTTTTTTTACTAGGTAGTAATCCTATATAATAAAAGCCTAATATGCAAATTGTCCCCTTGAACAGGAGTTTAACCAGGAGTTTGTCCGGGGGTGGGGCCAGAGGCAGCAGCGGCAAGTGGCCAGGGGAAGGGACGCCTTGCCCCCACAGCCGGCAATGGTGGTGGTGGCAGGCAGTCGCTAGGGACCCTACCTGTGCACAAATTTTGTGCACTGGGCCTCTAGTTATATATAGTTGCTCTTTTCAACAGTGATTACGACTTTTGTCCCATTATAAAGAAGCTAACTTTGAAATAATAAAAATGATAATCAATTTGAAATTCACTTTACCATTCAACCAGACAGTTATTTCAAATTTGCATTCTAACCCTATAGATTTAATGGGTAACCAATTAGTACAACAATTTTCTATGCAAAACAATTTTAAGGTTACAAACAGCTTTTAGTAGGAAGCACAAACTTTTTAAAGTGTGACTAAATCCACAGAAAGACTAATAAACATGACAGCAATACCAGAAAATATTTCAATTCAATTCTTAAAATTTATGAAACTCTAAAAATATTTTGTTAAAAAATGTTTTAATGAGTATCATTATTTTAATAGAGTATATAGTGAGATATAATCTACTTAGCATAAAATTCATCTTTTTAAAGTATAAAATTCCAATATATTCAGTGTCATTACATAGAGTTATGAAACTCTCACTATATCATCTTAATGTAATTTCAGAACATTCCTAGCACCTCCAGAAGAAATTTCATACCCCTTAAAATTCACCCTCCATGCTCCTTCATTCCCCTAGGCAAAATAGATTGATAGATCAGATAGATAGACAGACAGATAAACTGGGAATAGACATTTTTCAAAAGTGTATGTAATAAAATACCAGAATTGACTATATATCTACCCATAAACCAATACTCAGGAAATTTGAAAAGATGCAATTCATACAGAGTATATTGTCTGGCCATACTGAAAGTTAGTTAGAAATCACCAAAAAGATTTCTTTATTTCTAAATTTGGAAATGAGAAAATGTTTTGCTAAATAACTCAGAGTCAAGGAAGACATCATAATGGAAATTTTAATACATCTAACTGGTGATAATGGAAAGTAAATGTATCAAGGTTTGTGAAATGCAGGTAAAGCTGTACTTTGAAGGAAATTTATAGTTTAAAATGCACATGTATTTAAAAAGTAAAAAGTCTAATACATAGTGTCAAAGCTTGCATTTCAAGATCTTAGAAAAACAATAGCAATTTAAACCAAAGTAGAAGGAATGACTATTAGGAGAGAAATTAATTAATAAAATACAAACATACAAAGAAGATGATCAATGAGTCAAAAAAGTGGCTCTAAATAGACCAAAAGAATTAATTAATTAATTAATTAATTAATTAACTCCTGGCAAGTTGGATCAAGAAAGAAATAGAGAGGTACAAATTACCAGTATAAGAAATAACAGTCATACAAAGTCATCAGACATTAAAATTTTTCTTAACAATGTATTAGGTGTAAATATATAAACAAAATCCTATATACTGAAAATGTTAGTATAAAATCCAAATTATACAAAGTGACACCAGAAGAAGTAGAAATATAAATTTTGAATTGCCTAATAAATACCCATTAAAGACATTGAACCTATGTTAAAAACTATTGAATACTGCAATTGAGTCCTCGTTAAAACTACTAGAACTACCAACAAAGAAAACTCCAAATGCCTTCACCAGTGAAAATTTACAAATGCTGAAGGCAGAAACACCATCAATCTTGCACAAACTCTTCTAGATAATGTGGACAAAAAAAGGGGCCACATAGTAAACTTGACCAGCCCAGAGTAGACCTGCATGATGGACTTACAAATTCAGAGACTGAAAACAATCACATAGGATGGTCTGAAATTAAAGCATTCTAACTAAAAGCCAGTCATGGCAGGAGGTCATGGCCTAGGCCATTCCCTTCCTTGAGAAAGGTTGATCTTCACCTAATTGAGCCTGTCTATTGTCTTTTTGCATCTACAATAGCATGCATTTGGAATGCCAGAGTAATTTCCTTTTTCCAGACCACTCAGGGTACTATCACTACTACAGAGGAGAGACACCAGAACCTCTCTTTGTTATTTTCATCATGTTAATTGTTAACTGTTAACTATCCTCTACCACCAATGCAAAAGAAGTATGTGTCTATTCTTTTATTTGTTTTGGAGAAGGAGGATGGGAGAGACAGAGAGAAACATCAATGGGAGAGGGATACATTGACCAGCTGCCTCCTGCATGTGCCCCAACCAGGGATAGAACGTGCAACCCGGGCATGTGCCCTGACTGGGAATAGAACCTGTGACCCTTCAGTGCATAGGATAATGCTCCAACCAACTGAGACACAGTGTCCATGGCTCCTTTTATGTTTTATGCAATCCCAGAGAATCCCCCCATTTGCTTTCTCCTGCCTTCCTAATCTACCACCAATGAATTTCATGGAACCCCTTACATCTCCTTGGTAGATTTTAATATATATAATGAGAGACGCGGTGCAGAATGCGTGCACGGGTGGGGTCTTTCTGCCTGACTGGCAATTGGGGTCTATCGGAGCCATCTTGCCCAGTCTGGGGGGAGGGACCATGGGCGGTTGGCCAACTGGCTGGGAGAAGGGACTGCAGGAGTTTGGCCAGCCACAGGAGGTTGGCTTTGATAGCACACTGACCATGAGGGGGTAGCTCCTGAATTGAGCATCTGACCCCTGGTGGTCAGTGCACATCATAGCAACCAGTCGACTGGACATTCAGTTGACTGGTTGTAATGGTCACTTAGGCTTTTATATATATATAGATTAGGTGCAGAAGCCCTGGCTTGTGTGGTTACATGGTTAGAGTGTCAGCCTGCCCAAAGGTCCTGGATCGACTTGTGGTCAAGGGCACGTACCTCGGTTGTAGGATTAAACCCCACCAGTGGGGGCACATGTGGGAGGCAACCAGTTGATGTGTCTCTCTCACATCGATGTTTCTCTCTCTGTCTCTTTCTCTTTCCCTCCCCCTCCACCACCTCTCTCTCTCTCTCTCTCTCTCTCTCTCTCTCTCTCTCTCTCAAAAGCAACAGAAAAAATTTCTGTGGGTAAGGATTAACAAAAAATAAAAATAAGGTGCAAACCTGACATTCTCTGGCACATCTTCTAAATCCATTCAGATTTTGCACAACTAACAACATATACTCAAAGGTGAAATTTTGAGAGCCTTTCCTCTTATTAGGAACAAGACAAGAATGCCCACTTATGCCATTTCTTTTTTTTTAATTGTTCATTTATGTTACCATACAATTGGTTTATTATTGTTATTTTTAAAGATGAAGTTATCCATGGTTCCATCACTCATAATGTATTCTTTCTTATCTCTTTTCTTTGTATCTTGAGTATGTAATTTTCTCTTCCCCTACATGTAAATAATATTCTATAAACTCTTCTTAAACATAATGTTTAAATGGCTGCGTAATATAGCATCATATAGATACCATACTTTATAATTTATTTAACAAATTTCTACTCTTATAATGCTCAGATGATCATTTTTGACATAAATCTGTGAGTACTGCATATTTTCTTGATGTTACTTTTTAGACAGAATCATTAACTCAAATGGCATAAACATAATTAAGTTTTATAATACAGGGTGGGCAAAAGTAGGTTTACAGTTGTATGCAAAAGAGTTTATTCTTGTATTATTATTAATTATTAGAGGCCTGGTGCACAAACTTTTGCACCAGGAGGGTCCCTCAGCCAGGCCTATGCCCGCTTGCAGTCTGGGACCACTCAGAGGATGTCCACCTGCTAGCTTAGGCCCTCTCCCTGGGGGATCGGGCAAAAGCTGGCAGTCAGACATCCCTCTGGCAGCCCAGCAGCCCTTAGTGATGTCCACTTACCAGCAGGGAGCAGACCTAAGCTGCAGTTGGACATTCTTAGCGCTGCTGAGGAGGCAGGAGAGGCTCCCGCCACCACCGCTGTGCTGGCAGCCATCAGCCTGGCTTGTGGCTGAGCAGAGCTCCCCCTGTGGGAGTGCACTGACCACCAGGGGGCAGTTCCTGCATTTAGCATCTTCCCCCTGGTGGTCAGTGTGTGTCATAGTGACCAGTCATTCCCAGTCTTTCTCCTCTTAGGATCAATTTGCATATTACCCTTTTATTATATAGAATAGAGGCATGGTGCATGGGTGGGGCCGACTGGTTTGGCCTGAAGGGTGTCCTGGATCAGGGTGGGGGTCTGCTGGGGTGCCTGACCAGCCTGGGTGAGGGGCTGACGGCTGTTTTCAGACTAACCAAACTCCCTGGTGACCGAAGCTCCAGCTTTTCCTTTTTGTTTTTATTTGCTCCAGCTCCATGGCCATGGAGACTGGAAGCAGGTATCTGGGGTTTATTTACCTTCTATAATTGAAACTTTGTTGCCTTGAGAGGAGGCAGCAGCTGGCCGGAAAGCTTGGCTTCTTCCATCATTAGGGAAACCAAGCCTCCTGCTTGCTCCAGCTCCGTGGCTGCTGGCCGCCATCTTGGTTGGGTTAATTTGCATATAGTCGCTCTGATTGGCTGGTGGGCATGGCTTAAGGCATAGCGAAGGTAAGGTCAATTTGCATGTTAGTCTATTATTAGGTAAGATTGTATTATTTTCAATATGAACAACAGTACACCCACTTTTGACCCACTCTCTATATACCACTTATTTCCCACAAAAAATATATGAAAAATGAGCAAGACTAATGAAAATTAAGGAAATACAAATAATGAAATAACATTTAAACCCATAATATTGGCAAAGATTTAAAAGACTGACAATGCCCAAAGTTAATGAAATGAGGGGATATGTGTTCTTTTATAGATATGTTAATATTTTATTCTCATCCTCTGACTTCCACTTTAGAAACCATCAGCTGGTTCTCTATATCTATGGATCTGTTTCTGTTTTGTCTGTTCATTTGTTTTGTTCTTTTAGATTATATATATAAGTGAAATCATGCAGAATTTGTCTTTTCTACCCGACTTATTTCACTAAGCAATAATATCCTCTAGGTCCATTCATTTTGTCACAAATAGCAATCTTTCATTATTTTGTTAGCAATATATATTTTTTAATTTGTCTTTATTGTTGAGAGTATTACAGAGGTTCTCCTTTTTTCCCCATTGGCCCACTCCACTCTGCCTCTCCAATAGGCCTGACTGCACTATTGTCTGTCCATGGGTTATACATATCATATATAATAAAACCCCAGCGAATAAAACAGTGGAACGACCAGAATGACCAGAGACCAGAACAACCACAGCCCCTTGCCCCAGCCAGCCCCGCCCCCCAGCAAGGATCCCCACCCTGATCGGGGGTATGGCCGGCCTGAAAACCATTCACAGCCCCTCTCCCAGGCTGGCCCCGCTTGCCAGCAGAAACTCCCCACCCCCATTGGGGAAGTGGCCATCCTACAAACCACTCATGGCCTCTCACCCTGGCCAGCCCCACCTCCTAGCGGGGACCCCCACCCCCATCGGGGAAGTGGCCGGTCTGCAAACCACTCATGGCCCCTCACAATGGACAGCCCCACCACCCAGCGAGGACCCCCACCCTGATCCAGGGCCCTCATCAGGGCAGGCTGGCCGGCTCCCACCGGTGCACTGGGTATCTATCCTATATAATAAAAGGGTAATATTCAAATTGACCCTAACGGCGTAATGACCAGAACCACTGCTTGAACAGTCACTATGAGGCACAATGACCACCTCTTAGTTCCTTTCCCTGGCGTGCAGGCTCTCATCGCCTGATGGCAAACGAAGAACCGGGGGTGGGTGGCGGGGAAAGTAGGTGACACCACGCAAAGCCTCCCGCCCCACCAGTCGCCCCACACACAGAGGGCTACCTGCAGCAAGGGCAGGGCTGGCAAGTGGGTGGGAATGGCTGACCTTTCGGCTCCTCCCCGCAGCCAGCAGGCTCCAATCACCCAATGGCGAATGGGGAACTAGGGGTGGGTGGTAGTGGGGGGCAGAGCTGGCTGCAGGCAGCCAGGGAAGATGGCCCTGATCACAGGCCAGGCCTAGGGACCATACCCACTCACGAATTTCATGCACTGGGCCTCTAGTCTATGTATATAAAACCCTAATATGCAAATAGACCAAAAAGCAGATCAACCAAAACAAACAGTCAGTCACTATGATGTGCGCTGACCACCAGGGGGCGCATGCGAAACATGGTGAGCATCGGCAGCAGGTGGCAGAGCGTGGAACATGGCAGGTGTTGGCCACAGCAGGATGGTGGAGCAGGTGAGTGGGAGCACCAGACCAAGGTGGGGCACTGGTCGCTGTCATCAGGGCAAGTCTCTGGTGGTTACTGAAAAGTCCTTGCTCCCAGGCACCATGGTCCCACCCTGGGCTTGCACCTGCTCCTAGTGCCGGCCCGGCTCGCACCCACTGCCAGCACCAGAGCTGCCCTTGCACCCACTGCTGGCGCCCAGCGCTGGCACTGTTCACTCGGCACTGTAAGCGGGTGCGAGTAGTGGCTGCCAGCCCCAATTGCCCCTCAGGGCTTCTCGACCTACCCCTACTCCTGAGGGGTGATCAGGGCCAGCAGCCGCCTCTTGCACCTGCAGCCAGCACTGGAGCAGCTGCTCGCACCCACTGCCCGGCACCCGGCACCAGTCTCGATCTCTCAGCATCATCAGCGGGTGTGAGCAGCAGCTGCTGGCCCCAATATCCCCTGGGGGCTTCTCCACCTCTCCCTGCTCCTGAAGGGCAATCAGAGCAGCAGCCACCACTCACACCTGCTGCTGGCACCGGCCCCAATTGCTCCGCGCCATCAGCAGGTGTGAGCAGGCCAGCTCTCAGTGTGTGGGAGCGGCAGCAGTAAGAGTGGCGCTGCCAGCAGAGAGGGGACCAGTGGCTGTGGTGGGTGGTGCTGGGCAGGGATGCTGAGGATGGGCCGAGACCGACCCCTGTGCCCACTACAGCCTCACAGCCAACAGTTCCTTTCAAGGTACACGAACTCATGCACTGAGCCCCTAGTATGAAAATAAGAGGACTTCTCTTCCCAGCACAGGAACCCTGGGCTGGGGGTCTGGTATGGGCCTGGGGTCTCTGCAGCTGAGATCCCTACTGTAGGAAAAAACACCACACCTGGATGTTGAACTAATCTGTTATGTGCCTCCGCCCCTCATACCAGTCTCAATGTACTCTCATCTTTACTTCTCTAGCTGTAGGACTTCCATTCAGCCAGTTTTCAGGTGGTTCTAAATGATGGTTGCTCTATATTTTAGTTGTAATTTTGATGAGGTTGTGGGAGGCGATGAGTACAGGTATTTACTTATGCCACCATCTTGATACTCTCCCCCCTGTTTTAAGGTACTTTTCATTTCTTGTGTGATTTGCTCTTGATCCATTAGTTGTTTAGTAGCATGTTGTTTAGTCTCCACATACTTGTTTTCATTCCAGTTTTCTTCCTGTAGTTGAGGTCTAGTTTTGCACCATTGTGATTGGAAAAGGTGCTTGATATAATCTCTATCTTCTGAAGTGTTTTGAGGCTGTCTTGTGGCCTAATAAGTGATCTATCCTAGAGAATGTTCTAGGTGCACTTGAAAAAAAATGTGTATTATGCAGTTTTGGGATGAAATGGTCCATAAATATCTATTAAGCCAATATCATCTTATGTGACATTTTAAGCCATTCATTGCTTTTAATTTTCTGTCTGGATGATCTATCCATTGATGTGAGTGTGGTATTAGAATCCCCTACTATTATTGTATTACTTTGGATTTCTCACTTTATGTCCATTAATAATTGCTTTATATATTCAGGTGCTCCTATGTTAGGTGTACAGATATTTACAAATGTTACATTCTGTTCTTAGATTGATCTCTTTATCATTATGTAATATCCCTGCCTTTCTTTATATATATATATTTTTTGTTTTAAAGTCTGCTTTGTCTGATATAAGCATCACTACCACTACCTCAGCTTCCTTTTCATTTCTATTTGCATGGAATATCTTTTTCCATCCCTTCATTTTCTCTCTATATGTGTCTTTGAAGTGCCTCTTATAAGCAGCTTGTAGATAAGACATAATTTTTAATCTTTTCAGCCAACCTATGTCTTTTTTTTTTTTGAAACTTCACATGAGGATATGTTTATTGATTTTAGAGAGAGAGGGAGGTGGAGATGGAGGGGGAGAAGAAAGGGAGAGGGAAAAGGAAAGAGAGAGAGAGGGAGAGGGAGAGGGAGAGGGAGAGGGAGAGGGAGAGGGAGAGGGAGAGGGAAAGGGAGAGACATCTATGTGTGACAGAACATAGATCATCTGTTGCCTCCCATATGGCCCCCAGTTAGGGATCAAACCTGCAACCTTTTCATGCACAGGACAACACTCTAACCAACTGAGGCACCTGGCCAGGGCCACCTAATGTCTTTCTATTGGAGCATTAAATCCATTTTCATTAAAGTAATTGTTGATAAGAATTTACCTATTACCATTTTGTTAATAGTTTTTTGGTGTTCTTATACTTCTCCTCTGTTCCTTTCTTCTTTTCTTGATCTCTTCCCTAGTGGTTTGCTGTTTTTCTTTAGTGTTTGGTGTGTATTTCTTCCTCTTAGTTCTTTATATATCTTTTCTACGGTTTTAGTTTCTGGTCATCATAAGGTTTACGTATATCATTCTATATCTGTAGCAGTCTATTTCAAGCTAATATGCATTTAAATTCAAGAATATTGTATAAGAATTAAATTTTCACTCCCTCTTCCATGTTTTATGTTATTGGTGTCATGTTTTAGATATTTTTGTAATGTGTATTCCCTAATTACTTATTGTATTTTGAGTTGAGTTACATACCATTTTTCCTTTTTACCTTTGTAGTAGCTTTTTAAATGTCTAATATGATGTCTTTATTAATATGTGGCTTTACCTGTAGAGTTTTTATTCCTTTCTCATATTTTCTTATTTCTGGTTATGGCCTTTCCTTTTCTAGTTAGAGGAGACCCTTTAAGTGGAAATAAAACAGAAGACTTGCAAAAAAAAAAAAAGGTCATTGATAGTGCTTATAATCATAAAACAGATATTAAAGCCACTTGTTTACAAATAAGATCATCTATATTTACTTTTTCCACTTTCATCCAAATGGTATGAATGTTAATCAAATGTATTTACTTTGGGCGTGTGGATTATATTTTAACTTTCTAATTGATTTCCCTTTGCACGTAAGCATGAGCCAGGGTAAAGGGATCAGCCATTTGAAAAGAAGCCTGTGTGCCACCAGGATGCCTATGAAGTGGATTTCAGTTCTGCTGCTGCTACAGCTGAGTGGTCACTTCAGCCCTGGGAGTTGTGGAAAGGTGCTGGTGTGGCCCACAGAATACAGCCACTGGATCAACATGAAGACCATCCTGGATGCACTTGTCCAGAGAGGTCATGAAGTGACTGTTCTGACATCTTCAGCTTCAATTCTTGTTGATCCCAATAAGCCATCTGCTATTCAATTTGAGGTTTTTCCTACATCTGTAACAAAAGATGATTTTGAGGGTCTTTTCATGAGGCTGATCTCTAAGTGGTCATATATGCCTAAAGATACATTTTGGACTTATTTTTCACTAATGCAAGATATCTTTTGGGAATATTATGACTGTATTCAAACACTCTGTAAAGATGCTGTTTTGAACAAGAAACTTATGACAAAGCTACAGGAATCAAGGTTTGATGTCGTTCTTGCAGATGCCATTGGACCCTGTGGTGAGCTGGTGGCTGAGCTACTTAACATACCTTTTGTGTACAGTCTCCGCTTCTCTCCTGGCTATACAGTTGAAAAATACAGTGGAGGACTGCCATTCCCTCCATCCTACGTACCTGTTGTCTTGTCTGAATTAAGTGATCAAATGACATTCATGGAGCGAGTAAAAAATACGATGTACGTGCTTTATTTTGACTTCTGGTTCCAAACATATAATCAGAGGAAGTGGGATCAGTTTTATAGTGATGTACTAGGTAAGTCATGTTTTAACTGATAGCTTGAAACCTAAACTTTGCTACTGCCATAGGAGGAGAGTTTGTACAAATATAAAGTCAGAGGAAATATCTTTTATAAGCAAAATGACTAAATCATAATATATAATGGTATTTCAATCTCACAAGTATTATAGAAATGTTTAAATTATTAGGCCATTTTTAACCCTGTGATTCACTGTTAGTACAGATTTCAGGAAGTCAAAAACCACAAATTGAAGCACTGAGAAATTCTAGAAGCCATTATACCAATTCTTTGTCTGTTTGTAATATAATTTATTTTTTATTCTTTTTTTCTGGGTAAAGTGTTTTATTCTTTGTTTTTTTCTTAAATATAATGTCAAAATATTGCCCATCCTACACTTATTGTTAGAGAACTTTTAAGTTCACAGCAATATTGCGTAAGATTTCCCATATAACCCCTGCCCCCACACACGTATAGACTCCCTCATTTTCAACATATCACACCTGAGGGATACATTTGCTACAATTGTTGAACCTAGAGTGGCACATCACTATCATCCAAAGACCACAGTTCATGTTGGAGTTCACTCGTGGTGTTACATATTCCATGGGTTTTAACAAATTTATAATGACATGTATTATATAGAGTGGTTTCACTATCCTAAAAATTCTCTGTGCTGTACTTATTTCCAAAATACCCATTACACTATAATTTTTCAACTTAAGAGATAGGCATTAGAAATTTCACTAAATATCTTGATCAAAGCAGAAAAGTAGATTGAGATGTTACTTTACTTCTAGCACAGCTGTCTATTGAGCTTTGACATCATTGTTTCCATTTGTTCCTCCTCAGTTTCTTTATTTTAAAATTAAACTGTTTTGCCATGTTACCTAAAAAACTCTTTCACGATAGAGAGACATAATAGCTCCAACCTGACTCAAGAACCTACAAATCAAAGTTTCTAATAACTACATATTCATTCACTCAGTGCTTTCACTGTTTTAAAGGTCAAAAGTTGTGTTGAAGTGTGGACAACCAAGTTATTTCTCTGTGTTTGTAAAAACTGCATCTTTTCACTATAGACAAAAATGAGCCAAAACTAACGGGAGCACATCTATTTTCCATATCTTATAAAAACTTCCCAGCTGTTATTTGCAAATATTATTATTAAATATATATAAATATTATTAAACTCCAAAAATAAACAAAAATGCAATTATAGGTGTCAGGAACTAAGATATAATTCAAAAACCTCACAGTTCTTAGAAAATCTAGTATTCAGGGAATAGCTTGCTAAATTGTAGAAACTAAGCTGAGTATTTATAAGGCAACGTGTTTCCATTGATAAATTGACTAGGGAGCTCAAATAATTGTGTACATTTGCATCTGTTACTTTTGTAGTTTTACAAAGAAAACAAATATGTTTAATTCTATAGTGGCTTACATTTAATGGTTTATCATTGTGAATGTACTGATGTCACATCAGAGATAAAAAGTCTCTAGTGCTTTGTCTTATATATTTGAACATAAACATAAAACGTATAAATTTTATATATTTTATCACACATATGAGTATGTATACATATATACCATATACATAAATATTTATATTATCAAACCACAGACACTTTAAAGCATTTTGGCTACCTTATCCCAAGCCCTTTTCAGAAAATGCCCTAGTACAGTACTTACATTAAAATACTCTCATTTCCACCTTTCACCCTTGGCTGCGTGCAACTGTGACTGCAGCATTCTGGACAAACAGCAGAGGGCACTTTAAGCCTAGTGCATTTGCTCCATCTGTGCTCCTCTTTAGCAATCCAGCAAGTTCCAAGGATGTGAATCTGGGTCGTCATTTATCATGTGCTCTTTGCTGCAGCATGTCCTTCAAGAACTATGACTAAAACAGACCACGTCTTCAACAAATAGACAGTAGTGGCTTATATTTAAATGCACTTGCTTAAAAAGATTGTTGCCAAATTAGCAATGAAAAATAAGAAGATTATGAAGGCATCAAAAAAAAAATACTCTCATTTCCTCTACCTTCTGTTTGCTTTTCCCTCCAGGAAGACCCACTACAGTATATGAGACGATGGAGAAAGCTGAAGTGTGGCTCATTCGAACCTACTGGGATTTTGAATTTCCTCGCCCAGTCTTACCACATTTCGATTTTGTTGGAGGACTCCACTGCAAGCCTGCCAAACCCCTGCCTAAGGTAAACCTATTCCTCTTTGTTTTCTGTTGAGGTTAATAACTAGTATTCTACCTTAGAAGGAAGACAATGCCTCAACAATATGAGTTGTGTTCCACCAATATTGGCAGCAAAACCCAACATTTACTTGCTGTCACTCCAACATTTAAAAAATTCCCCATTTTAGATCTGGTTTGTCATCCTAGCCCAAAAAGGGATTGCATAGCCTATTAAAGCAGGTGTTTTCTGACATTCATCAATTCTGCACTAAATCTCAGTAAAGATCCCTGGGGGAACATGGTTAGCGATATCACAGCTGACTGACAAAGTGAGCACAAATAAAATGTACACTGCACATATAATAAGAACCAAAAATCCTTCATATTTAATATACCAATTTCATCTGAAAATCACCTATAGTACAAAACTGCAAAATAATTGTCAGCATGTAGGATATTCCTTATGAAGGAAAGCAATAATCTAATATGCTTTAAACTGATACAATATCTTTAAGACATAATTACAAAACAACCATCCTTTACTGAATTATTTTAATATCTACTAAGACATCCTGTTTGTCTACCATTTGATTGGCAGCAACATAAAACAGATCTCTTATTCAAGGGTTAACCCAATTTCTATTTAGACTTAAAAATGTTTAGCTACATGCCAATAACTTTCACAAGGTCTAAAGCCTGAGGTAAAATTAGTAGAAGTTCTATTCAATTCAACCCTATTGTTTTTTTTAGCTTTATTGAGGTGTTATTAACATATATTTTTATGAGGTATTTATAGGGTACACTAGAGGCCTAATGCAAGAAATTCATGCAAGAGTAGGCCTTGTTTCCCCCGGCTGCCAGCACCGGCTTCTCTCCGGCACCCGGGACCCAGGCTTCCCTCCAGCTGCAGGCAGGCACCTGGGTCGCAGCCCCAGCTTCGTCCTGAATGACATCCGTTCTAATTAGCATATTACGCTTTTATTATTATAGTGATTTGATATACATATACATTGTGAAGGTATTCTGCTCATGTAATTAACACATCCATCACCTCAAGTATTTATCTTCTTTTGTGTGTGTGAGAACAAGTCCTGCTCTCAGCATATTTCAATTATACAATACTGTGTTATCAATTCTAGTCACCAGGTTGTACATTAGGTCCTCAGACCTTTCATCTCATAGCTAGAAGTTTACAGTCGCATATCAACATCTCCCTATTTCCTCCACCATCAACCTCTGGCAACCACTTTTCTACTATTTTTCTATATTTGCCTTTTTTTTTTAGACTCCCTATATAAGTAATAGTATGCACTATTTGTCTTTCTCTGTCTGGCTTATTTAGCTTAGCATACTGCCTTCATGGTCCATTTATAATGTAACCAACAAACAATTTCCTTCTTTTTCATAGCTGGATAATATTCCTGTGTGTGTGTGTGTGTCTTATTCATCTTTGGAGGGACACCAAGGTTGTTTCCATATCTTGTCATTGTGAATAATGTGCAACAAACACGAAAGTACAGATATCTTTTCAATATCCTGTTTTAATTTCCTTTGGATATAGTATACCCAGAACTGGGATTGCTGGATCATGTGATAGTTCTATTTTTAATTTTTTTGAGGAAATC
Source organism: Myotis nattereri (assembly GCF_964212035.1). Lineage (NCBI taxonomy): Eukaryota > Metazoa > Chordata > Mammalia > Chiroptera > Vespertilionidae > Myotis > Myotis nattereri. The sequence goes on from NC_138075.1 coordinate 187,686,994, forward strand.
CACACTTTCTTCCATAATGGCTGTAACAATTTAAATTCCTACCCAAACTGTACATGTCTCTTTTTCCCCACATCCTTGCCAAATTTGTTATCTCTTGTCTTTTTGATGATAGGCATTCCACCGGATGTTAGGTGGTATCGCACTGTGGTTTCGATTTGCTTTTCCCTGATGATTAGTGATGCTGAACCCCTTTCCATGGACTTGTAGTCCTTTTGTATGTCTTTGGAAAATGTCTCTTCAGAGCTCTTCCCATTTTTTTAAAATATTTTATTGATTTTTACAAAGAGGAAGGGAGAGGGATAGAGAGTTAGAAACATCGATGAGAGAGAAACATCGATCAGCTGCCTCTTGCACACCCCCTTCTGGGGATGTGCCCACAACCAAGGTACATGCCCTTGACTGGAATCGAACCTGGGACCCTTCAGTCCACAGGCTGACGCTCTATCCACTGAGCCACACCGGTCAGGGCACTCTTCCCATTTTTTATCTGAGATGTGTGAGTTCTCTACATATTTTGGATATTAACCCCTTATCAGATACATGATTTCCAAATATTTTACCCCATCCTGTATGCTACATTTTAATTTTGTTGATGATTTTCTTTATTGTGCAGAAGCTTTTAGTTTGAGGTACTCCCACCTGTTATTTTCAATTCTGCTTTCCATGCTTTCGGTGTGTACCCCAAAAAAATCATTGTCAAAACAAATATCAAGGATGTTTTCCTTTTTGGTAGCTTATTGTGAGTGTATAAACACACAATTGAGTTTTGAACATTGATTTTGAATCCTGGGACTTAATTTTTTTATTAATTCTAAAAGCTTTTAATGGAGTCTTTAGTGTTTTCTATATATATTATCATGACATCCGTAAATAGGGTCCATTTTACTTCTTCCTTTCCAATTTGGATAACTTTTATTTCGTTTTGTTGTCTAACTGCTCTGACTAGAGCTCCAGGTAATATTTTGAATAAAAGTATCAAGAGTGGGCATCCTTGTCTTTTTGACTGTTTTTAGTGGAAAAGCTTTCTGTTTTTCATCATCGAGTATTTTAGCTTTGGGCTTGTCATAGATGGCCTTTACTTGGTTGTAGTCTTTCCCTGTATATACATGCTATTGAAAGTTTCCATAATAATTGGATGTTGAATTTTTGTCAAATGCTATTTATCTCTCTTTAGGTCTGTTCATATTTGCTGTTCATTTAAGTGATCCTATGTTAGGTGTATAAATACTTACAAATGCAATATCATCTTGTTGGATTGACCTTTTAATCATTATATTTCACTTTGTCTGTTGTGACCATTAGCTTAAAGAGTATTTTGCTGGTATAAATATAGCTACCCCTGCTTTTGTTACTACCATTTTCATGAAATACCTTCGCCATCCCTTCACTTTCAATCTATGTGTGTCCTTAAATCGGAAGTGAGTCTCTTCTAGGTAGCATACATTTCGGTCATATTTTCTTTAATTGTTGTAGACTCAATCACCTATTTATTTGGATTGTAGAATATAGCCATTTACATTTAAAGTAAAATCAATAGATAAGTATGGACTTACTTTCATTATTTTTAACCTTTTCTTGCTGTTTTGTACTTTTTTGTTCCTTTCTTCTCTTACTCTTATCCTTTGTGATTTGATAATTTTTACAATGATATGCTTAAATTCTTACTCTTTTTCTTTCTGTGTATCTACTATAGGTTATTACTTTGTAGTTGCCATAAGACTTATATAAAACTTCTTGTATTTATGAAAGTCTATTTTAAGCTAATAACAACTTAACTCTAAAGGCATGATAAAACTCTATATTTCTAATCTCTTCCACATATATTTTGGTTTTTTGTCACACTTTATATCCTTTCACCATTGTATCCATTAAAAATTTATTTTTAATACTTTTTTAAACATAATAGAAGAGTTATAATTTATCAACCTAATAGAAGAGTTATAATTTATCTACCACCATTACATTAAAGTATTCCTAATTTAACTATGTATTTATCATTACCAGTAGAGTTGTACTTTCCTATGTCTTCCTGTTACTTATTAGCACCCTTTCATCTCAGCTTGAAGAATTCTTTTAACACTTCCTTTGAGGTTGGTCATAGTGGTCCTTTAGCTTTTGCTTGTCTGGAAGTATTTTCTCTCTCATTGAATTCTGAAGGACAAGTTTATTGGGTAGAATATTATTTGTTGGCAATCTTTTCTTTCTGTACTATGAATATATCATGTCATTCATTCTCTTGCCCTCCAATGTTTCTGCTAAAAAAAAAATCTGCTGATAGGCTTAGGTTGTTCCCTTGTTTATGACCAGTTGTTTTTCTTTTGCTGCTTTTAAGATTCTCTCCCTGTCTTTAACTTTTGACAATTATAGTGTGCCTTGGTGTAGCTTTTTTTGTATGCCTCTTATTTGGAACTCTCTGGGTTGTCTAGAAATGAATATCTGTTTCTTTCCTCAGGTTAGGTTTTCAGCCATCATTTCCTTAAATAACTCTTCTACCCCCTTTCTTTTCTCCTTCTAGGAACTCTATAATGCATATAGTGTTGCAACTGATAATAGTCCATATGTCCCTTAAGTTACCTTCACTCTCTAACATTATTTTTTTTCTTTTTTTCATCTGATTGGATGAATTCCACTGTCCTTTCTTTAAGTTTTATGATCCTTTTCCACTTGATCTATTCTATTTTGAACCCTTCTATTAAATGTTTTGGTGCATTTAATACATTCTTCAGCTCTGATTTCTGTCTGATACTTTCTAACTCTGTGAAATTCTCACTTTGTTCATACATTATTTTCCTGACTTTGGTTAGCATCTTTATGACCATTATTTTGAACTCTTTATCAGGTAAGTCACTTATCTCCATTTCATTAAGGTGTGTTACTGAAGTTTTTTCTAGTTCTTGGGTTTGGAACATAAGATATCCCTGTTTCTTCATTTTCCTTGACTCTGTGGGTTGATTCCTGCACATTAGATGAAGCAAGCACCTCTCCCAGTCTTGACAGAATGATCTCATGTGGGAGATGAACCTTATCCATCAGCCCAGCCAGACTCTTCGTTGTGTCTCAAAATCTTTGTGACTGTCCAATCTACCTTCTTTGTTCTTATGTAATGGAAAGTGTGCCAAAACCTGTCAGTGTCCCACAGAAAATAACTGCAGTCATCACCTAGATCAGTGATGGTGAACCTATGACATGCGTGTCAGAGGTGACACGCAAACTCATTTTTTTGGTTGATTTTTCTTTGTTAAATGGAGTTTAAATATATAAAATAAATATCAAAAATATAAATCTTTGTTTTACTATGGTTGCAAATATCAAAAAATTTCTATATGTGACACGGCACCAGAGTTAAGTTAGGGTTTTTCAAAATGCTGACACGCCGAGATCAAAAGGTTCGCCATCACTGATCCTAGATCAAGCATTTCAAACTCGTGGCCAGCAGGCCACATGCAGTCTGCCAGCTGCAAGTTTGACATGCTTGACCTACATGTACGCTGATTAGAAGCTGGACCCTCAGGCAGCAACCAGGATAGGGTGTAGTTAGGGTCCTTCCAGGGAGAAATGGGGAGATGTTTTACCTGCTCCTTCTGTACTGCTGTAGCCTCTGATGGGGCTCCTGCACCATTAATAAATTAGGTTGCTATGGTCTGTGGGACTCATGAATACAAGTCTCATTAGCTATCAAAGCCAGTAGATCTAGATATCCATTGGGTGGCAGAGGCAAAATTGGGCTGCCAGATGTCTATACAAGCTCCTTGCATGGAGATATTTGTAATTACGGGGTGAACTCAAGTGAGAGGCCTCATGAGGTACCTGCTGGCCTCTCCTGACTCCAGGGAAATGTGATAAGTATGTGTGATGTATTTTCATGTTTGCACAATATATAGGTGTCACTCTGCTAGTTCCTAGAATTCTCTCAGAGGAAACTGCTCTCCGTGTAGCTGCAGAGACTTTAAATGTTGCTACAGGTCAAAGGAACCCCACACCTTAGCTAGATGCACCATGTGAATGATAGGAATGTTCAGTGACCTTCATATTGGAACTAAACAGCATCATAGTAAAGCTATAATTTTAAAGAATGGTCTAAATATTGTATAGTCTGCATGGACAAAGTCTGAAAAGTTATATCCTATTTTCTTTTACCTGTAAAAGCACCATTTCAATAAAACCCTTTATGACAATGCCTTTTTTTGGAAAGTACTGTACAGTTTGATTTTGGAAAGTTTTAGTTATTATTTTTAAAGAATGAAAAAAACAAATAATAAATTTAAAACACAAGGGACAAAAAAAGGTATGAGTATACAGTTTTAACAAAATATCCAGGAAACATTTGATCATCTACATTTCATTTTTTTTTTGAGAAGAGTACACTGAACAATGAGGAATTATGCCAGTATCGAAAATAATGAAATTATAAATATTGGCAAGGATTAGGATGTAGGGCGTGGCTATAGGGTTAAGCCTTGGACTGACCTGTTGGCAAAGCCACAAACAAGTCCCAGCTTAGGGGGCACAGTCCTCTTAGCATAATTAGGCTTGACCTTATGACCTCCCTAGATCTTATCTGGGAAGCTAATGGGCTGAGGGAGATGTATCAAGTGCTGCCAAAACAAGTAAAACTCACAAGAACACTGTAACTATGGTGACCACTACCTTGTTTCCCACTGGCTATAAAATAAAGGCTCAGCTTGCCTCTGATCTCTGTGGCCTCAGCCAGGCACAGGAAGAGCCACCTAGACCCAGCTTATTCTCTTTGTCTGTCATTTCTTTATCCTTCGCTGCCCTCCCTCAGGCTTGCAGAACCCTTGGCTGAGCTGGCTCGGCACATTAGGGATCATATGTCAAAATTATTTTCAAACAAAAACTGACTTCAATAGAGGCTTAAATAGGTAAAAATGAGCTATTCAAGAGGGTGTCAGCCCTGTTGTACCTTCTCACTGTAATTAATGTGCTCAGTGGAGAACTTGGTAAGGTGATAATGGAGTCCCTCACAGCAAATCACACATAGCACTTTCTAATGAGACATTAATTTTACAATATGATTTCAGGTGTCATATGTAAATAAGACCATAAATATGGTCAATAAAATGTAACTGTACATATATAATTCTAATTATATATATATATATATATATATATATATATATATATATATGACTCATAGTACTATTTCAAGGACATTCCAAACCATTATACCAGACTCCTGAATATCAACTACCCTTAACTTCTAGCCATTAAAAAGTGACTCAGAGGAAGTATTTAGGAAACTGTAACAAAGTTTTACAGAAGTGAGAGAGAAAGATACATAGTGTTTCCAGTCATAGTTCTTAGGGAAATAAAACACTAATGACTAATCTAAAATACTTCTACAGAAAACCTGCTTTAAATGAAACAGAAGTGATTGTGTAGAACTATAATGATAAAGAATAAAGAGTGAATACAGAACTGCTATGTGGCTTCCTTCCAAGAATCCGTATTAGTAATTAAAAACATTATAAATAGTCATATAAAATTGTCTAACTACTGTGTACTGGCTCTATTTCATTTTTTCATTACTCCAAAAATATACATGATAAAGGAAATCAATCTCATATAACATGCATCTTTCCATGGGAATTGAAATATTGAGTCTGTTTAAAAGGAAAAAAAAAGCAAGTACTGAAAACAATGGAGATTTTCCCCCCAAAATAAGAGTAGGATTACCTTAAGGTCCAGCAATTCCAGTTTTTGGTATATATCCAAAAGAATTAAATTCATCATCTCAATAAAATATTTTCACATCCAAATTCATAACAGCACTGTTCACAACTCAAAAGTGGAAGCAACCTAAGAGCCCTCTGACGGAAGAACCAATAAACAAAATGCAGGATTTACATACAATGCAATTTTACTCAGCCTTAAATGGAAGGAAATTCTAACACATGCTATAACATGGATGGAGCCTGAAAATATCGTGTTAAGTGAAGTGAGCCACTGACAAAATGCAAATACCATATGATTCCACTTATATTATGTATCCAGACTGGTTTAATTAATAGAAACAGAAAATAAAATCATGGTTACCAGGGACCAGTGATGAGGGAATTATTGCGTAACAGGTACAGCTGCGCTTTTGCAAGATAAAGAAGTTCTATAGCTTGGTTGTACAGTAATGTGAATATATGTATTACTGAATTGTGCACTTAGGAACTCTTAAGATGGTAAATATTATGTTATGTATATTTTAGCACAACTTGTAAAAAAAAAAAAAGAAGTACTCATAACTCCAGATAATACTTGATTTCTCTCATTAGTTGTTTGAAAGCATTCCTTTCAATGGCATTTGCTATGCTATTACTCTTTTGTGATGGAGCAATTTTTTTTTTTTTGTTTTTTACAGGAGATGGAAGAGTTTGTCCAGAGCTCTGGAAAACATGGTATTGTTGTGTTTACTTTGGGATCAATGGTCAGGAACATATCAGAAGAAAGAGCCAATGTGATTGCATCAGCCCTTGCCCAGATCCCGCAAAAGGTTAGAGTGACCCGTGGTCGGCAAACCGCGGCTCGTGAGCCACATGCGGCTCTTTGAACCCCTTGAGTGTGGCTCTTCCACAAAATACCATGTGCGGGCGCACAAGTACAGTGCGACTGAAACTTCGTGGCCCATGCGCAGAAGTTGGTATTTTGTGGAAGAGCTGGTATTTTGTGGAAGAGCCACCCTCAAGGGGCCAAAGAGCCGATGTGCTCGTGAGCCGCGGTTTGCCGAGCCGCAGTTTGCCGACCACTGGAAGCACCTTAATAGTGGACAACTACCTAGGCGCTAATTACATAAATTTCCTGTGTGACATGTAAGCTATTATGATAGCTCCTATTTATCTCAGCTATGAATTCAAATCAAAATATACAAGGCAGGAGCTAAAATAGTACAAATGTTGTGTTTAACAGTAACTTTGGCATTAATATTGTGATCAGAATGAAATGTATTTAAGAGGTACAATGTAAAGTTTGGTGTTATAGTGATACTAGTGACCCGTCGCATGAAATTGTGGGAGACCCGGGACCCCTCCTCTCCCCCCCCCACCATGGGACCTTACCCAAATGCTCTGAGCACAAACCCCTGCACTTGCTACTGGGATCAGGTTCTTGCGGGCAGCCATCTTGGCTACACCCCCTCACACTGGTCACGTCATTTCGCTTATTCACATTCTGCTCCCGACCACCCAGCAACACCTTACGCCATGCCCTGGCTATGCCCCCTAAGGGCACGTCAGCTTTTCTCACAGCCTCTTTCACGGTCAAGCACCTGTGCGCTAACTTGGCTCCGCCCCTGCCCTCCACCTGGGTTCAAACCTCCTTCTAGCAGGACTTTCTTGGGGATGCCTCTGAGGGCAGCAAAGCTACGCCCTACGGACCAGGTGTGCCCTCACGTTCAGGGTACATCGTTGCATACACTACTCCGTGGTCCCTCCTCTCTTTGGTGTTCACCCTCATTCTGCTGACTCCACATCTGTCCCTTGTGCCCATGTCCCTGCTTTTAACTCTAATAACATCTGTGCCTGAGTTTACTCCTCCCGCAATCTCTGGGCTAGGCCAAGGCCACTGCCCCTACCCACAGGGCCAGCGCCTGCACTCCTTCCCACTGTTCCAGGCTCTGGCCCTCCAGTCCGAGTCTCAAAGTCCTGCTCCACATGACAGGCGTGCCGCAGGATGGCCCCAAGTCCTGGAGTGTCACCCCGATGCCCTGCCTCCGGGCACGTGGGGCCACAAAAACCCCAGCAGAAGCAGTGCGAAGTGGATGCTGGCCCCACCTCCACTGCCCCACCTCCGCTGTGCGTGCCGCCATCTTGTGACAATGTTACAGCGTGAGGGCTAATTTGCATATTACCTCTTTATTATATAGAATTGCAGGAGGGTACCAAAATCACCAAACTCTGCCCTGTCATTTGCTCCATCTCATTGCAGAATTCCTGAAGACACAGTACAAACTACATGTCCTCAGAAATTCTAACAGTAATGTTAAGCAGGGATTGATGACAGTCTAAAAGAAGTCATGCCATTTTAGGTTTGCTAAGTAATCCAGGCCACTCTTACTTCCCAAATTTTCGAAATAGGCCTATTCAGTGTGATTTCTGAGTGCTGTTCAGAGAAAGAATAGCCAGGACTCACTAAGCTGGATCCAGGTACCCAAGCCAGCCACAGTGATCTAGAGAAAGAAAAGCTGTCATGATCTGGTTGATTGAGTCCTATAAAAGTGGAGAAATAAATTAGAAAGGGGGGAGGTGGATCCACCCCTAAGGTGACCGTCTGCTTTATAAAACACTAGAGGCCCAGTGCACGAATTCATGCACGGGTGGGGTCCAGCCTGCCTGGCCCCATTTGAGGAAGATTGGGCTGGGCCTGTCAGAGGAGGAAACAGCAGAAGGTTGACCGGCCCGCCTGCCCTGATTGGGACCTATCAGGGCTGGGCCGGCTAGGGTGAGAAGCCATGGGCAATTGCCTGGCAGGCTCCAACCCCAATTGGTGTGGGGGGCGGCGTTTGGGGGCAGAGCTGGCTGGGGGGAAGGACCACTGGCCAATCGGGTTGGGGCCGGGTGGAGGGAGGGACTACAGAAGGTTGGCCAGTTGGCCCCACCCCTTATTGGGGTGAGGGGGCAAGCAGGGACAGGGAAGCTGGGGAGAGGGGCCACGAGATGTTGGCCGGCCGGCCCCACCACCAGATCAGGCCAGTTTGCTGGCTGCAGTGGGCGTCATAGTGAATGGTCATTCTGGTCATTACAGCGTTCCAGTTGCTGGCCTTTTAGATAGAGAGATAGATAGAGAGATAGATAGATAGATAGATAGATAGATAGATAGAGGCCTGGTGCACAAAATTCATGCACTTGGTCGGGGGTGGTCCCTCAGCCCAGCCTGAGCCCTCTTGCAGTCCAGGAGCCCTCAAGGGATGTTACACCTGACAGCCTAGCACTGCCACAGAGGCGGGTGAGGCTCCCGCCACAGCCACTGCACTCACCAGCCATGAGCCTGGTTTCTGACTGAGTGGCCCTCCCCTGTGGGAGCGCACTGACCACTAGGGGGCAGCTCCTGAGTTGAGAATATGCCCCCTGGTGGTCAGTGCACGTCATAGCGGCCTGTCATTCTGCAGTTTGGTTAATTTCATTTTAGCCTTTTATTATATAGGATGGCTGCCAAAAACCTCTGCTTCTAATCCATCAGAATAAGAACTCCTCCTGGTTGAGGAAGGATTAGGGAATATAATGAGGAGTCTATTAGAAGTAAGCCCAGTATTGGAAAGTTCATATGCCCCCTTCTCAATAAAACAGAGTAGTAAGATATTTTCCAATATATTTATAGAATACACCTGCAGTCTTTGGGCATTTATGAACTACTTTTTCGTTTCCTAATTGCTGTAATTTCTGTTTATAGCCTGTGCTAATTTTTGCTGAAACCCTGCTGCTACTTTTACATTCACATAACAAATAAATATTAAGCACTAGTAAATTATAATCCAGCTTATGAGAACTGCTGATATTTATGAGAATTCCAAAATCAGAATCTATTTTGTTCCTGGTTATAAAAATAGCTTGGCTACAGTTCCCATAGTTATCAGTGCTGTCCATGCTATATAGTGTGTCATTGAAGTGTTAACACTTAGTTGAAAACACTTTAGCATCACACAAATTTGAATTTTTTTATGCTAAGTGAAATAAGCCAGTAGGAAGAAGACAAATACCATATTATTTCACTCGTATGTGGAATCTAAATTAACAAACAAACAAAAAAGACACAGACTCATAGATAGCATCCGAAAGCTCTCAGGATAGGGGTAAGGAGGACGGGGGAAGAGGGGAGTGGTGGGATTGAGATAAAAAGGGAAAAATTCATGGACACAGACAACTGTGTAGTGATTTCAGAAGGGATGGGGATGAGGAGAGGTGGAGGAGGGTATAGGGTAGATAAATGGTGATGGGCAGAAACTTAATTTTGCTTGGTGAACACACAATACAGTGTACAGATGATTTGTTGTAGAATTACACACCCAAAACCTGTATAGTTCTGTTAATCAGTGTCACCCAATAAATTCAATAAAAAAGGAAAAGTATAAAAATAAAAAATAATTAGTGACTTTAGATAGAAAAATAAAACAGAAAAAATGTGAAAATAAAGTTAAATCTTTGATTTAAAAAAATAACTTATGAGACAAGTGGATAGAAGGAAACTCCCTTCTGTGACACTTAAAAATACAGGTTAATATCACATTTCAAAATGAGATAAATTATAAATAAACTAGAGGCTCAGTGCACAAAATTCGTGCACTGGAGCGGGGGGGTCCCTCAGCCCGGCCTGCACCCTCTTGCAGTCCGGGAGCCCTTGGGGGATGTCTGACTGCCTGCTTAGGGCTGCTCCTCTCACAATCCAGGACCCCTCGCTCCTTACTGCCCACCTGCGCGCTGCTCCTTATTGCTCAGCTTGCTGCACCTTGGCATGGTCATGTGGGCGAGAGTGGCTCTGCCACCACTGCTGCACTCACTAGCACTTGGGGAGGGGGGTCCCTCAGCCCGGCCTGTGCCCTCTCGCAGTCTGGGACCCCTCGGGGCATGTCCACCTGCCAGTGGGGACCAGGCCTAAGCTGCAGTCAGACATCCTTAGCGCTGCTGAGGAGGCAGGAGAGGCTCCTGCCATCACTGCTCTGCTGGCAGCCATCAGCCTGGCTTGTGGCTGAGCAGAGCTCCCCCTGTGGAGCATCTGCATTGAGCATCTGCCCCCTGGTGGTCAGTGTGTATCATAGTGACCAGTCATTCCCAGTTGTTCTGCTGTTAGGATCAATTTGCATATTACCCTTTTATTATATACTGGTGCATGAGTGGGGGCTGGCTGGTTTGCCCTGAAGGGTGTCCTGGATCAGGGTGGGGGGCCCTCTGGGGTGCCTGGCCAGCCTGGGTGAGTGGCTGATGGCTGTTTGCAGAATGGCCACGGCCCCCAGCCACCCAAGCTGCCAGTAGAGGCTGGCTGGAAGCAAGTATCTGGGATTTATTTAGCTTCTATAATTGAAACTTTGTTGCCTTTAGCAGAGGCCACAGCTATCAAGGGCAGGTGGGAAGCTTGGCTTCCTCCATCACCGGGGCAACCAAGCCTCCTGCTTGCTCCAGCTGCATGGCTGCCGGCCACCATCTTGGTTGGGTTAATTTGCATATAGTCACTCTGATTGGCTGGTGGGCGTGGCTTGTTGTGTAGCAAAGGTACAGTCAATTTGAATATTTCTCTTTTCTTAGATTAGATATGTGCAGTAAATAACCACTTTTTTTGCACTAGAATTATAATAACTAGACCTAAATTTTTTTAAATATCTTTTTATTGGTTTTAGAGAGGAAGGGAGAGGGAGAGAGAGAGAGAAACATCAATGATGAGAGAGAATCATTGATTGGCTGCCTTCCACACACCCACAACCCCGACATGTGCCCTGACTGGGAATTAAACCGTGACCTCCTGATTCATAGGTCGATGCTCAACCACTGTGCCATGCTGGCCAGGCCTAAAATTTTTAAATACTTGAATTTATCATTGATGATCTCATTTGTATATCTGTATGTGTTCCACATCATGATTGCATTCATACTTGATTGAATGTAAAAATAAACACATAAAATGTGGGTATTTGTATCATACTAATGTTATAATAGTTCTCATTGTTAATCTCTTGTCCTTATTTCTTATCTGTCTATGAAGGGCTTTAACTAGATTATATCTTAATTTCTTTATAATCTGAACATGCTATACCTTTAGTTCAACTCATGGAATAAAATATTTTCTTTATTTTAACAGGTTCTATGGAGATTTGACGGCAAGAAACCGGATACCTTAGGGCCAAATACTCGGCTCTATAAGTGGATCCCCCAGAATGACCTTCTTGGTGAGACTGAAAAACAAAGACTAAAATAAAAATAACTCCAAAGAGAGTGATTATACTTCTAAAAGAAACAAATTTATTGAACATTTATTTTACAAAAACTCAAAAAACCTTAACTTCCTTGTATTTGTTTGCCAGTCCTGGGAAAAAAGGATAACATATTAAAGCTAGACCATCTCCTCCCTTATGTATGAAATCTTTATTTCAGGTGTAATTACTTCTCATGAAGAATTTTTCTGTAACTACCACTCTGCCTCCTAGTTCTCCCTTCTTATTTCTACTTTTTTCCCCTTCTGTATGCGTATTCATTCATTGCTATTAAAAAATAAGAGCACCTCATTTATTACCAGTGACTCCATTTTCAATAAAGAAATAGCCATAATCTTTTTCATGAAGTGATAAAGTGTGGTCTGTTCTTCCTCTGATTCCAGAGTCACCACACTCACACTTCCTGCTGCCTGGACACCCCACACGTAATACCCCAAACGTGGCCACACTATTTCTTTAAGAGAATATGTTCTAACATGCCACCTCCTTTTCTTTTTTCCTTTTTTTCTGCACATGCTATTTTTTATCCATAATGGTTTTTTTTTTTTTCAAATTTATCTTTATTGTTGAAAGTATTACCGTTGTCCCTTTTTCCCCATTGACACCCTCCCCCAGCACCCGCCCCTCAGAACTTTCTCTTTCAACTTGTCTACCCAGCAATCTTGTATTCATTTTTCAAGTCACAATGCCATACCAGTATCTATTTACCTCTGTAGCAACTAAAGTTCTTATTTCTCTGAGATCTAAAATAGATTTCAATGCAGTTTCATGTGTATAATAATATGTCATCTAGAATACAGTGCCTGAGTGCTTTTCTTACCCAATTCTCATTTTATTTCTAAGACTTATAATTAATAATTTACTGAAATTCACCCAATCCTAGGTCATCCAAAAACCAAAGCCTTTATAACTCATGGTGGAACCAATGGCATCTATGAGGCGATCTACCATGGGATCCCTATGGTGGGCCTTCCTATGTTTGCGGATCAACCTGATAACATTGCTCGCATGAAGACCAAGGGAGCAGCTATCAGAATGGACTTCAACACTATGTCTAGTGCAGATTTGCTCAATGCATTGAAAACAGTTATTAATGACCCATCGTGAGTACCACAATTTTAATTGTATTTATAGATTCTTTTGTCAATGATGAGTACAAGTTTCACCCCATATTGAGAGATTAATTTTGAAATTATTAACATGATTTTACCAATCTTAAATTTACCAATTTTACCATTAATTTCAAAGTTACATTTAACCTGATTGAACAGATAACCAATTACTGCAACAATTTTCTACACAAGAATACACAAAATTATACTGGTCAGTACAAGGACGCATTTTTAAAATATGATAGAACCCATAGAATGCCACAATGAAGAATTCAAGAAGTTACATAAAATATTTTAATTTAGTGCCAAACATTTCTGAAAGTATAAATCTTGTGGACAAAAAACGGGGTTCCATGGAAAGTACTTCACAGGGTGATCTGATCATAAATTCTTAACTAGGCAGGTCATGATGAGTAGACATGCTCCAGGCGTATAACTTATTTACTGAAAGTTTTACACCAGCCCTGCCCATTGTTCTTGTGCATCTAGGTTAATACTACTTTAAAATACCTGAAATAATACCCCTCAAAAGTGGCACTGCCCAGCTGGCATGGCCGTGATTGACCATTGAACTGTGAACCTGGAAGTCACAGTTTGATTCCCAGTTGGGGCACATGCCTGGGTTGCGGTTGTGAGCTTGGTCCCCAGTGGGGTTTGGGGGAGAGGGTGTGGGAGGCAGCTAATCAATGATTCTCTCTTGTCATTGATGTTTCTATCTCTCTCACTTGTCCTTCATCTCTGAAATCAATAAAAATATATTTTTTAAAGGAGGCGGGCAATAACTCTCAAGAGAGCACAAAATCATATTAACTGAATCCCGGTATTCCAATCCCTGCTTTGCTTTCTCCAACTTCCTGTAATGTTACTTTGTTTTCCACTTAATCTCAAATGCATAAAAGCAGCTACAAAACTGTTATTCTTAGGGGCATTTGATATCTTGCTCCCAGCATTAGTCATTAGTTTGGTTCAAATAAACTCATAAAAATTCTCTACAGATTTGGATGTTCTTACATTGACAATAACTTTCTACTTTTAAAAAATGATTTTTATCATCATTATTTTAACATATTTTACAATCTATATATATATAAAAGCCTAAGTGACCATTATGACCAGTCAACCAGTCAACTGGTCATTATTATGCACACTGACCCCCAGGGGGCAGACACTCAATGCAGGAAATGCCTCCTGGTGGTCAGTGCAATCCCACAGCCAACCTTCTGTGGCCAACCAACCTCCTGCAGTCCATCCCCCAGGCCAGCCCTGCCCTGATCAGGACTGAGTGAGAGAGCCACCATTGGATCAGCTCACCCATGCATGAATTCGTGCACTGGGCCTCTGGTAATATATATTTTACATATCATAAAATTCAATGTTTAATGTATAAACATCAAATATATGTAGTATGTTATAGAGTTATGAAACTGTAAATATAATCTCAAATTAGGAAATTTTCACTAGACCAAAAAGAAATCTCATATGCCCTAGAAGTCATTCTCCATCCCCCTTCCCTACACAACCATTAATCTACTCTCTATCCTATAAATTACCATATTCAGGATATTTCAGACAAATAGAATCATACGATATTTGCAAATGGCTTCTTTCACTTAGCATATTTTTGAGTTTCATGCATGCGAAAGCTTTGTATTGCTGAGTAATAGTGTCAACATAAGAAATGTTCAAATCCATAGAGAATTTGAAAGATTTATTTTTAAGAGAGAGAGGGAAACAGGCAGAGACATCCATATGAGAGCAACATTGATGAGCTGTCTCCTGCTGATCCCTACTGGGGATCAAGCCCACAACTTGGGCATGTGACCTGATGGGGAATTAAACCAGCAAACCCCCAGTGCAGAGGATGATGGCCAACCAACTGAACCACAGCAACTAACCTCAATTTTTGTATGAGGTTATTTAAACAAAACAGTCAACATGCCAGGAAGCAAATGCTCCTGAGAATGGCTGTTTTGCAGTTTCTTTTATAAATTTGGAATTAAAGAGGTAGGATAAGGAAGATTACACGATAGTTGAGAAAATTATGTGCTCCCTTGAGGGTAGTTATGCCTCTGAGGAGTCTGAAAAAGAGGACTAATCTGACATTTTAAAGGTTATTAACATAGATGCACAAAAACAACAGACAGGGATTGCTTAAGTCACAGATAAACCCTTTTACAAGCATGAGGCATGACTACACACCATGACCTTACCAGTTAAGAATTTTATGATCAGATCATCCTGTGAGGTTATTTCTGGTTAGATTTATTACAGATCTCCTTTGTCATCCCCAACAGTCTATGTATGGATATACTTCATTTATTTACCCATTGATCAGTTCATGAACATTTTGGTTTTTTCCACAGTTTGCTATTATGAACATTTCCACAGATGTTTTGTGTGAACATGCTTTAATTTCTTTTCAAGCATAAATCTAGAAACAGAATTGCTGAGTTATATGGTAACTCTATGAGGAACTGCAAACTGACATTCAAAGAAGATGCACTATTTTACATCCTCATCAGCTGTATATGAGAGATCCAAGTTCTCCACAACATTGCTAACACTTGTTATCATCTGCCACTCTATTTATAATATTTTTAAATTTATTTTAGAGAGGATGGGAGAGGGAGAAATAAAAGAATCAATGCTGCCGAAACTGGTTTGGCTCAGTGGATAGAGCGTCGGCCTGAGGACTGAAAGGTCCCAGGTTCGATTCCGGTCAAGGTCATGTACCTTGGTTGTGGGCATATCTCCAGGAGGCAGCTGATCGATGTTTCTCTCTCATCAATGTTTCTAACTCTCTATCTCTCTCCCTTCCTCTCTGTAAAAAATCAATAAAATATATTTTTTAAAAAAAAGAATCAATGCTGAGAGGGAATCATTGATCATCTGCCTCCTGCATGCTCCTTACGGGGGATCAAGCCCGCAACCTGGGCATGTGTCCTGACCAGGAATCAAACCATAACCTCCTGGTTCATAGGTCAATGCTCATCCAGTGAGTCACACCTGCCAGGCTCATCTGTCTTTTTTATAACCATCCTAGTAGGGATGAAGTGGTCTCTTCTTGTCAACTTAATTTGCACTTCCCTTAGAGCCATAGCATATTTTTTCTATTAGCCTATTTTCATATGCTATTAAGCAAGCATATAGCCTGATTAGAGAAATGTGTATAGCAAAACTTTGACAACTTTGAAATTTGGTTATTTGTCTTATTATTGAACTAGAGGCCCAATGCACAAATCCGTGCATGGATGGGTTGGGCTGGCCAGACCCCATAGGGGCAGATCCAGGCCAGGCCTTTTGGGCAGAGGAGAATGCTGGAGGTTGGCTGGCCAGCCCGCCCTGATAGGGGCCAATCAGGGTCGGGCTGGCTGGGAGGAGTGGCCGCAGGCGATTGGCTGGTTGGCCCCGACCTTAATTGCAGTGGGGGGGGCGACTGGGGATCAGTGGCCAGGGGAAGGACCATGCAAGTTTGGCCAGCCAGCCCCACAACTGATTGGTGTGAGGGGACCCTTCAGGGGCAGAGCTGGCTGGGTGGAGGGGCTGGGGACTGATGGGGTGCTGTGGGCTGAACAGGGGTGGGGCCAGTTGTGGGGAGGGGCTGTGGGTGGTGGGCCAGCCGACCCCAACCTCGAATAGGATGGGGAGACCAATCAGGGGCCAGCACCTGGGGGAGGGGCCATTGGTGGTTGGCCAGCCAGGCCTGTCCTTGATCAGATGTTTTGGGGGCCCATCAGGGCACAGCTGGCTGGGGGGAGGAGCCACAGACCAATCAGGGTGGTGGGGGCCCATTGGGGGCAGGGCCAGCACAAGGGATTGGCTGCAGGAAGTTTTCCAGTAGCCCTGCTCCTGTTCGGTGTGTGGGGGCCAATCTGGTGTGGGCCCAGATGGAGGGAGGGGCTGCAGGAGGTTGGCTGGCCAGCCATGACCCTATTGGGGTTGGGCAGGCGATCAGGGTTGGGGCAGGCCAGGGGGAGTAGCTGAGGGCCGACGGTGGTGGTGGGGGCCCATTGAGGGTGGGGTTGGACCAGGGGAGTAGCTGCTGGAAGTTGGCCGGCCCTGCCCCCTATTCGGGTGGGGGGGGGGTGATCAGGGGAGGAGCCACAGGCAGGTGGCTGTGCGCCCCCGCCCTTGATCAGAGTGCAGGGGCCAATCTGGAAAGGGGCCGGCAGGGGGAAGGGGCTGCAGGAGGTTGGCTGGCCAGCCCCACCCCATGATTGGGCCAGTTTGCTAGCCACAGTGGGCGTCCTAATGACCAGTTGTTCCAGTCATTACTGATTTCTGGTCGCTGGCTTTTTATATTTATAGATATAAAGAATTTTTAATGTATTATGGATACAGGTACATTATCAGATATATAATATGTTAATATTTTCTCCCATTCTGGATGGGTTGATTTTTCACTTTCTTGATTATGTCCTCTGAAGCATAAAATTTTTCAAATATGATAAGAAAGATATTGAAATTTTCCATATTAAAGAGGAAAATAGTATAGTGCAATTTATAGTGCCTAGCATGGCAACCATCAATTCAGTATCTATTACTACTATTCTCATTATTTTTTTTTAAATATATTTTATTGATTTTTTTACAGAGAGGAAGGGAGAGGGACAGAGAGCTAGAAACATGGACGAGAGAGAAACATTGATCAGCTGCCTCCTGCACTCTCCCCACTGGGATGTGCCCGCAGCCAAGGCACATGCCCTTGACTGGAACCGAACCCGGGACCCTTCAGTTCGCAGGCTGACGCTCTATCCACTGAGCAAAACCGGTCATGGCCTATGCTCATTATTATTATATTAATAGAGTATCACATAAAGGAATACTTCCAAATGTATTATTAAGAATAAAATGGTAGAACAATTAAATGAGAAGAAAATACTTTAAAATATGACATAATAGGAAAAAAATATAAACAGATTGGACAAATAGAAAAGAAAATCTACATACATAAAAGCCTAATATGCAAAGTGTTTGACTGACCAAAAGTTTGATCACTCACTATGATGTGTGGTGACCACCATGGGGCCGCATGGAATGAAGGGAGGCCCTGGCCTGTAGCTGGCAGCAGCTAGGGACCCTACCCATGCATATATTTCATGCACTGGGCCTCTAGTATAGAATAAGATGGTAGATACAAATGTAAATATGCCAGTTCTTACATCAAATCTAAACAAACTCAATGTTTAAAGACAAAGATTGTTAGACTGCATTTTAAAAACTAACAGCCCTAACCGGTTTGGCTCAGTGATAGAGCATTGGCCTGTGGACTCAAGGGTCCCAGGTTAGATTCCAGTCAAGGACATGCACCTTGGTTGCGGGCACATTCCCAGTAGGGCATGTGCAGGAGGCAGCTGATCGATGTTTCTCTCTCATCGATGTTTCTAACTCTCTATCCTCTCCATTGCTCTCTGTAAAAAATCAATAAAATATATTTTAAAAGTAAAACAAAACTAACATACTTTTTACAAGAAATGTTTAAATAGTAGTACACAAGAAGACTGTAAGTAAAAAGATAGGAAAAGTTCTATATAAACAGTAACCTAGAGAGCCCTAACCGGTTTGGCTCAGTGAATAGAGCATCCGCCTGAGGACTGAAGGTTCCCAGGTTAGATTCTGGTCAAGGGCATATAACTTGGTTGCAGGCACATTCCCAGTAGAGGGTGTGCAGGAGGCAGCTGATTGATGTTCCTCTCTCATCTATGTTTCTAACTCTCTATGCCTCTCCCTCCCTCTCTGTAAAAAAAATCAATAAAACATATAATAAAAAAGAAAAAAGAAAAAACTGACGTTTCTATGAAAATTGAAGCGTTTGTTAAAAAAAAAAAAAACAAGGAAAGAAAAACAGTAACCTAGAGAGATGTTTTACTTAAGCTCATATCAGAGACAGTAGTCCAAAAGCCTGCTAAAAACAAATATCTCATAATAATTAATACGTCAATTTTTGAAAACAATACCAATTATCAATTGGTAACACCTACTAATAAAAACTCAAAATAATCAAAGCAAAGTGGATAAAGAAAAAATATATGCATATCTTGCTTGTGAGCTTGATCCCCAAAATAATGGATAAGTACCTAAAAGTTTTAAAGAACAACATTTTAAATGTATCCTGTTTGATATTGTTTTGTGCTGGTCTCAGCCTCTCAATAACCAATGTGGTGTCTGGATCAACCCTTGTGGTTCCTATTATGATTGCAAGATGTCCCTCAGCAATAACCATAAAAAAAGTTTGAAAAATAAAAGTTTATTACTTTAAAAACCCAGAAATTACATAGAATACCTGGGGACAGAAAACAGTCACAGGTAGAGAGAAAGAGAAAGAGAGCAAAGCACAAACACACTGCTTTTATTGGAATGAAGGCCAAGAGTGTGGCAAACTCACTCTTTATTCATGAATTTAAAATATAAGAGCAGAACTTAAAGTTCAGGAATGAGAAGAAAAAAAAAGTAGTCCAAATAGCCAGTGAACTAAATCTCTCAAACAAAGGAACCTCACTGGAGGGAGGAAGCCTAGCTCTTTTTCTAGTCAAGTGGCTGACAAAGATAGTCCTCTTGAAAGTAAATGCCTCTTTGAAATGGAAACCTCAGCAAGGGAGGCTTAAGCAATGCACTTGCAATTGAAAACAAACAAACAAAATCCTGTCAGAAAACTTCAAGGAACAGCTAGAAGGCCAGTGTGCCTACAACAAAGTGTGCATGAGACCAAGTGAAAGAAGAGGTTGCCAGGGGTATGAGGATGTGGAGTCCTTTAGTCCTAAAATCATTTGGACTTTATTCAAATGTGACGAGAAGCCAGATGGAAATTTTAAGCAGGGAAATGTCATATCTGATATCTGTTTCAAAAACCATACTGGCTAACTGATGGCAATTAAAAAGTAGAGGGTCAAAGAGAAGAGTGGAGGTCCAGGGACTACTGGGGAGACATTTCACTCACAATGACACCACTCCCATTAAACACTTCATGAGCATCACTCTGCAAGTGAATTTCCACCATCTCATCTATAGCACTAACAATGGCTCCTACCATTTACTCCGCTAGAAAAGACTGAACTGTCCAACTTAACTTCCATCTTCACTTTTAAAAAAACATGTCATCAGAAAATCCCAATTTAAAAGCCAAACTATCTATGAAGAAGTAAATTCAATAAATGATATTATTTTGAATCATATTTATGACATTTTCAAAAACCTTTCATGGGCATGATATGCTTAGGTAAGTTAACCTTCATTCAATGTATAATCTTTGTGTTTCTCCTTCAGATATAAGGAGAATGCAATGAGATTATCAAGAATTCATCATGACCAGCCCATGAAACCTCTAGATCGAGCGGTCTTCTGGATAGAGTTTGTCATGCGCCACAAAGGAGCCAAACACCTGCGGCCAGCCTCCTATGACCTCACCTGGGTCCAGTACCACTCTTTGGATGTGATTGGGTTCCTGCTGGCCTGTGTGGCAACTGCTACATTTGTCATCACAAAATGTTGTCTGTTGTGTTACCAGAAGTTTGCTAAACCTGGAAAGAAGAAAAAAAGGGAGTAGTTGTTTCAAGGCCTGAAGCTGACACGCCTGAAGCTGATATGCCTCCTTTGTTTTATTCAGCACAATGAAGTTGTAACATAAGGATCCCTTCTTCCTGTGACAAAATGACTTTTCACAATTTAGCTTCTCAAATCAAAATTTGTTTTCAAGTGATTTACTGTCTGTTTAAGAGTTAAAAATATTCATGCCAAAGAGAAAAAAACTGGGCAAAAATAAAATAACATTAAAACAACATGGGTATTTATTGAATTTTATTATATTAATTCCAAAGTTATACCAAAAAATGATTAAGCTTAATTATGTTTCCAACATTGGGCATAAATACAAGAACATTAAATAGTTTATTCACAATATTAGTATTACTGTGCAAATGCTCAGAATATTTTAACTTTATTCTGGTGCAAAATTCTGTGGTTTTATCTTTTGCTAAAAAAAACCATTCAATAGTTAAAATTGTGTGAAATGATTCATCCTTCCATTTCATTTTGGGAGACCACTAATGTTTCTTTTGGGAGGAAGGTTGTTTATATATATTTTATCTTTGTTGTTGAAAGTATTACAGATGTCCCCCCTTTTAACCCTCACCTACCTCCTTCTCCCTGTTCCTGCCCCCTCCTGCTCCTTGGTTTTACTGTTTATCCAGCCTCAGCATCATTTCTTACCTAAAAATATGGCAAGTCATTTGCCCTCATCCAGTTTCAGTCATTTCTGATTAAAGTGTATGTGGAGCCATAGCCAGGGCTCAGTGGTTAGAGAGTCGCCCTGCAGACTGAAGGGTTGTGGGTTCGATTCGAGTCCAGGGCATGTTCCTTGGTTGTAGGTTCTTTCCCCACCCCAGTTGGGGCTTGTGCTCTGTCTCCCTCTCTTTCTCTCTCTCTCCCACTCTCTCCAAAAATATCAATGGAAAAAATATCCTTGGGTGAGGATTCACAACAAAAAATAAATAAACTGTATGTTAATTTAGAAATATAACAACAGCTAGTTGTTTCCTAATATAAAATTGAGCTGTTTATGATAGACTTTGGTTTTAGTAACTAATTCTCCATATCTCACTGCCCCTTAAAAAGATTCACCTGGTTGCTTTCACTCTTCTTGCAGCCTTTGATAATGGGTATATGGTCTCAATTGTAGGTTTAATAATGTAGAACCCATACTCTAAAGGGACTATTGAATTTTCTTATAGCCTGTGTACATATATATACTTACTTCCTCCCAAACAAGGCACAGCATCACTTAGCTATTTACAGGCACATTTATGCCCAAGGAAAACTTGTTCACTCATAACTGGCACATGAATATTAAAAAAAAATTATCCATAGTGGCCAAAATTGGGGGCGGGGATGTCTCTCAACTAATGCATGAATAAAAAGAATGTGGTATGTCTGTGTTATGAAATATTATCTGGCAGTAAAAAGGATGCATGCTGTAATATGAATGAATCTTTAAATTATTATGCTAAGTAAAAGAAGCCCATCACAAAAGGACACATATTACATTGTTCTGTTTAGAAGAAATCCTCTACTTCTATAGAGACACAAACCAGATTAACGGTCAGATAGGGTTTAGGGAGGAAGACATTAGGGAGTTCCTTGTAAAGGATAAAGGTTTCACTGGGGCAGAAAATGCTCTTCATATGATCACCATGGTGGTAGCACCATTCTGTGAACACAGTATGAACTATTGAAATGTACATTTTAAATTAATCAATTGAATGATGGGTAAATTACATGTTCACAAAGTTCTATTTAAAAATTAGAATCTCAGAGGAGAAAGTGGCAGCCAAATAGCAGCCAAATAGGCAACGTGTCCTGCACCTTACCCCAGGCCCAGACTGGAAATACCACTAAATTGGAGAACATTCACCTGGAATTACCAACTGAGGTCCAGCTAAGGCAGAGACTTACATCAAAGAAGGACAGAAGCACCTGGAAACCGGTAGGAAGGGCCAGGTCAGGAGAGGAGCTGACCCAGCGCCCAGGGGCAGCAGTACAGCGAGGAGGGAGTGCTGGGCCACAGGAGGGCCTGTTCCCCCTGAAGACAGAGGCCCAGAACCCAGGCTCGACACCGGAGCCGAGACCTGCGGCCCAGGAGACCTACATCTGTGAAAGGTGGCGGACCTACCGACCCTGCGGAGGCTGGCAGACGGAGCCGGTTGGAGGGAAAGCCGCAATTTGTTTTTGCTAAACCCAGAGCATATGAGTTTTCATTTGCAACTACTCACCTGAGGCTTTGGTGCAGGGAGGGAGGCACAGACTGAGGTGCCTACAGAGAGGCTGGCTTGGGAAGCAGAGCAGGGAGACATGGGAAAGCAGTGCAGGGAGACATGGGAAAGCAGTAGTCAGGAACCCTGTATTTGGTCGTTCGGATGCATCCAAAACGAAATGTCATTTTTCCAGAGAGGAGCTACCTGCTCCCAGCAGCCACAGGGCAACAAACGGCAAGTTCTAGCGAGGTTGCGGAGAAAAGTGGGCCCTAGTACACCACTGGTGGAATGTAGGCTGGTGCAGCCATTATGGAACACAGTATGGATTTTCCTCAAAAATATATGAAAATGCCATTTGACCCAGTGATTCCATTTCGAGGAATATATCCTAACAAACCGGAAACACCAATCAGAAAGAATGTATGCACCCTTATGTTCACAGCAGCACAATTTACAATACCTAAGATCTAGAAACAACCCAAGTGCACATCAGCAGATGAGTGGATGTGACACATTTACACTATTGAATACTATGCAGCAGTAAAAAAAAGAATCTCTTACGCTTTGAGACAGCATGGAGGGACCTGGAGATATCATGCAAAGTGAAATAAGTCAGTCAGAGAAAGACAAGTAACACATGATCTCACTCATATGTGGAATCTAAGTAACAAAATAAACTAATCAATGGAGTGGATCCAGAGACATGGAAACATGGAACAGAGAGTGGAATCTCAGAGGGAAGGTGGGAGAGTGTGGGTGGTGGAAGGTAATTAAACAAGGACCTTATATGCATATATGAATGGCCCATGGACCTAGACAATGGGGTGGTGAGAGCCTGGGGCAAAAGTGGGGGGCGGGCTAGAAGGTGTTAAGGGGTGGGGGGGCGAAGGGGACATGTGTAATACTTTCAACAATAACAAATTATTTAAAAATACATATATTAGCATGTTAAAAAATGGGCAAAGGACCTAAATACACACGTCTCCAAAGTGGACATACAGAAGGCCAAGAGATATATGAAAAAATGCTCAAAGTCACTAACCATCTGAGACATGCAAATTAAAACAACAATTAGGTATCACCTCACACCTGTCAGAATGGCTATCATCAACAAATCAACAAATGACCTGTTGGTGAGAATGTGGAGAAAAGAAAACCCTAGTACACTGCTGCTGGGAATGCAGACTGGTGGATGCAGCCACTGTGTAAAACATTATGGAGATTCCTCAAAAAATTTAAAATGGAACTCCTGTTTGACCCATGGTCCCACTTCTAGGAATATGTCCTAAGAAACCAGAAACACCAATCAGAAAGAATATATGCACCCCTATGTTCATAGCAGCAAAATTTACAATAGTTAAGATTTAGAAACAGCCCAAGTGCCCATTAGCTGATGAGTGGATAACAAAAACTGTGGTACATTTACACAATGGAATACTACACGGCAGTAAAAATGAAGGAACTCTTTCCATTTGCAACAGTATGGATGGACCTGGAGAGTATTATGCTAAGCAAAATAAGCCAGTCAGAAAAAGATAAGTATCACATGACCTACTCATATGTAGAATCTAAAGAACAGAATAAACTGACAAACAAAATAGATTCAGAGACAAAACCATGCACAGACTGATATATTTCAGAGGAAAGGTGGGGGTGAATAGTGTGTGTGTGTGTGTGTGTGTGGGAGGGAGGGTAGTGGTTAATCGGGGAATTTACATGCATATACGCAGAGCCCATGTACACAGACACTAGCGTGGTAAAGACTTTGGAGGGACAGATATGGGGAGGAGGTGGTCAATGGGGAAAAAATAGACAAAGCAGACACCTGTAATACTTTTAGCAATAAAGATAAATTTAAAAAATAAATAAACATTAAAATAAAATCTCAGGAACTGTCATGCAGGTAATTCTTTGTCAGCTGTATAATAGCTTTATCTCCCATTCTTCACAAAAAGTCACTACAGACACAATTACCTCTAACTTCCTATAATTATAACATTCATTTTTAATAAATTACAAATCACAGGAAAACTGAAAAGTTGACTCAGATGAATGATAGCACTTTTAGATATTACACAGATTTGTATTAAAAAAACGGCCATTATAAAATGCTTTGACTAGTCATCAAATGTATTTAGTTTGGGTGTAGAAGTTATATTTTATTTATTTATTTTTATTTTTTTGAAAGGATAGCTTTAATACATTAATAAATAATAAGCTTTATAAAAGTTTTTATACAACAAAATTATATAATTCTGGGTATATGCTAAAAGTATAAAGTATATCAGATTTTAGCACAAACAGGAGCATTTTATTCACAAAAGGTGAATTTTTCAGAGAATGTAAGTTTAAGTAGTTAGAATTTAACTCTGTGATTCTATCCCTAGTTAAGTCATTCATACAATGCACACAGAATCTGAATTTCTCCATTTAACTCTGCAGTACCGTTTGCTTGGCTTTCTGTAGCTCTATTCTGAGATTGTCACATTCTTTCTTCATCAGTTCTAGTTCTTGTTCCAAGCCATGGATCTTCAGGTCACAACTCAACTTTTCCACCTCCCAGTTTGATGAAGGTGGATTTAAATTCCATATCACCTGCTGAGTTTCCACCTCTTTTCTTAGCTGGAGGAGTGCTACTTCTTTAGACTGCAGCTGTTCATTCAATACTTTCAAAGATTCAGAGTTGTCTTTATTCATTTTACCCAATTTGCTCTTTAAATTATCTCTATCAATGCAAACCTCTCGATGTGCATGATAGGCCTTATTTACTTGTTCTCGTCCCACAGAACTTGTTTCTTCATCTAATAAAGCGCCTGTAAGCTTTTCTTCCAAAAAATCTTATTCTTTTCTTTAGGAAAGAGTTCTCTTTTTCTGAATCCTTGAGTCGTTTTTTGATGTCTTCAAATGCAGTGACAAGGGCAAAATGTGAAGCAACAGACTCATCTGAATATATTGAGACCGGAGTCACTGTATCTCTCCCGTGGGTTTTTTCATGATTTAGAAGGCAGATATCATCTTCTACCAATGGGTCCCTGACAGCCCTAAGTCAGACTACTTAGCGCCCCGGAGTTTAAATTCCCCAGCGTTCGGAAACGGGTCGCCACGGGTCGCCACGGGTCGCCACGGGTCGCCACGGGCTTCCGGTTTCCTGGAAGACACCGCCGCTTCCCGGGCGAGGCCGCCGCTCCGGGTACACCACGGAGGGGTTCCCATTGCTTTGGCCTCGGCTGCACCAGGACCGACCGGTGTGCTAGGGCCCCGAGGATCCGGAAAGAGTGGCAAGCCACGCGCGCGAGCCCCAGGACCGCTGGCGCCGACGCCCTCAGCGCCCACTCAGGCCGCCCCGCGGCAGGGAAACGCGGCCGGGAGGGGCTGGCGGGAGCAGCAACCTGCAGAAGGGGGCTGCCGCGGTCCTCGCGCTTGGCGCTGGGGCCACGCCCAGAAGTTATATTTTAACTTCCTGCTTGGTTTCCCTTTGCACAGCGCGCTGGGGCCACGCCCAGAATTTATATTTTAATTTCCTGGTTGGTTTCCCTTTGCACGTAAGCATGAGCCAAGGTAAAAGGGATCAGCCATTTGAAAAGAAGCCTGTGTGCCACCAGGATGCCTATGAAGTGGATTTCAGTTCTGCTGCTGCTACAGCTGAGTGGTCACTTCAGCCCTGGGAGTTGTGGAAAGGTGCTGGTGTGGCCCACAGAATACAGCCACTGGATCAACATGAAGACCATCCTGGATGCACTTGTCCAGAGAGGTCATGAAGTGACTGTTCTGACATCTTCAGCTTCAATTCTTGTTGATCCCAATAAACCATCTGCTATTCAATTTGAGGTTTTTCCTACATCTTTAACAAAAGATGATTTTGAGGATATTCTCATGCGGCTGACCTCTAAGTGGACATATATGCCAAAATATACATTTTGGACTTATTTTTCACAAATTCAAGATAACATTTGGGAATATTTTGATTGTATTCAAAAGCTCTGTAAAGATGCTGTTTTGAACAAGAAACTTATGAGAAAACTACAGGAATCAAGGTTTGATGTCGTTCTTGCAGATCCCTCTGGACCCTGTGGTGAGCTGCTGGCTGAGCTACTTAACATACCTTTTGTGTACAGTCTCCGCTTCTCTTTTGGCTACACAGTTGAAAAGTACAGTGGAGGACTGCCATTCCCTCCATCCTACGTACCTGTTGTCTTGTCAGAATTAAGTGATCAAATGACATTCATGGAGCGAGTAAAAAATATGATGTATGTGCTCTATTTTGACTTCTGGTTCCAAGCATTTAGTGAGAAGTGGGATCAGCTTTGCAGCGAAGCACTAGGTAAGTCATGTCCTTACTTGGTAGCATGAAATCCTAACTTCGTTAGTGCCCTAAAAGGTGAATTTTTATAGATATTAATTGAGACAGATTTGACTTTTATAAGTAAAATGATAAAATAACATTATAAAATTATCTTTCATTCTCACAAATATTATGGAAATGTTTAAATTATAAGGTCATTGAGGAATTGCTTCCTCTTGTGTAGTTTAGTTTGATTTAAAAATTGAACTATTTTGCCATATTACCTGAAGGGTTCTTTCACACTGGAGTGCTCTGTCCAAGACTCAGGAACCTATAATTTCAGGTTTCTATTGACTTCACATTCCTTTGTTAAGCACTTATAACTCATCTGCTTAAACACTAAACTTTTGTTGATGGGTGGACATGTAAGTCAGTAAACTATATTTTGTGAAAACTCTTTCTTCATTAAAGACAAATGAGTCAAAATTAAGAGTGAGCATATCTATTACCATACATCATGAAAATATTCCAGCTGTTATTTGTAAGTGTTTTTGTTAATGCACAAGTATTACTAGGCTCCTAAATGGAACCAAATGTAATTATAGTACCAGGAAATGAGCCATACTCTCAAAACCTCCATTTTTGGGAAATCTAGGATAAAGTTAATAGCTTGCTAAATTGCAGAAACTAGACTAATAATCTCGGGAAAAGTGTTTCCATGGATATGGTATATTTAATTGATTGAAGAATTGAAATCATTGTTCACATTTGCATCTATTACTTCTGCCGCTTTACAGAGTAGCAAATGCATGTTTAATTCTGTAGTGGCTTAGGTTTAACCATTTTCTATGATTGTGAATGTCCTGATGTGAGGTTAGAGGAGAAAAACTGTTAAATTTTATATATATTGTTAATATATATAAACATCATAATATAACAAATGTATATTATATAAATCCTAGAGGCCTGGTACACGAATTCGTGCATGGGTGGGGTCCCTCAGTCTGGCCAGAGATTGGGCCTGATCTGGGCTGGCTGGCAGGGGGAGGGACCATGGGAGGTGGGCTGTGGAAGAGGAATGACAACCTGGCCAGCTGAGGGAATGGACCATAATAGGTTGGCTGATAATGGGAGGTTGGCTGTGGGAGTGCACTGAACACCAGGCGGCAGCTTCTGTGTTGAGCATTTGCCCCTGGTGGTCAGTGTGCATCATAGCAACCCATCAACCGTTTTGTTAGTCACCAACAGGTCCTAATGGTCACTTAGACTTTCATATATTTACTAGAGGCCCAGTTGAAAAATTTGTACACTGGTGGGGGGGGGGGGCGGCTGTCCCACAGCCCCACTTGTGCCCTCTCACAGTCTGGGACCCCTTGGGAGATAACGACCTGATGGCTTAGGCCTGCTCCCGGGTGGCAGAGGGCAGGCCCAATCCCTAGGTGCCTGCCCCGCAGCTCCTGGTCAGGCTCAGAGCAGGGCTGATTGGGGAGTTGGGGTGCCGCCCCCTGTCATGCACAGAGCAGGGCGGATCAGGAGGTTGGGTGCCGCCCCTTGTCACCCACAGAGCAAGGCCGATCAGGGGGTTGGGGCACTCCCCCCGTCACACTCCGGGCAGGGCCGATGGGGAGGTTGCGGCTCCACCCCGTCAAAACAGAGCAGGGCCCATCAGGGCAGTTGGGGTTCCGTACCCTGTCACACACAGAGCAGGGCCAATTAGGGGGTTGGGGAGCTCCCCCCTGTCATGCACAGAGCAGGGGCAACCAGGGGGTTGGGGAGCTCCCCGCTGTCATGCACAGAGTAGGGCTGATAGGGGAGTTGGGGCACCGCCCCCTGTCACACACAGAGCAGAGCGGATGAGGGGGTTGGGGTGCCTCCCCCTGTCACCCACAGAGCAGGGCTGATCAGGGGGTAGGGGCACTCCCCCTGTCACACTCAGGGCAGGGCCTATGGGGAGGTTGCGGCTCCACCCCATCAAAACAGAGCAGGGCCCATGGGGGTGTTGGGGTGCCGCACCCTGTCACACACAGAGCAGGGCCATCAGGGGGTTGGGGAGCTCCCTCCTATCAGGCACAGAGCAGGACCGATGAGGGGGTTGGGGCGCCTTCCCTTGTCACGAACAGAGCAGGGCGGATAGGGAGGTTGTGGCCCCACCCCCTGTCACACACAGCGCCGCAGGGCAATCAGGGGGTTTGGGTGCTGCCCCCTGTCACACTGCTCCAGGGGCCAGGAGGCCTCGCAGCTCTACTGATCCCAGTCCTGGGAGGCCTCGTGGCTCCGCTGATCCCAGGTTCAGTAGGCCTCGCGGCTCCGCTGATCCCGGTGCTGGGAGCCATATTACCCTTTTACTATATAGGATAGAGGCCTGGTGCATGGGTGGGGGCCAGATGGTTTGCCCTGAAGGGTGTCCCGGATCAGGGTGGGGGGCGCGCTTGGGTGACTAGCCAGCCTGGACGAGGGGATGATCGCTGTTTGCAGCTGGTCACACCCCCTTCAGGGTGGGGGTCCCCACTGGGGTGCCTGGCCAGTCTGGGTGAGGGGCTGAGGGCCATTTTCAGGCTGGCGGGTGACTGAAGCTCCCAACCTCTCCTTTTTTTCTTTTTTCTTTTTTTATTCTGGGATTTATTTACCTTCTATGGCTGTCACTGGAACTGAGAGCCGGCTTTAGCTCTGAGGCTCCGCTCCAGCTCTGAGGCCTCGGCTGCTGAAAGCAGGGATCTGGGTTTGTTTGGATTCTATAATCGAAACTCTGTTGCAACTCCAGCTCGGCCGGCTGGCTGAAAGCATGGGGTTTTTTTTAGCGTCTATAATTGTATCATAGTTGCTTAGAGTGCAAGCTCAGAGCCCAGCAGCGGCAGGCAGGGAACCTTGGATTCCTCCTTCACTGGAGCAAGCAAGCCTCCTGTTCGCTTCAGCTGCCTGGCTGCCGGCCGCCATCTTGGTTGGCAGCTAATTTGCATATCGCCCTGATTAGCCAATGGGAAGTGTGTCGGAGGTACAGTTAATTATCATGTTTGTCTATTATTAGATAGGACTAGGGGCTCGGTGCACAAAAATTTGTGCATTCGGGTGTCGGGGGGTCCCTCAGCCCGGCTTGTGCCCTCTCGCAGTCTGGAACCCCTCGGGGGATGACCACCTGCTGGCTTAGGCCTGCTTCCCGGACTGCCAGACATCCTCTGGCAGTCTGGGAGTCCTCGGGGGATGCCCACTTGCTAATGGAAAGCAGGCCTAAGCTACAGTCGGACATCCTTGGCACTGTTGAGGAGGCAAGAGAGGCTCCCACCACCATCGTGGTACTGGAAGCTGGCAGCCTGGCTTGTGGCTGAGCAGAGCTCCCCCTGTGGGATCGCACTGACCACCAGGGTCAGCTCCTGCATTGAGCATCTGCCCCTAGTGTTCACTGTGTGTCATAGTGACCAGTCATTCCCAGTGGTTCTGCTGTTAGGGTCAATTTGCATGTTATCCTTTTATTATATAGGATAGAGGCCTGGTGCATGGGTGGGGGCCGGCTGGTTTGCCCTGAAGGGTGTTCCGGATCAGGGTGGGGGTCCCACTGGGGTGCCTTTCCAGCCTGGCTGAGGGTCTGATGGCTGTTTGGAGGCTGGCTATAGCCCCTTCAGGGTAGGGGTCCCCGCTGGGGTGCCTGGCAAGCCTGGGTGAGGGGCTGATGGCTGTTTGCAGGCTGGCCACAGCCCCTTCAGGGTGGGGGTCCCTGCTGGGGTGCCTGGCCAGCCTGGGTGAGGGGCTAATGGCTGTTTTCAGGCTGGCCAAGCCCCCCTGAGGGGACCCTCACCCCATGTGGCTGTGGCCAGCCTGGGTGAGTGGCTGATGGCTGTTTTCAGGCTGGCCATGGCGCCCAGCCACCCAAGCTACCAGTGGAAGCTGGGTGGAAGCAGGTCTGGGATTTATTTGTCTTCTATAATTGAAACTTTGTTGCCTTGAGCCAAGGCCACAGCCAGCCAGGGCAGGCGGGATGCTTGGCTCCCTCCATCTCTGGGGCAACCAAGCCTCCTGCTTGTTCCAGCTCTGTGGCTGCCGGCTGCCATCTTGGTTGGGTTAATTTGCTTGGTTGGGTTATAGTCACTCTGATTGGCTGGGTAGCTTGGCTTGGGGCATAGCAGAGGTGCAGTCAATTTGCATGTATCTCTTTTATTAGATTAGATAGATGTTTTCACTATCAAATCACCGACACTTTAAATATCTTTGGCTACATTATTCCAAGCTTTTCTTTTTTCTCTTTAAGAAAAAAAACATGGTATATTCACATTACAATATTCTTATTTTTTCTACTTTTTGTTTCTTTCCCTTTCAGGAAGACCCACTACATTATTCGAGTTAATGAGAAAAGCAGATATATGGTTTATTCGAACCTATTGGGATTTTGAGTTTCCTCGCCCACTCTTGCCACATTTTCAATTTGTTGGAGGCCTCCACTGCAAACCTGCTAAGCCTCTGCCTAAGGTAAAACTATTCATGTTTGTTCTACGTTGCATTTTCAGTAGGAGTGATTATGTGTTCTTCATTCAGAAGGTCTGGTCACACTGAGAGAGATATGGGAATCTGGATAAAGTGACCTGCCAATTAGAAACTCATACTATTTCAAGAATTTGAATGTCACTATTATTATAAAATAAAGAAGTATACTTCAGAGACTTTGGAAGTAGGGTCAGTTAAATTAAGACCTTCATTATTCAACACATAAAAAAAGTATCAGACATTAATTCAAAAACTAACTTTAAAGTGACTAGCACGGTGCAAGGGGGCGGGGGGGGGGGGGCGATATACAGAACAGCAATGTAGACATAGGTTTTACTCCCCCCACCAGATATTTTACTTGGAAAGAGATCATATAAGCAAGTAACAAAAATGGTGTGAAAAGTATTATAATAAAGAAAAAGCATAATGCTACAATAATGCTGCAGAGCATCCAATGGGAGTGGACCATAATACCTCAGGAGTGACAATAGCAATGTGGTGTAAGTGAGCATGAGCTATCTCTTGTTATTTTCTCCTTGCAACAACAAAATTTGTTATCCATCCATGAAAAAAAGTGCCAATGCAAAAGGACCTGGAAAGAGTCTTGCCCACGTACGCATCAGGTAATAGGCAGAAAGACTCCAGTATGGCTGTGACACCTACAGGATATTGTGAATTGTTCCAGCCCCTTAGCTGCAGTCCAGGAGCACCTACAGCCCTGACTTAGGCAGTCACCTATGGAGTAGAGAACTTTTGTGGAAGTCCAGATTTCCAAAGAGAAGTTCCAGCACTCTGTTGGAGCACAAAATAGATGAATTTGAATCCATTGGTGTGGGCGAGAGGAAAGCTTGATTTTGCCAGCATCATTCCTCTTCCAAGGCAACTCAGTGTAAGGCTGAAAGAAGGCCTGCAAGTGCCCGTAATTTCCCTCACAGGGACAGAGAGCCGGTGAGTGGGTGCTGAGCTTCCCCTGGTTTGCAGGATGCTTCCAAAGAGCTCATTTCTCTCTCACAGCATCCATAGTGTTGAATTAGGAGCTCAGTGACTGGTGAGAGGGATCAGATCTGGAAAAGAAGATTAGTAGAGAACATGTTAAAGAGACTGGGTTCCTCCTGACTGCATTCTGTACTCTATCAGGAAGCCTGCCACAAACGCTGAAGAAATCCTTTCTTACAGATCCCCCCATACTGGCATGTGGGCAACAACAGTGACACACTTTCCAACCCATATCTCCTCCCCTCTGTGACCAGCTCCATGTAGAAGCTTCCAAGGGCAGCAGCAAGAGCAAAATTTGATAAAAGGCTAGGGAGCAAGAGCAGAATACAGGCAAGGGTTTACAGACAGGAGAGAACCACAAACTTGAGCTGTAGCACCACCTTCAGGAAAAGAAAAAGGAGGTGATCAGTATCTGGCCTGGTGCTTTATATGGAGGGAGAACAAACAGGACAAACAGAATTCTCCCACAAGAGGGAGCATGAAGCACAGAGCAGGCATATTCATACAAGAACTGAAAAAGCCTTCTCTATAGTAGTACTGACGAAAGATATTTCTACCCTGAAAGTAGTAAACATCAGTGGGTGACTGCTAATTCAAATGCAAAAACAGCAATTCAAAATTCCAAAGAACATGAAAAATCAAGGAAACATTAGGTCACCAAATTCTACAACAATCCTCCAGCAAACAAATACAGACATGGAGATAAATGATTCACCCAATAAGAAAGTCAAAATAGCTGTGCTAAGGAGACTTGTTGATCTACAAGATAACACAGAATCTTGTGCACTGTTGGTGGGAATGTAAAACTGGTGCAACGACTATGAAAAACAGTATGGAGGTTTTTTTTTAAGAAGTTAAATAGAGCCCCCATATGACCCACAAATCCACTCCTGGGTATACTTATAAAAGTAAGAAAAATAGGATATCAAAAATATATCCATAATCCCACGTTTATTGCACCATTATTCACAAGAGCCAATAAATGGAAACAACTTAAGATATGTGAAATACACACACACACACTACAATATTATTCAACCATAAGATAGGAGGAAATACTACCATTTGGGACAACATAGATGGACCACAAAGGTATTATGTTAAGTGACATAAGGCACACTGAAAAAGACAAATAATATAGGATATCACTTATATGTGGAATCTAAAAATGCAAACCCATTAGAAACAGAAGTATAATGGTGATTACCATGTACTGGTTGAAGAAAGATTAGTGGGTAAGAAGAAGTTGGACAAGGGTACAGATTTGCAACTCGACAATGATTAAGTTTGGGATCTATAGTGGTTATAGCCAACAATACTCTTTATATACTTGAAAGTTTCTTGAGACTATATCTTAAATGTTCTCACCACACACATCTACACTAATAAAAGAGAAAAATGGTAATTGGCGTACGGCGATACCGTTTTCATTGGCTAATCAGGGCTATATGCAAATTAACTGCCAACAAGATGGCGGCTAATTTGCATATGTAGGCACAATGCAGGGAGGCGAAAGGGAAAGCAGGAAGAAGCCCCCTGCCACTGACAGTGATCTGAAACCCAGGGGGGAGCTAAGAGCTGGGGGGCAGGGCAAAGGCAGCCCTGGGGCCGCCTTTGCCCTGCCCCCCAGCCATGATCGGAGAATCAGGCGCCTTTGCCGCCCTGGCCAGTGATAGCAGGAAGTAGGGGTGGAGCCAGCGATGGGAGCTGGGCACGGTCGAAGCTGGCAGTCCCGGGAACTAGGGGTCCCTTGCCTGGGCCTAAAGCGAAGCCCACGATCGCGGCGCCCCCCGCTGCCACTGCAGATCCCCGCTGCCTGGGCCGGACGCCTAGGCCAGAGGCGTTAGGCCTGGGCAGGGGCGGAGCCTGCAACCGCGGGGAGCTGGGGGTCCCCTGCCCAGGCCTGACACCTCTGCCGGAGGCCTCAGGCCTGGTCAAGGGGTCGATCCGGTGATTGGTGATCGGAGGGTGATGAGGGTCAACTCCTCTGGCTGAGGCATCAGGCCTGGGTGGGGGGCGGAGCCGGGGATTGGGGGGATATGATGGTCCCCTTGCCCAGGCCTGAAGCCTGGGTCAGAGGCGTCAGGCTTGGGCGGGGGGTGGAGCAAGTGATCAGAGGGAGATGGGGGTCCCCTGCCCAGGCATGATTCCTGGGCCAGAGGCCTCAGGCCTGGGCGGGGCCAGAGCCAGTGATCGGGGGGAGATGGGGGTCCCCTGTCCAAGCCTGACACCTCTGGCGGAGGCGTCAGGCCTGGGCAAGGGGCCGATCAGGCGATCGGAGGGTGATGGGGGTCAATGCCTGAGGGCTCCCAGTATGTGAGAGGGGGCAGGCTGGGCTGAGGGATACTCTCCCCCCACCACCACCACCCAGTGCACGAATTTCGTGCACCGGGCCCCTAGTAAAAATATAATTGTGTAACCTAATAGAGGTGTTCACTAATGTTAGGTAGTAATATATATATATAAAATCCTAATGTGCAAATAGACCGAATGGCGGAACAACCGAACAACTGAATGACCAGTCGCTATGACGTGTACTGATCACCAGGGGGCACGCGTGGAACATGGTGGGCATTGGCTGCAGGCAGCAGAGTACAGAACATTGCAGGCATTGGCAGTGGCGGGTTGGTGGATCTGGTGAGCGGGGGCGCCAGACCAAGGAGGAGTGCTGGTCTCTGTCATCAGGGCAAAACTCTGGTGGTTACTGAAAATCCTGTGCTTCCGCACGCCACAGTCCCATTGGGTGCTCACACCTGCTACCGGCACAGGCACCGCTCTCACCCGCTGCCAGCACCAGGGCCGCTGCTCACACCCACTGCCAGCACCCAGCGCCAGTCCGATCGCTCAGCGCTGTTAGCAGTTGCCAGCGGCGGCTGCCGGCCCCAATGGCCCCTCAGAGCTTCTCCACCTCCCCCTGCTCCTGAGGAGCGATCCGGTCCAGCAGCCGCCTCTTGCCCCTGCTGCCAGTAATGGCCCTGCTCACACCCGCAGCCGGCAGTGGAGCTGCTGCTCACAGCCACTCCTGGTGCCAGCCTGGCTAACACCCGCAGCCAGAGCCAAAGCCACCAGTCATATGCGCTGCTGGCACCTTGCACCAGTCCCAGTCGTCCCTGAGGGCTTCTCCCCCTCCCCCTGCTTCTGAGGGGCAATTGGGGCAGCAGCTGCCACTCACACCCCTTAATGGTGCCGGCGCCATTCACACCCGCTGCTGGCACCATCAGCACATGGGAGCAGTGGTGGCGGAAACAGGGCTGCCAGCAGACAGGGGACCGGGGGCCGCAGTGGGAGGGGCCAAGCGGGGATGTGGAGGATGGCCCAAGACCCGCACCTGTGCCCACTGAAGCCTCATGGCCCACAGTTCCTTTCAAGGTGCATGAATTCATGCACTGGGCCAGTAGTTATATCTATACTAATAATAGAGGAATATACCAATTGTCTGGGATGCCATCACAGTAAAAGTAATGACTGAAAAGCAGGCTACGGGGGGCGACCAGGCAGTCATTTGGGTTAGTGCGGGACGACCAAACGACTGAACAGCAGGCTGCATGGGGCAACCAAGCCAGCATTTGGGTTAATGGGGGAAGACCAAACTACTAAGCAGCAGGTTGCGTGGGGCTACCGGGCTGGCAGGGGGAGCAGTCAGGGACAATCAGGCCACCAGGTGGAGGCAGTTAGGGGTGATCAGGCTGGCGAGGGGGGTGGGGGGAGAGGGGAAGTTAGGGGCAATTAGGCTGGTACGCAGGTGAGCAGTTAGGAACCAGCAATCCCGGATTGTGAGAGAAATGTCCGACTGCCGGTTTAGGCCAATCTCAGGGATCGGGCCTAAACTTGCAGTCTGACATCCCCTGAGGGGTCCCGGATTGGTGAGGGTGCATCTGGGCTTAGGGCCCTCCCCGGCCCCCGTGCATGAATTTCATTCACCGGGCCTCTAGTTATAATATATAAATGAATCAATTTAACACACTATACACCATAAATGTACAGAATGTTAGATTTCGATTATATGTCAATTTTTTTTAAAAAAAAAAAGCTTGAACAATTATTAGAATGAGAAAGTAAACTTTTTTATGTTAGAAGGGTTAGGTATTTATCAGAGAAAAAAAAACAAGTTAAAAAAAATTTAAAACAGAAAAATCAGCGGGGGGTCGGGGGGGGGGCGTGCAGAGGGGATAGATGAGTATGAAGTTTGGACCAGATATCCATAAAGTGTTGTCTCCTTACACATTTGGGGGTAGGGAGCTAGAAAGTGTATTGAGCAATCAGGAATTTTTCTAGCACTGAAACTAATAAAATTTGAAAACTGATAAAAAATCAGGGACCACAATCAGAATAATTCTGAAACAATTCCAGGTGAACGTGACTTCACCAGCAACTTTAAATACATCAACCTGAGCTACTCAAGAGGGTGACCAGATCTTTGCTGCAGAAAGCCCAGTTGTACCTCTCCCACTGTGGGGCAGGTGCTCCCTGGGAGAGTCAGCGAGGTGATGATGAGGGCCCCTCAAGCCAGTTACACATAGCATATTCTACTAGAACGTACAATATGATTTCAGAAAAAAGGTGTCATATACATACATGTCAGAAACATGGACACTCAGATAAATAACTATAAAAGGATAATTCTGGGTTATAAATAGGAATCTTTAGGCTATTTCATGGATATTTTGGACAATAATACCAGATTCATGAATTATAGTAATCCTCCAACCTGTAAGAAGTGATTTAGGGAGAAGAGGTCCAAGATTTCAGCATAGGAAGACCCTGAACTGAACCTTCCCATGAAAACTCAGAATGTAAACCTACATGAAGAGCATTTCCTCCTGAAAAACAGCTGAGGGTTGACTGAACAGCTCCTGCACAACAAATGAGAGAGAGAGACTGTGAGAGAGAGACTGCATAGAGAAGGTTGAGAAACTGCGAGAACTCTCCAGGCTAAACTCTTTGGGATTGGAGGTACCTGTGAGTGCCAGTGTATACATTCTCTTTCCACTGATAGCATGGGCAAGAATTTAATTCAAGTGCTGTAGCTCACCTGCAAGGCCACCATAGCATGCCCTAGGCCACTCACCCCACACCCACCCCAGGCTCAGACAGACAAACTGCCATGGCAATGCTGCAGCCATATGCCACTGGCTGCTCCAAACCCAGCCATCCAGCCTGCCAGGGTGCACACAGAGCTTGGCACACTGGGAAAATTGATCATGTTTGCCTCAACTGTGGCTAGCCTGCATGCCAGCGAACCCCTGGTACCTCATACAACCACTTCAGTTCCAGCCAGCCTGCTGAAGCCACACAGCACATACAGACTACACAAAGATCATTCCTACACAAAGCCACTCCATCAAGTTCAGGAGAGGTGGCTGTTTCATCTAATTCTTAGAAATAAACAAAGAAAGTAAAACAAATGAGGGAATATAGAAGACTCGGAGTCAAAGCAAATTGATCTAATACACAGAAACAAACAGACAGGAAATATAGGCAGACAAATGAACAGGTCCCAAATGAAAGAATAGAAGAAATCTCCAGAAAAAGAGCTATAAAAGAAACATACAACCTTCAATGGATCAACCAGGAAGAAGCATAAAAACTGAACATATCCGTTACAAGCAAGAAACTTGAAATACTAATTAAAAAAAAAACAAC
This sequence comes from Myotis nattereri, assembly GCF_964212035.1. Taxonomy (NCBI): domain Eukaryota; kingdom Metazoa; phylum Chordata; class Mammalia; order Chiroptera; family Vespertilionidae; genus Myotis; species Myotis nattereri. The sequence goes on from NC_138075.1 coordinate 187,725,172, forward strand.
CTGCCAACAAACAAAAGTTCAGGACCAGATAATTTCACAAGCAAATTCTACTGAACATTTAATTCTACCAAACAATTAATACCTATCGTTCTCAAAATATTCCAGAGATATTGAAAAGGAAATAACACTCACAAACTCTTTCTATGAAAGCAGTCAGCAGTACCCTGAGAGGAAAACCAAAGACAATACAAAAAAAAAAAATCACAAGCCAATATCTCTGATAAAAATAGATGTGAATATTTTCAACAAAATATTAGCAAACTGAATTCAACAATATGGTAAAGGGTTATACATCATGCTCAAGTGGAATGTATTCTTGCAATCCAAGGTTGGTTCTATATCCACACACAAAAAAATCAATGTGATAGACAACATAAACCAAGGATAAAAATCATATGATCATCTTAATAGATACAGACAAAAGTATTTGACAAATCCAACATCCATTCATGATAAAACTCTCACAAAGTGGGTACAGAGAGAACATACATCAACATGATGAAGACCATATATGACCAATAAAACCCACAGCTAATATCGTATTTAATGGTGAAAATGTAAAAGCTTTTCTTCTACGATAAAAAACAAACAAACAAACACACAGTGATGCCCACTATTGCCACCTTTATTCAATATAGTATTGGAAGTCCTAGCTACAGCAATCACAGAAGAAATAGAAATAAAGGGCATTTATACTGCACATGAAGAAGTAAAACTGTCACCATTTGCAGATGACATGATACTGTATATAGAGGACGCTAAAGTTTCCACACAAAAACTACTAGAACTGATAAGTGAATTAAGTAAAGTAGCAGGATACAAAATAAATATCCAGAAATCAGTCAACAAGTAAAAAGGGTTTTCAAGAAGGTAGAGAAAAGGGAACTCCTATACATGGAGTAAGTTTGTAAATTGGTAGAAAACAGTATGGAGGTTCCTCAAAAAATTAAAAATAGGAGAGAACCAAGATGGCAGCATAGGTTAACGCCGGAGTTTGCTGCCTCGAACAACCACTTCAAAAATACAACTAAAAGACGGAACGGACATCACCCAGAACTACAGGAACGCCGGCTGAGTGGAAGTCCTACAACTAGGAGGAAAGAGAAACGCATACTGAGACTCAGAGGAGGCGCAGTGCTGAAGTCAAACACTAAGGTGCGGAGTGCATGCAAAGCGGGCTGGTGGCTGAGGGCGCGGTTGGCGTTTTCAATCGGGAGGGAGTCGCAGACTCTGAGCTCCAGATCCGGGCGAGTCTTTAGGGACCCAGAATCAAACGGGAGAAGCGGGACTGTCTGGCTTCGGTCAGAACTCGAAGGCAGCTTTCTCTCCGAGGTTTGCAGCGGTTGCTGGGACTCTGAGAGGCAGAGCACCTGGGGACAGGACTGAGAGCAGCCATAACTGCTCACTCCGGCCCACCCTGTTGATCCCGTGCGACCCGCCCCGCCCAAGCCCTGCACAGAGGCATTTGCTGGATAGCCTCAGGCAAAGGCTAGATTAGCACCTCCCTAGAGGACAGAAGTTCTCTCACTGCAGACACAGCTGATTCTCACAGCCAGTTGGCCTGGAGGTCAAATCCCCGCCAGTATTACCTACAACAATCTAGGCTTAACTACAACAAGGCTGCGCACAAAGGCACAAAGACCACAAGGGGGTGCACCAAGAAAGCATAAAAAATGCGGAGACAAAGAAACAGGGCGCAGATGTCAGAAATGGAAGATATAGAGCTCAAAACCACACTTTTAAGGTCTTTCAATAATTTTCTAAAAACTGCCGATAAATGTAGTGAGATCCTCAAGAAATCTAATGAGACCCTCGAGGTTGTGATAAAAAACGAACTAGAAATTAAGCATACACTGACTGAAATAAAGAATATTATACAGACACCCAACAGCAGACCAGAGGGTCGCAAGAATCAAGTCAATGATTTGAAATACGAAGAAGCAAAAAACACCCAACCGGAAAAGCAAAATGAAAAAAGAATCCAAAAATACGAAGATAGTGTAAGGAGCCTCTGGGACAGCTTCAAGCGTACCAACATCAGAATTATAGGGGTGCCAGAAGATGAGAGAGAGCAAGATATTGAAAACCTATTTGAAGAAATAATGACAGAAAACTTCCCCCACCTGGTGAAAGAAATAGACTTACAGGTCCAAGAAGCGCAGAGAACCCCAAACAAAAGGAATCCAAAGAGAACCACACCAAGACACATCATAATTAAAATGCCAAGAGCAAAACACAAAGAGAAAATCTTAAAAGCAGCAAGAGAAAGAAAGTCAGTTACCTACAAGGGAGTACCCATAGGACTGTCAGCTGATTTCTCAACAGAAACTTTGCAGGCCAGAAGGGAATGGCAAGAAATATTCAAAGTGATGAAAGCCAAGAACCTACAACCAAGATTATTTTATCCAGCAAAGCTATCATTCAGAATTGAAGGTCAGATAAAGAGCTTCACAGATAAGGAAAAGCTAAAGGAGTTCATCACCACCTTACCAGTATTATATGAAATGCTGAAAGGTATCCTTTAAGAAGAGGAAGAGGAAGAAAAAGGTAAAGATACAAATTATGAACAACAAATATGCATCTATCAACAAGTGAATGTAAGAATCAAGTGAATAAATAATCTGATGAACAGAATGAACTTGTGATTATAATAGAATCAGGGACATAGAAAGGGATTGGACTGACTATTCTTGCGGGGGAAAGGGGTGTGGGAGATGCGGGAAGAGACTGGACAAAAATTGGGAACTTGGAGGAGGGGAGTTATGGGGGGAAAAAAGAGGAACAAATATAATAATCTGAACAATAAAGATTTAATTTTAAAAAAAAATTAAAAATAGCATACAATCCAGCAATTCCACTTCTGGGTATTTATCAGAGGTAAACAAAAACACTAATTTGAAAAGATATATACACTCCCATGTTCATTACTGCATTTACTATAATAACCAAGATATGGAAGCAACCTTGGTGTCCCTCAATAGATAAATGGGTAAAATCCATGAGGTCTATGCACACCATGAAAAATTACTCACCAATATCAAAGGATTACCTCTTGCTAAATGCAACAACACGGAAGGACCTAGAGGGTATTATGTTAAGTTAAATAATTCAGGCAGAAAAAGACAAATACTATATGATTTTACTTATATGTATAATCTAAAAAAACAAACAAGCAAAAAAAACAGAAATAGACTTATAGATACAAATTATATTCTTACTAGTGGCCCAGTTCATGAATTTGTGCACATTGAAAGGAAATCAATTAGGAGACATATTTTAATATTTCTATTCACCCTTTCTCTATATCAGATGTGTCAACCAAATTCACAATCAACAATGACATCTAGAAACACATTTGTGTGATTGGCACTAGCATATATTGCACATGCATGAGTCAACTTAGCCTTTTATATATATAGAATAAATTTGCTTAATTAGACCTGCTTTCTGATGTAGCTAAACTTTTTCCAGCCCAGTGAAGCACCCCAGCTTCTCTTTCAGGTAATTGTCAGCAACACAGCAGTAAATATCAACATGAAGCAGATTATTATTGTAGATCACACAGGGAGAACAAAGGGTAAAATATTTCCCTATATCAGTGTTTGACTATACTCTGTGCAGTGAGAAAACCTGAAGTAATTTCCAAATTTCACCATTTCTTACTTCTTTTCAGTCGGGTTAACTTTCTAAGCTTTCCAAATCTCTGTTTTCTGGCTAATGAAAAGAAAATAGGTTCGACCAACTCTCCTATCTACCTACTCCAGGACTTCTGTGAAGATCAAATGAGATTAGACAAGTGTGAAATGTTTGCACCTGGCTATAAAGCAAGTCATGTTCCTGGGCAGAAGAAACTTCAAGGAGGTTAGTCGCTAGGGAGAGGAAGCCAGGCATTGCTATATGACCTCATTACCCGTACAGTTGTACACTTAGCATATAGACTTTTATATATATAGATGATTGCCAGAGGGGGAGGGGTTGGTAATGGAGGAAAAGAGAAAGGGGAATGAGAGGTACAAACTTCTAGTTATAAAATAAGTGAATCACAGGAATTTCATGTACAGCATAAGGAATATTGTCAATAACACTTAACATAACTTTGTGCAGTGAGATGGTTACTAGACTTACCACATAGTAATGTACATAAATGTCACATTACTACATTGCACACCTGTCACAAATGAAATATAGTATGCCAACTATACTTCAATAAATTATTTTAATGATTTAGGGGGAAAGTTTGGGAGATTCTGACAAAAGTTGAGATGAGATAAATTATAATAGAGATGATAAAAAAGATATAAAGTCATTCTAATCATAATGAACTTTTTCGTAGTATTCATAGTCAAAGAAATAAAGTACTAATGAATATACTACAATAATTCTCCAGAAAATCTGACAAGCATAAATGCAAGTAATTTAGTAGAACTACAATAAAGAAATAAAGGTGAGTTAAGATCCTGTTGTGTAGCCTCATTACAAGAACATATATTAATTAATAACATTATAAATGAAGAGTCTCTAAAAGCATTTCCTCTTCAATATTGTGTACTGGCTCTATTTCATTTCTTCCTTATACACACACACACACACACACACACACATATTTGCACAAGAATATGTAATAAGGGAATTCAAGCTCATCAATTGTATACTCTAAAGAACTGAGGAATTAGGTCTCTTCAAAACAGCCACTGATAAAAAGAGAATGGAGGTTCCTTAAAATTAAAAACAATTATCATTTGCTCCAGCAATAGAACTTCTGGATATATTCCAAAACAGTGACATTAGAATCATATTCATAACACTATTCACAAGAGTAAAAAGATAAATTCAACCCAAGGACCATCTTATATATATAAAAGTCTAATATGCAAAGTGTCCCCTTGGGAGTTTGACCTGGATTTTGATTGCTCACTATGACGTGTGCTGACTACCAGGGGATGGCGCAGAATGAAGGCAGGCCCTGGCTGGCAGCCAGAAGGAATGCCCAGCCACAGCTGAACGACCCAGATCAGCCCTGATCACCGGCAAGGTCTAGGGACCCTACCAATGCATGAATTTTGAGCACCAGGCCTCTAGTTGATAGATAAATCTATAAACAATCAATACACACAATGGTATATTATGTGTTATGTGCTGTGAGTCAGCTCTGACTCCTGAGGACCTTATGAATGAGTGATGTCCACAAAATCCTAGTTTTAACAGCCCTCTCAACTCTTTTAGACTCATGCCTATGGCTTCTTTTATGGATTCATTCCATCTCATATTTGATCATCCTCTTTCCTCCTACCTTCTATTTTTCCCAGCATTATTTTTTTCAATGAATCCTGCCTTCTCATGATGTCCCTGAAAAATGAAAGTATCAGTTTAGTGATTTTTACCTTCTGCAATATTTCAGGATTAATTTGCTCTAGGACCTACTTGTCTTTCTGGTGGCTCAGGGTATCTGTAGATGAACATTACCAAGCCTTACAATTGAAGGAAATTCTAACACCTGCTATAACATGGATGAATCTTAAGGACATTTTGCTAAGTGAAATAGGCCACAGGCAAAAACACAAGTACTGCATGATTCCACTTACATAAGGGATGTAGACTAGTCAAATTCATAGAAAGAGAAAGAAGAACGATAGTTGTCAGGGACTGTTAAAATAGGAAGTGGAGAATTACAGTTTAAGAAATATACAGTAAAAATTTACAAGATGAAAAAGTTCTGGAGATGAATTATACAACAATAATATATATACTACTGCACTGTACACTTAGACATGGATAAGATGATAAGTATATTATTTGTAGTTTAACACAATTTAAAATAACAAGAACTACACTAATAATTCCTTATGATACTTACTTTTCTCTTTGGCCGTTTGTAGTAATCCCTTCAATAGTGTTCACTATGCTATTGTCTTTTGTAATGGAAAAAATTCTTCCTTCACAGGAAATGGAAGAGTTTGTCCAGAGCTCTGGAGAAAATGGTATCGTGGTGTTTTCCCTGGGGTCGATGGTCACTAACATGACAGAAGAAAGAGCCAATGTGATTGCATCAGCCCTTGCCCAGGTTCCTCAAAAGGTTAGATAAACTACCTTAGAGCAGAAAACTCTTGAGTGTGTTAAACTCTGTAAAGGGTCTGATTAAGAAATTTCCACATGAAAGGTAAACTATTAGGATAGCTTCAATGATCTTAGATACCAATTTGAAAAAGAAAATACACATGTCAGGTGCTAAAGTATTATAGAGGGTGTTTTTGATGGATAACAACTTTGGCATTAACATTCTGGTCACAAAGAAGTATATTTCAAAAATACAGTGTGAATTTTTCTTTGATAATAGTATTATAGGGCAGGAACCGATATCATCAAATCCTATCCTGTCATTTGCTGCATTTCCTTGCAGGATTCCTAGAGTACTGAACACACTACCAATGTTCTCAGAATAGAGTTAAATTTTAACATTTACCAGGGAATGATAACACTCTGAAAGGCATCAAACAGTTTAGACTTCCCAGGTAATCTAGGCCTCTCCTACTTTCCCTGGATTTTGGATTAGGCCTATTCAGTTGCAAGGTGATATTCAGAGTAAGGATGTCTACGGCTCACCAAGCTGCATCTAGGTACCTAAGCCAGAAACAATGATTTAGAGAAAGAGAAAAAATGGCCTGTAAAAAGAAAAGAGAACCTCCCTGGTGGGCTGGGCCCTGCTAAATTCTGAAGCAGGAAGACATAAAAGAAAGGGTGTAGGTGGGTCCAGCCCTCAAGGTAACCCAGTGTTTTATAAAATGTGGCCCTAAAACAACCCATCAGAATAATAACTTCTGATAGAGGAGGAGGAGGAGGAAGATGAGGAGATAAAAAAGAGTCAACCAGAAGCAAGCCTAGCATGGAACAGTTTCAGCTGCTCCTCCTTCTCCATAAATTATGGTAGTGAATTATTCTAATACATAAAATACACTTGAAGTCTCTGGATAATTGTGAACTACTTTTAGTTTCCTAACGTAGCTTCCTCCTTATCACCTATGCAAATTTGCTGAGAACTTAAAGTAACTTTAACACTCACATAGCAAAAAGATGTTAACCACTTATAAACTAGAATCCAGCTTACTGGTGGACTTATAAATTGCTTGGCTATTTATAACTAACTAGTGGCTTGGTGCACGAAATACATGCACCAGTGGGGCAGGGGTATCCCTATGCTGACCTGCACCTTCTAAATCTGGACCCCTCAGGGGATGTCCGACTGCTGGTTTAGGCCTGATCCCATCTAAACCTGCAGTTGGACATCACTCTCATAATCCGGGACTTCTGGCTCCTGACCGCTCACCTGCCTGCCTGCCTGATCTCCCCTAACCACTCTGCCTGCCAGCCTGCTCACCCCTAACTGCCCCCCACTGCCAGCCTGATCACCCAAACTGTGCCCCACTTCTGGCCTGATCGCCCAAACTGTGCCCCACTTCCGGCCTGATCGCCCCCAACTGCCTCCCTGCTGGCCTGCTCGCCTCCAACTGCCCTCCCCTCCTGGCCTGATTGTCCCTAACCGCCTCTGCCTCGGCCCCGCCACCATGACTTTGTCCAGAAGGTCTCCTGGTCTAATTAGCATATTACCCTTTTATCAGTATATATATATATATTTCAGAAAGGAGGGAGATGGGGAGAGAGAAACATCAATGATAGAGATCATGGATTGGCTGCTAGCTGCACACCCCCTACTGGGGATCAAGCCTGTAACCCGGGCATGTGCACTTGACCAGAATTGAACTCAGCACCCTGCAGTCTGCAGGCTGATGCTCTATCCACTGAGCCAAACCAGCCAGGGCACCACCAATCACTTTTAGAACGTTGTATTGCTTCTAGAAGAAAGCCAGTGCCACCTTCCCCATCTAGCTGCCTGCCCCAGGCAGCCATCGGCACACTGCTGTTTCAGACATTTCATGGGAATGGCACCATACACAATGGGCGTTTTGTTAACAGCTGCCTCACTTGGGTGTATACCTCGGAGTGGCAGGTTGCAGAGTCCTATGTGACTGATATTAATCATTTAAGGAGCGGCTGCACCATTTCCATTCCGACAGCAGGGTGTGAGGGCTCAGATTTGTCCACATCCTCACCAACACTTGCTATCATGTAACTTTTGGTTCTAGCCTCCAAGGTGACCTCGGGTCCCACCAAAGCATTGCTCTCTAGAGCAACAATCTATGCTTTTAATTCAGTTTTAAAAGTGGAAGTTGTTTGAAATGTCTGCACAAACATCCCTATTGGTAAGTTCTCGCTGCTCAGGATCCGCTGTGACACAGCTTGCAGGGGCTAAGTCTGTCCCAGGCCAACCTCACCCCCCTGCTGCCTGGTCCTGTCTGGTACTGGGGAGGGCCCTGGGGAGGACGCTGAGGGCACCAGCCAACCCTCTTTGGGGCTGGCCACAGGCTGTGTTGGGCTGTGGGAGCCGAGGGAGGAAGAGCGAGGTTCAGGAGCAGCTTTGGGGCCTTGCCTGTAGCGGTGACTGTGCTGCTCCCCGCAGGCTTAAGTGAGTGGTGCACGGAGGGGCGGGGGGGGGGGCAGGCAGGGGGCTGGGAGCCTTCTCTGAAGGAAGCCTTGGGAGCCCAGGAGCTCCTGAGTGCCCATCTGTGGGCTCCACTGCGCCCACCGTCCTGGCTTCTACACCTCAGAAGGCAAAGGTCCGATCAGCAAAAATGAAAACTCTAGAGAGGTGACGTGGGCTCCACCTCAGAGTGGCTCAGACACGGTTCACGGTCCCACATGGAACTGCAGACACCAGTCCCATGGGTGTGGGCAGCGGCCACGTGGCCCCGGCATGGCCCTCTGGCAGGGCCTGAGTGCAGGGAGGAGCCGGAGCTTCTTTGGGAGAGAAAGTCCATGGGGCTGAAGGCTCCCTCTTCAAACACTGATCACTGGTCACGGTCTGACCCACAACTCCCATCCACCGGGCCCTCCTCACGGAGTAAAGGGCGCCAGGCAAGGCCTCTTCTTGGCCGTCCCCATGGACCCGTTGGCTCTCCTCAGTCTGTGGGGGCCCATTGTGGGGCTCCGTGCTGGGCAGTGCAGTCACAGCTGCAACCCTGAGGCCAGGCTCTGGGGTCGGAGCTGGGGTCCCAAGTGCCGCAGCCCCCTGATCTGTAGCCCCCTTATCCACACCCCCCAACTACAGCCCCGGGATCTGCAGCCCCCCTGATCTGCAGCCCCCCCCCAATCTGCAGTCCCCCCATCCACAGCCCCCCTGTTCTGCAGCCCCTGTGCAATAACTCTGGGCTCATTGTGAATGCGTCCTTATTCCAGGACCAAGGGTGTGCTGGTGCTCCAGGGCTGGCGAGGCTGGGAGCCTGTGGCTGCTCTGGTCCCTGCTGGTTGGTCTTCCCCTTACAGCATCCAGGCTAATTTGCATATTTCTCTATTATATATATAGACTAACCATATTAATCAATGCTGTCAGTGAACTGTATAATGTTTTGAAATATTAACAGTCAAATTAATTAAATTTACCATCATCATCATATTTTATCTTTTCAACAGGCAAACTATTATTTATAAAGTGCCAATGGCTTTTCTTTTCTACATTTTAAGAAAATTTTCAATCTTAGCTAGAGTGATAACACAGGATTTGGGTAAAAATTACCACTTGGAAGTTGTGATTAATAAGTAGAAAACTAAAAGAAGCTAAACATACTCATTAAGCAGACATTGTTTATTATTGTTAATAAACTTATATATCAGAATGATTTAATTCTCATAAATAGCTGCTTGCATTGATTTTTTAAAGCAAATGATGTAAAACTCTAAGATAATTTATGTAATTAGTGAATATAAGTAAACCACTTCCCCATCATTCAAAAAGAAATAAAAAGGTTAACATTAAATCTAGATGATGAGAGCTAGAATAACAAATAATTAAAATAAATGTGTAGACTATTAATTTACTGTGTTTTAAACTACAATTATATGACTACCTAAAAATTTTTATATGCTTGAATTGGTCATTGATAATCTCATTTGTCTAACCCCAAAGTGTGAAACATCATGATTGCACTCATACCTGACTGAATATAAAAATAAGTAACAAGAAATATGAATACCTATGCCTCTTAGAGCAGTGTTTTATTGGTTCTCATTATCAACATGTCTTGTCCTCATTCCCTTACCTGTTATATGTCAGGGGTTTAACTAGATGTCTCTTAACCTATTTAGAATTCTCTGCAGTTTGACTCAAGTAATATATAACCTTCTTTGCCCTAACAGATTATATGGAGATATGATGGCAAAAAACCAGATACCTTAGGGCCAAATACCCGGCTCTATAAATGGATCCCCCAGAATGACCTTCTTGGTAAGATTCTGGAAAACCCTGAAATCAGAATCAAGTCAACCAGAATGATAAACAGTTCACTAGGATAGAAATGTATTGGACATTTCTTACTGAAAACCTCAAAAATAAAAATGAACTTCCCAATATTTATTTCCTAGTCCTAGTGGGAAAGGATAAGCTGTAACAGTTGACATCTTATCTTACATAGTCACATTCCTTATGGCCACAAACAAAAGATCTTTAGTTCATGTGTAATTCCTCTCAGAAAGAATAGCTCAATTATCACTCTGCCTCCTAATTCTCTTCTTACACCAATGGTTTAATCCGCCATAAGGGTGTACAGGTCCCCCTGAAAAATATCAGCTCCTCTTTTATTACCAGTAACTCTCCATTATCCATTGGTGAAAAAATTAATATCACTTTCTGAAGTAAAAACATATTTCATTATAATGTGTAGATTTTCCTTCCTCTGATTCTGGTGCCACCATCATCCCATTGCTTGCTGCATTGACATCTGCATATCACACTCTGACTTCTCTATTTTATTAAGAGAATATATTTCAACATGCACCACCACTTTTATTTTTTTTTTTTTTAGCACACACTTTTTAAAATCCCGAATTTTCTCTTTTCATTTGTCCACTGGCAACTTGTATTCATTTCAAGTCAAAAGAAACACACTAATCTATGTAAGCCTTCACTGTCCCTCCAGCAGACTTATTGTTTCTCTTCCTATGAGTTCTGAAAGACATTTTAATACAGTCTGAAGTGTAGACCAATCTGTTACTAAATATACTGTCTCTGTCTGTGCCTTTATTGCCCAACTCTCATTTTATTTCCAAGACTTATAATTCGTAATTTGCTGAAATTCACCCAATCATAGGTCATCCAAAAACCAAAGCCTTTATAACTCATGGTGGAACCAATGGCATCTATGAGGCGATCTACCATGGGATCCCTATGGTGGGCCTTCCTATGTTTGCGGATCAACCTGATAACGTTGCTCACATGGAGACCAAGGGAGCAGCTATCAGATTGGACTTCAACACTATTTCAAGTACAGATTTGCTCAATGCATTGAAGACTGTCATTAATGGCCCTTCGTAAGTATCACATATTTTTTATAGATAGTATTTATACATAGATTAGTTTGTCAATAGTGCATTTTAATTTCATCCCAATTTTAAGAGGCTAATTTTGACATTATTAACATGAGTTAACCCATCCTAATCAACTTTTATTTTCGACCACACATTTACTTCAAAATTGCGTTTTAATCTCATGTATTTAATGGGGAGCCACCTAATGCAACAATTTTCTCCTCCAATAATATAAAGTTATGTAGGTAATTATAAGGACACATTTTTTAAAAAATATGATAAAATACATAGTAAGGAGAGTAATCAACTAGAAGAAAAATCATAAATTCTTTACCTAAATAAATTCAATACCTAAAATTTCTGAAACTATAAATATCTTTACACTCAAAAACTTATTTTACTGTAATCATTTAAACAGATTTTATGAAATATTATTTACATACCATAAAACTCACATGTTAAAATTATATAATTCAGATATATGTAGTATGCTTACAAAGCTATGAAACTATCACCATAATATAAACTTAGGGCATTTTTGTCATCCTAAAAAGACATATCATATGCCTTAGAAGTCACTTCCCATCTCCCTCACCCAAGCAACCATTGATCAACTTTCTGTCTCTATAGATTAGTCCTCTGGACATTTCATAATAACAGAATCATATACTATATGACCTTTTGGAACTGGCTTCTTTCACATGGCATAATGTTTTTTGTGTATATTGTTTAAATATATTTTTATTGATTTCAGAAAGGAAGGGAGAAGGAGAGAGAGATAGAAACATCCTATATAATAAAAGGCTAATATGCAAATCGACCAAACAGCAGAACAACCAATCCCTATGATGTGCACTATCCAGCAGGGACAGACACTCAACGCAGGAACTGCCCCCTGGTGGTCAGTGTGCTCCCCCTGTGGGCCAACCTCATGGTTGGTGAGAGCAGCGGCAGTGGTGGGAGCCTCTCCCACCTCCGCAGCAGCACTAAGGATGTCCAACTGCTAGCTTAGGCCCGCTCCACATGGGGAGTGGGCCTAAACCAGCAGTCAGACATCCCCCAAGGGCTCCCAGACTGAGAGAGGGTGCAGGCCGGCTTGAGGGACCCCGCCCAACTGAACAAATTTTGTGCACTGGACCTCTAGTCAATAATGAGGGAGAATCATTGATCAGCTGCCTCTTGCACACCCCACACTGGGGATCGAGCCAGCAACCTGGGCATGTGCCCTGACTCAGCATCAAATGGTGACCTCCTGGTTCATAGGTCAAGGCTCAACCAGTTAGCCATGCTGACCAGTCAATAAAAATATTTTTTAATTAAAAAAAATACAACTTTGAATGGGAATGATTGGCTTAAGGAAATTAACTTTCTTTCAATGTTGATATCTTTGTGTTTCTCCTTCAGATATAAGGAGAACACTATGAAGTTATCAAGAATTCATCATGACCAGCCTATGAAACCTCTAGATCGAACAGTCTTCTGGATCGAGTTTGTCATGCGACACAAAGGAGCCAAACATCTTCGGCCAGCCGCCCATGACCTCACCTGGTTCCAGTACCACTCTTTGGATGTGATTGGGTTCCTGCTGGCGTGTGTGGCAACTGCTACATTTGTCATCGCAAAATGTGTTCTGTTTTGTTGCCGGAAGTTTTTTAAAACAGGAAAGAAGAAAAAAAGAGAGTAGTTCTTTCAAAGGCCTGAAGCTGATATGCCTTGTAGATAGGACTCCTCCACTTCATTCCAGCAAGAAGTTGCGATGTAGCCGAAACCAGTTTGGCTCAGTGGATAGAGCGTCGGCCTGAGGACTGAAAGGTCCCAGGTTCGATTCCGGTCAAGGGCATGTACCTGGGTTGCGGGCACATCCCCAGTGGGAGATGTGCAGGAGGCAGCTGATCGATGTTTCTCTCTCATCGATGTTTCTAACTTTCTATCTCTCTCCCTTCCTCTCTGTGAAAAATCAATAAAATATATTTAAAAAAAAATTTAAAAAAAAAAGAAGTTGCGATGTAAGGGTTCACTATCTCCTGTGACAACCTTACTTTTCACAATTTAGCTTCTCAGATCCAAATTTGTTTTCAAGTGACTATCTGGTTAAGAGTTATAAATATGTCATGCCAAAAATAAAAACTTATAAAAAGTAAACCAAAAATAAAGTCATATGAATATATTTTTAAATTTGTTATTCTAATTGCAAAGTTATACCAAAATATTAGCTTAATTATGTTTCAAATATTACACATGAACACAAGAACATTAAGTAGTCTATTCACATATTAATATTATTTTGCAAATACTCAGAATGTTTTAATATTATTTGGGTGCAAAAATCTGTAGTTTTATCTTTTGCTAAACAAAACTATTCAAAAATTAGAATTGTGCAAAATAATTCATCCTTCTATCTCATTTTTGGAGACCACCAATGCTCCTTTGTTTTACTGTACATACAGCCTCAGCATCACTTCTTACCTACAGACATGGAAGTCATTTGCTTTCATCCAGTAAGTAAATTTGTCATCAAAACTTATATGGACTGAAAAATATGACAACAGCTAATTGCTTCCTGTTGTACACTGAGCTATATATGAAAGACTTTGGTTTCAGTAGCTAATTCTATTTACCTTACTGCCCCCTAAAAAGATTCACCAGGTTTTTTCACTCTTGTTTTAGTCTTTGATAATGGGTATATGCTTCCAATTATAAGTTTGATAATGTAGAATCCATACTCTAAAGGGACTTACTGAATTTTCATTCTCTCCAAATATATGTGTACATATATATGCCCACGTCTTGTAAAACAAGGCACAGAATCACTTAGCTACTTACAGACACAGTGAACAATTCAATGTGTTTGTTGAAGGCAGTTGAAATAGTGATTATTTCATACTAGGGGCCCAGTGCACTAATTCCTGCACCTTGAAAGGAGCTGTAGACTGCGAGGCTGCAGTGGGCACAGGGGCGAGTCTCAGCCCATCCTCCATGCCCGGCCTGGTCCCTCCAGCTGCAGCCCCCAGTCTTCTCTCTGCCAGTAGCCCCACTCACCACCCTGCTCCCAAGGGCTGACAGCGTGGAGTGACCTGGGCCAGCGCCAGGCTCCAGAAGCAGGTGTAAGCACAGGACGGGACTGCAGCACATGGGAGGAAAGAATTTTCAGTAACCACCTGTCAGGGCCAGCCTGACACGGTTGAGCCGGGCTGAGGCAGGGAGGTGGGAATTGAGAAAAGAAAGAAAGACAGGAAAGCGGGGTCGGGAGGACCCCAGTTCTTTTGATGAATTGAAGCGAGTTTATTAGCTATACAATCCTATTTATACACAACACATTGAATCGGAGGTCTGTCAAGAGGAATGTATTCTTTGTTCCTTTTAATCTCTGAGGGAGAGATACAGCAGAAGGACAAGTTTTCAGTACAGCATATCTTAGTAAATAGTTATAGACTTCTTGGCAAGCTATGAAAGGCTCTTCTTATTCTACAAATGTTACTCCCATTCTACTGATAATCGCCATTCAAACAAGTCTGGGAAAACTGTGTGGGTAAGGGTCCCAGCCTTGCTAGCCCCTGCAGGTGCAAGGACCTTGCCAGCTTACATCTGGCCCCCAACAGATCCCCCTTCTTTGTTTTTTAGGCGAAGTTCATGTTTCAGTGTCTGACAGTTTTTTATGTGTACATGTCAGCAGTAATATTTTAGTTCTGGATGGTGGACAAATGGTGGCAATGCAGGTCCGACCCTCTCTGGTTTGGTCCTGGGCAACTTGCAGCGATGCACAGCTGCTGACTGCTAGCATGATAAGGCGTCTTCACCATTTTTATTTCTGGACTGCTTTTTTTCTCGTTGTTTTATGAGGCCATTGCTATTCTGTGGCTGGAGTAGTCCTGATAATTCCTCTCTGTTGCAGGAATCCACATGGTCTTGGAGTTGTTTTTTGAAAATATACAAATATATTTTCGACCAAAGGTTAATAAAAGAATTATATTTATAATTTAGACTTGGGATTTTTTTAATTTTTGTCCAAACGATTTTTTTTTGGCTTATTTTGACATCACAGTGTTTTTCATGGGTGTCTTGCTATTAGCATTATAAATGAAAAAATTAATTTTCAAGTAAAAATATTAAAGCAATTAAGGCATTTACTTAACAGGTTATCATTTACTTAACAGGTTATTATTCCACTATTTTTTTTTTTATTTTTTAATATTAGGAGGTTTTAGGAAATTTTTTAGTGTAGTTTTGATAATTTTTTATTTTAATTTTTTGTATAAAAATATGATTGCTTTAGGTTTATAGTATGTTAAGCAATTTGTTTATGAAATGAAAATTTTGGCTAATATTTTATGAATAATTATTTATATTAATTAGTAAAATTTAATTAATTTGAAAATTTGATTATTATTTTATTGTTAAATTTAATATTTTAATAATAATTTTAGTTTATATTGTAAATATTAATGGAAAGGATTATTTTGTATTTTTGAGAAGACCCTGAGCATTTTTGGTGTTAAGCTAGATTTATATATAGGGTAGTTGCTGTTAGCCAAGTTTTTGTTATTTGGGTATTGATTTCGGCTGGTTTAAGTTTTTTTTTGTTATTTGGGTTTCGATCTGAGCTGGGCATGGGAAGCACAGCAGCCATGGGGGCAGGAGATTTTTCTTAGAAGGGGCAAGTGTTCAAGCCCCTGCATAGTTGGGGTGGTGAGGATTTTTGCCCCACCTTTGTTGATTTTCAAGTTTTTCTTTGAGGCCCTTTGCGATTGTGCTTGTTTTAGGTTGCCCCTCCCAGAGGGGTTTTATTCGTTGTTGACTAACCAGCCATTCTCCGGGGCCAAGCAGGGTGATGTGAGGTTTAGTTTTGTTTTCTTGGTAGCGTATGCCCTTGTGGTTTTTATGCCTAGTAATTGCTTTTGGATCCCCTTGCCTGCTGGCGGGGCTTCGGCATTGATCATGGGGAATCCAGATTTTTTTTTTAGAGAGGGCCTAGCTTATGCCATTGGGCAAGAGATAGATCCATGGTATTAGCTATTATGAGGCTTTAACTTTAGTATGAACAGAGAGTTTAGGTAACAGCTGTGGGCAATTGGAAGAGAGATCCCCTTGGCAAAAAGGGCAAGAGAGGTCAATATAGAATGCTTAAATGCCTTTCCAGGGGGCCTTCCACACAGTGGAAGGGATAAAATTTTTTTATGTTCTATTAAATTTTTGCCAAACAATTAGTTTGTAAGCTTGTTTGGAATAAATGTTAATATGTTGTTGTAAAATATTAATAATTATTAATGAGCTTTTGTTATTTTAAATTATATTTTAAAATTTTATTGCTGTATTTTAAGAAATATTAAATAAGATAACTTGTTTTGCCCTTTTTTAGAGGTAAAAATTTAAAATATATATTTATTAATATTTATTTTATAAAGCTTTTTATGTGATTTTAAGTATATTAAATTGTTTTTATTAAAAAATTATTCAAGAAAAGAGAATAAACTTTTGAAAACATTTTAGGGCCCATGAAATGTTCTAAAGTTATTCCTTGACTATAGTTTTGAAATTTAACTTGAAAGACTATTAAATATATATGTATATATATAATTTAAAGATTATATATTTTTTATAATTATTAAGAGATATTAATTAAATTAAAACTGTTTTTTGTATTTAAAAATTTTGGTTGGGATTATAGAATTTATTTATTTTTTTTAATTAGATAAATGTTGAAATTTTATTATAATTATATGATTTTTTCCAATTTATGTAATTAGAACTTTAGACTTTTAGCTGGCAAGTTAAATATTTAGTATTTCTTAATTAGTAATATTTTTAAGAATAAACTTTAAAAATATCTGACATAATCAAATAGATTTAATTTTGTTCTTTAGATTTTTTATGAGGGACATTTAGATTAATATTTTAGTATTTTGTTATTTTAGAATATTTAATTCAATTTAGTAAATTTTTAAGCCTTGGGGTGCCATTCATTGAAAACAGGTAATTATTAAAATGCAAATTAGTTACATTTTTTCTATCAAGGAGGGGAAACTGGGAAGCAAGCCTTTTTTTTAAAGTTGTCACTGGCAGGAAATTTTTGGCCTACCTGCTCTGTTGGGGGAAGGGAGGCTAGCCCTTCCTTTATTAGAAACTGCTTTGGGAAGCCAGCCTTAATTAAAGGGCGTAGCCATTTTTTACCTGGGCTACTTAGATTTTTATAATTAGTATATTTTAATAATTTTTGAGATTTAAATTTAATTTATTATTTTAAGGCATATTTTTTAGCAAATTTTTTTAATAGAGACAATTTTATTGACTTTTCTTTTTGGCCTTGAAATTAACCTTTTAATATTTTTTATTAGTATTTAAAAACTGTTTTTTATTATGGAAATGCCAATCCTGTTGCTAGAATTTAGCCAGTATTTTTTTTTTCTTTGGGTTAAATTTTGCTATTTTTATTAGGAAATAATTAGTCTTGGGTTTTATTTTGTATATTTGTAAAGAGATTTCAGCTCAAAACTCTATTTAAATGTCCAAAATTGGACGATGCGCGCCTTAGTTCCAAGCTAGTTTTCTCTTTACACGTGTACAGAAATTCCAGACTTATTTTTAAATTTCAGATTCGGTGGCATTTGCTATAGCTGTATCAGAAATGGAAGGAAATCATTATTTTTTTTCTATGTGGGAGGTTTTAAATCTAATGATATTTTGTTTATTTCAGTAGGCAAGGGCAGCACCCAGGGCAGACAGAATGTCTTATCCTATGGATCCAAGGTCCGGCCCGGCACTTCCGGGGGCTGCTCGGAATAGCTCTTGTATCTGTTTTGCTCTCTGGGGCGGGCTGGGTGCTGTGCAGCCTGCTGGCCTTGAGACGGCATAAGGACAGGAGGGTAAATAGACAATGCCCCTGTTATTTGCCGTGGTTGGGCTGGCCCCTTTTGGTAGTTTCCCGACTGGTGTTGAGGCAAAGAATTTCCCTGGATATCTGTCTTAGATTTATACTCATTTGCCCAATGTTTTCCTTTTTTACATTTAGGGCATAGTCCAGGTTGTTTGGGATCTCTGCCATTTCCTTTATTAATCCCTTTATTAGAAGGACACTGTTTTGCCATGTGTCCTGTTTCTCCACAAGTGTAACACTTGTGTGTTTGACTTTTCCTTGGAACTGGTGCTGCACAAGGCAGCGGAGAGCGGCGGGAACGGCCCCCGCGGCTTCTCTTTTTCTTGCCAAGAAGCTTTAATAATTCTAAAAAGGATTTCAACACATCCTTTATATCATTGCCCTCTTCAGTTTCAGCAGAAAAATATTCTTCCTCCTTTCTTGCCTGAACAATATCTGTATTATTATTATGACAAAGAGCAGCAGCTTCCTTAAAATCCTCCTTATCTTGAGGAGTTAAATTGTCTTTAAAAGTTACATTATTTCTTTTTAATATACTGTCTTTTTTAGACACCTGTTTTGTGCTATTACACTGCTTTTTTTTTTGTTCTGGCTTAAGAGACGGTTGATTATGGTCATGCGTGGGATTTAAATAATCCCGTATTAAATTTGATAAGGAAATGCAGACCTTCTGAATGAATTTTAAAAAATTTTCTACTTGCTTGTCATTAACCTTAGTTCCTCTACTATTGAACATAAACTTTAACATTTGCCCATAAAGGGCATTTTCTCTAGATTCTAATTGCCCCATGCTTTACTCCCGATTATCAAAAAATTGCTCCTCCGTTACCTTAATGAGTGCACTCTTTATCCGGAGGAGATCCTTACGTCGTCTCTCCAAGCCCGACGGAGTTCCTCACCTTCTTTTTCCCAGTTCCTCAGTCCCTGTTCGGGCGCCAGATCTGTCAGGGCCAGCCTGACAGGGTTGAGCCGGGCTGAGGCAGGGAGGTGGGAATTGAGAAAAGAAAGAAAGACAGGAAAGCGGGGTCGGGAGGACCCCAGTTCTCTTGATGAACTGAAGCGAGTTTATTAGCTATACAATCCTATTTATACACAACACATTGAATCGGAGGTCTGTCAAGAGGAATGTATTCTTTGTTCCTTTTAATCTCTGAGGGAGAGATACAGCAGAAGGACAAGTTCTCAGTACAGCATATCTTAGTAAATAGTTATAGACTTCTTGGCAAGCTATGAAAGGCTCTTCTTATTCTACAAATGTTACTCCCATTCTACTGATAATCGCCATTCAAACAAGTCTGGGAAAACTGTGTGGGTAAGGGTCCCAGCCTTGCTAGCCCCTGCAGGTGCAAGGACCTTGCCAGCTTACATCTGGCCCCCAACAACCACCAAAGGCTTGCCCCGATGACAGCAACCAGCACCCCGCCTTCGTCTGGTGCCCCCACTAACCTGCTACTCCATCCCACAGTGGCCAACGCCCTTTTGATCTATTTGCATATTAGCCTTTTATTATATAGGATAACTCATACTAGACCAACATGTCTCATTACTTCTTTCTCTCCTCACAAGTCTGTTGTTCCATCCCTCTCATTAACCTTATATAAAAGCATTACAACCTTCAGCATGACAAAATGAAAAATAAAATCATTTCCTTCTTTTCAATCTAGGCACACTATGACTGACCATTATCAATAGCAACCCAAAGAGAACAAAAATCATGAAAATTTTATGGAAATAGGAAAATCAAGTCACAAGGATTCTCAAGGCTGTCCTAAAATATGTACACCAGGATTGCAGGGGTCCAGATGAGAAAATCATTCTGGACTTTATTGGTCAAGAAGACCATCATCAGAGTCTCATAGTAAATATTGTCCAGCCTAAGGCATGAATTCATTTTAGAAACAAATGAAAACATTATTGACGGGGGAATTACAGGGCACATTTCTCACTGAATTTCCATAGAACTCCTCTAGATATTTGAAATCATTTCAAAGGAAAAACAGAAATAACACATTGTCATTGTAGGTAATAATGTTAAATCATACATATAAGCTTAATTTTCCTCAGATCTACTCGGTAACACGTATAACTGATAAAGGTTGGTAATCATTGTAGAGTGAGAAACCTTACAAAACACAAACAAAAAAAGACAAACATTCCGGGATGGAAATACATGGAGGACATGAACAGGCACTTCACAGAAGTAGAAATGGCCAATAACATATCAAGGATGGCAAAGGTCCTGATTTCAGGTAAAGGTAAACTGAGTCAGTAAATTGTTACCCACGGAATATTTACCAAGCATAGGAATCTATGAGGGAAGAGGCTGCCTTGGCTGCCAGAAAGTACTCACCTAGAGGGCCCAAGCTGCCCGTGGGGAAGGAGGCTTTGAGTCCCTGGACACAGAAGCTGGCAGCGGCCTTCCAGTGCAGCAGAAGGCCAGAGCAGCTACTTCCTGGGCCACTTGGCACCCAAGCCTCCAGGTCCCGAGGTGAGACTCAGCGCTCAGCAGGCTGTAGTGCTTCTGAGCTGGGCGAGCACCCACAGCTGCAGCCGACAATGGTGTCCTTGCTAGTCCTTGGCTGGAGTGGGCTCCACTGCCCATTGTTCAGGGCCTGGCAGCAGCCTGTGCAGGCTGCCTTGGCCTTGTGGACTACGACGCAGTAGGAAGCAGCTAATTGGTCCCCTAGGCACTGAGTGACTCTGCATGAGTCCTCCAGGCCAGGGTCTTAATAGGAGGGTGAGTAGGGATTGGGGGGAGGGGCACCTCCCAGTACCTGTTCCTGTGCCTGATCTGTTCTGCCTGGAGCTCCTGCCCCATGCTCCCCCCTGACGTCAGCCAAACCCTCTAGACCCAGGTTGCTCCCTGGCCAGCTGCCTGTTGCTCAGACAACATTCCCATTTGCTACCTGGTCAAGATGCCTCCCTCAGGGCTGGTGCTGGCCCACCAGCCTCTCCTGTTGGCCAGCGTCACATGTTTCAAGGGCCAAAACGCAATCTACCACTATGACGCTGGGCCTTGCCATGGCTGGGTCTTCGCTCTGCTCCCTCCAGCTGCGTGGATGGCAGGGTGCTGGCTTGTAACTGGAGTCCTGGCTGCCTGCAGAGGCCGAAAGTGTTGAAGATCTCTGCAGGGCTGGGCCTCTCGGACAGTGGCACCCTGTTGCCCTTGGATACCTTCAGACTTGCAAACCTTGGAGCAAAGCCTTCCCTGGCTTCTCAGCCACCTCAAGCGCCCCTTCCTGTAGTTGCTGAGCACAGGAGAGAAAGTGTCTATCACTGAATAAACCACAATAAGCAATTCCCAGATTTTGGGTCACCCCACCCCTAGAGGCCACAAGTGGGGGTGGGAATGTGTTGTGTGCCTCATGCCCTACACATCCCTTTGAAACGTTTGGAACTAAGAGATGCCGAGAGCCTAAAATTCTTTGGACAGGCGATCCCAGAAAGCTGTGAAGATACTGCTGTCTTTGTCAGCAGCCCAAGAGTTAGACTCTTTAACAGTCCAGCATGTTATGGGGCCTCGTGGCACATTAGCAGTGGCTGCCTGCAGTCTTCCCCGAGTGGCTCAGCCTCTGCAGAGAAGTTCCCTTCACCACATCCATCGCCTACCAAACTGAAGGCGTCTGCAGGACACGGAGCTACCTGCCATCCAGAGGGGATGAGTGGGTTAGGAGGCTTTGCAGCTCTTTCCTTGTTCATCTCCCCCACCAAGGAAGGCAGGACCCATTCGACCAAGGGCCATCTGCATCTTCCCTTCTAAGGAATTGGATTTTTTGTCTCTGGTGCACATAAGGTGCAATCTTCCTGACACCACTAAGTGGATTTTTAGCCTATAAGTCTGAAAGGACCACAAGCTCCTCTGCAGCTCTTTACTAGCATTTTCCAACCCCCATGGACTGATTTGAATACTTATTTTCCCTGAGCCATTGTCCATCTCACCTCACTTTCCTGCCTTCCACCACTCTTGGATGAATGGATGCTGCAATTCTAGGTGTTATAATTTGTGGACCTGTTATTTTTGTTGTTTTCTGTGAGGCACATATATTGGATGTGGGAGGTAAAGAAGCACCTCCGTTTTTCCTGGTCACTGCCTTTATAGCTATTACTATCTTGTTTCTTGTCACTCAGGTTAGGTTTTGGTCTCTTGCTCCACTGCAAAAAAATAACACAAAATAAATTCTGAAAACATGGAACAGGAAGAAAGACCACATGGCCATATCTGCAGGGTTTTGTGGAGTGATTTTTCTTCCCCTTGAAGGGAAAAGGCTTTTTCAACTGGTACATTTGAAGTTGCCCAACTATAAGAGGTACCAATTTGGGATGAGTGCTACTGCAATACAGAATGCTCAGCTGAAACTTATTGGTCTACAACTTACTGTTGGCCACCATCGAATCTGTCTGGGGTTTCAAAGGAATATTGGGTGCTGCAAATAAGAACCAAAGGGGTAAATTTATTAAATTCATAAAGCTGTGATTGGTTACTCTTTTCTTGCAACTTTAAAGAAACTAAAAATGGGGGAAGGAGCAGGTGTCAAAAAGGTGTCCAATTTTAAATTTTGAAATATATTTTCATTTATTTCAGAGAGGAAGGGAAAGAGAGAGATAGAGACAACATTGATCGGCAGCCTCCTACACATCCCTTACTGGGGATGGAGTCTATAACCCAGGCATGTGCCTTTGACCTGAAGTAAACTTGATACCTTTAGTCCACAGGCTAATGCTCTATCCACAGAGACAAACCAGCTAGGGCACTTGTCCAATTTTAAAATATCACAATTAAACATAAGCTAGTTTCAATCAATCTATCTATCAATCAATAAATATTGTGTGTGTATCTTCATGTGGAATATAATAACTATGACAAGAACAGTATGACATGTCTTTGTGTCACCATCATTGCCTACTTATTCATCTACCTTTTGCTTTTTCCATTTGTGCTCCAAATGCTATGACAGTTTTTACTTTCAGGTGGAGGATTTATATTTTAGCTTCCTGACCGATTTCTCTTTGTACATAAGCATGAGCCATGGTAAAAGGGATCAGCCATTGGAAAAGAAAAGGACATACAGAAAGCGAAGAGACATATGAAAACATGCTCAAAGTCACTAATCATCTGAGAGATGCAAATCATAACAACAATGAGGTATCATCTGACACCTGCCAGAATGGCTATCATCAACAAATCAACAAACAGCAAGTGCTCGAGAGGATGCGGAGAAAAAGGAATGCTGTGGAAAACAGTATGGTGTTTCCTCAAAAAAATTAAAAATGGAACTGCCATTTAACGCAGAAAAACCAATGAGAAAGGTTCTATGCATCCCTATGATCATAGCAGCACAACTTACCATAGCTAAGATTTGGAAACAGCCTAAATGCCCATCAGCAGATGATTGGATTAGAAAACTGTGGTACATCTACACAATGGAATACTATGCCGCTGTAAAAAAAGAAGGAATTCTTACCATTTTCAATAGCATGGATGGAACTAGAGAGCATTATGCTAAGTGAAATAAGCCAATAAGTGAAAGATAAATACACATGATCTTATTCATTTGTGGAATATAAAGGATATTATACACTGATGAACAAAAATAGATACAGAGGCAAAGAAGCATCGAACAGACTGTCAAACTACAGCTGGAAGGCAGGGGAGGGTGGGTGAAGGTAAGAGATCAACTTGTATGCATGCATATAGGCATAACCAATGGACGGAAGACACTAGGGGTGGGGGTAGGGGCATGTGCCAGGCTGTAGGGGAGGCCGGGAGGAGATCAATGGGGGGGGGGGAAAAGGAGACATAGGCACTACTATTTGTAATACTTTAAACAATAAAGTTAAATTTTAAAAAAAGATAAAAGAATCATGTTCCCACCAGGATGACTATGAAGTGATTTCAGTTCTGCTGTTGCTACAGATGAGTGGTCACTTCAGCCCTGGGAGTTGTGGAAAGGTGCTGGTGTGGCCCACAGAATACAGCCACTGGATCAACATGAAGACCATCCTGGATGCACTTGTCCAGAGAGGTCATGAAGTGACTGTTCTGACATCTTCAGCTTCAATTCTTGTTGATCTCAATAAGCCATCTGCTATTCAATTTGAGGTTTTTCCTACATCTTTAACAAAAGATGATATGGTTTCTTTTTTCATGCAGTTGATCAATAAATGGACATAAGATCTGCCAAAAGATACGTTTTGGACACATTTTTCACTAATGCAAGAAATGTTTGAGAAGGTTCTGACTTTGTTGAAAAACACTGTAAAGATTCTGTTTTTAATAAGAAACTTATGAGAAAACTACAGGAATCAAGGTTTGATGTTGTTCTTGCAGATGCCGTTGGAGCATGTGGTGAGCTGCTGGCTGAACTACTTAAAATACCTTTTGTGTACAGTCTCCATGTCTCTCCTGGCTATAAAATTGAAAAGAATAGTGGAGGACTGCCATTCCCTCCATCCCAAGTACCTGTTGTCTTTTCAGAATAAAGTGACCAAATGACATTCCTGGAGAGGGTAAAAAATATGGTCTATGTGCTCTATTTTGACGTTGCCTGCAATTGTTCCCAGAAGAAGTGGGATCAGTGTCTGAATGAAGTACTAGGTAAGCTATGTTTTTTCTTGGTAGCATGAAGTCCTAATTTTCCTAGTGCTTTGGAAGATTAGTTGGTATAAATATTGAGAGGAATTTGTCTTTTATAAGTGAAATGATTAAATATTCTCTAATAATAAAGGCATAATATGCTAATTAGACCAGACAGCCAAATGACCTTCTGGATGTCATTCCAGACGACCTTCCAGACAACGTTGGGGCTGTGAGGGCCAAGCCCCTTGCACAAATTTTGTGCATTGGGCCTCTAGTAATATATAATGATCTTTTAACCTCACAAACACAGGGAGTGTGTTCCCCCCAAAAAATGTATACAAACTTGTTTCTGAGAGCTCAATTGATATTTCTTTCTTTTCAGATTATCCCATTGGAGTTAATAATGATTCAGTGTGTCTATATTTGTGGGACACCCTATATTACAGAAATGCTTTAATTATAAGGTTAGTTTCAACCCTGAGTACACTAGTATGGGATACTCCAGGAAGTTAGAGACCCCAAATTAAAGCATTGAGGAGTTCCATCAGCAATCACATACCCATTCTTCTTTCTTTTTTTGTCATAGGCTTCATTTTTTAGAAGAGTGTTAGGTCCACAGCAAAATTAAGTAGAGATTTCCCATATATGCCCTGCCTCCTTGTTGTCAACATTCCCCAGAAGAGAAGTATATTTGTTACAATTGATGAAACTATATTGAGTTATTATTATGATGTAAAGTCCATAGTTTATAATATGGTTCACTCTTGGCATTGTATATTCTGTGATTTTTGGACAAATTTATAATGTATGTATCCACCATTATAGTATTGTAAAGAGTAGTTTAACTGCCCTACAAATCCTCTGGGCAGTGGCTCTGTCCATTTATCCTACATATCAATTTTACTATAATTTTTTTCTTCAATAAATGCATTAGAAATTTCACTAAATATGTTCATCAAAGCACAAATGTAGATTGAGGAGTTACATATTTTTAGCACAATGTCTATAGACCATTGGGGAAATTGTTGCCATTTGTTTCTCTTCAGTTTTCTTATTTAAAAATTAAACTGTTTTGCCATACTAACTGAAGGAGTCTTTGACAATGGAGAAATATGAGTCTGTCTCAGATAGGAACCTATAACTCACAGTTTTTAATGATTACATTGCTTCACTAAGGGCTTATAAATCATCTGTTTTAAAGGCCTAAAATCTTGTTGAAGGGTTGATAATCAAGTTAAAAGTCTATATTTTTTGAAAACTGTATTTCTCCATTACAGACAAAATTAAGGGTGAGCACATCTATTTCCATACTTTATGACAGCTTTCCAATTTTTTTGGCAAATATTTTTAACTCACATACAAATATTGTTAAGCTCCTAACATGAACCAAAGGCAATAGTGGCCATACTCTCAAAGATCTCACAATTTACTTGTAAAATCTAGAAATGAGGGAAAAGCTTGCTAAATTGTAGAATCTAGACTGAATATTCTAGGGAAAGGCATTTCTGTGTGTATGGTAGGGTTGATTGACTAAGGAGTTGAAATCACTGCTTACATTTGCATTCGTTAATTTTGAAGCTTTACGGAATAAACAAATGCATACTTAATTCTTTAGTGCTTAAATAAATGTTTATGATTCTGAATGTACTGAGGTGATATTAGAGATAAAAGTCTGAATAAATAATGTGTGTGCATATACTGTATTTTCAAGCCAATCACTTTATTTGTATTTTTTATTTTTATTTATTCATATTTATTTTTTAAATGTGTTTTTATTAATTTCAAAGAAAGAAGATGGACAGGGAGAGAGAAAAATATTGATGTGAGAGAGAAACATTGATCAGTTGCCTCTTGTGCAGGGACCTGTGTTCTCACCGGGAATCTAATAGCAACCTTTCAGAGCACAGTACGACCCTCAACCAACTGCGCCACACTGGCCAGGGCTAAGACAATCACTTTTTTAAAAATAATTTTTCTTAAATTTTATTAACATAAATATCGTGCAAGCATATATGGTACAGGGGGTCATAAGAAAATTTTCTTTTTTAAAATTCTTTATTGTTTAAAGTATTACATATGTCTCCTTTTTCCCGCATTGACCTCTTGCTGGCCACCCCAACCCTCAGAAAATGCCCTCACCCCTCCTAGTGTCTGTGTCCACTGGTTATGCTTATATGCATGCATACAAATCCTTTGGTTGAGCTTTTACTTCCCCCCATCCACCACCCCCCACCTTCTCTTCTGAAGTTTGATGGTCTGTTCGATGCTTCTCTGTCTCTGGATCTATCTTTGTCCATCAGTTTATGTTGTTCATAATATTCCACAAATGAGTGAAATCATGTGATATTTATCTTTCTCCAACTGACTTATTTCACTTGGCATAATGCTCTCCAGATCCATCCATGCTGTTGCAAATGATAAGAGTTCTTTCTTTTTTAAAGCAGCATAGTATTCCATCATGTAGATGTACCACCATTTTTAAATTCACTCATCTGCTGATGGGCACTTAGGCTGTTTCCAAATCTTAGCTATTATAAAATGAACATAGTGGTGCATATGTCCTTTCTTATTGGTGTTGTTGATTTCTTGGGATATAATCCTAGAAGTGGTATTACTGGTTCAAATGGGAGTTCCATTTTAATTTTTTGAGGAAACGCCATACTGTTTTCCACAGTGGTTGCACCAGTCTGCATTCCCACCAGCAGTGCATGAGGGTTCCTTTTTCTCCACATCCTTGCCAGCACTTGTCGTTTGTGGATTTGTTGATGATAGCCATCCTGACAGGTGTGAGATGGTATCTCATTGTTTTGATTTGCATCTCTTGGATGATTGGTGACTTTGAGCATGTTTTCATATATCTCCTGGCCTTCTATATGTCCTCTTTCAAAAAGTGTCTATTTAAGTCCTTTGCCTATTATATGATTGGATTGTTTATCTTCCTTTTGTTAACATATATGAGTTCCATATAAATTTTGGAGATTGGCCCTTATAGGGTATGACATTGGCAAATATGTTCTTCCATGCACTGGGCTTTCTTGTTGTTTTGTTGATGGTTTCTTTTGCTGTGCAGAAGCTTTTTATTTTGTTTGTTTTCTTCTTAGTTTTCATTGTCATAGGAGCTGTATTGGCAAAGATATTGCTATGACCTGTCTGATATTTTGCTGCCTATATATTCTTCTAAAATTTTTATGGTTTCATGTGTTTTTTTCTCTTTTTGCTTTTTCCCCTTCTGAAAGACCCACTACATTATCCGAGTTAATGAAAAGCATAAATATGGTTTATTCGAACCTATTAGGATTTTGAATTCCCTCGCCCACCCTTGCCACATTTTGAATTTGTTGGAGGCCTCCACCACAAACCTGCTAAGCCAAAACTGCTCATGTTTTTTCTACTTTGATTATTTTGCACTTTCAGTAGCAATGATTCTGTGTTCTTCATTCCGAATTTCTGACCACACGGTGAGAGATGTGGGAATCTGGGTCAAGTGACAATTAGAAAATCATACATTTTATACTATTTCAAGAATCTGAATGTCATTATCATTACCAAATAAATAATTATACTTGGGAGACTTTGGAAATAGGGTCAGTTAAATTAAGTTCTTTACTGTTGAATATATAAGAAAGTGTCAATCATTCATTCAAAGAACATTCTTAGAGTGACTAGCATAGTCCAGAGATAAGTGCTGGATAAGAGAGAAATAGTGAAAACACAATTTCTATGCATAAATGCCTAACATTCTACTTGGAAAGATAGACTATAAGTAATAAAAATTGTGTGAAGAGTAGTATAATAGGGAAGATCACAATGCTAAACAATATCCCGCAGGGATTATAGAAAATATTTCATATAATTGATAATTAAGTGGGACCTGAATGCTGTGTACTAATAGCAGATGGAGTGGGAATAAAGGAAGACACAAAAGGTAATGCCAGAAAAATAATAATGACAATTCCCAAGAAGTCCAAGTTTAGTCTATCAGGAAGAGGCTGAATAAAGAGGCAGATGATGCTGGAGAAGTAAATTAGAGATAATTAATTATAAGAATTTTGAAGAATCTAATGAAAGTATTCAGGAGCCAATGACAAGGGGAAAAGTGAGTAAAAGGGCAGAGATATGATCAGATTCTCTTTTTCACAAAGCCCTCAAGATGCAGTCTCTGGATTGAATTGCATAGGGACAAGAGTGGAAAGACAGACAAAGAGGAGGCTGTTGTGAGAATTCCAGCAACAAATAATGAAAAACTACACATTAAAGATGTGAAGAAATCTACTCTTATAGTTATAATATCAACCTCATATTTCTATTCAGTATAAAACATACTTTATATGTATAATAGAGGTCCAGTGCACGAATTCATGCACCAGTGGTGTCCCTTGGCCTGGCCTGAGGGATCGGTCCAAAATCGGCTCTCCGACATCCCCCGAGGGGTCCTGGATTGCGAGAGGGTGCAAGCAAGGCTGAGGGACCCCACCAGTGCATGATCAGGGCCGGGTAGGGGAACAGGAGGTTGGCCAGCTGGGGAGGGTCCACAGGAGGGCTCCAGGGCATGTCCGGCCTATTTCACTCAGTCTGAATGGGCCAGATCCCAGCAGCAAGCTAACCTACCAGTTGGAGCATCTGCCTCCTGGTGGTCAGTACACATCATAGCGATGGATGACTGGTCAACTATCTGCCCTCTGGGGGTCAGTGCATGAGCAGCCTTACCATATCGTTAGCATATTACACTTTGATTGGCTGAACAGATGACCGGATGAGTGGACACTTAGCACATTAGGCTTTTATTATATAGGACTAGAGGCCCAGTGCACAGATTTGTGCACCAGTGGGGTCCCTCAGCCTGTCTATGCCCTCTTGCAATCCGGAACCCCTCGGGGGATATCAGATAGCCGTTTTGGGCCTGATCCCCACAGGTCCAATTGAGACAGGAGGGAGCCTGATCCTGTACATTGAGCGTCTGTCCGCTGGTGATCAATGCACATCACAGAGACCAGTTGACTGGTCATTTGGTCACTTAGGCTTTTATATATATAACTCATATTTACTAATTTTAATCCATGTTTCAGGCTATAATAGTCTCATGTTTAACTTATCAATACACATTTTTAATCAGTTTCTCTTCTTTTAAGCTCTTGCTTTTGTATGTTTAGCTGCCAGAATTATTTGCTAAAGAAAAAATTTGATCTTCTGATTTTGCTTCTTTAAAATTTGGGTAAATAACATTTGCCTATAAATTAAAATTGAAACCATTCTACACTACCTATTGTCTCATATTTCAATCTAACTTTCTTCAATAACCTACTTCCCACAACTTTCTCTGTGATCCATACACACTGGAATGTTTCTCATTCCTCTACTCATTGGCCACACTCTGCCTAGATCCTACCAAGGCTTTCATCTCACCTCATATGTCATCTGTTTTACTACAGTTGTTTCCAATTATTCCATAAAGGATTATGTTTTTTCTCTGGAATTCTGAACACCCTGTACTAGTCATAAGACTCTTATCCAAGCAAATTACTTGCTATTTCACATAGGGAAAATGATGTAGAATATGTTTTGACGTAAACCACTTGCCACCTTCAAACTCAGAGTGGAATGGATGTTGGTGTGTGTGTGTGTGTGTGTGTGTGTGTGTGTGTGTGTGTGTGTGAAAGAGAGAGAGAGAGAGAGAGAGAGAGAGAGAGGGAGAGATTAACTTTAGGCGGTTCCTATTTGTTATTTTCCTTATTCCAAATCTGGAATTTGAAATAATTTTTCCCAGATATCTTTTTTATTTCTGTTTTATTCCCCCAATAAACATTAACCTTGCTTATAATGCAAAAACGTTTCCTTTTAAAGTTAATTTTTAACTTATTATTTTTTTATTGCCTTTTGGTCTCTGCACTAGGCAGACACACCCTAAAACCTCTGCAGAGCAGTGTGTGACGGAGCTGCTGTCATGTTATCCAAGAAGTGGGCTTTGGCGGTTCTGCTGCTGCAGCTCTGTAGTGCTGGCTGTGGGTTCTGTGGAAAGGTTCTGGTATGGCCGGTTGACATGAGCCATTGGCTTAATATAAAGACCATTCTAGAGGAACTCACAAAGAACGGACATGAGGTAACCGTGTTGACTTTTCCACATACTAAGCTCATTGACTACAGGAAACCTTCCTCACTGAACTTCGAGGTATTACATTCAGAATATCCGAAAGAATTAGCAGAGAAAGCACAAGACAAATTTCTGGATGTAATTTTGAATGACTTGCCAAACTTAACACCCTGGCGATCAACAATAAGATTGAATGATGTTTTGATTGAAGTAACTGAAAATTTAAAAACCCTGTGTGAGAATGCAGTCTACAATCGGACACTCATGAAGAAGCTCCAGGAAACCAACTACGATGTAATGCTCATAGACCCTGTCTTGCCCTGTGGAGAGCTGGTGGCTGAATTGCTTGCAGTCCCTTTTGTGCTCACATTAAGAGTGTCTATGGGAGGCATGAAGGAGAAACACTGTGGGAAACTTCCCACTCCACCTTCCTATGTTCCTGTTCAGATGGTGGGACTTACTGACCGAATGACCTTTCTGGAAAGAGTAAAAAATACAGTGCTCTCCGTTTTCTTTGACTTATGGATCCGGGATTATGACATTCATTTTTGGGACCAGTTTTACAGTGAAGCATTAGGTAAGACATTTTGTTTTTTATTTTGAACTTGTTATCAGAAGAAATTTAGAAATCTAAGTGAATGAAATCTAAGTGAATGAAAGGAATACATTTTAAAATATCTGTCTTACATTTAAAACTTTACCAGTAACAGTAATCAAATTGTTATCAAAAACTAAGCGGAAATGGGAACAAAAAATCTCTTGCCATGGTTACTCTGTCTTTATAGTCATCAAACCGCTTCTCATAAGACAACTTGATACTTGTTAGGAATGTTTGTCATATTTGGATATTACATAAATATAGTACATTGAGTTTCCATATTAGAGGAAGTTATAGCTATTCTTGGTGAAGACAGTATAATGTTTATCCTAAGAGCAAGATAACCTACATATCTGATATCAGTAATGAGTTAAAATATGGTTATCAACAAATATATTCTATTTAATCCATCTGTATCCACTTCAAAGATTTTTAATAATTAGTGATGATTACACTCAATCTTATACCATTTTTACTAGAACAGGGTGTCAACCTTTTTTTTTTTTACTTTATTGTTGAGTGTATTACAAATGTTGTCTCCTTTATTCCTTCTATGCTCCCAACTGCCCAGTTCCTTCTGTGCCTAGGGCCTTCACCATCCCAATATCTGTGTTCATGGACAATGCATATCCTATATAAAAGGCTAATATGAAATTGTCCCCTTGGGAGTTCAAAGGACCTGGAATTCGCCGCACGCTATGACATGGGCTGACCACCAGGGGGTGGCGTGGAACAAAGGCAGACCCCATCCAGCAACCAGAAGATCCCAATCGACCCTGAGTACTCGCCAGGGATAAGAACCCTACCCGTGCACAAATATACACAAGTTCTTTGGTTAAACTCTTCCCACAGCCCCACTCCCCCCTTCCCTGTAAGATTCATCAGTCTGGTTCATGTTTCCAAACATCTTGTTATATTTTATTCATCAATGTATTGCGTACATTAGTTTCCACATATAAGTGATACCATGTGATATTTGTCTTTCTTTGACTGGCTTATTTTGCTTAGCGTAATCACCTCCAGGTTCCTCCATGCTGTCTCAGATGATAATAGGTCCTCCATTTCTACAGCTGCATGATATTCCACTGTGTAAATGTACCACAGCATTTTTATCCATTCCTCTACTGATGGGCACTTGGGCTGTTTCCATATCTTACCTATTGTAAATAACAATGCTATGAACATAGTGGTGCATACATTCTTTCTGATTGGTGTTTTGGTATTCTTAGGATATATTCTTAGAAGTGGGATCACTAGATCAAATAGCAGTTATACTTTTAATTTTTTGAGGAAATTCTACACTTGTTTGTTGATTTATTGATGGTAGGCATTGTGGCAGGTATGAGATGATAGTTCATTGTCATTGTTATTTGTATTTCTCTGATGATTAATGATGTTGAGCATTTTTTTATGTATCTTGGCCATTTATGTGTCCTCTTTAGAAAAGTATCTATTCATGTCCTCTGCCCAACTTTTTAATTGGTTATTTGTCTTGTTTTTGTTGAGTTGTATGAGTACTTTATACATTTTGGAAATTAACCCCTCATCTTGTATATCACTGACAAATATGTGCTCCCATACAATGGGCTCCCTTTACATTTTTATACTGGTTCCTTTTGCTGTGCAAAAGCTTTTAATTTGATGTAGTTTCATTTGTTTATTTTTTTTTCTGTTTTTCGTGCCCTAGGTTATGTATCCATAAATGGATTGTTACATGAGATGTCTGATAATTTGCTGCCTATGTTGTCTTCTAGGATTTTTACAGTTTCATGAATTACATAAAAATCTTGTATTCATTTTGAGTTTACTCTTGTGTATGATATAAGTTGGTGGTCTAGTTTTTACTGTTCTGCATGTACCTGTCTAATTTTCCCAACACCATTTATTGAAGAGACTGTCTTGACTCCACTGTATGCTCTTGCCTCCTTTGACAAATATTCATTGAGCATAATGGCTTAGGTCAATTTTTGGGTTCTTTTTCTGTTCCATTGATCTATATGTCTGTACTTGTGCCAGAACCAGGCTGTTTTGATGAGCTTTGTAATATAACTTGATATCTGGTATTGAGATCCTTCCAACTTTGTTCTTCTTTCTCAAGATTACTGCAGCTATTTGACATCATTTTTTATTTCATACAAATTTTTGGAATATTCATTCTAGATCTGTGAAATATGTCAGTGATATTTTAATAGGGATTGAATTGAATGTATAGATTGCTTTAGATAGTATGGACATTTTAATTATGTTAATTGTACCAATCCATGAACATGGTATGCTCTTCCACTTGTTTATATCTTCTTCTATCTCTTTTATCAATGTCTTATAGTTTCCTGAGTACAGTTGTTTTACTTTTTTGGTTAAGTTTATTCCTAAGTATCTGAAATTTTTTCTTGCAATGATAAATGGAATTTTTTTTTAGTTTCTCTTTCTGATAGATCATTATTGGTGTATAAAAATACCATTGAGCCTGGCCAGTGTGGCTCACTGGTTGAGCGTTAACCTATAAAGCAGGAGCTCACAGTTCCATACCCAGTCAGAGCACAAGCCCAGGTTGCAGGCTCCATCCACAGTAGGGGGTGTGCCAGAGGCAGTAGATCAAGGATTCTCTCTCATCATTGATGTTTCTTTCTCTCTCAATCCCTCTTCCTACTTCTAGTAAATCAATATATATTGAAGAAGAGTAGTTAAAGAAGACATCCCTGTCTTATACTTGTTCTTAAGGGAAATGGTTTTAGTTTTTGCCAACTGAGTATGGTGTTGACTGTACATTTGTCATATATGGCCTTTATTATGTCAAGGTGTGATGCCTCTAGTCCCACTTTGCTGAGAGTTTTTATCAAAAATGGTGTCAGATTTTCTTCAAACACTTTTCTGCATCTATTGATATAATCATGTGCATTTGTATTTCAATTTGTTCATGTATTGTATCTTGTTTGTTGATTTGTGAATATTGTACAGCCTTGCATCCCTGGAATAAATCCCAGTTGGTCATGGTGTATGATCTTTTTAATATGTTGCTGAGTCTTATTTGCTAATATATGTTGAGTATTTGGACAGGTTCATCATGGCTGGTCATTGAAAAGATTCCTAGGATACTTTATATTTCTTGGGGGAATGCTACACAAAAACCTGAAAAAGTAATTAGAAAATCCTAAAAGACTTTGTGTCTTGAGCAGTTAAAGAGAACCACTAATCAATAGGTTGATATACACCTAATCAACTTATTTTTCATCTTTGCCTTTTCTGCTTAAAATGCTTTTATTTGCAATTTCATACACTTAGCTGAGAGCTGAATCAATCAACTCAGAAAGGTTTCTACTTCAGCTATCTTTGAGAAGCACAAACAAGAACAAACAAAAGATCATATCTCACACTAAATATATGATCTAATCTACTTCACTGAATATCACATTGTTTTACAGAACTAATGTTCAAAGAAACCAACTTAAGAAAACCTTTGAGCCTGGCTAGTGTGGTTGATCTATGAACCTGGAGGTCACGGTTAGATTCCAGGTCATGGCACATACCTGGGTTGCAGGCTAGATCCCCTGTGTGGGGCATGCAGGGGGCAGCAAATCAATGATTCTCTCTTATCACTGATGTTTCTTCTCTCTTGATCACTCTCCCTCTTTGAAATCAATAATAATGTATCTTTTAAATCCTTTTATATACCCATGATTTAAACTCAAATGTAATGATTTGCTATAATTAGTTAACTCTATAATCATTATGCATGCTGGGAGCACACTACTTACTAGGCTCTATAGGTATAGGAAAAAATTACAAGAATCTTGGCTCAAATCTACCATCAGTGGTAACAGAAAACTATATTATATCTGGCCACATTTTGGCATGGTAGGATTATGAGTAAAGACCTCTGAAAAGCCTCAACTTGAGAAAAAGGACAGAAGCATTATATAAGGAGGAGAAAAAAAAGCTTCTTCTATTAAATAAAAATTGTACTAATAATGTTTTCAGGCAAGAAGTCTTTAAAATTCAAAAAACACCCTACTTAACTCACTTAAACTAACAGATTCATTTGATAATAATATCTACTTGGTAGCTAAAATTTAACCCATTAATTTACTTAACCCACATAACACACATATATTTAGAATTATCCATTTTGATTATATAATTCAATTTTTATGTAAATTATATAACTAAAAGAAATTGGGTATTTGTCTATTTAATTTCAGTTTTATGTCCATAATTCCTCTTATGTAACATTTCAAATACAATTTATGAAATTATTTACAGTTTGTTTTATATTAAATTCATTTTCATTCTCTTTCCATTTATCTCTTCTATACCCATTATTGTGAATCATTGCTTTAAATGTAGAATTTTTCTAATTGCTTTAAGTTGTCTTTCTAAAATGAGGCTAAGGTCATATAAACTAAATCACTTAGGCAGAAAAATGATTAATTTAAATAAGATAATGACTAATAAAACTATCACCTTGGGTTTGGAATCAAGGCAGGATTTGAGTCTCAAAAAAAGTAGACATCCAGGGGGCAAAAACACATTAATTCAGAAGCTAAGGGATGGAGTTCTAATCTAATCTCTGGCAATTTTAAACTGAGTGTCCTTGGTCAAAACTTCTTCATTATCAAATTATAGCCTTTGGACTAAATGACTTTACACTAAAAAGTAATGACTATAAAATGAAGCTTTCCTCCCTGGGTTTATGTCACCATCAACTTTAATTAGAATCCTAAAGTGAAAAGGATTCTCACCTGTTTTTTTCCCTTCCTCTCAGTTATAAAACATGTATTTTTTATAAACAGAAATTAAAGACTTGGTTATTTGCAATTACTTATTCTTCTGCATAAAAACCTAAAATTAATACCCTAAATACCCTTCAAAACACATCAGTGAGGCAGCAGTAAAGTAAGACAGCAGTAAAAAGTTGTGAGATAACTGTAGTATGTATTTGTGAACCACACATCCCAAAAGAGGGTCATCATGAGTATGAATTATTCATGGAGTTCTTACTAATAAAGTAGTGCCCCATGAATTGAAGTGATGAGCTATAACACAGAAGGATGAGGTCGACTGATATTGATGGGATTCTATAACAATATGAGTAATCCTGAAATTAAAACGTGCTGGAGAGGTCATGGACATACTCTTGACTAGAAGACTAGAAACCATTGTGGGGTGATTTGCTGCAGATATTGTGGAGCTAATCTATCATCTGACATTCAATTGGAGAGAAAAAATTAGCAATAAGTTTATTAGAAATTTGGAGTTGTGTTTAAATGTTTGGTTTCTTTTATCCTGTAAAAAAGAAACTTACAAATAATCTATTCTCCTTTTTTAACTTTCTTTTTTATTTCTTTCATCACTATTTATTTTTCTCTTTCTTTTTTATTTCATTTGATTATATTAATGCCCCTTTTCATTTGCCATCTAAAAGCCATATCATTCTAGAAGACCTAAACTTAATTTTCCCTTGAGAGCTAATCAAAAAGTTAGTGGTGCAATTTTCCCATTTAACTTATAGTCTATTTCCTTTTACCCAACTTTTTTTTCCCAGGAAGACCCACTACATTATGTGAGACTCTGGGGAAAGCTGAAATTTGGTTAATTAGAACATATTGGGATTTTGAATTTCCTCGTCCATATCTACCTAATTTTGAATTTGTTGGAGGATTGCACTGCAAACCTGCCAAACCATTACCTAAGGTAAGACTACAGCATTGATGGATTTTATGTATCTTATGATGTGACACCCGATTTCCTTTTAAAGTTTACAGTCTTGGTAACAGTGACATGATGTTGAATATCATTGGATGGCCAACTCTATTTCCATGCCAGAGGGCTCTTGTGAGTTATTAATAGGTATTTTAGGTATTATATTGGGAAATCAGGCTAAAAAACTGGCATGATTGAAGCACATCTTAAAATATCTTTTTTTTTTTTTTTTTTTTTTTTACAATATGG
Source organism: Myotis nattereri (assembly GCF_964212035.1). Lineage (NCBI taxonomy): Eukaryota > Metazoa > Chordata > Mammalia > Chiroptera > Vespertilionidae > Myotis > Myotis nattereri. The sequence continues at coordinate 187,762,667 of NC_138075.1, forward strand.
ATAATTGATAGGAGCAACTGAAAACTAAAGCCATGAAAATCAGTAAGGAGACTGCTGTAGTATTCTTCATAAGCATGAAAAAGTTATGAAAATGGGCATACATTATGAAGGTTGAGAGACAAACATGCTTTCATGAGACACAGGGACAAGTTCCACACTACTTACTGGTGAGAGGGGAAGTAAGAGTTAAAGGAAGAAAAGGAAATAAAGATGACTCTTTGGTTTTCATTTTGAATGTTTATTTGATAGTGATGGCTTCTACTGAAATAAAAAACATAGGATAAAATTTATTTGACACTAATACAATGAGTTCTACATTGTGACTATTTACTTAAAGGAACAAGCGGAATTTTCAGGTAGAATTTTCTATAAGCCATTTGGGTAACATGACACAGCAAAACACAGCAAAGGAAATAGTGGAGGTCACCAGCATAGAGTTCAGGAAAATGAGAAACCCAAACTTGGCTTCATTGTTTACCAACCTGCTGACAGGTATCTTTTGGAATAAAAAGGTAATTGTATACCACATTCTTAAGCCTTCGAATAAAAAAAATGTAGTGTGTCAGGGATGTTAAAAGAAAACAGTGTTGAGAAACAAATGAGTAATAGATAAGTGTTACATAGATACTGTGTTGAACTATCAATAGTGAGTGAAGAGGAAACCCTCATTTACTTGTACTGTGAGAAGATTTTAAAAATCCCTTTAGGAAGTTTTCAGGGTACATGATGTTCCTAGGAGATTCTTGGTTTATTTTACAGAGGGCTCTAAGAAATGGAAGGCTCCAGCATGAATTGGTATCCAGAAACTGTGACTTGCAGTGTCTGACATGGAGCTAGAGCAGAGGCTGGAAGACAGGCACCAGTTTCAAAAAAATCCTCATTCTGAGTGTAGTCCCACAGATAACGTTGAGAGGATAGTAAAACTGAGAATATTAATGCAGAAAAATCATCAAAGCAGAAAGTGGATCGATAGTCTTTGCCAACTGTACCTACCTGCATCAGATTGCTGTACTTGCAAAGGAAAGACTACCAAATCATTCTGAATTTCTAGCATCATATCTTTTAAAAAAACAAGTCAGAGTTGGAAGATGGAAACTAACTTATTGGGAAGAAAAGAAAAATTTGGTTTCTGTGATTAAGAGGCAGCTTTAATTGTCGTATTCCCCTGCGCCCCCTTTTTGTAAGTATAAGAAACTTCAGAATAACAACTTATTACTGGAGTTGCAGAAGAAAACATATTTCACTTATTTTTATTTAATCAAAACACTTATTTAATGAGTGTATTATGTACATTTTTTTCTCTGATTGTCCTTAAATTTCTTTAAATCACCTTCAAAATAAACTGTTAAAACATCAAAAAAAGCAAAAGCGATGATGACAGGTCCTCCAATCAAGAACACACACACACACACACACACACACACACACATTTTATTCAAACTCCATGTGTTTGGGAAGGTGAATCAAAATAATAACAAACTCATTTCTGTGGTGTCAAATATGTCCTTCTAATATTAATGAAGCTGACATAGTCAACTTTGACATCATCTCTTTTCTGGTCATTTAATAGCCTTTAATTGGGGAATATGTGACTCCAGAGTTGCCACAAAACATTTAATAAGGAATACATGAAGCATGTCTAGAAGATCTCATTCTCATAGAATATGATCTAACTGGGCCCAAACCCAGAGTTTCCCAGGGCCAACTTGTACAACTCTAAAAGGTGAGGCAGTTTAATTTATAGAAGTAGCTATGTATCAACTCTGTGCTAAGGCTGAAATTAAGAACATGGAGCTAATGTCCACTAAGTTGGGAGTTTTATACATCAAAAAGACAGGCAATCACTATCTCATAAAAGTAATTTATAATTATAGAGCTGTTTAAATATGTGATATGTCTTTTTCCAAAACATTACTATTACTATTCTAGAGGCCCAATACCCCCGGCTGTCAGCACTGGCTTCCCTCTGGCTGCCAGCAGTCACCAGGGACCCAGGCTGGCTTCCCTCCAGGCATGCATCAGCACCCAGGACCCTGGCTGGCTTTGCTCCAGCTGCTGTCAGGCACCCGGGACCCTGGTTTCGCTATAGCCTGGGCTTAGTCTGGAAGGATGTCTGGTCTAATTAGCATATTACCCTTTTATTATTATAGACAAGTAGCCCGGTGCACAAAATTCTTGCACATTAAACGGGATTAATTGCCCTAACCTGTTTGGCTCAGTGGATAGAGGATCAGCCTGCGAACTCAAGGGTCCCAGGTTCGATTCCCGTCAAGGGCATGTACCTTGGTTGCGGGCACATCCCCAGTGGGGAGTGTGCAGGAGGCAGCTGATTGATGTTTCTCTCTCATCGATGATTCTATCTCTCTATCCCTCTCCCTTCCTCTCTGTAAAAAATCAATAAAATATTTTTTTTATAAAAAGGGAATTAATTAGTGGAGATATTTTAATATTGCTTTTTGCCCTTCTCTATAATAGAAGTGTGAGAGAAGAAAAGAAATTAGTAAAATGTATATGAAAATAATATATAAATTTATTAATAAATAAACAGTAACAAAAGGATATAACAACAACAGAGGCATGTTATAAAAATGACAAAAACATGATGTGAAAACAACAGTGATGCAAACAATGACTGATAAAGTGATTAAACTTATTCTAATATCTCCCTGTACACCACATTAAGAGTGAAAACACTTTCAGAGTGCTTGACTAATTTCCCTTGTGATGAAGTACTTAGAACTTTAACTGTAACATCACATACTCTTCAAACTCGAGAGAAAGCAACATATGACTGACCATGTGCAAAAACGGGTTCAGGTAGGAACATGCCTATTCTGTCTGGAGTTTCTCCTGTGATTTATTAATAGTCATCACAAATGCTGGCATCATGTGAAACCGTTGTCGAATCAATTTAAATGGGAGGCCAGTGTCAGATGGGGAGAAATTAATTCTTGGAATCAGTACAGCCTCTCCCTCTGCAGATCCTGTTAATACTTCGGCTTCGATAATGTTAGGTCGTAATCTTTTGATAATAAATCTGGTACCATTACAAAGACCCCATTTACTATTGAGATTTCTCAATAGCATAATGATTACACCCACTTTCAATTTTAATTTATGACACGGCATTCCTGAAGGAGTAATACTATTAAGAAATTCGATGGGAAAATTTTCCTTTTCAGCATCGTCTGTGGAATCAATAGAATCATCACTCAAATATGTGTGAAAATCTCCATCGAGTATATCCAAAATTTCTTCATTTAATTTTTGAACATGCTCATTGTTTGGACAAAGAATTTCACGTTTAGATATATGTTTAATATTATCTATAGCAGTGGTTCTCAACCTTGGCTGCACATTAGAATCACCTGGGAATTAGAAAAACCTGATTCCTGGGCCTCATCCTCCAGAAATTGTTTCTTTGTTATGGTATGGGGCCACAACATTAGTAACAAAGAAACAGAATTAAAACTTTATTGTGGGGAGCCGCTACAGAGTTTTGGACATGTTCAAGCCTTGGACTGAGGAGAGGGCACAGTCCTCTCATTGCCAGGTGCAAGTCCCATCTTGGAGGGCAGGGCCCTCCCAGCACAATTATAGCCAACAGCTGTAGTTTTAAGCTTGAACCTATGGTCCGAACATGTAGCCCCACATGCCTGAGTGATGTAGGCTTGATAGAGTTCAGGTGCATGTAGTTGAGTAGGATTGAAACACAGGAGAATGTTGTAAACATCTTGGTCATGCCCTTACTTTGCCTCGTAGCATCTGCTATAAAATAAAGGCATGGCTGTGGGCGTGGTCGCTGTCTCTAAGAGAATCAGCATCCCACCAAGACCTGGCTTTCATTCCCTTGTCTGTCTTTTCTAAGCCTTTCAGCCGCCCCCACTCAGGTTCACCCCTGGCTGTGTTGGCGCATGGCACACTTTAGAAAGATCTGCCTCCACACTCCGAGGGCGGTTCCTGCCTCAAACCCCACTCTTACAGGAATCAGCTTTGGGAAACAGCCTGGGGGAGGGCGCAGACTTTGCCAAGAAAATCCCCTGCAGGACTGACTTCCTTCTGCTTGGTCGCAGCAGATCTTCTGGACGTGATGAACACCACCCATGGTTTTTATATAAGTAGATACCACAATTCTAACAATATCTGCTTAGGCATAAAGGAAGACTTGAACATGAGAAAATTACTAATGAAGCCATAGGCAGATCAACACAGTAATGATATATTAGATGTAAACTGTAACTTTATTGGGGTGACATTGGTTAATAAATTTATATAAGTTTCAAGTGTACAAATCTATGATACATTATCCGTATATTGCATTATATATTTTCTCCTAAAGAGAGTTGGTTGTTAACGTTAAGCTCCATTTTTCATGAAAAGTTTCAAAGACTTTTTAAAAATCTAACCAGGCCTCTGACAATTCCCTTGAATCTTTATTTTAGAAGTATAAGAGAACTTTATTTTATTCCCTAAGGTACTGTATATCTATAATACAATTAATTTTTCTCTACAGGAAATAGAAGAATTTGTCCAGAGCTCGGGCAAAGATGGTATTGTAGTGTTTTCTCTGGGTTCAATCATTCAAAATCTCACAGAAGAAAAGGGCAATCTTATTGCCTCAGCCCTTGCCCAGATTCCACAGAAGGTTAGTACAACCTTTAATCCTGCTGGGCTGGTATCTTTCCCACTGAAAGTTGAATCTCATTTTACACTTAACATATCAGGTACCAGTATTAAGTAAAAATTTGTAAAACACTACAATAGTGAGTGTAGGCATATTTGTACCTTGCTTGCTGAGTTTTCTGTAGAGATGAAAACATTAAGTGCCATTTTTCATGAAATCTTAAGGCCTGCTCTAACAACTCCCAAATAGTTCTGAAGTGCATTTACTCCAATACCAGGAAAAAGGAGAAAATAAATGGCAAACATAGGTATGAAAGCTGCATAAGAATATCCTCCATGTCTTTATTTGTATTAGGACTTGATTCATCATAGTTAAGCACAGAAGTAGAAGCCTAGATTCATTTAGCATTTTAATTAACATTTTCTAGAATTCAAAGGCCATAGAAATGTTAATATAGTCTAGCACTTTGCATGTCCTAATTCATGATATTCAGTTCATTTTAATGTTATCACCACCATCCTAGATTACTGCTCTTTTTATATTGCTATTTATAAAACATCCAACAGCTGTTTTTATTTGTATATTTGGTTAAATTCCATAAAATTCTATAAAAATTATATATAAATACAAATATGATAATTGAAGAAATGAAACCAAACAATATACTTCACCAAACTTTGGAATATAAGCAAAAGCACTACCATATTTTTACTTTATTTTTTTTTGATTAATTAAATCTTTATTGTTCAGATTATTACAGTTGTTCCTCTTTTTTCTCTCCATAACTCCCGTCCACCCAGTTCCCACCCCACCCTCCGCCCTCACTCCCTACCCACTGTCCTCATCCATAGGTGCACAATTTTTGTCCAGTCTCCTCCCGCATCCCCCTCACCCCTTTCCCCCCCGCAAGAATAGTCAGTCCAATCCCTTTCTATGCCCTTGATTCTATTATAATCACAAGTTCATTCTGTTCATCAGATTATTCACTTGATTTTCAGATTCACTTGTTGATAGATGTGTATTTGTTGTTCCTAATTTGTATCTTACCTTTTTCTTCTTCTTCCTCTTCTTAAAGAATACCTTTCAGCATATCATATAATACTGGTTTGGTTGTGATGAACTCCTTTAGCTTTTCCTTATCTGTGAAGTTCTTTATCTGACCTTCAATTCTGAATGATAGCTTTGCTGGATAAAGTAATCTTGGTTGTAGGTTCCTCGCATTCATCACTTTGAATATTTCTTGCCACTCCCTTCTGGCCTGCAAAATTTCTGTTGAGAAATCAGCTGACAGTCGTATGGGTACTCCCTTGTTGGTAACTGACTTTCTTTCTCTTGCTGCTTTTAAGATTCTCTCTTTGTCTTTTGCTCATGGCATATTAATTATGATGTGTCTTGGTGTGGTCCTCTTTGGATTCCTTTTGTTTGGGGTTCTCTGCACTTCCTAGACTTGTAAGTCTATTTCTTTCACCAGGTAGGGGAAGTTTTCTGTCATTATTTCTTCAAATAGGTTTTCACTATCTTGCTCTCTCTCTTCTTCTGGCACCCCTATAATTCGGATGTTGGTACACTTGAAGCTGTCCCAGAGGCTCCTTACACTATCTTCGTATTTTTGGATTCTTTTTTCATTTTGCTTTTCCAGTTGGGTGTTTTTTGCTTCTTCGTATTTCAAATCATTGACTTGATTCTTGCGACCCTCTGGTCTGCTGTTGGGAGTCTGTATAATATTCTTTATTTCAGTCAGTGTATGCTTAATTTCTAGTTGGTCCTTTATCACAACCTCGAGGGTCTCATTAGATTTCTTGTAGGTCTCATTAAGTTTATTGGAAGTTTCTAGAAAATTCTTGAAAAACCTTAAAAGTGTGATTTTGAACTCTATATCCAGTAGTTTGCTTTCCTCCATTTCTGTCATTTGTGTCCTTTTTCTTTGTCTCCACATTTTTTATGCTTCCCTGTGTTGATAAAGTGATTTTCTGTGCTAAGTGTTTTCTAGGGTCCAGTGGTTCAGCCTCCCCAATTACCTGAGGAGGACACTCTTGCTGCACCCCCTTGTGGTCTTTGTGCAGTCTTGTTGTAGTTAAGCCTTGGTTGTTGTAGGTATCACTGGGAGGAATTGACCTCCAGGCCAATTGGCTGTGAGAATCAGCTGTGTCTGCAGTGGGAGAACTTCTGTGCTGGAGACACCCCTCTGGGGCAAGACTTGCTTCAATGGGGCTTTGGTGCTCACTGAGTCTGCCCCCTGAGTGTGTACTTTATGGTTCCATGGAGCTGCAAACTGAATGGTCCCACTCTGACCTCTGGGTATACTGGCTCCTGGATCTCTAGGGAGGTGCTAATCTAGCCTCTGCCTGAGGATATCCCGCAAAAGCCTCCCTGCAGGGCTTAGGTGGGTCAGGTCCCACGGGATCAACAGGGTGGGGCTAGTAGTTATAGTTGCGCTCAGAGACTCCGCTTCTCAATGTCCCAGTAATCGCTGCAAGCCCCTCCGAGAGAAAGCTGCCCTCGAGTTCCGAATGATGCCAGACAGTCCCGCTTCTCCCGTATGAGTCTGGGTCCCCAGAGACTCGCTCGGAACTGGAGCTCAGAGCCTGAGACTCCCTCCCGATTGAAAATGACAACCACGCCCTCAGCCACCAGCCCTCTCCGCGTGCTCCTCTGTACCTTAGTATTTTACTTGAGCACTGTACCTCCTCTGAGTCTCAGTATGCTTTTCTCTTTCCTTCTAGTTGTGGAATTTCCACTCAGCCAGCCTTCCTGTGGTTCTGGATGATGTCTTTTAGTTGTATTTTTGAAGTGGTTGTTCGAGGCAGCAAACTCCGGTGTTTACCTATGCCGCCATCTTGGTTTCTCTCCATATTTTTACTTTAAAATAAAGAAGTTGTGGGAGAAAAAAGAAGTAGAAAGAAATGGAGGATGAAATGACAACCAGTCATCCAAAAAATAAGTACTTAAAATCTAAAGCAATATTTGTAAAAACATTAATATGAAGATAAAGCTAGGAGTACCAGTGATAAAATTTTATACAGAGGACCTGGGCCATAAAAATTTTAACTCCCAAACTCTGATTCATTAGGCTATCATGGCATTATTTTCTAAGTCTTCACTTATAATCTCACTCCTGTAAGTTCTTAGTGATAATAGACAAAATGATATCTGGAAATTGCCACAAACTCGTTTAAAAAGGTTATTATAAACAGCCCCACTATTTCTTTGTGTTTATAAAGTACACTTCTATACTCCTCAACTATCACCTAAAGTAGAGTAGATGCATGGTGTATACAAACTCTACAACCTTAAAACGTCATTATTCTGTGGTATTACTTGTGAAATATATTCACTGTCTCCCACAGGTTTTATGGAGATATAAAGGAAAGAAACCAGCCACATTAGGAGCCAATACTCAGCTCTATGACTGGCTACCCCAGAATGACCTTCTTGGTAAGACTAAGGGGAAGAAAGGCTATATAGTAGTTGTTGGACAAGTTGATCAATTCTTTAACAGCTAATAAAAGCATAAAAACTAATATCAACAAATAGTTAACAATAGTAAATATTTTTTCATTTTACCTCTAATTCAAAAAAATATAATTAAATATTTGACCATTAATTTTATAGCTTCATACTTGCTATGAATTTAGATAAGAGTTTCAGGCAACACAGAGGGAATTAATGCCTCCTTTTCCTGGGATAACAATTTTCTGTGGTAGCACTGACCCACAGGAAATACTGTAGAAAACACTGCCTTCTTCAATAACTTATCCCATAGGTCTTCCTCTTCTGTCTCCACATTTCTGTTCATGCATTATAATAAAATTTTCACCCACTTCTCATCCTATCCCCACACTAGGTCATCCAAAAACCAAAGCTTTTATCACTCATGGTGGAATAAATGGGATCTATGAAGGTATCTATCATGGGATCCCTATGGTGGGAATTCCCATGTTTGCTGATCAGCATGATAACATTGCTCACATGAAGGCCAAAGGAGCAGCTGTGGAGGTGAACATGCACACAATGACAAGTGCAGACTTGCTCAAGGCCTTGAGAACAGTCATTAATGATCCTTCGTAAGTACTACTTCTTTCTATAGGATTACCATTGATTGTATTAAGCACCATACAAGAACATGTTAGAGATCATGCTTACCTTGCAATGGATCTTTTCCCATAATCTTGAACCATTCACAATCTTGGTCTTGGAAATCTTCTGGAAAGTACAGTTCATACAATGTCACACTTCCAGCTCAGAAAAATTGGGTTTCAATTAACAACTGTTTTATTCTTATTGTTTTTTCTATGCCTGCATTTAACCACATTCCGTTAATAATATATTTATTTTACCATCTCCCTACTATACGTGTTAAAATTCTATACAATGAGCAGTGTTCATGTAACAATTCTGTGGCCCTTAAATTTTTATAACATGTATCATGTGACAAACAAACACAAAATTTCATTCATTTCTTTCTCTTTTGCCTTGTTCCATATTTGCCTTCCAGCTATAAAGAGAATGTGATGAGGTTATCAAGGATTCACCATGATCAACCTGTAAAGCCCTTGGATCGAGCAGTCTTCTGGATCGAGTATGTAATGCGTCACAAAGGAGCCAAACACCTGCGGCCAGCTGTCCACAACCTCACCTGGTTCCAGTACCACTCTTTGGATGTGATTGCGTTCCTGCTGGCCTGTGCAGCATCTGCTATATTCTTGATCACAAAATGTTGTTTATTTTCTTGCCGAAAATTTGCTAAAACAGGAAAGAGGAAAAAGAGAGAATAGATCTTTCCAACTTAGGCAAAGTTCTGAGTGGACAAACCTGTTTCTTCCTGCACATCCTTCTTGTTTTCAATTTTTAAGTTCCTCTTTTTTCAGCCTAAAGAAACAGCCTAGAATTCCACATGATCATTCACTGGTGAGCATGTCCTATTCTTCCTTTATAACCTCAGGCATGTTTACCCTCTTCCTCTTTATCCACTTTCTGGCACAGGGACATTAATAACTCTAAAAATTCTATTCATGATATTACTATTTTAATTGTATAACCTTCAGTGATATGATGATTGCTGGAGATAACAAAATATGAGCCCAATTTCATGAATGTGGGGATCTGAGAATAATACAACCAATCATATAAACAGGGAAGTGTCCTCAAAAGTTAGTTTGCTATGAAAATAAGATTTCTGTTTTAAATAAAAATAAGCCTCTCTACTTACCCAATGTTATTAGGATTAGGCCAAAATTGAAAATAATGATGATAAGACATCCTGCTTTGGAATATTTACGAAGTTTCTATAGAGCTCAGTATTGGTCTACTCAGGTGCCATAACAAAATACTGCAGACTCAGTGGCATAAGCAACAGAAATTATTTTTTCACAATTCTGGAAGCTAGATATACAAGATCAAGATGCCAGCAGGGCCTGGCTGCAGTGGCTCAGTGGTTGAGCATGGTGGACCTATGAACTAGGAGGTCACTGTTCCATTTCCGTCTGGGCACATGCCTGGGTTGCAAGCTCGATGCCCGGTAAGGGGTGTGCAGGAGGCAGTCAATCAATGATTCTCTCATCATTGATGTTTCTATCTCTCTCTCCCTCTCCCTCTCTGAAATCAACAAAGATATATATATATATATATATAAAGGAAATGCCAACAGAATTGGTTTCTGGTGAGGCCTCCTTGCTGACTATAGAGAGCAACCTTTACCCTTTGTCCTCTCATGGCCTTTCCTCTGTATGCTCCTGGTAAGAAAAAGATGCCTTATGTCTCTTCCTCTTCTTACATGGATACAAGTCTTCTGGGATTAGAGTCCACTTTCATAACCTAATTTGTTTGTAAATACCTTGTTAAAGGTCTTATCTCCAACTATAGACACATTGGGAGTTAAGGCTTCAATATATAAATTTGAGAGTGGTACACACTTTAGTCCATAACAAGCTCTACCAAAAAATTATGCCTGTTTTTTACTTTAATCAATAAATATTTCTGTGTGCCTTTTATGTACTAGGGAAAGTTCTGAGCATTTCTTTAGACTATAAAGATAACCAATGGAATGATTTTTCCCCCCAACAAATGAAAATGTCAGTAATGTTTTAAAAGTAAATAGATTATTTTCAAATAAATAAATTAAAGAATTATAGAAAAATTGTTTTATTAATTTTAATTAGATTTTTCAAGACCAGTACAATTGATAATCTGAAAGTTAAATGTCAATTCATTATATTTAAAAATCACTGGTATTCATAATGTAAGTAATCCTATATAATAAAGAGGTAATATGCAAATTTATCCTCACTACATCACACCACAAAAAGATGGCTATGCCCACAATGAAGGCCGGATTCCTGTAACACAAGATGGCTGTTCCCACAGTGGAGGCAGGGTTCCCATAATGAGCCATAAGGGAGATCAGCAGGGACCTGAGACTGTGTGGCACCAGGCCAGGTCGGGGGACCTGAGGATGCACCACGCACCCAGTGTGACTTGACAGGCAACCTCAGGCCGTGCCTTCAGCCTAGCGGGGCTTGACAGGGACCTCAGGCCACACCCCCTGCCCTGGCATTGGACCAGGAGACTTCAGGCCATTCCCCCTGCCCAGCAGGGCTTGAAGGGGCACCTCAGGCCATGCACCCCTCTGGCAGGGCTTGCCGGGGTACCCTTGCACAGATTTTGTACTCCAGGCCTCTAGTTCTGTCAAAGAAATAGGTGTTCCTCTTACTATCAAGTAAAAATTATTATAAAAAATATTTTCTTATTTTTATATTAATAAAAATCAGTTGATCAATTTTCTTTCAATGAATACTATATTCTTTTAAAAACAATCTTTATATAGAATCCAGCACTTTGAAAAGAGTATGAAAAAATATTTTCAGAAAAGGTGTTATCTTCCATGCTATACTCAGTTGTGGGAGGAACATTGCTCCTCACAATAAGATTTTTAAATGTTCAGGAAAGTTACCAATAATTCTATCTTGGAAATAGGTGAAGAACAGAGCTCTTTCTATCCTATCTAATAATAGACAAACATGGTAATTAACCATAACTTCACTACACTTCCCATTGGCTAATCAGCGAGATATGCAAATTAACTGCCAACCAAGATGGCGGCTGGCAGCCAGGCAGCTGAAGCAAACAGGAGGCTTGCTTGCTCCAGTGAAGGAGGAAGCCAAGGTTCCCTGCCTGCCGCTGCTGGACTCTGAGCTTGCACTCTAAGCAACTATGTTGCAATTAAAGAAGCTAAACAATCCCCAGAAACCTGCTTTCAGCTGTCAGAGCTGGAGCTGAAATGCCGGAAGCCAGTCCATCCTTGCTGCTTGACACAGTCGCTGCAGGAAAGAAACATCTGCACAGCATATGTTTCAAGGGACCTGGCATATATAGCATACTGTTCTTAATATATTTGCTCCCCTTAGCGCTGTGTGTTTTAACCAAGGTCACCTCTCCGAGAAAGGTTGTTTCCCCAGGTAGGAATTTTTCCCTGAAGTCAGGGAGGGGATGAAACTCCTTAACTAAGTGCCAGGCAGGTAGTTAATCACTACAAACAATCATGCTTAAGCTACATAATCTTTACTCCCTGGAATGGAGATAAGAAACGCCCTAACCTTTGTAATAGAAATTGACAGGATTAAAATCAACTGGGATAAATACGGATGTAACAAGACAATAAACAGCAGAACCTCTCTGGAGATCCAGACCAGAACTTGGCTGGAGATCCTGGCTGGAGATCCTGGCTAGGCTGCTGATCAACTGAACACTGTCTCCGTGTCCTTCCTTCTTCACCGACTCCATCTACGCCTTTGGGGATCCCTGGACCTGCTGGGGTTGGACCCCAGCACCGAAACAGTGTTTCAATTATAGAAGCCAAACACCCCAGATACCTGCTTTCAGCAGCCGAGGTCACAGTGCTGGAGTTGGGCCTCAGAGGTAAAGCCGGCTCTCAGTTCCAGTGACAGCCATAGAAGGTAAATAAATCCCAGAATAAAAAAGTAAAAAGAAAAAAAGAGAGATTGGGAGCTTCAGTCAGCCGCCAGCCTGAAAACAGCCCTCAGCCCCTCACCCAGACTGGCTCGGCACCACAGTGGGGACCCGCACTCAGAAGGGGTTGTGACCAGCTGCAAACAGCCATCATCCCTTCATCCAGGCTGGCCAGGCACCCAAGCGGGACCTCCACCCTGATCTGGGACACCCTTCAGGGCAAACCTGCCAGCTCCCACCCGTGCACCTGGCCTCTATCCTATATAGTAAAAGGGTAATATGCAAACTGACCCTAACAGCAGAAGGACTGGGAATGACTGGTCACTATGACACACACTGACCACCAGTGGGCAAACACTCAATGCAGGAGCTGACCCTTGGTGGTCAGGGCACTCTCACATGGGAGGAGCTCTGCTCAGCCACAAGCCAGGCTGATGGCTGCCAGTACAGCGGTGGTGGTGGGAGCCTCTCCCGCCTCCTCAGCAGCGCTAAGGTTGTCTGACTGCAGTTTAGGCCTGCTCCCCGCTGGCAAGTGGACATCCCCCGAGGGCTGCCGGGCTGCCAGAGGGATTTCTGATTGCCATCTTAGGCCCAATCCCCTGGGGAGCGGGCCTAACCCAGCATGTGATCATCCCCTGAGGGGTCCCAGATTGCGAGAGGGCACAGACTGGGCTGAGGGACCCCCCTCCCCGCCGAGTGCACAAATTTTTGTGCACCGGGTCTCTAGTAAATTATAAAGCTAGAGTCAACATTGCATGGAAAACAAAAATCTAGAAGTCCTATCTGTCTTTAACCTCTTCTCACCCTCCTGATGCAGGAGCACATAAGTAAAATATTATGTTCATAATATTATTTACTTTTCTAATCAAATGATATGCTGATTCCTGGGGAGTGCACAAAATATGGGCTAAATTCAATGGATATAAGGAACTCAAAAGAGAAAAATCAACAACTTGCAATAGATGACAAAAATCAGGAAAATTTAGTATCTTAGGAGATTAGTTGTCAGGATAAAAAATGATTTCCTTTTATCAATAAAAATGAGCCCTTCTACACGCTAATGTTACTGGGATTAGAGTATGAACTGCCATAACAAGGATAGGGCCAGACTCTAGGAAAGGTTTACTATATTTTCATATAGCTCTTCTAGATAATTCTGGCCTACATGCTGCTTTAAGGTGACCAATATTTTGTGTATTACCTCACCTGTTGCTGCCTTAAAAAATTGAGGAAATCAGAATTTTCCAAGATTTAAAAAAATAGTCAACAATATGTTAAAGTTAAGCAGATTATTTTAGAATTATTAAAAATATAGAAAAATTACTAATTTTGTGAAACTTGTAGTTAACAGTAACTGATTTCCTTTAGTGCCATGGTCAGCAAACTGCAGCTCATGAGCCACATGCGGCTCTTTGGCCCCTTGAGTGTGGCTCTTCCTAAGCCTTAGGAGTTCCCTAATTAAGTTAATAACAATGTACCTACCTATATAGTTTAAGTTTTACAAATTTGGCTCTCAAAAGAAATTTCAATTGTTGTACTGTTGATATTTGGCTATGTTGAATAATGAGTTTGCCGATCATGCTCTAGTGTAATCTTCAGTTAAAAAATTAACTGTTTTTGGCTTGGTTTTATTACTGGTTATTTTTTTGTTTTTGTTTATATTTTAAAATCTTTATTGTTGAGAGTTTTAGAGATGTCCCCTTTTTTCCCCCATTGCCTCCTATCTGGTTCCCTCTCTACTGCAGACCTTCACCACCCTGTTGTTTGTGTCCATAGGTAATGCATATATGCATATAAGATCTTTGGTTAATCTCTTCCCACCTCCCTCTGTTCCCTCTGAGGTTCATCAGCCTGTTCCATGTTTCCATGACTCTGGTTCTATTTTGTTCATAAGTTTATTTTGTTCATTAGATACCTTGTTCATTTATTTTACTTTTTAGATTCAATTGTTGATAGATATGTACTTATTGCCATACTACTATTCATATATTTATTTCTTCTTCTTCTTCTTCTTCTTCTTCTTCTTCTTCTTCTTCTTCTTCTTCTTCTTCTTCTTCCTCTTCTTCTTCTCTTCTTCTTCTTCTTTATCTTCTTCTTCCTCCTCCTCTTCCTCTTCCTCTTCTTCTCTTTAAAGAATACCCTTCAACATTTCATGTAATACTGGTTTGGTGGTCGTAAACTCCTTTAGGTTTTTCTTGTCTGTGAAGCTCTTTATCTGACCTTCCCTTCTAAATGAGATCTTTGCTGGGTAGAGTAATCTTGGTTGTTGGCCCAGCTATTCATCACTCTGAGTATTTCTTGCCACTCCTTTCTGGTCTGCAAAGGTTCTGTTGAGAAATCAGCCAATAGTCATATGGGCACTACCTTGTAGGTAATTATCTGCATTAATTTTGCTGCTTTTAAGGTTATCTCTTTGACTTTAACTCAGGGCATTTTAGTTATGATGTGTCTTGCTATGGACCTCTTTGGGTATCTCTTGTTTGGGACTTTCTGTGCTTTCTGGACTTTCAAGTCTATTTCTTTGACCAGGTAGGGGAATTTTTCAGTAATTATTTCTTCAAATAGGTTATCAGTATCTTGCTCACTCTCTTCTCCTTCTGTCACTCCCATAATGTGAATGTTGGTATTCTTGAAGTTGTCCTAGAAGTTCCTTAAACTATATTCACATTTTTTGATTCTTTTTTCTTTTTGCTCTTCTAATTGGGTGTTTTTTCTTCCTCATATTCCAAATCGTTGATTTGATTCTCAGAATCTTCTACTCTACTGTTTAATCCCTGTAAATTATTCTCTATTTCAGTTAGTATATGCTTAATTTCTGACTGGTACTTTTTCAAGCCCTTGAAAGTCTCACTAAGTTCCTTGTATCTCATATTTAGTCCCTTGAAGCTCTCATTAATATCCTTGATCAACCTTATAATCACTGTTTTGAACCCTGTATCCAGTAGTTTCCTTGTTTTCATTTCATATCATTTATTTTCTGGAGATTTCTTCTGTCCTTTTATTTGTGATATGTTTCGTCTCCACATTTTGGCTTCTTCTCTTTGTTTGTTTCTATGTATTAGGTAGAGCTTCTATGTCTCTTGGATTGCTAGAGTGGCCTTGTGTAGTAGGTGTCCTGTAGGGCCCAGTGGCTCAGCCTCCCCAAACACCTGAGATGGCCACTGTACGTGTGCCCCTGTGTGGGTTATGTGCAAAGTCTTGTTGTAGTTGAGCCTTAATTGCTGTTGGTGTCACTGGGAGGAGCTGACCTCCAGGTTAGCTACAACTACAGTGGAAGAGCTGCTATGCAGTGGACACCACTTTGGAGCAAGACTTGGTTCAGTGGGGCTTTGGTGCTCACTGGGTCTGTTCCTTGAGTGTGTTCCCTGTGGATGTGTAGAGTTTGGTGTGGTCTAAAGTTGTCCTTCAGGTGCACTAGCTCTGGGGCCTCCTGGGAAGTACAAAGTAAGCCACTTCCTGTGGCCACCAGGCAGGAGCTACAGGGTGATTAGTTGATGACTGCTACTTGTATTGGACTTGGACCTGCCCAGATAAAGTCAAGTGGTGAAGAAAGGCAGGATGATGCTAGTGTCAGGTCTCGGCCTCTTATTGATAGGTGTGTGGCACACAAATGACAGTTGCATGTTTGAGAGATTTTAGAAAGGTCTGAAGCCTGACCCAGGACAGGCCATTCATATGGAAAAGCCACGTCAAACAGCTTGTGGGGCTGCAACTAGGATTGGGCAGGGTCTCATGGAATCAACCAGGCAGAGCGAATAATTTTAGCCACACTGATGGAAACTTAGATATGGCTGCCAGTCAGTCAACTCTGGGAAAGGAGGAAGGGGGGACTGTCCCAGCACAGGAACAATGACCCCGTTGAGCACATCCTTCTGAAAAAAAGCCACTATAAATTCCTACCCCGATGGCAGACAATCTAGTCCCTGATTCCCCAAATGCTACCATCCAGGACTGGAGCTCAAAGGGAGAAGTACTACGTAAGCTCATGTTCTGGCCCTTTAAGAGGAACTGCTTGGGACTGCAGCCTCTGAGTGAGCCACAATCCTTCCTGTTTTTTACAGTCCAAACATATGGGAATTCTCTTCACAGCTCTGGAATCCTGAGTTAGGACTGGTGTACGGCTGGGACACCTGGCATCTCATAGGAGGCCTACATAGTGGAGATATTCCTCCAGATTACAAAAATGCCACACATGGGTATCAGAACAGCCTGTCTGTGCCTGTGCCCCTCCTACAAGTCTCTTCTTTACTTCACTAGTTGTAGGATTTCCATTTAGCCAGATTTCAGACAGTTCTAAATGATGGTTGTTCTGTATTTTGGTTGTAATTTTAATATGGTTGTGAGAGGCAGCGAGTACTGGTGCTTATCTGTGCTGCCATTTTGTTCCTCCTATATTTTATAGTTTTTATGTCCTTTTTTATGCTTACTATCTTTTTGTTGAAGTTCTGAGTTCCTCTATCCTTCTCCTAAGTTCTTTGAGCAACTTTATTACCATTCCTTTGAACTCTGTACCTAGTAAATTGCTTTCCTCCATTTCATCCAGGTTTTTTCCTGGAAATTTTTCCACTTCTTTATCTGGGGCATGTTTCTTTGTCTTCCTATCCAGCTGCCTAAAACTCAGGGTTTAAAACAGAAACATATAATTTTCTCATTATCCTTCAGATCAGCAATTTGGGCTGAGCTCAGAAAATGTTGCTACTTTGGGATTTGCCTGGGATCATTTATTAGGATACAGTTAAATGTCAGCGTGGCTGAGACATAATGGTCCAAGAAAGCCTCACATACATGTATGAAGTTTGGTAGATTAGCAGGGCACTTTGATTCTTAATTCATGTGAGCTCTTGAACAGGCAAGGCTGGGCTTCATCACATGAAAACAGAATTCCAGAAAAGCTTCTTTGAAAGTTGTAGACCTAGGTTTAGAAGGTACATGGTATAACTTCTGCCATATTCTATTGCTAAAACAGGTCATGAGGCAAGCCCAAATTCAAAGGATGTTGAAATAGACCCATACCTCTCAATACGAGTTGCAAAGAATATATAGCATTTGTAACATACAACAGAAAAAAATTCATTTAATATATTTATAAAATCAAGTGAAGGTCAGTAATAGGAAATATAATTTTAAATCCAATTCTAGTAAAAAAAATCTATTTTATGTATAAGATAGTATTATGTTTTGTGAAATCTTTATGTTTACTTGCCTTTAAAATTAAACAAGTCTATGCGATTACAGCTAAGGTTTCATTTGACTTTCTGAATCAAAGTCTCTGATCTCTCTCTCTTCTAGTTTCAAATATTCTACTATTCTAATATCTCTATTATGTAATATCTCCATTAAGAAGGAAAAATGCTTATCTGTGAATGAGTTTTCTCTGGGAATTATTACTCCTTCCTTCTAAATGGATTAAAAGTAATTCATTAAGTAGATCTAAAATTTTGGGAGTTAACATTAGAATTATCAATGTCTGTTTTCTGAAACATGAAGCAAAATGTGAAAGTCTCCTATGTTTTTCCTATCTGAATGATTTCTAATATTGATTTTATAACAACCTCCTCTTTGCAGGAGGCAACAGGAAATTAGTGAAAACTTAGTAAAAATTTACTCTGTTTTAGAAAAGTTCTAAGTCCTTTATATGTATTAACTCACAGAAGACACACAGAAATCCTTTTATAGGCATTATTATTCTTTCTTTTTTAGGACTATGAAGTACAGGAAGTTCAGGTCCTCTACCCAAGTTTTCATGGGGAGGAAGTAACGAAGGTGGGACTAAAACAGAGTAGTCTGGCACCTGGACCTAACTACTTTGCATATTGCATTAATTAAAAGAGAACAGAAAGACACTGACTCCAAAACTCCACATGTTACTTGAGAGATGCTGTGCTAAGTACCAAGTGTACAACAATATAGAAGACCAAGAAAGTTAGTTTTTCTTGATCTGAGTGGTCTTTTCAACAGACACTTTCCATAGTTAGAGTATATTGCTCAACTAGCCAAACTTATTTTAGCCAAGAAAGGTGTTTCCTTATCACCATCTCTCATGTATAAAACATTTTTATGTCACTATTGTAAAAAAATTTTAAAACCTAAGAAAAATAATCCCCCCAAGGAAAGAAAAGGGGGAATAACCAGAAAAGGAGCTAAATGAAACTGAGGCATGTTGTCAGAAAAGCAATTGAGAGTAAGGGTCTTACAGTTCATAAACTGGATGGATGAGAAAATCAACAACTTCTCTAAGAATCAAGAGGAAATAAAATATTATATAGATACAATAAAAAACATGATGGAACGTTTCAACAATAGTCTAGAACAGCGGTCAGCAAAACTGCGGCTCACGAGCCACATGCAGATCTTTGATCCCTTGAGTGTGGCTCTTCTACAAAATACCACTTGCAGGCACGCACATACAGTGTGATTGGAACTTCGTGGCCCATGCGCAGAAGTTGATATTTTGTGAAAGGGCCACACTCAAGGGGCCAAAGAGCCGCATGTGGCTCATGAGCAGCAGTTTGCTGACCACTGGCCTAGAAGAAGCAGAGGACCGAATTAGTGAGTTAGTAGATAAGGCACAGAAACACACCCAATCTGAACAACTATTGGAGAAAAAAATAAGAAAGAATAAAGAGAGCCTAAGGGATCTTTCGGACAACATGAAATGAAGTAAAATATGTATAACAGAGGTGTCAGAAGGACAAGAGGAGGAGCAAGGATTAGAAAACCCATTTGAAGAAATAATAGCAGAAAACTTCCCTAATTTGGGGAAGAAAAAACTCACACAAGCACAGAGTCCCAAGCAAGATGAACCCAAAAAGGCCCACACCAAGACACGTGGTAATTACAATGGCAACATTATCTACAGAGAGAAAATCTTAAAGGCTGAAGAGAGAGACAGATAGTTACCTACAAAGGAGCTCCCACTAGATTATTAAATGATTTCTCAACAAACCACATCAGTCCAGAAGGAATGGAATTTAGTATACAAAGTGATGCAAAGCAAGGGACTGAATCCAAGAATACTCTCTTTAGCAAGACCATCATAAGAAATTAAAGGGGAAATCAAGAGCTTCATAGAAAAAAAAAAGGCTAAGGGAGTTTATGACTACCAAGCCAGCAATGCAAGAAATGCTAAAGGGACAATTGTAAAACGAAGAAATAGAAAGGAAAGAAGGAACATGGACATAAAGAATAGAAATGGCTACAAACAAGTACCTATCTACACAAATAAAAGACAAAGACGCTAATTGACTGTACCTTTGCTACACCCAAGCCACGCCCACCTGCCAATCAGAGCGACTATATGCAAATTAACCCAACCAAAATGGCCGCCGGCAGCCACGGAGCTGGAGCAAGCAGGAGGCTTAGTTGCCCCGGCGACGGAGGAAACCAAGTTTCTTGCCTGCCCTGGCCAGCTGTGACCTCTGCAAAAGGCAATAAAGTTTCAATTATAGAAGATAAATAAATCCTAGATACCTGCTTCCAGCCAGCGTCCACTGGGAGCTTGGGTAGCTGGAGGTTGTGGCCAGCCTGCAAACAGCCATGAGCCTCTCACCCAGGCTGGCCAGGCACCACAGGGGGACCCGCACCCTGAAGGGGGGTGTGGCCAGCCTGAAAACGGCCCTCAGCCCCTCACCCAGGCTGGCCAGGCACCCCAGTAGGGACCCCCACTCTGAAGGGGCTGTGGAGATCCTGCAAACAGCCATCAGCCTCTCACCCAGGTTGGCATCACCTTCACTGGGTCAGGGTCCCCACTGGGGGGCTTGGCCAGTCTGAAAACAGCCATAAGCCCCTCACCCAGGCTGGCCAGGCACCCCAGCGGGACCCTCACCCTGATCCAGGACACCCTTCAGGGCAAACAAGCCAGCCCCCACCCATGCACCAGGCCTCTATCCTATATAATAAAAGGGTAATATGCAAATTGACCCTAACAGCAGAGCGACTAGGAATCACTGGTCACTATGACACACACTGACCACCGACTGCAGCTAGGCCTGCTCCCCACTGGCTAATGGACATCCCCCAAGGGCTCCTGGGCAGCCAGAGGGATGTCTGACTGCCAGCTTATGCCCAATCCCCCAGGGTGCAGGCCTAAGCCAGCAGGTGGTCATTCCCTGAGGGGTCCCAGACTGTGAGAGGGCACAGGCCAGGCTGAGGGACCCTCACAAATTTTTGTGCACCAGGCCTCTAGTCAATTATAAGCTTAAACGTAAATGGACTAAATACCCCATTAAAAAGACATCAAGAGGATTGATAATCCTAGAGCCAGACACACCAAGAAGCAGAGAGAGAGAACTCAAATAAACAAAATCAGAAACGAAGGAGGTGAAATAACAACAGACCCCACAGAAATACAAAAGATTGTACAAAGATATTAGGAACAACTCATTTCCAACAAAGTGGTCAACCTAGAAGAAATGGACACATTCCTAGAAAAATACCACCTTCTAAAACTCAATCAGGAAGAATAAAAAATTCTGAATAGGCTGATAACTATGAAGGAAATTGAAGCAGTGATCAAAAATATTCCAGCAAACAAAAGCCCTGGCTTCACAGCTGAGTTTTAACAAACATTCAAAAAAGAAATAAAATCTATCCTCCTCAGACTATTCCACAAAATTCAAGAGAAAGGAACACTTCCAAACTCCTTCTATGAAGCCAACATTACCCTAATCCCAAAACCAAATAAAGACACTATAAAGAAAGAGAATTACAGGCCAATATATCTGATGAACCAAGATGCTAAAATCCTCAACAAAATCCTAGCAAATCAGATGCAGCATTACAGTAGAAAGATCATACACCATGACCAAGTGGGATTTATTCCAGGGTTGCAAGGATGGTACAATATCCACAAATCAATAAACATGATATATCACATAAACAAATTGAGAGACAAAAATCACATAATCATATCAATACATGGGAAAAAAAGCATTTGACAAAATCCAACACCCTTTCTTGATAAAATCTCTCAGCAAAGTGGGAAAAGCCTTATATGAAATACCTACAGCCAACATCATACTCAATGGGCAAAAAATAAAACCATTTCCCCTAAGGACAGGAACAAGACAGGGATGCCCACTCTCACCACTTCTGTTTGACATTTACTGGAAGTGCTAGACATAGTGATCAAACAAGAAGAAGAAATAAAAGGCATCTAAATTGGAAAACAAAAAATAAAACTGTCATTATTTGCGATGACATGATATTGTACATACAAAACCCTAAAGACTCCATAAAAAAAAGTATTAGATTTAATAAATGAATTCGGCAACATAGCAGGATACTGAATTAACACCCAGAAGTCTATGGCTTTTTTATACACCAATAATGAACTCACAGAAAGAGAAACAAAAACAAAACAATCCCATTTACCATTGCAACAAAAAACATTAAGTTACCTAGGAATAAACTTAACTAAGGAGGTAAAAGACCAGTACTCCGAACACTACAGCACACTGGAAAAAGAGAGAGGAAGACCTAAACAAATGGAAGAATATGCTGTGTTCATGGATTGATAGAATCAACATCATTAAAATGTCCATACTACCCAAAAGCAATCTATAGATTTAATGCAATCCCTATTAAAATACCAAGTTTTTTTCACAGACCTAAAAAAAAAAAACTCCCCAATGCAAGAGTCCACGGCCAGCGTGGCTTTTGCGGGTTCAAAGACTTGGAGGAAGGGCTGACACACAAATGATACACACAAGACGGAATATTAATTTTTATAATTACTCGGGGAACCAGAGAATACCTCAACTAAAGAAGTCCAGTTCTCCCTGTTGCTCCTTTCCCAGCTGCTTTTATTAGCTAGAATACACAATTGCCTTTAGAATGCAAACAGACATATCAATGGTAATGTTTAGCAAACAGTAAGATTGCCAGGTCTTGGGGGAGTTTGCTTTAGGCCATTGAGCAGGAGCAGGTAATAAAATGTAGATATTCACCCTGTGAATATCAAAAGGAGTCCTGGTCAGCCTTCTGCCAGACTCCTCACATTTATATCAATTACTGTTGATCTTGGTCGACAGCACCCAAAAATTCATATAGAAAATAAATAAATAAATAAATAAATAAATAAATAAATAAATATACCCCGAATAGCCACAGCAATCCTGAGAAAAAAGAACAAAGTTGGAGGGATCACAATACCAGACATCAAGCTATATTGCCAAGCCAATGTTCTCAAAACTACCTGTTACTGGCACACAAACAGACATATAGACCAATGGAACAGAACAGAGAACCCAGAAATTGAGCCAAGTCATTGTGCTCAGTTAGTATTTGACAAAGGAAGCAGAGTATACAATACACGGTGTTGGGAAAACTGGAGAGATCCATGCAAAAAAAAAAAAAAATGAAACTAGACCACCAACTTACACCATACACAAAAATAAACTCAAAATACATTAAGGATTTAAACATAAAATGGAAAACCACAAAAATCTTAGAAGCATCCATAGGCAGCAAAATAGCAGAATTTTGTCCTAGCAATATCTTTACCAATACAGCTCCTAAGGCAATTGAAATTAAGGAAAAAATAAACAAATGGGACTACATCAAAATAAAAAGCTTCTGCACAGCAAAAGAAACCATCAACAAAACAACAAGAAAGCTCACTGCATGAGAGGTCATATTTGCCAATGTTACATCCTACCAGGGCCTAATCTCCAAAATTTGTTGGAAACTCATACATCTTAACAAAAGGAAGATAAACAAAAACAATGGGCAAAGGACTTACTACTAAATAGACACCTTTTGAAAGTGGACACACAGAAGACCAAGAAACATTTGAAAACATGCTCAAATTCACTAATCATTTAAGGGATGCAAATCAAAACGACAATGAGATAGCATTTCACACCTGTCAGAAACCTATCATCAACAAATGGACAAATGACAAATGCTGGTGAAGATGTGGAGAAAAAGGAACCCTTGTGCAGCCACTGTGAAGAACAGTATGGAGTTTCCTAAAAAAATTAAAAATGGAGCTCACATTTGGCCCAGTGATCCCACTTCTAGGATATATATCCCAAGAAATCAGAAACACCAATCAGAAAGGACATATGCACCCTTATGTTCACAGCAGCACAATTTGTAATAGCTAAGATTTGGAAACAACCTAAGTGCTCGTCAGCAGATGAGTGGATTGAAAATCTGTTGTACATTTACATAATGGATTACTACACTGCTGTAAAAAAGAAAGAACTCTTACCATTTGCAACATCATGGATGGAACTAAAGAGCATTATGCTAAGCGAAAAAAGCCAGTCAGAGAAAAATAAATATCACATGATCTCACTCAATTGTGGAATATAATAAAAAACATAAACTGATGAACAAAAATAGATCCAGAGACAGGGAAGCACCAAACAGGCCATCAAACTTCAAAGGGAAAGTAATGAGGAGGGGTGTAAGAGATCAACCAAAGGACTTGTATGCATGCATATAAGCATAACCAATGGACACAGATACTAAGGGGTTGAGGGCTTGTGAGGTGGCGGGGGTGACTGGGGAGAAGCCAATGGTGGAAAAAGGAGATATATGTAATACTTTAAATAATAAAGAATTAAAAAAACAAGATTATAGGGGAAATAAATATTGGAGTTATAAAAGCATTTATTTTTATACATACATATATATATATACACTAGTGGCCCTGTGCACGAAATTCGTGCACGGGAGGAGGGTGTCCCTCAACCCAGCCTGCACCCTCTCCAATCTGGACCCTTTGTGGTATGTCGACTGCTGGTTTAGGCCTGATCCCAGGATATCCAACAGGCCTGATCCCAGGATGTCTGACAGGCCTCATCCCAGGATGTCCGACTGCTGGGATTGGGCCTAAACCGGCAGTTGGACATCCCTCTCACAATCCTGGACCACTGTCTCCTAACTGCTCGCCTGTGTGCCTGCCTGATTGCCCCTAACTGCTTTAGCCTGCCAGCCTGATCGCCCCCTAACAGCTCCCCTGCTGGCCTGATCATCCCCAACTGCCCTCCCCTGCTGGCCAGATCACCCCCAAGGCTTTTATTAGTATAGATATGACCCTTCACAGAAAATTTCACTAACCCTGCTTTACAATAGGGATTGACAATTGAATCATTGGGGCCAGGCACCAAGATTTCCTTTCTTTGAATAGTGGAGGGAATAATTATCTTGTCTTTAAGTTGCCCTGAACATCAAATGAGATAATGACTTAGAAAAGCATAAAAGCACCATATAAAGACAACTGTCTTTTTCATATACTGAAAAGACAATAAAGTGGTAAAATGAAAAACACTATTTTTATTCTCCCCCTCCCTTCCTTTACAGCCTTTATTTAAACTTTGAAATTTAGAAAAATTTCATTCCTATTTTCATTTATTTACATTCAATATTATTTTGTATTAGTTTCAGGTTTATTAGTTACAGAATAGTGGTTCGGCAATCATATACTTTACAGTGTTCCCTGATATCTCCAGTACCCACCTGGCTTCATACCATCATTACAACACTATTGGCTCTATTCCCTATTCCTTTCCTCATTTTCTTTATATAGTATCTCAATTGGCCCTCAAAGCTCAGTGAAGGCACTGGGACATGCTTAATCCCTTTTACAGACGAGGAAAGTGAGGCCAATTCCAGTTGGCTGTGGAACTGGACTCGGGCAGGGAGCCCTCACAGCCAGCTCTCCGCCTTTCCTAAGGGACAGGCACAGGGCAAACAGAACAAACCTCCCCGTGAGGCTTCCAAGCCTCATTCTCAAGCACCTCTTCATCATGGATGCTCCACATTCTTTCCTCTCCCCCAGCCCCACCTCCATTCTTTACTGCCCCCCATCTGGGGTACAGGTGGTAGGCTTGCACTCACTGTGCAGATGTGCAACCCCGTGGGGCGGGGCGAGAACTGGGGGTGGGGCAGGGTGGGAACTGGGGGCGGGGTGGGAGAAGGCTTGTTTTGGGGCCAAGACAGGAGCAAGAGTCCTGGCCTCTCAACTGTGCAGGCCACAGAGAGGCCTGGTCAGCGCCGGGAGCTTCACCAAACCGCTGCATTGGGGTACCCAGCAGTGGGGCGCGCCTCCACTGAGGTGGCGCCGCCCCTCCACCCCCACCTCAAGGCTGCGAGTCTGACCCCTCTGCCCAGGGGGTCTTTCCATGCCTGCAGTCATCGCCTCTTGTTTCCCTCAGAACCTCGCTCTCTGCGGGCGAGGGAGATCCCCGCCCGCCAGCACCCTGCCCAGGCCTGAGCCTCCTCCAGTGCACCCCACCTTGGGGCCACTCTGAACCCCTTGGGCCCCCCGCCTCCTGGCCAGCCACTTCCCTGAAGCAGTGGTGCTTGCCCAGGATCCACCCATCAGGTGGAGGCCTGTCCGCGGGCCTGCAGACCCCAAGGCTGCGGCTCCTGGCAGCCGCATTGCCAAAGGTTCCTCTACCTTCAGGCTCTCTCCTCAGACCCCCAGGAGCTTGGCTCCAGTGGCCCCGCCCTTCCATGGCTCCATGCAGCCCCCATTCTACTAAGCTTTCCTGCCACCCACCTGTCAGGACACTACCACTGCCAGGGCACCTTGCTGCGTGCAACCTGGTTCTTGGGGCAGGGGCTGGGGGTGTGGGGAGCAGCTCCAGTAAAGTTTAGTAAACCTCAGGCCCCCAGCCCCTCCTTGAGCGGAGCCCAGGGCAGGCTGGGGGCCTGGGTCCGAACACTGCAGCTGCAGAGGTCCCGTGCACCCAGGGCCGCACATGGGCGTCCCGGCTGGTGTTGGGGCTTAGGCGGCACACAGGGCGAATGGCAGCTCACCCTGGCCCTCCCTGCCTGCAGTATGCAAAGTAGCCGCCATATTTCTTGGCGGTTAATTTGCATATCACGCTGATTAGCCCTTGGGAGGCGTAGCAAAGGTACGGTCAATTTCAATCTTTGTCTATTATTAGATAGGGAATAAAACCTCTTAACTAAGTGCCAGGTGGGAAATTAATTACTTTAACTATGAACAATCATGCTTAAGCTACATAATCTTTACTCCCTGGAATGGAGATAAGAAATGCCCTAACCTTTGAAATAGAGATTGATAGGATTGGAATCAACTGGTATAAATACAGATGTAAGAAGACAGACAGAGAGAGAGACAGAACCTAGGCACAGAACCTACACAGAACATTCTCTAGAGACAGAAGAACTTCGCTGGAGAGGACATGGCAAAAGATCCTGGACAGAAACTGGCCTCAGAACCTAGAGACAGAACCTAGCTAGAGAACATGGCAAAAGATCCTGGACTGAACCTGACTACAGAAATTGGCAAGAGAACCTGACTAGAACCTGGTGACTGAACCTGGCTGGAGAACCTGGACAGAATCTGGCTGGAGAACCTAGCGAGGGAACATGGCTACAGAACCTGGCTGGAGATCCTAAACAGAACTTCGCTGGAGATCCAGAGCAGAACCTCTCTGGAGATCCAGACCAGAACTTGGCTGGAGATCCTGGCTGGAAATCCTGGCTAGGCTGCTGATCAACTGAACGCTGTCTCCGTGTCCTTCCTTCTTCGCTGACTCCGTCCACACCTTTGGGGACCCCTGGACCCGCTGGGGCTGGACCCCGGCAGCATTGGATGTATCTAGTCTCTGGCCTACAAGGTCAGATAGCTAATTTTATCTCCCCCACTATTCAAGCAGGCTAGAAGGCAAAGTTACTTTTTCAGAATAAGAGGCCGTCCAAAGAATAGCAGAGAATTCCATACAGTAGTTTACATAATAGGGGTTTTCCTTCACAGTAACACCTAATAAAAACTCAAAATAATCAAAGCAAAGTGGATAAAGAAAAAATATATGCATATCTTGCTTGTGAGCTTGATCCCCAAAATAATGGATAAGTACCTAAAAGTTTTAAAGAACAACATTTGAAATGTAATCTGTTTGATATTGTTTTGTGCGGGTCTCAGCCTCTCAATAACCAATGTGGTGTCTGGATCAGCCCTTGTGGTTCCTATTATGATTGCAAGATGTCCCTCAGCGATAACCATAAAAAAAGTTTTAAAAATAAAAGTTTATTATTTTAAAAACCCAGAAATTACATAGAACACCTGAGGCCAGAAAACAGTCAGAGAGAGAGAGAGAGAAAAGCACACAAACACTACTTTTATTGGAATGAAGGCCAAGGGTGTGGCAAACTCACTCTTTATTCATGAATTTAAAATATAAGAGCAGAACTTAAAGTTCAGGAATGAGAAGAAAAAAAAGTAGTCCAAATAGCCAATGAACTAAATCTCTCAAACAAAGGAACCTCACTGGAGGGAGGCAGCCTAGCTCTTTTTCTAGTCAAGTGGCTGACAAAGATAGTCCTCTTGAAAGTAAATGCCTCTTTGAAATGGAAACCTCAGCAAGGGAGGCTTAAGCAATGCACTTGCAATTGAAAACAAACAAACAAAAACCTGTCAGAAAACTTTAAGGAACAGCTAGAAGGCCAGTGTGCCTACAACAAAGTGTGCATGAGACCAAGTGAAAGAAGAGGTTGCCAGGGGTATGAGGATGTGGAGTCCTTTAGTTCTAAAATCATTTGGACTTTATTCAAATGTGACGAGAAGCCAGATGGAAATTTTAAGCAGGGAAATGTCATATCTGATATCTGTTTCAAAAACCATAGTGGCTAACTGATGGCAATTAAAAAGTAGAGGGTCAAAGAGAAGAGTGGACGTCCAGGGACTACTGGGGAGACATTTCACTCACAATGACACCACTCCCATTAAACACTTCATGAGCATCACTCTGCAAGTGAATTTCCACCATCTCATCTATAGCACTAACAATGGCTCCTACCATTTACTCTGCTAGAAAAGACTGAACTGTCCAACTTAACTTCCATCTTCACTTTTAAAACTACATGTCATCAGAAAATCCCAACTTAAAGGCCAAACTATCTATGAAGAAGTAAATTCAATAAATGATATTATTTTGAATCATATTTATGACATTTTCAAAAAACCTTTCATGGGCATGATATGCTTAGGTAAGTTAACTTTCATTCAATGTGTAATCTTTGTGTTTCTCCTTCAGATATAAGGAGAATGCAATGAGATTATCAAGAATTCATCATGACCAGCCCATGAAACCTCTAGATCGAGCGGTCTTCTGGATTGAGTTTGTCATGCACCACAAAGGAGCCAAACACCTGCGGCCAGCCTCCTATGACCTCACCTGGGTCTAGTACCACTCTTTGGATGCGATTGGGTTCCTGCTGGCCTGTGTGACAACTGCCACATTTTTCATCACAAAATGTTGTCTGTTGTGTTACCAGAAGTTTGCTAAACCAGGAAAGATGAAGAAAAGGGAGTAGTTGTTTCAAGGCCTGAGGCTGACATGCCTCCTTTGTTTTATTCAGCACAATGAAGTTGGAACATAAGGATCCCTTCTTCCTGTGACAAAGTGACTTTTTACAATTTATCTTCTCAAGTCAAAATTTGTTTTCAAAAGATTTACTGTCTGTTTAAGAGTTAAAAATATTCATGCCAAAGAGAAAAAAAACTGGGCAAAAATAAAATAACAATAAAACAATGTGGGTATTTATTGAATTTTATTATATTAATTCCAAAGTTATACCAAAAAATGATTAAGCTTAATTATGTTTCCAACATTAGGCATAAATACAAGAACATTAAATAGTTTATTCACAATATTAGTATTACTGTGCAAATGCTCAGAATATTTTAACTTTATTCTGGTGCAAAATTCTGTGGTTTTATCTTTTGCTAAATAAACCATTCAATAGTTAGAATTCTGTGAAATGATTCATCCTTCCATTTCATTTTTGAAGACAACTAATGCTTCTTTTGGGGGGAAGGTTGTTTTATATATATTTTATCTTTGTTTTGAAAGTATTACAGATGTCCCCCCTTTTAACCCTCACTTACCTCCTTCTCCCTGTTCCTGCCCCCTCCTGCTCCTTGGTTTTACTGTTTATCCAGCCTCAGCATCATTTCTTACCTAAAAATAAGGCAAGTCATTTGCCCTCATCCAGTTTCAGTCATTTCTGATTAAAGTGTATGTGGAGCCATAGCCAGGGCTCAGTGGTTAGAGCGTCGTCCTGCAGACTGAAGGGTTGTGGGTTCGATTCGAGTCCAGGGCATGTTCCTTGGTTGTAGGTTCTTTCCCCACCCCAGTTGGTGCTTGTGCTATGTCTCCCTCTCTTTCTCTCTCTCTCCCACTCTCTCCAAAAATATCAATGGAAAAAATATCCTTGGGTGAGGATTCACAACAAAAAATAAATAAACTGTATGTTAATTTAGAAATATAACAACAGCTAGTTGTTTCCTAATATAAAATTGAGCTGTTTATGATAGACTTTGGTTTTAGTAACTAATTCTCTTTATCTCACTGCTCCTTAAAAAGATTCACCTGGTTGCTTTCACTCTTCTTGCAGCCTTTGATAATGGGTATATGGTCTCAATTGTAGGTTTAATAATGTAGAACCCATACTCTAAAGGGACTATTGAATTTTCTTATAGCCTGTGTACATATATATACTTACTTCCTCCCAAACAAGGCACAGCATCACTTAGCTATTTACAGACACATTTATGCCCAAGGAAAACTTGTTCACTCATAACTGGCACATGAATATTAAAAAAACGTTATCCATAGTGGCCAAAATTGGGGGCGGGGATGTCTCTCCACTAATGCATGAATAAAAAGAATGTGGTGTGTCTGCATTATAAAATATTATCTGGCAGCAAAACGGATGCATGCTGTAATATGAATGAATCTTTAAATTATCATGCTAAGTAAAAGAAGCCCATCACAAAAGGACACATATTACATTGTTCTGTGTACAAGAAATCCTCTACTTCTATAGAGACACAAACCAGATTAACAGTCAGATAGGGTTTAGGGAGGAAGACATTAGGGAGTTCCTTGTAAAGGATAAAGGTTTCACTGGGGCAGAAAATGCTCTTTATATGATCACCATGGTGGTAGCACAATTCTGTGAGTACAGTATGAACTATTGAAATGTACATTTTAAATTAATCAATTGAATGATGGGTAAATTACATGTTCACAAAGTTCTATTTAAAAATTAGAATCTCAGAGGAGAACGTGGCAGCCAAATAGCAGCCAAATAGGCAACGTGTCCTGCACCTTACCCCAGGCCCAGACTGGAAATACAACTAAATTGGAGAACATTCACCTGGAATTACCAACTGAGGTCCAGCTAAGGCAGAGACTTACATCAAAGAAGGACAGAAGCACCTGGAAACCGGTAGGAAGGGCCAGGTCAGGAGAGGAGCTGACCCAGCGCCCGGGGGCAGCAGTACAGCGAGGAGGGAGTGCTGGGCCACAGGAGGGCCTGTTCCCCCTGAAGACAGAGGCCCAGAACCCAGGCTCGACACCGGAGCCGAGACCTGCGGCCCAGGAGACCTACATCTGTGAAAGGTGGCAGACCTACCGACCCTGCGGAGGCTGGCAGACGGAGCCGGTTGGAGGGAAAGCCGCAATTTGTTTTTGCTAAACCCAGAGCATATGAGTTTTCATTTGCAACTACTCACCTGAGGCTTTGGTGCAGGGAGGGAGGCACAGACTGAGGTGCCTGCAGAGAGGCAGGCCTGGGAAGCAGAGCAGGGAGACATGGGAAAGCAGTGCAGGGAGACATGGGAAAGCAGTAGTCAGGAACCCTGTATTTGGTCGTTCGGATGCATCCAAAACGAAATGTCATTTTTCCAGAGAGGAGCTACCTGCTCCCAGTAGCCACAGGGCAACAAACGACAAGTTCTAGCGAGGTTGCGGAGAAAAGTGGGCCCTAGTACACCACTGGTGGAATGTAGGCTGGTGCAGCCATTATGGAACACAGTATGGATTTTCCTCAAAAATATATGAAAATGCCATTTGACCCAGTGATTCCATTTCGAGGAATATATCCTAAGAAACCGGAAACACCAATCAGAAAGAATGTATGCACCCTTATGTTCACAGCAGCACAATTTACAATACCTAAGATCTGGAAACAACCCAAGTGCACATCAGCAGATGAGTGGATGTGACACATTTACACTATTGAATACTATGCAGCAGTAAAAAAAAAGAATCTCTTACCCTTTGAGACAGCATGGAGGGACCTGGAGATATCATGCAAAGTGAAATAAGTCAGTCAGAGAAAGACAAGTAACACATGATCTCACTCATATGTGGAATCTAAGTAACAAAATAAACTAATCAATGGAGTGGATCCAGAGACATGGAAACATGGAACAGAGAGTGGAATCTCAGAGGGAAGGTGGGAGAGTGTGGGTGGTGGAAGGTAATTAAACAAGGACCTTATATGCATATATGAATGGCCCATGGACCTAGACAATGGGGTGGTGAGAGCCTGGGGCAAAAGTGGGGGGCGGGCTAGAAGGTGTTAAGGGGTGGGGGGGCGAAGGGGACATGTGTAATACTTTCAACAATAACAAATTATTTAAAAATACATATATTAGCATGTTAAAAAATGGGCAAAGGACCTAAATACACACGTCTCCAAAGTGGACATACAGAAGGCCAAGAGATATATGAAAAAATGCTCAAAGTCACTAACCATCTGAGACATGCAAATTAAAACAACAATTAGGTATCACCTCACACCTGTCAGAATGGCTATCATCAACAAATCAACAAATGACCTGTTGGTGAGAATGTGGAGAAAAGAAAACCCTAGTACACTGCTGCTGGGAATGCAGACTGGTGGATGCAGCCACTGTGTAAAACATTATGGAGATTCCTCAAAAAATTTAAAATGGAACTCCTGTTTGACCCATGGTCCCACTTCTAGGAATATGTCCTAAGAAACCAGAAACACCAATCAGAAAGAATATATGCACCCCTATGTTCATAGCAGCAAAATTTACAATAGTTAAGATTTAGAAACAGCCCAAGTGCCCATTAGCTGATGAGTGGATAACAAAAACTGTGGTACATTTACACAATGGAATACTACACGGCAGTAAAAATGAAGGAACTCTTTCCATTTGCAACAGTATGGATGGACCTGGAGAGTATTATGCTAAGCAAAATAAGCCAGTCAGAAAAAGATAAGTATCACATGACCTACTCATATGTAGAATCTAAAGAACAGAATAAACTGACAAACAAAATAGATTCAGAGACAAAACCATGCACAGACTGATATATTTCAGAGGAAAGGTGGGGGTGAATAGTGTGTGTGTGTGTGTGTGGGAGGGAGGGTAGTGGTTAATCGGGGAATTTACATGCATATACGCAGAGCCCATGTACACAGACACTAGCGTGGTAAAGACTTTGGAGCGACAGATATGGGGAGGAGGTGGTCAATGGGGAAAAAATACACAAAGCAGACACCTGTAATACTTTTAGCAATAAAGATAAATTTAAAAAATAAATAAACATTAAAATAAAATCTCAGGAACTGTCATGCAGGTAATTCTTTGTCAGCTGTATAATAGCTTTATCTCCCATTCTTCACAAAAAGTCACTACAGACACAATTACCTCTAACTTCCTATAATTATAACATTCATTTTTAATAAATTACAAATCACAGGAAAACTGAAAAGTTGACTCAGATGAATGATAGCACTTTTAGATATTACACAGATTTGTATTAAAAAAACGGCCATTATAAAATGCTTTGACTAGTCATCAAATGTATTTAGTTTGGGTGTAGAAGTTATATTTTATTTATTTATTTTTATTTTTTTGAAAGGATAGCTTTAATACATTAATAAATAATAAGCTTTATAAAAGTTTTTATACAACAAAATTATATAATTCTGGGTATATGCTAAAAGTATAAAGTATATCAGATTTTAGCACAAACAGGAGCATTTTATTCACAAAAGGTGAATTTTTCAGAGAATGTAAGTTTAAGTAGTTAGAATTTAACTCTGTGATTCTATCCCTAGTTAAGTCATTCATACAATGCACACAGAATCTGAATTTCTCCATTTAACTCTGCAGTACCGTTTGCTTGGCTTTCTGTAGCTCTATTCTGAGATTGTCACATTCTTTCTTCATCAGTTCTAGTTCTTGTTCCAAGCCATGGATCTTCAGGTCACAACTCAACTTTTCCACCTCCCAGTTTGATGAAGGTGGATTTAAATTCCGTATCACCTGCTGAGTTTCCACCTCTTTTCTTAGCTGGAGGAGTGCTACTTCTTTAGACTGCAGCTGTTCATTCAATACTTTCAAAGATTCAGAGTTGTCTTTATTCATTTTACCCAATTTGCTCTTTAAATTATCTCTATCAATGCAAACCTCTCGATGTGCATGATATGCCTTATTTACTTGTTCTCGTCCCACAGAACTTGTTTCTTCATCTAATAAAGCGCCTGTAAGCTTTTCTTCCAAAAAATCTTATTCTTTTCTTTAGGAAAGAGTTCTCTTTTTCTGAATCCTTGAGTCGTTTTTTGATGTCTTCAAATGCAGTGACAAGGGCAAAATGTGAAGCAACAGACTCATCTGAATATATTGAGACCGGAGTCACTGTATCTCTCCCGTGGGTTTTTTCATGATTTAGAAGGCAGATATCATCTTCTACCAATGGGTCCCTGACAGCCCTAAGTCAGACTACTTAGCGCCCCGGAGTTTAAATTCCCCAGCGTTCGGAAACGGGTCGCCACGGGTCGCCACGGGTCGCCACGGGTCGCCACGGGTCGCCAAGGGCTTCCGGTTTCCTGGAAGACACCACCGCTTCCCGGGCGAGGCCGCCGCTCCGGGTACACCACGGAGGGGTTCCCATTGCTTTGGCCTCGGCTGCACCAGGACCGACCGGTGTGCTAGGGCCCCGAGGATCGGGAAAGAGTGGCAAGCCACGCGCGCGAGCCCCAGGACCGCTGGCGCCGACGCCCTCAGCGCCCACTCAGGCCGCCCCGCGGCAGGGAAACGCGGCCGGGAGGGGCTGGCGGGAGCAGCAACCTGCAGAAGGGGGCTGCCGCGGTCCTCGCGCTTGGCGCTGGGGCCACGCCCAGAAGTTATATTTTAACTTCCTGCTTGGTTTCCCTTTGCACAGCGCGCTGGGGCCACGCCCAGAATTTATATTTTAATTTCCTGGTTGGTTTCCCTTTGCACGTAAGCATGAGCCAAGGTAAAAGGGATCAGCCATTTGAAAAGAAGCCTGTGTGCCACCAGGATGCCTATGAAGTGGATTTCAGTTCTGCTGCTGCTACAGCTGAGTGGTCACTTCAGCCCTGGGAGTTGTGGAAAGGTGCTGGTGTGGCCCACAGAATACAGCCACTGGATCAACATGAAGACCATCCTGGATGCACTTGTCCAGAGAGGTCATGAAGTGACTGTTCTGACATCTTCAGCTTCAATTCTTGTTGATCCCAATAAACCATCTGCTATTCAATTTGAGGTTTTTCCTACATCTTTAACAAAAGATGATTTTGAGGATATTCTCATGCGGCTGACCTCTAAGTGGACATATATGCCAAAATATACATTTTGGACTTATTTTTCACAAATTCAAGATAACATTTGGGAATATTTTGATTGTATTCAAAAGCTCTGTAAAGATGCTGTTTTGAACAAGAAACTTATGAGAAAACTACAGGAATCAAGGTTTGATGTCGTTCTTGCAGATCCCTCTGGACCCTGTGGTGAGCTGCTGGCTGAGCTACTTAACATACCTTTTGTGTACAGTCTCCGCTTCTCTTTTGGCTACACAGTTGAAAAGTACAGTGGAGGACTGCCATTCCCTCCATCCTACGTACCTGTTGTCTTGTCAGAATTAAGTGATCAGATGACATTCATGGAGCGAGTGAAAAATATGATGTATGTGCTTTATTTTGACTTCTGGTTCCAACCATTTAGTGAGAAGTGGGATCAGCTTTGCAGCAAAGCACTAGGTAAGTCATGTCCTTACTTGGTAGCATGAAATCCTAACTTCGTTAGGGCCCTAAAAGGTGAATTTTTATAGATATTAATTGAGACAGATTTGACTTTTATAAGTAAAATGATAAAATAACATTATAAAATAGCCTTTCATTCTCACAAATATTATGGAAATGTTTAAATTATAAGGTCATTGAGGAATTGCTTCCTCTTGTGTAGTTTAGTTTGATTTAAAAATTGAACTATTTTGCCATATTACCTGAAGGGTTCTTTCACACTGGAGTGCTCTGTCCAAGACTCAGGAACCTATAATTTCAGGTTTCTATTGACTTCACATTCCTTTGTTAAGCACTTATAACTCATCTGCTTAAACACTAAACTTTTGTTGATGGGTGGACATGTAAGTCAGTAAACTATATTTTGTGAAAACTCTTTCTTCATTAAAGACAAATGAGTCAAAATTAAGAGTGAGCATATCTATTACCATACATCATGAAAATATTCCAGCTGTTATTTGTAAATGTTTTTGTTAATGCACAAGTATTACTAGGCTCCTAAATTGAACCAAATGTAATTATAGTACCAGGAAATGAGCCATACTCTCAAAACCTCCATTTTTGGGAAATCTAGGATAAAGTTAATAGCTTGCTAAATTGCAGAAACTAGACTAATAATCTCGGGAAAAGTGTTTCCATGGATATGGTATATTTAATTGATTGAAGAATTGAAATCATTGTTCACATTTGCATCTATTACTTCTGCCGCTTTACAGAGTAGCAAATGCATGTTTAATTCTGTAGTGGCTTAGGTTTAACCATTTTCTATGATTGTGAATGTCCTGATGTGAGGTTAGAGGAGAAAAACTGTTAAATTTTATATGTATTGTTAATATATATAAACATCATAATATAACAAATGTATATTATATAAATCCTAGAGGCCTGGTACACGAATTCGTGCATGGGTGGGGTCCCTCAGTCTGGCCAGAGATTGGGCCTGATCTGGGCTGGCTGGCAGGGGGAGGGACCATGGGAGGTGGGCTGTGGAAGAGGAATGACAACCTGGCCAGCTGAGGGAATGGACCATAATAGGTTGACTGATAATGGGAGGTTGGCTGTGGGAGTGCACTGAACACCAGGCGGCAGCTTCTGTGTTGAGCATTTGCCCCTGGTGGTCAGTGTGCATCATAGCAACCCATCAACCGTTTTGTTAGTCACCAACAGGTCCTAATGGTCACTTAGACTTTCATATATTTACTAGAGGCCCAGTTGAAAAATTTGTACACTGGTGGGGGGGGGGGGGCGGCTG
Source organism: Myotis nattereri (assembly GCF_964212035.1). Taxonomy (NCBI): domain Eukaryota; kingdom Metazoa; phylum Chordata; class Mammalia; order Chiroptera; family Vespertilionidae; genus Myotis; species Myotis nattereri. The sequence goes on from NC_138075.1 coordinate 187,799,365, forward strand.
TCCCACAGCCCCACTTGTGCCCTCTCACAGTCTGGGACCCCTTGGGAGATAACGACCTGATGGCTTAGGCCTGCTCCCGGGTGGCAGAGGGCAGGCCCAATCCCTAGGTGCCTGCCCCACAGCTCCTGGTCAGGCTCAGAGCAGGGCTGATTGGGGAGTTGGGGTGCCGCCCCCTGTCATGCACAGAGCAGGGCGGATCAGGAGGTTGGGTGCCGCCCCCTGTCACCCACAGAGCAAGGCCGATCAGGGGGTTGGGGCACTCCCCCCGTCACACTCCGGGCAGGGCCGATGGGGAGGTTGCGGCTCCACCCCGTCAAAACAGAGCAGGGCCCATCAGGGCAGTTGGGGTTCCGTACCCTGTCACACACAGAGCAGGGCCGATTAGGGGGTTGGGGAGCTCCCCCCTGTCATGCACAGAGCAGGGGCAACCAGGGGGTTGGGGAGCTCCCCGCTGTCATGCACAGAGTAGGGCTGATAGGGGAGTTGGGGCACCGCCCCCTGTCACACACAGAGCAGAGCGGATGAGGGGGTTGGGGTGCCTCCCCCTGTCACCCACAGAGCAGGGCTGATCAGGGGGTAGGGGCACTCCCCCTGTCACACTCAGGGCAGGGCCTATGGGGAGGTTGCGGCTCCACCCCATCAAAACAGAGCAGGGCCCATGGGGGTGTTGGGGTGCCGCACCCTGTCACACACAGAGCAGGGCCATCAGGGGGTTGGGGAGCTCCCTCCTATCAGGCACAGAGCAGGACCGATGAGGGGGTTGGGGCGCCTTCCCTTGTCACGAACAGAGCAGGGCGGATAGGGAGGTTGTGGCCCCACCCCCTGTCACACACAGCGCCGCAGGGCAATCAGGGGGTTTGGGTGCTGCCCCCTGTCACACTGCTCCAGGGGCCAGGAGGCCTCGCAGCTCTACTGATCCCAGTCCTGGGAGGCCTCGTGGCTCCGCTGATCCCAGGTTCAGTAGGCCTCGCGGCTCCGCTGATCCCGGTGCTGGGAGCCATATTACCCTTTTACTATATAGGATAGAGGCCTGGTGCATGGGTGGGGGCCAGATGGTTTGCCCTGAAGGGTGTCCCGGATCAGGGTGGGGGGCACGCTTGGGTGACTAGCCAGCCTGGACGAGGGGATGATCACTGTTTGCAGCTGGTCACACCCCCTTCAGGGTGGGGGTCCCCACTGGGGTGCCTGGCCAGTCTGGGTGAGGGGCTGAGGGCCATTTTCAGGCTGGCGGGTGACTGAAGCTCCCAACCTCTCCTTTTTTTCTTTTTTCTTTTTTTATTCTGGGATTTATTTACCTTCTATGGCTGTCACTGGAACTGAGAGCCGGCTTTAGCTCTGAGGCTCCGCTCCAGCTCTGAGGCCTCGGCTGCTGAAAGCAGGGATCTGGGTTTGTTTGGATTCTATAATCGAAACTCTGTTGCAACTCCAGCTCGGCCGGCTGGCTGAAAGCATGGGGTTTTTTTTAGCGTCTATAATTGTATCATAGTTGCTTAGAGTGCAAGCTCAGAGCCCAGCAGCGGCAGGCAGGGAACCTTGGATTCCTCCTTCACTGGAGCAAGCAAGCCTCCTGTTCGCTTCAGCTGCCTGGCTGCCGGCCGCCATCTTGGTTGGCAGCTAATTTGCATATCGCCCTGATTAGCCAATGGGAAGTGTGTCGGAGGTACAGTTAATTATCATGTTTGTTTATTATTAGATAGGACTAGGGGCTCGGTGCACAAAAATTTGTGCATTCGGGTGTCGGGGGGTCCCTCAGCCCGGCTTGTGCCCTCTCGCATTCTGGAACCCCTCGGGGGATGACCACCTGCTGGCTTAGGCCTGCTTCCCGGACTGCCAGACATCCTCTGGCAGTCTGGGAGTCCTCGGGGGATGCCCACTTGCTAATGGAAAGCAGGCCTAAGCTACAGTCGGACATCCTTGGCACTGTTGAGGAGGCAAGAGAGGCTCCCACCACCATCGTGGTACTGGAAGCTGGCAGCCTGGCTTGTGGCTGAGCAGAGCTCCCCCTGTGGGATCGCACTGACCACCAGGGTCAGCTCCTGCATTGAGCATCTGCCCCTAGTGTTCACTGTGTGTCATAGTGACCAGTCATTCCCAGTGGTTCTGCTGTTAGGGTCAATTTGCATGTTATCCTTTTATTATATAGGATAGAGGCCTGGTGCATGGGTGGGGGCCGGCTGGTTTGCCCTGAAGGGTGTTCCGGATCAGGGTGGGGGTCCCACTGGGGTGCCTTTCCAGCCTGGCTGAGGGGCTGATGGCTGTTTGCAGGCTGGCTATAGCCCCTTCAGGGTAGGGGTCCCCGCTGGGGTGCCTGGCAAGCCTGGGTGAGGGGCTGATGGCTGTTTGCAGGCTGGCCACAGCCCCTTCAGGGTGGGGGTCCCTGCTGGGGTGCCTGGCCAGCCTGGGTGAGGGGCTAATGGCTGTTTTCAGGCTGGCCAAGCCCCCCTGAGGGGACCCTCAACCCATGTGGCTGTGGCCAGCCTGGGTGAGTGGCTGATGGCTGTTTTCAGGCTGGCCATGGCCCCCAGCCACCCAAGCTCCCAGTGGAAGCTGGGTGGAAGCAGGTCTGGGATTTATTTGTCTTCTATAATTGAAACTTTGTTGCCTTGAGCCAAGGCCACAGCCAGCCAGGGCAGGCGGGATGCTTGGCTCCCTCCATCTCTGGGGCAACCAAGCCTCCTGCTTATTCCAGCTCTGTGGCTGCCGGCTGCCATCTTGGTTGGGTTAATTTGCTTGGTTGGGTTATAGTCACTCTGATTGGCTGGGTAGCTTGGCTTGGGGCATAGCAGAGGTGCAGTCAATTTGCATGTATCTCTTTTATTAGATTAGATAGATGTTTTCACTATCAAATCACCGACACTTTAAATATCTTTGGCTACATTATTCCAAGCTTTTCTTTTTTCTCTTTAAGAAAAAAAACATGGTATATTCACATTACAATATTCTTATTTTTTCTACTTTTTGTTTCTTTCCCTTTCAGGAAGACCCACTACATTATTCGAGTTAATGAGAAAAGCAGATATATGGTTTATTCGAACCTATTGGGATTTTGAGTTTCCTCGCCCACTCTTGCCACATTTTCAATTTGTTGGAGGCCTCCACTGCAAACCTGCTAAGCCTCTGCCTAAGGTAAAACTATTCATGTTTGTTCTACTTTGCATTTTCAGTAGGAGTGATTATGTGTTCTTCATTCAGAAGGTCTGATCACACTGAGAGAGATATGGGAATCTGGATAAAGTGACCTGCCAATTAGAAACTCATACTATTTCAAGAATTTGAATGTCACTATTATTATAAAATAAAGAAGTATACTTCAGAGACTTTGGAAGTAGGGTCAGTTAAATTAAGACCTTCATTATTCAACACATAAAAAAAGTATCAGACATTAATTCAAAAACTAACTTTAAAGTGACTAGCACGGTGCAAGGGGGCGGGGGGGGGGGGGGCGATATACAGAGCAGCAATGTAGACATAGGTTTTACTCCCCCACACCAGATATTTTACTTGGAAAGAGATCATATAAGCAAGTAACAAAAATGGTGTGAAAAGTATTATAATAAAGAAAAAGCATAATGCTACAATAATGCTGCAGAGCATCCAATGGGAGTGGACCATAATACCTCAGGAGTGACAATAGCAATGTGGTGTAAGTGAGCATGAGCTATCTCTTGTTATTTTCTCCTTGCAACAACAAAATTTGTTATCCATCCATGAAAAAAAGTGCCAATGCAAAAGGACCTGGAAAGAGTCTTGCCCACGTACGCATCAGGTAATAGGCAGAAAGACTCCAGTATGGCTGTGACACCTACAGGATATTGTGAATTGTTCCAGCCCCTTAGCTGCAATCCAGGAGCACCTACAGCCCTGACTTAGGCAGTCACCTATGGAGTAGAGAACTTTTGTGGAAGTCCAGATTTCCAAAGAGAAGTTCCAGCACTCTGTTGGAGCACAAAATAGATGAATTTGAATCCATTGGTGTGGGTGAGAGGAAAGCTTGATTTTGCCAGCATCATTCCTCTTCCAAGGCAACTCAGTGTAAGGCTGAAAGAAGGCCTGCAAGTGCCCGTAATTTCCCTCACAGGGACAGAGAGCCGGTGAGTGGGTGCCGAGCTTCCCCTGGTTTGCAGGATGCTTCCAAAGAGCTCATTTCTCTCTCACAGCATCCATAGTGTTGAATTAGGAGCTCAGTGACTGGTGAGAGGGATCAGATCTGGAAAAGAAGATTAGTAGAGAACATGTTAAAGAGACTGGGTTCCTCCTGACTGCATTCTGTACTCTATCAGGAAGCCTGCCACAAACGCTGAAGAAATCCTTTCTTACAGATCCCCCCATACTGGCATGTGGGCAACAACAGTGAAACACTTTCCAACCCATATCTCCTCCCCTCTGTGACCAGCTCCATGTAGAAGCTTCCAAGGGCAGCAGCAAGAGCAAAATTTGATAAAAGGCTAGGGAGCAAGAGCAGAATACAGGCAAGGGTTTACAGACAGGAGAGAACCACAAACTTGAGCTGTAGCACCACCTTCAGGAAAAGAAAAAGGAGGTGATCAGCATCTGGCCTGGTGCTTTATATGGAGGGAGAACAAACAGGACAAACAGAATTCTCCCACAAGAGGGAGCATGAAGCACAGAGCAGGCATATTCATACAAGAACTGAAAAAGCCTTCTCTATAGTAGTACTGACGAAAGATATTTCTACCCTGAAAGTAGTAAACATCAGTGGGTAACTGCTAATTCAAATGCAAAAACAGCAATTCAAAATTCCAAAGAACATGAAAAATCAAGGAAACATTAGGTCACCAAATTCTACAACAATCCTCCAGCAAACAAATACAGACATGGAGATAAATGATTCACCCAATAAGAAAGTCAAAATAGCTGTGCTAAGGAGACTTGTTGATCTACAAGATAACACAGAATCTTGTGCACTGTTGGTGGGAATGTAAAACTGGTGCAACGACTATGAAAAACAGTATGGAGGTTTTTTTTTAAGAAGTTAAATAGAGCCCCCATATGACCCACAAATCCACTTCTGGGTATACTTATAAAAGTAAGAAAAATAGGATATCAAAAATATATCCATAATCCCACGTTTATTGCACCATTATTCACAAGAGCCAATAAATGGAAACAACTTAAGATATGTGAAATACACACACACACACTACAATATTATTCAACCATAAGATAGGAGGAAATACTACCATTTGGGACAACATAGATGGACCACAAAGGTATTATGTTAAGTGACATAAGGCACACTGAAAAAGACAAATAATATAGGATATCACTTATATGTGGAATCTAAAAATGCAAACCCATTAGAAACAGAAGTATAATGGTGATTACCATGTACTGGTTGAAGAAAGATTAGTGGGTAAGAAGAAGTTGGACAAGGGTACAGATTTGCAACTCGACAATGATTAAGTTTGGGATCTATAGTGGTTATAGCCAACAATACTCTTTATATACTTGAAAGTTTCTTGAGACTATATCTTAAATGTTCTCACCACACACATCTACACTAATAAAAGAGAAAAATGGTAATTGGCGTACGGCGATACCGTTTTCATTGGCTAATCAGGGCTATATGCAAATTAACTGCCAACAAGATGGCGGCTAATTTGCATATGTAGGCACAATGCAGGGAGGCGAAAGGGAAAGCAGGAAGAAACCCCCTGCCACTGACAGTGATCTGAAACCCAGGGGGGAGCTAAGAGCTGGGGGGCAGGGCAAAGGCGGCCCTGGGGCCACCTTTGCCCTGCCCCCCAGCCATGATCGGAGAATCAGGCGCCTTTGCCGCCCTGGCCAGTGATAGCAGGAAGTAGGGGTGGAGCCAGCGATGGGAGCTGGGCACGGTCGAAGCTGGCAGTCCCAGGAACTAGGGGTCCCTTGCCTGGGCCTAAAGCGAAGCCCACGATCGCGGCGCCCCCCGCTGCCACTGCAGATCCCCGCTGCCTGGGCCGGACGCCTAGGCCAGAGGCGTTAGGCCTGGGCAGGGGCGGAGCCTGCAACCGCGGGGAGCTGGGGGTCCCCTGCCCAGGCCTGACACCTCTGCCGGAGGCCTCAGGCCTGGTCAAGGGGTCGATCCGGTGATTGGTGATCGGAGGGTGATGAGGGTCAACTCCTCTGGCTGAGGCATCAGGCCTGGGTGGGGGGCGGAGCCGGGGATTGGAGGGATATGATGGTCCCCTTGCCCAGGCCTGAACCCTGGGTCAGAGGCGTCAGGCTTGGGCGGGGGGTGGAGCAAGCGATCAGAGGGAGATGGGGGTCCCCTGCCCAGGCATGATTCCTGGGCCAGAGGCCTCAGGCCTGGGCGGGGCCAGAGCCAGTGATCGGGGGGAGATGGGGGTCCCCTGTCCAAGCCTGACACCTCTGGCGGAGGCGTCAGGCCTGGGCAAGGGGCCGATCAGGCGATCGGAGGGTGATGGGGGTCAATGCCTGAGGGCTCCCAGTATGTGAGAGGGGGCAGGCTGGGCTGAGGGATACTCTCCCCCCACCACCACCACCCAGTGCACGAATTTCGTGCACCGGGCCCCTAGTAAAAATATAATTGTGTAACCTAATAGAGGTGTTCACTAATGTTAGGTAGTAATATATATATATAAAATCCTAATGTGCAAATAGACCGAATGGCGGAACAACCGAACAACCGAATAACCAGTCGCTATGACGTGTACTGATCACCAGGGGGCACGCGTGGAACATGGTGGGCATTGGCTGCAGGCAGCAGAGTACAGAACATTGCAGGCATTGGCAGTGGCGGGTTGGTGGATCTGGTGAGCGGGGGCGCCAGACCAAGGAGGAGTGCTGGTCTCTGTCATCAGGGCAAAACTCTGGTGGTTACTGAAAATCCTGTGCTTCCGCATGCCACAGTCCCATTGGGTGCTCACACCTGCTACCGGCACAGGCACCGCTCTCACCCGCTGCCAGCACCAGGGCCCCTGCTCACACCCACTGCCAGCACCCAGCGCCAGTCCGATCGCTCAGCGCTGTTAGTAGTTGCCAGCGGCGGCTGCCGGCCCCAACGGCCCCTCAGAGCTTCTCCACCTCCCCCTGCTCCTGAGGAGCGATCCGGTCCAGCAGCCGCCTCTTGCACCTGCTGCCAGTAATGGCCCTGCTCACACCCGCAGCCGGCAGTGGAGCTGCTGCTCACAGCCACTCCTGGTGCCAGCCTGGCTAACACCCGCAGCCAGAGCCAAAGCCACCAGTCATATGCGCTGCTGGCACCTCGCACCAGTCCCAGTCGTCCCTGAGGGCTTCTCCCCCTCCCCCTGCTTCTGAGGGGCAATTGGGGCAGCAGCTGCCACTCACACCCCTTAATGGTGCCGGCGCCATTCACACCCGCTGCTGGCACCATCAGCACATGGGAGCAGTGGTGGTGGAAACAGGGCTGCCAGCAGACAGGGGACCGGGGGCCGCAGTGGGAGGGGCCAAGCGGGGATGTGGAGGATGGCCCAAGACCCGCACCTGTGCCCACTGAAGCCTCATGGCCCACAGTTCCTTTCAAGGTGCATGAATTCATGCACTGGGCCAGTAGTTATATCTATACTAATAATAGAGGAATATACCAATTGTCTGGGATGCCATCACAGTAAAAGTAATGACTGAAAAGCAGGCTACGGGGGGCGACCAGGCAGTCATTTGGGTTAGTGCGGGACGACCAAACGACTGAACAGCAGGCTGCATGGGGCAACCAAGCCAGCATTTGGGTTAATGGGGGAAGACCAAACTACTAAGCAGCAGGTTGCGTGGGGCTACCGGGCTGGCAGGGGGAGCAGTCAGGGACAATCAGGCCACCAGGTGGAGGCAGTTAGGGGTGATCAGGCTGGCGAGGGGGGTGGGGGGAGAGGGGAAGTTAGGGGCAATTAGGCTGGTACGCAGGTGAGCAGTTAGGAACCAGCAATCCCGGATTGTGAGAGAAATGTCCGACTGCCGGTTTAGGCCAATCTCAGGGATCGGGCCTAAACTTGCAGTCTGACATCCCCTGAGGGGTCCCGGATTGGTGAGGGTGCATCTGGGCTTAGGGCCCTCCCCGGCCCCCGTGCATGAATTTCATTCACCGGGCCTCTAGTTATAATATATAAATGAATCAATTTAACACACTATACACCATAAATGTACAGAATGTTAGATTTCGATTATATGTCAATTTTTTTAAAAAAAAAAAGCTTGAACAATTATTAGAATGAGAAAGTAAACTTTTTTATGTTAGAAGGGTTAGGTATTTATCAGAGAAAAAAAAAAAACAAGTTAAAAAAAATTTAAAACAGAAAAATCAGCGGGGGGCCGGGGGGGGGCGTGCAGAGGGGATAGATGAGTATGAAGTTTGGACCAGATATCCATAAAGTGTTGTCTCCTTACACATTTGGGGGTAGGGAGCTAGAAAGTGTATTGAGCAATCAGGAATTTTTCTAGCACTGAAACTAATAAAATTTGAAAACTGATAAAAAATCAGGGACCACAATCAGAATAATTCTGAAACAATTCCAGGTGAACGTGACTTCACCAGCAACTTTAAATACATCAACCTGAGCTACTCAAGAGGGTGACCAGATCTTTGCTGCAGAAAGCCCAGTTGTACCTCTCCCACTGTGGGGCAGGTGCTCCCTGGGAGAGTCAGCGAGGTGATGATGAGGGCCCCTCAAGCCAGTTACACATAGCATATTCTACTAGAACGTACAATATGATTTCAGAAAAAAGGTGTCATATACATACATGTCAGAAACATGGACACTCAGATAAATAACTATAAAAGGATAATTCTGGGTTATAAATAGGAATCTTTAGGCTATTTCATGGATATTTTGGACAATAATACCAGATTCATGAATTATAGTAATCCTCCAACCTGTAAGAAGTGATTTAGGGAGAAGAGGTCCAAGATTTCAGCATAGGAAGACCCTGAACTGAACCTTCCCATGAAAACTCAGAATGTAAACCTACATGAAGAGCATTTCCTCCTGAAAAACAGCTGAGGGTTGACTGAACAGCTCCTGCACAACAAATGAGAGAGAGAGACTGTGAGAGAGAGACTGCATAGAGAAGGTTGAGAAACTGCGAGAACTCTCCAGGCTAAACTCTTTGGGATTGGAGGTACCTGTGAGTGCCAGTGTATACATTCTCTTTCCACTGATAGCATGGGCAAGAATTTAATTCAAGTGCTGTAGCTCACCTGCAAGGCCACCATAGCATGCCCTAGGCCACTCACCCCACACCCACCCCAGGCTCAGACAGACAAACTGCCATGGCAATGCTGCAGCCATATGCCACTGGCTGCTCCAAACCCAGCCATCCAGCCTGCCAGGGTGCACACAGAGCTTGGCACACTGGGAAAATTGATCATGTTTGCCTCAACTGTGGCTAGCCTGCATGCCAGCGAACCCCTGGTACCTCATACAACCACTTCAGTTCCAGCCAGCCTGCTGAAGCCACACAGCACATACAGACTACACAAAGATCATTCCTACACAAAGCCACTCCATCAAGTTCAGGAGAGGTGGCTGTTTCATCTAATTCTTAGAAATAAACAAAGAAAGTAAAACAAATGAGGGAATATAGAAGACTCGGAGTCAAAGCAAATTGATCTAATACACAGAAACAAACAGACAGGAAATATAGGCAGACAAATGAACAGGTCCCAAATGAAAGAATAGAAGAAATCTCCAGAAAAAGAGCTATAAAAGAAACATACAACCTTCAATGGATCAACCAGGAAGAAGCATAAAAACTGAACATATCCGTTACAAGCAAGAAACTTGAAATACTAATTAAAAAAAAAACAACCTGCCAACAAACAAAAGTTCAGGACCAGATAATTTCACAAGCAAATTCTACTGAACATTTAATTCTACCAAACAATTAATACCTATCGTTCTCAAAATATTCCAGAGATATTGAAAAGGAAATAACACTCACAAACTCTTTCTATGAAAGCAGTCAGCAGTACCCTGAGAGGAAAACCAAAGACAATACAAAAAAAAAAAATCACAAGCCAATATCTCTGATAAAAATAGATGTGAATATTTTCAACAAAATATTAGCAAACTGAATTCAACAATATGGTAAAGGGTTATACATCATGCTCAAGTGGAATGTATTCTTGCAATCCAAGGTTGGTTCTATATCCACACACAAAAAAATCAATGTGATAGACAACATAAACCAAGGATAAAAATCATATGATCATCTTAATAGATACAGACAAAAGTATTTGACAAATCCAACATCCATTCATGATAAAACTCTCACAAAGTGGGTACAGAGAGAACATACATCAACATGATGAAGACCATATATGACCAATAAAACCCACAGCTAATATCGTATTTAATGGTGAAAATGTAAAAGCTTTTCTTCTACGATAAAAAACAAACAAACAAACACACAGTGATGCCCACTATTGCCACCTTTATTCAATATAGTATTGGAAGTCCTAGCTACAGCAATCACAGAAGAAATAGAAATAAAGGGCATTTATACTGCACATGAAGAAGTAAAACTGTCACCATTTGCAGATGACATGATACTGTATATAGAGGACGCTAAAGTTTCCACACAAAAACTACTAGAACTGATAAGTGAATTAAGTAAAGTAGCAGGATACAAAATAAATATCCAGAAATCAGTCAACAAGTAAAAAGGGTTTTCAAGAAGGTAGAGAAAAGGGAACTCCTATACATGGAGTAAGTTTGTAAATTGGTAGAAAACAGTATGGAGGTTCCTCAAAAAATTAAAAATAGGAGAGAACCAAGATGGCAGCATAGGTTAACGCCGGAGTTTGCTGCCTCGAACAACCACTTCAAAAATACAACTAAAAGACGGAACGGACATCACCCAGAACTACAGGAACGCCGGCTGAGTGGAAGTCCTACAACTAGGAGGAAAGAGAAACGCATACTGAGACTCAGAGGAGGCGCAGTGCTGAAGTCAAACACTAAGGTGCGGAGTGCATGCAAAGCGGGCTGGTGGCTGAGGGCGCGGTTGGCGTTTTCAATCGGGAGGGAGTCGCAGACTCTGAGCTCCAGATCCGGGCGAGTCTTTAGGGACCCAGAATCAAACGGGAGAAGCGGGACTGTCTGGCTTCGGTCAGAACTCGAAGGCAGCTTTCTCTCCGAGGTTTGCAGCGGTTGCTGGGACTCTGAGAGGCAGAGCACCTGGGGACAGGACTGAGAGCAGCCATAACTGCTCACTCCGGCCCACCCTGTTGATCCCGTGCGACCCGCCCCGCCCAAGCCCTGCACAGAGGCATTTGCTGGATAGCCTCAGGCAAAGGCTAGATTAGCACCTCCCTAGAGGACAGAAGTTCTCTCACTGCAGACACAGCTGATTCTCACAGCCAGTTGGCCTGGAGGTCAAATCCCCGCCAGTATTACCTACAACAATCTAGGCTTAACTACAACAAGGCTGCGCACAAAGGCACAAAGACCACAAGGGGGTGCACCAAGAAAGCATAAAAAATGCGGAGACAAAGAAACAGGGCGCAGATGTCAGAAATGGAAGATATAGAGCTCAAAACCACACTTTTAAGGTCTTTCAATAATTTTCTAAAAACTGCCGATAAATGTAGTGAGATCCTCAAGAAATCTAATGAGACCCTCGAGGTTGTGATAAAAAACGAACTAGAAATTAAGCATACACTGACTGAAATAAAGAATATTATACAGACACCCAACAGCAGACCAGAGGGTCGCAAGAATCAAGTCAATGATTTGAAATACGAAGAAGCAAAAAACACCCAACCGGAAAAGCAAAATGAAAAAAGAATCCAAAAATACGAAGATAGTGTAAGGAGCCTCTGGGACAGCTTCAAGCGTACCAACATCAGAATTATAGGGGTGCCAGAAGATGAGAGAGAGCAAGATATTGAAAACCTATTTGAAGAAATAATGACAGAAAACTTCCCCCACCTGGTGAAAGAAATAGACTTACAGGTCCAAGAAGCGCAGAGAACCCCAAACAAAAGGAATCCAAAGAGAACCACACCAAGACACATCATAATTAAAATGCCAAGAGCAAAACACAAAGAGAAAATCTTAAAAGCAGCAAGAGAAAGAAAGTCAGTTACCTACAAGGGAGTACCCATAGGACTGTCAGCTGATTTCTCAACAGAAACTTTGCAGGCCAGAAGGGAATGGCAAGAAATATTCAAAGTGATGAAAGCCAAGAACCTACAACCAAGATTATTTTATCCAGCAAAGCTATCATTCAGAATTGAAGGTCAGATAAAGAGCTTCACAGATAAGGAAAAGCTAAAGGAGTTCATCACCACCTTACCAGTATTATATGAAATGCTGAAAGGTATCCTTTAAGAAGAGGAAGAGGAAGAAAAAGGTAAAGATACAAATTATGAACAACAAATATGCATCTATCAACAAGTGAATGTAAGAATCAAGTGAATAAATAATCTGATGAACAGAATGAACTTGTGATTATAATAGAATCAGGGACATAGAAAGGGATTGGACTGACTATTCTTGCGGGGGAAAGGGGTGTGGGAGATGCGGGAAGAGACTGGACAAAAATTGGGAACTTGGAGGAGGGGAGTTATGGGGGGAAAAAAGAGGAACAAATATAATAATCTGAACAATAAAGATTTAATTTTAAAAAAAAAATTAAAAATAGCATACAATCCAGCAATTCCACTTCTGGGTATTTATCAGAGGTAAACAAAAACACTAATTTGAAAAGATATATACACTCCCATGTTCATTACTGCATTTACTATAATAACCAAGATATGGAAGCAACCTTGGTGTCCCTCAATAGATAAATGGGTAAAATCCATGAGGTCTATGCACACCATGAAAAATTACTCACCAATATCAAAGGATTACCTCTTGCTAAATGCAACAACATGGAAGGACCTAGAGGGTATTATGTTAAGTTAAATAATTCAGGCAGAAAAAGACAAATACTATATGATTTTACTTATATGTATAATCTAAAAAAACAAACAAGCAAAAAAAACAGAAATAGACTTATAGATACAAATTATATTCTTACTAGTGGCCCAGTTCATGAATTTGTGCACATTGAAAGGAAATCAATTAGGAGACATATTTTAATATTTCTATTCGCCCTTTCTCTATATCAGATGTGTCAACCAAATTCACAATCAACAATGACATCTAGAAACACATTTGTGTGATTGGCACTAGCATATATTGCACATGCATGAGTCAACTTAGCCTTTTATATATATAGAATAAATTTGCTTAATTAGACCTGCTTTCTGATGTAGCTAAACTTTTTCCAGCCCAGTGAAGCACCCCAGCTTCTCTTTCAGGTAATTGTCAGCAACACAGCAGTAAATATCAACATGAAGCAGATTATTATTGTAGATCACACAGGGAGAACAAAGGGTAAAATATTTCCCTATATCAGTGTTTGACTATACTCTGTGCAGTGAGAAAACCTGAAGTAATTTCCAAATTTCACCATTTCTTACTTCTTTTCAGTCGGGTTAACTTTCTAAGCTTTCCAAATCTCTGTTTTCTGGCTAATGAAAAGAAAATAGGTTCGACCAACTCTCCTATCTACCTACTCCAGGACTTCTGTGAAGATCAAATGAGATTAGACAAGTGTGAAATGTTTGCACCTGGCTATAAAGCAAGTCATGTTCCTGGGCAGAAGAAACTTCAAGGAGGTTAGTCGCTAGGGAGAGGAAGCCAGGCATTGCTATATGACCTCATTACCCGTACAGTTGTACACTTAGCATATAGACTTTTATATATATAGATGATTGCCAGAGGGGGAGGGGTTGGTAATGGAGGAAAAGAGAAAGGGGAATGAGAGGTACAAACTTCTAGTTATAAAATAAGTGAATCACAGGAATTTCATGTACAGCATAAGGAATATTGTCAATAACACTTAACATAACTTTGTGCAGTGAGATGGTTACTAGACTTACCACATAGTAATGTACATAAATGTCACATTACTACATTGCACACCTGTCACAAATGAAATATAGTATGCCAACTATACTTCAATAAATTATTTTAATGATTTAGGGGGAAAGTTTGGGAGATTCTGACAAAAGTTGAGATGAGATAAATTATAATAGAGATGATAAAAAAGATATAAAGTCATTCTAATCATAATGAACTTTTTCGTAGTATTCATAGTCAAAGAAATAAAGTACTAATGAATATACTACAATAATTCTCCAGAAAATCTGACAAGCATAAATGCAAGTAATTTAGTAGAACTACAATAAAGAAATAAAGGTGAGTTAAGATCCTGTTGTGTAGCCTCATTACAAGAACATATATTAATTAATAACATTATAAATGAAGAGTCTCTAAAAGCATTTCCTCTTCAATATTGTGTACTGGCTCTATTTCATTTCTTCCTTATACACACACACACACACACACACACACACATATTTGCACAAGAATATGTAATAAGGGAATTCAAGCTCATCAATTGTATACTCTAAAGAACTGAGGAATTAGGTCTCTTCAAAACAGCCACTGATAAAAAGAGAATGGAGGTTCCTTAAAATTAAAAACAATTATCATTTGCTCCAGCAATAGAACTTCTGGATATATTCCAAAACAGTGACATTAGAATCATATTCATAACACTATTCACAAGAGTAAAAAGATAAATTCAACCCAAGGACCATCTTATATATATAAAAGTCTAATATGCAAAGTGTCCCCTTGGGAGTTTGACCTGGATTTTGATTGCTCACTATGACGTGTGCTGACTACCAGGGGATGGCGCAGAATGAAGGCAGGCCCTGGCTGGCAGCCAGAAGGAATGCCCAGCCACAGCTGAACGACCCAGATCAGCCCTGATCACCGGCAAGGTCTAGGGACCCTACCAATGCATGAATTTTGAGCACCAGGCCTCTAGTTGATAGATAAATCTATAAACAATCAATACACACAATGGTATATTATGTGTTATGTGCTGTGAGTCAGCTCTGACTCCTGAGGACCTTATGAATGAGTGATGTCCACAAAATCCTAGTTTTAACAGCCCTCTCAACTCTTTTAGACTCATGCCTATGGCTTCTTTTATGGATTCATTCCATCTCATATTTGATCATCCTCTTTCCTCCTACCTTCTATTTTTCCCAGCATTATTTTTTTCAATGAATCCTGCCTTCTCATGATGTCCCTGAAAAATGAAAGTATCAGTTTAGTGATTTTTACCTTCTGCAATATTTCAGGATTAATTTGCTCTAGGACCTACTTGTCTTTCTGGTGGCTCAGGGTATCTGTAGATGAACATTACCAAGCCTTACAATTGAAGGAAATTCTAACACCTGCTATAACATGGATGAATCTTAAGGACATTTTGCTAAGTGAAATAGGCCACAGGCAAAAACACAAGTACTGCATGATTCCACTTACATAAGGGATGTAGACTAGTCAAATTCATAGAAAGAGAAAGAAGAACGATAGTTGTCAGGGACTGTTAAAATAGGAAGTGGAGAATTACAGTTTAAGAAATATACAGTAAAAATTTACAAGATGAAAAAGTTCTGGAGATGAATTATACAACAATAATATATATACTACTGCACTGTACACTTAGACATGGATAAGATGATAAGTATATTATTTGTAGTTTAACACAATTTAAAATAACAGGAACTACACTAATAATTCCTTATGATACTTACTTTTCTCTTTGGCCGTTTGTAGTAATCCCTTCAATAGTGTTCACTATGCTATTGTCTTTTGTAATGGAAAAAATTCTTCCTTCACAGGAAATGGAAGAGTTTGTCCAGAGCTCTGGAGAAAATGGTATCGTGGTGTTTTCCCTGGGGTCGATGGTCACTAACATGACAGAAGAAAGAGCCAATGTGATTGCATCAGCCCTTGCCCAGGTTCCTCAAAAGGTTAGATAAACTACCTTAGAGCAGAAAACTCTTGAGTGTGTTAAACTCTGTAAAGGGTCTGATTAAGAAATTTCCACATGAAAGGTAAACTATTAGGATAGCTTCAATGATCTTAGATACCAATTTGAAAAAGAAAATACACATGTCAGGTGCTAAAGTATTATAGAGGGTGTTTTTGATGGATAACAACTTTGGCATTAACATTCTGGTCACAAAGAAGTATATTTCAAAAATACAGTGTGAATTTTTCTTTGATAATAGTATTATAGGGCAGGAACCGATATCATCAAATCCTATCCTGTCATTTGCTGCATTTCCTTGCAGGATTCCTAGAGTACTGAACACACTACCAATGTTCTCAGAATAGAGTTAAATTTTAACATTTACCAGGGAATGATAACACTCTGAAAGGCATCAAACAGTTTAGACTTCCCAGGTAATCTAGGCCTCTCCTACTTTCCCTGGATTTTGGATTAGGCCTATTCAGTTGCAAGGTGATATTCAGAGTAAGGATGTCACGGCTCACCAAGCTGCATCTAGGTACCTAAGCCAGAAACAATGATTTAGAGAAAGAGAAAAAATGGCCTGTAAAAAGAAAAGAGAACCTCCCTGGTGGGCTGGGCCCTGCTAAATTCTGAAGCAGGAAGACATAAAAGAAAGGGTGTAGGTGGGTCCAGCCCTCAAGGTAACCCAGTGTTTTATAAAATGTGGCCCTAAAACAACCCATCAGAATAATAACTTCTGATAGAGGAGGAGGAGGAGGAAGATGAGGAGATAAAAAAGAGTCAACCAGAAGCAAGCCTAGCATGGAACAGTTTCAGCTGCTCCTCCTTCTCCATAAATTATGGTAGTGAATTATTCTAATACATAAAATACACTTGAAGTCTCTGGATAATTGTGAACTACTTTTAGTTTCCTAACGTAGCTTCCTCCTTATCACCTATGCAAATTTGCTGAGAACTTAAAGTAACTTTAACACTCACATAGCAAAAAGATGTTAACCACTTATAAACTAGAATCCAGCTTACTGGTGGACTTATAAATTGCTTGGCTATTTATAACTAACTAGTGGCTTGGTGCACGAAATACATGCACCAGTGGGGCAGGGGTATCCCTATGCTGACCTGCACCTTCTAAATCTGGGACCCCTCAGGGGATGTCCGACTGCTGGTTTAGGCCTGATCCCATCTAAACCTGCAGTTGGACATCACTCTCATAATCCGGGACTTCTGGCTCCTTACCGCTCACCTGCCTGCCTGCCTGATCTCCCCTAACCACTCTGCCTGCCAGCCTGCTCACCCCTAACTGCCCCCCACTGCCAGCCTGATCACCCAAACTGTGCCCCACTTCTGGCCTGATCGCCCAAACTGTTCCCCACTTCCGGCCTGATCGCCCCCAACTGCCTCCCTGCTGGCCTGCTCGCCTCCAACTGCCCTCCCCTCCTGGCCTGATTGTCCCTAACCGCCTCTGCCTCGGCCCCGCCACCATGACTTTCTCCAGAAGGTCTCCTGGTCTAATTAGCATATTACCCTTTTATCAGTATATATATATATATTTCAGAAAGGAGGGAGATGGGGAGAGAGAAACATCAATGATAGAGATCATGGATTGGCTGCTAGCTGCACACCCCCTACTGGGGATCAAGCCTGTAACCCGGGCATGTGCACTTGACCAGAATTGAACTCAGCACCCTGCAGTCTGCAGGCTGATGCTCTATCCACTGAGCCAAACCAGCCAGGGCACCACCAATCACTTTTAGAACGTTGTATTGCTTCTAGAAGAAAGCCAGTGCCACCTTCCCCATCTAGCTGCCTGCCCCAGGCAGCCATCGGCACACTGCTGTTTCAGACATTTCATGGGAATGGCACCATACACAATGGGCGTTTTGTGAACAGCTGCCTCACTTGGGTGTATACCTCGGAGTGGCAGGTTGCAGAGTCCTATGTGACTGATATTAATCATTTAAGGAGCGGCTGCACCATTTCCATTCCGACAGCAGGGTGTGAGAGCTTGGATTTGTCCACATCCTCGCCAACACTTGCTATCATGTAACTTTTGGTTCTAGCCTCCAAGGTGACCTCGGGTCCCACCAAAGCATTGCTCTCTAGAGCAACAATCTATGCTTTTAATTCAGTTTTAAAAGTGGAAGTTGTTTGAAATGTCTGCACAAACATCCCTATTGGTAAGTTCTCGCTGCTCAGGATCCGCTGTGACACAGCTTGCAGGGGCTAAGTCTGTCCCAGGCCAACCTCACCCCCCTGCTGCCTGGTCCTGTCTGGTACTGGGGAGGGCCCTGGGGAGGACGCTGAGGGCACCAGCCAACCCTCTTTGGGGCTGGCCACAGGCTGTGTTGGGCTGTGGGAGCCGAGGGAGGAAGAGCGAGGTTCAGGAGCAGCTTTGGGGCCTTGCCTGTAGCGGTGACTGTGCTGCTCCCCGCAGGCTTAAGTGAGTGGTGCCCGGGGGGGGGGGGGGGGGGGGGGGGGCAGGCAGGGGGCTGGGAGCCTTCTCTGAAGGAAGCCTTGGGAGCCCAGGAGCTCCTGAGTGCCCATCTGTGGGCTCCACTGCGCCCACCGTCCTGGCTTCTACACCTCAGAAGGCAAAGGTCCGATCAGCAAAAATGAAAACTCTAGAGAGGTGACGTGGGCTCCACCTCAGAGTGGCTCAGACACGGTTCACGGTCCCACATGGAACTGCAGACACCAGTCCCATGGGTGTGGGCAGCGGCCACGTGGCCCCGGCATGGCCCTCTGGCAGGGCCTGAGTGCAGGGAGGAGCCGGAGCTTCTTTGGGAGAGAAAGTCCACGGGGCTGAAGGCTCCCTCTTCAAACACTGATCACTGGTCACGGTCTGACCCACAACTCCCATCCACCGGGCCCTCCTCACGGAGTAAAGGGCGCCAGGCAAGGCCTCTTCTTGGCCGTCCCCATGGACCCGTTGGCTCTCCTCAGTCTGTGGGGGCCCATTGTGGGGCTCCGTGCTGGGCAGTGCAGTCACAGCTGCAACCCTGAGGCCAGGCTCTGGGGTCGGAGCTGGGGTCCCAAGTGCCGCAGCCCCCTGATCTGTAGCCCCCTTATCCACACCCCCCAACTACAGCCCCGGGATCTGCAGCCCCCCTGATCTGCAGCCCCCCCCAATCTGCAGTCCCCCCATCCACAGCCCCCCTGTTCTGCAGCCCCTGTGCAATAACTCTGGGCTCATTGTGAATGCGTCCTTATTCCAGGACCAAGGGTGTGCTGGTGCTCCAGGGCTGGCGAGGCTGGGAGCCTGTGGCTGCTCTGGTCCCTGCTGGTTGGTCTTCCCCTTACAGCATCCAGGCTAATTTGCATATTTCTCTATTATATATATAGACTAACCATATTAATCAATGCTGTCAGTGAACTGTATAATGTTTTGAAATATTAACAGTCAAATTAATTAAATTTACCATCATCATCATATTTTATCTTTTCAACAGGCAAACTATTATTTATAAAGTGCCAATGGCTTTTCTTTTCTACATTTTAAGAAAATTTTCAATCTTAGCTAGAGTGATAACACAGGATTTGGGTAAAAATTACCACTTGGAAGTTGTGATTAATAAGTAGAAAACTAAAAGAAGCTAAACATACTCATTAAGCAGACATTGTTTATTATTGTTAATAAACTTATATATCAGAATGATTTAATTCTCATAAATAGCTGCTTGCATTGATTTTTTAAAGCAAATGATGTAAAACTTTAAGATAATTTATGTAATTAGTGAATATAAGTAAACCACTTCCCCATCATTCAAAAAGAAATAAAAAGGTTAACATTAAATCTAGATGATGAGAGCTAGAATAACAAATAATTAAAATAAATGTGTAGACTATTAATTTACTGTGTTTTAAACTACAATTATATGACTACCTAAAAATTTTTATATGCTTGAATTGGTCATTGATAATCTCATTTGTCTAACCCCAAAGTGTGAAACATCATGATTGCACTCATACCTGACTGAATATAAAAATAAGTAACAAGAAATATGAATACCTATGCCTCTTAGAGCAGTGTTTTATTGGTTCTCATTATCAACATGTCTTGTCCTCATTCCCTTACCTGTTATATGTCAGGGGTTTAACTAGATGTCTCTTAACCTATTTAGAATTCTCTGCAGTTTGACTCAAGTATTATATAACCTTCTTTGCCCTAACAGATTATATGGAGATATGATGGCAAAAAACCAGATACCTTAGGGCCAAATACCCGGCTCTATAAATGGATCCCCCAGAATGACCTTCTTGGTAAGATTCTGGAAAACCCTGAAATCAGAATCAAGTCAACCAGAATGATAAACAGTTCACTAGGATAAAAGTGTATTGAACATTTGTTACTGAAAACCTCAAAAATAAAAATGAACTTCCCGATATTTATTTCCTAGTCCTAGTGGGAAAGGATAAGCTGTAACAGTTGACATCTTATCTTACATAGTCACATTCCTTATGGCCACAAACAAAAGATCTTTAGTTCATGTGTAATTCCTCTCAGAAAGAATAGCTCAATTATCACTCTGCCTCCTAATTCTCTTCTTACACCAATGGTTTAATCCGCCATAAGGGTGTACAGGTCCCCCTGAAAAATATCAGCTCCTCTTTTATTACCAGTAACTCTCCATTATCCATTGGTGAAAAAATTAATATCACTTTCTGAAGTAAAAACATATTTCATTATAATGTGTAGATTTTCCTTCCTCTGATTCTGGTGCCACCATCATCCCATTGCTTGCTGCATTGACATCTGCATATCACACTCTGACTTCTCTATTTTATTAAGAGAATATATTTCAACATGCACCACCACTTTTATTATTTTTTTTTTTAGCACACACTTTTTAAAATCCCGAATTTTCTCTTTTCATTTGTCCACTGGCAACTTGTATTCATTTCAAGTCAAAAGAAACACACTAATCTATGTAAGCCTTCACTGTCCCTCCAGCAGACTTATTGTTTCTCTTCCTATGAGTTCTGAAAGACATTTTAATACAGTCTGAAGTGTAGACCAATCTGTTACTAAATATACTGTCTCTGTCTGTGCCTTTATTGCCCAACTCTCATTTTATTTCCAAGACTTATAATTCGTAATTTGCTGAAATTCACCCAATCATAGGTCATCCAAAAACCAAAGCCTTTATAACTCATGGTGGAACCAATGGCATCTATGAGGCGATCTACCATGGGATCCCTATGGTGGGCCTTCCTATGTTTGCGGATCAACCTGATAACGTTGCTCACATGGAGACCAAGGGAGCAGCTATCAGATTGGACTTCAACACTATTTCAAGTACAGATTTGCTCAATGCATTGAAGACTGTCATTAATGGCCCTTCGTAAGTATCACATATTTTTTATAGATAGTATTTATACATAGATTAGTTTGTCAATAGTGCATTTTAATTTCATCCCAATTTTAAGAGGCTAATTTTGACATTATTAACATGAGTTAACCCATCCTAATCAACTTTTATTTTCGACCACACATTTACTTCAAAATTGCGTTTTAATCTCATGTATTTAATGGGGAGCCACCTAATGCAACAATTTTCTCCTCCAATAATATAAAGTTATGTAGGTAATTATAAGGACACATTTTTTAAAAAATATGATAAAATACATAGTAAGGAGAGTAATCAACTAGAAGAAAAATCATAAATTCTTTACCTAAATAAATTCAATACCTAAAATTTCTGAAACTATAAATATCTTTACACTCAAAAACTTATTTTACTGTAATCATTTAAACAGATTTTATGAAATATTATTTACATACCATAAAACTCACATGTTAAAATTATATAATTCAGATATATGTAGTATGCTTACAAAGCTATGAAACTATCACCATAATATAAACTTAGGGCATTTTTGTCATCCTAAAAAGATATATCATATGCCTTAGAAGTCACTTCCCATCTCCCTCACCCAAGCAACCATTGATCAACTTTCTGTCTCTATAGATTAGTCCTCTGGACATTTCATAATAACAGAATCATATAATATATGACCTTTTGGAACTGGTTTCTTTCACATGGCATAATGTTTTTTGTGTATATTGTTTAAATATATTTTTATTGATTTCAGAAAGGAAGGGAGAAGGAGAGAGAGATAGAAACATCCTATATAATAAAAGGCTAATATGCAAATTGACCAAACAGCAGAACAACCAATCGCTATGATGTGCACTATCCAGCAGGGACAGACACTCAACGCAGGAACTGCCCCCTGGTGGTCAGTGTGCTCCCCTTGTGGGCCAACCTCATGGTTGGTGAGAGCAGCGGCAGTGGTGGGAGCCTCTCCCACCTCCGCAGCAGCACTAAGGATGTCCAACTGCTAGCTTAGGCCCGCTCCACATGGGGAGTGGGCCTAAACCAGCAGTCAGACATCCCCCAAGGGCTCCCAGACTGAGAGAGGGTGCAGGCCGGCTTGAGGGACCCTGCCCAACTGAACAAATTTTGTGCACTGGACCTCTAGTCAATAATGAGGGAGAATCATTGATCAGCTGCCTCTTGCACACCCCACACTGGGGATCGAGCCAGCAACCTGGGCATGTGCCCTGACTCAGCATCAAATGGTGACCTCCTGGTTCATAGGTCAAGGCTCAACCAGTTAGCCATGCTGACCAGTCAATAAAAATATTTTTTAATTAAAAAAAATACAACTTTGAATGGGAATGATTGGCTTAAGGAAATTAACTTTCTTTCAATGTTGATATCTTTGTGTTTCTCCTTCAGATATAAGGAGAACACTATGAAGTTATCAAGAATTCATCATGACCAGCCTATGAAACCTCTAGATCGAACAGTCTTCTGGATCGAGTTTGTCATGCGACACAAAGGAGCCAAACATCTTCGGCCAGCCGCCCATGACCTCACCTGGTTCCAGTACCACTCTTTGGATGTGATTGGGTTCCTGCTGGCGTGTGTGGCAACTGCTACATTTGTCATCGCAAAATGTGTTCTGTTTTGTTGCCGGAAGTTTTTTAAAACAGGAAAGAAGAAAAAAAGAGAGTAGTTCTTTCAAAGGCCTGAAGCTGATATGCCTTGTAGATAGGACTCCTCCACTTCATTCCAGCAAGAAGTTGCGATGTAGCCGAAACCAGTTTGGCTCAGTGGATAGAGCGTCGGCCTGAGGACTGAAAGGTCCCAGGTTCGATTCCGGTCAAGGGCATGTACCTGGGTTGCGGGCACATCCCCAGTGGGAGATGTGCAGGAGGCAGCTGATCGATGTTTCTCTCTCATCGATGTTTCTAACTTTCTATCTCTCTCCCTTCCTCTCTGTGAAAAATCAATAAAATATATTTAAAAAAAAAATTAAAAAAAAAAAAGAAGTTGCGATGTAAGGGTTCACTATCTCCTGTGACAACCTTACTTTTCACAATTTAGCTTCTCAGATCCAAATTTGTTTTCAAGTGACTATCTGGTTAAGAGTTATAAATATGTCATGCCAAAAATAAAAACTTATAAAAAGTAAACCAAAAATAAAGTCATATGAATATATTTTTAAATTTGTTATTCTAATTGCAAAGTTATACCAAAATATTAGCTTAATTATGTTTCAAATATTACACATGAACACAAGAACATTAAGTAGTCTATTCACATATTAATATTATTTTGCAAATACTCAGAATGTTTTAATATTATTTGGGTGCAAAAATCTGTAGTTTTATCTTTTGCTAAACAAAACTATTCAAAAATTAGAATTGTGCAAAATAATTCATCCTTCTATCTCATTTTTGGAGACCACCAATGCTCCTTTGTTTTACTGTACATACAGCCTCAGCATCACTTCTTACCTACAGACATGGAAGTCATTTGCTTTCATCCAGTAAGTAAATTTGTCATCAAAACTTATATGGACTGAAAAATATGACAACAGCTAATTGCTTCCTGTTGTACACTGAGCTATATATGAAAGACTTTGGTTTCAGTAGCTAATTCTATTTACCTTACTGCCCCCTAAAAAGATTCACCAGGTTTTTTCACTCTTGTTTTAGTCTTTGATAATGGGTATATGCTTCCAATTATAAGTTTGATAATGTAGAATCCATACTCTAAAGGGACTTACTGAATTTTCATTCTCTCCAAATATATGTGTACATATATATGCCCACGTCTTGTAAAACAAGGCACAGAATCACTTAGCTACTTACAGACACAGTGAACAATTCAATGTGTTTGTTGAAGGCAGTTGAAATAGTGATTATTTCATACTAGGGGCCCAGTGCACTAATTCCTGCACCTTGAAAGGAGCTGTAGACTGCGAGGCTGCAGTGGGCACAGGGGCGAGTCTCAGCCCATCCTCCATGCCCGGCCTGGTCCCTCCAGCTGCAGCCCCCAGTCTTCTCTCTGCCAGTAGCCCCACTCACCACCCTGCTCCCAAGGGCTGACAGCGTGGAGTGACCTGGGCCAGCGCCAGGCTCCAGAAGCAGGTGTAAGCACAGGACGGGACTGCAGCACATGGGAGGAAAGAATTTTCAGTAACCACCTGTCAGGGCCAGCCTGACAGGGTTGAGCCGGGCTGAGGCAGGGAGGTGGGAATTGAGAAAAGAAAGAAAGACAGGAAAGCGGGGTCGGGAGGACCCCAGTTCTTTTGATGAATTGAAGCGAGTTTATTAGCTATACAATCCTATTTATACACAACACATTGAATCGGAGGTCTGTCAAGAGGAATGTATTCTTTGTTCCTTTTAATCTCTGAGGGAGAGATACAGCAGAAGGACAAGTTTTCAGTACAGCATATCTTAGTAAATAGTTATAGACTTCTTGGCAAGCTATGAAAGGCTCTTCTTATTCTACAAATGTTACTCCCATTCTACTGATAATCGCCATTCAAACAAGTCTGGGAAAACTGTGTGGGTAAGGGTCCCAGCCTTGCTAGCCCCTGCAGGTGCAAGGACCTTGCCAGCTTACATCTGGCCCCCAACAGATCCCCCTTCTTTGTTTTTTAGGCGAAGTTCATGTTTCAGTGTCTGACAGTTTTTTATGTGTACATGTCAGCAGTAATATTTTAGTTCTGGATGGTGGACAAATGGTGGCAATGCAGGTCCGACCCTCTCTGGTTTGGTCCTGGGCAACTTGCAGCGATGCACAGCTGCTGACTGCTAGCATGATAAGGCGTCTTCACCATTTTTATTTCTGGACTGCTTTTTTTCTCGTTGTTTTATGAGGCCATTGCTATTCTGTGGCTGGAGTAGTCCTGATAATTCCTCTCTGTTGCAGGAATCCACATGGTCTTGGAGTTGTTTTTTGAAAATATACAAATATATTTTCGACCAAAGGTTAATAAAAGAATTATATTTATAATTTAGACTTGGGATTTTTTTAATTTTTGTCCAAACGATTTTTTTTTGGCTTATTTTGACATCACAGTGTTTTTCATGGGTGTCTTGCTATTAGCATTATAAATGAAAAAATTAATTTTCAAGTAAAAATATTAAAGCAATTAAGGCATTTACTTAACAGGTTATCATTTACTTAACAGGTTATTATTCCACTATTTTTTTTTTTATTTTTTAATATTAGGAGGTTTTAGGAAATTTTTTAGTGTAGTTTTGATAATTTTTTATTTTAATTTTTTGTATAAAAATATGATTGCTTTAGGTTTATAGTATGTTAAGCAATTTGTTTATGAAATGAAAATTTTGGCTAATATTTTATGAATAATTATTTATATTAATTAGTAAAATTTAATTAATTTGAAAATTTGATTATTATTTTATTGTTAAATTTAATATTTTAATAATAATTTTAGTTTATATTGTAAATATTAATGGAAAGGATTATTTTGTATTTTTGAGAAGACCCTGAGCATTTTTGGTGTTAAGCTAGATTTATATATAGGGTAGTTGCTGTTAGCCAAGTTTTTGTTATATGGGTATTGATTTCTGCTGGTTTAAGTTTTTTTTTGTTATTTGGGTTTCGATCTGAGCTGGGCATGGGAAGCACAGCAGCCATGGGGGCAGGAGATTTTTCTTAGAAGGGGCAAGTGTTCAAGCCCCTGCATAGTTGGGGTGGTGAGGATTTTTGCCCCACCTTTGTTGATTTTCAAGTTTTTCTTTGAGGCCCTTTGCGATTGTGCTTGTTTTAGGTTGCCCCTCCCAGAGGGGTTTTATTCGTTGTTGACTAACCAGCCATTCTCCGGGGCCAAGCAGGGTGATGTGAGGTTTAGTTTTGTTTTCTTGGTAGCGTATGCCCTTGTGGTTTTTATGCCTAGTAATTGCTTTTGGATCCCCTTGCCTGTTGGCGGGGCTTCGGCATTGATCATGGGGAATCCAGATTTTTTTTTTAGAGAGGGCCTAGCTTATGCCATTGGGCAAGAGATAGATCCATGGTATTAGCTATTATGAGGCTTTAACTTTAGTATGAACAGAGAGTTTAGGTAACAGCTGTGGGCAATTGGAAGAGAGATCCCCTTGGCAAAAAGGGCAAGAGAGGTCAATATAGAATGCTTAAATGCCTTTCCAGGGGGCCTTCCACACAGTGGAAGGGATAAAATTTTTTTATGTTCTATTAAATTTTTGCCAAACAATTAGTTTGTAAGCTTGTTTGGAATAAATGTTAATATGTTGTTGTAAAATATTAATAATTATTAATGAGCTTTTGTTATTTTAAATTATATTTTAAAATTTTATTGCTGTATTTTAAGAAATATTAAATAAGATAACTTGTTTTGCCCTTTTTTAGAGGTAAAAATTTAAAATATATATTTATTAATATTTATTTTATAAAGCTTTTTATGTGATTTTAAGTATATTAAATTGTTTTTATTAAAAAATTATTCAAGAAAAGAGAATAAACTTTTGAAAACATTTTAGGGCCCATGAAATGTTCTAAAGTTATTCCTTGACTATAGTTTTGAAATTTAACTTGAAAGACTATTAAATATATATGTATATATATAATTTAAAGATTATATATTTTTTATAATTATTAAGAGATATTAATTAAATTAAAACTGTTTTTTGTATTTAAAAATTTTGGTTGGGATTATAGAATTTATTTTTTTTTTTAATTAGATAAATGTTGAAATTTTATTATAATTATATGATTTTTTCCAATTTATGTAATTAGAACTTTAGACTTTTAGCTGGCAAGTTAAATATTTAGTATTTCTTAATTAGTAATATTTTTAAGAATAAACTTTAAAAATATCTGACATAATCAATAGATTTAATTTTGTTCTTTAGATTTTTTATGAGGGACATTTAGATTAATATTTTAGTATTTTGTTATTTTAGAATATTTAATTCAATTTAGTAAATTTTTAAGCCTTGGGGTGCCATTCATTGAAAACAGGTAATTATTAAAATGCAAATTAGTTACATTTTTTCTATCAAGGAGGGGAAACTGGGAAGCAAGCCTTTTTTTTAAAGTTGTCACTGGCAGGAAATTTTTGGCCTACCTGCTCTGTTGGGGGAAGGGAGGCTAGCCCTTCCTTTATTAGAAACTGCTTTGGGAAGCCAGCCTTAATTAAAGGGCGTAGCCATTTTTTACCTGGGCTACTTAGATTTTTATAATTAGTATATTTTAATAATTTTTGAGATTTAAATTTAATTTATTATTTTAAGGCATATTTTTTAGCAAATTTTTTTAATAGAGACAATTTTATTGACTTTTCTTTTTGGCCTTGAAATTAACCTTTTAATATTTTTTATTAGTATTTAAAAACTGTTTTTTATTATGGGAATGCCAATCCTGTTGCTAGAATTTAGCCAGTATTTTTTTTTTCTTTGGGTTAAATTTTGCTATTTTTATTAGGAAATAATTAGTCTTGGGTTTTATTTTGTATATTTGTAAAGAGATTTCAGCTCAAAACTCTATTTAAATGTCCAAAATTGGACGATGCGCGCCTTAGTTCCAAGCTAGTTTTCTCTTTACACGTGTACAGAAATTCCAGACTTATTTTTAAATTTCAGATTCGGTGGCATTTGCTATAGCTGTATCAGAAATGGAAGGAAATCATTATTTTTTTTCTATGTGGGAGGTTTTAAATCTAATGATATTTTGTTTATTTCAGTAGGCAAGGGCAGCACCCAGGGCAGACAGAATGTCTTATCCTATGGATCCAAGGTCCGGCCCGGCACTTCCGGGGGCTGCTCGGAATAGCTCTTGTATCTGTTTTGCTCTCTGGGGCGGGCTGGGTGCTGTGCAGCCTGCTGGCCTTGAGACGGCATAAGGACAGGAGGGTAAATAGACAATGCCCCTGTTATTTGCCTTGGTTGGGCTGGCCCCTTTTGGTAGTTTCCCGACTGGTGTTGAGGCAAAGAATTTCCCTGGATATCTGTCTTAGATTTATACTCATTTGCCCAATGTTTTCCTTTTTTACATTTAGGGCATAGTCCAGGTTGTTTGGGATCTCTGCCATTTCCTTTATTAATCCCTTTATTAGAAGGACACTGTTTTGCCATGTGTCCTGTTTCTCCACAAGTGTAACACTTGTGTGTTTGACTTTTCCTTGGAACTGGTGCTGCACAAGGCAGCGGAGAGCGGCGGGAACGGCCCCCGCGGCTTCTCTTTTTCTTGCCAAGAAGCTTTAATAATTCTAAAAAGGATTTCAACACATCCTTTATATCATTGCCCTCTTCAGTTTCAGCAGAAAAATATTCTTCCTCCTTTCTTGCCTGAACAATATCTGTATTATTATTATGACAAAGAGCAGCAGCTTCCTTAAAATCCTCCTTATCTTGAGGAGTTAAATTGTCTTTAAAAGTTACATTATTTCTTTTTAATATACTGTCTTTTTTAGACACCTGTTTTGTGCTATTACACTGCTTTTTTTTTTGTTCTGGCTTAAGAGACGGTTGATTATGGTCATGCGTGGGATTTAAATAATCCCGTATTAAATTTGATAAGGAAATGCAGACCTTCTGAATGAATTTTAAAAAATTTTCTACTTGCTTGTCATTAACCTTAGTTCCTCTACTATTGAACATAAACTTTAACATTTGCCCATAAAGGGCATTTTCTCTAGATTCTAATTGCCCCATGCTTTACTCCCGATTATCAAAAAATTGCTCCTCCGTTACCTTAATGAGTGCACTCTTTATCCGGAGGAGATCCTTACGTCGTCTCTCCAAGCCTGACGGAGTTCCTCACCTTCTTTTTCCCAGTTCCTCAGTCCCTGTTCGGGCGCCAGATCTGTCAGGGCCAGCCTGACAGGGTTGAGCCGGGCTGAGGCAGGGAGGTGGGAATTGAGAAAAGAAAGAAAGACAGGAAAGCGGGGTCGGGAGGACCCCAGTTCTCTTGATGAACTGAAGCGAGTTTATTAGCTATACAATCCTATTTATACACAACACATTGAATCGGAGGTCTGTCAAGAGGAATGTATTCTTTGTTCCTTTTAATCTCTGAGGGAGAGATACAGCAGAAGGACAAGTTCTCAGTACAGCATATCTTAGTAAATAGTTATAGACTTCTTGGCAAGCTATGAAAGGCTCTTCTTATTCTACAAATGTTACTCCCATTCTACTGATAATCGCCATTCAAACAAGTCTGGGAAAACTGTGTGGGTAAGGGTCCCAGCCTTGCTAGCCCCTGCAGGTGCAAGGACCTTGCCAGCTTACATCTGGCCCCCAACAACCACCAAAGGCTTGCCCCGATGACAGCAACCAGCACCCCGCCTTCGTCTGGTGCCCCCACTAACCTGCTACTCCATCCCACAGTGGCCAACGCCCTTTTGATCTATTTGCATATTAGCCTTTTATTATATAGGATAACTCATACTAGACCAACATGTCTCATTACTTCTTTCTCTCCTCACAAGTCTGTTGTTCCATCCCTCTCATTAACCTTATATAAAAGCATTACAACCTTCAGCATGACAAAATGAAAAATAAAATCATTTCCTTCTTTTCAATCTAGGCACACTATGACTGACCATTATCAATAGCAACCCAAAGAGAACAAAAATCATGAAAATTTTATGGAAATAGGAAAATCAAGTCACAAGGATTCTCAAGGCTGTCCTAAAACATGTACACCAGGATTGCAGGGGTCCAGATGAGAAAATCATTCTGGACTTTATTGGTCAAGAAGACCATCATCAGAGTCTCATAGTAAATATTGTCCAGCCTAAGGCATGAATTCATTTTAGAAACAAATGAAAACATTATTGACGGGGGAATTACAGGGCACATTTCTCACTGAATTTCCATAGAACTCCTCTAGATATTTGAAATCATTTCAAAGGAAAAACAGAAATAACACATTGTCATTGTAGGTAATAATGTTAAATCATACATATAAGCTTAATTTTCCTCAGATCTACTCGGTAACACGTATAACTGATAAAGGTTGGTAATCATTGTAGAGTGAGAAACCTTACAAAACACAAACAAAAAAAGACAAACATTCCGGGATGGAAATACATGGAGGACATGAACAGGCACTTCACAGAAGTAGAAATGGCCAATAACATATCAAGGATGGCAAAGGTCCTGATTTCAGGTAAAGGTAAACTGAGTCAGTAAATTGTTACCCACGGAATATTTACCAAGCATAGGAATCTATGAGGGAAGAGGCTGCCTTGGCTGCCAGAAAGTACTCACCTAGAGGGCCCAAGCTGCCCGTGGGGGAGGAGGCTTTGAGTCCCTGGACACAGAAGCTGGCAGCGGCCTTCCAGTGCAGCAGAAGGCCAGAGCAGCTACTTCCTGGGCCACTTGGCACCCAAGCCTCCAGGTCCCGAGGTGAGACTCAGCGCTCAGCAGGCTGTAGTGCTTCTGAGCTGGGCGAGCACCCACAGCTGCAGCCGACAATGGTGTCCTTGCTAGTCCTTGGCTGGAGTGGGCTCCACTGCCCATTGTTCAGGGCCTGGCAGCAGCCTGTGCAGGCTGCCTTGGCATTGTGGACTACGACGCAGTAGGAAGCAGCTAATTGGTCCCCTAGGCACTGAGTGACTCTGCATGAGTCCTCCAGGCCAGGGTCTTAATAGGAGGGTGAGTAGGGATTGGGGGGAGGGGCACCTCCCAGTACCTGTTCCTGTGCCTGATCTGTTCTGCCTGGAGCTCCTGCCCCATGCTCCCCCCTGACGTCAGCCAAACCCTCTAGACCCAGGTTGCTCCCTGGCCAGCTGCCTGTTGCTCAGACAACATTCCCATTTGCTACCTGGTCAAGATGCCTCCCTCAGGGCTGGTGCTGGCCCACCAGCCTCTCCTGTTGGCCAGCGTCACATGTTTCAAGGGCCAAAACGCAATCTACCACTATGACGCTGGGCCTTGCCATGGCTGGGTCTTCGCTCTGCTCCCTCCAGCTGCGTGGATGGCAGGGTGCTGGCTTGTAACTGGAGTCCTGGCTGCCTGCAGAGGCCGAAAGTGTTGAAGATCGCTGCAGGGCTGGGCCTCTCGGACAGTGGCACCCTGTTGCCCTTGGATACCTTCAGACTTGCAAACCTTGGAGCAAAGCCTTCCCTGGCTTCTCAGCCACCTCAAGCGCCCCTTCCTGTAGTTGCTGAGCACAGGAGAGAAAGTGTCTATCACTGAATAAACCACAATAAGCAATTCCCAGATTTTGGGTCACCCCACCCCTAGAGGCCACAAGTGCGGGTGGGAATGTGTTGTGTGCCTCATGCCCTACACATCCCTTTGAAACGTTTGGAACTAAGAGATGCCGAGAGCCTAAAATTCTTTGGACAGGCGATCCCAGAAAGCTGTGAAGATACTGCTGTCTGTCAGCAGCCCAAGAGTTAGACTCTTTAACAGTCCAGCATGTTATGGGGCCTCGTGGCACATTAGCAGTGGCTGCCTGCAGTCTTCCCCGAGTGGCTCAGCCTCTGCAGAGAAGTTCCCTTCACCACATCCATCGCCTACCAAACTGAAGGCGTCTGCAGGACACGGAGCTACCTGCCATCCAGAGGGGATGAGTGGGTTAGGAGGCTTTGCAGCTCTTTCCTTGTTCATCTCCCCCACCAAGGAAGGCAGGACCCATTCGACCAAGGGCCATCTGCATCTTCCCTTCTAAGGAATTGGATTTTTTGTCTCTGGTGCACATAAGGTGCAATCTTCCTGACACCACTAAGTGGATTTTTAGCCTATAAGTCTGAAAGGACCACAAGCTCCTCTGCAGCTCTTTACTAGCATTTTCCAACCCCCATGGACTGATTTGAATACTTATTTTCCCTGAGCCATTGTCCATCTCACCTCACTTTCCTGCCTTCCACCACTCTTGGATGAATGGATGCTGCAATTCTAGGTGTTATAATTTGTGGACCTGTTATTTTTGTTGTTTTCTGTGAGGCACATATATTGGATGTGGGAGGTAAAGAAGCACCTCCGTTTTTCCTGGTCACTGCCTTTATAGCTATTACTATCTTGTTTCTTGTCACTCAGGTTAGGTTTTGGTCTCTTGCTCCACTGCAAAAAAATAACACAAAATAAATTCTGAAAACATGGAACAGGAAGAAAGACCACATGGCCATATCTGCAGGGTTTTGTGGAGTGATTTTTCTTCCCCTTGAAGGGAAAAGGCTTTTTCAACTGGTACATTTGAAGTTGCCCAACTATAAGAGGTACCAATTTGGGATGAGTGCTACTGCAATACAGAATGCTCAGCTGAAACTTATTGGTCTACAACTTACTGTTGGCCACCATCGAATCTGTCTGGGGTTTCAAAGGAATATTGGGTGCTGCAAATAAGAACCAAAGGGGTAAATTTATTAAATCCATAAACCTGTGATTGGTTACTCTTTTCTTGCAACTTTAAAGAAACTAAAAATGGGGGAAGGAGCAGGTGTCAAAAAGGTGTCCAATTTTAAATTTTGAAATATATTTTCATTTATTTCAGAGAGGAAGGGAAAGAGAGAGATAGAGACAACATTGATCGGCAGCCTCCTACACATCCCTTACTGGGGATGGAGTCTATAACCCAGGCATGTGCCTTTGACCTGAAGTAAACTTGATACCTTTAGTCCACAGGCTAATGCTCTATCCACAGAGACAAACCAGCTAGGGCACTTGTCCAATTTTAAAATATCACAATTAAACATAAGCTAGTTTCAATCAATCTATCTATCAATCAATAAATATTGTGTGTGTATCTTCATGTGGAATATAATAACTATGACAAGAACAGTATGACATGTCTTTGTGTCACCATCATTGCCTACTTATTCATCTACCTTTTGCTTTTTCCATTTGTGCTCCAAATGCTATGACAGTTTTTACTTTCAGGTGGAGGATTTATATTTTAGCTTCCTGACCGATTTCTCTTTGTACATAAGCATGAGCCATGGTAAAAGGGATCAGCCATTGGAAAAGAAAAGGACATACAGAAAGCGAAGAGACATATGAAAACATGCTCAAAGTCACTAATCATCTGAGAGATGCAAATCATAACAACAATGAGGTATCATCTGACACCTGCCAGAATGGCTATCATCAACAAATCAACAAACAGCAAGTGCTCGAGAGGATGCGGAGAAAAAGGAATGCTGTGGAAAACAGTATGGTGTTTCCTCAAAAAAATTAAAAATGGAACTGCCATTTAACGCAGAAAAACCAATGAGAAAGGTTCTATGCATCCCTATGATCATAGCAGCACAACTTACCATAGCTAAGATTTGGAAACAGCCTAAATGCCCATCAGCAGATGATTGGATTAGAAAACTGTGGTACATCTACACAATGGAATACTATGCCGCTGTAAAAAAAGAAGGAATTCTTACCATTTTCAACAGCATGGATGGAACTAGAGAGCATTATGCTAAGTGAAATAAGCCAATAAGTGAAAGATAAATACACATGATCTTATTCATTTGTGGAATATAAAGGATATTATACACTGATGAACAAAAATAGATACAGAGGCAAAGAAGCATCGAACAGACTGTCAAACTACAGCTGGAAGGCAGGGGAGGGTGGGTGAAGGTAAGAGATCAACTTGTATGCATGCATATAGGCATAACCAATGGACGGAAGACACTAGGGGTGGGGGTAGGGGCATGTGCCAGGCTGTAGGGGAGGCTGGGAGGAGATCAATGGGGGGGGAAAAAGGAGACATAGGCACTACTATTTGTAATACTTTAAACAATAAAGTTAAATTTTAAAAAAAGATAAAAGAATCATGTTCCCACCAGGATGCCTATGAAGTGATTTCAGTTCTGCTGTTGCTACAGATGAGTGGTCACTTCAGCCCTGGGAGTTGTGGAAAGGTGCTGGTGTGGCCCACAGAATACAGCCACTGGATCAACATGAAGACCATCCTGGATGCACTTGTCCAGAGAGGTCATGAAGTGACTGTTCTGACATCTTCAGCTTCAATTCTTGTTGATCTCAATAAGCCATCTGCTATTCAATTTGAGGTTTTTCCTACATCTTTAACAAAAGATGATATGGTTTCTTTTTTCATGCAGTTGATCAATAAATGGACATAAGATCTGCCAAAAGATACGTTTTGGACACATTTTTTACTAATGCAAGAAATGTTTGAGAAGGTTCTGACTTTGTTGAAAAACACTGTAAAGATTCTGTTTTTAATAAGAAACTTATGAGAAAACTACAGGAATCAAGGTTTGATGTCGTTCTTGCAGATGCCGTTGGAGCATGTGGTGAGCTGCTGGCTGAACTACTTAAAATACCTTTTGTGTACAGTCTCCATGTCTCTCCTGGCTATAAAATTGAAAAGAATAGTGGAGGACTGCCATTCCCTCCATCCCAAGTACCTGTTGTCTTTTCAGAATAAAGTGACCAAATGACATTCCTGGAGAGGGTAAAAAATATGGTCTATGTGCTCTATTTTGACGTTGCCTGCAATTGTTCCCAGAAGAAGTGGGATCAGTGTCTGAATGAAGTACTAGGTAAGCTATGTTTTTCCTTGGTAGCATGAAGTCCTAATTTTCCTAGTGCTTTGGAAGATTAGTTGGTATAAATATTGAGAGGAATTTGTCTTTTATAAGTGAAATGATTAAATATTCTCTAATAATAAAGGCATAATATGCTAATTAGACCAGACAGCCAAATGACCTTCTGGATGTCATTCCAGACGACCTTCCAGACAACGTTGGGGCTGTGAGGGCCAAGCCCCTTGCACAAATTTTGTGCATTGGGCCTCTAGTAATATATAATGATCTTTTAACCTCACAAACACAGGGAGTGTGTTCCCCCCAAAAAATGTATACAAACTTGTTTCTGAGAGCTCAATTGATATTTCTTTCTTTTCAGATTATCCCATTGGAGTTAATAATGATTCAGTGTGTCTATATTTGTGGGACACCCTATATTACAGAAATGCTTTAATTATAAGGTTAGTTTCAACCCTGAGTACACTAGTATGGGATACTCCAGGAAGTTAGAGACCCCAAATTAAAGCATTGAGGAGTTCCATCAGCAATCACATACCCATTCTTCTTTCTTTTTTTGTCATAGGCTTCATTTTTTAGAAGAGTGTTAGGTCCACAGCAAAATTAAGTAGAGATTTCCCATATATGCCCTGCCTCCTTGTTGTCAACATTCCCCAGAAGAGAAGTATATTTGTTACAATTGATGAAACTATATTGAGTTATTATTATGATGTAAAGTCCATAGTTTATAATATGGTTCACTCTTGGCATTGTATATTCTGTGATTTTTGGACAAATTTATAATGTATGTATCCACCATTATAGTATTGTAAAGAGTAGTTTAACTGCCCTACAAATCCTCTGGGCAGTGGCTCTGTCCATTTATCCTACATATCAATTTTACTATAATTTTTTTCTTCAATAAATGCATTAGAAATTTCACTAAATATGTTCATCAAAGCACAAATGTAGATTGAGGAGTTACATATTTTTAGCACAATGTCTATAGACCATTGGGGAAATTGTTGCCATTTGTTTCTCTTCAGTTTTCTTATTTAAAAATTAAACTGTTTTGCCATACTAACTGAAGGAGTCTTTGACAATGGAGAAATATGAGTCTGTCTCAGATAGGAACCTATAACTCACAGTTTTTAATGATTACATTGCTTCACTAAGGGCTTATAAATCATCTGTTTTAAAGGCCTAAAATCTTGTTGAAGGGTTGATAATCAAGTTAAAAGTCTATATTTTTTGAAAACTGTATTTCTCCATTACAGACAAAATTAAGGGTGAGCACATCTATTTCCATACTTTATGACAGCTTTCCAATTTTTTTGGCAAATATTTTTAACTCACATACAAATATTGTTAAGCTCCTAACATGAACCAAAGGCAATAGTGGCCATACTCTCAAAGATCTCACAATTTACTTGTAAAATCTAGAAATGAGGGAAAAGCTTGCTAAATTGTAGAATCTAGACTGAATATTCTAGGGAAAGGCATTTCTGTGTGTATGGTAGGGTTGATTGACTAAGGAGTTGAAATCACTGCTTACATTTGCATTCGTTAATTTTGAAGCTTTACGGAATAAACAAATGCATACTTAATTCTTTAGTGCTTAAATAAATGTTTATGATTCAGAATGTACTGAGGTGATATTAGAGATAAAAGTCTGAATAAATAATGTGTGTGCATATACTGTATTTTCAAGCCAATCACTTTATTTGTATTTTTTATTTTTATTTATTCATATTTATTTTTTAAATGTGTTTTTATTAATTTCAAAGAAAGAAGATGGACAGGGAGAGAGAAAAATATTGATGTGAGAGAGAAACATTGATCAGTTGCCTCTTGTGCAGGGACCTGTGTTCTCACCGGGAATCTAATAGCAACCTTTCAGAGCACAGTACGACCCTCAACCAACTGCGCCACACTGGCCAGGGCTAAGACAATCACTTTTTTAAAAATAATTTTTCTTAAATTTTATTAACATAAATATCGTGCAAGCATATATGGTACAGGGGGTCATAAGAAAATTTTCTTTTTTAAAATTCTTTATTGTTTAAAGTATTACATATGTCTCCTTTTTCCCGCATTGACCTCTTGCTGGCCACCCCAACCCTCAGAACATGCCCTCACCCCTCCTAGTGTCTGTGTCCACTGGTTATGCTTATATGCATGCATACAAATCCTTTGGTTGAGCTTTTACTTCCCCCCATCCACCACCCCCCACCTTCTCTTCTGAAGTTTGATGGTCTGTTCGATGCTTCTCTGTCTCTGGATCTATCTTTGTCCATCAGTTTATGTTGTTCATAATATTCCACAAATGAGTGAAATCATGTGATATTTATCTTTCTCCAACTGACTTATTTCACTTGGCATAATGCTCTCCAGATCCATCCATGCTGTTGCAAATGATAAGAGTTCTTTCTTTTTTAAAGCAGCGTAGTATTCCATCATGTAGATGTACCACCATTTTTAAATTCACTCATCTGCTGATGGGCACTTAGGCTGTTTCCAAATCTTAGCTATTATAAAATGAACATAGTGGTGCATATGTCCTTTCTTATTGGTGTTGTTGATTTCTTGGGATATAATCCTAGAAGTGGTATTACTGGTTCAAATGGGAGTTCCATTTTAATTTTTTGAGGAAACGCCATACTGTTTTCCACAGTGGTTGCACCAGTCTGCATTCCCACCAGCAGTGCATGAGGGTTCCTTTTTCTCCACATCCTTGCCAGCACTTGTCGTTTGTGGATTTGTTGATGATAGCCATCCTGACAGGTGTGAGATGGTATCTCATTGTTTTGATTTGCATCTCTTGGATGATTGGTGACTTTGAGCATGTTTTCATATATCTCCTGGCCTTCTATATGTCCTCTTTCAAAAAGTGTCTATTTAAGTCCTTTGCCTATTATATGATTGGATTGTTTATCTTCCTTTTGTTAACATATATGAGTTCCATATAAATTTTGGAGATTGGCCCTTATAGGGTATGACATTGGCAAATATGTTCTTCCATGCACTGGGCTTTCTTGTTGTTTTGTTGATGGTTTCTTTTGCTGTGCAGAAGCTTTTTATTTTGTTTGTTTTCTTCTTAGTTTTCATTGTCATAGGAGCTGTATTGGCAAAGATATTGCTATGACCTGTCTGATATTTTGCTGCCTATATATTCTTCTAAAATTTTTATGGTTTCATGTATTTTTTTCTCTTTTTGCTTTTTCCCCTTCTGAAAGACCCACTACATTATCCGAGTTAATGAAAAGCATAAATATGGTTTATTCGAACCTATTAGGATTTTGAATTCCCTCGCCCACCCTTGCCACATTTTGAATTTGTTGGAGGCCTCCACCACAAACCTGCTAAGCCAAAACTGCTCATGTTTTTTCTACTTTGATTATTTTGCACTTTCAGTAGCAATGATTCTGTGTTCTTCATTCCGAATTTCTGACCACACGGTGAGAGATGTGGGAATCTGGGTCAAGTGACAATTAGAAAATCATACATTTTATACTATTTCAAGAATCTGAATGTCATTATCATTACCAAATAAATAATTATACTTGGGAGACTTTGGAAATAGGGTCAGTTAAATTAAGTTCTTTACTGTTGAATATATAAGAAAGTGTCAATCATTCATTCAAAGAACATTCTTAGAGTGACTAGCATAGTCCAGAGATAAGTGCTGGATAAGAGAGAAATAGTGAAAACACAATTTCTATGCATAAATGCCTAACATTCTACTTGGAAAGATAGACTATAAGTAATAAAAATTGTGTGAAGAGTAGTATAATAGGGAAGATCACAATGCTAAACAATATCCCGCAGGGATTATAGAAAATATTTCATATAATTGATAATTAAGTGGGACCTGAATGCTGTGTACTAATAGCAGATGGAGTGGGAATAAAGGAAGACACAAAAGGTAATGCCAGAAAAATAATAATGACAATTCCCAAGAAGTCCAAGTTTAGTCTATCAGGAAGAGGCTGAATAAAGAGGCAGATGATGCTGGAGAAGTAAATTAGAGATAATTAATTATAAGAATTTTGAAGAATCTAATGAAAGTATTCAGGAGCCAATGACAAGGGGAAAAGTGAGTAAAAGGGCAGAGATATGATCAGATTCTCTTTTTCACAAAGCCCTCAAGATGCAGTCTCTGGATTGAATTGCATAGGGACAAGAGTGGAAAGACAGACAAAGAGGAGGCTGTTGTGAGAATTCCAGCAACAAATAATGAAAAACTACACATTAAAGATGTGAAGAAATCTACTCTTATAGTTATAATATCAACCTCATATTTCTATTCAGTATAAAACATACTTTATATGTATAATAGAGGTCCAGTGCACGAATTCATGCACCAGTGGTGTCCCTTGGCCTGGCCTGAGGGATCGGTCCAAAATCGGCTCTCCGACATCCCCCGAGGGGTCCTGGATTGCGAGAGGGTGCAAGCAAGGCTGAGGGACCCCACCAGTGCATGATCAGGGCCGGGTAGGGGAACAGGAGGTTGGCCAGCTGGGGAGGGTCCACAGGAGGGCTCCAGGGCATGTCCGGCCTATTTCACTCAGTCTGAATGGGCCAGATCCCAGCAGCAAGCTAACCTACCAGTTGGAGCATCTGCCTCCTGGTGGTCAGTACACATCATAGCGATGGATGACTGGTCAACTATCTGCCCTCTGGGGGTCAGTGCATGAGCAGCCTTACCATATCGTTAGCATATTACACTTTGATTGGCTGAACAGATGACCGGATGAGTGGACACTTAGCACATTAGGCTTTTATTATATAGGACTAGAGGCCCAGTGCACAGATTTGTGCACCAGTGGGGTCCCTCAGCCTGTCTATGCCCTCTTGCAATCCGGAACCCCTCGGGGGATATCAGATAGCCGTTTTGGGCCTGATCCCCACAGGTCCAATTGAGACAGGAGGGAGCCTGATCCTGTACATTGAGCGTCTGTCCGCTGGTGATCAATGCACATCACAGAGACCAGTTGACTGGTCATTTGGTCACTTAGGCTTTTATATATATAACTCATATTTACTAATTTTAATCCATGTTTCAGGCTATAATAGTCTCATGTTTAACTTATCAATACACATTTTTAATCAGTTTCTCTTCTTTTAAGCTCTTGCTTTTGTATGTTTAGCTGCCAGAATTATTTGCTAAAGAAAAAATTTGATCTTCTGATTTTGCTTCTTTAAAATTTGGGTAAATAACATTTGCCTATAAATTAAAATTGAAACCATTCTACACTACCTATTGTCTCATATTTCAATCTAACTTTCTTCAATAACCTACTTCCCACAACTTTCTCTGTGATCCATACACACTGGAATGTTTCTCATTCCTCTACTCATTGGCCACACTCTGCCTAGATCCTACCAAGGCTTTCATCTCACCTCATATGTCATCTGTTTTACTACAGTTGTTTCCAATTATTCCATAAAGGATTATGTTTTTTCTCTGGAATTCTGAACACCCTGTACTAGTCATAAGACTCTTATCCAAGCAAATTACTTGCTATTTCACATAGGGAAAATGATGTAGAATATGTTTTGACGTAAACCACTTGCCACCTTCAAACTCAGAGTGGAATGGATGTTGGTGTGTGTGTGTGTGTGTGTGTGTGTGTGTGTGTGTGTGAAAGAGAGAGAGAAAGAGAGAGAGAGAGGGAGAGATTAACTTTAGGCGGTTCCTATTTGTTATTTTCCTTATTCCAAATCTGGAATTTGAAATAATTTTTCCCAGATATCTTTTTTATTTCTGTTTTATCCCCCCAATAAACATTAACCTTGCTTATAATGCAAAAACGTTTCCTTTTAAAGTTAATTTTTAACTTATTATTTTTTTTTATTGCCTTTTGGTCTCTGCACTAGGCAGACACACCCTAAAACCTCTGCAGAGCAGTGTGTGACGGAGCTGCTGTCATGTTATCCAAGAAGTGGGCTTTGGCGGTTCTGCTGCTGCAGCTCTGTAGTGCTGGCTGTGGGTTCTGTGGAAAGGTTCTGGTATGGCCGGTTGACATGAGCCATTGGCTTAATATAAAGACCATTCTAGAGGAACTCACAAAGAACGGACATGAGGTAACCGTGTTGACTTTTCCACATACTAAGCTCATTGACTACAGGAAACCTTCCTCACTGAACTTCGAGGTATTACATTCAGAATATCCGAAAGAATTAGCAGAGAAAGCACAAGACAAATTTCTGGATGTAATTTTGAATGACTTGCCAAACTTAACACCCTGGCGATCAACAATAAGATTGAATGATGTTTTGATTGAAGTAACTGAAAATTTAAAAACCCTGTGTGAGAATGCAGTCTACAATCGGACACTCATGAAGAAGCTCCAGGAAACCAACTACGATGTAATGCTCATAGACCCTGTCTTGCCCTGTGGAGAGCTGGTGGCTGAATTGCTTGCAGTCCCTTTTGTGCTCACATTAAGAGTGTCTATGGGAGGCATGAAGGAGAAACACTGTGGGAAACTTCCCACTCCACCTTCCTATGTTCCTGTTCAGATGGTGGGACTTACTGACCGAATGACCTTTCTGGAAAGAGTAAAAAATACAGTGCTCTCCGTTTTCTTTGACTTATGGATCCGGGATTATGACATTCATTTTTGGGACCAGTTTTACAGTGAAGCATTAGGTAAGACATTTTGTTTTTTATTTTGAACTTGTTATCAGAAGAAATTTAGAAATCTAAGTGAATGAAATCTAAGTGAATGAAAGGAATACATTTTAAAATATCTGTCTTACATTTAAAACTTTACCAGTAACAGTAATCAAATTGTTATCAAAAACTAAGCGGAAATGGGAACAAAAAATCTCTTGCCATGGTTACTCTGTCTTTATAGTCATCAAACCGCTTCTCATAAGACAACTTGATACTTGTTAGGAATGTTTGTCATATTTGGATATTACATAAATATAGTACATTGAGTTTCCATATTAGAGGAAGTTATAGCTATTCTTGGTGAAGACAGTATAATGTTTATCCTAAGAGCAAGATAACCTACATATCTGATATCAGTAATGAGTTAAAATATGGTTATCAACAAATATATTCTATTTAATCCATCTGTATCCACTTCAAAGATTTTTAATAATTAGTGATGATTACACTCAATCTTATACCATTTTTACTAGAACAGGGTGTCAACCTTTTTTTTTTTTACTTTATTGTTGAGTGTATTACAAATGTTGTCTCCTTTATTCCTTCTATGCTCCCAACTGCCCAGTTCCTTCTGTGCCTAGGGCCTTCACCATCCCAATATCTGTGTTCATGGACAATGCATATCCTATATAAAAGGCTAATATGAAATTGTCCCCTTGGGAGTTCAAAGGACCTGGAATTCGCCGCACGCTATGACATGGGCTGACCACCAGGGGGTGGCGTGGAACAAAGGCAGACCCCATCCAGCAACCAGAAGATCCCAATCGACCCTGAGTACTCGCCAGGGATAAGAACCCTACCCGTGCACAAATATACACAAGTTCTTTGGTTAAACTCTTCCCACAGCCCCACTCCCCCCTTCCCTGTAAGATTCATCAGTCTGGTTCATGTTTCCAAACATCTTGTTATATTTTATTCATCAATGTATTGCGTACATTAGTTTCCACATATAAGTGATACCATGTGATATTTGTCTTTCTTTGACTGGCTTATTTTGCTTAGCGTAATCACCTCCAGGTTCTTCCATGCTGTCTCAGATGATAATAGGTCCTCCATTTCTACAGCTGCATGATATTCCACTGTGTAAATGTACCACAGCATTTTTATCCATTCCTCTACTGATGGGCACTTGGGTTGTTTCCATATCTTACCTATTGTAAATAACAATGCTATGAACATAGTGGTGCATACATTCTTTCTGATTGGTGTTTTGGTATTCTTAGGATATATTCTTAGAAGTGGGATCACTAGATCAAATAGCAGTTATACTTTTAATTTTTTGAGGAAATTCTACACTTGTTTGTTGATTTATTGATGGTAGGCATTGTGGCAGGTATGAGATGATAGTTCATTGTCATTGTTATTTGTATTTCTCTGATGATTAATGATGTTGAGCATTTTTTTATGTATCTTGGCCATTTATGTGTCCTCTTTAGAAAAGTATCTATTCATGTCCTCTGCCCAACTTTTTAATTGGTTATTTGTCTTGTTTTTGTTGAGTTGTATGAGTACTTTATACATTTTGGAAATTAACCCCTCATCTTGTATATCACTGACAAATATGTGCTCCCATACAATGGGCTCCCTTTACATTTTTATACTGGTTCCTTTTGCTGTGCAAAAGCTTTTAATTTGATGTAGTTTCATTTGTTTATTTTTTTTTCTGTTTTTCGTGCCCTAGGTTATGTATCCATAAATGGATTGTTACATGAGATGTCTGATAATTTGCTGCCTATGTTGTCTTCTAGGATTTTTACAGTTTCATGAATTACATAAAAATCTTGTATTCATTTTGAGTTTACTCTTGTGTATGATATAAGTTGGTGGTCTAGTTTTTACTGTTCTGCATGTACCTGTCTAATTTTCCCAACACCATTTATTGAAGAGACTGTCTTGACTCCACTGTATGCTCTTGCCTCCTTTGACAAATATTCATTGAGCATAATGGCTTAGGTCAATTTTTGGGTTCTTTTTCTGTTCCATTGATCTATATGTCTGTACTTGTGCCAGAACCAGGCTGTTTTGATGAGCTTTGTAATATAACTTGATATCTGGTATTGAGATCCTTCCAACTTTGTTCTTCTTTCTCAAGATTACTGCAGCTATTTGACATCATTTTTTATTTCATACAAATTTTTGGAATATTCATTCTAGATCTGTGAAATATGTCAGTGATATTTTAATAGGGATTGAATTGAATGTATAGATTGCTTTAGATAGTATGGAC
The DNA here is from genome assembly GCF_964212035.1 of Myotis nattereri. Taxonomy (NCBI): domain Eukaryota; kingdom Metazoa; phylum Chordata; class Mammalia; order Chiroptera; family Vespertilionidae; genus Myotis; species Myotis nattereri. The sequence continues at coordinate 187,842,921 of NC_138075.1, forward strand.
ATTTTAATTATGTTAATTGTACCAATCCATGAACATGGTATGCTCTTCCACTTGTTTATATCTTCTTCTATCTCTTTTATCAATGTCTTATAGTTTCCTGAGTACAGTTGTTTTACTTTTTTGGTTAAGTTTATTCCTAAGTATCTGAAATTTTTTCTTGCAATGATAAATGGAATTTTTTTTTAGTTTCTCTTTCTGATAGATCATTATTGGTGTATAAAAATACCATTGAGCCTGGCCAGTGTGGCTCACTGGTTGAGCGTTAACCTATAAAGCAGGAGCTCACAGTTCCATACCCAGTCAGAGCACAAGCCCAGGTTGCAGGCTCCATCCACAGTAGGGGGTGTGCCAGAGGCAGTAGATCAAGGATTCTCTCTCATCATTGATGTTTCTTTCTCTCTCAATCCCTCTTCCTACTTCTAGTAAATCAATATATATTGAAGAAGAGTAGTTAAAGAAGACATCCCTGTCTTATACTTGTTCTTAAGGGAAATGGTTTTAGTTTTTGCCAACTGAGTATGGTGTTGACTGTACATTTGTCATATATGGCCTTTATTATGTCAAGGTGTGATGCCTCTAGTCCCACTTTGCTGAGAGTTTTTATCAAAAATGGTGTCAGATTTTCTTCAAACACTTTTCTGCATCTATTGATATAATCATGTGCATTTGTATTTCAATTTGTTCATGTATTGTATCTTGTTTGTTGATTTGTGAATATTGTACAGCCTTGCATCCCTGGAATAAATCCCAGTTGGTCATGGTGTATGATCTTTTTAATATGTTGCTGAGTCTTATTTGCTAATATATGTTGAGTATTTGGACAGGTTCATCATGGCTGGTCATTGAAAAGATTCCTAGGATACTTTATATTTCTTGGGGGAATGCTACACAAAAACCTGAAAAAGTAATTAGAAAATCCTAAAAGACTTTGTGTCTTGAGCAGTTAAAGAGAACCACTAATCAATAGGTTGATATACACCTAATCAACTTATTTTTCATCTTTGCCTTTTCTGCTTAAAATGCTTTTATTTGCAATTTCATACACTTAGCTGAGAGCTGAATCAATCAACTCAGAAAGGTTTCTACTTCAGCTATCTTTGAGAAGCACAAACAAGAACAAACAAAAGATCATATCTCACACTAAATATATGATCTAATCTACTTCACTGAATATCACATTGTTTTACAGAACTAATGTTCAAAGAAACCAACTTAAGAAAACCTTTGAGCCTGGCTAGTGTGGTTGATCTATGAACCTGGAGGTCACGGTTAGATTCCAGGTCATGGCACATACCTGGGTTGCAGGCTAGATCCCCTGTGTGGGGCATGCAGGGGGCAGCAAATCAATGATTCTCTCTTATCACTGATGTTTCTTCTCTCTTGATCACTCTCCCTCTTTGAAATCAATAATAATGTATCTTTTAAATCCTTTTATATACCCATGATTTAAACTCAAATGTAATGATTTGCTATAATTAGTTAACTCTATAATCATTATGCATGCTGGGAGCACACTACTTACTAGGCTCTATAGGTATAGGAAAAAATTACAAGAATCTTGGCTCAAATCTACCATCAGTGGTAACAGAAAACTATATTATATCTGGCCACATTTTGGCATGGTAGGATTATGAGTAAAGACCTCTGAAAAGCCTCAACTTGAGAAAAAGGACAGAAGCATTATATAAGGAGGAGAAAAAAAAGCTTCTTCTATTAAATAAAAATTGTACTAATAATGTTTTCAGGCAAGAAGTCTTTAAAATTCAAAAAACACCCTACTTAACTCACTTAAACTAACAGATTCATTTGATAATAATATCTACTTGGTAGCTAAAATTTAACCCATTAATTTACTTAACCCACATAACACACATATATTTAGAATTATCCATTTTGATTATATAATTCAATTTTTATGTAAATTATATAACTAAAAGAAATTGGGTATTTGTCTATTTAATTTCAGTTTTATGTCCATAATTCCTCTTATGTAACATTTCAAATACAATTTATGAAATTATTTACAGTTTGTTTTATATTAAATTCATTTTCATTCTCTTTCCATTTATCTCTTCTATACCCATTATTGTGAATCATTGCTTTAAATGTAGAATTTTTCTAATTGCTTTAAGTTGTCTTTCTAAAATGAGGCTAAGGTCATATAAACTAAATCACTTAGGCAGAAAAATGATTAATTTAAATAAGATAATGACTAATAAAACTATCACCTTGGGTTTGGAATCAAGGCAGGATTTGAGTCTCAAAAAAAGTAGACATCCAGGGGGCAAAAACACATTAATTCAGAAGCTAAGGGATGGAGTTCTAATCTAATCTCTGGCAATTTTAAACTGAGTGTCCTTGGTCAAAACTTCTTCATTATCAAATTATAGCCTTTGGACTAAATGACTTTACACTAAAAAGTAATGACTATAAAATGAAGCTTTCCTCCCTGGGTTTATGTCACCATCAACTTTAATTAGAATCCTAAAGTGAAAAGGATTCTCACCTGTTTTTTTCCCTTCCTCTCAGTTATAAAACATGTATTTTTTATAAACAGAAATTAAAGACTTGGTTATTTGCAATTACTTATTCTTCTGCATAAAAACCTAAAATTAATACCCTAAATACCCTTCAAAACACATCAGTGAGGCAGCAGTAAAGTAAGACAGCAGTAAAAAGTTGTGAGATAACTGTAGTATGTATTTGTGAACCACACATCCCAAAAGAGGGTCATCATGAGTATGAATTATTCATGGAGTTCTTACTAATAAAGTAGTGCCCCATGAATTGAAGTGATGAGCTATAACACAGAAGGATGAGGTCGACTGATATTGATGGGATTCTATAACAATATGAGTAATCCTGAAATTAAAACGTGCTGGAGAGGTCATGGACATACTCTTGACTAGAAGACTAGAAACCATTGTGGGGTGATTTGCTGCAGATATTGTGGAGCTAATCTATCATCTGACATTCAATTGGAGAGAAAAAATTAGCAATAAGTTTATTAGAAATTTGGAGTTGTGTTTAAATGTTTGGTTTCTTTTATCCTGTAAAAAAGAAACTTACAAATAATCTATTCTCCTTTTTTAACTTTCTTTTTTATTTCTTTCATCACTATTTATTTTTCTCTTTCTTTTTTATTTCATTTGATTATATTAATGCCCCTTTTCATTTGCCATCTAAAAGCCATATCATTCTAGAAGACCTAAACTTAATTTTCCCTTGAGAGCTAATCAAAAAGTTAGTGGTGCAATTTTCCCATTTAACTTATAGTCTATTTCCTTTTACCCAACTTTTTTTTCCCAGGAAGACCCACTACATTATGTGAGACTCTGGGGAAAGCTGAAATTTGGTTAATTAGAACATATTGGGATTTTGAATTTCCTCGTCCATATCTACCTAATTTTGAATTTGTTGGAGGATTGCACTGCAAACCTGCCAAACCATTACCTAAGGTAAGACTACAGCATTGATGGATTTTATGTATCTTATGATGTGACACCCGATTTCCTTTTAAAGTTTACAGTCTTGGTAACAGTGACATGATGTTGAATATCATTGGATGGCCAACTCTATTTCCATGCCAGAGGGCTCTTGTGAGTTATTAATAGGTATTTTAGGTATTATATTGGGAAATCAGGCTAAAAAACTGGCATGATTGAAGCACATCTTAAAATATCTTTTTTTTTTTTTTTTTTTTTTTTACAATATGGATAATTGATAGGAGCAACTGAAAACTAAAGCCATGAAAATCAGTAAGGAGACTGCTGTAGTATTCTTCATAAGCATGAAAAAGTTATGAAAATGGGCATACATTATGAAGGTTGAGAGACAAACATGCTTTCATGAGACACAGGGACAAGTTCCACACTACTTACTGGTGAGAGGGGAAGTAAGAGTTAAAGGAAGAAAAGGAAATAAAGATGACTCTTTGGTTTTCATTTTGAATGTTTATTTGATAGTGATGGCTTCTACTGAAATAAAAAACATAGGATAAAATTTATTTGACACTAATACAATGAGTTCTACATTGTGACTATTTACTTAAAGGAACAAGCGGAATTTTCAGGTAGAATTTTCTATAAGCCATTTGGGTAACATGACACAGCAAAACACAGCAAAGGAAATAGTGGAGGTCACCAGCATAGAGTTCAGGAAAATGAGAAACCCAAACTTGGCTTCATTGTTTACCAACCTGCTGACAGGTATCTTTTGGAATAAAAAGGTAATTGTATACCACATTCTTAAGCCTTCGAATAAAAAAAATGTAGTGTGTCAGGGATGTTAAAAGAAAACAGTGTTGAGAAACAAATGAGTAATAGATAAGTGTTACATAGATACTGTGTTGAACTATCAATAGTGAGTGAAGAGGAAACCCTCATTTACTTGTACTGTGAGAAGATTTTAAAAATCCCTTTAGGAAGTTTTCAGGGTACATGATGTTCCTAGGAGATTCTTGGTTTATTTTACAGAGGGCTCTAAGAAATGGAAGGCTCCAGCATGAATTGGTATCCAGAAACTGTGACTTGCAGTGTCTGACATGGAGCTAGAGCAGAGGCTGGAAGACAGGCACCAGTTTCAAAAAAATCCTCATTCTGAGTGTAGTCCCACAGATAACGTTGAGAGGATAGTAAAACTGAGAATATTAATGCAGAAAAATCATCAAAGCAGAAAGTGGATCGATAGTCTTTGCCAACTGTACCTACCTGCATCAGATTGCTGTACTTGCAAAGGAAAGACTACCAAATCATTCTGAATTTCTAGCATCATATCTTTTAAAAAAACAAGTCAGAGTTGGAAGATGGAAACTAACTTATTGGGAAGAAAAGAAAAATTTGGTTTCTGTGATTAAGAGGCAGCTTTAATTGTCGTATTCCCCTGCGCCCCCTTTTTGTAAGTATAAGAAACTTCAGAATAACAACTTATTACTGGAGTTGCAGAAGAAAACATATTTCACTTATTTTTATTTAATCAAAACACTTATTTAATGAGTGTATTATGTACATTTTTTTCTCTGATTGTCCTTAAATTTCTTTAAATCACCTTCAAAATAAACTGTTAAAACATCAAAAAAAGCAAAAGCGATGATGACAGGTCCTCCAATCAAGAACACACACACACACACACACACACACACACACATTTTATTCAAACTCCATGTGTTTGGGAAGGTGAATCAAAATAATAACAAACTCATTTCTGTGGTGTCAAATATGTCCTTCTAATATTAATGAAGCTGACATAGTCAACTTTGACATCATCTCTTTTCTGGTCATTTAATAGCCTTTAATTGGGGAATATGTGACTCCAGAGTTGCCACAAAACATTTAATAAGGAATACATGAAGCATGTCTAGAAGATCTCATTCTCATAGAATATGATCTAACTGGGCCCAAACCCAGAGTTTCCCAGGGCCAACTTGTACAACTCTAAAAGGTGAGGCAGTTTAATTTATAGAAGTAGCTATGTATCAACTCTGTGCTAAGGCTGAAATTAAGAACATGGAGCTAATGTCCACTAAGTTGGGAGTTTTATACATCAAAAAGACAGGCAATCACTATCTCATAAAAGTAATTTATAATTATAGAGCTGTTTAAATATGTGATATGTCTTTTTCCAAAACATTACTATTACTATTCTAGAGGCCCAATACCCCCGGCTGTCAGCACTGGCTTCCCTCTGGCTGCCAGCAGTCACCAGGGACCCAGGCTGGCTTCCCTCCAGGCATGCATCAGCACCCAGGACCCTGGCTGGCTTTGCTCCAGCTGCTGTCAGGCACCCGGGACCCTGGTTTCGCTATAGCCTGGGCTTAGTCTGGAAGGATGTCTGGTCTAATTAGCATATTACCCTTTTATTATTATAGACAAGTAGCCCGGTGCACAAAATTCTTGCACATTAAACGGGATTAATTGCCCTAACCTGTTTGGCTCAGTGGATAGAGGATCAGCCTGCGAACTCAAGGGTCCCAGGTTCGATTCCCGTCAAGGGCATGTACCTTGGTTGCGGGCACATCCCCAGTGGGGAGTGTGCAGGAGGCAGCTGATTGATGTTTCTCTCTCATCGATGATTCTATCTCTCTATCCCTCTCCCTTCCTCTCTGTAAAAAATCAATAAAATATTTTTTTTATAAAAAGGGAATTAATTAGTGGAGATATTTTAATATTGCTTTTTGCCCTTCTCTATAATAGAAGTGTGAGAGAAGAAAAGAAATTAGTAAAATGTATATGAAAATAATATATAAATTTATTAATAAATAAACAGTAACAAAAGGATATAACAACAACAGAGGCATGTTATAAAAATGACAAAAACATGATGTGAAAACAACAGTGATGCAAACAATGACTGATAAAGTGATTAAACTTATTCTAATATCTCCCTGTACACCACATTAAGAGTGAAAACACTTTCAGAGTGCTTGACTAATTTCCCTTGTGATGAAGTACTTAGAACTTTAACTGTAACATCACATACTCTTCAAACTCGAGAGAAAGCAACATATGACTGACCATGTGCAAAAACGGGTTCAGGTAGGAACATGCCTATTCTGTCTGGAGTTTCTCCTGTGATTTATTAATAGTCATCACAAATGCTGGCATCATGTGAAACCGTTGTCGAATCAATTTAAATGGGAGGCCAGTGTCAGATGGGGAGAAATTAATTCTTGGAATCAGTACAGCCTCTCCCTCTGCAGATCCTGTTAATACTTCGGCTTCGATAATGTTAGGTCGTAATCTTTTGATAATAAATCTGGTACCATTACAAAGACCCCATTTACTATTGAGATTTCTCAATAGCATAATGATTACACCCACTTTCAATTTTAATTTATGACACGGCATTCCTGAAGGAGTAATACTATTAAGAAATTCGATGGGAAAATTTTCCTTTTCAGCATCGTCTGTGGAATCAATAGAATCATCACTCAAATATGTGTGAAAATCTCCATCGAGTATATCCAAAATTTCTTCATTTAATTTTTGAACATGCTCATTGTTTGGACAAAGAATTTCACGTTTAGATATATGTTTAATATTATCTATAGCAGTGGTTCTCAACCTTGGCTGCACATTAGAATCACCTGGGAATTAGAAAAACCTGATTCCTGGGCCTCATCCTCCAGAAATTGTTTCTTTGTTATGGTATGGGGCCACAACATTAGTAACAAAGAAACAGAATTAAAACTTTATTGTGGGGAGCCGCTACAGAGTTTTGGACATGTTCAAGCCTTGGACTGAGGAGAGGGCACAGTCCTCTCATTGCCAGGTGCAAGTCCCATCTTGGAGGGCAGGGCCCTCCCAGCACAATTATAGCCAACAGCTGTAGTTTTAAGCTTGAACCTATGGTCCGAACATGTAGCCCCACATGCCTGAGTGATGTAGGCTTGATAGAGTTCAGGTGCATGTAGTTGAGTAGGATTGAAACACAGGAGAATGTTGTAAACATCTTGGTCATGCCCTTACTTTGCCTCGTAGCATCTGCTATAAAATAAAGGCATGGCTGTGGGCGTGGTCGCTGTCTCTAAGAGAATCAGCATCCCACCAAGACCTGGCTTTCATTCCCTTGTCTGTCTTTTCTAAGCCTTTCAGCCGCCCCCACTCAGGTTCACCCCTGGCTGTGTTGGCGCATGGCACACTTTAGAAAGATCTGCCTCCACACTCCGAGGGCGGTTCCTGCCTCAAACCCCACTCTTACAGGAATCAGCTTTGGGAAACAGCCTGGGGGAGGGCGCAGACTTTGCCAAGAAAATCCCCTGCAGGACTGACTTCCTTCTGCTTGGTCGCAGCAGATCTTCTGGACGTGATGAACACCACCCATGGTTTTTATATAAGTAGATACCACAATTCTAACAATATCTGCTTAGGCATAAAGGAAGACTTGAACATGAGAAAATTACTAATGAAGCCATAGGCAGATCAACACAGTAATGATATATTAGATGTAAACTGTAACTTTATTGGGGTGACATTGGTTAATAAATTTATATAAGTTTCAAGTGTACAAATCTATGATACATTATCCGTATATTGCATTATATATTTTCTCCTAAAGAGAGTTGGTTGTTAACGTTAAGCTCCATTTTTCATGAAAAGTTTCAAAGACTTTTTAAAAATCTAACCAGGCCTCTGACAATTCCCTTGAATCTTTATTTTAGAAGTATAAGAGAACTTTATTTTATTCCCTAAGGTACTGTATATCTATAATACAATTAATTTTTCTCTACAGGAAATAGAAGAATTTGTCCAGAGCTCGGGCAAAGATGGTATTGTAGTGTTTTCTCTGGGTTCAATCATTCAAAATCTCACAGAAGAAAAGGGCAATCTTATTGCCTCAGCCCTTGCCCAGATTCCACAGAAGGTTAGTACAACCTTTAATCCTGCTGGGCTGGTATCTTTCCCACTGAAAGTTGAATCTCATTTTACACTTAACATATCAGGTACCAGTATTAAGTAAAAATTTGTAAAACACTACAATAGTGAGTGTAGGCATATTTGTACCTTGCTTGCTGAGTTTTCTGTAGAGATGAAAACATTAAGTGCCATTTTTCATGAAATCTTAAGGCCTGCTCTAACAACTCCCAAATAGTTCTGAAGTGCATTTACTCCAATACCAGGAAAAAGGAGAAAATAAATGGCAAACATAGGTATGAAAGCTGCATAAGAATATCCTCCATGTCTTTATTTGTATTAGGACTTGATTCATCATAGTTAAGCACAGAAGTAGAAGCCTAGATTCATTTAGCATTTTAATTAACATTTTCTAGAATTCAAAGGCCATAGAAATGTTAATATAGTCTAGCACTTTGCATGTCCTAATTCATGATATTCAGTTCATTTTAATGTTATCACCACCATCCTAGATTACTGCTCTTTTTATATTGCTATTTATAAAACATCCAACAGCTGTTTTTATTTGTATATTTGGTTAAATTCCATAAAATTCTATAAAAATTATATATAAATACAAATATGATAATTGAAGAAATGAAACCAAACAATATACTTCACCAAACTTTGGAATATAAGCAAAAGCACTACCATATTTTTACTTTATTTTTTTTTGATTAATTAAATCTTTATTGTTCAGATTATTACAGTTGTTCCTCTTTTTTCTCTCCATAACTCCCGTCCACCCAGTTCCCACCCCACCCTCCGCCCTCACTCCCTACCCACTGTCCTCATCCATAGGTGCACAATTTTTGTCCAGTCTCCTCCCGCATCCCCCTCACCCCTTTCCCCCCCGCAAGAATAGTCAGTCCAATCCCTTTCTATGCCCTTGATTCTATTATAATCACAAGTTCATTCTGTTCATCAGATTATTCACTTGATTTTCAGATTCACTTGTTGATAGATGTGTATTTGTTGTTCCTAATTTGTATCTTACCTTTTTCTTCTTCTTCCTCTTCTTAAAGAATACCTTTCAGCATATCATATAATACTGGTTTGGTTGTGATGAACTCCTTTAGCTTTTCCTTATCTGTGAAGTTCTTTATCTGACCTTCAATTCTGAATGATAGCTTTGCTGGATAAAGTAATCTTGGTTGTAGGTTCCTCGCATTCATCACTTTGAATATTTCTTGCCACTCCCTTCTGGCCTGCAAAGTTTCTGTTGAGAAATCAGCTGACAGTCGTATGGGTACTCCCTTGTTGGTAACTGACTTTCTTTCTCTTGCTGCTTTTAAGATTCTCTCTTTGTCTTTTGCTCATGGCATATTAATTATGATGTGTCTTGGTGTGGTCCTCTTTGGATTCCTTTTGTTTGGGGTTCTCTGCACTTCCTAGACTTGTAAGTCTATTTCTTTCACCAGGTAGGGGAAGTTTTCTGTCATTATTTCTTCAAATAGGTTTTCACTATCTTGCTCTCTCTCTTCTTCTGGCACCCCTATAATTCGGATGTTGGTACACTTGAAGCTGTCCCAGAGGCTCCTTACACTATCTTCGTATTTTTGGATTCTTTTTTCATTTTGCTTTTCCGGTTGGGTGTTTTTTGCTTCTTCGTATTTCAAATCATTGACTTGATTCTTGCGACCCTCTGGTCTGCTGTTGGGAGTCTGTATAATATTCTTTATTTCAGTCAGTGTATGCTTAATTTCTAGTTGGTCCTTTATCACAACCTCGAGGGTCTCATTAGATTTCTTGTAGGTCTCATTAAGTTTATTGGAAGTTTCTAGAAAATTCTTGAAAAACCTTAAAAGTGTGATTTTGAACTCTATATCCAGTAGTTTGCTTTCCTCCATTTCTGTCATTTGTGTCCTTTTTCTTTGTCTCCACATTTTTTATGCTTCCCTGTGTTGATAAAGTGATTTTCTGTGCTAAGTGTTTTCTAGGGTCCAGTGGTTCAGCCTCCCCAATTACCTGAGGAGGACACTCTTGCTGCACCCCCTTGTGGTCTTTGTGCAGTCTTGTTGTAGTTAAGCCTTGGTTGTTGTAGGTATCACTGGGAGGAATTGACCTCCAGGCCAATTGGCTGTGAGAATCAGCTGTGTCTGCAGTGGGAGAACTTCTGTGCTGGAGACACCCCTCTGGGGCAAGACTTGCTTCAATGGGGCTTTGGTGCTCACTGAGTCTGCCCCCTGAGTGTGTACTTTATGGTTCCATGGAGCTGCAAACTGAATGGTCCCACTCTGACCTCTGGGTATACTGGCTCCTGGATCTCTAGGGAGGTGCTAATCTAGCCTCTGCCTGAGGATATCCCGCAAAAGCCTCCCTGCAGGGCTTGGGTGGGTCAGGTCCCACGGGATCAACAGGGTGGGGCTAGTAGTTATAGTTGCGCTCAGAGACTCCGCTTCTCAATGTCCCAGTAATCGCTGCAAGCCCCTCCGAGAGAAAGCTGCCCTCGAGTTCCGAATGATGCCAGACAGTCCCGCTTCTCCCGTATGAGTCTGGGTCCCCAGAGACTCGCTCGGAACTGGAGCTCAGAGCCTGAGACTCCCTCCCGATTGAAAATGACAACCACGCCCTCAGCCACCAGCCCTCTCCGCGTGCTCCTCTGTACCTTAGTATTTTACTTGAGCACTGTACCTCCTCTGAGTCTCAGTATGCTTTTCTCTTTCCTTCTAGTTGTGGAATTTCCACTCAGCCAGCCTTCCTGTGGTTCTGGATGATGTCTTTTAGTTGTATTTTTGAAGTGGTTGTTCGAGGCAGCAAACTCCGGTGTTTACCTATGCCGCCATCTTGGTTTCTCTCCATATTTTTACTTTAAAATAAAGAAGTTGTGGGAGAAAAAAGAAGTAGAAAGAAATGGAGGATGAAATGACAACCAGTCATCCAAAAAATAAGTACTTAAAATCTAAAGCAATATTTGTAAAAACATTAATATGAAGATAAAGCTAGGAGTACCAGTGATAAAATTTTATACAGAGGACCTGGGCCATAAAAATTTTAACTCCCAAACTCTGATTCATTAGGCTATCATGGCATTATTTTCTAAGTCTTCACTTATAATCTCACTCCTGTAAGTTCTTAGTGATAATAGACAAAATGATATCTGGAAATTGCCACAAACTCGTTTAAAAAGGTTATTATAAACAGCCCCACTATTTCTTTGTGTTTATAAAGTACACTTCTATACTCCTCAACTATCACCTAAAGTAGAGTAGATGCATGGTGTATACAAACTCTACAACCTTAAAACGTCATTATTCTGTGGTATTACTTGTGAAATATATTCACTGTCTCCCACAGGTTTTATGGAGATATAAAGGAAAGAAACCAGCCACATTAGGAGCCAATACTCAGCTCTATGACTGGCTACCCCAGAATGACCTTCTTGGTAAGACTAAGGGGAAGAAAGGCTATATAGTAGTTGTTGGACAAGTTGATCAATTCTTTAACAGCTAATAAAAGCATAAAAACTAATATCAACAAATAGTTAACAATAGTAAATATTTTTTCATTTTACCTCTAATTCAAAAAAATATAATTAAATATTTGACCATTAATTTTATAGCTTCATACTTGCTATGAATTTAGATAAGAGTTTCAGGCAACACAGAGGGAATTAATGCCTCCTTTTCCTGGGATAACAATTTTCTGTGGTAGCACTGACCCACAGGAAATACTGTAGAAAACACTGCCTTCTTCAATAACTTATCCCATAGGTCTTCCTCTTCTGTCTCCACATTTCTGTTCATGCATTATAATAAAATTTTCACCCACTTCTCATCCTATCCCCACACTAGGTCATCCAAAAACCAAAGCTTTTATCACTCATGGTGGAATAAATGGGATCTATGAAGGTATCTATCATGGGATCCCTATGGTGGGAATTCCCATGTTTGCTGATCAGCATGATAACATTGCTCACATGAAGGCCAAAGGAGCAGCTGTGGAGGTGAACATGCACACAATGACAAGTGCAGACTTGCTCAAGGCCTTGAGAACAGTCATTAATGATCCTTCGTAAGTACTACTTCTTTCTATAGGATTACCATTGATTGTATTAAGCACCATACAAGAACATGTTAGAGATCATGCTTACCTTGCAATGGATCTTTTCCCATAATCTTGAACCATTCACAATCTTGGTCTTGGAAATCTTCTGGAAAGTACAGTTCATACAATGTCACACTTCCAGCTCAGAAAAATTGGGTTTCAATTAACAACTGTTTTATTCTTATTGTTTTTTCTATGCCTGCATTTAACCACATTCCGTTAATAATATATTTATTTTACCATCTCCCTACTATACGTGTTAAAATTCTATACAATGAGCAGTGTTCATGTAACAATTCTGTGGCCCTTAAATTTTTATAACATGTATCATGTGACAAACAAACACAAAATTTCATTCATTTCTTTCTCTTTTGCCTTGTTCCATATTTGCCTTCCAGCTATAAAGAGAATGTGATGAGGTTATCAAGGATTCACCATGATCAACCTGTAAAGCCCTTGGATCGAGCAGTCTTCTGGATCGAGTATGTAATGCGTCACAAAGGAGCCAAACACCTGCGGCCAGCTGTCCACAACCTCACCTGGTTCCAGTACCACTCTTTGGATGTGATTGCGTTCCTGCTGGCCTGTGCAGCATCTGCTATATTCTTGATCACAAAATGTTGTTTATTTTCTTGCCGAAAATTTGCTAAAACAGGAAAGAGGAAAAAGAGAGAATAGATCTTTCCAACTTAGGCAAAGTTCTGAGTGGACAAACCTGTTTCTTCCTGCACATCCTTCTTGTTTTCAATTTTTAAGTTCCTCTTTTTTCAGCCTAAAGAAACAGCCTAGAATTCCACATGATCATTCACTGGTGAGCATGTCCTATTCTTCCTTTATAACCTCAGGCATGTTTACCCTCTTCCTCTTTATCCACTTTCTGGCACAGGGACATTAATAACTCTAAAAATTCTATTCATGATATTACTATTTTAATTGTATAACCTTCAGTGATATGATGATTGCTGGAGATAACAAAATATGAGCCCAATTTCATGAATGTGGGGATCTGAGAATAATACAACCAATCATATAAACAGGGAAGTGTCCTCAAAAGTTAGTTTGCTATGAAAATAAGATTTCTGTTTTAAATAAAAATAAGCCTCTCTACTTACCCAATGTTATTAGGATTAGGCCAAAATTGAAAATAATGATGATAAGACATCCTGCTTTGGAATATTTACGAAGTTTCTATAGAGCTCAGTATTGGTCTACTCAGGTGCCATAACAAAATACTGCAGACTCAGTGGCATAAGCAACAGAAATTATTTTTTCACAATTCTGGAAGCTAGATATACAAGATCAAGATGCCAGCAGGGCCTGGCTGCAGTGGCTCAGTGGTTGAGCATGGTGGACCTATGAACTAGGAGGTCACTGTTCCATTTCCGTCTGGGCACATGCCTGGGTTGCAAGCTCGATGCCCGGTAAGGGGTGTGCAGGAGGCAGTCAATCAATGATTCTCTCATCATTGATGTTTCTATCTCTCTCTCCCTCTCCCTCTCTGAAATCAACAAAGATATATATATATATATATATAAAGGAAATGCCAACAGAATTGGTTTCTGGTGAGGCCTCCTTGCTGACTATAGAGAGCAACCTTTACCCTTTGTCCTCTCATGGCCTTTCCTCTGTATGCTCCTGGTAAGAAAAAGATGCCTTATGTCTCTTCCTCTTCTTACATGGATACAAGTCTTCTGGGATTAGAGTCCACTTTCATAACCTAATTTGTTTGTAAATACCTTGTTAAAGGTCTTATCTCCAACTATAGACACATTGGGAGTTAAGGCTTCAATATATAAATTTGAGAGTGGTACACACTTTAGTCCATAACAAGCTCTACCAAAAAATTATGCCTGTTTTTTACTTTAATCAATAAATATTTCTGTGTGCCTTTTATGTACTAGGGAAAGTTCTGAGCATTTCTTTAGACTATAAAGATAACCAATGGAATGATTTTTCCCCCCAACAAATGAAAATGTCAGTAATGTTTTAAAAGTAAATAGATTATTTTCAAATAAATAAATTAAAGAATTATAGAAAAATTGTTTTATTAATTTTAATTAGATTTTTCAAGACCAGTACAATTGATAATCTGAAAGTTAAATGTCAATTCATTATATTTAAAAATCACTGGTATTCATAATGTAAGTAATCCTATATAATAAAGAGGTAATATGCAAATTTATCCTCACTACATCACACCACAAAAAGATGGCTATGCCCACAATGAAGGCCGGATTCCTGTAACACAAGATGGCTGTTCCCACAGTGGAGGCAGGGTTCCCATAATGAGCCATAAGGGAGATCAGCAGGGACCTGAGACTGTGTGGCACCAGGCCAGGTCGGGGGACCTGAGGATGCACCACGCACCCAGTGTGACTTGACAGGCAACCTCAGGCCGTGCCTTCAGCCTAGCGGGGCTTGACAGGGACCTCAGGCCACACCCCCTGCCCTGGCATTGGACCAGGAGACTTCAGGCCATTCCCCCTGCCCAGCAGGGCTTGAAGGGGCACCTCAGGCCATGCACCCCTCTGGCAGGGCTTGCCGGGGTACCCTTGCACAGATTTTGTACTCCAGGCCTCTAGTTCTGTCAAAGAAATAGGTGTTCCTCTTACTATCAAGTAAAAATTATTATAAAAAATATTTTCTTATTTTTATATTAATAAAAATCAGTTGATCAATTTTCTTTCAATGAATACTATATTCTTTTAAAAACAATCTTTATATAGAATCCAGCACTTTGAAAAGAGTATGAAAAAATATTTTCAGAAAAGGTGTTATCTTCCATGCTATACTCAGTTGTGGGAGGAACATTGCTCCTCACAATAAGATTTTTAAATGTTCAGGAAAGTTACCAATAATTCTATCTTGGAAATAGGTGAAGAACAGAGCTCTTTCTATCCTATCTAATAATAGACAAACATGGTAATTAACCATAACTTCACTACACTTCCCATTGGCTAATCAGCGAGATATGCAAATTAACTGCCAACCAAGATGGCGGCTGGCAGCCAGGCAGCTGAAGCAAACAGGAGGCTTGCTTGCTCCAGTGAAGGAGGAAGCCAAGGTTCCCTGCCTGCCGCTGCTGGACTCTGAGCTTGCACTCTAAGCAACTATGTTGCAATTAAAGAAGCTAAACAATCCCCAGAAACCTGCTTTCAGCTGTCAGAGCTGGAGCTGAAATGCCGGAAGCCAGTCCATCCTTGCTGCTTGACACAGTCGCTGCAGGAAAGAAACATCTGCACAGCATATGTTTCAAGGGACCTGGCATATATAGCATACTGTTCTTAATATATTTGCTCCCCTTAGCGCTGTGTGTTTTAACCAAGGTCACCTCTCCGAGAAAGGTTGTTTCCCCAGGTAGGAATTTTTCCCTGAAGTCAGGGAGGGGATGAAACTCCTTAACTAAGTGCCAGGCAGGTAGTTAATCACTACAAACAATCATGCTTAAGCTACATAATCTTTACTCCCTGGAATGGAGATAAGAAACGCCCTAACCTTTGTAATAGAAATTGACAGGATTAAAATCAACTGGGATAAATACGGATGTAACAAGACAATAAACAGCAGAACCTCTCTGGAGATCCAGACCAGAACTTGGCTGGAGATCCTGGCTGGAGATCCTGGCTAGGCTGCTGATCAACTGAACACTGTCTCCGTGTCCTTCCTTCTTCACCGACTCCATCTACGCCTTTGGGGATCCCTGGACCTGCTGGGGTTGGACCCCAGCACCGAAACAGTGTTTCAATTATAGAAGCCAAACACCCCAGATACCTGCTTTCAGCAGCCGAGGTCACAGTGCTGGAGTTGGGCCTCAGAGGTAAAGCCGGCTCTCAGTTCCAGTGACAGCCATAGAAGGTAAATAAATCCCAGAATAAAAAAGTAAAAAGAAAAAAAGAGAGATTGGGAGCTTCAGTCAGCCGCCAGCCTGAAAACAGCCCTCAGCCCCTCACCCAGACTGGCTCGGCACCACAGTGGGGACCCGCACTCAGAAGGGGTTGTGACCAGCTGCAAACAGCCATCATCCCTTCATCCAGGCTGGCCAGGCACCCAAGCGGGACCTCCACCCTGATCTGGGACACCCTTCAGGGCAAACCTGCCAGCTCCCACCCGTGCACCTGGCCTCTATCCTATATAGTAAAAGGGTAATATGCAAACTGACCCTAACAGCAGAAGGACTGGGAATGACTGGTCACTATGACACACACTGACCACCAGTGGGCAAACACTCAATGCAGGAGCTGACCCTTGGTGGTCAGGGCACTCTCACATGGGAGGAGCTCTGCTCAGCCACAAGCCAGGCTGATGGCTGCCAGTACAGCGGTGGTGGTGGGAGCCTCTCCCGCCTCCTCAGCAGCGCTAAGGTTGTCTGACTGCAGTTTAGGCCTGCTCCCCGCTGGCAAGTGGACATCCCCCGAGGGCTGCCGGGCTGCCAGAGGGATTTCTGATTGCCATCTTAGGCCCAATCCCCTGGGGAGCGGGCCTAACCCAGCATGTGATCATCCCCTGAGGGGTCCCAGATTGCGAGAGGGCACAGACTGGGCTGAGGGACCCCCCTCTCCGCCGAGTGCACAAATTTTTGTGCACCGGGTCTCTAGTAAATTATAAAGCTAGAGTCAACATTGCATGGAAAACAAAAATCTAGAAGTCCTATCTGTCTTTAACCTCTTCTCACCCTCCTGATGCAGGAGCACATAAGTAAAATATTATGTTCATAATATTATTTACTTTTCTAATCAAATGATATGCTGATTCCTGGGGAGTGCACAAAATATGGGCTAAATTCAATGGATATAAGGAACTCAAAAGAGAAAAATCAACAACTTGCAATAGATGACAAAAATCAGGAAAATTTAGTATCTTAGGAGATTAGTTGTCAGGATAAAAAATGATTTCCTTTTATCAATAAAAATGAGCCCTTCTACACGCTAATGTTACTGGGATTAGAGTATGAACTGCCATAACAAGGATAGGGCCAGACTCTAGGAAAGGTTTACTATATTTTCATATAGCTCTTCTAGATAATTCTGGCCTACATGCTGCTTTAAGGTGACCAATATTTTGTGTATTACCTCACCTGTTGCTGCCTTAAAAAATTGAGGAAATCAGAATTTTCCAAGATTTAAAAAAATAGTCAACAATATGTTAAAGTTAAGCAGATTATTTTAGAATTATTAAAAATATAGAAAAATTACTAATTTTGTGAAACTTGTAGTTAACAGTAACTGATTTCCTTTAGTGCCATGGTCAGCAAACTGCAGCTCATGAGCCACATGCGGCTCTTTGGCCCCTTGAGTGTGGCTCTTCCTAAGCCTTAGGAGTTCCCTAATTAAGTTAATAACAATGTACCTACCTATATAGTTTAAGTTTTACAAATTTGGCTCTCAAAAGAAATTTCAATTGTTGTACTGTTGATATTTGGCTATGTTGAATAATGAGTTTGCCGATCATGCTCTAGTGTAATCTTCAGTTAAAAAATTAACTGTTTTTGGCTTGGTTTTATTACTGGTTATTTTTTTGTTTTTGTTTATATTTTAAAATCTTTATTGTTGAGAGTTTTAGAGATGTCCCCTTTTTTCCCCCATTGCCTCCTATCTGGTTCCCTCTCTACTGCAGACCTTCACCACCCTGTTGTTTGTGTCCATAGGTAATGCATATATGCATATAAGATCTTTGGTTAATCTCTTCCCACCTCCCTCTGTTCCCTCTGAGGTTCATCAGCCTGTTCCATGTTTCCATGACTCTGGTTCTATTTTGTTCATAAGTTTATTTTGTTCATTAGATACCTTGTTCATTTATTTTACTTTTTAGATTCAATTGTTGATAGATATGTACTTATTGCCATACTACTATTCATATATTTATTTCTTCTTCTTCTTCTTCTTCTTCTTCTTCTTCTTCTTCTTCTTCTTCTTCTTCTTCTTCTTCCTCTTCTTCTTCTCTTCTTCTTCTTCTTTATCTTCTTCTTCCTCCTCCTCTTCCTCTTCCTCTTCTTCTCTTTAAAGAATACCCTTCAACATTTCATGTAATACTGGTTTGGTGGTCGTAAACTCCTTTAGGTTTTTCTTGTCTGTGAAGCTCTTTATCTGACCTTCCCTTCTAAATGAGATCTTTGCTGGGTAGAGTAATCTTGGTTGTTGGCCCAGCTATTCATCACTCTGAGTATTTCTTGCCACTCCTTTCTGGTCTGCAAAGGTTCTGTTGAGAAATCAGCCAATAGTCATATGGGCACTACCTTGTAGGTAATTATCTGCATTAATTTTGCTGCTTTTAAGGTTATCTCTTTGACTTTAACTCAGGGCATTTTAGTTATGATGTGTCTTGCTATGGACCTCTTTGGGTATCTCTTGTTTGGGACTTTCTGTGCTTTCTGGACTTTCAAGTCTATTTCTTTGACCAGGTAGGGGAATTTTTCAGTAATTATTTCTTCAAATAGGTTATCAGTATCTTGCTCACTCTCTTCTCCTTCTGTCACTCCCATAATGTGAATGTTGGTATTCTTGAAGTTGTCCTAGAAGTTCCTTAAACTATATTCACATTTTTTGATTCTTTTTTCTTTTTGCTCTTCTAATTGGGTGTTTTTTCTTCCTCATATTCCAAATCGTTGATTTGATTCTCAGAATCTTCTACTCTACTGTTTAATCCCTGTAAATTATTCTCTATTTCAGTTAGTATATGCTTAATTTCTGACTGGTACTTTTTCAAGCCCTTGAAAGTCTCACTAAGTTCCTTGTATCTCATATTTAGTCCCTTGAAGCTCTCATTAATATCCTTGATCAACCTTATAATCACTGTTTTGAACCCTGTATCCAGTAGTTTCCTTGTTTTCATTTCATATCATTTATTTTCTGGAGATTTCTTCTGTCCTTTTATTTGTGATATGTTTCGTCTCCACATTTTGGCTTCTTCTCTTTGTTTGTTTCTATGTATTAGGTAGAGCTTCTATGTCTCTTGGATTGCTAGAGTGGCCTTGTGTAGTAGGTGTCCTGTAGGGCCCAGTGGCTCAGCCTCCCCAAACACCTGAGATGGCCACTGTACGTGTGCCCCTGTGTGGGTTATGTGCAAAGTCTTGTTGTAGTTGAGCCTTAATTGCTGTTGGTGTCACTGGGAGGAGCTGACCTCCAGGTTAGCTACAACTACAGTGGAAGAGCTGCTATGCAGTGGACACCACTTTGGAGCAAGACTTGGTTCAGTGGGGCTTTGGTGCTCACTGGGTCTGTTCCTTGAGTGTGTTCCCTGTGGATGTGTAGAGTTTGGTGTGGTCTAAAGTTGTCCTTCAGGTGCACTAGCTCTGGGGCCTCCTGGGAAGTACAAAGTAAGCCACTTCCTGTGGCCACCAGGCAGGAGCTACAGGGTGATTAGTTGATGACTGCTACTTGTATTGGACTTGGACCTGCCCAGATAAAGTCAAGTGGTGAAGAAAGGCAGGATGATGCTAGTGTCAGGTCTCGGCCTCTTATTGATAGGTGTGTGGCACACAAATGACAGTTGCATGTTTGAGAGATTTTAGAAAGGTCTGAAGCCTGACCCAGGACAGGCCATTCATATGGAAAAGCCACGTCAAACAGCTTGTGGGGCTGCAACTAGGATTGGGCAGGGTCTCATGGAATCAACCAGGCAGAGCGAATAATTTTAGCCACACTGATGGAAACTTAGATATGGCTGCCAGTCAGTCAACTCTGGGAAAGGAGGAAGGGGGGACTGTCCCAGCACAGGAACAATGACCCCGTTGAGCACATCCTTCTGAAAAAAAGCCACTATAAATTCCTACCCTGATGGCAGACAATCTAGTCCCTGATTCCCCAAATGCTACCATCCAGGACTGGAGCTCAAAGGGAGAAGTACTACGTAAGCTCATGTTCTGGCCCTTTAAGAGGAACTGCTTGGGACTGCAGCCTCTGAGTGAGCCACAATCCTTCCTGTTTTTTACAGTCCAAACATATGGGAATTCTCTTCACAGCTCTGGAATCCTGAGTTAGGACTGGTGTACGGCTGGGACACCTGGCATCTCATAGGAGGCCTACATAGTGGAGATATTCCTCCAGATTACAAAAATGCCACACATGGGTATCAGAACAGCCTGTCTGTGCCTGTGCCCCTCCTACAAGTCTCTTCTTTACTTCACTAGTTGTAGGATTTCCATTTAGCCAGATTTCAGACAGTTCTAAATGATGGTTGTTCTGTATTTTGGTTGTAATTTTAATATGGTTGTGAGAGGCAGCGAGTACTGGTGCTTATCTGTGCTGCCATTTTGTTCCTCCTATATTTTATAGTTTTTATGTCCTTTTTTATGCTTACTATCTTTTTGTTGAAGTTCTGAGTTCCTCTATCCTTCTCCTAAGTTCTTTGAGAAACTTTATTACCATTCCTTTGAACTCTGTACCTAGTAAATTGCTTTCCTCCATTTCATCCAGGTTTTTTCCTGGAAATTTTTCCACTTCTTTATCTGGGGCATGTTTCTTTGTCTTCCTATCCAGCTGCCTAAAACTCAGGGTTTAAAACAGAAACATATAATTTTCTCATTATCCTTCAGATCAGCAATTTGGGCTGAGCTCAGAAAATGTTGCTACTTTGGGATTTGCCTGGGATCATTTATTAGGATACAGTTAAATGTCAGCGTGGCTGAGACATAATGGTCCAAGAAAGCCTCACATACATGTATGAAGTTTGGTAGATTAGCAGGGCACTTTGATTCTTAATTCATGTGAGCTCTTGAACAGGCAAGGCTGGGCTTCATCACATGAAAACAGAATTCCAGAAAAGCTTCTTTGAAAGTTGTAGACCTAGGTTTAGAAGGTACATGGTATAACTTCTGCCATATTCTATTGCTAAAACAGGTCATGAGGCAAGCCCAAATTCAAAGGATGTTGAAATAGACCCATACCTCTCAATACGAGTTGCAAAGAATATATAGCATTTGTAACATACAACAGAAAAAAATTCATTTAATATATTTATAAAATCAAGTGAAGGTCAGTAATAGGAAATATAATTTTAAATCCAATTCTAGTAAAAAAAATCTATTTTATGTATAAGATAGTATTATGTTTTGTGAAATCTTTATGTTTACTTGCCTTTAAAATTAAACAAGTCTATGCGATTACAGCTAAGGTTTCATTTGACTTTCTGAATCAAAGTCTCTGATCTCTCTCTCTTCTAGTTTCAAATATTCTACTATTCTAATATCTCTATTATGTAATATCTCCATTAAGAAGGAAAAATGCTTATCTGTGAATGAGTTTTCTCTGGGAATTATTACTCCTTCCTTCTAAATGGATTAAAAGTAATTCATTAAGTAGATCTAAAATTTTGGGAGTTAACATTAGAATTATCAATGTCTGTTTTCTGAAACATGAAGCAAAATGTGAAAGTCTCCTATGTTTTTCCTATCTGAATGATTTCTAATATTGATTTTATAACAACCTCCTCTTTGCAGGAGGCAACAGGAAATTAGTGAAAACTTAGTAAAAATTTACTCTGTTTTAGAAAAGTTCTAAGTCCTTTATATGTATTAACTCACAGAAGACACACAGAAATCCTTTTATAGGCATTATTATTCTTTCTTTTTTAGGACTATGAAGTACAGGAAGTTCAGGTCCTCTACCCAAGTTTTCATGGGGAGGAAGTAACGAAGGTGGGACTAAAACAGAGTAGTCTGGCACCTGGACCTAACTACTTTGCATATTGCATTAATTAAAAGAGAACAGAAAGACACTGACTCCAAAACTCCACATGTTACTTGAGAGATGCTGTGCTAAGTACCAAGTGTACAACAATATAGAAGACCAAGAAAGTTAGTTTTTCTTGATCTGAGTGGTCTTTTCAACAGACACTTTCCATAGTTAGAGTATATTGCTCAACTAGCCAAACTTATTTTAGCCAAGAAAGGTGTTTCCTTATCACCATCTCTCATGTATAAAACATTTTTATGTCACTATTGTAAAAAAATTTTAAAACCTAAGAAAAATAATCCCCCCAAGGAAAGAAAAGGGGGAATAACCAGAAAAGGAGCTAAATGAAACTGAGGCATGTTGTCAGAAAAGCAATTGAGAGTAAGGGTCTTACAGTTCATAAACTGGATGGATGAGAAAATCAACAACTTCTCTAAGAATCAAGAGGAAATAAAATATTATATAGATACAATAAAAAACATGATGGAACGTTTCAACAATAGTCTAGAACAGCGGTCAGCAAAACTGCGGCTCACGAGCCACATGCAGATCTTTGATCCCTTGAGTGTGGCTCTTCTACAAAATACCACTTGCAGGCACGCACATACAGTGTGATTGGAACTTCGTGGCCCATGCGCAGAAGTTGATATTTTGTGAAAGGGCCACACTCAAGGGGCCAAAGAGCCGCATGTGGCTCATGAGCAGCAGTTTGCTGACCACTGGCCTAGAAGAAGCAGAGGACCGAATTAGTGAGTTAGTAGATAAGGCACAGAAACACACCCAATCTGAACAACTATTGGAGAAAAAAATAAGAAAGAATAAAGAGAGCCTAAGGGATCTTTCGGACAACATGAAATGAAGTAAAATATGTATAACAGAGGTGTCAGAAGGACAAGAGGAGGAGCAAGGATTAGAAAACCCATTTGAAGAAATAATAGCAGAAAACTTCCCTAATTTGGGGAAGAAAAAACTCACACAAGCACAGAGTCCCAAGCAAGATGAACCCAAAAAGGCCCACACCAAGACACATGGTAATTACAATGGCAACATTATCTACAGAGAGAAAATCTTAAAGGCTGAAGAGAGAGACAGATAGTTACCTACAAAGGAGCTCCCACTAGATTATTAAATGATTTCTCAACAAACCACATCAGTCCAGAAGGAATGGAATTTAGTATACAAAGTGATGCAAAGCAAGGGACTGAATCCAAGAATACTCTCTTTAGCAAGACCATCATAAGAAATTAAAGGGGAAATCAAGAGCTTCATAGAAAAAAAAAGGCTAAGGGAGTTTATGACTACCAAGCCAGCAATGCAAGAAATGCTAAAGGGACAATTGTAAAACGAAGAAATAGAAAGGAAAGAAGGAACATGGACATAAAGAATAGAAATGGCTACAAACAAGTACCTATCTACACAAATAAAAGACAAAGACGCTAATTGACTGTACCTTTGCTACACCCAAGCCACGCCCACCTGCCAATCAGAGCGACTATATGCAAATTAACCCAACCAAAATGGCCGCCGGCAGCCACGGAGCTGGAGCAAGCAGGAGGCTTAGTTGCCCCGGCGACGGAGGAAACCAAGTTTCTTGCCTGCCCTGGCCAGCTGTGACCTCTGCAAAAGGCAATAAAGTTTCAATTATAGAAGATAAATAAATCCTAGATACCTGCTTCCAGCCAGCGTCCACTGGGAGCTTGGGTAGCTGGAGGTTGTGGCCAGCCTGCAAACAGCCATGAGCCTCTCACCCAGGCTGGCCAGGCACCACAGGGGGACCCGCACCCTGAAGGGGGGTGTGGCCAGCCTGAAAACGGCCCTCAGCCCCTCACCCAGGCTGGCCAGGCACCCCAGTAGGGACCCCCACTCTGAAGGGGCTGTGGAGATCCTGCAAACAGCCATCAGCCTCTCACCCAGGTTGGCATCACCTTCACTGGGTCAGGGTCCCCACTGGGGGGCTTGGCCAGTCTGAAAACAGCCATAAGCCCCTCACCCAGGCTGGCCAGGCACCCCAGCGGGACCCTCACCCTGATCCAGGACACCCTTCAGGGCAAACAAGCCAGCCCCCACCCATGCACCAGGCCTCTATCCTATATAATAAAAGGGTAATATGCAAATTGACCCTAACAGCAGAGCGACTAGGAATCACTGGTCACTATGACACACACTGACCACCGACTGCAGCTAGGCCTGCTCCCCACTGGCTAATGGACATCCCCCAAGGGCTCCTGGGCAGCCAGAGGGATGTCTGACTGCCAGCTTATGCCCAATCCCCCAGGGTGCAGGCCTAAGCCAGCAGGTGGTCATTCCCTGAGGGGTCCCAGACTGTGAGAGGGCACAGGCCAGGCTGAGGGACCCTCACAAATTTTTGTGCACCAGGCCTCTAGTCAATTATAAGCTTAAACGTAAATGGACTAAATACCCCATTAAAAAGACATCAAGAGGATTGATAATCCTAGAGCCAGACACACCAAGAAGCAGAGAGAGAGAACTCAAATAAACAAAATCAGAAACGAAGGAGGTGAAATAACAACAGACCCCACAGAAATACAAAAGATTGTACAAAGATATTAGGAACAACTCATTTCCAACAAAGTGGTCAACCTAGAAGAAATGGACACATTCCTAGAAAAATACCACCTTCTAAAACTCAATCAGGAAGAATAAAAAATTCTGAATAGGCTGATAACTATGAAGGAAATTGAAGCAGTGATCAAAAATATTCCAGCAAACAAAAGCCCTGGCTTCACAGCTGAGTTTTAACAAACATTCAAAAAAGAAATAAAATCTATCCTCCTCAGACTATTCCACAAAATTCAAGAGAAAGGAACACTTCCAAACTCCTTCTATGAAGCCAACATTACCCTAATCCCAAAACCAAATAAAGACACTATAAAGAAAGAGAATTACAGGCCAATATATCTGATGAACCAAGATGCTAAAATCCTCAACAAAATCCTAGCAAATCAGATGCAGCATTACAGTAGAAAGATCATACACCATGACCAAGTGGGATTTATTCCAGGGTTGCAAGGATGGTACAATATCCACAAATCAATAAACATGATATATCACATAAACAAATTGAGAGACAAAAATCACATAATCATATCAATACATGGGAAAAAAAGCATTTGACAAAATCCAACACCCTTTCTTGATAAAATCTCTCAGCAAAGTGGGAAAAGCCTTATATGAAATACCTACAGCCAACATCATACTCAATGGGCAAAAAATAAAACCATTTCCCCTAAGGACAGGAACAAGACAGGGATGCCCACTCTCACCACTTCTGTTTGACATTTACTGGAAGTGCTAGACATAGTGATCAAACAAGAAGAAGAAATAAAAGGCATCTAAATTGGAAAACAAAAAATAAAACTGTCATTATTTGCGATGACATGATATTGTACATACAAAACCCTAAAGACTCCATAAAAAAAAGTATTAGATTTAATAAATGAATTCGGCAACATAGCAGGATACTGAATTAACACCCAGAAGTCTATGGCTTTTTTATACACCAATAATGAACTCACAGAAAGAGAAACAAAAACAAAACAATCCCATTTACCATTGCAACAAAAAACATTAAGTTACCTAGGAATAAACTTAACTAAGGAGGTAAAAGACCAGTACTCCGAACACTACAGCACACTGGAAAAAGAGAGAGGAAGACCTAAACAAATGGAAGAATATGCTGTGTTCATGGATTGATAGAATCAACATCATTAAAATGTCCATACTACCCAAAAGCAATCTATAGATTTAATGCAATCCCTATTAAAATACCAAGTTTTTTTCACAGACCTAAAAAAAAAAACTCCCCAATGCAAGAGTCCACGGCCAGCGTGGCTTTTGCGGGTTCAAAGACTTGGAGGAAGGGCTGACACACAAATGATACACACAAGACGGAATATTAATTTTTATAATTACTCGGGGAACCAGAGAATACCTCAACTAAAGAAGTCCAGTTCTCCCTGTTGCTCCTTTCCCAGCTGCTTTTATTAGCTAGAATACACAATTGCCTTTAGAATGCAAACAGACATATCAATGGTAATGTTTAGCAAACAGTAAGATTGCCAGGTCTTGGGGGAGTTTGCTTTAGGCCATTGAGCAGGAGCAGGTAATAAAATGTAGATATTCACCCTGTGAATATCAAAAGGAGTCCTGGTCAGCCTTCTGCCAGACTCCTCACATTTATATCAATTACTGTTGATCTTGGTCGACAGCACCCAAAAATTCATATAGAAAATAAATAAATAAATAAATAAATAAATAAATAAATAAATATACCCCGAATAGCCACAGCAATCCTGAGAAAAAAGAACAAAGTTGGAGGGATCACAATACCAGACATCAAGCTATATTGCCAAGCCAATGTTCTCAAAACTACCTGTTACTGGCACACAAACAGACATATAGACCAATGGAACAGAACAGAGAACCCAGAAATTGAGCCAAGTCATTGTGCTCAGTTAGTATTTGACAAAGGAAGCAGAGTATACAATACACGGTGTTGGGAAAACTGGAGAGATCCATGCAAAAAAAAAAAAAATGAAACTAGACCACCAACTTACACCATACACAAAAATAAACTCAAAATACATTAAGGATTTAAACATAAAATGGGAAACCACAAAAATCTTAGAAGCATCCATAGGCAGCAAAATAGCAGAATTTTGTCCTAGCAATATCTTTACCAATACAGCTCCTAAGGCAATTGAAATTAAGGAAAAAATAAACAAATGGGACTACATCAAAATAAAAAGCTTCTGCACAGCAAAAGAAACCATCAACAAAACAACAAGAAAGCTCACTGCATGAGAGGTCATATTTGCCAATGTTACATCCTACCAGGGCCTAATCTCCAAAATTTGTTGGAAACTCATACATCTTAACAAAAGGAAGATAAACAAAAACAATGGGCAAAGGACTTACTACTAAATAGACACCTTTTGAAAGTGGACACACAGAAGACCAAGAAACATTTGAAAACATGCTCAAATTCACTAATCATTTAAGGGATGCAAATCAAAACGACAATGAGATAGCATTTCACACCTGTCAGAAACCTATCATCAACAAATGGACAAATGACAAATGCTGGTGAAGATGTGGAGAAAAAGGAACCCTTGTGCAGCCACTGTGAAGAACAGTATGGAGTTTCCTAAAAAAATTAAAAATGGAGCTCACATTTGGCCCAGTGATCCCACTTCTAGGATATATATCCCAAGAAATCAGAAACACCAATCAGAAAGGACATATGCACCCTTATGTTCACAGCAGCACAATTTGTAATAGCTAAGATTTGGAAACAACCTAAGTGCTCGTCAGCAGATGAGTGGATTGAAAATCTGTTGTACATTTACATAATGGATTACTACACTGCTGTAAAAAAGAAAGAACTCTTACCATTTGCAACATCATGGATGGAACTAAAGAGCATTATGCTAAGCGAAAAAAGCCAGTCAGAGAAAAATAAATATCACATGATCTCACTCAATTGTGGAATATAATAAAAAACATAAACTGATGAACAAAAATAGATCCAGAGACAGGGAAGCACCAAACAGGCCATCAAACTTCAAAGGGAAAGTAATGAGGAGGGGTGTAAGAGATCAACCAAAGGACTTGTATGCATGCATATAAGCATAACCAATGGACACAGATACTAAGGGGTTGAGGGCTTGTGAGGTGGCGGGGGTGACTGGGGAGAAGCCAATGGTGGAAAAAGGAGATATATGTAATACTTTAAATAATAAAGAATTAAAAAAACAAGATTATAGGGGAAATAAATATTGGAGTTATAAAAGCATTTATTTTTATACATACATATATATATATACACTAGTGGCCCTGTGCACGAAATTCGTGCACGGGAGGAGGGTGTCCCTCAACCCAGCCTGCACCCTCTCCAATCTGGACCCTTTGTGGTATGTCGACTGCTGGTTTAGGCCTGATCCCAGGATATCCAACAGGCCTGATCCCAGGATGTCTGACAGGCCTCATCCCAGGATGTCTGACTGCTGGGATTGGGCCTAAACCGGCAGTTGGACATCCCTCTCACAATCCTGGACCACTGTCTCCTAACTGCTCGCCTGTGTGCCTGCCTGATTGCCCCTAACTGCTTTAGCCTGCCAGCCTGATCGCCCCCTAACAGCTCCCCTGCCGGCCTGATTATCCCCAACTGCCCTCCCCTGCTGGCCAGATCACCCCCAAGGCTTTTATTAGTATAGATATGACCCTTCACAGAAAATTTCACTAACCCTGCTTTACAATAGGGATTGACAATTGAATCATTGGGGCCAGGCACCAAGATTTCCTTTCTTTGAATAGTGGAGGGAATAATTATCTTGTCTTTAAGTTGCCCTGAACATCAAATGAGATAATGACTTAGAAAAGCATAAAAGCACCATATAAAGACAACTGTCTTTTTCATATACTGAAAAGACAATAAAGTGGTAAAATGAAAAACACTATTTTTATTCTCCCCCTCCCTTCCTTTACAGCCTTTATTTAAACTTTGAAATTTAGAAAAATTTCATTCCTATTTTCATTTATTTACATTCAATATTATTTTGTATTAGTTTCAGGTTTATTAGTTACAGAATAGTGGTTCGGCAATCATATACTTTACAGTGTTCCCTGATATCTCCAGTACCCACCTGGCTTCATACCATCATTACAACACTATTGGCTCTATTCCCTATTCCTTTCCTCATTTTCTTTATATAGTATCTCAATTGGCCCTCAAAGCTCAGTGAAGGCACTGGGACATGCTTAATCCCTTTTACAGACGAGGAAAGTGAGGCCAATTCCAGTTGGCTGTGGAACTGGACTCGGGCAGGGAGCCCTCACAGCTGGCTCTCCACCTTTCCTAAGGGACAGCCGCAGGGCAAACAGAACAAACCTCCCCGTGAGGCTTCCAAGCCACATTCTCAAGCACCTCTTCATCATGGATGCTCCACATTCTTTCCTCTCCCCCAGCCCCACCTCCATTCTTTACTGCCCCCCATCTGGGGTACAGGTGGTAGGCTTGCACTCACTGTGCAGATGTGCAACCCCGTGGGGCGGGGCGAGAACTGGGGGTGGGGCAGGGTGGGAACTGGGGGCGGGGTGGGAGAAGGCTTGTTTTGGGGCCAAGAAAGGAGCAGGAGTCCTGGCCTCTCAACTGTGCAGGCCACAGCAAGGCCTGGTCAGCGCCGGGAGCTTCACCAAACCGCTGCATTGGGGTACCCAGTAGTGCGGCGCGCCTCCACTGAGGTGGCGCCGCCCCTCCACCCCCACCTCAAGGCTGCGAGTCTGACCCCTCTGCCCAGGGGGTCTTTCCATGCCTGCAGTCATCGCCTCTTGTTTCCCTCAGAACCTCGCTCTCTGCTGGCGAGGGAGATCCCCGCCCGCCAGCACCCTGCCCAGGCCTGAGCCTCCTCCAGTGCACCCCACCTTGGGGCCACTCTGAACCCCTTGGGCCCCCCACCTCCTGGCCAGCCACTTCCCTGAAGCAGTGGCGCTTGCCCAGGATCCACCCATCAGGTGGAGGCCTGTCCGCGGGCCTGCAGACCCCAAGGCTGCGGCTCCTGGCGGCCGCGTTGCCAAAGGTTCCTCTACCTTCAGGCTCTCTCCTCAGACCCCCTGGAGCTTGGCTCCAGTGGCCCCGCCCTTCCATGGCTCCGTGCAGCCCCCATTCTACTAAGCTTTCCTGCCACCCACCTGTCAGGACACTACCACTGCCAGGGCACCTTGCTGCGTGCAACCTGGTTCTTGGGGCAGGGGCTGGGGGTGTGGGGAGCAGCTCCAGTAAAGTTTAGTAAACCTCAGGTCCCCAGCCCCTCCTTGAGCGGAGCCCAGGGCAGGCTGGGGGCCTGGGTCCGAACATTGCAGCTGCAGAGGTCCCGTGCACCCAGGGCCGCACATGGGCGTCCCGGCTGGTGTTGGGGCTTAGGCGGCACACAGGGCGAATGGCAGCTCACGCTGGCCCTCCCTGCCTGCAGTATGAAAATTAGCCGCCATGTTTCTTGGAGGTTAATTTGCATATCACGCTGATTAGCCCTTGGGAGGCGTAGCAAAGGTACGGTCAATTTCAATCTTTGTCTATTATTAGATAGGATGTGTAATAAATACCTACTTTTTTGCACTAGAATTAAAATAACTAGAACTAAATTTTTTAAAATATATTTTTATTGATTTTAGAGAGGAAGGGAGAGCGAGAGAGAGTGACAGAAACATCAATGATGAGAGAGAATCATTGATCGGCTGCCTTTCACATACCCACAACCCCAGCATGTGCTATCTAGAATCTGTCATCTAGAATACAGTGCCTGAGTGCTTTTCTTGCCCAATTCTCATTTTATTTCTAAGACTTATAATTAGTAATTTACTGAAATTCACCCAATCTTAGGTCATCCAAAAACCAAAGCCTTTATAACTCATGGTGGAACCAGTGGCATCTATGAAGCAATCTACCATGGGATCCCTATGGTGGGCCTTCCTATATTTGCGGATCAACCTGATAACATTGCTCGCATGAAGACCAAGGGAGCAGCTATCAGAATGGACTTCAACACCATGTCTAGTGCAGATTTGCTCAATGCATTGAAAACAGTCATTAATGACCCATCGTGAGTACCACAATTTTAATTGTATTTACAGATTCTTTTGTCAATAATGAGTACAAGTTTTACCCCATATTGAGAGATTAATTTTGAAATTATTAACATGATTTTACCAATCTTAAATCTGCTTTTATTTTCAAGCAGACATTAATTTCACTGTTGCATTTAACCTGATTGTACAGGTAAGCAATGACTGCAACAATTTTCTACACAAGAATACACAAAGTTATACTGGTCATTACAAGGACACGTTTTTAAAAATATGATACAACCCATAGAATGACAGAATGAAGAATTCAAGGAGTTGCATAAAATATTTCAATTTAGTGCAAAAACATTTCTGAAAGTATAAATCTTGTGGACAAAAAAGGGGGTTCAATGGAAAGTACCTCACAGGGTGAATTGATCATAAATTCCTAACTGGGAAGGTCATGATGAGTAAAAATGCTCCAGGCCTGTAACTTATTTACTGCAAGTTTTTACACCAGCCCTGTCCATTGTTCTTGTGCATCTAGGTTAATACTACTTTAAAATACCTGAAATAATACCCCTCAAAAGTGGTACTGCCCAGCTGGCATGGCCGTGATTGAGCATTGAACTGTAAACCAGGAAGTCACGGTTTGATTCCCAGTCAGGGCACATGCCCAGGTTGCAGTTGTGAGCTTGGTACCCAGTGGGGGTTGGGGGAGAGGGTGTGGGAGGCAGCTGATCAATGATTCTCTCTTGTCATTGACGTTTCTATCTCTCTCCCTCTCCCTCTCTGAAATCAAAAAATATATATTTTTTAAAGGAGGGGGGACATTAACTCTCAAGAGAGCACAAAATCTTATTAACTGTATCCTGCAATCCAATCCCTTCTTTGCTTTCTCCAACTTCCTGTAATGTTACTTTGTTTCCACTTAATCTCAAATGCATAAAAGCAGCTACAAAACTGTTATTCTTAGGGGCATTTGATATCTTGCTCCCAGCATTACTCGTTAGTTTGGTGCAAATAAACTCATAAAAATTCTCTACAGGTTTGGATGTTCTTACGTCAACAATAACTTTCTACTTTAAAAAATAATTTTCAGTGAATCATCTAGGTTATTACCTCTTATCTCTCCCCCCTGAATTAATTACCTCCTAATCATTTCAAACTGTTGCTGAACTTGGTGTTTTTTGTTTTGACAAATTCTTGTATGTAACTTCTCCTAGGGAGCGAAATAGAAATCACTTCTGAGTTTACTCTGGAGATTTCCAGCTGGGTTTCTTCTCAGAGATCTTTGCTATAGAAAGGCCAGCTCTGTCTGTGAAGATGGCAGTAGTGACTGGCTTTGACTTTCCTTGTGTTTGAGTCCCTACCTCCTTTTAAACAAGGAAAGTCAGCATATTTTGATCAACTTGATTATCCAGTTATTAGTTTTATCACGTTAAAGAAATTATTTTCACTTCTTGGGAAGCACTGCCTGGGAAGATTTTATTTTTCATTTTCTCATGAGTGCAAATGATCTGATGGTCTTTACTCCCTCCTTCCCCCTGGGCTGTCCAGTGGGCTAGCTGGTCGGGAAGCATAGAGATTTAAAATGTGGGTAGAAGAATAGAAGAAAAGGCTGAGGGTCCACATCTCCTTGGGTGGGTATATTTGGTGCTGCATTTCCCAGCTCTGAGACTGTTTCTATGGCAGTTATTTCAAACTTGGCTACATTTGTGGAGGGTTTTTTCACGGGAGTCGGTGGGACCTCATGAAGCCGCCCGCTCTTCGAAGGGGTGTTTCATAACTGAGCAGCCACACGCTCCTCCTGTGAGGTCCCAGTGGGCATATTTATGGAGATACAGGATAAGCTATTATAACAAAACACCTGAAATCAAATAAGATAGCAGTTGTTTTCGTCTCGAATAAAAGTTTCAAGCATGCGAGGGCCAGCGGGACAGCATTCTCCGTAGATTCGTCCAGGACCAGGTCCCTCTGCGATGCCCTTCTGCTGCCCTCCAGCGCTGCACTGGGCATTGCTGTGGCCGGTCACCCCCTGTGGCCTTGAAGCATTGAAATGTGGCG
Source organism: Myotis nattereri (assembly GCF_964212035.1). NCBI lineage: Eukaryota > Metazoa > Chordata > Mammalia > Chiroptera > Vespertilionidae > Myotis > Myotis nattereri. Next base: position 187,875,673 of record NC_138075.1, read on the forward strand.
AGTCCAAATGGAGATGTTCTATATGAATAAAATACACACCAGTTTTCAAAGATTTAACATCCCCCCCAAACGAGGAAGACATCTTAATAATTTTTTTATAATTACACATTGCAGTATTCATATTCTGGACATTTTGGGTTAAATAAATATATTAAAGTTAGAAAAAATTAAAAAATAAAAAATAATTTTTATTATTATTTTAACATATTTTACAATCTATATATATAAAAGCCTAAGTGACCAGTTGACTGGTCGTTATCATGCACACTGACCCCCAGGGGGCAGACGCTCAATGCAGGAGCTGCCTCCTGGTGGTCAGTGCAATCCCACAGCTAACCTTCTGCGGCCAGCAAACCTCCTGCAGTCCGTCCCCCAGGCCAGCCCTGCCCTGATCAGGACTGAGCCAGAGAGCCACCATTGGATCAACCCACCCATGCATGAATTCATGCACTGGGCCTCTAGTAATATATATTTTACATATCATAATATTCAATGTTTAATGTATAAACATCAAATATACGTAATATGTTATAGAGTTATAAAACTGTAAATATAATCTAAAATTAGGAAATTTTCCCCAGACCAAAAAGAAATCTCATATTCCTTAGAGGTCATTCTCCATACCCCTGCCCTACACAACCATTAATCTACTCTCTATCCTATAAATTACCATATTCTGGATATTTCAGACAAATAGAATCATACGATATTTGCAAATGGCTTCTTTCACTTGGCATATTTTTTAGTTTCATGCATGCGATAGCTTTGTATTGCTGAGTAATAGTGTTAACATAAGAAATGTTCAAATCCATAGAGAAATTTAAAGATTTATTATTAAGAGAGAGAGGGAAAGAGGGAGAGACATGGATATGAGAGCAACATTGATCAGCTGCCTCCTGCTGATCCCTACTAGGGATCAAGCCCACAACCTGGGCATGTGACCTGATGGGGAATTAAACCAGCAACCACCCCAGTGCAGAGGATGATGGCCAACCAACTGAACCACAGCAACTAACCTCAATTTTTGCATGAGGTTATTTGAACAAAGAGTCAACATGCCAGGAAGCAAAAATGCTCCTGAGAATGGCTATTTTGCAGTTTCTTTTATACATTTGGAATTAAGGAGGAAGCATAAGGAAGATTACATGATGGTTGATAAGATTATGTGCTCCCTTGAGGGTAGTTATGTCTCTGAGGAGTTTGAAAAAGAGGATTAATCTGACATTTTAAAGGTTATTAACATAGATGCACAAAAACAACAGACAGGGATTGCTTAAGTCACAGATAAACCTTTTTACAAGCATGAGGCATGACTACCCACCATGACCTTACCAGTTAAGAATTTTATGATCAGATCATCCTGTGAGGTTATTTCTGGTTAGATTTATTACAGATCCCCTTTGTTGTCCCCAACAGTCTATGTATGGATATACTTCATTTATTTACCCATTGATCAGTTCATGAACATTTTGGTTGTTTCCACAGTTTGCTATTATGAACATTTCCATACATGTTTTGTGTGAACATGTTTTAATTTCTTTTCAAGCATAAATTTAGAAATAGAATTGCTGAGTTATATGGTAACTCTATGGGGAACTGCAAACTGATATTCAAAGAAGTTGCGCCATTTTACATCCCCATCAGCTGTATATGAGAGATCCAAGTTCTCTACAACATTGCTAACACTTGTTATCATCTGTCACTCTATTTATAATATTTTTTTATTGATTTCAGAGAGGATGGGAGAGGGAGAAATAAAAGTATCAATGCTGAGAGGGAATCATTGATCAGCTGCCTCCTGCATGCTCCCTATGGGGGATCAAGCCCACAACCTGGGCATGTGTCCTGACCAGGAATCAAACCATAACCTCCTGGTTCATAGGTCAATGCTCATCCAGTGAGTCACACCTGCCAGGCTCATCTGTCTTTTTTATAACCATCCTAGTAGGGATGAAGTGGTCTCTCCTTGTCAACTTAATTTGCACTTCCCTTAGAGCCATAGCGTATTTTTTATATTAGCCTATTTTCATATGCTATTAAGCAAGCATGTAGCCTGATTAGAGAAATGTGTATAGCAAAACTTTGACAACTTTGAAATTTGGTTATTTGTCTTATAATTGAACTAGAGGCCCAATGCACAAATTCGTGCATGGATGGGGTCTGGCCAGCCCAACTCCAATAGGGGCAGATCCGGGCCAGGCCTTTTGGGCAGAGGAGAATGCTGGAGGTTGGCTGGCCAGCCCGCCCTGATAGGTGCCCAATCAGGGTCAGGCTGTCTGGGAGGAGGGGCCGCAGGCAATTGGCTGATGGGCTCCACTCCCAATTGGGGTGGGGGGCCGATTGGAGGTCAGTGGCCTGGGGAAGGACCATGCAAGTTTGGCCAGCCAGCCCCACCACTGATTGGTGTGGGGGGACCCTTCAGGGGCAGAACTGGCTGGTGGGAGGGGCTGGGGGCTGATCGGGGTGCTGCGGGCTGATCAGGGGTGGGGCCAGTTGTGGGGACGGGCTGTGGGTGGTGGGCCTGCCGACCCCAACTTCGAATAGGATGGGGAGACCAACCAGGGGCCAGCACCTGGGGGACAGGCCGTGGGTGTTTTGCCAGCCAGCCCTGCCCCTGATCAAAGATGGGGGGGGCGATCGGGGGCACAGCTGGCTGGGGGGAGGAGCCGCAGACCAATCAGGGTGGTGGGGGCCCATTGGGGGCAGGGCCAGCCCAAGAAATTGGCTGCAGGAAGTTGTCCAGTAGCCCTGCCACTGATCCTGTGTGGGGGCCAATCTGGTGTGGGGCCAGATGGAGGGAGGGGCTGCAGGAGGTTGGCTGGCCAGCCCCACCCGTGATTGGGCCAGTTTGCTAGCCGCAGTGGGCGTCCTAGTGACCAGTTGTTCCAGTCATTACTGATTTCTGGTCGCTGGCTTTTTATATTTATCGATATAAAGAATTTTTAATGTATTATGGATACAAGTACATTATCAGATATATAATATGTTAATATTTTCTCCCATTCTGGATGGGTTGATTTTTCACTTTCTTGATTGTGTCCTTTGAAACATAAAATTTTTCAAATATGATAAGAAAGATATTGAAATTTTCAATATTAAAGAGAAAAATAGTATAGTGCAATTTATAGTGCCTAGCATGGCAACCACCAATTCAGTATTTATTACTACTATTCTCATTATTATTATATTAATAGAGTATCACATAAAGGAATACTTCCAAAATGTATTATTAAGAATAAAATGGTAGAACAATTGAATGAGAAGAAAATACTTTAAAATATGACATAATTGGAAAAAAAATATAAACGGGTTGGAAAAATAGAAAAGAAAATCTACATATATAAAAGCCTAATATGCAAAGTGTCCCCTCAGGAGTGTGACTGACCAAAAGTTTGAACACTCACTGTGACCACCATGGGGCTGCATGGAATGAAGGGAGGCCCTGGCCTGTAGCCGGCAGCAGCTAGGGACCCTACACATGCATACATTTCATGCACTGGGCCTCTAGTATAAAATAAGATTGTAGATACAAATGTAAATATGCCAGTACTTACATCAAATCTAAACAAACTCAATGTTTAAAGACAAAGATTGTTAGACTGCATTTTAAAAACTAACAGCCCTAACCGGTTTGGCTCAGTGGATAGAGCATTGGCCTGTGGACTCAAGGGTCCCAGGTTAGATTCCAGTCAAGGGCATGTACCTTGGTTGCAGGCACATTCCCAGTAGGGCATGTGCAGGAGGCAGTTGATCGATGTTTCTCTCTCATCGATGTTTCTAACTCTCTATCCTCTCCAATGCTCTCTGTAAAAAATCAATAAAATATATTTTAAAAGAAAAACAAAACTAACTAACATACTTTTTACAAGAAATGTTTAAATAGTAGTACACAAGAAGACTGTAAGTAAAAAGATAGGAAAAGTTCTATATAAACAGTAACCAAGAGAGCCCTAACCGGTTTGGCTCAGTGGATAGAGCATCCGCCTGAGGACTGAAGGTTCCCAGGTTTGATTCTGGTCAAGGGCATATAACTTGGTTGCAGGCACATCCCCAGTAGGGGGTGTGCAAGAGACAGCTGATTGATGTTTCTCTCTCATGGATGTTTCTAACTCTCTATCTTCTCCCTTCCTCTCTGTAAAAAAAAATCAGTAAAACATATAATAAAAAATAAAAAAGAAATAAACCGACGTTTCTATGAAAATTAAAGCGTTAAAAAAAAAACAGTAACCTAGAGAGATGTTTTACTTAAGCTAATATCAGAGACATTAGTCCAAAAGCCTGCTAAAAACAAATATTTCATAATAATTAATACGTCAATTTTTGAAAACAATACCAATTATCAATTGGTAATGTTACAAGAAAACCAGACAAGAACCAGACAGCGCTCTGAGAGTTTGGAGTTACACTTTATTCACCGCGGTGGGCTTAGGGAAATGAATCCAAAATCTAAGCAAAACTACAGGCAGAACTTCCCTTTTTATAGAAGAGCCAGCCCTTTGTGTGCTTGCTGGCGGCGGCCTTGAAAACTATACAGTTCTATCCAATTAAAAAATGCACCTGGCATGGCATTGTGCTGGGGTCTGACCCCAGCGGGTCCAGGGGTCCCCAAAGGTGTGGACAGAGTCGGCGAAGAAGGAATGGCACGGAGGCAGCGTTCAGTTGATCAGCAGCCTAGCCAGGATCTCCAGCCAGGATCTCCAGCCAAGTTCTGGTCTGGATCTCCAGTGAAGTTCTGTTTAGGATCTCCAGCCAGGTTCTGCGTCCATGGTCTCTTGCTAGGTTCTCCAGTCAGGTTCTCCAGGTTCTCCAGCCAGGTTCTGTAGCCATGTTCCCTCACTAGGTTCTCCAGTCAGGTTCTGTCCAGGTTCTCCAGCCAGGTTCAGTCACCAGGTTCTAGTCAGGTTCTCTTGCCAATTTCTGTAGTCAGGTTCAGTCCAGGATCTTTTGCCATGTTCTCTCGCTAGGTTCTGTCTCTAGGTTCTGAGGCCAGTTTCTGTCCAGGATCTTTTGCCATGTTCTCTCCAGCGAAGTTCTTCTGTCCCTAGAGAATGGTCTGTGTAGGTTCTGTGCCTAGGTTCTGTCTCTCTCTCTGTCTCCTTACATCTGTATTTATACCAGTTGATTCCAATCCTATCAATCTCTATTTCAAAGGTTAGGGCGTTTCTTATCTCCATTCCAGGGAGTAAAGATTATGTAGCTTAAGCATGATTGTTCATAGTTAAAGTGATTAATTACCCACCTGGCACTTAGTTAAGAGGTTTTATTCCCTCCCTAACTTCAGGGGAAAATCCCTACCTGGGGAAACAACCTTTCTCAGAGAGGAGACCTTGGTTAAAACACATAGTGCCAAGAAGGTGAGTGTGGGGGGCTGTTTCTCTCTTCTCCATGTCCCACATGGAAAAGGAAACAGTCCATTTGCTGAGTGGAGGAGCTGGGGATTAAGAAATTAAAGAAAGACCAAGACTCAGAAATAGGTTTTAAGCTGGGGCCAGGTGGGCGCCATCCTCTCTGATGGAGAGGCGGCAAAAAGCGGACTGAGCCATACAGCAGGTTTATTTTAAAGGCCTAGATTTACATATCTAGTTCCGCCCCTGCCTGATTAACATGTCCAGCCTTATTGGGGAAGCATGTTCCCAGGGTGTGGCTCTGCCTATGCTCTGAGTTCAGCTGACAATAATTATAAGAAAATGCCTAGGTGCCTCCCTGGCGGCCCTCTACATCTCCCCCGTTTTTGTTTTTTAAGCTACTATAATAAAAGGAAAATTTTAAACATTAATAGTAGGGCTCTAGAATTAAAACAATTGCAAACAATGCAAATACTAAACTACATACATGTTATCATTTTCAAAATTTGAACGTTAAGAACAAAACTGGCTATTAAATAATAACAAAACAATGCCAATGCAAAACAACAATATGAGAAATCAGAACTATGGACATATTAACATTCTTGCTACTAAATGAAAAAAAGTCTCTTTTGCTGCTGGTGTATATTTGCTCAGAGTCCTTGGACTTGGCTGCGCAAGACTTTGCAGAAGACTGGCAGCTAACAGATGCTGGCATGAGCAGGAACATGGTTGAAGACGTAGCTTCAACTTCTTGCTTTTCCACAATCTGTTGCGCTTCAGTCGTTAACTTCTTCAGATGACTCCATATTGGCACGACAGTCCCTTGCGTCTTTTAGTTTTCTTTTTCTTCCCTTTTGCTGTCATTAGGGCAGTACTTAGTCCTTTTGAGTGAATGTCTGAGTCCATTGTGGTGGCGGATGTAACGCTCTGGCACCCGAATTGGCTGCATTGCTCCTTCTTCCTTGCTCTTGGTCCTGGGCAACCTGCAGCAATGCACAGGTGCTGACTGCTAACAAGACAAGGCGTCTTCACCATCTCCATCTCTGAACTGTCTTTCCTGTCTTTGTGGCTGGAGCAATCTGGTCAGTTGGGATCTGTTGTTGCAGGAATCTACATGGTCTGGGAGCTGTTCTTCTGAAAATATACAAACATATTCTCGACCAAAGGTTAAAGGAAAAACCTTACTTGGGGTTTTTTCTTTGAAATGATCTTCTCCTGGCTTTCCCTGACATCATGTGTTTTTTTCTGGGTGTCTTGCTGTTAGCATTAAATGAAAAATTTTATCTAAACATAATTTAGTTATAGGATAATTTTATTTACATGGTATTTTTCCACTATCCCCCCTTTTTTATTTAATTATTAGGAGGCTTTTCGGAAAACTTACAATGCAGTCTAGATAACTTTAAATTCCAACTTTTTGTATAAAAATATGTCTGCTTTAGGTTCATAGCATGTTAAGCAATTTTACCATGAAATGAAAACTTTGGTTAATACTTCTTGAATAATTACTTATTTCAAGTTAGCCACATTTAATTAATTTGAAAACTTAAGAACTATTTTACTGTCAAATTTAGTATTTTAACAATAATCTTAAATTTACACTGTAAATATTAATTGAAAGGATCACTTTACATCCTTGAGGAGGCTTAAGCATTTCTGTTGTTAGGCTAGATTTAAATTTAGAGTCTGTTAAATTAAGCCTTTGTTTTTCTGGGTACCATTTTCAGCTGGACCAAGTCTTTTCTGTTACTTGGTTCCTGATCTGGGCTGGGCATGGGAAGAAAGAAGCAGCCATGGGGACAGGAGACCTTCCTCAGAAGGGGCGAGTGTTCAAGCCCCTGCACCATTGGGGGGTGAGGATCTGTGCCCCACCTCTGTTGATCCCCAAGTTTTCTCCTACTGGCCCCCGACTGTGCCTGTCTTAGGTCGCCCCACTCTGTGGGGTCTTACCCGTGTTTGACTACCAGCCATCTCTGGGCCAAGCCCGGTGATGTGAGGTTCAGTTTTGTCTCCTTGGTAGCCTATGTCCCTCTGGCCTCCATGCCCAGCAACTGCCTTTGGATCCCCTCGCCTGCTGGCGGGCCCCTGCATTGATCATAGGGAACCCAGGTTTCTTCTCCAGAGAGGGCCCAACTTACTCCATTGGGCAAGAGACAGATCCATGGTACCAGCTTTTCATGATCTCAGTTTGAACGGAGAGCTCAGATAACAGCTGTAGACAATTGGATTGTGAGAAGAGGAAATCCTCTTGGCAAAAAAGTCAAGAGAGGTCAATACAGAATGCTTAAGTGCCTTCCCAGGGGGCCTTCCACACAGTGGAAGGGAATAAATCCTTTTATGTCCTTAAATATTAAATTGTTGCCAAACATTCAAAGAATTAATTTGTAAGTTTGGGATAAATGCACAATATACTGTTTTAAAGCATTAAAATTATTAATGAAACTTGTAGAATAGTACCATGTAAGAATATTCTTTGCTCTAGGTCATGACAATTCAATTTTAAATTGGCTGTCTCGAGGTTTGGAATTAGGAAGCTAGTTTGCAAAAAAATAGCAATTTACAGAAACAGAGACAGCATGCCATCCAAACTACAGTTTTGGGTAAACACATTATCTAGAATCCTTGGGTAACCCAGGTTAAACTTAGGCATGTTATTTAAATTACAGTTTTGGGTCTCCAGAACACTGAGTTGACACACTAACTGGAGCCCCTTGACCTTGGGACAGCTGTGCTGTCTTTCCCAGGTAAAGGAAAAAATGTGCCTTCTAAGACCAATATGAAACTTACAATTTTTACCTGAGTTAATTGTTACCATACTTCACTTTACCATCCCCCAGGTGGTCTCTGGGCTGTTGGTTGTTGGGTTTGTCTTCTTCCTGCTGGATTACACTTGGAGAACTTCAACTTAAAAAAGAAAAATCTTTCTCTTTTACACCAAGTAACCTATAGGATTACTTCTTGGATCTTGCCTGATAGTGCCTTAAGGCCATGTATTTCAAGTCAAAGTCATTAAACATTTATGGTGACTGTACTTATTTTCAGATTTGGTATTTTAACAGCAAATCATTAGATTATCCTATAAATATTAGTGGAAGATATTTCAAAATATTAAAATTTCTCCTTTTTAGTAAATTTAAAATAATATTTTTAAACAGCATTCCCTTTTGGCTTATTTGCATATACAGAGGGATCATGGGAAGCCTTCAGTAACTTTTTAGAAGAATTTTACTTTACTAGGATTAAATTGCTTAAAAAGATTAGTAAATTTAGTAATTTTATGTCGGATACACGAGGTGCAAACGCTGCCCCACCTCCAGCCTAATTTAAAATGCAGCAGCATGGTGCTTTTGTTAGTTTACATGAAGACATTGCTACTAATAAATCAATTTTTTCTTTTATTTGGCAGATATTTCTTATGCAACCAAGCATACTATATTTTGAAATATTGCACTCAGGAAAAACTGTCAAATATATATCTAATTAAAAAATTTTCAACATTCAAAAGCAGTTCTCAACATAATAGGATCTAGTCTTGACCATGGAATCAATTACTCTTTATTTGTTTATGATATATGTGTAACTATGGTTCTACTAAGAATATAAGATGACTTAAAAATGTCTCTTATCTACAAGCCTTTTAAGAAATACGAGCTCTATTGTCGGCCCTTATAAAGCCAACTGCTTAAAACATTGGTCTATCATACCACTGAAATTATATTAAGACCGTGATTGCTAATTTATTAAGTATTAAAAATATTTTCTTAAAAATAGTATTAAATAAATTCGTGAGGCAAGCATACTTTCTGCCCCATCGCATTTCCGTAGTAAAACTCCACCTTAAAGCTCCACCCCTGAAATCCCAGCCTGCCTTAGTGAGTAGACATTCCTTTGGTGATTGACTAAGTCAGAGAGCGGGGCCTTGGCTGTTTCAAGATGGCGGCCCCCAGGGGCACAGCAGGCCATGCGGCCAACATGGCAGCTGCCAAGTCAGGCAGCTCCAAGTGGCGGCTGTCTACACTGTTCTTTGACAGAGCAAACCAAAACCCCTAAAAGATAGATGACCCACATTTATTGTAGACAAACAGAAATCTCATAAGCTGTTTATACCCTTTATAATTATCTTAAAGAATATCAATCAAATTTAAACTGGTTTTTGTATTAAAAAATTTTCAATTGAGATCATAAAATTAATCCTTTTTTTAAATCAGACCAATGAGTAACATATTTTGAATTCCTAATCATTTAAGAGAAAACACATTTTATTTTTTCAAAAACAAATTATACATTAGATATTTAATGTCTCCCGATTCAATTTGCACTTTAAACTTTCAGCGCTTACAAGTCAAATATTAGCAGTTCTTTGATTAACTACACTTTTATATTTTTAAGAATAAATTTTAAAATCTAATAATTAACTTTAAACCATGTTTTATCTGCATGGGGAAACTGAGAAGCAAACTTGTAGGTATTACAAAATGACTACTGGCGGAAAGCTGATTTCAAAGGAGCCACCTTTTGGCCACTTGACCTTTTCTGCGAAGGTCGGCTAGCAAAAGGTGTAGCCATTGAAATGCAAATTAACATTCCTAAAGATGGCTGCTGGTGGGAATTGGATTACCTACATGCTAGGGCAGCCGTGGGCAAACTACGGCCCGCGGGCCGGATCCAGCCTGTATTTCTTTCTCAGGTTCATCTCCGCCATTTTTAAGGCCAAAACAGTCTCGGGTTTTTATTCTGTACACAGCAAAAGGTCAAGTTCAGCTCAAAACTATGCGCACTCATTTTTAAACTGGACTTTTCCCTTTACATGTGCACAGAAATCCCAGATGCATTTATGAATTTGTAAAAGCTTTAAGTCATTAGCTGGAAAAAAAGGATAAAGATGGCGAAGATGAGGCGAAGAAGTGGCTTTCTTGGGAAGTGACGTCCATATAGGATGGCCACGTGAGCTTCCCCCACCTCCTTGTTTCTTAGGGGGAAGATTCAGTAATGGTCTGGCATTTACTCTTTTTATTTTATTTATTTTTCAATTTTTATTTATTTTTATTTTTCCAGGAAAGATTTTTTAAGATAAAGAATCATTGGCAGTTGCTGAGAAATTCCTTTAATCCTTTTCTACTTGGTTACAAGTAGTTTACACGTGGAGGCAGAGGAGGTGCAGATGATATTCTTAGAGACTCGCACCCTTCCACTCCAGGTTGTAAGGCCGTGGCTGCACCCCACTTAGACATTCTTAAACTCTCCTGTGCTGAATCAAGGCCATCACCAATTAAAATAGGAATTTTCTTTGGACTTTTTGCTGAGTATTGGTCACACAACTGCTTTCTAACCTTTTCCCAGGTTTCATCAACAAAGCTTAAGAAAGAAATAAAGAATTTGACTACAATTAACAGAGCATAGTTTAAAGCATTTTTTGAGGATTACCCACGTTTTACACCTGGCTATTTCATATCAATTCACAACAATACACTCCCCTTATCTTATTCCTTTAAATCTGTGTGCACACGCTTCTGGGAGTGACCCCCTCGCTTTCTTCTCTTGCCTCTGTACTCAGTCCCTGTTCGGGGGCGCCAAATGTGGGGGGCTGTTTCTCTCTTCTCCATGCCCCACATGGAAAAGGAAACAGTCCATTTGCTGAGTGGAGGAGCTGGGGATTAAGAAATTAAAGAAAGACCAAGACTCAGAAATAGGTTTTAAGCTGGGGCCAGGTGGGCGCCATCCTCTCTGATGGAGAGGCGGCAAAAAGCAGACTGAGCCACACAGCAGGTTTATTTTAAAGGCCTAGATTTACATATCTAGTTCCGCCCCTGCCTGATTAACATGTCCAGCCTTATTGGGGAAGCATGTTCCCAGGGTGTGGCTCTGCCTATGCTCTGAGTTCAGCTGACAATAATTATAAGAAAATGCCTAGGTGCCTCCCTGGCGGCCCTCTACAGGTGAGCAAACATGTTAAGAACAGTATGCCATATATGCCAGGTCCTTTGAAACAGCAAGGATGGACCAGCTCCCGGCAAATTCCCCCTTTTTTATTTTTTAAAAGCAGGCATTAAAAAGAAAAAACCCCAAATGCTCTCTTGTATCCATTTTAAGAGTAGGATTGACGCTTTCCGCTATTACCTGAGTCCTGATCTATCACCCGAGGGAGAGCTTGCCAATCCTGCACTTTCCCGGGGTGGAAAGGCTGCAGTGGGGTTAAGGATAACGCCCCTTGGGCCTACCTCCTCCCATGCCATTACATTCACCTTTCCTTCCTCAGAAAAGCATGGACATATTTCTTGTATAAAACATTCTGTCTGACTGGGCGTAACCTTAATTCCTCTGCTAGCAAGCATATGTGTTAAAAGATCAATACAGAGTCTTTTTTCTTTAGACTCAGTATGGCACATCTTCTTAATCGAAAGATCAATACAGAGTCTTCTTTCTTTGGGCTCAGTATGGCACATCTTCTCAATCTAAGTTCTGTTCTATCCACCTTATTACCCTACTTATCCTTATAGGGGGGTCTGAAGTACCCTGGTGGAGTCCTATCCGCCCCGAATGTGGGGGTTCTCAATGGGGGGGCTTACCTAGGGGAATCCTGTTCCAGGGGTTCCCAAAGGTGTAGATGGAGTCGGCGAAGAAGGAATGACACGGAGACAGTGTTCAGTTGATCAGCAGCCTAGCCAGGACATCCAGTCAAGTTCTGGTCTGTATCTCCAGAGAGGTTCTGCTTAGGATCTCCAGCCAGGTTCTGTGTCCATGTTCTCTTGTTCATAGTTAAAGTGATTAATTACCCACCTGGCACTTAGTTAAGAGGTTTTATTCCCTCCCTAACTTCAGGGGAAAATCCCTACCTGGGGAAACAACCTTTCTCAGAGAGGAGACCTTGGTTAAAACACATAGTGCCAAGAAGGTGAGCAAACATGTTAAGAACAGTATGCCGAAGATGGTGGCGGTATAGGCAGACGCGTCCCAGGTCGTGTCCCGGAGCAAATGGAGTGAGCAGCTGAAACTAGTAACATCCACCCCGAATTGGCGAAATTGCTCAGCTGGTGAGACGGTTTGCAGCCGGGAAGAGCAGAACTCCCTTGGAAAGGTCTAAGGCGAGCCACACTGAAGAATAGAAGAACCGAAGGACCTTCACTACTGCAATTTTTTTTTTCTTTTTTCACCTTTTAACTAAGAAACCAATTTTTTTTTCTTTTTTTTCTTTTTTTTTCTTTTCTTTCTTTTTTTTTTCTTTCTTGTTTTTTCCATCACCTGATTTTACCCTTTTAATTACTACCTTCTTATTTTTAACCAGTATTATTACTGCTACCATTTTACCATTTTTTTTAAAGTGCCATTTTATTTTCTCTTTATTTTATTTTGGGATTAGTGTTCTCCATTCTATTTTCATCGTTATATTATTGGTTGTTTCTAGTTTGCATTCATCTCCAGGGAGCTGTTGCTGGAATTTGTTGGGATTAATGGCTGTTCTATAGGAGTATTCTCCTCATATAAAATAAGTCTCCTCCCCTCTTCCACTTCATTCTCTCTTTTCACTCTTTTTCTTTTCTTTTCTTTTCTTTTCTTTTCTCACTTTTATTTTCCCCCCTCCTTTTTCCCAATTTGATTTTTGCACTCCTTTTTTTGGTCCCTACTTTTCTTTTCTTTTTTCTCTTTTATCTTTTTCTCTTCCTTCTTCCTTATCCCCTAATTCTCTTAATTCAGGTGGTCACCTTTATTTGGGGTTATTAATATCGTGAATATATTTGTGTATAGTGCCTAGTACGTGGTGCCTTGTTGTGTTGTATTCTGTGCCTTTAAATCAACGCAGCAGATCCAAGCAACAGCAACCTCCTGAGCACCAACACCCTCTGCTGAGGAACAGCAGCTGTACGTGAAACCTCGCCCCACCAGCCAGAAGAGCCACCACAGCTGTGAACAGCACCCTCCAGAGGAGCTGCTGCCAACTGAAGAGCAGCTGCTACCGCAACCGCCCAAAGAGCAACCACAGACCAAGGAGTCACTGCCACCAAGGGAGCAACCACTGAACGACTCAATGTCTAGATATGTCAGTGAGATCAAACATGGGTAGACAAAGAAACCCCCAAAGGAAAGAGAAGGAGGACTCTCCAGAAAAGCAGCTAAGTAATACAGAGGCATGCAACATGACAGAAAAAGAATTCAGAATAAGGGTCCTAGAGTGCATAAACCAGATGGAGGAAAAAATCGACAACCTCTGCAAGAAGCTAGAAGAAACAGATGAAAAAATCAACAACTTAAGTAAGACCCAAGAAGAAATGAAGAGTGATATAGCTGCAATGAAAAACTCCATTGAAAGTATCAACAGTAGACTAGGAGAAGCGGAGGACTGAATTAGTGAATTAGAAGACAAGGAAGCAAAACACACCCAAACTGAACTGCAATTGGAGAAAAAAAATAAAAGACAGGAGGAGAGCCTAAGGGAGCTTTGGGACAACATGAAACAAAACAACATACGAATAATAGGGGTACCAGAACAACAGAAGGATGAACAAGGATTAGAAAACCTATTAGAAGAAATAATATCAGAAAACTTCCCTGAGGTGGGGAAGAAAAAAGTCACACAAGCCCAGAGAGTCCCAAACAAGGTGAACCCGAAAAGACCCACACCAAGACACATCATAATTACCATGGCAAACGTTCAGGACAAAGAGAGAATCTTACAGGCTGCAAGAGAGAGACGGAAAGTTACATACAAGGGATCGCCCATTAGATTGTCAAATGATTTCTCAACAGAAACACATCAGGCCAGAAAAGAATGGACAGAAATTTACAAAATGATGCAAAGCAAAGGACTGAATCCAAGAATACTCTATCCAGCAAAGCTATCATTCAAACTTGAAGGGGAAATAAGAAGCTTCACAGACAAAAAAAGGCTAAGGGAGTTTATCACCACCAAGCCAGCAATGCAAGGAATGCTAAAGGGACTGGTATAAAAATAAGAAATAAAAAGCTCAGAAAGAAAACAGCCACACAAAAACAGAAATGGCTATAAACAAGTACCTTTCAATAATAACTTTAAACGTAAACGGACTAAATGCTCCAAACAAAAGACATCAAGTGGCTGAATGGATAAAAAAACATGACCCATACATCTGCTGTCTACAAGAAACCCACCTCATTAGAAGGGACTCACACAGACTGAAAGTGAAAGGATGGAAAAATATCTTTCAGGCAAATGGAAAGGAAAAGAAAGCTGGGGTAGCAATACTTATATCGGACAAAATTGACCTCAAAGTGAAGACCATAACAAGAGAAAAGGAAGGCCACTTCATAATACTAAAGGGATCAATACAACAAGAAGATATAACTCTGGTAAACATATATGCACCCAATGCAGGAGCACCCAAATTCATAAAAAAACTCCTGGAAGATATCAAAGGAGAGATCGACAACAATACAATCATAGTAGGGGACTTTAATACACCACTGACAACACTGGATAAGCCCTCTAGACAAACAATCAGCAAAGATACAGCAATCCTAAATGACTCACTAGATCAGATGGACTTAATAGACATCTTCAGAACACTTCACCCCAAAGCCAGGGAATATACATTCTACTCAAATGCTCATAAGACATATTCAAAAATAGACCATATATTGGGTCACAAGCAAAGTATCCACAAATTCCAGAAGATTGAAATCATAAAAAGCGTCTTCGCAGACCATGATGGCATAATATTAGAAATAAACTACAATAAAAACAACCCAAAATACTCAAACACCTGGAAGCTGAATAGCATGCTATTAAATATTGATTGGGTTACCAATGAAATCAAAGAAGAAATTCGAAACATCCTGGAAACTACTGACAATGAAAACACAACAATCCAAAACCTATGGGACACAATGAAAGCAGTCCTGAGAGGGAAGTTTATAGCTCTACAGGCCTATCTCAAAAAACAAGAAAAAATGGTAGTAAATCAGCTAACTCTACAACTCAAAGAATTAGAAAGAGAGCAACAAGAAAACCCCAGAGTGAGCAGAAGGAAGGAGATAATAAAAATTAGAGCAGAAATAAATGACATAGAGACCAAAAAAACAATACAGAAAATCAATGAAACCAAGAGCTGGTTCTTTGAAAGGATAAACAAGATTGACAAACCTCTAGCCAGACTCACCGAGAAGCAGAGAGAGAGGACCCAAATAAACAAAATCAGAAACAATAGAGGCAAAATAACAACAGACCCCACAGAAATACAAATGATTGTTAAAAAATACTATGGACAGCTGTACTCCAACAAACTAGACAACCTGGAGGAAATGGACAAATTCCTAGAAAAATACAACATTCCAAAACTCAATCAGGAAGAATCTAAAAATCTCAACAGGCCAATAACTATGGAAGAAATTGAAGCAGTCATCAAAAAGCTTCCATCAAACAAAAGCCCAGGACCAGACGGCTTCACAGGGGAGTTTTACCAAACATTCAAGGAAGAACTAAAACCTATCCTCCTCAGACTACTACAAAAAATTCAAGAGGAAGGAACACTTCCAAGCTCATTCTATGAAGCCAGCATCACCCTAATACCAAAACCAGGTAAAGACAACACAATGAAAGAGAATTACAGGCCAATATCCCTCATGAACATAGATGCCAAAATCCTCAACAAATTCTTGGCAAATCGGATCCAGCAGTACATCAGAAAGATCATACACCATGACCAAGTAGGATTTATCCCAGGGATGCAAGGATGGTACAATATCCGCAAATCAATAAACGTGATACGTCACATAAACAAATTGAAAGAAAAAAACCACATGGCCATATCAATTGATGCAGAAAAAGCATTTGACAAAATTCAACACCCATTTTTGATAAGAACAGTATGCCATATATGCCAGGTCCTTTGAAACAGCAAGGATGGACCAGCTCCCGGCAAATTCCCCCTTTTTTATTTTTTAAAAGCAGGCATTAAAAAGAAAAAAACCCAAATGCTCTCTTGTATCCATTTTAAGAGTAGGATTGATGCTTTCCGCTATTACCTGAGTCCTGATCTATCACCCCAGGGAGAGCTTGCCAATCCTGCACTTTCCCAGGGTGGAAAGGCTGCAGTGGGGTTAAGGATAAGGCCCCTTGGGCCTACCTCCTCCCTTCCTATACTATCAATCTCTATTACAAAGGTTAGGGTGTTTCTTATCTCCATTCAGGGAGTAAAGATTATGTAGCTTAAGCATGATTGTTCATAGTTAAAGTGATTAATTACCCACCTGGCATTTAGTTAAGAGGATTTATTCCCTCCCTAACTTCAGGGGAAAATCTCTACCTGGGGAAACAACCTTTCTCAGAGACCTTGGTTAAAACACATAGTCCCTAGAAGGTGAGCAAACATATTAAGAACAGTATGCCATATATGCCAGGTCCCTTGAAACAGCAAACATGGTCCGGCTCCCGGCAAATTCCCCCTTTTTTATTTTTTAAAAGCAGGCATTAAAAAGAAAAACCCCAAATGCTCTCTTCTATCCATTTTAAGAGTAGGATTGGCGCTTTCTGCTATTACCTGAATCCTGATCTATCACCTCAGGGAGAGCTTGCCAATCCTGCACTTTCCCGGGGTGGAAAGGCTGCAGTGGGGTTAAGGATAAGGCTCCTTGGGCCTACCTCCACCCATGCCATTACATTTACCTTTCCTTCCTCAGAAAAGCATGGACATATTTCTTGTATAAAAGGTTCTGTCTGACTGGGAGTAACCTTAATTCCTCTGCTAGCAAGCATATGTTTTAAAAGATCAATAGAGAGTCTTTTTTTCTTTAGACTCAGTATGGCACATCTTCTTAATCTAAAGATCAATACAGAGTCTTCTTTCTTTGGACTCAGTATGGCACATCTTCTCAATCTAAGTTCTGTACTATCCACCTTCTTACCCTACTTATCCTCTCTGTAGGGGGGTCTGTAGTACCCTGGTGGAGTCATATCCGTTCTGAGTGTGGGGTTCTCAATGGGGGGGTCGGGGGGCACTTACCTAGGGGAATCCTGTTCCAGGGGTTCCCAAAGGTGTGGACGGAGTCGGCGAAGACTATTCACCCTCTTCCTAAGGTGGAGTCCTATCCCTCCGGAGTGTGGGGCATTTACCTAGGGGTCCCTGTTCGGGCGCCACATGCCGGGGTCCAACCCCAGCAGGTCCAGGGGTCCCCAAAGGTGTGGATGGAGTCAGCAAAGAAGGAATGACATGGAAGCAGCATTCAGTTGATCAGCAGCCTAGCCAGGATCTCCAGCCAAGTTCTGGTCTCGATCTCCAGAGAGGTTCTGCTTAGGATCTCCAGCCAGGTTCTGTGTCCATATTATCTTGCTAGATTCTCCAGCCAGGTTCTCCAGGTTCTCCAGCCAGGTTCTGTCTAGGTTCCCCAGCCAGGTTCTGTGTCTATGTTGTCTTGCTAGGTTCTCCAGCCAGGTTCAGTAGCCATGTTCCCTCGCTAGGTTCTCTAGCCAGGTTCTGTCCAGGTTCTCCATCCAGGTTCAGTCCAGGTTCTCCGGCCAGGTTCAGTCACCAGGTTCTAGTCAGGTTCTCTTGCCAATTTCTGTAGTCAGGTTCAGTCCAGGATCTTTTGCCATGTTCTCTCGCTAGGTTCTGTCTCTAGGTTCTGAGGCCAGTTTCTGTCCAGGATCTTTTGCCATGTTCTCTCCAGCGAAGTTCTTCTGTCTCTAGAGAACGTTCTGTGTAGGTTCTGTGATGGCATGGGAGGAGGTAGGCCCAAGGGGCCTTATCCTTAACCCCACTGCAACCTTTCCACCCCGGGAAAGTGCAGGGTAAGAAGGTGGATAGAACAGAACTTAGATTGAGAAGATGTGCCATACTGAGTCCAAAGAAAGAAGACTCTGTATTGATCTTTCGATTAAGAAGATGTGCCATACTGAGTCTAAAGAAAAAAGACTCTGTATTAATCTTTTAACATACATGCTTGCTAGCAGAGGAATTAAGGTTACGCCCAGTCAGACAGAATGTTTTATACAAGAAATATGTCCATGCTTTTCTGAGGAAGGAAAGGTGAATGTAATGGCATGGGAGGAGGTAGGCCCAAGGGGCGTTATCCTTAACCCCACTGCAGCCTTTCCACCCCGGGAAAGTGCAGGATTGGCAAGCTCTCCCTGGGGTGATAGATCAGGACTCAGGTAATAGCGGAAAGCATCTATCCTACTCTTAAAGTGGATGCAGGAGAGCATTTTGGGTTTGTTTTTGTTTTTGTGTTTTTTTTAATGCCCGCTTTTAAAAAATAAAAAAGGGGGAATTTGCCGGGAGCCGGCCCATGCTTGCTGTTTCAAGGGACCTGGCATATATGGCATACTGTTCTTAATATGTTTGCTCACCTTCTAGGGACTATGTGTTTTAACCAAGGTCTCTGAGAAAGGTTGTTTCCCCATGTAGGGATTTTCCCCTGAAGTTAGGGAGGGAATAAAACCTCTTAACTAAGTGCCAGGTGGGAAATTAATCACTTTAACTATGAACAATCATGCTTAAGCTACATAATCTTTACTCCCTGGAATGGAGATAAGAAACGCCCTAACCTTTGAAATAGAGATTGATAGGATTGGAATCAACTGGTATAAATACAGATGTAAGAAGAGAGACAGAGAGAGAGACAGAACCTAGGCACAGAACCTACACAGACCATTCTCTAGAGACAGAAGAACTTCGCTGGAGAGAACATGGCAAAAGATCCTGGACAGAAACTGGCCTCAGAACCTAGAGACAGAACCTAGCGAGAGAACATGGCGAAAGATCCTGGACTGAACCTGACTACAGAAATTGGCAAGAGAACCTGACTAGAACCTGGTGACTGAACCTGGCTGGAGAACCTGGACAGAACCTGGCTGGAGAACCTAGCGAGGGAACATGGCTACAGAACCTGGCTGGAGATCCTAAACAGAACTTCGCTGGAGATCCAGAGCAGAACCTCTCTGGAGATCCAGACCAGAACTTGGCTGGAGATCCTGGCTAGGCTGTTGATCAACTGAACGCTGTCTCCGTGTCCTTCCTTCTTCGCCGACTCCGTCCACACCTTTGGGGACCCCTGGACCCGCTGGGGCTGGACCCCGGCAGCATTGGGTGTATCTAGTCTCTGGCCTACAAGGTCAGATAGCTATTTTTATCTCCCCCTCTATTCAAGCAGGCTAGAAGGCAAAGTTACTTTTTCAGAATAAGAGGCCGTCCAAAGAATAGCAGAGAATTCCATACAGTAGTTTACATAATAGGGGTTTTCCTTCACAGTAACACCTACTAATAAAAACTCAAAATAATCAAAGCAAAGTGGATAACGAAAAAATATATGCATATCTTGCTTGTGAGCTTGATCCCCAAAATAATGGATAAGTACCTAAAAGTTTTAAAGAACAACATTTGAAATGTAACCTGTTTGATATTGTTTTGTGCGGGTCTCAGCCTCTCAATAACCGATGTGGTGTCTGGATCAGCCCTTGTGGTTCCTATTATGATTGCAAGATGTCCCTCAGCGATAACCATAAAAAAAGTTTTAAAAATAAAAGTTTATTATTTTAAAAACCCAGAAATTACATAGAACACCTGAGGCCAGAAAACAGTCAGAGAGAGAGAGAGAGAGAGAGAGAGAGAGAGAGAGAGAGAGAGAGGGAGAAAAGCACACAAACACTACTTTTATTGGAATGAAGGCCAAGAGTGTGGCAAACTCACT
The DNA here is from genome assembly GCF_964212035.1 of Myotis nattereri. Taxonomy (NCBI): domain Eukaryota; kingdom Metazoa; phylum Chordata; class Mammalia; order Chiroptera; family Vespertilionidae; genus Myotis; species Myotis nattereri. The sequence continues at coordinate 187,895,676 of NC_138075.1, forward strand.
CTTTATTCATGAATTTAAAATATAAGAGCAGAACTTAAAGTTCAGGAATGAGAAGAAAAAAAAAGTAGTCCAAATAGCCAATGAACTAAAGGAAAAAAGGAACCTCACTGAACAAATGAACAAAGGAACCTCACTGGAGGGAGGCAGCCTAGCTCTTTTTCTATTCAAGTGGCTGACAAAGATAGTCCTCTTGAAAGTAAATGCCTCTTTGAAATGGAAACCTTAGCAAGGGAGGCTTAAGCAATGCACTTCCAATTGAAAACAAACAAACAAAAACCTGTCAGACAACTTTAAGGAACAGCTAGAAGGCCAGTGTGCCTACAACAAAGTGTGCATGAGACCAAGTGAAAGAAGAGGTTGCCAGGGGTATGAGGATGTGGAGTCCTTTAGTCCTAAAATCATTTGGACTTTATTCAAATGTGACGAGAAGCCAGATGGAAATTTTGAGCAGGGAAATGTCATATCTGATATCTGTTTCAAAAACCATAGTGGCTAACTGATGGCAATTAAAAAGTAGAGGGTCAAAGAGAAGAGTGGAGGTCCAGGGACTACTGGGGAGACATTTCACTCACAATGACACCACTCCCATGAAACACTTCATGAACATCACTCTGCAAGTGAATTTCCACCATCTCATCTATAGCACTAACAATGGCTCCTACCATTTACTCCGCTAGAAAAGACTGAACTTAACTTCCATCTTCACTTTTAAAACTACATGTCGTCAGAAAATCCCAACTTAAAGGCCAAACTATCTATGAAGAAGTAAATTCAATAAATGATATTATTTTGAATCATATTTATGACATTTTCAAAAAACCTTTCATAGGCATGATATGATTAGGTAAGTTAACTTTCATTCAATGTGTAATCTTTGTGTTTCTCCTTCAGATATAAGGAGAATGCAATGAGATTATCAAGAATTCATCATGACCAGCCCATGAAACCTCTAGATCGAGCGGTCTTCTGGATCGAGTTTGTCATGCGCCACAAAGGAGCCAAACACCTGTGGCCAGCCTCCTATGACCTTACCTGGGTCTAGTACCACTCTTTGGATGCGATTGGGTTCCTGCTGGCCTGTGTGACAACTGCCACATTTTTCATCACAAAATGTTGTCTGTTGTGTTACCAGAAGTTTGCTAAACCAGGAAAGATGAAGAAAAGGGAATAGTTGTTTCAAGGCCTGAGGCTGACATGCCTCCTTTGTTTTATTCAGCACAATGAAGTTGGAACATAAGGATCCCTTCTTCCTGTGACAAAGTGACTTTTTACAATTTATCTTCTCAAGTCAAAATTTGTTTTCAAAAGATTTACTGTCTGTTTAAGAGTTAAAAATATTCATGCCAAAGAGAAAAAAAACTGGGCAAAAATAAAATAACAATAAAACAATGTGGGTATTTATTGAATTTTATTATATTAATTCCAAAGTTATACCAAAAAATGATTAAGCTTAATTATGTTTCCAACATTAGGCATAAATACAAGAACATTAAATAGTTTATTCACAATATTAGTATTACTGTGCAAATGCTCAGAATATTTTAACTTTATTCTGGTGCAAAATTCTGTGGTTTTATCTTTTGCTAAATAAACCATTCAATAGTTAGAATTCTGTGAAATGATTCATCCTTCCATTTCATTTTTGAAGACAACTAATGCTTCTTTTGGGGGGAAGGTTGTTTTATATATATTTTATCTTTGTTGTTGAAAGTATTACAGATGTCCCCCCTTTTAACCCTCACTTACCTCCTTCTCCCTGTTCCTGCCCCCTCCTGCTCCTTGGTTTTACTGTTTATCCAGCCTCAGCATCAGTTCTTACCTAAAAATAAAGCAAGTCATTTGCCCTCATCCAGTTTCAGTCATTTCTGATTAAAGTGTATGTGGAGCCATAGCCAGGGCTCAGTGGTTAGAGAGTCGCCCTGCAGACTGAAGGGTTGTGGGTTCGATTTGAGTCCAGGGCATGTTCCCTGGTTGTAGGTTCTTTCCCCACCCCAGTTGGTGCTTGTGCTCTGTCTCCCTCTCTTTCTCTCTCTCTCCCACTCTCTCCAAAAATATCAATGGAAAAAATATCCTTGGGTGAGGATTCACAACAAAAAATAAATAAACTGTATGTTAATTTAGAAATATAACAACAGCTAGTTGTTTCCTAATATAAAATTGAGCTGTTTATGATAGACTTTGGTTTTAGTAACTAATTCTCTTTATCTCACTGCCCCTTAAAAAGATTCACCTGGTTGCTTTCACTCTTCTTGCAGCCTTTGATAATGGGTATATGGTCTCAACTGTAGGTTTAATAATGTAGAACCCATACTCTAAAGGGACTATTGAATTTTCTTATAGCCTGTGTACATATATATACCTACTTCCTGCCAAACAAGGCACAGCATCACTTAGCTATTTACAGACACATTTATGCCCAAGGAAAACTTGTTCACTCATAACTGGCACATGAATATTAAAAAAACGTTATCCATAGTGGCCAAAATTGGGGGCGGGGATGTCTCTCAACTAATGCATGAATAAAAAGAATGTGGTATGTCTGCATTATGAAATATTATCTGGCAGCAAAAAGGATGCATGCTGTAATATGAATGAATCTTTAAATTATCATGCTAAGTAAAAGAAGCCCATCACAAAAGGACACATATTACATTGTTCTGTTTACAAGAAATCCTCTACTTCTATAGAGACACAAACCAGATTAACGGTCAGATAGGGTTTAGGGAGGAAGACATTAGGGAGTTCCTTGTAAAGGATAAAGGTTTCACTGGGGCAGAAAATGCTCTTCATATGATCACCATGGTGGTAGCACCATTCTGTGAGTACAGTATGAACTATTGAAATGTACATTAGTCAATTGAATGATGGGTAAATTACATGTTCACAAAGTTTTATTTAAAAATTAGAATCTCAGAGGAGAAAGTGGCAGCCAAATAGCAGCCAAATAGGCAACGTGTCCTGCACCTTACCCCAGGCCCAGACTGGAAATACAACTAAATTGGAGAACATTCACCTGGAATTACCAACTGAGGTCCAGCTAAGGCAGAGACTTACATCAAAGAAGGACAGAAGCACCTGGAAACCGGTAGGAAGGGCCAGGTCAGGAGAGGAGCTGACCCAGCGCCCAGGGGCAGCAGTACAGCGAGGAGGGAGTGCTGGGCCACAGGAGGGCCTGTTCCCCCTGAAGACAGAGGCACAGAACCCAGGCTCGACACCGGAGCCGAGACCTGCGGCCCAGGAGACCTACATCTGTGAAAGGTGGCAGACCTACCGACCCTGCGGAGGCTGGCAGACGGAGCCGGTTGGAGGGAAAGCCGCAATTTGTTTTTTGCTAAACCCAGAGCATATGAGTTTTCATTTGCAACTACTCACCTGAGGCTTTGGTGCAGGGAGGGAGGCACAGACTGAGGTGCCTACAGAGAGGCTGGCTTGGGAAGCAGAGCAGGGAGACATGGGAAAGCAGTGCAGGGAGACATGGGAAAGCAGTAGTCAGGAACCCTGTATTTGGTCGTTCGGATGCATTCAAACCAAAACTGCCATTTTTCCAGAGAGGAGCTACCTGTTCCCAGCAGCCACAGGGCAACAAACGGCAAGTTCTAGCGAGGTTGCGGAGAAAAGTGGACCCTAGTACACCACTGGTGGAATTTAGGCTGGTGCAGCCATTATGTAAAGCAGTATGGATTTTCCTAAAAAAAATATGGAACTGCCATTTTACCCAGGATTCTATTTCGAGGAATATATCCTAGAAACTGGAAACACCAATCAGAAAGAATGTATGCACCCTTATGTTCACAGCAGCACAATTTACAATACCTAAGATCTGGAAACAACCTAAGTGCACATCAGCAGATGAGTGAATGTGACACATTTATACAATTGAATACTATGCAGCAGTGAAAAATAAAAAAAGAAAGAATCTCTTACGCTTTGAGACAGCATGGAGGGACCTGGAGAGTATCATGCAAAGTAAAATAAGTCAGTCCGAGAAAGACAAGTATCACATGATCTCACTCATATGTGGAATCTAAGTAACAGAATAAACTAATCAATGAAGTGAATCCAGAGACATGGAAACATGGAACAGAGAGTGGAATCTCAAAGGGAAGTGGGGGGGGGGGGGGGCGGGAGAGGGGAGTGTAAGTGGGTGAGAGGTAATCAACCAAGGACCTTACATGCATATATGAATGGCCCATGGACCTTGACAATGGGGTGGTGAGGGCCTGGGGTGAAATTGGGGGACAGGCTAGTGGGTGTTAATGGGAGGGGAGGAGGGAGGGGACATGTGTAATACTTTTAACAATAACAAATTATTTAAAAATATATATATTAGCATGTTAAAAAATGGGCAAAGGACCTAAATAGACACCCCTCCAAAATGGACATAGAGAAGGTCAAGAAATATATGAAAAAATGCTCAAAGTCACTAGTCATCTGAGAGATACAAATTAAAACAGCAATTAGGTATCACCTCACACCTGTCAGAATGGCTGTCATCAACAAATCAACAAATGAAGTGTTGGTGAGAATGTGGTGAAAGGGAACCCTAGTACACTGCTGCTGGGAATGCAGACTGGTGTAGCCACTGTGTAAAACATTATGGAAATTCCCCCCCAAATTAAAAATGGAACTCCCATTTGACCTAGTGATCCCACTTCTAGGAATATATCCTAAGAAAACAGAAACACCAATCAGAAAGAATATATATATGCACCCCTATATTCATAGCAGCACAATTTACAATAGTTAAGATTTGGAAACAGCCCAAGTGCCCATTAGCTGATGAGTGGATAACAAAAACTGTGGTACATTTACACAATGGAATACTACATGGGAGTGAAAATGAAGGAACTCTTTCCATTTGCAACAATATGGATGGACCTGGAGAGTATTATGCTAAGCGAAATAAGCCAGTCAGAAAAAGGTAAGTATCACATGACCTACTCATATGTAGAATCTAAAGAACAAAATAAACTGACAAACAAAATAGATTCAGAGACAAAACCATGCACAGACCGACGAGTTTTAGAGGAAAGGTGGGGGTGGATAGTGTGTGTGTGTGTTTGTGGGGTGGTGGGTAGAGGTTAATTGGGGAATTTATATGCATACTAGAGGCTTGGTGCACAAAAATTTGTGCACTGTCGAGGGGTGGGATGTCCCTCAGCCCCACTTGTTTCCTCTCACAGTCTGGGACCCCTCAGGAGATAACGGCCTGCTGGCTTAAGCCCGCTCCTGGGTGGCAGAGGGCAGGCCCAATCCCTAGGTGCAGCCCCTGGTCGGGCTCAGAGCAGGGCCGATTGGGGAGTTGGGGCGCTGCCCCCTGTCATGCACAGAGCAGGGCGGATCAGGAGGTTGCAATGCCACCCCCAGTCACGCTCAGGGTAGGGCTGATTGGGGAGTTGGGGTGCCGCCCCCTGTCACACTCAAGGCAGGGTTGATGGGGAGGTTGCGGCACCACCCAGTCACGCACAGAGCAGGGCTGATCAGGGGGTTGGGGCGCTGCCCCCTGTCACGAACAGAGTAGGGCCCATCAGGGGGGTTGGTGCTCTGTACCCTGTCACACACAGAGCAGGGCTGATCAGGGGGTTGAGGAGCTCCACCTTGTCACGAACAGAGTAGGGCCGATAGGGGAGTTGGGGCACTGCCCCCTGTCACACACAGAGCAGGGCTGATCAGGGGGTTGGGGCACTCCCCTATCAACTCAGGGCAGGGCCGATGGGGAGGTTGCAGCTCAACCCTGTCACACACAGAGCAAGGTCCTTGGCGGGGGTTGGGGCACCACATCCTGTCACACACAGAGCAGGGCTGATCAGGGGGTTGGGGAGCTCCCCCCTATCAGGCACAGAGCAGGGACGATCAGTGGGGGGGGGGGGGCACCTTCCTCTGTCAGGAAAAGAGCAGGGCAGATAGGGAGGTTGTGGCCCCTCCCCCTGTCACACACAGAGCCGCAGGGTGATCAGAAGGTTTGGGCACTGCCCCCTGTTATGCTGCTCCAGGGGCCAGGAAGCCTCGCGGCTCTGCTGATCCCCATGCTGGGAGGCCTCGCAGCTCCGCTTGACACCAGGGCAGTGAGGCCTCGCGGCTCCGCTGATCCCAGTGCCGGGAGGCCTCATGGCTCCGTTGATCCCGGGGCATGAGGCCTCGTGGCTCCACTGATCCTGGGTTCAGGAGGCCTCACGGGTCCACTGATCCCGGTGCTGGGAGGCATATTACCCTTTTACTATATAGGATAGAGGCCTGGTGCACGGGTGGAGGCCAGCTGGTTTGCCCTGAATGGTGTCCTGGATCAGGGTGAGGGTCCCGTTTGGGTTCCTGGCCAGCCTGGATGAGGGGATGATGGCTGTTTGCAGCTGGTCACACCCTCTTCAGGGTGGGGGTCCCCACTGGGGTGCCTGGCCAGTCTGGGTGAGGGGCTGAGGGCCGTTATCAGGCTGGCGGGTGACTGAAGCTCCCAACCTCTCCTTTTTTTTTTATTGTGGGATTTATTTACCTTCTATGGCTGTCACTGAAACTGAGAGCCAGCTTTAGCTCTGAGGCTCAGCTCCAGCTCTGAGGCCTTGGCTGCTGAATGCAGGGATCTGGGTTTGTTTGGGTTCTATAATCAAAACTCTGTTGCAACTCCAGCTCCGCTGGCTGGCTGAAAGCATGGGGTTTGTTTAGCATCTATAATTGCAACATTTTTTCTTAGAGTGCAAGCTCAAAGCCCAGGAGCTTCACAGGAGCAAGCAAGCCTCCTGTTCTCTTCAGCTGCCTGGCTGCCAGCCGCCATCTTGGTTGGCAGTTAATTTGCATATCCCTCTGATTAGCCAATGGGAAGCTTGTCCAAGGTATGGTTAATTACCATGTTTGTCTATTATTAGATAGGATATGCACAGCCCATGTACACAGACACTAGAGTGGTAAAGATTTGGGAGGGGCGAGTATGGGGAGGAGGTGGTCAATGGGGAAAAAATACACAAAGCAGATACCTTTCAGTAACAAAGATAAATTAAAAAAATAAATAAACATCAAAATAAAATCTCAGGAACTGTCATCCAGGTAATTCTTTGACAGCTGTATAATAGCTTTATCTTCCTTTCTTCACAAAAAATCATTACAGACACTATTACCTCTAACTTTCTATAATTATGACATTCATCTATAATAAATTACAAATCACAGTAAAACTGCAAAGTTGACTCAGCTGGATGACAGCACTTTTAGATATTACACAGATTTGTATTTAAAAAAATGGCATTACCTTTTCATTTTCTGACTTGCCATAAAATGCTCTGACTGTTTATCAAATGTATTTACTTTGGGTGTAGAAGTTTTATTTTAACTTCCTGGTTGATTTTCCTCTGGACATAAGCATGAGCCAAGGTGAAAGGGATCAGCCATTTGAAAAGAAGCCTGTGTGCCACCAGGATGCCTATGAAGTGGATTTCAGTTCTGCTGCTGCTACAGCTGAGTGGTCACTTCAGCCCTGGGAGTTGTGGAAAGGTGCTGGTGTGGCCCACAGAATACAGCCACTGGATCAACATGAAGACCATCCTGGATGCACTTGTCCAGAGAGGTCATGAAGTGACTGTTCTGACATCTTCAGCTTCAATTCTTGTTGATCCCAATAAACCATCTGATATTCAATTTGATATTTTTCCTACATCTTTGACAAAAGATGATTTTGAGGATCTTTTCAAGCGGCTGACCTCTAAGTGGACATATACGCCAAAATATACATTTTGGACTTATTTTTCACTATTTCAAGATAACATTTGGGAATATTTTGATTGTATTCAAAAGCTCTGTAAAGATGCTGTTTTGAACAAGAAACTTATGAGAAAACTACAGGAATCAAGGTTTGATGTCATTCTTGCAGATCCTGCTGGACCCTGTGGTGAGCTGCTGGCTGAGCTACTTAACATACCTTTTGTGTACAGTCTCCGCTTCTCTTTTGGCTACACAATTGAAAAGTACAGTGGAGGACTGCCATTCCCTCCATCCTACGTACCTGTTGTCTTGTCAGAATTAAGTGATCAAATGACATTCATGGAGCGAGTGAAAAATATGATGTACGTGCTTTATTTTGACTTCTGGTTCCAACCATTTAGTGAGAAGTGGGATCAGCTTTGCAGCAAAGCACTAGGTAAGTCATGTCCTTACTTGACAGCAAGAACTCCTAACTTTCCTAGTGCCCTAAAAGGTGGATTTGTATAAATATTAATTGAGACAAATTTGTCTTTTACAAGTAAAATGATAAAATAACATTATAAAATAACCTTTCATTCTCACAAATATTATGGAAATGCTTAACTTATAAGGTCATTGAGGAATTGCTTCCTCTCATGTAGTTTAGTTTGATTTAAAAACTGAACTATTTTGCCATATTACCTGAAGGATTCTTTCACACTGGAGTGCTCTATCCCAGACTCAGGAACCTATAATTTCAGGTTTCTAATGATTTCACATTCCTTCACTAAGCACTTACAACTCATCTGCTTAAACACTAAACTTTCGTTGATGGGTAGTTATGTAAGTCAGTAAACTATATTTTGTGAAATCTCTCCCTTCATTAAAGACAAAATGAGTCAAAATTAAGAGTGAGCACATCTATTACCATACATTATGAATATATTCCAGCTGTTATTTGTAAATGTTTTTATTAATGAACAAGTATTAATAGGCTCCTAAATTGAACCACATGTACTTATAGTACCAGGAAATGAGCCATACTCTCAAAACCTCCATTTTTGGGAAATCACAGATAAAGGGAAAAGCTTGCTAATTGCAGAAAATAGACTAAATAATATAGGGAAATGTGTTTCCATTGATATGGTATATTTAATTGATTGAGGTATTAAAATCATTGTTTATATTTGCATCTATTACTTCTGCCACTTTACAGAGTAGCAAATGCATGTTTAATTCTGTAGTGGCTTAGGTTTAACCGTTTTCTATGATTGTGAATGTACTGATGTGATGTTAGAGAAGAAAAACTGTTAAATTTTATATGTATTGTTAATATATATAAACATCATAATATAAAAAATGTACATTATATAAATCCTAGAGGCCCAGTGCACGAATTTGTGCATGTGTGGTGTCCCTCAGTGTGGCCAGAGATTGGGCCTGATACGGGCCGTCTGGCAGGGGCAGGGACCATGGAAGGTTGGCTGTGGGAGCAGACTGACAACCCGGCCAGCTGAGGGGATGGACCATAATAGGTTGGCCGATCATGAGAGTTGGCTGTGGGAGTGCACTGACCATTAGGCAGCAGCTCCTGTGTTGAGAATCTGCCCACTGGTTGTCAGTGTGAATCATAGCGACTGATCTACCATTTTTTTGGTCAACCAAAAGGTCCAAATGGTCGTTTAGCCTTTTATATCTGTAGATGTTTGCACTATCAGATCACAGACACTTTAAATATCTTTGGCTACATTATTCCAAGCTTTTCTTTTTTTTCTTTAAGAAAACAACATGGTATATTCACATTACAATATTCTTATTTTCTCTCCTTTTTTTTTCTTTTTCTTTTTCCTTTTCAGGAAGACCCACTACATTATTCGAGTTAATGAGAAAAGCAGAAATATGGTTTATTCGAACCTATTGGGATTTTGAGTTTCCTCGCCCACTCTTGCCACATTTTCAATTTGTTGGAGGCCTCCACTGCAAACCTGCTAAGCCTTTGCCTAAGGTAAAACTATTCATGTTTGTTCTACTTTGCATTTTCAGTAGGAATGATTCTGTGTTCTTCATTCAGAAGGTCTGATCACACTGAGAGAGATATGGGAATCTGGGTAAAGTGACCTGCCAATTAGAAACTGATACTATTTCAAGAATTTGGAAACTTTAGAGAAAACCAAGATGGCAGCATAGGTAAACACCGGAGAATGCTGCCTCGCACAACCACTTCAAAAATACAACTAGCCGAACCGGTTTGGCTCAGTGGATAGAGCATCGGCCTGCGGACTCAAGGGTCCCGAGTTCGATTCCAGTCAAGGCCATGTATCTTGGCTGCGGGCACATCCCCACTGGCAGGCGTGCAGGAGGCAGCTGATCGATCTCTCTTCTCTCATTGATGTTTCTAACTCTCTATCCCTCTCCCTTCTTCTCTGTAAAAAATCAATAAAATATATTTTTTAAAAAAATACAACTAAAAGACAGAACGGACATCACCCAGAACCACAGGAAAGCTGGCTGAGGGGAAATTCTGCAACTAGAAGGAAAGAGAAAAGCATATCGAGACTCAGAGGAGGCACAGTACGGAAGTAAAATACTAAGGTGCAGAGGTGCGTGCAGAGCGGGCTGGTGGCTGAGGCCGCGGTTGTCGTTTTCAATCGGGAGGGAGTCTCAGGCTCTGGGTTCCAGTTCCAGGTGAGTCTCTGGGGACCTAGACTCAAACGGGAGAAGCGGGACTGTCTGGCATCGGTCGGAACTCGAGGGCAACTTTCTCTCCGAGGTACTTGCAGAGGTCGCTGGGACACTGAGAGGCAGAGCCTCTGGGGACAGGACTGAGAGCAGCCATAACTGCTCGCTCAGCCTGCCTTGTTGATCTCCTGGGACCCACTCTGCCCAAGCCCTGCACAGAGGCATTTGCTGGTTAGCCTCAGGCACAGGCTAGATTAGCACCTCCCTAGAGGACAGAAGTTCTCCCACTGCAGACACAGCTGATTCTCACAGCCAGTTGGCCTGGAGATCAAATCCCCCCCCATTGTTACCTACAACAATCAAGGCTTAACTATACAACAAGACAGCGCACAAAGACCACTAGGGAGTGCACCAAGAAAGCATAAAAAATGCGGAGACAAAGAAACAGGACAGAAATGGAGGAAGGCAAAATGCTGGATATAGAGCTCAAAACCACACTTTTAAGGTCTCTCAAGAACTGTCCAGAAGTAGCCAATAAATTTAGTAAGGCCCTCGAAAAGACTGATGAGACTGCCAATAAATATAGTGAGATCCTCAAGAAATCTAATGAGACCCTCGAGGTTGTGATAAAGGACCAACTAGAAATTAAGCATACACTGACTGAAATAAAGAATAATATACAGACTCCCAACAGCAGACCAGAGGAGTGCAAGAATCAAGTTAAAGATTTGAAATGCGAAGAAGCAAAAACACCCAACCGGAAAAGCAAAATGAAAAAAGAATCCAAAAATACGAAGATAGTGTAAGGAGCCTCTGGGACAGCTTCAAGCGTAACAACATCAGAATTATAGGGGTGGCAGAAGATGAGAGAGAGCAAGATATTGAAAACCTATTTGAAGAAATAATGACAGAAAACTCCCCTACCTGGTGAAAGAAATAGACTTCCAAGTCCAGGAAGTGCAGAGAACCCCAAACAAAAGGAATCCAAAGAGGACCACACCAAGACACATCATAATTAAAATGCCAAGAGCAAAAGACAAAGAGAGAATCTTAAAAGCAGCAAGAGAAAGAAAGTCAGTTACCTACAAGGGAGTACCCATAGGACTGTCAGCTGATTTCTCAACAGAAACTTTGCAGGCCAGAAGGGAGTGGCAAGAAATATTCAAAGTGATGAATGCAAAGAACCTACAACCAAGATTACTTTATCCAGCAAAACTATCATTCAGAAGTGAAGTCCAGATAAAGAGCTTCACAGATAAGGAAAAGCTAAAGGAGTTAATCACCACCAAACCAGTATTATATGAAATGCTGAAAGGTATCCTTTAAGAAGAGAAAGAAGAAGAAAAAGGTAAAGATACAAATTATGAACAACAAATATGCATCTATCAACAAGTGAATGTAAGAATCAAGTGAATAAATAATCTGATGAACAGAATGAACTGGTGATTATAATAGAATCAGGGACATAGAAAGGGAATGGACTGACTATTCTTGATGGGGGGAAGGGGTGTGGGGGAAGCGGGAAGAGACTGGACAAAAATCGTGCACCTATGGATGAGGACAGTGGGTGGGGAGTGAGGGTGGAGGGTGGGGTGGGAACAGGGAGGAGGGGAGTTATGGGGGGGGGGGGAAAGAGGAACAAATGTAATAATCTGAACAATAAAGATTTAATTAAAAAAATGAAAAAAAAAGAATTTGCATGTCGCTATCATTACAAAATAAAGAAATATACTTCAAAGACTTTGGAAATAGGGTCAGTTAAATTAAGGCCTTCATTATTTAACACATAAAAAAAGTATCAGACATTAATTCAAAAACTAATTTTAAATTGACTAGCACAGTGTAAGGGGGGGATATACAGAGCATCCCCCCTTGTAGACACAGGTTTTACTCCCCCACACCAGATATTTTACTTGGAAAGAGGTCATATAAGCAAGTAATAAAAATGGTGTGAAAAGTATTATAATAAAGAAAAAGCATAATGCTACAATAATGCTGCAGAGCATCCAATGGGAGTGGAACATAATACCTCAGGAGTGACAATAGCAATTTGGTGTAAGTGAGCATGAGATATCTCTTATTATTTTCTCCTTGCAACAACAAAATTTGTTATCCATCCACGAAAAAAAAGTGCCAAAGCAAAAGGACCTGGAAAGAGTCTTCCCCACCTACGCATCAGGTAATAGGCAGAAAGACTCCAGTACTGGCTGTGACACCTACAGGATATTGTGAATTGTTCCAGCCCCTTAGCTGCAGTCCAGAAGCACCTACAGCCCTGACTTGAGCATTCACCTATGGAGTAGAGAACTGTTGTGGAAGTCCAGATTTCCAAAGGAGAAGTTCCAGCACTCTGTTGGAGCACAAACTACATGAATTTGAATGCATTGGTGTGGGCGAGAGGAAAGCTTGATTTTGCCAGCATCATTCCTCTTCCAAAGGAGCTCAGTGTAAGGCTGAAAGAAGGCGCACCTGTGCCCATGATTTCTCTCACAGGGACAGAGAGCCGGTGAGTGGATGCCAAGCTTCCCCTGGTTTGCAGGATGCTTCCAAAGAGCTCATTTCTCTCTCACAGCATCCAGAGTGTTGAATTGGGAGCTCAGTGTCTGGTAGAGGGAGCAGATCTGTCAAAGAAGATTAGTAGAGAGCATGTTAAAGAGATAGGGTTCCTCCTGACTGCATTCTGTTCTCCATGAGGAAGCCTGACCACAAACCATGAAGAAAACCTTTCTTACAGATCCCCCCATACTGGCATGTGGGCAACAACAGTGACCCGCTTTCCAACCCATATCTCCTCCCCTCTGTGGCCAGCTCCATGTAGAAGCTTCCAAGGGCAGCAGCAAGAGCAAAATTTGATAAAAGGCTGGGGAGCAAGAGCAGAATACAGGCAAGGGTTTACAGACAGGAGAGAACCACAAACTTGAGCTGTAGCACCACCTTCAGGAAAAGAAAAAGGAGGTGATCAGCCTCTGGCCTGGTGCTTTATATGGAGGGAGAACAAACAGGACAAACAGAATTCTCCCACAAGAGGGAGCATGAAGCACAGAGCAGGCATATTCATACAAGAACTGAAAAAGCCTTCTCTATAGTAGTACTGACGAAAGATATTTCTACCCTGAAAGTAGTAAACATCAGTGGGTGACTGCTAATTCAAATGCAAAAACAGCAATGCAAAATTCCAAAGAACATGAAAAATCAAGGAAACATTAGGTCACCAAATTCTACAACACTCCTCCAGCAAACAAATACAGACATGGAGATAAATGATTCACCCAATAAGAAAGTCAAAATAGCTGTGCTAAGGAGACTTGTTGATCTACAAGATAACACAGAATCCTGTGCACTGTTGGTGGGAATGTAAAACTGGTGCAACCACTAATAAAAAACAGTATGGAGGTTTTTTAAGAAGTTAAATAGAGCCCCCATATGACCCACAAATCCACTTCTGGGTATACTTCTAAAAGTAAGAAAAATAGGATATCAAAAAATATATCCATAATCCCACATTTATTGCACCATTATTCATAAGAGCCAATAAATGGAAACAACTTAAGATATGTGAAATACACACACACACACTAGAATATTATTCAACCATAAGAAAGGAGGAAATACTACTATTTGGGTCAACATAGATGGACCACAAAGGTATTATGTTAAGTGACATAAGGCACACTGAAAAAGACAAATAATATAGGATATCACTTATATGTGGAATCTAAAAATTGCAAACCCATTAGAAACAGAAGTATAATGGTGATTACCATGGACTGGTGAAAGGAAGATTAGTGGGTAAGAAGAAGTTGGTCAAGGGTACAGATTTGCAACTCGACAATGATTAAGTTTGGGATCTGTACTGATTATAGCGAAGAATGCTCTTTATATACTTGAAAGTTTCTAGAGACTAGATCTTAAATGTTCTCACCACACACATAAAAAGATAATTATGTGACCTAATAGAGGTGTTCATTAATGTTAGGTAGTAATATATATATATAAAATACTAATGTGCAAATAGACCTAGTGGCGGAACAACCGAACAACCGAATAACCAGTCACTCTGACGTGCACTGATCACCAGGGGGCATGCGTGGAACATGGTGGGCATTGGCTGCAGGCAGCAGAGTACAGAACATTGCAGGCATTGGCAGTGGCGGGTTGGTGGATCCGGTGAGCAGGGTGCCAGACCAAGGAGGGGTGCTGGTCGTTGTCATCAGGGCGAGACTCTGGTGGTTACGAAAATTCTGTGCTCCCGCACGCCACAGTACCACTGGGTGCTCACACCTGCTACCGGCACAGGCCCCGCTCTCACCCCCTGCCAGAGCCAGAGCCACTGCTCACACCCACTGCCAGCACCCAGCGCCAGTCCGATCACTCAGCGCTGTTAGTTGTTGCCAGCGGCAGCTGTCAGCCCCAAAGGCCCCTCAGAGCTTCTCCACCTCCCCCTGCTCCTGAGGAGCGATCCGGTCCAGCAGCCGCCTCTTGCACCTGCTGCCAGTAATGGCCCTGCTCACACCCGCGGCCGGCACTGGAGATGCTGCTCACACCCACTTCTGGAGCCAGCCCCACTCACACCCGCAGCCGGAGCCAGAGCCATGCGCTGCTGGCGCCTGGCACCAGTCCCAATCGTCCCTGAGGGCTTCTCCCCCTCCCCCTGCTTCTGAGGGACAATTGGGCCAGCAGCTGCCACTCACACCCCCTGATGGTGCTAGCCCCATTCACACCCTCTGCTGGCATCATCAGCTCATGGGAGCAGTGGTGGCGGAAACAGGGCTGCCGGCAGACAGGGGACCTGGGGTCGAAGTGGGAGGGGCCAAGGGGGGATGTAGAGGATGGGCCGAGACCTGCCCCTGTGCCCACTGCAGCCTCACAGCCCACAGTTCCTTTCAAGGTGCATGAATTCATGCACTGGGCCTGTAGTTATATCTATACTAATAATAGAGGAATTTACAAATTGTCTAGAATGCCATCACAATAACAGTAATGACCAAACAGCAGGCTGTGTAGGGCGACCAGGCTGGCAGGGGGGTTAGTGAGGAACGACCAAACGACTGAACAGCAGGCTGCATGGGGCTACCAAGCCTGCCGGGGGAGTGGTTAGGGGCAATCAGGCCAGCAGGAGGAAGCAGTTAGGGGTTATCAGCCTGGCAGCAGGGGGCAGTTAGGGGCAATCAGGCAGGCAGGCAGGTGAGCACTTAGGAACCAGTGGTCCCGGATTGTGAGAGGGATGTCCGACTGCCGGTTTAGGCCCAATCTCTGAGATTGGCCTAAACTGGCAGTCGGACATCCCTTGAGGGGTCCCAGGTTGGATAAGGTGCAGGTTGGGCTGAGGGCCCTCCCCCACCCCCCTGCATGAATTTCATTCACTGGGTCTTTAGTTATAATATATAAATGAATCAATATAACACACTATACACCATAAACTTACAGAATGTTACCTTTCAATTATATTTCAATTGTTTTAAACAAAAGCTTGAAGCAATTATTAGAATGAGAAAGTAAAATTTTTTATGTTAGAAGGGTTGGGTATTTCTTTTTCAGAGAAAAAAAACAAGTAAACAATTTAAAAGAGAAAAATCAGCGGGGTGGGGGGTGAGGCAGAGGGGATAGATAAATATGAAGTTTGGACCAGATATCCATAAAATGTTGTCTCCTTACACATTTGGGGGTAGGGAGCTAGAAAGTGCATTGTGCAATCAGGAATTTTTCTAGCACTGAAAGTAATAAAATTTGAAAACTGATAGAAAATCAGGGACTACAATCAGAATAATTCTGAAACAATTCCAGGTGAACGTGACTTCACCAGCAACTTTAAATACATCAACCTGAGCTACTCAAGAGGGTGACCAGATCCTTGCTGCAGAAAGCCCAGTTGTACCTCTCCCACTGTGGGGCAGGTGCTCCCTGTGAGAGTCAGCGAGGTGATGATGAGGGTCCTTCACAGCTGGCTACACATAGCATATTCTACTAGAACGTACAATATGATTTCAGAGAAAAAGGTGTCATACACATACATGTCAGAAACATGGACACTCATATAAATAACTATATAAGGATAATTCTGGGTTATAAATAGGAATCTTAAGGCTATTTCATGGATATTCTGGACAATAATACCAGACTCAGGAATTATAGTAATCCTCCAGCCTGTAAGAAGTGATTTAGGGAGAGAGGTCCAAGATTTCAGCATAGGAAGACCCTGAACTGACACCTTCCCATAAACACTCAGAATATACACCTACACGAAGAGCATTTCCTCCTGAAAAACAGCTGAGGGTTGACTGAACAGCTTCTGCACAACAAATGAGAGAGAGAGACTGTGCGAGAGAGACTGCATAGAGAAGGTTGAGAAACTGCGAGAACACTCCAGGCTCTGTGTAAACTCTTTGGGATTGGAGGTACCTGTGAGTGCCAATGTTTACATTCTCTTCCACTGATAGCATGGGCAAGAATTCAATTCAAGTGCTTAGCTCACCTGCAAGGCCACCATAGCGTGCCCTAGGCCACTCACCCCACACCCACCCCAGGCTCAGACAGACAAAGTGCCATGGCAATGCTGCAGCCATATGCCACTGGATGCTCCAATCCCAGCCATCCAGCCTACCAGGGTGCCCACAGAGCTGGGCACACTGGGAAAATTGGTCATGTTTGCCTCAACTGTGGCTAGCCTGCATGTCAGCGAACCCCTGGTACCTCATACAACCACTTCAGTTCCAGCCAGCCTGCTGAAGCCACCCAGCACACACAGACTACACAAAGATCATTCCAACACAAAGCCACTCCATCAAGTTCAGGAGAGGAGGCTGTTTCATCTAATTCTTAGAAATAAACAAAGAAAGTAAAACAAATGAGGGAATATAGAAGACTCGGAGTCAAAGCAAATTGATCTAATACATAGAAACAAACACAAAGAGACAGCAAGTATAGGCAGACAAATGAACAGGTCCCAAATGAAAGAATAGAAGAAATCTCCAGAAAAAGAGCTATACAAGAAACATACAACCTTCAATGAATGAAACAGGAAGATGCATAAAAACTGAAAATATCCGTTACAAGCAAGAAAATTGAAATAGTATTCAAAAACAAACAAAAAAAAAACAAAAAACAAACTCCCAACAAACAAAAGACAAAAGTTCAGGACCAGATAATTTCACAAGTAAATTCTACTGAACATTTAATTCTACCAAACAATTAATACCTATCGTTCTCAAAATATTCCAGAGATATTGAAAAGGAAATAACACTCACAAACTCTTTCTATGAAAGCAGTCAGCAGTACCCTGATAGCAAAACCAGACAAAAACAATACAAAAAAAAAAAATCACAAGCTAATATCTCTGATAAAAATAGATGTGAATATTTTCAACAAAATATTAGCAAACTGAATTCAACAATATGTTAAAGGATTATACATCCTGCTCAAGTGGAATGTATTCTAGCAATCCAAGGTTGGTTCTATATCCACACACACAAAAAATCAATGTGATAGACAACATCAACAAAACCAAAGATAAAAATCATATGATCATCTTAATAGATACAGACAAAAGTATTTGACAAATCCAAAATCCATTCAAGATAAAACTCTCAACAAATTGGGTACAGAGAGAACATACATTAACATGATAAAGACCATATATGACCAATAAAACCCACAGCTAATATTGTATTTAATGGTGAAAATGTAAAAGCTTTTCTTCTACGATAAAAAAAAAACAACAATACACACAGTGATGTCCGCTATTGCCACCTTTATTCAATATAGTATTGGAAGTCCTAGCTACAGCAATCACAGAAGAAATAGAAATAAAGGGAATTTATACTGCACATGAAGAAGTAAAACTGTCACCATTTGCAGATGACATGATACTGTATATAGAGGACGCTAAAGTTTCCACACAAAAACTACTAGAACTGATAAGTGAATTAAGTAAAGTAGCAGGATACAAAATAAATATCCAGAAGTCAGTCAACAAGTAAAAAGTGTTTTCAAGAAGGTAGAGAAAAGGGAACTCCTGTACATGGAGTAAGTTTGTAAATTGGTGGAAAACAGTATGGAGGTTCCTCAAAAAATTAAAAATAGCATACAATCCAGCAATTCCACTTCTGGGTATTTATCAGAGGTAAACAAAAACACTGATTTGAAAAGATATATACACCCCCATGTTCATTACTGCATTTACTATAATAACTAAGATATGGAAGCAACCTTTGTGTCCATCAATAGATAAATGGGTAAAATCCATGAGGTCTATGAAGACCTTGGAAAATTACTCACCAATATCAAAGGATTACCTCTTGCTAAATGCAACAACCTAGAGGGTATTATGTTAAGTTAAATAATTCAGGCAGAAAAAGACAAATACTATATGACTTTACTTATATCTATAATCTAAAATAACAAACAAAAAAAAAAACAGAAATAGACTTATAGATACAAATTATATTCTAACTAGTGGCCCAGTGCACTAATTTGTGCACATTGAAAGGAAATCAATTAGGAGAATTATTTAAATATTGCTATTCACCCTTTCTCTATATTAGAAGTGTCAACCAAATTCACAATCGACAATGACATCTGGAAACACATGCGTGTGATTGGCACTATCATATATTGCATATGCATGAGTCAACTTAACCTTTTATATATATAGAATAAACTTGCTTAATTAGACCTGCTTTCTGATGAAGCTAAACTTTTTCCATCCCAGTGAAGCACCCCAACTTCTCTTTCCGGTAATTGTCAGCAACACAGCAGTAAATATCAACATGAAGCAGATTATTATTGTAGATCACACAGGGAGTACAAAGGGTAAAATTTTTACCTATAGCAGTGTTTGACTATATTCTGTGCAGTGAGAAAACCTGATGTCATTTCCAAGTTTAACCATTTCTTACTTCTTTTCAGTCGGGTTAACTTTCAAAACTTTCTAAATCTCTGTTTTTCGGCTAATGAAAAGAAAATAGGATGCCACCAAGTCTCCTATCTACCTACTCCAGGACTTCTGTGAAGATCAAATGAGATTAGACAAGTGTGAAATGTTTGCACCTGGCTATAAAGCAATTCGTGTTCCTGGGCAGAAGAAACTTCAAGGAGGCTAGTCACTAGGGAGAGGAAGCCGGGCATTGCTACATGACCTCATTACCCGTACAGTTGGACACTTAGCATATAGACTTTTATATATATATAGACTAGAGGCCTGGTGGGGTGCTGGGGTCCAACCCCAGCAGGTCCAGGGGTCCCCAGAAGTGTGGACGGAATCAGCGAAGAAGGAATGACACAGAGACAGCATTCAGTTGATCAGCAGCCTAGCCAGGATCTCCAGCCAGGATCTCCAGGCAAGTTCTGTTCAGGATCTCCAGCCAGGTTCTGTGTCCATGTTCTCTTGCTAGGTTCTCCAGGTTCTCCAGCCAGGTTCTGTAGCCATGTTCCCTCGCTAGGTTCTCCAGCCAGGTTCTGTCCAGGTTCTCCAGCCAGGTTCAGTCACCAGGTTCTAGACAGGTTCTCTTGCCAATTTCTGTAGTCAGGTTCAGTCCAGGATCTTTTGCCATGTTCTCTCCAGCGAAGTTCTTCTGTCCCTAGAGAACGTTCTGTGTAGGTTCTGTGCCAATTTCTGTCTCTCTCTCTGTCTCTTGCTGTCTTGTTACATCTGTATTTATACCAGTTGATTCAATCCTATCAATCTCTATTCCAAAGGTTAGGGCATTTCTTATCTCCATTCCAGGGAGTAAAGATTATGTAGCTTAAGCATGATTGTTCGTAGTTAAAGTGATTAATTACCCGCCTGGCACTTAGTTAAGAGGTTTTATTCCCTCCCTAACTTCAGGGGAAAATCCCTACCTGGGGAAACAACCTTTCTCAGAGAGGAGACCTTGGTTAAAACACATAGTGCCAAGAAGGTGAGCAAACATATTAAGAACAGTATGCCATATATGCCAGGTCCCTTGAAACAGCAAGGATGGACCGGCTCCCAGCAGTGGGGAGGGTTGTCCCTCAGCCCCACTTGTGCCCTCTCACAGTCTGGGACCCCTCGAGAGATAATGACCTGCTGTCTTAAGCCCGCTCCCGGGTGGCAGAGGGCAGGCCCAATCCCTAGGTGCCTGCCCTGCAGCCCCTGGTGGGGCTCAGAGCAGGGCTGATTGAGGAGTTGGGGCGCCGCCCCCTGTCATGTACAGAACAAGGTAGATCGGGAGGTTGCAATGCCACCCCCAGTCACGCTCAGGGTAGGGCCCGTTTGGGGGGTTGGGGTGCAGCCCCCTCTCACACTCAAGGCAGGGTTGATGGGGAGGTTGTGGCGCCACCCTCTGTCACGCACAGAGCAGGGCCGATGGGGGGGTGTTGGGGCGCTGCACCCTGTCACACACAGAGCAGGGCCGGTCAGGGGGTTGGGGAGCTCCCCCCTGTCATGCACAGAGCAGGGCCGATCCGGGGGTCGGGGTGCCTTCCCCTGTCACGCACAGAGCTGGCTGATCAGAGGTTGGGGCACTGCCCCCTGTCAGACACAGAGCAGGGCCAATCGGTGGTTGCGGCTCTGCCCCCTGACACGTTGCTCCAGGGGCCAGGAGGCCTCATGGTTCCGCTGATCCCGGTGCTGGGAGGCCTCAATGCTCCATTGATCCCAGGGTGTGAGGTTGTGCGACTCGGCTGATCCCGGTGCCAGGAGGCCTCACAGCTCCGCTGATCCCAGGGCAGTGAGGCTTCCCTGCTCAGCGGCTTCAGGGGCTGTTTGGCTTCGCTCCACCACTTGGAGCCTGCGTATGCAAATTAACTGCCATCTTTGTTGGTGGTTAATTTGCATATCGCCCTGATTAGCCAATGGGAAGCATAGCAGAAGTACGGTTAATTACCCTTTTTGTCTTTTATTATATAGGATGATTGCCAGAGGGGGAGGGGTTGGTAATGGAGGAAAAGAGGAAGAGGAATAAGAGGTACAAACTTCTAGTTATAAAATAAATGAATCACAGGAATTTCATGTACACCATAAGGAATATTGTCAATAACACTTAACATAACTTTGTGCAGTGAGATGGTTACTAGACTTACCACATAGTAATGTATATAACTGCCACATTACTACATTGCACACCTGACACATATAAAATATAGTATGCCAACTATACTTCAATAAATTATTTTAATGAGTTGGGGGAAAGTTTGGGAGAATATGACAAAAGTTAAGATGAGATATAAGTTATTATAGAGATGATAAAAAAGATATAGAGTCATTCTAATCATAATGAACTTTTCTTAGTATTCATAGTCAAAGAAATAAAATACTAATGAATATACTACAATAATTCTCCAGAAAACCTGACAAGCATAAATGCAAGTAATTTAGTAGAACTACAATAAAGAAATAAAGGTGAGTTAAGATCTTGTCGTGTAACCTCATTACAAGAATATATATTAATTAATAACATTATAAATGAAGAGTGTATAAAAGAATTTCCTCTTCAATATTGTGTACTGGCTCTATTTCATTTCTTCCTTATACACACACACACACACACACACACACATTTGCACAAGAATATGTAATAAGGGAATTCAAGCTCATCAATTGTATACTCCAAAGAACTGAGGAATTAGGTCTCTTCAAAACAGCCACTGATAAAAAGAGAATGGAGGTTCCTTAAAATTAAAAACAATTATCATTTGCTCCAGCAGTAGAACTTCGGGGTATATTCCAAAACAGTGACATTAGAATCATATTCATAACACTATTCACAAGAGTCAAAAGATAAAATCAACCCAAGGGCCATCTATATATATAAAAGTCTAATATGCAAAGTCTCCTCTTGGGAGTTTGACCTGGAGTTCAATTGCTCACTATGACGTGTGCTGACCACCAGGGGATGGCGAAGAATGAAGGCAGGCCCCGGCTGGCAGCCAGAAGGAATGTCCCAGCTCTCAGCTGAATGACCCAGATCATTCCTGATCACCGGCCAGGTCTAGGGACCACACCCATGCATGAATTTGAAGCACCAGGCCTCTAGTTGATAGATAAATCTATAACCAATCAATACACACAATGGTATATTATGTGTTATGTGCTGAGTCAGCTCTGACTCCTGAGGACCTTATGAATGAGTGATGTCCACAAAATCCTAGTTTAAACAGCCCTCTCAACTCTTTTAGACTCATGCCTATGGCTTCTTTTATGGAGTCAATCCATCTCATATTTGATCATCCTCTTTCCTCCTACCTTCTATTTTTCCCAGCATTATCTTTTTCAATGAATCCTGCCTTCTCATGATGTCCCTGAAAAATGAAAGTATCAGTTTAGTGATTTTTACCTCCTGCAATATTTCAGAATTAATTTGCTCTAGGACCTACTTGTCTTTCTGGTGGCTCAGGGTATCTGTAGATGAACATTACCAAGCCTTAAAATTGAAGGAAATTCTAACACCTGCTATAACATGGATGAATCTTAAGGACATTTTGCTAAGTGAAATAGGCCACAGACAAAAACACAAATACTGCATGATTCCACTTACATAAGGGATGTAGACTAGTCAAATTCATAGAAACAGAAAGAAGAATGATAGTTGTCAGGGACTGTTAAAATGGGAAGTGGAGAATTACAGTTTAAGAAATATACAGTAAAAATTTACAAGATGAAAAAGTTCTGGAGATGAATTATACAACAATAATATATATACTACTGCACTGTACACTTAGACATGGATAAGATGGTAAGTATATTATTTGTAGTTTAACACAATTTAAAATAACAAGAACTACACTAATAATTCCTTATGATACTTACTTTTCTCTTTGGCCGTTTGTAGTAATCCCTTCAATAGTGTTCACTATGCTATTGTCTTTTGTAATGGAAAAAATTCTTCCTTCACAGGAAATGGAAGAGTTTGTCCAGAGCTCTGGAGAAAATGGTATCGTGGTGTTTTCCCTGGGGTCGATGGTCACTAACATGACAGAAGAAAGAGCCAATGTGATTGCATCAGCCCTTGCCCAGGTTCCTCAAAAGGTTAGATAAACTACCTTAGAGCAGAAAACTCTTGAGTGTGTTAAACTCTGTAAAGGGTCAGATTAAGAAATTTCCACATGAAAGGTAAACTATTAGGATAGCTTCAATGATCTTAAATACCAATTTGAGAAAGAAAATACACATGTCAGGTGCTAAAGTAGTATAGAGAGTGTTTTTGATGGATAATAACTTTGGCATTAATATTCTGGTCACAAAGAAGTATATTTTAAAAGCACAGTGTGAAGTTTGGTTTGATAATAGTATTATAGGGCAGGAACAGATATCATCAAATCCTATCCTGTCATTTGCTTCATTTCCTTGCAGGATTCCTAGAGTACTGAACACACTACCAATGTTCTCAGAATAGAGTTAAATTTTAACATTAACCAGGGAATGATAACAATCTGAAAGGCATCATATAGTTTAGGCTTCCCAGGTAATACAGGCCTCTCCTATTTTCCCTGGATTTTGGATTAGGCCTATTCAGTTGCAAGGTGATATTCAGATTAAGGATGTCTAGGACTCACCAAGCTGCATCCAGGTACCTAAGCCAGATACAATGATTTAGAGAAAGAGAAAAAATGGCCCGTAAAAAGGAATGAGAACCTCCCTGGTGGGCTGGGCCCTGCTAAATTCTGAAGCAGGAAGACATAAAAGAAAGGGTGTAGGTGGGTCCAGCCCTCAAGGTGACCCTGTGTTTTATAAAATGTGGCCCCAAAACAACCCATCAGAATAATAACTTCTGATAGAGGAGGAGGAGGAGGAAGATGAGGAGATAAAGAGTCAACCAGAAGCAAGCCTAGCATGGAACAGTTTCAGCTGCTCCTCCTTCTCCATAAATTATGGTAGTGAATTATTCTAATACATAAAATACACTTGAAGTTTCTGCATAATTGTGAACTACTTTTAGTTTCCCAACTAATGTAGCTTCCTCCTTATCACCTATGCAAATTTGCTGAGAACTTAAAGTAACTTTAACACTCACATAGCAAAAAGATGTTAACCACTTATAAACTAGAATCCAGCTTACCGGTGGACTTATAAATTGCTTGGCTATTTATAACTAACTAGTGGCTCCGTGCACGAAATTCATGCACCAGTGTGTGTGTGTGTGGTGGGGTGTCCCTCAGCCGACCTGCACCTTCTCCAATCTGGGACCCCTCAGGGGATGTCCAACTGCGGGTTTAGGCCTAATCCCATCTAAACCAGCAGTCAGACATCACTCTCGCAATCAGGGACTGCTGGCTCCTAACCACTCACTTGCCTGCCTGCCTGATCTCCCCTAATCATTCTGCCTGCCAGCCTGCTCACCCCCAACTGCCTCCCTGCTGGCCTGCTCGCCTCCAACTGCCCACCCCTCCTGGCCTGTTTGCCCCTAACCACTTCTGCCTCGGCCCCGCCACCATGGCTTTGTCCAGAAGGTCTCCCAAAAGGTCTCCTGGTCTAATTAGCATATTACCTTTTTATCAGTATATATATATATATTGATTTATATATTGATATATATTCCAGAGAGGAGGGAGAGGGGGAGAGAGAAATATCCATGATAGAGAATCATGGATAGGCTGCTTCCTGCACACCCCCTACTGGGGATAGAGCCCGCCACCTGGGCATGTGCCCTTGACCAGAATTGAACTCAGCACCCTGCAGTCTGCAGGCTGATGCTCTATCCACTGGGCCAAACCAGCCAGGGCATCGCCAATCACTTTTAGAATGTTGTATTGCTTCTAGAAGAAACCCCATGCCACCTTCCCCATTTGGCTGCCTGCCCAGGCAGCCATCGGCACACTGCTGTTTCAGACATTTCATGGGAATGGCACCATACACAATGGGCGTTTTGTGAACAGCTGCCTCACTTGGGTGTATACCTCGGAGTGGCAGGTTGCAGGGTCCTATGTGACTGATATTAATCATTTAAGGAGCGGCTGCACCATTTCCATTCCGACAGCAGGGTGTGAGGGCTCAGATTTGTCCACATCCTCGCCAACACTTGCTATCATGTAACTTTTGGTTCTAGCCTCCAAGGTGACCTCGGGTCCCACCAAAGCATTGCTCTCTAGAGCAACAATCTATGCTTTTAATTCAGTTTTAAAAGTGGAAGTTGTTTGAAATGTCTGCACAAACATCCCTATTGGTAAGTTCTCGCTGCTCAGGATCCGCTGTGACACAGCTTGCAGGGGCTAAGTCTGTCCCAGGCCAACCTCACCCCCCTGCTGCCTGGTCCTGTCTGGTACTGGGGAGGGCCCTGGGGAGGACGCTGAGGGCACCAGCCAACCCTCTTTGGGGCTGGCCACAGGCTGTGTTGGGCTTTGGGAGCCGAGGGAGGAAGAGCGAGGTTCAGGAGCAGCTTTGGGGCCTTGCCTGTAGCGGTGACTGTGCTGCACCCCGAGGGCGAAGTGAGCGGTGCCCTGGGGGGTGGGGGGGGCTGGGGAGGGGGCTGGGCGCCTTCTCTGAAGGAAGCCTTGGGAGCCGAGAAGCTCCTGAGTGCCTGTCTGTGGGCTCCTCTGCGCCCTCCGTCCTGGCTTCTACACCTCAGAAGGCAAAGGTCCGATCAGCAAAAATGAAAACTCTAGAGAGGTGACGTGGGCTCTACCTCAGAGTGGCTCAGACACGGTTCACGGTCCCACATGGAACTGCAGACACCAGTCCCATGGGTGTGGGCAGCGGCCACGTGGCCCCGGCATGGCCCTCTGGCAGGGCCTGAGTGCAGGGAGGAGCCGGAGCTTCTTTGGGAGAGAAAGTCCACGGGGCTGAAGGCTCCCTCTTCAAACACTGATCGCTGGTCACAGTCTGGCGCACAACTCACATACACCGGGCCCTCCTCACGGAGTAAAGGGCACCAGGCGAGGCCTCTTCTTGGCCGTCCCCATGGACCCGTTGGCTCTCCTGAGTCTGTGGGGGCCCATTGTGGGGCTCCGTGCTGGGCAGTGCAGTCACAGCTGCAACCCTGAGGCCATGCTCTGGCTCAGAGCTGGGGTCCCCAGTGCCGCAGCCCCCTGACCTGTACCCCCCTTATCCACACCCCCCAACCACAGCCCCGGATCTGCAGCCCCCCTGATCTGCAGTCCCCCACCATCTGCAGTCCCTCTGGTCCACAGCCCCCATGGTCCATAGTCTCCCTAATCTGTAGCTGCCCCAATATGCAGCCCACTTGATCTGCAGCGCCCTTATCTGCAAGTCCACCCAATCTGCAGTCCCCCCATCCACAGCCCCCCTGAACTGCAGCCCCCTGTGCAGTGACTCTGGATGCCGGGAGCCGGTCCATGCTTGCTGTTTCAAGGGACCTGGCATATATGGCATACTGTTCTTAATATGTTTGCTCACCTTCTTGGCACTATGTGTTTTAACGAAGGTCTCTGAGAAAGGTTATTTCCCCAGGTAGGGATTTTCCCCTGAAGTTAGGGAGGGAATAAAACCTCTTAACTAAGTGCCAGGCGGGTAATTAATCACTTTAACTATGAACAATCATGCTTAAGCTACATAATCTTTACTCCCTGGAATGGAGATAAGAAATGCCCTAACCTTTGGAATAGAGATTGATAGGATTGGAATCAACTGGTATAAATACAGATGTAACAAGACAGAACTTAGAAGACAGAACCCACACAGAACCTAGAGACAGAAGAACTTCGCTGGAGAGAACATGGCAAAAGATCCTGGACTGAACCTGACTACAGAAATTGGCAAGAGAACCTGACTAGAACCTGGCGACTGAACCTGGATGGAGAACCTGGACAGAACCTGGCTGAAGAACCTAGCGAGGGAACATGGCTACAGAACATGGCTGGAGAACCTGGAGAACCTGGCTGGAAAACCTAGCAAGAGAACATGGACACAGAAACTGGCTGGAGATCCTAACCAGAACTTTGCTGGAGATCCTGACCAGAACTTGGCTAGAGATCCGGGCTAGGCTGCTGATCAACTGAACGCTGTCTCCGTGTCATTCCTTCTTCACCGACTCCATCTACGTCTTTGGGAACCCCTGGACCTGCTGGAGTTGGACCCCGGCATCTGGCGCCCAAACAGGGACCCCTAGGTAAGCCCCACTCTTGGGATGGATAGGACTCCACCTTAGGAAGAGGGTGGATAGTTTTCGCCGACTCCGTCCACACCTTTGGGAACTCTGGAACAGGATTCCCGTAGGTAAGCCCCCCCCCATCGAGAACCCCCACAATCGGGATGGATAGGACTCCACCAGGGTACTTCAGACCCCCCTATAGAGGATAAGTAGGGTAAGAAGGTGGATAGTACAGAACTTAGATTGAGAAGATGTGCCATACTGAGTCCAAAGAAAGAAGACTCTGTCTTGATTCTTAGATTGAGAAGATGTGCCATACTGAGTCCAAAGAAAGAAGACTCTGTATTGATCTTTAGATTAAGAAAATGTGCCATACTGAGTCTAAAGAAATAAGACTCTGTATTGATCTTTTAACACATATGCTTGCTAGCAGAGGAATTAAGGTTACTCCCAGTCAGACAGAACGTTTCATACAAGAAGTATGTCCATGCTTTTCTGAGGAAGGAAAGGTAAATGTAAAGGCATGGGAGGAGGTAGGCCCAAGGAGCCTTATCCTTAACCCCACTGCAGCCTTTCCACCCCGGGAAAGTGCAGGATTGGCAAGCTCTCCCTGGGGTGATAGATCAGGACTCAGGTAATAGTGGAAAGCGCCAATCCTACTCTTAAAATGGATACAAGAGAGCATTTGTGGTTTTTCTTTTTAATGCCTGGCTTTTAAAAAATAAAAAAGGGGGAATTTGCCGGGAGCCGGTCCATGCTTGCTGTTTCAAGGGACCTGGCATATATGGCATACTGTTCTTAATATGTTTGCTCACCTTCTTGGCACTATGTGTTTTAACCAAGGTCTCTGAGAAAGGTTGTTTCCCCATGTAGGGATTTTTCCCTGAAGTTAGGGAGGGAATAAAACCTCTTAACTAAGTGCCAGGCGGGAAATTAATCACTTTAACTATGAACAATCATGCTTAAGCTACATAATCTTTACTCCCTGGAATGGAGATAAGAAACGCCCTAACCTTTGTAATAGAGATTGATAGGATTGAATCAACTGGTATAAATACAGATGTAACATGACAGCAAGAGGCAGAACTTAGAATACAGAACTTAGAAGACAGAAGAGAAGACAGAACCTACACAGAACCTAGAGACAGAATCTAGCGAGAGAACATGGCAAAAGATCCTGGACAGAAACTAGCCACAGAACCTAGAGACAGAACCTAGCGAGAGAACCTGGCTGAAGAACCTAGAGACAGAACCTGGCTACAGAACCTGGATAGAACATGGCAGAGAACCTGACTAGAACCTGGTGACTGAACCTGGCTGGAGAATCTAGCCAGGGAACATGGCTACAGAACCTGGCTGGAGAACCTGGAGAACCTAGCAAGAGAACATGGACACAGAACCTGGCTGGAGATCCTAACCAGAACTTCTCTGGAGATCCTGACCAGAACTTGGCTAGAGATCCTGGCGAGGCTGCTGATCAACTGAACATTGTCTCCATGTCCTTCCTTCTTCGCTGACTCCATCCACACCTTTGGGGACCCCTGGACCCGCTGGGGTGGGACCCCAGCATCTGGACTCATTGTGAATGCGTCCTTATTCCAGGCCCAAGGGTGTGCTGTTGCTCTGGGGCTGGCAAGGCTGGAATCCTGTGGCTGCTCTGGTCCCTGTTGTTTGGTCTTCCCCTTACAGCATCCAGGTTAATGCGGGGGTCCAACCCCAGCAGGTCCAGGGGTCCCCAAAGGTGTGGACAAAGTCGGCGAAGAAGGAATGACACGGAGACAGCGTTCAGTTTATCAGCAGTCTAGCCAGGATCTCCACCTAGGAACTCCAGCCAAGTTCTGTCTAGGTTCTCTCCCTAGGTTCTCCAGCCAGGTTCTGTAGCCATGTTCCCTCGCTAGGTTCTCCAGCCAGGTTCAGTCACCAGGTTCTAGTCAGGTTCTCTTGCCATGTTCTATCCAGGTTCTGTCTCTAGGTTCTGTTGCCAGTTTCTCCAGCCAAGTTCTGTCTAGGATCTCCAGCCAATTCCTGTAGCCGGGTTCTGTCCAGGATCTTTTGCCATGTTCTCTCGCTAGGTTCTGTCTCTAGGTTCTGTGTCCTGTTGTCTTGTTACATCTGTATTTATACCAGTTGATTCCAATCCTATCAATCTCTATTCCAAAGGTTAGGGAGTTTCTTATCTCCATTCCAGGGAGTAAAGATTATGTAGCTTAAGCATGTAACTTCAGGGGAAAATCCCTGCTTGGGGAAACAACCTTTCTCAGAGAGGTGATCTTGGTTAAAACACATAGCGCCAAGAAGGTGAGCAAACATATTAAGAACAGTATGCCATATATGCCAGGTCCCTTGAAACATATACTGTGCAGATGTTTCTTCCCTGCAGCGACTGTGTCAAGCAGCAAGGATGGACCAGCTCCCGGCAAATTCACCCTTTTTTTAAATTTTTTAAATGATAGCGCATGTAAATCAGCAGCCACCTCTCAGATTGGGTTGTTTAAGACTCAGAAGAAGACTGACAGGCAATGATAGCGAGCATAGCTATAAACATAGTGGATGGAATGCACAAGGAGCCTTGTTCCTGTAGAAGGTTGCTGGCCTCTTCAGTCAAGGGTTTTCAGCTGTCCTCAAGTCGGGGGTTTGGTTGTCCTTGTTGATCTGGCTACGGGCGGCATCATTGGTGATGGGCTTCCCGAAGTGTCAGTGAGTTGAAGGGCTGCATCAAAGGGTCCATCAGGGCCGTGCTTGATGGTGGTGTCGGGGTCTGGGGAGGAGTCAGCTGTGCCCTCTGGGTTGGTCGATATGGATAATACTGGGGAGGAGGAGGAGGAGGAGGCGGAGACGGAGGGTGGTGTGACATAAGGTCGGATTAGACGGACTGGAATCCACACAGGTGAGTCTGCATCCTGTGGAAATATACAAGCATCTCCTCTCCCCCAGGTTAAAAGTACATCAGGTGCCGTCCAGGCTCCTGTAAGTCTTTCCATTTGACGAAATAAGTGAGTTTCTGTTAAATGAAAGTTTCTTTTGCTGATTTACTCAGAGTCCTCGGACTTGGCTGAGAGAGTAGCTTCCACTTCTTGCTTTCTACCATCTGTTGGGCCTCAGTTGTTAATTTCTTCAGCTGACCCCATGTTGGCACCTCAGTCCCTTGCATAGCCTTTCTTTTCTTCTTTTTTCTGCTTTCTGGGTCCATTGTGGTGACACACATAATGCATTTACTCAATCCAAAGCAGGATTAAAAAGAAAAACCCCAAATGCTCTCTTGTATCCATTTTAAGAGTAAAATTGGCGCTTTCCGCTATTACCTTAGTCCTGATCTATCACCCCAGGGGGAGATCTTGCCAATCCTACAGTTTCCAGGGGTGGAAAGGCTGCAGTGGGGTTAAGGATAAGGCTCCTTGGGCCTACCTCCTCCCATGCCTTTACATTTACCTTTCCTTCCTCAGAAAAGCATGGACATACTTCTTGTATGAAACGTTCTGTCTGACTGGGAGTAACCTTAATTCCTCTGCTAGCAAGCATATGTGTTAAAAGATCAATACAGAGTCTTATTTCTTTAGACTCAGTATGGCACATTTTCTTAATCTAAAGATCAATACAGAGTCTTCTTTCTTTGGACTCAGTATGGCACATCTTCTCAATCTAAGAATCAAGACAGAGTCTTCTTTCTTTGGACTCAGTATGGCACATCTTCTCAATCTAAGTTCTGTACTATCCACCTTCTTACCCTACTTATCCTCTATAGGGGGGTCTGAAGTACCCTGATGGAGTCCTATCTGTCCCGAGTGTGGGGTTCTCAATGGGGGGTGGGGGGCTTACCTAGGGGAATCCTGTTCCAGGGGTTCCCAAAGGTGTGGATGGAGTCGGCGAAGACTATCCACCCACTTCCTATGGTGGAGTCCTATCCGTCCCGAGTGTGGGGCGCTTACCTAGGGGTCCCTGTTTGGGCGCCAGATGCCGGGGTCCAACTCCAGCAGGTCCAGGGGTTCCCAAAGACGTAGATGGAGTCGGCGAAGAAGGAAGGACACAGAGACAGCGTTCAGTTGATCAGCAGCCTAGCCAGGATCTCTAGCCAGGATCTCCAGCCAAGTTCTGGTCTCGATCTCCAGCCAAGTTCTGGTCTGGATCTCCAGCCAGGTTCTGTGTCCATGTTCTCTTGCTAGGTTCTCCAGCCATGTTCTGTAGCCATGTTCCCTCGCTAGGTTTTCCAGCCAGGTTCTGTCCAGGTTCTCCAGCCAGGTTCAGTCACCAGGTTCTAGTCAGGTTCTCTTGCCAATTTCTGTAGTCAGGTTCAGTCCAGGATCTTTTGCCATGTTCTCTCCAGCGAAGTTCTTCTGTCTCTAGGTTCTGTGTGGGTTCTGTCTTCTAAGTTCTGTCTTGTTACATCTGTATTTATACTAGTTGATTCCAATCCTATCAATCTCTATTGCAAAGGTTAGGGAGTTTCTTATCTCCATTCCAGGGAGTAAAGATTATGTAGCTTAAGCATGTAAATTCAGGGGAAAATCCCTACTTGGGGAAACAACCTTTCTCAGAGAGGTGATCTTGGTTAAAACACATAGTGCCAAGAAGGTGAGCAAACATATTAAGAACAGTATGCCAAATATGCCAGGTCCCTTGAAACATATACTGTGCAGATGTTTCTTCTCTGCAGCGACTGTGTCAAGCAGCAAGGATGGACCGGCTCCCGGCACGTTAATTTGCATATTTCTCTATTATATATATAGATTAACCATATTAATCAAGGCTGTCAGTGAACTGTATAATGTTTTGAAATATTAACAGTCAAATTAATTAAATTTACCATCATCATCATATTTTATCTTTTCAACAGGTAAACTATTATTTATAAAGTGCCAATGGCTTTTCTTTTCTACATTTTAAGAAAATTTTCAATCCTAGCTAGAGTGATAACACTGGATTTGGGCAAAAATTACAACTTGGAAGTGGTGATTAAAAAGTAGAAAAGTAAAAGAAGCTAAACATACTCATTAAGCAGACATTATTTATTATTGTTAATAAACTTATATATCAGAATTATTTAATTCTCATAAATAGCTGATTGCATTGATTTTTTAAAGCAAATGATGTAAAACTCTAAGATAATTTATGTAATTAGTGAATATAAGTAAACCACTTCCCTGTCATTCAAAAACAAATAAACAAGTTAACATTAAATCTAGATGATGAGAGCTAGAATAATAAATAATTAAAATAAATGTGTAGACTATTAATTTACTGTGTTTTGCCCTACAATTATATGTCTACTTAAAAATTTTTATATGCTTGAATTGGTCATTGATAATCTCATTTGTCTAACCCCAAAGTGTGAAACATCATGATTGCACTCATACCTGACTGATACTAAAATAAGTAACCCACAATACGAGTACCTATGCCTCTTACAGCAGTGTTTTATTGGTTCTCATTATCAACATGTCTTGTCCTCATTTCCTTACCTGTAATATGTGAGGGGTTTAACTAGATGTCTCTTAATCGATTTAGAATTCTAACATGATATAACTCAGCAGTTTGACTCAAGTAAGACATTACCTTCTTTACCCTAACAGGTTATATGGAGATATGATGGCAAAAAACCAGATACCTTAGGGCTAAATACCCGGCTCTATAAATGGATCCCCCAGAATGACCTTCTTGGTAAGATTCTGGAAAACCCTGAAATCAGAATCAAGTCAACCAGAATGATAAACAGTTCACTAGGATAGAAATGTATTGAAAATTTCTTACTGAAAACCTCAGAAATAAAAATGAACTTCCCTATATTCCTTTCCCAGTATTAGGAGAAAAGGATAAGCCAGGGGTCCTCAAACTTTTTAAATAGGGGGCCAGTTCACTGTCCCTCAGACCGTTGAGGGCCGGACTATAGTTTTAAAAAAAACTATGAACAAATTCCTATGCACACTACACATATCTTATTTTGAAGTAAAAAAAAAAAAACAAAAACAAACAAACAAAAAAAAAAAAAAACAGGAACAAATACAATATTTGTATTTGCATGTGGCCCACCACGGGCCATAGATTGAGGACTCCTGGGATAAGCTGTAACAGTTGACATCTTATCTTACATAGTCACATTCCTTATGGCCACAAACAAAAGATCTTTAGTTCATGTGTAATTCCTCTCAGAGAGAATAGCTCAACACTCCCAATGATCACACTGCCTCCTAATTCTCTCCTTACACCAATGGTTTAATCCATGGTAAGGGTGTACAGGTGCCCCTGAAAAATATCAGCTCTTCTCTTATTACCAGTAACTCTCCATTATCCATTGCGAAAAAAAGTAATATCTCTTTCTGAAGTAATAACATATTTCATTATAATGTGTAGCTTTTCCTTCCTCTGATTCCGGTGCCACCATCATCCCATTGTCTGTTGCCTTGACATCTACATATCACACTCTGTGACTTCACTATTTTATTAAGAGAATATATTTCAACATGCACCACCACTTTTTTTTTTTTAGCATACACTTTTTAAAATCCAGAATATTCTCTTTCCATTTGTCCACTGGCAACTTGTATTCATTTCAAGTCAAAAGAAACACACTAATCTATGTAAGTCTTCACTGTCTCTCCAACAGACTTATGTTTCTCTTCCTATGAGTTCTGAAAGACATTTTAATACAGTCTGAAGTGTAGCCCAATCTGTTACTAAATATACTGTCTCTGTGCCTTTATTGCCCAACTCTCATTTTATTTCCAAGACTTATAATTCGTAATTTGCTGAAATTCACCCAATCCTAGGTCATCCAAAAACCAAAGCCTTTATAACTCATGGTGGAACCAATGGCATCTATGAGGCAATCTACCATGGGATCCCTATGGTGGGCCTTCCTATGTTTGGGGATCAACCTGAGAACATTGCTCACATGAATACCAAGGGAGCAGCTGTCAGATTGGACTTCAATACCATGTCTAGTGCAGATTTGCTCAATGCATTGAAGACTGTCATTAATGACCCTTCATAAGTATCACATGTTTTTTATAGATAGTATTTATACATAGATTATTTTGTCAATAGTTTATCTTAATTTCATCCCAATTTTAAGAGGCTAATTTTGACATTATTAACATAAGTTAACCCATCCTAATTGACTTTTATTTTCGACCACACATTTACTTCAAAGTTACATTTTAATCCCATGTATTTAATGGGGAGCAATCTGATGCAACAATTTTCTCCTCCAATAAGATAAAGTTATGTAGGTAATTATAAGGACACGTTTTTTTAAAATATGATCAAATACATAGAAGGAAGAGTGATAAACTAGAATAAAAATAATAAATTCTTTAAATAAATTCAATATCTAAAATTTCTGAAACTATAAATATCTTTATTCTCAAAAACTTAATTTTATTATAATGATTTTAACAGATTTTATGAGATATTATTTACATACCATAAAATTCACATGTTAAAATTATATAATTCAGATATATGTAGTATGCTTACAAAGCTATGAAATTATCACCATAATATAAACTTAGGGCATTTTTGTCATCCCAAAAAGACATATCATATGCCTTAGAAGTCACTTCCCATCTCCCTCATCCAAGCAACCATTGATCAACTTATTGTCTTTATAGATTTGTCCTTCTGGACATTACATAATAACAGCATCATACAATATATGATCTTTTGGAACTGGCTTCTTTCACATGGCACAATATTTTTTTGTGTATATTGTTTAAATATATTTTTATTGATTTCAGAAAAGAAGGGAGAGGGAGAGAGAGAGAGAAACATCCTATATAATAAAAGGCTAATATGCAAATCGACGGAACAGTGGAACAACCGGTCGCTGTGATGTGCACTGACCACCAAGGACAGACACTCAATGCAGGAGCTGCCCCCTGGTGGTCAGTGTGCTCCCCCTGTGGGCCAACCTTATGGCTGGTGAGCGCAGCGGCAGTGGTAGGAGCCTCTCCCACCTCCGCAGTAGCACTGAGGATGTCCACCAACTAGCTTAGGCCTGCTCCACATGGGGAGTGGAACTAAGCCAAGAGTCGGACATCACAGAAGGGCTCCCATACTGAGAGAGATTATGCAGGCCTGGCTAAGGGACCCTCACCACACTGCATAAATTTTGTGCACCAGGCCTCTAGTCAATAATGAGAGAGAATCATTGATCAGCTGCCTCTTGCACACCCCACACTGGGGATCAAGCCAGCAACCTGGGCATGTGCCCTGACTCAGAATCAAATGGTGACCCCCTGGATCATGGGTCAAGCCTCAACCACTTAGCCATGCTGACCTGTCAGTAAAAATATTTTTTAATTAAAAAAATACAACTTTGAATGGGGATGATTGGCTTAAGGAAATTAACTTTCTTTCAATGTTGGTATCTTTGTGTTTCTCCTTTAGATATAGGGAGAATACTATGAAGTTATCAAGAATTCATCATGACCAGCCTATGAAACCTCTAGATCGAGTGGTCTTCTGGATCGAGTTTGTCATGCGCCACAAAGGAGCCAAACATCGTTGGCCAGCCGCCCATGACCTCACCTGGTTCCAGTACCACTCTTTGGATGTGATTGGGTTCCTGCTGGCATGTGTGGCAACTGCTACATTTGTCATCACAAAATGTGTTCTGTTTTGTTGCCAGAAGTTTTTTAAAACAGGAAAGAAGAAAAAAAGAGAGTAGTTCTTTCAAAGGCCTGAAGCTGATATGCCTCGTAGATGGGACACCTCCATCTTATTCCAGCAGGAAGTTGCGATGTAAGGGTCACTATCTCCTGTGACGACCTTACTTATCACAATTTAGCTTCTCAGATCCAAATTTGTTTTCAAGTGACTACCTGGTGAAGTGTTATAAATATGTCATGCCAAAAACTTATAAAAAATAAGTTTTTTATAAAAACTTATAAAAACTAAACCAAAAATAAAGCCATGTGAATATATTTTTAAATTTGTCATTCTAATTGCAAAGTTATACCAAAATATTAGCTTAACTGTGTTTCAAACATTACACATGAACATAAGAACATTAAGTAGTCTATTCACATATTAATATTATTTTGCAAATACTCAGAATATTTTAATCTTATTTTGGTGCAAAATTCTGTAGTTTTATCTTTTGCTAATCAATAGTTAGAATTGTGCAAAATGATTCATCCTTTTATTTCATTTTGGGAGACCACCAATGCTCCTTCGTTTTACTGTACATCCAGCCTCAGCATCACTTCTTACCTATAGACATGGAAGTCATTTGCTTTCATTCAGTTTAAGTTAATTTATCATCAAAACTTATGTGGACTGAGAAATATGACAACAGCTAATTGCTTCCTATTGTACACTGAGCTATGTATGAAAGACTTTGGTTTCAGTAGCTAATTCTATTTACCTCACTGCCCCCTAAAAAGCTTCACTGAGTTTTTTCACGCTCCTTTTAGTCTTTGATAATGGGTATATGGTTCTAATTATAGGCTTGATAATATAGAATCCATACTATAAAGGTATTTATTGAATTTTCATTCTCTCCAAATATATGTGTGTGTGTATATATATATATATATATATATATATATATATATATATGCCTACTTCTTATAAAAGAAGGCACAGAATCACTTAGCTACTTACAGACACAGTGAACAATTCAATGTGTTTGTTGAAGGCAGTTGAAATAGTGATTATTTCATACTAGGGGCCCAGTGCACGAATTCCTGCACCTTGAAAGGAGCTGTGGGCTGAGAGGCTCCAGTGAGCACAGGCACAAGTCTTGGCCCATCCTCCACGCCCTGGCCTGGTCCCTCCAGCTGCAGCCCCCAGTCTGCTTTCTGCCAGTAGCCCTGCTCTCACCACCCTGCTCCCAAGTGCTGACAGCGTGTAGCGATTGGGGCCAGCGCAAGGCACCAGCAGCAGGTGTAAGTACCAGATGGGATCACAGCACATGGGAGCAAAGAATTTTCAATAACCACTAGAGGCTCGCCCCGATGACAGCAACCAGCACCCTGCCTTGGTCTGGTGCCCCCACTAAGCTGCTACACCATCCCATAGTGGCCAACGCCCTTTTGATCTATTTGCATATTATTCTTTTATTATATAGGATAACTCATACTAGACCAACATGTCTCATTACTTCTTTCTCTCCTTACAAGTCTGTTGTTTCATCCCCCCCATTAACCTTATATAAAAGCATTACAACCTTCAGCATGACAAAAGAAAAAATAAAATCATCTTTTTCTTTTCAATCTAGGCACACTATGACTGACCATTATCAATAGCAATCCAAAGAAAACAAAAATCATGAAAATTTTATGGAAATAGGAAAATCAAGTCACAAGGATTCTCAAGGCTGTCCTAAAACATAAACACCAGGATTGCAGGGGTCCAGATGAGAAAATCATTCCTGTCTTTATTGGTCAAAAAGACCATCATCCGATTCTCATAGTAAATACTGTCCAGCCTAAGGCATGAATTCATTTTAGAAATAAATGAAAACTTTATTGCTGGGGGAATTACAGGGTACATTTCTCACTGAATTTCCATAGAACTCCTCTAGATATTTGAAATCATTTCAAAGGAAAAACAGAAATAACACATTGTCATTGTAGGTAATAATGTTAAATCATACATATAAGCTTAATTTTCCTCAGATCTACTTAGTAACACATATAACTGATAAAGGTTGGTAATCATTGTAGAGTGAGAAACCTTACAAAACACACAAAAAAAAGAAAAATATTCCAGGATGGAAAAACATAGAGGATATGAACAGGCACTTCACAGAAGTAGAAATGGCCAATAACATATCAAGGATGGCAAAGGTCCTGATTTCAGGTAAAGGTAAACTGAGTCAGTAAATTGTTACCCATGGAATATTTACCAAGCATAGGAATCTATGCAGGAAGAGGCTGCCTTGGCTGCCAGAAAGTACTCACTGGAGGGCCCTAGCGGCCTACGGGGAGGAGGCCATGAATCCCTGGACACAGAGGCTGGCAGCCACATTCCAGCGCAGCAGGAGCCAGAGCAGCTACTTCCTGGGCCACCTGGCGCCCAAGCCCCCAAGTCCCCAGGTGAGACTCTGCGCTCAGCAGGCTGTAGTGCTTCTGAGCTGGGCGAGCACACACAGCTGCAACCGACAATGGTGTCCTTGCTAGTCCTTGGCTGCAGAGGGTTCCACTGCCCATTGTTCAGCACCTGGCAGCAGCCTGTGCAGGCCGCCTTGGCCTTGTGGACTACGATGCAGTAGAAAGCAGCAAATTGTCCCCTAGGCACTGCGTGACTC
Source organism: Myotis nattereri (assembly GCF_964212035.1). Taxonomy (NCBI): domain Eukaryota; kingdom Metazoa; phylum Chordata; class Mammalia; order Chiroptera; family Vespertilionidae; genus Myotis; species Myotis nattereri. The sequence goes on from NC_138075.1 coordinate 187,934,272, forward strand.
TGCATGAGTCCTCCAGGCCAGGGTCTTAACAGGGGAGTGAGGAGGGTTGGTGGTGGGGTGTGGGGGGCGCACCTCCCAGCACCTGCTCCTGTGCCTGCTTGGTTCTGCCTGGAGCTCCTGCCCCATGCTCCCCCCTGAAGTCAGCCACGCCCTCTAGATCCAGGTTGCTCCCTGGCCAGCTGCCTGTTGCTCAGACAACATTCCCATTTGCTACCTGGTCAAGATGCCTCCCTCAGGGCTGGTGCTGGCCCACCAGCCTCTCCTGTTGGCCAGCGTCACATGTTTCAAGGGCCAAAACGCAATCTACCACTATGACACTGGGCCTTGCCATGGCTGGGTCTTCGCTCTGCTCCCTCCAGCTGCATGATTGGCAGGGTGCTGGCTTGTAACTGGAGTCCTGGCTGCCTGCAGAGGCCGAAAGTGTTGAAGATCTCTGCAGGGCTGAGCCTCTCGGACAGTGGCACCCTGTTGCCCTTGGATGCCTTCAGACTTGCAAACCTTGGAACAAAGCCTTCCCTGGCTTCTCAGCCACCTTAAGCACCCCTTCCTGCAGTTGCTGAGCACAGGAGAGAAAATGTCTATCACTGAATAAACCACAATAAGCGATTCCCAGATTTTGGGTCACCCCACCCATAGAGGCCACAAGTGCGGGTGAGCATGTGTTGTGTGTCTCATGCCTTGCACATCCCTTTGAAACGTTTGGAACTAAGAGATGCCGAGAGCCTAAAGTTCTTTGGACAGGCGATCCCAGAAAGCTGTGAAGATACTGCTGTCTTTGTCAGCAGCCCAAGAGTTAGACTCTTTAACAGTCCAGCATGTTATGGGGCCTCATGGCACATTAGCAGTGGCTGCCTGCAGTCTTCCCCGAGTGGCTCAGCCTCTGCAGAGAAGTTCCCTTCACCACATCCATCGCCTACCAAACAGAAGGCGTCTGCAGGACACGGAGTTACCTGCCATCCAGAGGGGATGAGTGGGTTTGGAGGCTTTTCAGCTCTGTCCTTGTTCATCTCCCCCACCAAGGAAGGCAGGACACATTCGGCCAAGGGCCGTCTGCGTCTTCCCTTCTAAGGAATTGGATTTTTTTGTCTCTGGTGCACATAAGGTACAATCTTCCTGACCCCACTATGTGGATTTTTAGCCTGTAAGTCTTAAAGGACCACAAGCTCCTCTGCAGCTCTTTACTAGCATTTTCCAACCCCCATGGACTGATTTGAATACTTATTTTCCCTGAGCAATTGTCCATCTCACCTCACTTTCCTGCCTTCCACCACTCTTGGATGAATGGATGCTGCAATTCTAGGTGTTGTAATTTGTGGACCTGTTATTTTTGTTGTTTTCTGTGAGGCACATATATTGGATGTGGGAGGTAAAGAAGCACCTCCGTTTTTCCTGGTCACTGCCTTTATAGTCATTACTATCTTGTTTCTTGTCACTCAGGTTAGGTTTTGGTCTCTTGCTCCACTGCAAAAAAATAAATAAATAAATAAAACAGAATAAATCCTGAAGACATGAAACAGGAGGAAAGACCACACAGCCATATCTGCAGTGTTTTGAGGAGTGATTTACCTTCCCCTTGAAGGGAAAAGGCTTTTTCAACTGGTACATTTGAAGTTGCCCAACTACAAGATGTACCAATTTTGGATGAGTGCTACTGCAATACAAAATGCTCAGAGAACCTAAACTCGAGAGGTCTGAAACTTACTGTTTGCCACCATCGAATCTGTCTGGGGTTTCAAAGGAATATTGGGTGCTACAAATAGAAACCAAAGGGGTAAATTTATTAAATCCATTAAACCTGTGATTGGTTACTGTTTTCTTGCAACTTTAAAGAAACTAAAAATGGGGGAAGAGGCAGATGTCAAAACACTTGTCCAATTTTATTTTTTGAAACAATTTTTTTTTATTTCAGAGAGGAAGGGAAAGAGAGAGATAGAAACGACATTGATCGGCAGCCTCCTACACACCCCTTACTGGGGATCAAGTCTATAACTCGGGCATGTGCCTTTGACCTGAAGCAAACCTGACACCCTTTAGTCCACAGGCTAATGCTCTATCCACAGAGACAAACCAGATGGGCACTTGTCCAATTTTAAAATGTCACAATTAACATGAGCTAGTTTCAATGAATCCATCTATCAATCAATAAATATTGTGTGTGTATCTTCATGTGGAATATAATAACTATGGCAAGAACAGTATGACATGTTTTTGTGTCACCATCATTGCCTACTTATTCATCTACCTTTTGCTTTTTCCACTTGTGCTCCAAATGCTAGGACTGTTTTTACTTTCAGGTGGAGGATTTATATTTTAACATCTGACTGATTTCTCTTTGGACATAAGCATGAGCCATGGTAAAAGGGATCAGCCATTTGAAAAGAAAAGAACATACAGAAAGCCAAGAGACATATGAAAACATGCTCAAAGTCACTAATCATCTGAGAGATGCAAATCAAAACAACAATGAGGTATCATCTCACACCTGCCAGAATGACTATCATCAACAAATCAACAAACGACAAGTGCTAGAGAGGATGCGGAGAAAAAGGAATGCTGTGGAAAACAGTATGGTGTTTCCTCAAAAAAATTAAAAATGGAACTGCCATTTAACCCAGAAACACCAATGAGAAAGGATATATGAATCCCTATGATCATAGCAGCACAACTTACCATAGCTAAGATTTGGAAACAGCCTAAATGCCCATCAGCAGATGATTGGATTAGAAAACTGTGGTACATCTACACAATGGAATACTATGCCGCTGTAAAAAAAGAAGGAATTCTTACCATTTTCAACAGCATGGATGGAACTAGAGAGCATTATGCTAAGTGAAATAAGTCAGTCAGTGAAAGATAAATACTACATGATCTTACTCATTTGTGGAATATAAAGAACATTATAAACTGATGAACAAAAATAGATACAGAGGCAAAGTAGCATCAAACAGACTGTCACACTACAGCGGGAAGGCAGGGGAGGGTGGGGAGGGGGTTAGAGATCAACTTGTATGCATGCATATAGGCATAACCAATGGACGCAAGACACTAGGGGTGGGGGTGAGGACATGTGCTGGGCTGTAGGGGAGGCCAGGAGGGGGTAAATGGGGGGGGGGGGGGAAGAGACATACGCACTACTATTTGTAATACTTTAAACAATAAAATCAATTTTTTTAAAAAAAGATAAAAGAATCATGTTCCCACCAGGATGCCTATGAAGTGGATTTCAGTTCTGCTGCTGCTACAGCTGAGTGGTCACTTCAGCCCTGGGAGTTGTGGAAAGGTGCTGGTGTGGCCCACAGAATACAGCCACTGGATCAACATGAAGACCATCCTGGATGCACTTGTCCAGAGAGGTCATGAAGTGACTGTTCTGACATCTTCAGCTTCAATTCTTGTTGATCCCAATAAACCATCTGCTATTCAATTTGAGGTTTTTCCTACATCTTTAACAAAAGATGATATGGTTTCTTTTTTCATGCAGCTGATCAATAAATGGACATAAGATCTGCCAAAAGATACGTTTTGGACACATTTTTCACTAATGTTTTGGGAAGGTTCTGACTTTGTTGAAAAGCTCTGCAAAGATGCTGTTTTTAGTAAGAAACTTATGACAAAACTACAGGAGTCAAGGTTTGATGTCGTTCTTGCAGATCCCTCTGGACCCTGTGGTGAGCTGCTGGCTGAGCTACTTAACATACCTTTTGTGTACAGTCTCCGCTTCTCTCCTGGCTATACAATTGAAAAGTACAGTGGAGGACTGCCATTCCCTCCATCCTACGTACCTGTTGTCTTTTCAGAATTAAGTGATCAGATGACATTCATGGAGAGGGTAAAAAATATGGTCTATGTGCTCTATTTTGACTTCTGCCTGCAAACATATAATCAGAAGAAGTGGGATCAATTTCTGAACGAAGTACTAGGTAAGCTGTTTTTCCTTGGTAGCATGAAGTCCTAACTTTCCTAGTGCTTTGGAAGATGAGTTGGTATAAATATTGAGAGGAATTTATCTTTTATGAGTGCAATGATTAAATAATCTATAAGAATAAAAACATAATATGCTAATTAGACCAGACAGCTGAACGACCTTCCAGGTGACCTTCAGGACGAAGCTGGGTCTGTGTTGGCTGAGTCAAGCTGCCGCAGCTGCGAGGACCAAGCTCTTCCATGAATTTCGTGCATTGGGCCTCTAATAATATATAATGATCTTTTAATCTCACAAACACAAGGGAGAGTGTTTCCCCCAAAGAATGTATACAAACTTTTTTCTGATAGCTCAGTTGATGTTTCTTTCTTTTCAGATTTATCCCATTAGAGTTAATAATGATTCAAAGTTTGTCTATATTTGTGGGATACCCTACATTACAGAAATGCTTAAATTATACAGTTACTTTCAACCCTAGGATACACTAGTATGGGATACTCCAGGAAGTCAGAGACCCCAAATTGAAGCACTGAAGAGTTTCTTCAGCAATCACATAGCCATTTTTCTTTGTTGTTTTTTTTGTAATAGGCTTCATTTTTTAGAAGAGTGTTAGGTCCACAGCAAAATTAAGTAGAGATTTCCCATATATGCCCTGCCTCCTTGTTGTCAACATTCCCCAGAAGAGAAGTATATTTGTTACAATTGATGAAACTATATTGAGTTATTATTATGATGTAAAGTCCATAGTTTATAATATGGTTCACTCTTGGCATTGTATATTCTGTGATTTTTGGACAAATTTATAATGTATGTATCCACCATTATAGTATTGTAAAGAGTAGTTTAACTGCCCTACAAATCCTCTGGGCAGTGGTTCTGTCCATTTATCCTACATATCAATTTTACTATAATTTTTTTCTTCAATAAATGCATTAGAAATTTCACTAAATATTTTCATCAAAGCACAAATGTAGATTGAGGAGTTACATATTTTTAGCACAATGTCTATAGACCATTGGGGAAATTGTTGCCATTTGTTTCTCCTCAGTTTTCTTATTTAAAAATTAAACTCTTTTGCATACTACCTGAAGGAGTCTTTGACAATGGAGAAATATGAATCTGTCTCAGATAGGAATCTACAACTCGAAGTTTTTAATGATTATATTGCTTCACCAAGTGCTTACAAATCATCTGTTTTAAAGACCTAAAATCTTGTTGAAAGGTAGATAATCAAGTTAGAAGTCTATATTTTTTGTAAACTATATTTCTCCATTACAGACAAAATTAAGAGTGAGCACATCTATTTCCATACTTTATGAAAGCTTTCCAGCTGTTTTTGGCAAATATTTTTATCTCACATACAAATATTGTTAAGCTCCTAACATGAACCAAATGCAATAGTGGCCATACTCTCAAAGATCTCACAATTTACTTGTAAAATCTAGAAATGAGGGAAAAGCTTGCTAAATTGTAGAATCTACACTGAATATTCTAGGGAAAGGCATTTCTGTGTGTATGGTAGGGTTGATTGACTAAGGAGTTGAAATCACTGTTTACATTTACATTCGTTAATTTTGAAGCCTTACAGAATAAACAAATGCATACTTAATTCTTTAGTGCTTAAATAAATGTTTATGATTCTGAATGTACTGATGTGATATTAGAGATAAAAGTCTAAATAAATAATGTGTGTGCATATACTGTCTTTTCAAGCCAATCACTTTATTTGTATTTTTTTTAATTTTTATTTATTCATGTTTATTTTTAAAATATGTTTTTATTAATTTCAAAGAGAGAGGATGGGGCAGGGAGAGAGAAAAATATTGATATGAGAGAGAGACATTGATCAGTTGCCTCTTGTGCAGGGACCAAACCCTCAACCTGGACATGTGTCCTGACTGGGAATCTAATAGCAACCTTTCAAAGCACAGTACGACCCTCAACCAACTGCGCCACACTGGCCAGGGCTAAGACAATCACTTTTTCTAAATAATTTTTTTCTTTAATTTTATTAAGATAAATATTGTGCAACCATATATGGTACAGGGGGTCATAAGAAAATTTTCTTTTTTAAAATTCTTTATTGTTTAAAGTATTACATGTGTCTCCTTTTCCCCGCATTGACCTCTTGCTGGCCACCCCAACCCTCAGAACATGCCCTCACCCCTCTTAGTGTCTGTGTCCATTGTTAATGCTTATATTCATGCATACAAGTCCTTTGGTTGATTGTGAGAGGGTGCAGGAAAGGGTTAGGGAAACCACCAGTGCACCATCAGGGCCGGGGAGGGACACAGGAGGTTGGCCAGCTGGGGAAGGTCCACAGGAAGGCTCCAGGGCATGTCTGGCCTATTTTGCTCAGTCTGAATGGGCCAGATCCCAATAGCAAGCTAACCTACCAGTTGGAGCATTGCACGTCATACCAATGGATGACCGGTCAACTGTCTGCCCCCTGGTGGTCAGTGCATGTCATAGCCAGCGGTTGAGTAGCCTTACCATATCATTAGCATATTACACTTTGATTGGCTGAACAGATGACCAGACGAGCAGACACTTAGCATATTAGGCTTTTATTTTATAGGACCAGAGGCCCAGTGCACATATTTGTGCACCGGTGGGGTCCCTCAGCCTGTCTATGCCCTCTCGCAATCCAGAACCCCTTGGGGGATATCAGATAGCCATTTTTGGCCTGATCCCCACAGGTCCAATTGAGACAGGAGGGAGCCCAATCCTGTGCATTGAGTGTCTGTCCACTGGTGGTCAATGCACATCATAGAGACCAGTTTACTGGTCATTTGGTTGCTTAGGCTTTTATATATATCATATTTACTATCATATTTACTATTTTTAATCTATGTTTCAGGCTATAATAGTCTCATGTTTAATTTAACAATACACATTTTTAATCAGTTTCTCTTCTTTTAAACTCTTGCTTTTGTATGTCTAGCTGCCAAAATTATTTGCTAAAGGAAAAATTTGATCTTCTGATTTTGCTTCTTTAAAATTTGGGTAAATAACATTTGCCTATAAATTGAAATTGAAACCATTCTACACTACCTATTGTCTCATATTTCAATCTAACTTTCTTCAATAACCTACTTCCCACAACTTTCTCTGTGATCCATACACACTGGAATGTTTCTCATTCCTCTACTCATTGGCCACTCTGCCTAGATCCTACCAAGGCTTTCATCTCACCTCATATGTCATCTGTTTTACTACAGTTGTTTCCAATTATTCCATAAAGGATTATGTTTTTTTCTCTGGAATTCTGAACACCCTGTACTAGTCATAAGACTCTTATCCAAGGAAATTATTTGCTATTTCACATAGGGAAAATGATGTGGAATATGTTTTAACCTAAACCACATGCCACCTTCAAACTCAGAGTGGAATGGATGTTGGTGTGTGTGTTTATGTGTGTGTGTGTGTGTGTGTGTGTGTGTGAGAGAGAGAGAGAGAGAGAGAGAGAGAGAGAGAGAGAGAGAGAGAAATATTAACTTTAGGCGGTTCCTATTTGTTATTTTCCTTATTTCAAATCTGGAATTTGAAATAATTTTTCCCAGATATCTTTTTTATTTCTGTTTTATTCCCCCAATAAACATTAACCTTGCTTATAATGCAAAAACGTTTCCTTTTAAAGTTAATTTTTAACTTATTATTTTTTTATTGCCTTTTGGTCTCTGCACTAGGCAGACACACCCTAAAACCTCTGCAGAGCAGTGTGTGACAGAGCTGCTGTCATGTTATCCAAGAAGTGGGCTTTGGCGGTTCTGCTGCTGCAGCTCTGTAGTGCTGGCTGTGGGTTCTGTGGAAAGGTTCTGGTATGGCCGGTTGACATGAGCCATTGGCTTAATATAAAGACCATTCTAGAGGAACTCACAAAGAACGGACATGAGGTAAATGTGTTGACTTTTCCACATACTAAGCTTGTTGACTACAGGAAACCTTCCTCACTGAACTTCGAGGTATTACATTCAGAATATCCAAAAGAATTATCAGAGAAAGCACAAGACAAATTTCTGGATGTAATTTTGAATGACTTGCCAAACTTAACACCCTGGCGATCAACAATAAGATTGAATGATGTTTTGATTGAAGTAACTGAAAATTTAAAAACCCTGTGTGAGAAGGCAGTCTACAATCGGACACTCATGAAGAAGCTCCAAGAAACCAACTACGATGTAATGCTCATAGACCCTGTGATGCCCTGTGGAGAGCTGGTGGCTGAATTGCTTGCAGTCCCTTTTGTGCTCACATTAAGAGTGTCTATGGGAGGCATGAAGGAGAAACACTGTGGGAAACTTCCCACTCCACCTTCCTATGTTCCTGTTCAGATGGTGGGACTTACTGACCTAATGACCTTTCTGGAAAGAGTAAAAAATACAGTGCTCTCTGCTTTCTTTGACTTACGGATCTGGGATTATGACATCCATTTTTGGGACCAGTTTTACAGTGAGGTATTGGGTAAGACATTTTGCATTTTATTTTAAACTTGTTATCAAAAGAAATTTAGAAATCTAAGTGAATGAAAGGAATACATTTTAAAATGTCGGTCTTCCATTTAAAACTCTACCAGTAACAATAATCAAATGGTTATCAAAAAATAATACCAGGTGTGGGCACGCATGTACAGTGCAATTAAAACTTCGTGGCCTGTGTGCAGAAGTCAGTATTTTGTGGAAGAACCACACTCAAGGGGCCAAAGAGCCGCATGTGGCTCGCGAGCAGCAGTTTGCCGACCACTGGCCTAGAAGAAGCAGAGGACCGAATTGGAAGATAAGGCACAGAAACACACCCAATCTGAGCAGGTATTGGAGAAAAAAATAAGAAAGATGAAGGAGAGACTAAGGTAGCTTTGGGACAACATGAAATGAAGTAAAATATGTATAACAGGGGTGTCAGAAGGACAAGAAAAGGAGCAAGGATTAGAAAACCTATTTGAAGAAATAATGGCAGAAAACTTCCCTAATTTGGAGAAGAAAAAACTCACACAAGCACAGAGAGTCCCAAACAACATGAACCTGAAAAGGCCCACACTAAGACACGTGGTAATTATAAAGGCAACATTATCTACAAAGAGAAAAATCTTAAAGGCTGAAGAGAGAGACAGATAGTTACCTACAAAGGAGCTCCCATTAGATTATCAAATGATTTCTCAACGAACCACATCAGTCCAGAAGGAATGGAATGAAGTATACAAAGTGACGCAAAGCAGGGGACTGAATCCAAGAATACTCTCTTCAGCAAGACCATCATAAAAAATTAAAGGGGAAATCAGGAGCTTCATAGAAATAAAAAAAAAAGGCTAAGGGAGTTTATGACTACCAAGCCAGCAATGCAAGAAATGCTAAAGGGACTATTGTAAAAAGAAGAAATAGAAAGGAAAGAAGGAACATCGGCATAAAGAATAGAAATGGCTACAAACAAGTACCTATCAATTACAAGCTTAAATGTAAATGGACTAAATACTCCAATAAAAAGACATCAAGTGGATTGATGAACCTATAGCCAGATACATCAAGAAGCAGAGAGAGAGAACTCATAAACAAAATCAGAAACAAAAGAGGTGAAATAACAACAGACCCCACAGAAATACAAAAGATTGTAAAAAGATACTATGAACAACTCAATTCCAACAAAGTTGTCAACCTAGAAGAAATGGACACATTCCTAGAAAAATACCACCTTCTAAAACTCAATCAGGAAGAATAAAAAATTCTGACTAGGCTAATAACTATGAACGATAACTTTTGAAGCAGTGATCAAAAATCTTCCAGCAAACAAATGCCCTGGCTTCATAGGGGAGTTTTAACAAACATTCAAAAACAAAATAAAACCTATCCTCAGACTATTCCACAGAATTCAAGAGGAAGGAACACTTCCAAATACCTTCCAAGAAGCCAGCATTACCCTAATCCCAAAATCAAATAAAGACACTATAAAGAAAGTGAATGACAGGCCAATATCTCTGATGAACATAAATGCTAAAATCCTCAACAAAATCCTAGCAAATCAGATCCAGCATTACATTAGAAAGATCAAACACCATGACCAAGTGGGATTTATTCCAGGGTTGCAAGGATGGTACAATATCCACAAATCAATAAGCATGATATATCACATAAACAAATTGAGAGACAAAAATCACATAATCATATCAATAGATGGGGAAAAAAAGCATTTGACAAAATCCAACACCCTTTCTTGATAAAATCTCTCAGCAAAGTGGGAAAAACCTTATATGAAATACCTATAGCCAACATCATACTCAATGGGCAAAAAATAAAACCATTTCCCCTAAGGACAGGAACAAGACAGGGATGCCCACTCTCACCACTTGTGTTTGACATATTTACTGGAAGTGCTAGCCATAGTGATCAAACAAGAAGAAGAAATATAAGGCATCTAAATTGGAAAATAAAAAATAAAACTGTCATTATTTGCGATGACATGATATTGTACATAGAAAACCCTAAAGACTCCATTAAAAAAGTACTAGATTTAATAAATCACTTCGGCAACATAGCAGGATACTAAATTAACACCCAGAAGTCTATGGCTTTTTTATACACCAATAATGAAATCACAGAAAGAGAAACAAAAACAAAACAAAACAATCCCATTTACCATTGCAATAAAAAAATATAAAGTAAATCTAGGAATAAACTTAACTAAGGAGGTAAAAGACCTGTACTCGGAACACTACAGCACATTGAAAAAAGAGAGAGGAAGACATAAAAAAATGGAAGAATATGCCGTGTTCATGGACTGATAGAATCAATATCATTAAAATGTTCATACTACCCAAAGCAAACTATAGATTTAATGCAATCCCTATTAAAATACCAAGTTTACTCACAGACCTAGAAAAAAAAAACACCCCAAAAATTCATATGGAACAATAAATAAATAAATAAATAAATAAATAAATAAATAAATAAAATAAAAATACCCCGTATAGCCACAGCAATCCTGAGAAAGAAGAACAAAGTTGGAGGGATCAAAATACCAGCCATCAAGCCATATTGCCAAGCCACTGTTCTCAAAAGTACCTGGTACTGGCACAAAAACAGACATATAGACCAATGGCACAGAACAGAGAACCCAGAAATTGACCCAAGTCATTATGCTCAGTTAGTATTTGACAGAGAAAGCCGAGTATACAACACACAGTGTTGGGAAAACTGGACAGATGCATGCAAAAAAAAAAAAATGAAACTAGACCACCAACATACACCATACACAAAAATAAACTCAAAATACATTAAGGACTTAAACATAAGATGGGAAACCATAAAAAACTTAGAGCATCCAAAGGCAGCAAAATAGCAGAATTTCATCCTATCAATATCTTTACCAATACAGCTCCTAGGGCAATTGAAACTAAGGAAAAAATAAACAAATGGGACTACATCAAAATAAAAAGCTTCTGCACAGCAAAAGAAACCATCAACAAAACAACAAGAAAGCTCACTGCATGTGAGATCATATTTGCCAATGTTATATCCTACAAGGGCCTAATCTCCAAAATTTGTTGGAAACTCATACATCTTAACAAAAGGAAGATAAACAATCAAAAAACAATGGGCAAAGAATTTACTACTAAATAGACACCTTTTGAAAGTGGACATACCAAAGAGCAAGAAACATTTGAAAACATGCTCAAAGTCACTAATCATTTAAGAGATGCAAATCAAAATGACAATGAGATGCCATTTCACACCTGTCAGAAGGCCTATCATCAACAAATGGACAAACAACAAATGCTGGTGAGGATGTGGAGAAAAAGGAACCCCTTGTGCAGCCACTGTGAAGAACAGTATGGAGTTTCCTCAAAATATTAAAAATGGAGCTCCCATTTGGCCCAGTGATCCCACTTCTAGGAATATATCCCAAGAAATCAGAAACACCAATCAGAAAGGACATATGCACCCTTATGTTCACAGCAGCACAATTTACAATAGCTAAGATTTGGAAACAACCTAAGTGCTCATCAGCAGATGAGTGGATTGAAAATCTGTTGTACATTTACATAATGGAATACTACACTGCTGTAAAAAAGAAAGAACTCTTACCATTTGCAACATCATGGATGGAACTGGAGAGCATTATGCTAAGCAAAATAAGCCAGTCAGAGGAAGATAAATATCACATAATCTCACTCATTTGTGTAATATAATAAAAAACATAAACTGATGAACAAAAATAGATCCAGAGACAGGGAAGCACCAAACAGGCCATCCAACTTCAAAGGGAAGGCAATGAGGAGGGGTGTAAGAGATCAACCAAAGGACTTGTATGCATGCAAGTTATATAAGGTTATGGTTATACATGGTTATATAAGCATAACCAATGGACACAGATGCTAGGGGGTTGAGGGCTTGTGAGGTTGGGGGGTGACCAGGGAGAGGCCAATGGGGGAAAAAGGAGATATATGTAATACTTTAAATAATAAAGAATTAAAAAAACAAGATTATAGGGGAAATAAGTATTGGAATTATAAAAGCATTAATCTTTATACATTCATATATATATATATATATTATAAAGATTGTTATGTAGATATTATATAGAAAAATACAGATAGATAGATAGATGATAGATAGATAGATAGATAGATAGATAGATAGATAGATAGATAGATAGATAGAATAAGATACAGGAAAAGTAGCTTGAATCAAGAACAAAGTCTCAAAAATAAATTTGCTAAATATTAACCAGGAATTACAGGTCATACAAAATAAGCTCTTAATTGAGGCATTCAAAGCAATGGGGAGGAAAAACCAAGCATCAAATGACAAACAGTCAAAGTTGACAGCTGGGTGGTGAGTGAAGTGAGAGGGTGAATAGGTCTGTCCAGAATAAGATTAAACAAATGATCCAAAGACCAAAGTTTCTAAGATAATAACGCTAATAATTAATCAGAAGTGAAAGCTCATAGAAAATAAGCTGTTAAAAGAGATGCCATAGCAAAGGGCATGCAAGGTAACATGAAGAAAACTAGGCAATCAAAGTAGAAAGCTGGAGAGCAAATAAGAGTTGGAGGGTGGGTAGGTATGTGGCAAAGCATGACTAAGCAAATAATCCAAGAACAAAGTTATTAGTGGGTCTGCTAAAATTAATCAGTAATCATAGGTCATAGAAAACAAGGTCTTAGATGAGATATCATAGTAAGCACATGCACTGTAATGTGGGGAAAATGGAGGCATCAAATGGTAAAGGAGTAGGTGGTTGGGCTAGCAAATCTGTGGGAAAACAAAACTAAACAAATAATCCAAAGTAGCAAAGAAGCTAAGAAAACATTTTAGGCAAATAATGCTACAAATAGACTTTTTGAAGAGTCAGTTTTCCATCCTGACTTTCCACAAGTTACCCATCACAAAATAGCTCATTTATTCTAAGGGCAAACTGACAAAGAAGATCCCTTAATCTAGTGGGAAGAGGGGAGTAGCGGGATTGAGAAAAAAGGGAAAATCTCATGGACACAGACAACAGTGTGATAATTTCAGAGGGGAAGGGGGTGAGGAGAGGTGGAGGAGGGTATAGGGTGGATAAATGGTAATGGGCAGAAACTTGACTTTGGGTGGGAAATACACAATACAGTGTACAGATGATGTGTTATAGAATTGTACACCTAAAACCTGTATAATTTTGTTAATCAGTGTCACCCAATAAATTCAATTAAAAAGAAAAAATATAAAAATAAAAATATTTAGTGACTTTAAATAGACAAATAGCCATGGCCCGCTTGGCTCAGTGGATGGAGCATCAGCCTGCGGACTGAAGGGTCCCAGGTTCAATTCCGGCCAAGGGCATGTACCTTGGTTGCAGGCACATCCCCAGTAGGGGCGTGCAGGAGGCAGCTGGTCAATGTTTCTCTCTCATTGATGTTTCTAACTCTCTATCCCTCTCCCTTCCTCTCTGTAAAAAAATCAATAAAATATATTTTAAAAAATAAAAATAAATAAATAAATAGACAAATAAAAGAGAAAAATGTGAAAATAAAGGTAAATCTTTGATGTAAACAAATAACTTACGAGACAAGTGGATATAAGAAAACTCCCTTCTGTAATACTTAAAAATACAGGTTAATATTACATTGCAAAATGAAAAAAATTTTAAATAAACTGGAGGGTCAGTGCACGAAATTCCTGCAGTGTGAGGGGGTTCCTCAGCCTGGCCTATGCGCTCTTGCGGTCTGGGAGCCCTTGGGGGATGTCCGACTGCCAGGTTAAGGCTACTCTTCTCACAATCCAGGACCCCTCGCTCCTTATTTCCCACCTGCATGACACTCCTTACCACTAGGCGAGCTGCTCCTTAGCATGGCTGTGGGGGCAGACGCGGCTCTGCCACCACCACTGCAGTGGCCAGCCATGATCCCAGCTTCTGTCTGAGCAGCGCTCCCCCTGTGGCAGTGCACTGACCACCAAGGGGCAGCTCCTGCAATGAGTGTCTGCCCTGTGGTGGTCAGTGTACATCATAGCAACCAGTTGTTCCACCAGTTGTTCCACCATTTGGGCAATTTGCATATTAGGGTTTTATTATATAGGATGTGTAATAAATACCTACTTTTTTGCACTAGAACTAAAATGACTAGGGCTTTAACTAGATTATATCTTAATTTCTTTATAATCTGAACATGCTATACCTTTAGTTCAACTCATGGAATAAAATATTTTCTTTATTTTAACAGGTTCTATGGAGATTTGATGGCAAGAAACCGGATACCTTAGGGCCAAATACTCGGCTCTATAAGTGGATCCCCCAGCATGACCTTCTTGATGAGACTGAAAAGCAAACACTGAAATAACAATAACTCCAAAGAGAGTGATAATACTTCAGAAATAAACAAATTTATTGAACCTTTATTTTACAAAAACTCAAAAAAAACCCTTAATTTCCTTGTATTTGTTTGCCAGTCCTGGTGGAAAAGGATAATATATAAAAGATAACATGTTATTATAGACCATCTCCTCCCTTATGTCTGAAATCAAATACCTTTATTTCAGGTGTAATTACTTCTCATGAAGAATTTTTCAATAACTACCACTCTGCCTCCTACTTCTCCCTTCTTATTTCTATTTTTTACGCTTCTGTATGGCTATTCATTCACTGCCATTAAAAAATAAGAACACCTCCTTTATTATCAGTGACTCCATTTTCAATAAGGAATAGCCATAATCTTTTTCATGAAGTGATAAAGTGTGGTCTGTTCTTCCTCTGATTCCAGAGTCACCACACTCACATTTCCTGCTGCCTGGACACCCCACACGTAATACGCCACACATGGCCACACTATTTCTTTAAGAGAATATGTTCTAACATGCCACCTCCTTTCCTTTTTTCCTTTTTTTCTGCACATGCTATTTTTATTCATCATGTCCTCTTTCTTTTTTTCAAATTTATCTTTATTGTTGAAAGTATTACAGTTGTCCCTTTTTTCTCCATTGACCCCCTCCCCCAGCACCTGCCCCTCGCAGAACGTTCTCTTTCAACTTGTCTACCCAGCAATCTTGTATTCATTTTTCAAGTCACAATGCCATACCAGTATCTATTTACCTCTGCAGCAACTAAAGTCCTTCTTTCTCTGAGATCTAAAATGTATTTCAATGCAGTTTCATGTGTACAATAATCTGTCATCTAGAATACAGTGCCTGAATGCTTTTCTTGCCCAATTCTCATTTTATTTCTAAGACTTATAATTAGTAATTTACTGAAATTCACCCAATCCTAGGTCATCCAAAAACCAAAGCCTTTATAACTCATGGTGGAACCAATGGCATCTATGAGGCAATCTACCATGGGATCCCTATGGTGGGCCTTCCTATGTTTGCGGATAAACCTGGTAACATTGCTCGCATGAAGACCAAGGGAGCAGCTATCAGAATGGACTTCAACACCAGGTCTAGTGCAGATTTGCTCAATGCATTGAAAACTGTCATTAATGACCCATCGTGAGTACCACAATATAATAGTATTTATAGATTATTTTGTCTATAAAGAGTATAATTTTCATCCCATATTGAGAGATTAATTTTAAAATTATTAACATGATTTTACCAATCTTAAATTTGCTTTTATTTTTAACCAGACATTAATTTCACAGTTGCATTTAACCTGATTGTACAGGTAACCAATTACTGCAACAATTTTCTACACAAGTTACCCAACGTTATACTGGTCAATACAAGGACACGTTTTTTAAAATATGATAAAACCCATAGAATGAAAGAATGAAGAACTCAAGAAGTTGCATAAAATATTTCAATGTAGTGCAAAAACATTTCTGAAAGTATAAATCTTGTGGACCAAAAAGGGGGTTCCATGGAAAGTAACTCACAGGGTGATCTGATCATAAATTCCTAACTGGGAAGGTCATGATTGTTGTGCCCAGATTTCAAGGTTCCCAAAAAGCCCACCAGGGAGCCAGCGAGTCCGATGCAAAAGCAAAGAGTCCTTCATTTCGAACTAGTTCGGCTCCCCGACCACACTCACTGATACAACAACAGTAAGCCCAGTGGCCGAAAGAGAGTGAGGCCTGATGGGATTGTGGGTTTTATAGTAAGGGCAGGGGAGGGGACTGTGGGCCCCGCCAATTGGCCAGGCGGGAGTCGGGTCTTGTTACACAGGATGTGGTCATCTCTATGGCGCGCACGTCCCTTGATTGTCATTGGTTAGTTTAAAGAAATCCTGGGCGTGGCCAGCAGGGGCCTGGGCTTCCGGGAAGAAGGCACTCTCCTGAGCACATGGTGGCCGCCCCAAAAATGGAGGACCCAGGGCAAGATGGAGGGCACAGTCCTAGCCCCACCCCAGGGCGAGCTGAGCCCGCGTTCCAGGGGCCAGTCCAGTTGTCGGGGGTCCAGCAGATCGACCAGTTCCAGCCCAGACAGGAAGTCCATGTCCTCCGTCTCGTTCCCGGGGGCGCCGGAGATCGCCTCCTCCTCCATCTCCTCGGGTGAGGGCACGCGCCCGGCCCCGCCGCCACTGCTGCTGCGTGGGTCCGGTCAGGGGGCGGCGGGCGGGTGGCGGCCTGTGCCGGGCTCCCACCGTGGGCTGGGGAGTCGGTGCCCGAGGCCGCCAGCAGCATGGTCAGGCTGTGCCTCATGGGGCCCGGCGGCCGGCCCACGTGGGCCCCGCAACGACTCGCCCTTTCAATGATGATTAGACATGCTCCAGGCCTGTAACTTATTTACTGAAAGTTTTTACACCAGCCCTGCCCATTGATCTTGTGCATCTAGGTTTAGACTCCTTTCAAATACTAGAAATAATACCCCTCAAAAGCGGCACTGCCTGGCTGGGGTGGCTCAGTGTTTGAGCATTGACCTGTGAACCTGGAAATCACAGTTCAATTCCCAGTGAGGCGCATGCCCAGGTTGCAGTTGTGAGCTTGGTCCCCAGTGGGGGACATGCAGGAGGCAGCTGATAGATGATTCTCTCTTGTCATTGATGTTTCTATCTCTCTCCCTCTCCCATCCTCTCTGAAATCAATAAAAATATATTTAAAGAGAAGGGGGGGAGTCATTAAGTCTCAAGAGAGCACAAAATCTTATTAACTGTATCCTGTAACCCAATCCCTGCTTTGCTTCTTCCAACTTCATGTAATCTGACTTTGTTTTCCCCTTAATCTCAAATGCATATCAGAAGCTGCAACACTGTTATTGAAGTGAACTAAATCTCTAAAACAAAGGAACCTCACTGGAGGGAGGCAGCCTAGCTCTTTATCTAGTCAAGTGGCTGACAAAGATAGTCCTCTTGAAAGTAAATGCCTCTTTGAAATGGATACCTCAGCAATGGAGGCGTAAGGATTGCACTCGCAACTCTGTCTCTCTCCCTTCCTCTCTGTAAAAAATCAATAAAAAATATATTAAATAAAAATAAATAAATAAATAAAAACAATAAAACCTGTCAGACAACTTTAAGGAACAGCTAGAAGGCCAGTGTGCCTACAACAAAGTGTGCATGAGACCAAGTGAAAGAAGAGGTTGCCAGGGGTATGAGGATGTGGAGTCCTTTAGTCCTAAAATCATTTGGACTTTATTCAAATGTGACGAGAAGCCAGATGGAAATTTTGAGCAGGGAAATGTCATATCTGATATCTGTTTCAAAAACCATACTGGCTAACTGATGGCAATTAAAAAGTAGAGGGTCAAAGAGAAGAGTGGAGGTCCAGGGACTACTGGGGAGACATTTCACTCACAATGACACCACTCCCATTAAACACTTCATGAGCATCACTCTGCAAGTGAATTTCCACCATCTCATCTATAGCACTAACAATGGCTCCTACCATTTACTCCGCTAGAAAAGACTGAACTGTCCAACTTAACTTCCATCTTCACTTTTAAAACTACATGTCATCAGAAAATCCCAATTTAAAGGCCAAACTATCTATGAAGAAGTAAATTCAATGAATGATATTATTTTGAATCTTTATGACATTTTCAAAAACCTTTCATGGGCATGATATGCTTAGGTAAGTTAACTTGCATTCAATGTGTAATCTTTGTGTTTCTCCTTCAGATATAAAGAGAATGCAATGAGATTATCAAGAATTCATCATGACCAGCCCATGAAACCTCTAGATCGAGCGGTCTTCTGGATCGAGTTTGTCATGCGCCACAAAGGAGCCAAACACCTGCGGCCAGCCTCCTATGACCTCACCTGGGTCCAGTACCACTCTTTGGATGCGATTGGGTTCCTGCTGGCCAGTGTGGCAACTGCTACATTTGTCATCACAAAATGTTGTCTGTTGTGTTACCAGAAGTTTGCTAAACCAGGAAAGAAGAAGAAAAGGGAGTAATTGTTTCAGAAGCCTGAAGCTGACATGCCTGAAGCTGATATGCCTCCTTCGGTTTATTCATCACAATGAAGTTGTAACATAAGGATCCCTTCTTCCTGTGACAAAATGAGTTTTCACAATTTGGCTTCTCAAAGCAAAATTTATTTTCAAGTGATTTACTGTCTGTTTAAGAGTTAAAAACATTCATGCCAAAGAGAAAAAAACTGGGCAAAAATAACAATAAAACAATGTGGGTATTTATTGGATTTCATTATATTAATTCCAAAGTTATACCAAAAAAATGATTAAGCTTAATTAAGTTTCCAACATTAGGCATAAATACAAGAATATTCAATAGTTTATTTACAATATCAGTATTACTGTGCAAATACTCAGAATATTTTAACTTGATTCTGGTGCAAAATTCTGTGGTTTATCTTTTGTGAAAGAAACTATTCACTAGTTAGAATTGTGTAAAATGATTCCTTTCATTTCATTTTAGGAGATCACTAATGCTCCTTTGGGGGAGGGGGGGGTTGCTATATATATATATATATATATATATATATATATATATATATATATAATCTTCGTTGTTCAAAGTATTGTTAACATTAAAAAAAAAAAAACATTGAAACCTGTAAAGAATTTTTGTGAGTTTATTTGAGTTAAACTGTCGACATATGCGGGAAGGACAACCTCAAAGAATTGAGATAATGCTCTGGAGAATGGAGGGATTACATTTGTATTTATACATTGCAATCAAAGGAGGGATGTAAGTGGGTTACATGAAACTCATTTGTGATAGATTAAGGAGGAGGGATAAAGCAAAGCAGGGAAAACCCCTGGGATTGGATAAAAAGTGAAATGATGGACACATACATAGGTGGGTGCAGGATCGATTAACATGATAATGAAGGAATTTGTAGTATCTATCTTGGCGCCCAGCACATTTGGTTGTGCCCCAGGGGCTCCAGAAAAAGGGAAGTTACAAGTTACCCAGACATTTCAAGGGTATGTTATCATAGATACAAAAAGACAGATAGGCTCAGTTAAGGTACAAGTTGACCTTGTCAGTGAAGATACTGACCTAGGACATAACTGCCCACCATAACTGCTTTTAAAGTTTAATTTCAGACCATCCTCTGTGCTTACTTTAGGTCTCTGAGTTTGCAAGAGTGCCATGCAGGCCTCTCCTGAGCTTGTTGAGTCAGCATGTGGCCCCTTTTGTCCACAATATTACAGATGTCCCCCCTTTTAACCTCCATTTACCCCCTCCTCCCCACTCCTGTCCCCTCCTGCTCCTTGGTTTTACTGTTTATCCAGCCTCAGCATCACTTCTTACCTAAAAATATGGCAAGTCATTTGCCCTCATCTAGTTTAAGTCATTTCCCATTAAAGTATATGTGGAGCCATAGCCGGTGCTCAGTGGTTAGAGCAGTGGTTCTCCACCTTCCTAATGCAGGGACCCTTTAATACAGTTCCTCATGTTGTGGTGACCCCCAACCATAAAATTATTTTTGTTGCTACTTCATAACTGTAATTTTGCTACTGTTATGAATCGTAATTTAAATATCTGACATGCAGGATGTATTTTCATTGTTATAAACTGAACATAATTAAAGCATAGTGATTAATCACAAAAACAATATGTAATTATATATTGTGAAATATTATTTCTAATTACAAATAAATGAAATTTTGTCTTGAAGCATGGTGTAGCATGGGTAACAGTCTTACTATAACAACAGTAAACTACATTGCTACATTTTGCGACAGTATGCGTAAAAAGCCAACATCAGTGCGAAGGTTGAAATTGCTTCTTTCTCACCAGATGAGAAATTCTCAGGGAAGTCTTTGCAAGAGCACAATGATCATCTTCCACAACAAGTCTACTTCTGTACTTAGACTTGATAACCAACAAGCTGGAAAACCCTGTTTCACAAAGACATGTTGTTGGAAATGGAAGAAGAAGGCACAACACAGTCTCAGGCAGAACAGGATATGACTGCAAACACTTGATCCAGAATTCTGTAACTGGCATTGTAGAGAAATCAGTTCTCGCTGCATCGTTGTTAGTAAGTTCAATGAACGCCTCTTGTGCTGTCTTAGGAACATCTTCAACTTTGACTATGAAGGAGCTTCTGGCACGTGCTGCTTTCAACACAGCAGCTGCTTTCTACACAGTAGCTGGTCTCTACACATGTGTGACTGGTCCGAATAAGTACATTATGGCGCCAACCCTGTCACATACACCTGTATTTGTACAGGGTGTATGTGATGGGGTTGGCGTGATGATGTCAGCACGCTGGGTACTCATATGTGGGTGTATCTGAAAGTGGGCGGACCTGCTTGGAGACTGATAGTGGAGTGGTGTCTCGGTTCCTAAGACCGAAAATATGTGTTTTCCGATGGTTTTAGGCGACCCCTGTGAAAGGGTCATTAGACCCCCAAAGGATCGAGACCCACAGGTTGAGAACCGCTGGGTTAGAGCATCACCCTGCAGACTGAAGGGTTGTGGATTCAATTCAAGTCCAGGGCCCCTACTTTAGTTGTAGGTTCTATCCCCACCCCAGTTGGGGCTTGTGCTAGGCAACCAGTCTATGTGTCTCTGTCTTTGTCTGCTCTCTCCCTTCCACTCTCTCTAAAAATATCAATGGAAAAAATATCCTTGGGTGAGGATTAACAACAACAAAATAAACTGTATGTTAATTTAGAAATATAACAGCTAGTTGCTTCCTAATATAAAATTGAGCTGTTTATGATAGACTTTGGTTTTAGTAACTAATTCTCTTTATCTCACTGCTCCTTAAAAAGATTCACCTGGTTGCTATCACTATTCTTGCAGCCTTTGATAATAGGTATATGGTCTCAATTGTAGGTTTGATAATGTAGAATCCATACTCTAAAGGGACTACTGAATTTTCTTACAGCATGTGTACATATATATACCCACTTCCTGCCAAACAAGGCACAGCATCACTTAGCTATTTACAGACACATTTATGTCCAAGGAAAACTTGTTCACTCATAACTGGCACATGAATATTACAAAAAAAAATTTTTCATAGTGGCCAAAATTGGGGGCGGGGATGTCTCTCAACTAATGCATGAATAAAAAGAATGTGGTATGTCTGTGTTATGAAATATTATCTGGCAACAAAAGGATGCATGCTGTAATATGAATGAATCTTTAAATTATTATGCTAAGTAGAAGAAGCCCATCACAAAAGGACACATATTACATTGTTCTGTTTAGAAGAAATCCTCTACTTCTATAGAGACACAAACCAGATTAACGGTCAGATAGGGTTTAGGGAGGAAGACATTAGGGAGTTCCTTGTAAAGGATAAAGGTTTCACTGGGGCAGAAAATGCTCTTCATATGATCACCATGGTGGTAGCACCATTCTGTGAACACAGTATGAACTATTGAAATGTACATTAGTCAATTGAATGATGGGTAAATTACATGTTCACAAAGTTTTATTTAAAAATTAAAATCTCAGAGGGGAATGTGGGAGCCAAATAGCAGCCAAATAGGCAACGTGTCCTGCACCTTACCCCAGGCCCAGACTGGAAATACCACTAAATTGGAGAACATTCACCTGGAATTACCAACTGAGGTCCAGCTAAGGCAGAGACTTACATCAAAGAAGGACAGAAGCACCTGGAAACCGGTAGGAAGGGCCAGGTCAGGAGAGGAGCTGACCCAGCGCCCGGGGGCAGCAGTACAGCGAGGAGGGAGTGCTGGGCCACAGGAGGGCCTGTTCCCCCTGAAGACAGAGGCACAGAACCCAGGCTCGACACCGGAGCCGAGACCTGCGGCCCAGGAGACCTACATCTGTGAAAGGTGGCGGACCTACCGACCCTGCGGAGGCTGGCAGACGGAGCCGGTTGGAGGGAAAGCCGCAATTTGTTTTTTGCTAAACCCAGAGCATATGAGTTTTCATTTGCAACTACTCACCTGAGGCTTTGGTGCAGGGAGGGAGGCACAGACTGAGGTGCCTACAGAGAGGCTGGCTTGGGAAGCAGTGCAGGGAGACATGGGAAAGCAGTGCAGGGAGACATGGGAAAGCAGTAGTCAGGAACCCTGTATTTGGTCGTTCGGATGCATCCAAAACGAAATGTCATTTTTCCAGAGAGGAGCTACCTGCTCCCAGCAGCCACAGGGCAACAAACGACAAGTTCTAGCGAGGTTGCGGAGAAAAGTGGGCCCTAGTACACCACTGGTGGAATGTAGGCTGGTGCAGCCATTATGGAACACAGTATGGATTTTCCTCAAAAATATATGAAAATGCCATTTGACCCAGTGATTCCATTTTGAGGAATATATCCTAACAAACCCGAAACATCAATCAGAAAGAATGTATGCACCCCTATGTTCATAGCAGCACAATTTACAATACCTAAGATCTGGAAACAACCCAAGTGCACATCAGTAGATGAGTGGATGTGACACATTTACACTATTGAATACTATGCAGCAGTAAAAAAAAAGAATCTCTTACCCTTTGAGACAGCATGGAGGGACCTGGAGATATCATGCAAAGTGAAATAAGTCAGTCAGAGAAAGACAAGTATCACATGATCTCACTCATATGTGGAATCTAAGTAACAAAATAAACTGATGAGTAGAGTGGATCCAGAGACATGGAAACATGGAACGGAGAGTGGAATCTCAGAGGGAAGGTGGGAGAGTGTGGGTGGGTGGGAGGTAATTAACCAAGGACCTTATATGCATATATGAATGGCCCATGGACCTAGACAATGGGGTGGTGAGAGACTGGGGTAAAAGTGGGGGGTGGGCTAGTGGGTGTTAACGGGGAAAAGGGGGACATATGTAATACTTTCAAAAATAATGAATTATTTAAAAATATATATTGACATGTTTAAAAAATGGGCAAAGGACCTAAATAGACATGTCTCCAAAGTGGACATACAGAAGGCCAAGAGATATATAAAAAATTCTGATAGTCACTAATCATCTGAGACATGCAAATTAAAACAACAATTAGGTATCACCTCACACCTGTCAGAATGGCTATCATCAACAAATCAACAAATGACCTGTTGGTGAGAATGTGGAGAAAAGAAAACCCTAGTACACTGCTGCTGGGAATGCAGACTGGTGGATGCAGCCACTGTGTAAAACATTATGGAGATTCCTCAAAAAATTTAAAATGGAACTCCTGTTTGACCCATGGTCCCACTTCTAGGAATATGTCCTAAGAAACCAGAAACACCAATCAGAAAGAATATATGCACCCCTATGTTCATAGCAGCAAAATTTACAATAGTTAAGATTTAGAAACAGCCCAAGTGCCCATTAGCTGTTGAGTGGATAACAAAAACTGTGGTACATTTACACAATGGAATACTACACGGCAGTAAAAATGAAGGAACTCTTTCCATTTGCAACAGTATGGATGGGTCTGGAGAGTATTATGCTAAGCGAAATAAGCCAGTCAGAAAAAGGTAAGTATCACATGACCTACTCATATGTAGAATCTAATGAACAAAATAAACTGACGAACAAAATAGATTCAGAGTCAAAACCATGAACAGACTAATGAATTTCAGAGGAACAGTGGGGGTGGATAGTGTGTGTGTGTTGGGGGGGGGGGGGTAGAGATTAATCAGGGAATTGATATGCATACATGCATAGCCCATGCACACAGACAGTAGCGTGGTAAAGGCTTGGGAGGGGCGAGTATGGGGAGGAGGTGGTCAATGGGGGAAAAAACACACAAAGCAGACACCTGTAATAGTTTCAGCAATAAAAATAAAATTTAAAAATAAATAAATAAATAAAATAAAAAATCTGGAAGTGTCATCCAGGTAATTCTTTGTCAGCTGCATAATAGCATTTGCTGGGGTTCTTGTTCCGGCATCTGGAAGGTTTCAGCAATCTAGAGAAGGCTGTGTGTAACTTACTTAAGAGTCCAGTGACGAAATATAATTTTGAAAGGCATTGGGGGTCAGAGGAGCCTAGCCAAAAGGAGCTAAGATCTCCTCGTCTCAGGACCCCAAGTTTTTTATTAACACAAATTGTCCTGAGGCGAGGCAGAGATATACACTTCAAAGGGTCAGGGATTTGTATACAGAGTCCATTGTCAGCATGACAGCTGTTCAGATGTTTGGCCAGTAGGAGGCAATAACCTGCAGATTAAAATGCCCTGAGCTGTCTAGCAGCCAAGCAATCATCATTTTTCAGGTTTGGGGAAATGCCCTCAGCCATTCCCAACAGGTGACAACATATGAGACTCAGCCCTTGTCGATCCCAAGTTCCATCAATCTTTTGATGAAACTCTTGCAATTATGACATGCTGGAACTGGCTTCTGGCAGCTTTATCTCCCTTTCTTCACAAAAAGTCATTACAGACACAATTACCTCTAACTTCCTATAATTACGACATTCATCTATAATAAATTACAAATCACAGTAAAACTGCAAAGTTGAATCAGCTGAATGATAGCACTTTTAGATGTTACACAGATTTGCATTTTAAAAAAAGATCATTACTTTATAATTTTTTGACCTGCCATAAAATGCTCCGACTGTTTATCAAATGTATTTACTTTGGGTGTAGAAGTTATATTTTAACTTCCTGATTGATTTCCCTTTGGACATAAGCATGAGCCATAGTGAAAGGGATCAGCCATTTGAAAAGAAGCCTGTGTGCCACCAGGATGCCTATGAAGTGGATTTCAGTTCTGCTGCTGCTACAGCTGAGTGGTCACTTCAGCCCTGGGAGTTGTGGAAAGGTGCTGGTGTGGCCCACAGAATACAGCCACTGGATCAACATGAAGACCATCCTGGATGCACTTGTCCAGAGAGGTCATGAGGTGACTGTTCTGACATCTTCAGCTTCAATTCTTGTTGATCCCAATAAACCATCTGCTATTCAATTTGAGGTTTTTCCTACATCTGTAACAAAAGATGATTTTGAGGATCTTTTCAAGCGGCTGACCTCTAAGTGGACATATATGCCAAAATATACATTTTGGACTTATTTTTCACTATTGCAAGATATCTTTTGGGAATATACTGATTGTGTTCAAACACTCTGTAAAGATGCTGTTTTGAACAAGAAACTTATGACCAAACTACAGGAATCAAGGTTTGATGTCGTTCTTGCAGATCCCGCTGGACCCTGTGGTGAGCTGCTGGCTGAGCTACTTAACATACCTTTTGTGTACAGTCTCCGCTTCTCTTTTGGCTACACAATTGAAAAGTACAGT
The DNA here is from genome assembly GCF_964212035.1 of Myotis nattereri. NCBI lineage: Eukaryota > Metazoa > Chordata > Mammalia > Chiroptera > Vespertilionidae > Myotis > Myotis nattereri. The sequence continues at coordinate 187,960,217 of NC_138075.1, forward strand.
GGAGGACTGCCATTCCCTCCATCCTACGTACCTATTGTCTTATCAGAATTAAGTGATCAAATGACATTCATGGAGCGAGTAAAAAATATGATGTACGTGCTTTATTTTGATTTCTGGTTCCAAGCATTTAGTGAGAAGTGGGATCAGCTTTGCAGCAAAGCACTAGGTAAGTCATGTCCTTACTTGACAGCAAGAACTCCTAACTTTGTGAGTGCTCTAAAAGGTGAATTTGTATAAATCTTAATTCAGAGAAATTTGTCTTTTATAAGTAAAACTAGAGGCCCAGTGCACAAAATTCATGCACTGGGGAGGGAGGGTGTCCCTCAGCCCAGCCTGCACCCTCTCCAATCCTACAGGGCCTAAACCGGCAGTTAGACATTCCTCTCACAATCCGGGACTGCTGGCTCCCAACCTCTTGTCTGCCCGCCTGCCTCATTGCTCCTAACTACTTCCCTGCCAGCCTGATTGATGCCTAACTGCCCTCCCCTGCTAGCCTGGTCACTCCTAACTGCCCTCTCCCGCAGGCCTGGTTCCCTCCCAACTGCCCTCCCCTGCTGGGCTGTTTCAATCCCAACTGCCCTCCCCTACAGGCCACGTTACCCCTAACTGCCCTCCCCTGCAGGACTGGTCCCCCCCAACTGCCCTCGCCTGCCGGCCATCTTTGACCACATGGGGGCGGCCATCTTGTGTGTTGGAGTGATGGTCAGTTTGTATATTACCTCTTTATTAGATAGGTTGTTTCCACTATCAAAGCACAGATCTTTTAAACATCTTTGGCTCATTATTCCAAGTTTTGTTTGTGTTTTTTTTCGGGGTTTTTTAAGTAAACAAAATGGTATATTCATATTACAATATCCTTATTTTCTCTTTTTTTTCCCCCTTCAGGAAGACCCACTACATTATTTGAGTTAATAAAAAAAGCTGAAATATGGCTTATTCGAACCTATTGGGATTTTGAATTCCCTCGCCCACTCTTGCCACATTTTCAATTTGTTGGAGGTCTCCACTGCAAACCTGCTAAGCCTCTGCCTAAGGTAAAACTATTCATGTTTGCTCTACTTTGCATTTTCAGTAGGAATGATTCTGTGTTCTTCATTCAGAAGGCCTGGTCACACTGAGGGAGATATGGGAATCTGGGTAAAGTGACCTGCCAATTAGAAACTCATATATTTTATACTATTTCAAGAATTTGAATATCACTATCATTACAAAATAAAGAACTATACTTGGGAGACTTTGGAAATAGGGTCAGTTAAATTAAGGCCTTCATTATTCAGCACTTAAAAAAGTATCAGCCATTAATTCAAAAACTAATTTTAAAGTGACTAGCACAGCGCAAGGGGGGATATACAGAGCAGCAATGTAGACACAGTTTTTACTCCCCCACACCAGATAATTTACTTGGAAAGAGATAATATAAGCAAGTAATAAAAATGGTGTGAAAAGTATTACAATAAAGAAAAAGCATAATGCTACAATAATGCTGCAGAGCATCCCATGGGAGTGGAACATAATACCTCAGGAGTGACAATAGCAATTTGGTGTAAGTGAGCATGAGATATCTCTTGTTATTTTCTCCTTGCAACAACAAAATTTGTTATCCATCCACGAACAAAAGTGCCAAAGCAAAAGGACCTGGAAAGAGTCTTGCCCACGTACGCATCAGGTAATAGGCAGAAAGACTCCAATACGGCTGTGACACCTACAGGATATTGTGAATAGTTCCAGCCCCTTAGCTGCAGTCCAGGAGCACCTACAGCCCTGACTTGGGCAGTCACCTATGGAGTAGAGAACGTTTGTGGAAGTCCAGATTTCCAAAGGAGAAGTTCCAGCACTCTGTTGGAGCACAAACTACATGAATTTGAATGCATTGGTGTGGGCGAGAGGAAAGCTTGATTTTGCCAGCATCATTCCTCTTTTGATGGAGCTCAGTGTAAGGTTGAAAGAAGGCCCGTCCGTGCCCGTAATTTCCCTCACAGGGACAGAGAGCCGGTGAGTGGGTGCCGAGCTTCCCCTGGTTTGCAGGATGCTTCCAAAGAGCTCATTTCTCTCTCACAGCATCCAGAGTGTTGAATTAGGAGCTCAATGTCTGGTGAAAGGGAGCAGGTCTGTCAAAGAAGATTAGTAGAGAGCATGTTAAAGAGACAGGGTTCCTCCTAACTGCATTAAGTACTCCATCAGGAAGCCTGACCACAAATCATGAAGAAAATCTTTCTTACAGATCCCCCCATACTGAAATGTGGGCAACAACAGTGACCTGCATTCCAACCTATATATCCTCCCCTCTGTGGCCAGCTCCATGTAGAAGCTGCCAAGGGCAGCAGCAAGAGCAAGATTTGATAAAAGGCTAGGGAACAAGAGCAGAATACAGACAAGGGATGGTAGATAGGAGAGAACCAGAAACTTGAGATGTACCATCACCTTCAGGAAAAGAAAAAGGAGGTGATCAGAATCTGGCCTGGTGCTTTATATGAAGGGAGAACAAACAGGCTCAAGAATTCTCCCACAAGAGGGAACATAAAGCACAGAGCAGGCATATTCACACAAGAACTGAAAAAGCCTTATCTATAGCAGTACTGACGAAAGGTATTTCTACCCTGAAAGTAGTAAACATCAGTGGGTAACTGCTAATTCAAATGCAAAAACAGCAATTCAAAATTCCAAAGAACATGAAAAATCAGGGAAACATTAGGTCACCAAATTCAACAACAATCCTCCAGCAAACAAATACAGACATGGAGATATATGATTTACCCAATAAAAATGACAAAATAGCTGTGCTAAGGAAACTTGGTAATCTACAAGATAACACAGAATCTTGTGCACTGTTGGTGGGAATGTAAAAGCAGTGCAAGCACTATGAAAAACAGTATGGAGGTTTTTTAAGAAGTTAAGCAGAGCCACTGTATGACCCACAAATCCACTTCTGGGTATACTTATAAAAGTAAGAAAAATAGGATATCAAAAATATATCCATAATCCCATGTTTATTGCACCATTATAAACATGAGCCAATAAATGGAAACAACTTATGTGAAATACACATATACACACACGCACTACAATATTATCCAGCCATAAGAAATGAGGAAATCATACCATTTAGGACAACATAGATGTTTATGTTAAGTGACATATAACATGTCTGAAAAAGACCAAATAATATAGGATATCACTTATATGTGGAATCTAAAAATGGCAAACCCACTAGATACAGAAGTATAATGGTGATTACCATGGACTGGTGAAAGGGAGATTATTGGGTAAGAAGTTGGTCAAGGGTACAGACTTGCAACTCAAAGATGATTAAATTCAGGACATATAGTGATTATAGCCAACAATATTCTTTATATACTTGAAAATTTCTAGAGACTAGATCTTAAATGTTCTCACCACACACATAAAAAGATAATTATGTGACCTAACAGAGGTGTTCACTAATGTTAGGTAGTAATCCTATCTAATAAAAGGCAAAAAGGGTAATTGACCATACCTCTGCTACGCTTCCCATTGGCTAATCAGTGAGATATGCAAATTAACTGCCAACAAAGATGGCGGCCGGCAGCCACACAGCTGAAGCGAGCAGGAGGTTTGCTTGCCCCAGTGATGGAGGAAGCCAAGGTTCCCCACCTGCCATGGCCTGCTCTAAGCTCCGAAAGCAACAGCTCCAAAAGCAAAAAAGTTTCAATTATAGAAGCTAAGCAAACCCCAGATACCTGAATTCAGTCAGCCGTGGCCTCAGAGCTCAGAGCGCCAGTGAAGGCAACAGAGTTTCAATTATAGAAAGTAAATAAATCCCAGAATAAAAAGAAAAAGAAAAAAAGGAGAGGCTGGGAGCTTCAATCGCAGGCCAGCCTGAAAATGGCCCTCAGCCCCTCACCCAGTCTGGCCAGGCACCCCAGTGGGGACCCCCACCCTAAAGGGGGTGTGGCCAGCCTGAAACAGCCATAAGCCCCTCACTCAGACTGGGCAGGCACCACAGTAGGGATCCCCACCCTGAAGGGGGTGTGACCTGTTGCAAACAGCCATCAGCCCCTCACCCAGGCTAGCCAGGCACCCAAGCGGGACCCCCACCCTGATCCGGGACACCCTTCAGGGCAAACCAGCCGGCTCCCATCCGTGCACCAGACCTCTATCCTATATAGTAAAAGAGTAATATGCAAACTGACCCTAACAGCAGAGCGACTGGGAATGACTGGTCACTATATGACTGGTCACTATGACACACACTGACCACCAGGGGGCAGACGCTCAATGCAGGAGCTGCCCTCTGGTGGTCAGTGCACTCCCACATGGGGGAGGTCTGCTCAGCTACAAGCCAGGCTGATGGCTGCCATTACAGCGGTGGTGGTGGGAGCCTCTCCTGCCTCCTCAGCAGCTCTAAGGATGTCCGACTGCAGCTTAGGTCTGCTCCCCACTGGCAAGTGGACATCCCCCGGGGGCTGCCGGGCTGCCAGAGGGATGTCTGATTGCCAGCTTAGGCCCAATCCCCCAGGGAGCAGGCCTAAGCCAGCAGGTGGACATCCACTGAGGGGTCTGAGACTGCAAGAGGGCACAGGCTGGGCTGAGGGACCTCCCCCCTGAGTGCACAAATTTTTGTACACCGGGCCTCTAGTCTATACTAATAAAAGAATAATATGCTAATTAGATTGGACATCTTCCAGACGTCCTTCCAGACAAAGCCACAGTGGCAGGGCCAAGGCAAAGGCCGTTAGGGGTGATCAGGCCAGCAGGGGAGCAGTTAGAGGGCAATCAAGCTGGCAGGGGAGCAGTTAGGCGGTGATCCGGCCGGCAAGGGAGCAGTTAGGGGCATCAGGCTGGCATACTCAGTGGTTAGGGGTACTCAGGCAGGCTGGCAGGCAAGTGGTTAGGAGCCAGTGGTCCCAGATTGCGAGAGGGATATCCGACTGCCGGTTTAAACCATCAGTCGGCCATCCCCAAGGGGTCCAGGATTGGAAGGGTGCAGGCTGGGCTGAGGGACCCCCTCCATGTGCACAAATTTCATGCACTGGGCCTCTAGTCTATATATATAAAATCCTAATCTGCAAATAGACTGAACAGCAGAACAACCAAACAACCAGTCACTATGACATGCACTGACCACCAGGGGGCATGCATGAAACATGGCAGGCGTTGGCAGCAGGCGGCAGAGTGCAGAATATGGCGGGTGTTGGCTGTGGTGAGATGGTGGAACTGGTGAGTGAGCAGGGACACCAGACCAAGGAGGGGCACCGGTCACTGTCATCAGGGAGAGACTATGGTGGTTACTGAAAATTCTTTGCTCCTGCATCGCACGGTCCCACTGGGTGCTCACACCTGCTGCTGGCACCGGCCCTGCTCACACCCGCTGCCAGCGCTAGAGCCATTGCTCACACCCGCAGCCAGCACCAGAGCAGCCACCCATTCCCACTTCTAGTGCCCAGCACAAGACCCGATCGTTCAGGACCATCAGTGGGTGCAAGCAGCAGCTGCTGGCTCCGATTGTCCCTGAGGGCTTCTCTACCTACCCTTGCTCCTGAGGGGCGATCCAGTCCAGCAGCCACCTCTCACACTCGCTGCCGGCAATGGCCCTCCTCACATCCATGGCCAGCACTGGAGCCGCTGCTCACACCCAGTGCCAGAGCTGGATCTGCCACTCGCACCCGCTGCCAGTGCCCAGCACTGGTCCCAACAACTCAGTGCCATCAGCGGGTGCAAGAGATGGCTGCCAGCCCCAATCATCACTGAAGGCTTTTCCACCTCCCCTGAGGGGCAATTGGAGCAGCAGCAACTAATGATACCAGCCTTACTCATACCTATTGCTGGCACAGTCAGCACATGGGAGCTGCGGTGGTGGGATCAAGGCTGCAGGCAGACAAGGAACTAGGGCCATGGTGGGAGGGGCCGGGCAGAGCACAAAGGATAGACCAAGACCCTCCCCTATGCCCACCACAGCCTCGTGGCCCACAGTTCCTTTAAAGGTGCACAATTTTGTGCGCTGAGCCCCTAGTCATATTATAAAATATACATGAATCAATTCAACACACTATACATCTCAAACTTACAGAATGTTATATTTCAATTATATGTCAATTGTTTTAAACAAAAGCTTGAAGCAATTATTAGAATGAGAAAGTAAACTTTTTTATGTTAAGAGGGTTAGGTCTTTATTTTTCAGAGAAAAAAAAAACTGAACTATTTAAAACACAAAAATCAGCAGGGGGGGACAGATGAGATAGATAAGTATGAAGTTTGGACCAGATATCCAAGAAATTTTGTCTCCTTACACATTTGGGGGTAGGGAGCTAGAAAGTGCATTGAGCAATCAGGAATTTTTCTAGCACTGAAAGTAATAAAATTTGAAAACTGATAAAAAATCAGGGACCACAATCAGAATAATTCTGAAACAATTCCAGGTGAACGTGACTTCACCAGCAACTTTAAATACATCAAACTGTGCTAACCAAGAGGGTGAACAGTTCTTTGCTGCAGAAAGCCCAGTTGTACCTCTCCCACTGTGGGGCAGGTGCTCCCTATGAGAATCAGCCAGGTAATGATGAGGGCCCCTCACAGCCGATTACACATAGCATATTCTACTGGAACGTACAATATGATTTCAGAGCAAAAGGTGTCATACACATATATGTCAGAAATATGGACACTCAGAAAAGTATATAAGGATAATTCTGGATTATAAATAGGAATCTTAAGGCTATTTCATGAATATTCTGAGCAATAATACCAGACTCCTGAATTATAGTAATCCTCCAGCCTGTAAGAAGTGATTTAGGGAGAGAGGTCCAAGATTCCAGATTAGGAAGACCCTGAACTGACACCTTCCCATGAACACTCAGAATGTACACCTACATGAAGAGCATTTCCTCCTGAAAAACAGCTGAGGGTTGACTGAACAGCTTCTGCACAACAAATGAGAGAGAGAGACTGTGCGAGAGAGACTGCGTAGAGAAGGTTGAGAAATTCCGAGAAATCTCCAGGCTCTGTGGAAACTCTTTGGGATTGGAGGTACCTGTGAGTGCCAGTGTATACATTCTCTTCCACTGATACCATGGGCAAGAATTCAATTCAAGTGCTATAGCTCACCTGCAAGGCCACCATAGCATGCCCTAGGCCACTCACTCCACACCCACCTCAGGCTCAGACAAACTGCCATGGCAGTGCTGCAGCCATATGCCACTGGCTGCTCCAAACCAAGCCATCCAGCCTGCCAGGGTGCCCCCAGAGCTGGGCATTCTGAGAAAATTGGTCATGTTTGCCTCAACTATGGCTAGCCTACATGCCAGGGACCCCCTGATACCTCAAACAACCACTTCAATTCCAGCCAGCCTGCCGAAGCCACACAGCACACACAGACCACACAAAGATCATTCCTACACAAAGCCACTCCATCAAGTTCAGGAGAGGTGGCTGTTTCATCTAATTCTTAGAAATAAACAAAGAAAGTAAAACAAATGAGGGAATACACAAAACTCGGAGTCAAAGCAAGTTGGTCTAATACATAGAAACAAACACAAAGAGCCAGCAAATATAAGGAGACAAAAGAACAGCCCCCAAATGAAAGAATAGAAAAATCTCCAGAGAAAGAGCCATACAAGAAACATACAACCTTCAATGAATGAAACATGAAGAAGCATAAAAACTGAACATATCAATTACTAGCAAGAAAATTGAAATAGTACTTAAAAACTCTCAACAAAAAAAAGTTTAAGACCAGATGATTTCACAAATAAATGCTACTGAACATTTAATTCTACCAATTAATACCTATACTTCTCAAAATATTCCAGAGATACTGAAAAGAAAATAACACTCCCAAACTCAATCTATGAAAGCAGTCAGCAGTACCCTGATAGCAAAACCAGACAAAGACAATACAAAAAAATCACAAGCCAATATCTCTGATAAAAATAGATGTGAATATTTTCAACAAAATATTAGCAAACTGAATTAAACAATATGTTAAAAAATTATACATCATTCTCAAATGGAATGTATTCTAGGAATGCAAGGATGGTTCCATATCCACACAAAAAAATCAATGTGATAGACAACATCAATAAAACCGAGGATAAAAATCATATGATCATCTCAATAGATACAGAAAAAAAAGTATTTGACTAATCCAGTATCCACTCATGATAAAAACTCTCAACAATGTGGGTACAGAGAGAACATACATCAACATAATAAAGACCATATTTTAACAATAAAACCCACAGCTAATATCATATTTAATGGTGAAAAGCTAAAAGCTTTTCTTCTACGATAAAAATACAAAACAAAACACAGTGAGGCCCGCTATTGCCACCTTTATTCAATATAGTATTGGAAGACCTAGCTATAGCAATCACAGAAGAAATAGAAATAAAGGGCATGGAAATGAAGAAGTAACACTGTAAAACTGTCACCGTTTGCAGATTACATGATACTGTACTAGTATATAGAGAACTTTAAAGATTCCACACAAAACTACTAGAATTGATAAATGAATTAAGTAAAGTAGCAGGATACAAAATAAATATCCAGAAATCAGTCAAAAAATAAAAAGTGTTGTCAAAAAGGTAGAGAAAAGGGAACTCCTGTGCATGGAGCAAGTTTGTAAATAGCTGGAGCCACTATGGAAAACAGTATGGAAGTTCCTCAAAAAATTAAAAATAGAATAGTATACAACCCAGAAATTTCACTTCTGAGTATTTATCAGAGGTAAACAAAAACACTAATTTGAAAAGATATATACACCCCCATGTTCATTAAGCATTAACTACAATAGCCAAGATATGGAAGCAACCTTGGTGTCCATCAATAGATAAATGGGTAAAATACATGCGGTCTATGCACACCATGAAAAATTACTCACCGATATCAAAGGACCACATATTGCTAAATGCAACAACATGGAAGGACCTCTTAGAGGGTATTTTGTTAAGTAAATCAGGCAGAAAAAGAAAAATACTATATGATCTTACTTATACATATAATCTAAAAATAAATAAATAAACAAACAGAAGCAGACCTATAGATACAAATTATATACTAACTAGTGGCCCAGTGTATATATTCCTGCACATTGGTAAGAGATTAATTAGAATAAATATTTTAATATTGCTATTTGCCCTTTCTCTATATTAGAAATGTCAACCAAATTCATGATCGACAGTGACAGACAGAAACACATGCATGAGTCAACTTAACCTTTTATAAAGAGAGAATAAACTTGTTTAATTAGACCTGCCTTCTGATGTAGCTAAACTTTTTCTAGCCCAATGAAGAACCTAACTTCTTTTTCAAGTAATTGTCAGCAACACAGCCATAAATATCAACTAAAAGCAGATTATTATTGTAGATCACGCAGGGAGAACAAAGGGTAAAATATTTAACTGTAGCAGTGTCTGACTATATTCTGTGAAATGAGAAAACCTGAAGTTATTTTCAAGTTCCACCATTTCTTACTTCTTTTCAGTTGGGTCAAGTTTCTAAGCTTTCTAAATCTCTGTTTTCTGGCTAATGGAAAGAAAATAGAATTCCACTGAGTCTCCTATCTACCTACTCCAGGACTTCTGTGAAGATCAAATGAGATGAGGCATGGGAAAACACTTCAGAGACATTTGGTTAAAGTGTAAAATGTTTGCATCTGGCTATAAAGCAAGTCGTGTTTCTGGGTAGAAGCAACAACAAGGAGGCTAGTCGCTAGGGAGAGGAAGCTGGGCATTACTACATGACCTCATTACCTGGACAGTTGGACACTTAGCATATTAGCCTTTTGTATATATAGATGATTGCCAGAGGGGGAGGGAGTTGGGAATGGGGGAGAAGGGAAAGAGGAATAAAAGGTACAAACTTCTAGTAATAAAAAAAAATGAATCACAGAAATTTAATGTACATCATAAGGCATATAGTCAATAATATTATCATAACTTTGTGTAGTGAGATGGTTACTAGACTTATCACATAGTAAAGTACATAAATGTCAAATAACTACATTGCACACCTGACACAAATATAATATAGTATGCCAACTATACTTCAATAAAATTTTTTAATGATTTATAGGGAAAGCTTGGGAGAATATGACAAAAGTTAAGATGAGATATAAATTATTATAGAGATGATATAAAAGATATAATCATTCTAATCATAATGGCCTTTTACTTAGTATTCATAGTCAAAGAAAAAAATACTAATGAACATACTACAATAATTCTCCAGAAAACCTGACAAACATAAATGCAAGTAATTCAGTAGAACTAGAATAAAGACATAAAGGTGAGTTAAGATCCTGTTGTGTAGCCTCATTACAGGAATACATATTAATTAATAACATTATAAATGAAGAGTCTCTAAAAGAGTCTCTAAAAGCATTTCCTCTATAGTACTGTGTACTGGCTCTATTTCATTTCTTCCTTATACACACACACACACACACACACACACACACTTGCACAAGAATCCTATCTAATAAAAGACAAAAAGGGTAATTAACCGTACCTCCGCTATGCTTCCCATTGGCTAATCAAGGTGATATGCAAATTAACTGCCAAGAAAGATGGCAGTTAACTGCCAACAAAGATGGTGGTTAATTTGCATACATAGGCACAATGATGGGAGGCCATAGGGGAAGGACAGTGATTGGAAACACAGGCGGCAGGCAAGAGCCACGAGGCACTGCCCCTGGTCCTGAATCGGAGAACTGGGCCGCCTTTGCCCGCCCCCCTACCGGTGATCAGAGAAGCCGAAGCGGGCAGGGTTGAGGCGGGAGCCTGCCTCTTCCCTCCCGCCCCTGCCCTGGATCAGCAACCAGAGATCCCACAGCAGGAAAGGGCGGCCTCTAGCCAGCCCCCATGTGCACCTTCCCTTGGGATCACCACAGCGATCACAGAGCAGGAAAGGGCAGCCTCTAGCCAGCCCCCATGTGTGCCTGCCCCTGGGTCACTGCTGCGATCCCAGAGCAGGAAAGGGTGGCCTGCAGCCAGCCCTCATGTGCACCTGTCCCTGGGTCACCCCCATGATCCCACAGCAGGAAAGGGCGCCCCACCCTGGCCACAGCACAAGGGAGAGTACAACATGCAGTGGAGTCCAGGAGCCTGAGATATCAACAAAGAGGGGCGCCTGCTCCAAGCCTCCAGGATGTAGCTGGGGGCAGGCCCCCAGCAGACACACACACACACACACACACACACACACACACACACAGCGCACCTACTCTGAGCCTCCAATGTGGCTGGGAGCAGACCACCAGTGGGGACACACACATGGCAACTGCTCGGAGCCTATGTGGCATGGCTTGGGGGAGGCCCCAGCAGACACACACACACACACACATACACACACACGGGACACCTGCTCCGAGCCTCTGCTGCCAGACTGGGGCCATCAGTAGGACATCCACTGATGGCTCCCGGACTGAGGGGCAGGCTTGGCTGAGGGAACCCCATCCCCCAGTGCATGAATTTCATGCACCAGGCCTCTAGTATATAATAAGGGAATTCAAGCTCATCAATTGTATACTCCAAGGAACTGAAGAATTAGGTCTCTTCAAAACAGCCACTGATAAAAAGAGAATGGAGGTTCCTCAAAAAAATAAAAATAATTATTATTTGATCCAGCAATAGAACTTCTGGGTATATCCCAAAATAGTGACATTAGAATCATATTCATAACTATTCACAAGAGTCAAAAGATAAAATCAACCCAAGGGGTATCTATATATATAAAAGTCTAATATGCAAAGTGTCCCCTCAGGAGTTTGACTCAGAGTTTGATCATTCGCTATGATGTGCACTGACCACAGGGAGGTGACACAGAATGAAGGAAGGCCCTCGCCAGCAGCTGAAAGGCCCTGATGGGCCCTGATGGCCTGCCAGGCCTAGGGACCCTACCTCTGCACGCATGTCATCCACCGGGCCTCTAGTTGATAGATAAATCAATAAACAATCAATACAAAAAATAATGTATTCTGTGCTATGTGCTGTGAGTCAACTCCAACTCCTGAGGACCTTATGAATGAGTGATGGCCACAAAATCCTAGTTTAAACAGCCCTCTCAACTCTTTTAGACTCATGCCTATGGCTTCTTTTATGGAGTCAGTCCATTTCATATTTGATCATCCTCCTTCCAGCTGCCTTCTATTTTTCCCAGCATTATCTTTTTCAATGAATTCTGCCTTGTCATGATGTCCCTGAAAAATGAAAGTATCAGTTTAGTGATTTTTACCTCCTGCAATATTTCAGGATTAATTTGCTCTAGGACCTACTTGTCTTTCTGGTGGCTCAGGGTGTCTGTAGATGAACATTACCAAGCCTTAAAATTGAAGGAAATTCTAACACCTGCTATAACATGGATGAATCTTAAGGACATTTTGCTAAGTGAAATAGGCCACAGACAAAAACACAAATACTGCATGATTCCACTTGCATAAGCGATGTAGACTAGTCAAATTCATAGAAACAGAAAGAAGAATGATAATTGTCAGGGACTTTAAAATGGGAAGTGGAGAATTAGTTTAAGAAATATACAGTAAAAATTTACAAGATGGAAAAGTTCTGGAGATGAATTATATAACAATAAGAATATATGGACTACTGCACTGTACACTTAGAAATGGTTAAGATGGTAAGTATATTATGTGTATTTTAACACAATTTAAAATAACAAGAACTACACTAATAATTCCTTATGATACTTACTTTTCCCTTTGGCTGTTTGTAGCAATCCTTTCAATAATGTTCACTATGCTATTGTTTTTTGTAATGGAAAAAAAAATTCTTCCTTCACAGGAAATGGAAGAGTTTGTCCAGAGCTCTGGAGAAAATGGTATCGTGGTGTTTTCCCTGGGGTCAATGGTGACTAACATGACAGAAGAAAGAGCCAATGTGATTGCATCAGCCCTTGCCCAGGTTCCTCAAAAGGTGAGATAAACTATCTTAGAGCAGGAAACTAATGAGTGTGTTAAACTGTAAAGGGTCTGATTAAGAAATTTCTACATGAATGTTAGAGTATTAAGATAGCTTCAATGATCTTAGATACCAATTTGTAAAACAAAATACACATGTCAGGTGCTAAAGTAGTACAGAGGGTATTTTTTATGGACAATAACTTTGGCATTAATATTCTGGTCACAAAAAAAGTATATTACAAAAGTACAGTGTGAAGTTTGGTTTGATAATAGTATTATAGGGCAGGAACAGATATCACCAAATCCTATCCTGTCATTTGCTTCATTTCCTTGCAGGATTCCTAGAGCACTGTACACACTACTAATGTATATTAGTGAATATAAATAAACCACTTCCGTGTTATTCAAAAAAAATAAACAGGTTAACATTAAATCAAGAAGATGAGAGCTAGAATAATAAAAAATTAAAATGAATATATAGACTATTAATTTGCTGTTTTACACTATAATATGACTACCTAAAAATTTTTATATGCTTGAATTGATCATTGGTAATCTCCTTTGTCTAACCCCAAAGTGTGAAAAATCATGATTGCACTCATACCTGACTGAATATAAAAATAAGTAACCCACAATATGAGTATGTATGCCTCTTACAGCAGTGTTTTATTGGTTCTCATTATCAACATGTCTTGTCCTCATTCCCTAACCTGTAATATGTCAGAGATTTAACTAGATGTCTCTTAAACTATTTAGAATTCTAACATGATATAACTCTGCAGTTTGACTCAAGTAATACATTCCCTTCTTTACCCTAACAGGTTATATGGAGATATGATGGCAAAAAACCAGATACCTTAGGGCCAAACACCCGGCTTTATAAATGGATCCCCCAGAATGACCTTCTTGGTAAGATTCTGGAAAACCCTGAAATCAGAATCAAGTCAACCAGAATGATAAACAGTTCACTAGGATAGAAATGTATTGGACATTTCTTACTGAAAACCTCAAAAATAAAAATGAACTTCCCAATATTTCTTTCCCAGTACTAGGGGAAAAGGATAAGCTGTAACAGTTGACATCTTATGTTACATAGTCACATTCCTTATGGCCACAAACAAAAGATCTTTATTTCATGTGTAATTCCTCTCAGAGAGAATAGCTCAACACTTTCCCAATTGTCACGCTCCCTCCTAATTCTCTATTTACACCAATGGTTTAATCCACAGTAAGGGTGTACAGGTGCCCCTGAAATATATCAGTTCCTCTTTTATTACCAGTGACTCTCCATTATCCATTGGGAAAAAATTAATATCTCTTTCTGAAGTAATAACATATTTTATTATAATGTGTAGCTTTTCCTTCCTCTGATTCCAGTGCCACCACCATCCCATTGTCTGTTGCCTTGACATCTACATATCACACTCTGACTTCACTATTTTATTAAGAGAATATATTTCAACATGAACCACCATTTTTTTATTTCTCATACACTTTTTAAAATCCAGAATATTCTCTTTCCATCTGTCCACTGGCAACTTATATTCAATTCAAGTCAAAAGGAACACACCTATCTTTTATGTAAGCCTTCACAGTGTCTCCAGCTAACTTAGGTGCCTCTTTCTAAGAGTTCTGAAAGACATTTTACTACAGTCTGAAGTGTAGGTCAATCTATTGCTAAATATATTGTCTCTGTGCCTCTATTGCCCAACTCTCATTTTATTCCAAGATTTATAATACAAAATTTGCTGAAATTCACCCAATCCTAGGTCATCCAAAAACCAAAGCCTTTATAACTCATGGTGGAACCAATGGCATCTATGAGGCGATCTACCATGGGATCCCTATGGTGGGCCTTCCTATGTTTGCGGATCAACCTGATAACATTATTCACATGAAGACCAAGGGAGCAGCTGTCAGATTGGACTTCAACACTATTTCAAGTACAGATTTGCTCAATGCATTGAAGACTGTCATTAATGACCCTTCGTAAGTATCACATATTTTTTATAGATAGTATTTATACATAGATTATTTTGTCAATAGTGTATCTTAGTTTCATCCCATTTTTAAGAGGCTAATTTTGACATTATTAACGTGAGTTAACCCATCTTAATCTACTTTTATTTTCAACCACACATTTACTTCAAAGTTGCATTTTAACCCCATGTATTTAATGGGGAGCCATCTAGTGCAACAATTTTCTCCTCCAATATTATAAAGTTATGTAATAATTATAAGGACACATTTTTAAAATATGATAAAATACATAAAAGGAAGAGTGATAAACTAGAAGAAAAAGCATAAATTCTTTACTTAAATAAATTCAATATCTAAAATTCTGAAACTATAAATATCTTTACATTCAAAAATTTATTTTATTATAATCATTTAAATAGATTTTATGAAATAGTATTTACATACCATAAAATTCATAATTAAAATTATATAATTCTAATATACATAGTTTGCTTACAAAGCTATGAAACTATCACAATATAAACTTAGGGCATTTTTGTCATCCCAAAAAGATATACCATATGCCTTAGAAGTCACTTCCCAGCTCCCTCACCCAAAAAACCATTGGTCAACTTTCTGTCTCTATAGATTAGTCCTTCTGGATATTTCATAATAACAGAATCATATGATATATGTTTTTGTGTATATTGTTTAAATATATTTTTACTAATTTCAGAAAGGAAGGGAGAGGGAGAGATAGATAGAAAAATCAATATTGAGAGGGAATCATTGATCAGCTGCCTCTTGCACACCCCACACTGGGGATCAAGCCAGCAACCTGGGCATGTGCCCTGACACAAAATCCAATAGTGACCTCCTGGTTCATGGGTCTAGGCTCAACCAATTACCATGCTGATCTGTTAATAAAAATATTTTTTAATTTTAAAAAAACCCACAACTTTCATTGGGAATGATTGGCTTACGCAAATGAACTTTCTTTCAATGTTGATATCTTTGTGTTTCTCCTTTAGATATAAGGAGAATGCTATGAAAATATCAAGAATTCAGCATGACCAACCAGTGAAGCCTCTAGATCGAGCGGTCTTCTGGATCGAGTTTGTCATGCGCCACAAAGGAGCCAAACATCTTCGGCCAGCCGCCCATGACCTCACCTGGTTCCAGTACCACTCTTTGGATGTGATTGGGTTCCTGCTGGCATGTGTGGCAACTGCTACATTTGTCATCACAAAATGTGTTCTGTTTTGTTGTCAGAAGTTTTTTAAAACAGGAAAGAAGAAAAAAAGAGAGTAGTTGTCTCAGAGGCCTGAAGCAGATATGCCTTGTAGATAGGACTCCTCCACTTTATTCCAGCAGGAAGTTGTGATGTAAGGGTCACTATCTCCTGAGACGACCTTACTTTTCACAATTTAGCTCCTCAGATCCAAATTTGTTTTCAAGTGACTACCTGGTTAAGAGTTTTATATATGTCATGCGAAACATAAAAACTTATAAAAAGTAAACCAAAAATAAAGCCATATGAATATATTTTTAAATCTGTTATTCTAATTGCAAAGTTATACCAAAACATTAGCTTAACTGTGTTTCAAACATTACACATGAACACAAGAAAATTAAGTAGTCTATTCACATATTAATATTATTTTGCAAATAGGAAAAGGCATTTCTGTGTGTATGGTAGGGTTGATTGACTAAGGAGTTGAAATCACTGTTTACATTTGCATTATTTAATTTTGAAGCTTTACAGAGTAAACAAATGCATATTTAATTCTTTAATGCTTAAATTAATGTTTATGATTCTGAATGTACTGATGTAATATTAGAGATAAAAGTCTACCATACATCTACACAATGGAATACCACGCTGCTATAAAAAAGAAGGAAGCTTTACCATTTACAACAGCATGGATGGAACTGGAGAGCATTATGCTAAGCGAAATAAGCCAGTAGAGAAAGATAAATATTACATGATCTCACTCATGTGTGGGATATAATGATCAACATAAACTGATGAACAAAAATAGATCCAGCCGAAACCGGTTTGGCTCAGTGGATAGAGCGTCGGCCTGCGGACTCAAGGGTCCCAGGTTCGATTCTGGTCAAGGGCATGTACCTGGGTTGCGGGCACATCCCCAGTGGGAGATGTGCAGGAGGCAGCTGATCGATGTTTCTCTCTCATCGATGTTTCTAACTCTCTATCTCTCTCCCTTCCTCTCTGTAAAAAATCAATAAAATATATTTGAAAAAAAAAATAGATCCAGAGACAAATGGCAGGGGAGAGGGTTGTTAGAAATCAACCAAAGGACTTGTTTGCATGCATATTAGCAAAACCATAGGACACAGACACTGGGGCAGTGGGGGCTTGCTCTCTGGGATGGGAGTGGCAGGGGGGGTGTTAATCAGGGAAAAAAGAGACATATGTAATACTTTAAACAATTTAAAAAAACAGTGGTATATTTACACAATGGAATACTATGCTGCTATAAAAAATAAAAAAGGAACTCTTACCCTTCACAACAACAGCATGGATGGAACTGGAGAGCATCATGCTAAGTGAAATAAGCCAGTTAGAGAAAGATAAATATCACATGATCTCACTCATTTGTGGAATATAATGAACAACATAAACTGATGAACAAAAATAGAGCCAGAGGTGGGAAAAATATTTTAGAATATAATAAAAGTAATCTGTTATTTGCAGATTGCAACTTTTTTAATATTCCACTATGTTAATATAGTTTTGGTAATATTATTATTCTTAAAATTCTTTTTTCTTGAAATATTAACATTTATTGCATGTATTATTATTATATTTAAGACTTAAAAAATTAAAAATTAACAAATCAAATAAAAATAAAAAGATTTGGAAACAGCCCAAGTGCCCATCAGCAGATGAATGGATAAAAAAATGGTGGTACATTTACACAATGGAATACTACACAGCAGTAAAAAAGAAGGAACTCTTACCATTTGCAATAGCATGGATGGACCTGGAGAGAAATTATGCTAGCTGAAATAAGCCAGCCAGAGAAAGATAAGTATCACATGATTTCACTCATCTGTGGAATCTAATGAACAAAATAAACTGCCAAACAAAACAGATTCAGACAAAACCATGAACAGACTGATGAATTTCACAGGAAAGATGGGGGTGGATACTGTGTGTGGGGGGAGGGGGTGGTGGTAGAGATTAATAAGGGAATTATATGCATACTAGAGGCCTGGTGCATGAAATTCGTGCATGGGGGGGTTCCCTCAGCCTGGCCTGCACCCTCTTCAATCTGGGATCCCTCGGGGGATGTCCGACTGCCAGTTTAGGCCCGATCCCTGCAGTTGGACATCCCTCTCGCAATCCAGGACCACTAGCTCTAACCACTCACCTGCCTGCCTGCCTGATCGCCCCTAAGTGCTCTCCCCTTCGGGCCTGATCACCCCTAACTTCTCTTCCCTTCAGGCCTGATCACCCCTAACTGCCTCTGCTTCAGCCTCTGCCACTGTGGCTTTGTCAGGAAGGAAGGCAGGATGACCAGAAGATGTCCAGTCAACCCAGTCTAATTAGCATATTGCCCTTTTATTAGTATAGATACCCATAGCCAATTGTCACAGACAGTAGCGTGGCACAGCCTTGGGAGGGGCAGGTATAGGGAGGAGGTGGCCAATGGGGAAAAAGACACAAAGGGGACACTTGTAATACTTTCAGCAATAAAGACAAATTTAACAAATAAATCTACACTAATAAAAGAGAAAAATGGTAATTGGTGTAGGGCGATACCCTTTTCATTGGCTAATCAGGGCTATATGCAAATTAACTGCCAACTAAGATAGGCAGTTAACTGCCAACAAGATGGTGGCTAATTTGCATATGTAGGCACAATGCAGGGAGGCGAAAGGGAAAGCAGGAAGAAGCCCCCTGCCACTGACAGTGATCTGAAACCCAGGGGGGAGCTAAGAGCTGGGGGGCAGGGCAAAGGCGGCCCTGGGGCCGCCTTTGCCCTGCCCCCCAGCCATGATCGGAGAATCAGACGCCTTTGCTGCCCTGGCCAGTGATAGCAGGAAGTAGGGGTGGAGCCAGCGATGGGAGCTGGGCACAGTCGAAGCTGGCAGTCCCAGGAGCTAGGGGTCCCTTGCCTGGGCCTAAAGCGAAGCCCACGATCGCGGCGCCCCCCGCTGCCACTGCAGGTCCCCGCTGCCCGGGCTGGACACCTAGGCCAGAGGCGTTAGGCCTGGGCAGGGGCAGAGCCTGCAACCGCGGGGAGCTGGGGGTCCCCTGCCCAGGCCTGACACCTCTGCCGGAGGCCTCAGGCCTGGTCAAGGGGCCGATCCGGTGATTGGTGATCGGAAGGTGATCAGGGTCAACTCCTCTGGCTGAGGCATCAGGCCTGGGTGGGGGGCGGAGCCGGGGATTGGAGGGATATGATGGTCCCCTTGCCCAGGCCTGAACCCTGGGTCAGAGGTGTCAGGCTTGGGCGGGGGGTGGAGCAAGCGATCAGGGGGAGATGGGGGTCCCCTGTCCAAGCCTGACACCTCTGGCGGAGGCGTCAGGCCTGGGCAAGGGGCCAATCAGGCGATCGGAGGGTGATGGGGGTCAACGCCTGAGGGCTCCCAGTATGTGAGAGGGGGAAGGCTGGGCTGAGTGACACTCCCCCCACACACACACCCAGTGCACGAATTTCGTGCACCGGGCCCCTAGTAAATAAATAAAATCTCTGGAACTGTCATCCAGGTAATTCTTTGTCAGCTGCATAATAGCTTTATCTTCGTTTCTTCACGAAAAGTGATTACAGACACAGTCACCTCTAACATCCTATAATTATGACATTCATCTATAATAAATTATACAATACAGGAAAACTGCAAAGATGACCCAGCTGGATGACAGCACCTTTAGATATTACACAGATTTGTATTTTAAAAAGGTCATTTACTTCATAATTTTCTGACGCCATAAAATGCTGACTGTTAAATCAAATGTATTTACTTTGGGTGTAGAAGTTTTATTTTAACTTTCTGATTGATTTCTCTTTGGACATAAGCATGAGCCAGGGTAAAGGGATCAGCCATTTGAAAAGAAGCCTGTGTGCCACCAGGATGCCTATGAAGTGGATTTCAGTTCTGCTGCTGCTACAGCTGAGTGGTCACTTCAGCCCTGGGAGTTGTGGAAAGGTGCTGGTGTGGCCCACAGAATACAGCCACTGGATCAACATGAAGACCATCCTGGATGCACTTGTCCAGAGAGGTCATGAAGTGACTGTTCTGACATCTTCAGCTTCAATTCTTGTTGATCCCAATAAACCATCTGCTATTCAATTTGAGATTTTTCCTACATCTTTGACAAAAGATGATTTTGAGGATGTTTTCATGCAGCTGGTTTCTAAATGGACATATATGCCGAAAGATACATTTTGGACTTATTTTTCATTAATTCAAGATCTCACTCATAAATTTACTGATTGTATTCAAACACTATGTAAAGATGTAGTTTTGAACAAGAAACTTATGACAAAGCTACAGGAGTCAAGGTTTGATGTCGTTCTTGCAGATGCCGTTGGACCCTGTGGTGAGCTGCTGGCTGAGCTACTTAACATACCTTTTGTGTACAGTCTCCGTGCCTCTGCTGGCTACACAGTTGAAAAGTACAGTGGAGGACTGCCATTCCCTCCATCCTACGTACCTGTTGTCTTGTCAGAATTCCGTGATCAAATGACATTCATGGAGCGAGTGAAAAATATGATGTACGTGCTTTATTTTGATTTCTGGTTCCAAACATTTAGTGAGAAGTGGGATCAGCTTTGCAGCAAAGCACTAGGTAAGTCATGTCCTTACTTGGTAGCATGAAATCCTAACTTTCCTAGTGCTCTAAAAGGTGGGTTTGTATAAATATTAAGTCAGAGAAATTTGTTTTTTATAAGTAAAATGATAAAATAACATTATAAAATAGCCTTTCATTCTCACAAATATTATGAAAATGCTTAAATTATAAGGTCATTGAGGAATTGCTTCCTCTCATGTAGTTTAGTTTGATTTAAAAACTGAACTATTTTGCCATATTACCTGAAGGGTTCTTTCACACTGGAGTGCTCTGTTCAAGACTCAGGAACCTATAATTTCAGGTTTCTAATGACTACACATTCCTTCATTAAGCACTTACAACTCATCTGCTTAAACACTAAACTTTTGTTGACAGGCAGACATGTAAGTCAATAAACTACATTTTGTGAAAACTCTCCCTTCATTAAAAACAAAATGAGTCAAAATTAAGAGTGAGCACATCTATTACCATACATTATGAAATATTCCAGCTGTTATTTGTAAATGTTTTTATTAATGCACAAGTATTATTAGGCTCCTAAAATGAACCAAATGTAATTATACTACCAGGAATTGCACCATACTCTCAAAAACCTCAGTTTTTGTGAAATCTAGAATAAAGGGAATAGCTTGCTAAAATGCAGAAACTAGACTAAATAATCTAGGGGAAAGTGTTTCCATGGATATGGTAGAGTTAATTGATTGAGGAATTGACATCATTATTTACATTTGCATCTATTACTTCTGCAGCTTTACAGAGTAAGCAAATGCATGTTTAATTCTATAGTGGCTTAGGTTTAATCATTTTCTATGATTGTGAATGTCCTGATGTGATGTTAGAGAAGAAAAACTGTTAAATTTTATATATATAGTTAATATATGTGAACAACATAATACAAAACATGTATATAAATATGTTTGCACTATCAAGCCACAAACACTTTAAACATCATTGGCTACATTATTACAAACTTTAAAAAATGGTATATTCATATTACAATATTCTTATTTTTTCTACTTTTTGTTCTTTTTCCCCCTTCAGGAAGACCCACTACATTATTCGAGTTAATGAGAAAAGCAGAAATATGGTTTATTCGAACCTATTGGGATTTTGAATTCCCTCGCCCACTCTTGCCACATTTTCAATTTGTTGGAGGCCTCCACTGCAAACCTGCGAAGCCTCTGCCTAAGGTAAAACTATTCATGTTTGCTCTACTTTGCATTTTCAGTAGGAATGATTCTGTGTTCTTCATTTAGAAGGTCTGGTCACACTGAGGGAGATATGGGAATCTGGGTAAAGTGACTTGCCAAACTCATATTTTATACTATTTCAAGAATCTCAATGTCACTATCATTACAAAATAAAGAATTATATTTGGGAGACTTTGGTAATAGGGCCTGTTAAATTAAGGCCTTCATTATTCAACACTTAAAAAATATCAACCATTAATTCAAAAGTAATTTTTTAAAGTGACTGGCATAGTGCAAGGATAAGGGGTGGATATACAGAGGAGCAGTATAGATACCATTTTTGCTCCCACACACCAGATGTTTCACTTAGAAAGATCCTATCTAATAAGGAGGTAATAGGCTAATTGACCCTCATGCCTTGGCAAACTTGGCGGTGCCCACAGCCAATAAGGAGGGAATAGGCTAATTGACTGCCACACCCTCAAAGATGGCAGTGCCCACAGCCACAAGATGGCTGCACCCAGTCTCCTTAGCCCCACCAGGGCAGCAGGTGCACGGCAAGGTCGAGCCTGCCTCACGCACCTCCCTCCAGAGTCCCCCAGTCCTCTCAGTCCCCCAGCCACCCAGGGCCGCCTGAGGCTCAGGTAACCAGGGCAGGCCAAGGCTTGCGCTGCTGGCAGTGGCAGCAGCAGAGGTGTGATGGGGCCTTGCCTTCCCCTGATCGCCAGGTCACCTCCCACCCCTGAGTGCTCCCAGACTGTGAGAGGGGTCAGGCCGGGCTGAAGGAACCCCCCCTCCAGTGCATGAATTTTCATGCACCAGGCCTCGAGTATAATATAAGTAATAAAAACAGTGTGGAAAGTATTATAATAAAGAGAAAGCATAATACTGCAATAATGTTAAAGAGCATCCCATGGGAGTGAATCATAATACCTCAGGAGTGACAATAGCAATCTGGTGTAAGTGAGCATGAGACATCCCTTGTTATTTTATACCTTCAACAACAAAATTTGTTATCTATCCATGAACAAAAGTGCCAATGCAAAAGGACCTGGAAAGAATCTTGCCCACCTATGCATCAGGTAATAGGCAGAAAGACTCCAGTACTGGCTGTGACACTGAAAGGACATTGTGGATTATTCCAGCCCCTCTTACCTGCAGTCCAGGAGTACCTACAACCCTGACTTGGGCAGTCCCCTAGGCCAGTGGTCAGCAAACCACGGCTCGCGAGCCACATGCGGCTCTTTGGCCCCTTGAGTGTGGCTCTTCCACAAAATACCACGTGCAGACGCACATGTACAATGCAATTGAAACTTTGTGGCCCATGCGCACAGGTCGGTTTTCAGAAAGGAGATAGACGAAACAAGTATACTAGATGAGTGTGGATGGGAGAGTTGGAAGGGGTCGACCTCAGCGAACGTACCTCAATCAGATTGAGGACATTTTACCAAAGGTCAGCTGAGGAGTAACCTAATCTAATCTAATAAAAGAGAAACATTCAAATTGACCACAACTTCGACATGCCCAAAGCCATGCCCACCAGCAAATCAGAGCGACTATATGCAAATTAACCCAACCAAAATGTCGGCAGGCAGCTTCGGAGCTGGAGCAAGCAGGAGGCTTGGTTGCCCCAGCAATGGAGGAAGCCAAGCTTCCCGCCGGCTCGGGCCTCCGCTGAAGGCAACTAAGTTTCAATAACCCAAACAAGATGGCAGCTGGCAGCCACGGAGTTGGAGCAACCAGGAGGCTTGGTTGCCCCAGCAATGGAGAAAGCCAATCTTCCCACAGGACTAGCTAAAGACAACATAGTTTCAATTATAGAAGATAAATAAATCCCAGATACCTGCTTCCAGCTAGCCTCCACTGGGAGCTTGGTGGCTGGGTGCCGTGGCCAGCCTGCAAACAGCCATCAGCCCCTCACACAGGTTGGCCAGGCACCCCAGCGGGATCCCAACCCTGATCTGGGACACCCTTCAGGGCAAACCAGCTGGCCCTGACCCAGGCACCAGGCCTCTATCCTATATAGTAAAAGAGTAATATGGAAACTGACCCTAATAGCAGATTGACTGGGAATGACCGGTCACTATGACACACACTGATCACCAGAGGGCAGACGCTCAATACAGGAACTGCCCCCTGGTGGTCAGTGCATTACCACAGGGGGAGTTCTGCTCAGCCACAAGCCAGGCTGACGGCTGCCAGTACAGCAGTGATGGTGGGAGCCTCTCCCTCCTCCTCATCAGTGGTAAGGATGTCTGACTGAAGCTTAGGCCTGCTCCCCACTGTCAAGTGGATATCCCCTGAGGACTCCCGGGCTGCCAGAGGGATGTCTGACTGCCAGCTTAGGCCATATCCCCCAGGGAGCAGGCCTAAGCCAGCAGGTGGACATCCCCCGAGGGGTCCCAGACTGCGAGAGGGCACAGGCCTGGCTGAGGGGACACCCCCCCCCACGAGTGCACAAATTTTTGTACACCAGGCCTCTAGTTAAGTTAATAACAATGTACCTACCTATATAGTTTAAGTTTAAAAAATTTGGCTCTCAAAAGTAATTTCAATCGTTGTACTATTGATATTTGGCTCTGTTAACTAATGAGTTTGCCGACCATTGACATATGGAGTAGAGAACTTTTGTGGAAGTCCAGATATCTAGAGAAGTTCCAGCACTCTGTTGGAGCACCAAATAGATGAGTTTGAATGCATTGGTGTGAGCGAGAGGAAAGCTTGATTTTGCCAGCATCATTCCTCTTTTGATGGAGCTCAGTGTAAGGTTCAAAGAAGGCCTGCCCATTCCCATGATTTCCCTCACAGGGATAGAGAGCCCGTGAGTGGGTGCCGAGCTTCTCCTGGTTTGCAGGATGCTTCCAAAGAGCTCATTTCTCTCTCACAGCATCCAGAGTATTGTATTAGGAGCTCAGTGACTGGTGAGAGGGAGCAGATCTGGCAAAGAAAATTACTAGAGGGCATGTTAAAGAGACAGGGTTCCTCCTGACTGCATTCTGTACTCTATCAGGAAGCCTGACCACAAACCACGAAGAAAACATTTCTTACAGATCTCCGCATGCTGGCATGTGGGCAACAACAGTGACCTGCATTCCAACCCATATTTCCTCCCCTCTGTGGCCAGCTCCATGTATAAGCTGCCAAGGGCAGCAGCAAGAGCAAGATTTGATAAAAGGCTAGGGAGCAAGAGCAGAATACAGGCAAAAGTTTGCAGACAGGGGAGAATCACAAACTTGAGCTATAGCACCACCTTCAGGAAAAGAAAAGAAAGAAAAAGCTTAATACTAAGAAGATCAGCATCTAGCCTGGTGCTTTATAGAATAGAGGGAACACAAACAGGCTCAAGAATTGTCCCACAAGAGGGAGCATGAAGCACAGAGCAGGCATATTCATACAAGAACTGAAAAAGCCTTATCTATAGCAGTACTGACGAAAGGTATTTCTACCCTGAAAGTAGTAAACATCAGTGGGTGACTGCTAATTCAAATGCAAAAACAGCAATTCAAAATTCCAAAGAACATGAAAAATCAGGGAAACATTAGGTCACCAAATTCTACAACAATCCTCCAGCAAACAAATACAGACATGGAGATAAATGATTCACCCAATAAAAAAGTCAAAATAGCTGTGCTAAGGAAACTTGGTGATCTAAAAGATAACATTGAATCTTGTGCACTGTTGGTGAGAATGTAAAACCGGTGCAACCACTATGAAAAACAGTATGGAGGTTTTTTAAGAATTTTAATAGAGCTCCCATATGCCCCACAAATCTACTTCTGGGTATACTTCTAAAAGTAAGAAAAATAGGATATCAAAAATATATCCATAATCCCATGTTTATTGCACCAGTATTCACAAGAGCCAATAAATGGAAACAACTTAAGAGATGTGAAATACACACACACAAATATTATTCAGTCATCATAAAGGGGTAAATTCTACCATTTGGGACAACATAGATGGATCATGAAGGTATTATGCTAAGTGACATAAAGCACACTGAAAAAGATAAATAATATAGGATATCACTTATATGTAGAATCTAAAAATGGCAAACCCATTAGAAACAGAAGTATAATGGTGATTACCATGGACTGGTGAAAGGGAGATTAGTAGGTAAGAAAAAGTTAGTCAAGGGTACAGACTTGCAACTCAAAGATGATTAAGTTCGGGAGATATAGTGATTATATATTCTTTACATACTTGAAAGTTTCTACATACTAGATCTTAAATGTTCTCAACACCCATAAAAAGATAATTATGTGACCTAATAAAATTGTTCACTAATATTAGGTAGTAATAGTAATATATATATATATATATATATATATATATATATATATATATCCTATCTAATAATAGACAAACAGTAATTGACCGTACCTTCGCTACGCTTCCCATTGGCTAATCAGCATGATATGCAAATTAACGGCCAACAAAGATGGCAGATAATTTTCATACTGCAGGCAGGGCAGGACAGCGCCATCCCGTCTGCCCTGCCACCATCCGGGCCTGCTATCTGCGACCCAGGGCAGTGGGCATTCCGTGTGTGACCCAACCTGTGGCAGCCTGGCGGGGCATCGAAGGCTTGAAGGCAGCTCCGGCTGGAGCAAAGGCCTGGGTCCCGGGTGCCGGGGGAAACCAGTGCTAGCAGTCAGGGGAAGGGAAGGCCTATTGCATGAATCTTTTCATGCAACATGCCTCTAGTATACATATAAAAGCCTAAGCAATCACCCAACTGGCCTACCGGTAGCTATGATGCACACTGACCACCAGAGGGCAGACGCTCAATGTAGGAGCTGCCCCCTAGTGGCCAGTGTGCTCTCACAGTGGGCATCAGACTCCGAGCTCATGGCTGGTGTGCAGACCTGCAGCAGCACGAGCATCTCCCACCTCTAAGGCAGCACTACCGAGCCATGGAGACAGCAGGTGCAGCAGGGTCAGATATAGCAGGAGTGGCACAGTGCCCAGCCCTGGCTCAGGCTCCTCCCTGGCTGCCTGCTGCTTTGCACACTACTACACCCATGAGAACCTGTGGGGATGAGGCCAAAACCAGCAGTCCAACATCTCCCGAGGGGACCCAGATTGTTAAAGGGCACAGGCCAGGCTGAGGGACCCCACTGGTGCACAAATCCGTGCACCGGGTCTGTAGAAATATATAAATAAATCAACTCAATACACTGTATACCTTAAACTTACAGAATGCTATATATCAAATAGGGGCCTGGTGCAGATTCGTGCACCAGTAGGGTCTCTCAGCCTGGTCTGCAGGGATCGGGCCAAAACTAGGTCTCCAACATCTCCCAAGGGTCCCGGATTGCTAGAGGGCAGTGTCCATGCCAAGGGACCCCACCGGTTTATGATCAGGGCCTGGGAGGGACTACGGGAGGGCTCCAGGGCATGTCCGGCCCATCTTGCCCAGTACCAATTGGGACCAATCAGAGCCAATTGGGGCCATCTCACCCAGTCCTGATCAGGGCTGATCAGGGGCAGCCAGAAGGGGAGGGACCCCGAGAGGTAGGGCGGCAGGGAAGGGATGGCAAGAGGGCTCCAGGGCATCTCCGGCCCATCTTGCCCAGTCCCAATCAGCCAGACCCCAGCAGACTCCTAACCTACTGGTTGGAGCGTCTGCCCCCTGGTGGTCAGTGCATGTCATAGCAACTGGTTGAACAGTCAAATGAACGTTCAAACACTTAGCATATTAGGCTTTTATTATATAGGATTATATCTCAAATTCTTTAAACAAAAAATTGAAGCAATGATTAGAATGAGAAAGTTAACTTTTTATGTTAGAAGGGTTAGGTCTTTATTTTTCAGAGAAAAAAAACACACAAGTAAACTATTTAAAACAGAAAAATCAGCCGAGGCAGTAGGGGTAGATAGAAGAGTATGAAGTTTGGAACAGATATGAAATTTTGGCTTCTTGCACATTTGGTGCACATTTGGGGGTGGGGAACTAGAAAGTACATTGAGCAATCAGGAATTTTTCTAGCACTGAAAGTAATAAAATTTGAAAACTAATAAAAAAAAAATCAGGGACCACAGTCAGAATAAATCTGAAACAATTCCAGGTGAACGTGACTTCACCAGCAACTTTAAATACATCAACGTGAGCTACTCAAGAGGGTGACCAGATCCTTGCTGCAGAAAGCCCAGTTGTACTTCTCCCACTGTGGGGCAGGTGCTCCCTGTGAGAGTCAGCGAGGTGATGATGAGGGCCCTTCACAGCCGGCTACACATAGCATATTCTACTAGAACGTACAATATGATTTCAGAGCAAAAGGTGTCATACACATACATGTCAGAAACATGGACACTCAGAAAAGTATATAAGGATAATTCTGAATTATAAATAGAAATCTTAAGGCTATTTCATGGATATTCTGAGCAATAATACCAGACTCAGGAATTATAGTAATCCTCCAGCTTGTAACAAGTGATTTAGGGAGAGAGGTCCAAGATTTCAGCATAGGAAGACTCTGAACTGACACCTTCCCATGAACACTCAGAATGTACACCTACATGAAGAGTATTTCCTCTTGAAAAACAGCTGAGGGTTGACTGAACAGCTTCTGCACAACTAATGAGAGAGAGACTGTGTAGAGAATGTTGAGAAACTGTGAGAATTCTCCAGACTCTGTGGAAACTCTTTGGGACTTGAGGTACCTGTGAGTGCCAATGTTTACATTCTCTTTCCACTGATAGCATGGGCAAGAATTCAATTCAAGTGCTATAGCTCACCTGCAAGGCCACCATAGCATGCCCAAGGCCACTCACTCCACACCCACCTCAGGCTCAGACAGACAAACTGCCATGGCAATGCTGCAGCCATATGCCACTGGCTGCTCCAAACCAAACCATCCAGCCTGCCAGGGTGCCCCCAGAGCTGGGCATTCTGAGAAAATTGGTCATGTTTGCCTCAACTATGGCTAGCCTACATGCCAGGGACCCCCTGATACCTCAAACAACCACTTCAATTCCAGCCAGCCTGCTGAAGCCACACAGCACACACAGACCACACAAAGATCATTCCTACACAAAGCCACTCCATCAAGTTCAAGAGAGGTGGCTGTTTCATCAAATTCTTAGAAATAAACAAAGAAAGTAAAACAAATGAGGGAATACACAAAACTCGGAGTCAAAGCAAGTTGGTCTAATACATAGAAACAAACACAAAGAGGCAGCAAGTATAGGGAGACAAAGGAGCAGGCCCCAAATGGAAGAATAGAAAAATCTCCAGAAAAAGAGCTATACAAGAAACATACAACCTTCAATGAATGAAACAGGAAGAAGCATAAAAACTGAACATATTGCCAGAACCGGTTTGGCTCAGTGGATAGAGCATTGGACTGTGGACTCAAAGGTCCCGGGTTTGATTCCGGTCAAGGGCATGTACCTTGGTTGCGGGCACATCCCCAGTCGGGGGCAAGCAGGAGGCAGCTGATCGATGTTTCTCTCTCATCGATGTTTCTGGCTCTCTATCCCTCTCCCTTCCTCTCTGTAAAAAATCAATAAAATATATTTTTTTAAAAAAACTGAACATATCAGTTACTAGCAAGAAAATTGAAATAGTACTTAAAAACTCTCAACAAAAAAAAGTTTAAGACCAGATGATTTCACAAATAAATGCTACTGAACATTTAATTCTACCAATTAATACCTATCCTTCTCAAAATATTCCAGAGATATTGAAAAGAAAATAACACTCACAAACTCATTCTATGAAAGCAGTCAGCAGTACCCTGATAGCAAAACCAGACAAAGACAATACAAAAAAATCACATGCCAATATCTCTGATAAAAATAGATGTGAATATTTTCGACAAAATATTAGCAAACTGAATTCAACAATATGTTAAAGGATTATACATCATGCTCAAGTGGGATGTATTCTAGGAATTCAAGGATGGTTCCATATCCACACACAAAAAAAATCAATGTGATAGACAACATCAACCAAACCAAGGGTAAAAATCATATGATAATCTCAATAGATACAGAAAAATAGCATTTGACAAATCCAGCATCCATTCATGATAAAATCTCTCAATGAAGTGGGTACAGAGAGAACATACATCAACATGATAAAGACCATATATGACCAATAAAACTCACAGCTAATATCATATTTAATGGTGAAAAGCTAAAAGCTTTTCTTCTACGATCAAAAACAACACAGTGAGGCCCGCTATTGCCACCTTTATTCAATAGAGTATTGGAAGACCTAGCTACAGCAATCACAGAAGAAATAGAAATAAAGGGCATTTATATTGGAAATGAAGAAGTAAAATTGTCACCATTTGCAGATGACATGATACTGTACTAGTATATAGAGAACCCTAAAGATTCCACACAAAAACTACTAGAATTGACAAATGAATTAAGTAAAGTAGCAGGATACAAAATAAATATCCAGAAATCAGTCAACAAATAAAATGTGTTGTCAAAAAGGTAGAGAAAAGGGAACTCCTGTGCATGGAGCTAGTTTGTAAATTGCTGGAGCCATTATGGAAAACAGTATGGAGGTTCCTCAAAAAATTAAAAATAAAATAGCATACAATCCAGCAATTCCACTTCTGATTATTTATTAGAGCTAAACAAAAAGACTAATTGAAAAGATATATACACCCCCATGTTCATTAAGCATTAACTACAACAGCCAAGATATGGAAGCAACCTTGGTGTCCATCAATAGATAAATGGGTAAAATACATGTGGTCTATGCACACCATGAAATATTACTCACCAATATCAAAGGATCACATATTGCTAAATGCAACAACATGGAAGGACCTAGAGCAGTGATGGCGAACCTTTTGAGCTCGGCGTGTCAGCATTTTGAAAAACCCTAACTTAACTCTGGTGCCGTGTCACATATAGAAATTTTTTGATATTTGCAACCATAGTAAAACAAAGACTTATATTTTTGATATTTATTTTATATATTTAAATGCCATTTAACAAAGAAAAATCAACCAAAAAAATGAGTTTGCGTGTCACTTCTGACATGTGTTTCATAGGTTCGCCATCACTGGCCTAGAGGGTATTATGTTAAGTTAAATAAATCAGACAAAAAAAGACAAATACTATATGATTTTACTTATATGTATAATCTAAAACAAAACAAAAGAAAGAAAACAGACTTATGGATACAAATTATAAACTAACTAGAGTCCCCTCAAGGGGGGTGGGGGGGCGGTTCCTAAACCTGGCCTGCGCCCTCTCCCAGTCTGGGAGCCCTCAGGAGATGTCTGAGTGAAGGCTTAGGTCTGCTCCCCATGGGGCTTCCGCCACCACTTGTGCTCATGCGCCATGAGCCCAGCTCCTGCATTGAGCATCTTCCCCCTGGTGGTCAGTACACATCATACCTACCGACCAATATATATTAAAGACGCAGGAGCCACCAAGCTGCAGTGACTTGGCAGTGGCAGTTCTCGGTTCTCGGGTGACACACTCCAGAACCAGAGAGGAGGGAGTCTGATTCTTTGCGGGGCAACGTGATTCCACCTTCAGCCATGGGTTATGTTGTTGCTGGGGCACTGTCAGCCCCGAATCTGATTTACTGCACACTTGTGTTTGCATTCCACACCCTGTATGACAGCAACAGTGGAGAGTGTCCTCTCACACTCTGGAACCCCTCAGGGGATGTCAGAGAGCCAATTTCAGCTTGATCCCCACAGGCCAGCTGAGGGACCCCAACAGCTGGAGGGATCCCCACTCACTCCACAGATACCCTCTGAGCCATAGCACCACCCTAGGTGTGGCCGGCTGGGGAGGGGACCGCAGGAACTTGGCTCCACGGCATTCCCAGCCTGTCTCGCCCAGTCCCACCCCACCAGCCACTTTCTAATGAATTTCCTTTCAATGTGCATGAATCCGTGCACTGGGCCAATAGTATGTAATAAGGGATTTCAAGCTCATCAATTGTATACTCCAAAAAAACTAAGGGATTAGGTCTCTTCAAAACAGCTAGTGATTATAAGAGAATGGAGGCTCCTCAAAAAAATAAAAACAATTATCATTTGATCCAGCAATAGAACTTCTGGGTATATTCCAAAATAGTGACATTAGAATCATATTCATAACACTATTCACAAGAGCCAAAAGATAAAATCAACCCAAGCGCCATTGATAGATAAATCAATAAACAATCAATACACACAATGGTATATTATGTGTTGTGCTGTGAGTCAGCTCTGACTCCTGAGGACCTTATGAATAAGTGATGGCCACAAAATCCTAGTTTTAACAGCCCTCTCAACTCTTTTAGACTCATGCCTATGGCTTCTGTTATGGAGTCAATTCATCTCATATTTGATCATCCTCCTTCCTGCTGCCTTCTATTTTTCCCAGCATTATCTTTTTCAAAGAACCCTGCCTTCTCATGATATCCCTGAAAAAGAGAGTTATCACTTTTGTAATTTTTACCTCCTGCAATATTTCAGGATTAATTTGCTCTAGGATAGGGATGGAAAAACTTTTTTTGAGTGCTTGCCAAAACCAGCAAAATCTCTGACTCAAAATTCTTCTGCGTGCCAACCCTAATTTTTTGAGAACATGTTACGCCTACTTGATATCTATTAAGGTGTACGTATGTGAAGAACCTTGAAGAAATAATAAAATTCATTCAAGCGACAAAAACACAGTATATGATGATGAAAAATACATTTATTTATTTTATTTTTTTATATATATTGATTTTTTTGCAGAGAGGAAGGGAGAGGGACAGAGAGCTAGAAACATCGATGAGAGAGAAACATCAATCAGCTGCCTCCTGCATGCCCCCCACTGGGGATGTGCCTGCAACCAAGGTACATGCCCTTGACCAGAATCAAACCCAGGACCCTTGAGTCCACAGGCCAATGCTCTATCCACTGAGCCAAACCGGTCAGGGCTACATTTATTTTTTTTATTTTTTTATTTTTTCATTTTGTCTTATTGCTTAAAGTAATACAAAGAGTATTACATATGTCTCCTTCCCCCCACCCTTGACATTCCCCCAGCCTCCCCTACCCCCCAGTGTCTTATGTCCATTGGTTTGCTTATATGCATGCATACAAGTCCTTCAGTTGATCTCTTACCCTCCTCTCCCGCCCTCCAACCCTCCCCAGCCTTCCCTCTGTAGTTTGACAGAATGTATACATGTACACTGATAGATCAACAGAAAACTTTATGATTCCGTTTGATATTATCAATGGGACTTTTGCTGCTGAGAGAAACATAGAAATTTATTCCCCTTTTGTTAATACTGGTGGGCAAAGCGAGAGGAAAGGTTTCATTTTTATAGAGTGAAATTTTGAATAAGTAGGTGAGGCGGTTAAGGAAAACCCATTGTGTCTGAGGCTGAAACCAAAACGCTGGTCGGATCTAGGAAGGCAGGGAAAGTTAAGGCAGAGGCATAGAAACTGCTCTTCCCCTCTCTTGTCAATCCATGTCTATGGTCTTTAAGATAACTTGTTATGTAAAATTATTTGTTTATCTAAGATGCACCTACACTGAATTTATCTGAAAAATAAAAAAGTTGATATTAAGAAAAAAATTGTAAATGGAAGATAATAAAAGAGAGTTTCGCGTGCCAGCAAACGTTACTGGTGTGCCATGTTTGGCACACGTGTCAGGGGTTGTCCACCCCTGCTCTAGGACATACTTGTCTTTCTCGTGGCTCAGGGTATCTGTAGATAGACATTACCAAGCCTTAAAATTGAAGGAAATTCTAATACCTGTTAAAACATAGATGAATCTTAAGGACATTTTGCTAAGTGAAATAGGCCACAGACAAAAACACAAATACTGCATGATTCCACTTACATAAGGGATGTAGACTAGTCAAATTCATAGAAACAGAAAGAATGAAAATTGTCAGGGACTGTTAAATTGGGAAATGGAGAATTACAGTTTAAGAAATATACAGTATCAATTTACAAGATGAAAAAGTTCTAGAGATGGATTATACAACAATAAGAATATATATACTATTGAACTGTACACTTAAAAATGGTTAAGATGGTAAATATATTATGTGTATTTTAACACAATTTAAAATAACAAGAACTACACTAATAATTCCTTACCATACTTAATTTTCTCTTTGGCTGTTTGTAGCAATCCTTTCAATAGTGTTCACTATGCTTTTGTCTTTTGTAATGGAAAAAAAAATTCTTCCTTCACAGGAAATGGAAGATTTTGTCCAGAGCTCTGGAGAAAATGGTATCGTGGTGTTTTCCCTGGGGTCAATGGTCACTAACATGACAGAAGAAAGAGCCAATGTGATTGCATCAGCCCTTGCCCAGGTTCCTCAAAAGGTTAGATAAACTACCTTAGAGCAGAAAACTAATGAGTGTGTTAAAGTGTCTGATTAAAAGATTTCTACATGAATGTTAGAGTATTAAGATAGCTTCAATGATCTTAGATACCAATGTGTAAAACAAAATACACATGGCAGGTGCTAAAGTAGTACAGAGGGTGTTTTTGATGGACAATAACTTTGGCATTAATATTCTGGTCACAAAGAAGTATATTTCAAAAGTACAGTGTGAAGTTTGGTATTATAATAGTACTAAAGGTTCAGTGCACAAAATTCATGCATGAGGTTGGGGTGTCCCTCAGCCCAGCCTGTGTCCTCTTGCAAGAAAGGCATCTTGCTGTTGTATGGACAGCTACATTTTTTGACCTGATTATAAAATGTAGTACATAACAGATCCTTCTGAGGCAGTAGTAGCATTTTCCCCATCTTATGGTGGAAAAACTGAAACAGAGAGAAGTTGAGTTTGGGTTTGTCACACAGTTATAAGTGTCAGAATCAGGGCTGACCACAAAATGTGCAAGCCAGAGTCCATGCATGTCTTCGCTGCATCATCCTGTTTGTTTGTTTTTTAGTGTTAGAGTAGCCTTGCCAGGTTTTAATTTTTAAATCTAAGAGACTGTTCCAAAAATATAAGTGAGGCCTGGCCAGAGATCAGGGCCATCTGTGGGGCAGCCAGCGGGTAGGGCCAGCGGGGGGCTACAGCTGGCACCTACCTTGACTAGTGGCCTGGAGCCACCCACTGGCCAGCAACGCCCCCAGCCACCAATGCAAATCGCCTCCACCTGGTGGTCAGTGCATGTCATATAGTGAATGGTCATTCTACCGGCTGTTCAGTCGATTTGCATATTAAGGTTTATTATATAGGATTATAGGGCAGGAATAGATATCACCAAATCCTATCCTGTCATTTGCTTAATTCTTTGCAGGATTCCTAGAATAATGTACACACTACAGATGTTCTGAGAATGGAGTTAAATTTTAACATTAACCAGGGAATGATAACAATCTGAAAGGCATCATACAGTTTACACTTTCCAGGTAATCCAGGCCTCTCCTACTTTCCCTGGATTTTGGATTAGGCCTATTCAGTGTTGCAAGAAGATATTCAGAGAAGGGATGTCCAGGGCTCACCAAGCTGCATCCAGGTACCTAAGCCAGCCACAATGATTTAGAGAAAGAGAAAATCTGGTCTGTAAAAAAAAAAAAAGAGAACCTCCCTGGTGGGCTGGGCCCTGCTAAATTCTGAAGCAGGAAGACATAAAAGAAGGGTGGAGGTGGGTCCAGCCCTCAAGGTGTCCCAGTGTTTTATAAAATGTGGCCCCAAAACAACCCATCAGAATAATAACTTGAGGAGGAGAAGGAGGAGTATAAGAGGAGGAGGAGGAGGAGGAAGAGGAGGAGGAAGAGGAGGAGGAGGAGGAGGAGGAGGAGGAGGAGGAGGAGGAGGAGGAGGAGGAGGAGGGAATATAAAAAGAGTCAACCAGAAGCAAGCCTAGCATGGCCCAGTTTCAGATTCTCCCCCTTCTCCATAAATTATGGTAGTGAACTATTCTAGTACATCAAATACATTTGAAGTCTCCAGATAATTGTGAGCTACTTTTAGTTTACTAACTAATGTAGCTTTCTCCTTATCACCTATGCAAATTTGCTGAGAACTTGAAGTAACTTTAACACTCACATAGCAAAAAGATGTTAACCATGTATAAACTAGAATCCAGCTCACTGGTGGACTTATAAATTGCTTGGCTTTTTATAATTAATTAACCATGTTAATTAATGCTGTCAGTGCATTGTAGCATGTTGTGAAATATTAACAATCAGATGAAAAAAATTTACCATCATCATCATATTTGATCTTTTCAACAGGTAAACTATTATTTATACAGTGCCAATGGCTTTTCTTTTCCACATTTTAAAAAAATTTTCAATCATAGTTAAAGTAATAACACTGGATTTGGGTAAAAATTACCTCTTGGAAGTGGTGATTAATAAGTAGAAAACTAAAATAAGTTAAATATACTCATTAAGCAGACATTATTTATTATATTTATTATTAATAATAAACTTAAATATCAAAATGATTTAATTCTCATAAATAGCTGATTGCATTGATTTTGTAAATCAAATTATGTAAAACTCTAAGATACTTTATGAAATTAGTGAATATAAGGAAACCATTTTCACATCATTCAAAAAGAAATAAACTGATTAACATTAAATCTAGATGATGACAGCTAGAATAATAAATAATTAAAATAAATGCATAGATCATTAATTTGCTGGGTTTTGCACTACAATTATATGACTACCTAAAAAATTTTATATGCTTGAATTGGCCATTGATAATCTCATTTGTCTAACCCTAAAGTGTGAAATATCATGATTGCACTCATACCTGACTGAATATAAAAATAAGTAACACACAATATAAGTATGTACACCTCTTACATCAGTATTTTATCGATTCTCATTATCAGAATGTCTTTTCTTCATTCCCTTAACCTGTAATATGTCAGGGGTTTAACTAGATGTCTCTTAAACTATTTAGAATTCTAACATGATATAACTCTGCAGTTTGACTCAAGAAGTACATTCCCTTCTTTACCCTAACAGGTTATATGGAGATATGATGGCAAAAAACCAGATACCTTAGGGCCAAACACCCGGCTCTATAAATGGATCCCCCAGAATGACCTTCTTGGTAAGATTCTGGAAAACCCTGAAATCAGAATCAAGTTAACCAGATTGATAAACAGTTCACTAGGATAGAAATGTATTGGACATTTCTTACTGAAAACCTCAAAAATAAAAATGAACTTCCCAATATTTCTTTCCCAGTCCTAGGGGAAAAGGATAAGCTATAAGTTGGCATCTTATGTTACACAGCCACGTTACTTATGGCCACAAACAAAAGGTCTTTATTTCATATGTAATTCCTCTCAGAGAGAATAGCTCAACACTTTCCCAATTGTCACTCTGCCTCCTAATTCTCTCCTTATACCAATCATTTAATCCACGGTAAGGGTGTACAGGTGCCCCTGAAAAATATCAGCTCCTCTTTTATTGCCAGTGACTCTCCGTTTTCCATTTGGGAAAAAATTTAATATCTCTTTCCAAAGTAATAACATATTTCTTTTTTTTTTAAGAGCAGCTAATTGCTTCCCAGTTCTTTCTTTTGTTTGTTTGTTTGTTTAATTCAGAGAGGAAGGGAGAGGGAAAGAGAGATAGAAACATCAATGATGATAGAGAATCATTGATTGGCTGCCTCCTGCATGATCCCTCTGGGTATCAAGACCACAACCCAGGCATGTGCCCTTGATCGAAATCAAACGTGGGACCCTTCAGTCCGCAGGCTGACACTCTATCCACTGAGTCAAACCAGCTAGGGCATAATAACATATTTCATTATAATGTGTAGCTTTTCCTTCCTCTGATTCCTGTGCCACTGCCTACATCCCATTGTCTACTGCCTTGACATCTACATATCACACTCTGTGATTTCACTAATTTATTAAGAGAATATATTTCAACATGCAGCACTTTTTTTATATACACTTTTTACATCCAGAATATTCTCTTTCAATTTGCCCACTGGCAACTTGTATTCATTTCAAGTCAAAAGAAACACACTAATCTTCTATGTAAGCCTTCACTGTCTCTCCAGCAGACTTAGGTGCCTCTTCCTAAGAGCTCTGAAGACATTTTAATACAGTCTGAAGTGTAGACCAATCTGTTGCTAAAAATATTGTCTCTGTGACTTTATTGCCCAACTCTCATTTTATTCCAAGATGTATAATACAAAATTTGCTGAAATTCACCCAATCCTAGGTCATTCAAAAGCCAAAGCCTTTATAACTCATGGTGGAACCAATGGCATCTATGAGGCGATCTACCATGGGATCCCTATGGTGGGCCTTCCTATGTTTGCGGATCAACCTGAGAACATTGCTCACATGAAGACCAAGGGAGCAGCTGTCAGATTGGACTTCAACACCATGTCTAGTGCAGATTTGCTCAATGCATTGAAGACTGTCATTAATGACCCTTCGTAAGTATCACATATTTTTCATAGATATTTTACATAGATTATTTTGTCATTATTTATACATAGGTTATTTTGTCAATAGTGTATCTTAGTTTCATCCCATTTTTAAGAGGCTAATTTTGACATTATTAAGATGAGTTAACCCATCTTAATCTACTTCTATTTTCAACCACACATTTACTTCAAAGTTGCTTTTTAACTACATGTATTTAATGGGGAGCATCGAGTGCAACAATTTTCTCCTCCTATAATAAAAGTTATGTAATAATTATAAGGACACATTTTTAAAATATGATAAAGTACATAAAAGGAAGAGTGATAAACTAGAAGAAAAAGCATAAATTCTTTACTTAAATAAATTCAATATCTAAAATTCTGAAACTATAAATATCTTTACATTCAAAAATTTATTTTACTATAATCATTTAAATAGATTTTATGAAATAGTATTTACATACCATAAAATTCATAATTAAAATTATATAATTCTAATATACATAGTTTGCTTGCAAAGCTATGAAACTATCACAATATAAACTTAGGGTATTTTTGTCATCCCAAAAAGACATACCATATGCCTTAGAAGTCACTTCCCAGCTCCCTCACCCAAAAAACTATTGATCAACTTTCTGTCTCTATAGATTAGTCCTTCTGGATATTTCATAATAACAGAATCATATGATATATGTTTTCGTGTATATTGTTTAAATATATTTTTACTGATTTCAGAAAGGAAAGGAGAGGGAGAGAGAGATAGAAACATCAATATTGAGAGAGAATCATTGATCGACTGCCTCCTGCACATCCCACACTGGGGATCGAGCCAGCAACCTGGGCATGTACCCTGACACAGAATCCAATAGTGATCTCCCGGTTCATGGGTCTAGGCTCAACCAATTAGCCACGCTGGCCTGGCAATAAAATACTTTTTAATTAAAAAACACAACTTTGAATGGGAATGATTGGCTTATTAGTAAGCAAATTAACTTTCTTTCAATGTTGATATCTTTGTGTTTCTCCTTCAGATATAAGGAGAATGCTATGAAATTATCAAGAATTCAGCATGACCAACCAGTGAAGCCTCTAGATCGAGCGGTCTTCTGGATCGAGTTTGTCATGCGCCACAAAGGAGCCAAACATCTTCGGCCAGCCGCCCTTGACCTCACCTGGTTCCAGTACCACTCTTTGGATGTGATTGGGTTCCTGCTGGCCTGTGTGGCAAGTGCTACATTTGTCATGACAAAATGTTTTCTGTTGTGTTACCAGAAGTTTGCTAAACCAGGAAAAAAGAAAAAACGGGAGTAGTTGTCTCAGAGGCCTGAAGCTGATATGCCTCGTAGATGGGATTCCTCCACTTTATTCTAGCAACAAGTTGCGATGTAAGGATCACTATCTCCTGTGATGACCTTACTTCTCACAATTTAGCTTCTCAGATCCAAATTTGTTTTCAAGTGACTACCTGGTTAAGAGTTATAAATATGTCATGCCAAACATAAAAACTTATGAAAAGTAAACCAAAAATAAAGCCATATGAATATATTTTTAAATCTGTTATTCTAATTGCAAAGTTATACCAAAACATTAGCTTAACTGTGTTTCAAACATTACACATGAACTCAAGAACATTAAGTAGTCCATTCCCATATTAATATTATTTTGCAAATATTCAGAATATTTTAATATTATTTTGGTGTAAAATTCTGTAGTTTTATCTTTTGCTAATCAAAACTATTCAAAAGTTAGAATTGTGCAAAATGATTCATCCTTCTATTTCATTTTGGGAGACCACCAATGCTCCTGTGTTTTACTGTACATCCAGCCTCAGCATCACTTCTTACCTACAGACATGGAAGTCATTTGCTTTCATTCAGTTTAAGTTAATTTATCATCAAAACTTATGTGGACTGAGAAATATGACAACAGCTAATTGCTTCCTATTGTACACTGAGCTATGTATGAAAGACTTTGGTTTCAGTAGCTAATTCTATTTACCTTACTGCCCCCTAAAAAGATTCACCTGGTTGTTTTCACTCTCCTTTTAGTCTCTGATAATGGGTATATGGTTCCAATTGTAGGTTTGATAATGTAGAACCCATGCTCTAAAGGAACTTACTGAATCTTCATTCTCTCCAAATATGTCTGTACATATATATGCCCACTTCTTGTAAAACAAGGCACAGAATAACTTAGCTATACAGACATGATGAACAATTCAATGTGTTTGTTGAAGGCAGTTTGAAATGATTATTATTTCAATGATTATTATATAACTCGTACTAGGTCAGCATGCCTCATTAGTTCTTTCTGTCCTCAGAAGTCTGTTGGTCCATCCCTCCCACTAACCTTATATAAAAGCATTACAACCTTCAGCATGACAAAAAATAAAAAATACAATCATCTCTTTCTTTGCAATCTAGGCACACTGTGACCATTATCAATAGCAATGCAAAGAATATAAAAATCATGAAAATTTTATGGGAATAGGAATATCAAATCACAAGGATTCTCAAGGCTGTCCTAAAACATACACAACAGGATTGCAGGGGTCCAGATGAGAAAATCATTCCTGTATTTATTGGTCAAGAAGACCATTATCAGAGTCTCATAGTAAATATCATCCAGCCTATGGCATGAATTCATTTTAGAAACAAATAAAAACTTTATTTTGGGGGGAATTACAAGGCACATTTATCACTGAATTTCCATAGAACTCTTCTAGATATTTGAAATCATTTTTTTTAAAAAAGCAGAAATTGTATTGTAAATCAATGAGCTCACATAACACTCCTTAATAAGCCAAATTAAGTAGTAATTAGGAGCCTTTATTATGCTAGAGGTCTCCCAAATCTGAGCAAAACAGCATGGAAGAAGCTCTCCCTTTATACCCACCTCAGTCTCCCAAATAAGGGTTTTTCCTGACCTTGTGGAGACTTTACAAAGAGCTCTCTCTAGGTTATTTTTTGCAGGCAGCTTGTAACCTTGAGCACAGTACATTTCAGAGAACTAACATACACCTTGAATGGCAGTAGCTAGAAGCGGTATCAGAGCAGCTTGCAAGGTCAGATAGTTGGACTTATTTTCTCTGTTATTCAAGCAAGCAAGCATTTACAGAAGTCAAAATAGCAGGGTTAAAATTTCAAACAGCAAAATAGAGATTACGGTAGCAAGATGGAGTGCCTATGCATCATTTCCCACTGGTTTTATGGTCATGAGTCAAATCATTGACTCTTGTGAGTCATTGTTGGGGAGGGGGTTATACCGACCCCTGAGGACCATGAACTTGACAGAATTAATTCTTTGTTGAATGAAGTTAGTAAACCAGTTTATAAGACGGGGGCCCAGAATGAGGGCAAGGAGTAATAAGGGTAAAGGTCCTATAGTGGAAGAGAAGAGGGTAGTTAGCCAGGGAGACCAATTGAATAATTTTTGAAACCAATTCTGAGATTGTTCTGATTTCTTTTCCATGTATTCTATATTTTTTTCTGACTAGAGATAGGCTTTCTTGTATGACCCCTGTGTTATTGCTATAGAAATAACAGTTTCCCCCTAATGCTACACAGAGGTGATCTAACCCTCATCTATTTTGGAGAACAATTTCAGCTAGGGAATCGACCTGTTCATTTAGTTGGGAAATGGAGCTTTCAAGGTGGCTAAGGTCAGCGTCCACTTGTCTGGTGAGCTCTGCTACATTAATGTCCCCTTTAACTAGGGCGGAAGTCCCTATTGCTGCAGAGCCTGCAATCCCTAGCCCGATTAATATAGGGACCAAGATTGGAGCCCTCTTCCATCATGATAAGGATTGCGAGGAAAGATTAGGGTTCTGCCCTCATTCCCGTTGTATAGGAATACCTGGGGAAGAACATGTACAAGAATGCAGGGGCTTTGAAGCCTTCCCGAACCTGAGGGAGGAAGCACAGCGGGTGAGGCCATCTATGCAGGCCAACCAGGTATGATTTGGTGCCTGATAGAAGGCCATGGTGCTGCTGTTCACCAGAAGGGTGAAGTTGCAGAGGTCCAAGAAAGGGGAAGCTAAAAGGTTGTAAGTGGTGGATATTAAACAGGTGCCTTTCCCTTGGATGTCCCCCAGAGTTAATCTCGGCTGTTCCCAGTGGCATTTCTTAGGGTCTGTGCCAAGATGGGGAAGTTCAGAGACTCCTATACCCATATAATATGGGGGTTTGGAGTTCAAGCATAGCCAGCAATCGGCTCCCAGTTCAGGTTGTGAAGCATTTATAAACCGATGCACGGCTGCGAGCATAGTGAAAAGAGAAGGTTCTCGGGGAGAAGTAGAGAAAGGTGGTAGGGAAGGAAGGCCGGAGGGTGGGTTGGAAGAGGTGAGACTTGGGGTGATTTGGTCAGAGCAGGACCAACTGGGATAGGTAAAGCTAGCTCTGCGAGAGGGCCTATGGGCCTCTGGGACAGAGAGTATGCTTTTCCTTGGATAGTTAGGAGGGTACCTGGATCTTTACTTGTTACATATAATCTTACTCCCCATGTTCTTCCCATGTTCCAGGAATGGTCCTGGCTATTTTTGACCTTAAATTCTATGGGGTTGCAATTCCCTACTGAGCATGAGGAAGATGTGGTGGAGATGGTTTCACAGCCACAATGGGGGCAAAAATATTCATCTTCTCTGAGACATT
The DNA here is from genome assembly GCF_964212035.1 of Myotis nattereri. NCBI lineage: Eukaryota > Metazoa > Chordata > Mammalia > Chiroptera > Vespertilionidae > Myotis > Myotis nattereri. The sequence continues at coordinate 188,003,074 of NC_138075.1, forward strand.
GGTAACTGACCTTTCTGGACTATATATATGTGTGTGTGTGTGTGTGTGTGTGTGTGTGTGTGTGTGTGTGTGTATATATATATATATATATATATATATATATATATATATATGCCTAAATTTTGTAAGGTTTTTGCCTGGAGGTGCTTCCAGATTCATTAGGAAGTGTTCCCCCTGGTTGGCCTCTGGCAGGAATCCGATCCCCTCTGGTACTGAGTATGGAAAGGATTGGCTATCTTTGAATAGAGTACACAGATCTGTAGTGAGAAATATACCTCCCCAGTCTGGTTCAGATACGTTAGTAAGAATTTCCCCAGTGATTCCATTCCTGAATTCCCAAACCCACTTCTGAGTCGGCTTATGGGGATTGTAAACCCATTCAGGTAGAAAATTATTTTTTCCTTCTGCCAGTTCTCTAAAGAGAATTAAAAGCACAACACATGTGAGAGTTTTATCTTTAGAGGGTCTGAGGAGTCCTGGACTCTCTATTTTGCTTGTGTTGCCTTAAGTCGGGTGTGATGAAGCCACATTGGGATCCCATCAACCTTGACTGCCGTGGGGGTGGTTAGGATGCCGGTGTGTGGTCCTTTCCAGGTGAGAGTCAGTCCCTGGGCGGTGAATTTCTTTACCCAAACAGAGTCACCATGTTGGAAAGGATGGACCGGATCAGAAGTTGGTACAGGCAGAGCATTTCGGAAGTGCTTCTGGACTGCTTTTTGGGTGGACTGCAAAGCCTGTAAGGACTTGAGTAAAGATTGGTTATGGATTTCAGCTTTTATTTCTTCCCTAAGTCCTGGGAGTATTTGAGGGGGTCTCCTAAACATAGTTTCATATGAGGAGAACCCCACTTGGTATGGGGTGCACCTTGCCCTGAGTAGCGCAAAGGCAAAGGAGAGTAGGGTGGCCCACTTTTCACTGGTTTCTGATGTAAATTTGATGAGGACCTCTTTTAAGGTCCTATTCATGTGCTCTACCTGCTCAGAGCTTTGGGGCCAATAGGCGCAATGTAGTTTCCAATTAATATTTAATGTCTTTGCTATATCCTGTGAAATTTTGGCTATAAAAGCAGGTCCATTGTCCAATCCTAGAGTTATAGGTAAGCCAAACCTGGGGACTATTTCCTGGAGTAACTTTTTAGCTACAATGGTGGCAGTTTCTGTCCTAGCCGGGTAAGCTTCAACCCATCCTGAGAAGGTGCCTATGAAAACTAAGAGATATTTATACCCTGCCACCGTGGGCCTGACTTCTGTGAAGTCTATCTCCCAGTGTTTCCCCCAGGGACTTTCCCTGAGCCCTGATTCCTGCGTTGTTTTTTGTTTGTTTTTTACCCTGTTTGGCATTCACTTGAGTGCAACTGATGCATCGGGAAACAATGCTGTCTATTATACTATCTAGGATGGGTATATAGAATCTATCCCTTAAAAGTTCAGGAAGCTTGGTATGGCCTAGGTGGGTAGACTGGTGTAACTGATTAACTATTGTCTGACCTAGAACCTCAGGAACCAAAAGTCAGCCATCCGATAAAGTCCACCATCCTTCCGGACTCCTGGAGGCCTGCCTCTGTGTGGCTAGTTTCTCCTCCTCCATGTAGGCTGGTGAGGTGGGTAAGTCAGGGTCTGGGAGAGTCACCAGAATCTGTAAGGGCACCACTGGTTTTAGGGCATCCCCCCAGGCTGCTTAGTCTGCGGCCCAGTTCCCTCTTGCTTCTATGGAGTCCCCTTTCCGATGCCCCTTACAGTGGACCAATGCCACCACCTTGGGTAGCCAGATGGCTTCTCATAGAGCTAGGATCTCTTTCTTATTTTTGATGACCTTTGGGCTGAAGTTAAGAGTCCCCTTTCCTTGTAAATAGCACTGTGTATGTGAACCGTTGCAAATGCATACCAGCTATCAGTATAAATCATTACTGATTTTTCTTTTGAGCACTGGAGAGCCTGAATAAGGGCAATTAACTTGGCCTTCTGGGCCAACATCTGCCCAGAACCAATTCCAGCATGTCATAATTTCAAGAGTTTCATCAAAAGGTTGATGAGACTTGGGGACTCAAGAGGGTTGAATCACACATGTAGTCACCTGTTGGGAATGGCTAAAGGCATTTCCCCAAACCTGAATAGGATACATTAAATTGATTGTGGCTACCAGACAGTTAAAGGGCATCTTAATCTACATGTTATTGCCTCCTACTGAGCAAACACCTGAACAGCCGTAGGCTAATTACCCCATTCTGACAATGCTTCTGTACCCTTTGAAACCCTACCCTTTTAAGTGTATTATCTCCACCTTGCCTTAGGACAAATTGTGTTGATAAAAGCAAGGGTCCAAGACAAGGAGGCAGTCTTCAGTTCCTTTAGCTGAAGGTCCTCTGACCCCCAATGTTTTTCAAAATTATATCTCGTCTCTGGACTCTTTATTAGTCTCTGGATTTCTATGTCATCTACGCGCAGCCTTCTCCAGATTCCTGAACCCTTCTTGATGCTGGGACAAGAACCCCGGCAGACGTCCTGCGAGTGAGTGCCTGAGACCAGAAGGTTCGGTCTAAGGTAACTACTGCTGCCCCCGCATACCTGATTCCTTCCTGGACAAAACTGCTCTGGTCCGTGAACAATACCTCATCCGGCGATGCCAGTGGGGTGTCAGTGAGGTCCAGCAGGCTGTCTGTACCAAGTCGACAATCTCCAAACATTCATGCAGAGGTTCTTCAGGGTCATCATCCAGGAGGAGGCTGGCAGGGTTGATGGCAAGAGTCTGGTGGAACCTGATGCGGGGCTGGTCGAGTAGAAGAGCCTGAAACTGGGTGACTCGAGCGTTTGACATCCAGCTCTCCAGCATGCTTTGGAGTAAAGCCTCAACCGCACATGTGGTGGTTAGGATTAGTTCCTGCCCTAGGATTAACTTGTCTGCTTCTTTGACAAATATAGCTGTGGCTGCTACCACCCAGAGGCAAGCAGGCCAACTGAATGCAACAGGGTCGAGTCTCTTGGACAGGTGGTCTTTTCCAAGGCCCAAGAGTTTGGGCGAGGACCCCTTTTGCTATGCCCCTTGTCTCAATATGTAGAGGTGGAAGGGCTTGGTTACATCTGGCAGCGCTAAAGCAGGAGCTGATGTTAGGGCAGTTTTTAATTTTTCAAAGGCTTGCTGCTCTGTTTCAGACCACTCCAATGGCTGTGTTCCCCCATGCTGGAGTATAAAGGCTTAGCGATCTCTGCAGACCCTGGATCCATAGGCAGTAGTATCCAACTGCCACTAGGAGCTCTCGTAGCTGTCTCTTAGTCTTGTAGGTGGGGATTCGTAGGATTGCCTCAGTCCGACTGAGGGGAAGAGTCTGCTTGCCTTGACAGATGTTGTACCCCAGGTATGTAACTTTGGGGGTGCAGAGTTGGGCCTTCTTGGCCGATACTCTATATCCCAGAGTTTGCAATGTGTCCAGGAGACTTTCGGTGGCCTTTTTACACTCAACTTCAGTGTCTGTAGCAAGGAGGAGGTCATCTACATACTGTAGTAAGGTACACTTGGGGTTTGTATGCCCAAAGGGGAGCAGATCTGAGCTTAATGTTTCATCAAATAAGTTGGGGGAGTTCTTGAACCCCTGCAGTAGCTGGGTCCAGGTTAATTGTCCAGAAAATCCTGCCTCAGGGTCTGTCCATTCAAATGCAAAAATGGGTTGGCTAAAGAAGGCGTCCTTTAGGTTTAAGACACTCCAGCGGGAGGAGGCTCAGGAGAGTGTAAGGGTTAGGGACTGTTGGGTGTATGGTCTCAACCCGCTTGTTTACTTCCTTTAGGTCTTGCACTGACCAGTAGTCTTTTGTCCTTGGTTTTAGGACCTGGAGTAAGGGGGTGTTCCAGGGCGACTGGCAAGGAATAAGAATTCCTGCTTCTCATAGTCTGTGAATGTGTGTAGCAACACCCCACTTAGACTCTAGGCCAGCCGTGCGCAAAATACGGACCCGCGGGCCGGATCCGGCCCATTTGAAATGAATAAAACTAAAAAAAAAAAAAGACCGTACCCTTTTATGTAATGATGTTTACTTTGAATTTATATTAGTTCACACAAACACTCCATCCATGCTTTTGTTCCAGCCCTCTGGTCCAGTTTAAGAACCCATTGTGGCCCTCGAGTCAAAAAGTTTGCCCACCCCTGCTCTAGGCTCATAGGATATTGTCTTACCTGAGCCGGTGTGGTGGTGGCCATTAGCTGAACTATGACCGGGGTTTGGTGACTTGCCAGTCCTGGAGGGTTGCTCTTCACCCATAGGGTGGAGAAAAGCTGCTGAAGTCTTTTCAGGTATACAGAGGACTCACTGGCAGGTGAAGTTTCCAGAGGCGGTTCTTCCTGTAAAAGATATTCCTCCGACAGAGGGCAGGTGAGTAAGATTCTGGTAGGAAAAGAACCTTGGGCTGGAGGATCCATGGTAAGGTGGGCTTTGTCCCCTTCGAACGAGATGGTGGCTTGTAGCTTCTGTAAGAGATCTCATCCTAATACGGAATAGGGACATTCTGGGATGATTAGAAACGAATGGGTTACAGTGCTTCTCCAAAGATCTACTGTCCTTTTTGAAGTCCATGGGCAGAGAGTTGACTTTCCCGTGGCCCCCGAATGGAAGTTTTCTTGATGGTTATTGGTCCCATAGGCTCGGTTAGGACGGAATAGGTGGCACCAGTATCTACTAGGAAGCTAATCAGCTTGCCCCCTATCTGTAATGTTACCCTGGGCTCCTGGGGACTGAGTGGGATGGAGCCCTGGCCCCATCAATCCTCCTCTAGATTCAGGACCTTTGAGCCTGAGACCGCCTTTTTCTTTCCCTGTCAGGTTGGTCGGGGCAGTCTTTCTTCCAGTGTCCTTCTTTTTTTACAATAGGCACACTGGTTTTTCCTTCACAGGGGTCTACTTCCCCGCTGTTGGTCTTTTTGTGAACGATTTTTTTCTTTGGGGGTTTGTTTCTTTTATAGCTGCTGCAACTGCCCTTGCTAGTCTCTTGTCCTGTTGTTCCCTTGGGGAGTCTCTGCTGTTAAATACTTTTGGGGCTACCTCAATTAATTGAGACCGATTCATGCCCTGGAATCCCTCTAACTTTTGAAGCTTCTTTCTTATATCTAAAGTGGACTGAGTTACAGCCAAAACCGGTTTGGCTCAGTGGATAGAGCGTCGGCCTGTGGACTGAAAGGTCCCAGGTTCGATTCCGGTCAAGGGCATGCACCTGGGTTGCGGGCACATCCCCAGTGGGAGATGTGCAGGAGGCAGCTGATCGATGTTTCTCTCTCATCGATGTTTCTAGCTCTCTATCTCTCTCCCTTCCTCTCTGTGAAAGATCAATAAAATATATTAAAAATAAATAAATAAATAAAAAATAAAGTGGACTGAGTTACAAAGGCTAAATTGAGTACCCGTTGGTTTTCTGGAGCGTCCGGGTCAATGAGAGTGTAAACTCTGTAAGCCTCACAGAGGCGCTCCAGAAAAGCCACAGGCAACTCCTGGGCTCCCTGAATGACTTCAGTACCTTTTTATAAATTTGTAGGCTTCTGGGCTGCTGCCTCTATGCTTTCCAGGGGAACACAGTGAAAAGTGTCCAAGGAAACCCTCCCTCCTGCCAAGTTAGGGTCCCATCAAGGTCAGAGGGATAGGAAAATCTCCTCCACCTGATCCCTATTCTCCTCTAGTGAACCTCCCCCGGGTTCTAGGGCTGCTTTCTTAGCCTCAAGCCAAATTCTGTCTCTCTCCTCTGAAGTGAAGAGAGTGACTAGGACAGGGGTGGGCAACTCCTGGCACATGTGCCAAACATGGCACGCCTGTAACATTTGCTGGCACGCAAAACTCTCTCTTATAATCTTCCATTTACAATTTTTGTGAACATTTGAATGACTTAAATGTTAAGTTACAAGGAACTGGCAAGACACTTGATGTTATGTTTGGTTACATAAAGGCTTTTGAAAAGAAACTGGAAGTCTTTAAGAGAGATGTGGATGGTGAGAGATTTAAATATTTCCCAAACCTCAAGAGGCACATCAAAGACCTCCCAAAAGATGACAGAACAGACTGTCAAAGCCTTCAAAAGCTGTTTTTAAACATCATCGAGTCAACTATTGAGCAGTTCTTCTCAAGATTTGCGAAATTCAGAGAACTGGAAGAGACAGCAAAATTCATGAGGTTTCCAGACAGCATGAAACTGGAGGAACTAAACTTACAAATGTTTTCATGGATAGACATGGCTGACTTTGAAATGCAGTTGATTGAATTTCAGAGTAGCTCAATAAGGAAGCAAAAAATTTATTGACCTTAGAGTTGACTTGGGAAACATTGAAAAAAAAGCGATTAGAGACAGGAGTACCAGACAGAAGTGTCGAAAACGAACTATTTAGGACTTGGAATGCCAGTCCAGAAAATTTTTTCTGTTTAAAAAACTTTGCAACAGCGTTACTCTCCATGTTTTCATCCACATATGCTTGTTAATCTTTGTTCTCAGTGATGAATTTTGTTAAGTCTCATAATAGGAGTAGCCTGACTGATGAAAGTAGTAGCTTGTGCACATCTCTGAAGGTCACGAAATAGAAACCTGATGTAAAATCTCTCATCAGTGATGCAGCAGCAAAAGTCCCACTGATAATATCAAATGGAGTCATAAAGTTTTCTGTCGGACTATCAGTGTGCATGTATACATTAAAAAATAAATGTATTTTTCATCATCATATACTGTGTTTTTGTTGCTCGAATGAATTTTATTATTTCTTCAAGGTTCTTCACATACGTACACCTTAAGAGATATCAAGCAGGTGTAACATGTTCTCAAAAAATTAGGGTTGGCACGCGGAAGTTGAGTCAGAGATTTTGCTGGTTTTGGCACGCACTCCCAAAAAGGTTGCCCACCCCTGGACTGGGAGTTTCGGGCAATCATCCCAGGTTGGTCGGTGGGTATGAAAAGTTCTAGGAGGCCAATAAAGGTTTGAGGCTTCTCAGAAAAAGGAGACTTTGGGGTCTTCCAATTATAGAGGTCACTTGTGGAGAAGGTGACATAAACTAAGAAGGGTTGCTCTCAAACTAGGAAGGGTTGCTCTCCCAAATTTCCCTCTTTAGGGATGCCTCCTTTAAGGGTAGTAGAGATCCCTCAGGTGAAGGGTCTCTGACGCTGCCTTCCCTTGCCTGGGTGTGGCTCTCAGTGGCAGGAGGTGAGAACAAAAGAGACCAAGAGACCGTTCCCCTGTGTTGGAGCCTGGGGATTTCCCTCCCTCTGTGATCAGGGAAGTTGTGGCCAAGGTGGAGGCGGCAAGACCTGGGAATTATAAGGTGGAGGGAGGTCTACCTCTGCTGGAGTCGGGGGAAGGGCCGGGGGCTTGGACAGGGTCTCCCCTCCAGCACTTCCCTTGGGGCTGGTGCCTCCCTTTTCGGGGCTTTCCTGGGGGCTGACTCTCCTTGGTGCACTCCCCTTAGGGCTGGCAACTAATATTCAGACCCCAATCTGCAGAGCACAATTCTTTAACCACAGTGGGGGATTCTGAACTAAGTCTAACCATTTATCTATGTAGGAAAATTTATCCCGGTGCCCAGGGTCTCTGGCGACTATATTCCAAACCACTTTTACAATCCTGGGATCAAAAGACCCCGTGTCCAGCCAGCCCACTCCGAATTTGGGCTACTCTGACTCGCATAAAGTCCTTAACCTTCCCTTTGAGAACTTTATGCCATATATGTCATCTGAGAAACATTCCTTGAAATGCCTCAGCATACGTTCCAAGGGTGTCTTAGCTGTGCTGGGTCCCCTTCCCATCGTGAAGCAGAGGGAAACAACCCCCACTGACAGGAGAAAGAGAAAAAACAGGAACTTTGGAGAAAAACAGAGACCACCACCCTAGAAGTCCTCCCTCTCAGGGACTGGGGAGTGACCTGTGGAGAAAAATGACTTTTAGTTGGGCAGAGAAAGAAGACAGAGGAGGAGAAAGGTATGCAGGGAGATTTCTGGTGGACTGAAATCCTGGCGGGCGCCTTGATAGAAAAGGTCCTCAATCCAATCACAGATGCTGTCAGGAGTGGGCAAAGAGGGAAAGAACCAGGGTATGTCTGCCAGGAGGGCCCTAGCAAATAACTGAAAACAACAAAACACACAAACTGAATAACCGGGGTAAACGGGGTCCATGAACAAATCATTATAATAACACTAGTTGGATTTCTCTTTCTTTGATGTCCAGCAATTGTATTCTGCCAGGCTCAAAGCCAAAATCTTTTGCTCCTCTGTTTTATCCTTTCCCCTTTCCCTCCCTCTGTGATTTAACTATTCACTCTGTCTAGGGCAGTGGTCAGCAAAGTCATTACTCAACAGAGCCAAATATCAACAGTACAATGATTGAAATTTCTTTTGAGAGCCAAATTTTTTAAACTTAAACTATATAGGTAGGTACATTGTTATTAACTTAATTAGGGTACTCCTAAGCTGGCCTTTGCAAAAACGTCCTCAATCTGATTGAGGTACGTTCGCTGAGGTCGACCCCTTCCAACTCTCCCATCCACATTCGACTTGTATACTTGTTTCATCTATCTTTTATCACCTGCGCACGATTTGTGGATGCAACTAGCACTATCCACTGCACAATGAGACTGCTGACTGACTGGCTCACTCAACTCATGCATGAATCGTGTGCGCCTCCCCCACGCTGCATATCCCCTGGCCTGCCTGCCTGCTACTCCCCGTCGCCTGACCAACCAACACCCCCCACTTCTTCTAACGCCACTTCTTCAAAATAGACTCGCCCAGGTCGAAAACCGACTTCTGCACATGGGCCACAGAGTTTCAATCGCACTGTACGTGCGCACCCACACGTGGTATTTTGTGGAAGAGCCACACTCAAGGGGCCAAAGGGCCGCATGTGGCTCAAGAGCCGTGGTTTGCCTACCACTGGTCTAGGGCAAGGGGAGATAAGAACCTGTTATTTACAGGCATGCAATAAACTAGCTAGTGGTTCTTTGTTTAAATTTCACTGGGTTACAACCTGAAAGTCTTAAAATTTTAACCCAACAAATCAGGAAAAAGTAAATTAAAGTCTCTACTCAGACAGAAACCTCCCTAGCTAAGAGTTCTCTGGCAAGCTAATACTTAAAAAGAAAGAGAAGGATGATTCCCAAGATAATGATTCTCAGCAGCTGCTGGAATGTCATCCCGCAATTTCTTTTACAGTTCAGCCCCACTATATAACTGGGCTTCCCCCTAAAGCGGGGCTTGCCCCAAACAAATTAAGCAAAAGACAAAACATCAACAAATACTCTTGTTTTTCAGCCAGACGGCTCAAAACCTCTCAGTTAACAAAGGCACAGGACAATATAAAGTACCTTTCACTTTACTCAAGCTCTCACACTCACATTTACATACCAGTCAATGAACAAATAAATATGCTGAGACAAACGAGGTTAGGGGTGGATGATCTACTTTCGTGGATCCACACAGATGCCCCCCTGTGCCAATCAATGAATAGGAGAGTGGAAGCCCTCTCCCTCTACATTTACAGCTTTTCAGCAGACATTTACTTGGAGGTTATGCAGTTAACTGGATTCCTGCTCAACTCCCCTAACAAAAACAAATGCGGGGTGCCTAACAAGGACAGACATGGGGGACCTTCCTGAACCCACGCCCCAAGAATAACATTCTCGACCAACGTCTTGGTGAGAATCTACCAGAGAAGGTACACTGCGTCCAGTCCTTCTTCTCAGTAATAAAATGACAGGTCACACAAGCAAGCAAGCAGGAAAGTGAACTCAAATTTGTTTAATTGAATTCACTTACCCCTGGGGGTATTTCTGATAACTCTGAAAGGATGGAGGGACATGTCAGGTATCTCCTGTCCGGCTGCCGAGGCCTGAAAGGCATCTCTGGGGCCCTGGACCTTCTTCAGGTGGGCGTCCTATAGAGATTCTCCAGGCCTGGCAGCCAGGCGGGGGGAGGTTGTCAGCCCTAGGCATCCGAGACAGAGTACTGGTAGGCACTGATCTCTTATCTCACTAGGGCCTCCAAATGTTGTATTGTAAATTGATGAGCTGACATAAGATGCCTTAATAAGCCAAAATAAGTAGTAATTAGGAGCCTTTATTATGCTAGCAGTCTCAGAGGAGTAATTTCCCAAATCTGAGAGAAACAGCATGGAAGAAGCTCCCCCTTTATAGCCACTCCAGTCCCTTTGTCTCCCAAATAAGGGATTTTCCAGACCTTGTGCAGACTTTACAAAGAGTTCTCTGTAGGTTATTTTTTGCATGCAGCTTGTAACCTTGAGCACAGTACATTTCAGCGAACAAACAAACACTTTGCATGACAGTAGCTAGAAGCAGTAACAGAGCAACTTAAAAGGATAGAGAAGCTTGCAAGGTCAGATAATTTAACTTATTTTCCCTATTATTCAAGCAAGCAAGCATCTACAGAAGCCAAAATAGCAGGGTTAAAATTTCAAACAGCAGAATAGAGATTATGGTAGCGAGATGGAGTGCCTATGCATCAAAATAACAGATTGTCTCTGTAGATAATTATGTTAAATCATGCATATAAGCTTAATTTTCCTCAGATCTAATCTATAACACATATAACTGATAAAGGTTGGTAATCATTGTAGAGTGAGAAAACTTACAAAAAATAAAATAAAATAAACAAACATTCCAAGATGTAAATACATGGAGGATATGAACAGGCAATTCACAGAAGTAGAAATGGCCAATAACATATCAAGGATGGCAAAGGTCCTGATTTCAGGTAAAGGTAAACTGAGTCAGTAAATTGTTACCCACGAAATATTTACCAAGCATAGGAATCTATTCGGGAAGAGGCTGCCTTGGCTGCCAGAAAGTACTCACCTAGAGGGCCCAAGCTGCCCGTCGGGGAGGAGGCGTTGAGTCCCTGGACACAGAAGCTGGCAGCGGCCTTCCAGCGCATCAGGAGCCAGAGCAGCTGCTTCCTGGGCCTCCTGGTACCAAGAGCCTCCAGGTCCCGAGGTGAGGCTCTGCGCTCAGCAGGCTGTAGTGCTTCTGAGCTGGGCGAGCACCCACAGCTGCAGCCGACAATGGCGTCCTTGCTAGTCCTTGGCTGCAGTGGGCTCCACTGCCCATTGCTCAACACTGGCAGCAGCCTGTGCAGGCCGCCTTGGCCTTTTGGACTACTACGCAGTAGAAAGCAGCTAATTGGTCCACTAGGCACTGCATGACCAGGCATGAGTCCACCAGGCCGAAGTCTTGGGTGGCACCACACTGCGCCTGCGTCTGCGCCTGCTCAGTTCTTCCCGGAGTTCATGCCCCATGCTCTCCACTGATGTCATTCAAGGCTCTAGGTTACTCCATGGCCAGCTCCAGATTGCTCAGACAATGTGCCCTGTTCCTACCTTGTCAATGATGCCTCCCTCAGGGCTGGTGCTGGCCCACCAGCCTCTCCTGTTGGCCAGCGTCACATGTTTCAAGGGCCAAAACGCAATCTACCACTATGACACTGGGCCTTGCCATGGCTGGGTCTTCGCTCTGCTCCCTCCAGCTGCGTGGATGGCAGGGTGCTGGCTTGTAACTGGGGTCCTGGCTGCCTGCAGAGGCCAAAAGTGTAGAAGATCTCTGCAGGGCTGGGCCTCTCAGACAGTGGCAGCCTGTTGCCCTTGGATGCCTTCAGACTTGCAAAACTTAGAGCAAAGCCTTCCCTGCCTTCTCAGCCACCTTAAGCGGTACTCCCTGCAGTTGCTGAGCACAGGAGAGAAAGTGTCTGTCACCGACTAAACCACAGTAAGCGATTTCCGGATTCTGGGTCACCCCACCTCTAGAGGCCACAAGTGGAGGTGGGCATGTGTTGTGTGCTTCATCCCTTTGAAACGTTTGGAACTAAGAGATGCAGAGAGCCTAAAATTCTTTGGACAGGTGACCCCAGAAAGCTGTGAAGATACTGTTGTCTTTGTCAGCAGCTCAAGAGTTAGACTCTTTAACAGTCCAGCATGTTATGGGGCCTCGTGGCACATTAGCAGTGGCTGCCTGCAGTCTTCCCCGAGTGGCTCAGCCTCTGCAGAGACGTTCCCTTCACCACATCCATCGCCTACCAAACTGAAGGCGTCTTCAGGACACGGAGTTACCTGCCATCCAGAGGGGATGAGTGGGTTTGGAGGCTTTTCAGCTCTGTCCTTGTTCATCTCCCCCACCAAGGAAGGCAGAACCCATTCGGCCAAGGGCCATCTGCATCTTCCCTTCTAAGGAATTGGATTTTTTGTCTCTGGTGCACAGAAGGTACAATCTTCAGATAACTGACACCAGTATGTGGATTTTTTTTTAATCTTTAAATTCTTTATTAGTTAAGGAATTACAAATGTGTCATTATCCCCCCCATTAACCCCCATCCCCCCGCCCTAACTCATGCTCTCACCCCCCTGTTGTCCATGTCCATTGGTTTGGCTTATATGCATGCATACAAGTCCGTTGGTTGATCTCGTCCCCTTACCCCCACCCTCCCCTACTTTCCCTCTGGGGATTAATAGTCTGATTGCTGTTTCTCTGTCTTTGGATCTGACCCTGTTCATCAGTCTATGTTGTTCTCTATATTCCACAAACGAGTGAGATCATGTGGTATTTATCTTTCTCCGACAGGCTTATTTCACTTAGCATAATGCTCTCCAGTTCTATCCAAGCTATTGCAAAAGACAAGAGTTCCTTCTTTTTTACCGCAGCGTAGTATTCCATTGTGTCAGGGGTCCTCAAACTACGGCCTACGGACCACATGCAAATACAAATATTGTATTTGTTCCCGTTTTGTTTTTTTTACTTCAAAATAAGATATGTGCAGTGTGCATAGGAATTTGTTCATAGTTTTTTTTTAAACTATAGTCTGGCCCTCCAATGGTCTGAGGGACAGTGAATTGGCCCCCTGTTTAAAAAGTTAGAGGACCCTTGGTGTAGATGTACCACAGTTTTTTAATCCACTCATCTGCTGATGGACACTTAGGCTGTTTCCAGATCCTAGCTATGGTGAATTGTGCTGCTATGAACATAGGGGTGCATATATCCTTTCTGATTGGTGTTTCTGGCTTCTTGGGATATATTCCTAGAAGTGGGATCACTGGGTCAAATCGGAGTTCCATTTTTAGTTTTTTGAGGAAACTCCATACTGTTCTCCACAGTGGCTGCACCAGTCTGCATTACCACCAGCAGTGCACAAGGGCTCCTTTTTCTTCACATCCTCTCCAACACTTGTTGTTTTTAGATTTGTTGATGATAGCCATTCTGACAGGTGTGAGATGATACCGCATTGTCGTTTTGATTTGCATCTCTCATATACGTAGTGACTTTGAGCATGTTTTCATATGTCTTTCGGCCTTCTGTATGTCCCCTTTCGAAAAGTGTCTAGGTCCATTGCCCATTTTTTGATTGGATTGTTTATCTTCCTATTGTTAAGTTTCATGAGTTCCCTGTAAATGTTGGAGATTAAACCCTTATCGGTGATATCATTGGCAAATATGTTCTCCCATGAAGTGGGTCTTCTTGTTGTTTTTTTGATGGTTTCCTTTGCTGGGCAAAAGCTTTTTATTCTGATGTAGTCCCATTTGTTTATTTTCTCTTTAGTTTCCATTGCCCTAGGAACTTTATCAGAGAAGAAATTCCTTCGGCATATGTTTGCAATTTCACTGCCTGTGGATTCCTCTAGTATTTTTATGTTTTCCCATCTTACGTTTAAGTCTTTTATCCATTTTGAGTTTATTTTTGTGTATGGTGTGAGTTGGTGGTCTAGTTTCATCTTTTTTGCATGTATCTGTCCAATTTTCCCAACACCATTTATTGAAGAGACTGTCTTGACTCCATTGTATGCTCTTGCCTCCTTTGTCGAATATTAATTGGGCATAGTGCTTTGGGTCAATTTCTGGGTTCTCTATTCTATTTCATTGATCTATATGTCTTGTGCCAGTGCCAAGCTGTTTTAAGAACAGTGGCTTTGTAATACAGTTTGATATCTGGTATTGAGATCCCACCTACATTGTTCTTCTTTCTCAGGATTGTGCAGCTATTCGAGGTCTTTTTTTATTCCAGATGAATTTTTGGAACATTCGTTCTAGATCCGTGAAATATGCCGTTGGTAATTTAATGGGGATTGCATTGAATCTATAGATTGCTTTGGGTAGTATGGACATTTTGATGATGTTGATTCTGCCAATCCAAGAACATGGTATGTTCTTCCATCTGTTTACATTTTTCTCAATCTCTTTTCTCAGTGCCCTGTATTTTTTCGCATATAAGTCTTTTACCTCCTTAGTTAAGTTTATTCCTAGGTATCTTAATTTTTTTGGTGTGATGGTAAATGGGATTGCTTTTTTAGTCTCCCTTTCTGTAAGTTCACTATTGGTGTAAAGAAATCCCTTAGATTTCTTGGCATTAATTTTGTATCCTGCTACATTGCTGAATTCATTTATTAAGCCTAATAATTTTTTTGATGGAGTCTTTAGGTTTTTCTATGTACAGTATCATGTCATCTGCAAATAAGGACAGTTTTACTTCTTCTTTTCCAATTTGGATGCCTTTTATTTCTTCTTCTTGTCTGATCGCAATGGCTAATACTTCCAGTACTATGTTGAACAGGAGTGGTGAGAGGGGGCATCCCTCCCTGTCTTGTTCCTGTTCTCAGGGGAAACGGTTTTAATTTTTTCCCATTGATTATGATGTTGGCTGTGGGTTTGTCATATATGGCTTTTATTATGTTGAGGTATGATTCTTCTATTCCTGCCTTGCTGAGAGTTTTTATCAAGAAAGGGTGTTGAATTTTGTCGAAAGCTTTTTCTGCATCAATTGTTTTGACTATGTGGTTTTTATCTCTCAATTTGTTTATGTGATGTATCACATTTATTGATTTGCGGATATTGTACCATCCTTGCACCCCTGGGATAAATCCTACTTGGTCATGGTGTATCATCTTTCTGATGTATTGCTGGATCCAATTTGCTAGAATTTTGTTGAGTATTTTGGCATCTATGTTCATGAGGGATATTGGCCTATAATTCTCTTTCATTGTGTTGTCTCTATCTGGTTTTGGTATTAGGGTGATGCTGGCTTCATAAAATGAGCTGGGAAGTGTTCCTTCCTCTTGAAGTTTCTGGAATAGTCTGAGGAGGATATGTTTTAGTTCTTCCTTGAATGTTTGGTAAAACTCCCCTGTGAAGCCATCTGGCCCTGGGCTTTTGTTTGCTTGGAGCTTTTTGATGACTGCTTCAATTTCTTCCATAGTTATTGGCCTGTTGAGATTTTTAGAATCCTCTGGATTGATTTTTGGAAGATTGTATTTTTCAAGGAATATGTCCATTTCCTCCAGGTTGTCTAGTTTGTTAGAGTAGAGTTGTTCATAGTATTTTTTAACAATTCTTTGAATTTCTGTGGGGTCTGTTGTTATTTCGCCTCTTTCATTTCTGATTTTGTTTATTTGAGTCCTCTCTCTTTGCTTCTTGGTGAGCCTGGCTAGAGGCTCGTCAATCTTGTTTATCCTTTCAAAGATCTAGCTCTTGGTTTCATTGATCTTTTGTATTGGTTTTTTTTTTTTTTTTTGGTCTCTATGTCATTTATTTCTGCTCTGATCTTTATTATCTCCTTTCTTCTGCTCACTCTAGGCTTTTTTTGTTGTTCTCTTTCTAATTCTTTGAGTTGTAGAGTTAAATGATTTACTATCATTTGTTCTTGTTTTTTGAGGTAGGCCTGTAGTGCTATAAACTTCCCTCTCAGGACTGCTTTCATTGTGTCCCATAGATTTTGGATTGTTGTACTGTTATTGTCATTAGTTTCCAGGGTGTTTATAATTTCTTTTTTGATCTCACTGGTAACCCAATCATTATTTAGTAACATGCTATTCAGCTTCTAAGTGTTTGAGATTTTTGGGTTGGTTTTTTGTGGTTTATTTCTAATATTATGCCATTGTGATCTGAGAAGATGCTTGGTATGATTTCAATCTTCTTGAATTTGGGGAGACTTTGCTTGTGACCCAATATGTGGTCTATTTTTGAAAATGTCCCATGTGCACTTGAGAAGAACGTATATTCCGTGGCTTTGGGGTGAAATGTTCTGAAGATGTCAATTAAGTCCATCTGATCTAGTGAGTCATTTAAGATTGCTGTTTCTTTGCTGATTTTTTTTCTAGAAGATTTATCCAGTGATGTCAGTGGTGTGTTTAAGTCCCATACTCTGATTGTGTTGTTATTGATCTCTCCCTTGTTATTTTCCAGGAGGATTTTTATGTATGTCAGTGCTCCTGCATTGGGTGCATATATGTTTATAAGGGTTATATCCTCTTGTTGTATTGATCCCGTTAGTATTATTAAGTGGCCTTCCTTATCTCTTGTTATGGCCTTCACTTTGAGGTCTATTTTGTCAGATATAAGCATTGCTACCCTAACTTTTTTTTCATTTCCATTTGCCTGAAAGATATTTTTCCATCCCTTCACTTTCAGTCTGTGTGAGTCCCTTTTTCTGAGGTGGGTCTCTTGTAGACAGCCTTTATATGGTGTCTTTTGATTGGAGCATTTAGTCCGTTTACATTTTTTTTATTATTATTATTATTAATAGTTAAGGTATTACAAATGTGTCCTCATCCCCCCCTTTAACCCCCAACCTCCCCCCCACACACAAACTCATGCTCCCATCCCCCCGTTGTCCATGTCCATTGGTTTGGCTTATATACATGTATACAAGTCCTTCTGTTGATCTCTTCCCCTTACCCCCGCCCTCCCCTACTTTCCTTCTGGGGATTGATAGCCTGATCGCTGTTTCTCAGTCTTTGGGTCTGTCCTTTTTCATCAGTCTGTGTTGTTCTCTATAATCCACAAATGAGTGAGATCATGTGGTATTTATCTTTCTCTGACTGGCTTATTTCACTTAGCATAATGCTCTCCAGTTCCATCCATGCTGTTGCAAAAGGCAAGAGTTCCTTTTTTTTTACCGCAGCATAGTATTCCATTGTGTAGATGTACCACAGTTTTCTAATCCACTCATCTGCTGATGGGCACTTAGGCTGTTTCCAAATCTTAGCTATGGTGAATTGTGCTGCTATGAACATAGGGGTGCATATATCCTTTCTAATTGGCGTTTCTGGTTTCTTGGGATATATTCCTAGGAGTGGGATCACAGGGTCAAATGGGAGTTCCATTTTTAGTCTTCTGAGGTAGCTCCATACTGTTCTCCACAGTGGCTGCACCAGTCTGCATTCCCACCAGCAGAGCAGAAGGGTTCCTTTTTCTCCACATCCTCTCCAACACTTGTTGTTTGTTGATTTGTTGATGATAGCCATTCTGACAGGTGTGAGATGATAACGCATTGTCGTTTTGATTTGCATCTCTCATATACGTAGTGACTTTGAGCAGGTTTTCATATGTCTTTCTGTCTTCTGTATGTCCTCTTTCGAAAAGTGTCTATCTAGGTCCGTTGCCCATTTTTTTGTTGGATTGTTTATCTTCCTTTTGTTAAGTTTCATGAGATCCCTGTATATGTTGGAAATTAAACCCTTATTGGTGGTATCATTGGTAAATATGTTCTCCCATGTAGTGGGTCTTCTTGTTGTTTTTTTGATGGTTTCCTTTGCTGGGCAAAAGCTCTTTATTTTGATGTAGTCCCATTTGTTTATTTTCTCTTTAGTTTCCATTGCCCTAGGAGCATTATCAGAGAAGAAATTTCTTCGGCATATGTTTGCGATTTCACTGCCTGTGGATTCCTCTAGTATTTTTATGGTTTCCCGTCTTACGTTTAAGTCTTTTATCCATTTTGAGTTTATTTTTGTGTATGGTGTGAGTTGGTGATCTAGTTTCATCCTTTTGCATGTATCTGTCCAATTTTCCCAACACCATTTATTGAAGAGACTGTCTTGACTCCATTGTATGCTCTTGCCTCCTTTGTCGAATATGAATTGGGCATAGTGGTTTGGGTCGATTTCTGGGGTCTCTATTCTATTCCATTGATCTATATGTCTGTTCTTGTGCCAGTACCAAGCTGTTTTAAGAACAGTGGCTTTGTAATACAGTTTGATATCTGGTATTGAGATCCCACCTACTTTGTGTTTTCTCAGGATTGCTGCAGCTATTCGGGGTCTTTTTTTATTCCAGATGAATTTTTGGAACGTTTGTTCTAGATTTGTGAAATATGCCGTTGGTAATTTAATGGGGATTGCATTGAATCTATAAATTGCTTTGGGTAGTATGGACATTTTGATGATGTTGATTCTACCAATCCATGAACACGGTATATTCTTCCATCTGTTTATGTCTTCCTCTATCTCTTTTTTCAGTGTCCTGTAGTTTTCAGCATATAAGTCTTTTACTTCCTTAGTTAAGTTTATTCCTAGGTATTTTAATTTTTTTGGTGCAATGGTAAATGGGATTGCTTCTGTAGTTTCACTTTCTGTAAGTTCACTATTGGTGTAAAGAAATGCCATGGATTTCTTAGCATTAATTTTGTATCCTGCTACATTGCCGAATTCATTTATTAAGCCTAATAATTTTTTGATGGAGTCTTTAGGGTTCTGTATGTACAGTATCATGTCATCTGCAAATAAGGACAGTTTTACTTCTTCTTTTCCAATCTAGATGCCTTTTATTTCTTCTTCGTGTCTGATCGCAATGGCTAATACTTCCAGTACTATGTTGAACAGGAGTGGTGAGAGGGGGCATCCCTGTCTTGTTCCTGTTTTTAGGGGGAATGGTTTTAGTTTTTTCCCATTGATTATGATGTTGGCTGTGGGTTTGTCATATATGGCTTTTATTATGTTGAGGTATGATCCCTCAATTCCTATCTTGCTGAGAGTTTTTATCAAGAAAGGGTGTTGGATTTTGTCAAATGCTTTTTCCGCATCAATTGATATGACTATGTGGTTTTTTTCTCTCAATTTGTTTATGTGATGTATCACGTTTATTGATTTGCGGATATTGTACCATCCTTGCATCCCTGGGATAAATCCTACTTGGTCATGGTGTATGATCTTTTTGATGTACTGCTGGATCCGATTTGCTAGGATTTTGTTGAGGATTTTGGCATCTATGTTCATGAGGGATATTGGCCTATAATTCTCTTTCATTGTATTGTCTTTATCGGGTTTTGGGATTAGGGTGATGTTGGCTTCATAGAATGAGCTGGGAAGTGTTCCTTCCTCTTGGATATTTCGACATAGTCTGAGGAGGATAGGTTTTAGGTCTTTCTTGAATGTTTGGTAAAACTCCCCTGTGAAGCCATCTGGCCCCGGGCTTTTGTTTGCTGGAAGCTTTTTGATTACTGCTTCGATTTCCTCCATAGTTATTGGCCTATTGAGATTTTTAGATTCTTCCTGGTTAAGTTTTGGAAGGTTGTATTTATCTAGGAACATGTCCATTTCCTCCAGGTCGTCTAGTGTGTTGGAGTAGAGTTGTTCATAGTATTTTCTAACAATCCTTTGTATTTCTATGGGGTCTGTTGTTATTTCTCCTCTTTCATTTCTGATTTTGTTTATTTGGGTCCTCTCTCTTTGTTTCTTGGTGAGCCTGGCTAGAGGTGTATCAATCTTGTTTATCCTTTCAAAGAACCAGCTCTTGGTTTTGTTGATCTTTTGTATTGTTTTTTTGGTCTCTATGTCGTTTATCTCCGCTCTGATCTTTGTTATTTCCTTCCTTCTGCTTACAGTGGGCTTTTTTTGTTGCTCTCTTTCTAATTCTTCGAGTTGTAGAGTTAGGTCATTTATTCTCATTGTTTCTTGTTTCTTGCAGTAGGCTTGTAGAGCTATGAACTTCCCTCTCAAGACTGCTTTTGCTGTGTCCCATAGGTTTTGGATTGTTGTGTTTTCATTGTCATTTGTTGCCATGATGTTTTTTATTTCTTCTTTGATTTCACTGGTGACCCAGTCGTTGTTTAATAGCATGCTATTTAGTCTCCATGTGTTTGATTTTTTTGGATTGTTTTTGTTGTAGTTGATTTCCAGTTTTATGCCTTTGTGGTCTGAAAAGATACTTGATATGATTTCAATTTTCTTGAATTTGAAGAGACTTTGTCTGTGACCCAATATATGGTCTATCTTTGAAGATGACAAATGTGCACCTGAGGAGAATGTATATACTGTGGCTTTGGGGTGAAATGTTCTGAAGATGTCAATTAATTCCATCTGATCTAGTGAGTCATTTAGGATTGATGTTTCTTTGCTGAATTTCTGTTTAGAGGATTTGTCCAGTGGCGATAATGGGGTGTTAAGGTCCCCTACTATGATTGTATTGCTGTCAATCTCTCCCTTGATCTTCTCCAGAAGCTTTCTTACGTATTTGGGTGCTCCTATATTGGGTGCATATATATTTACCAGAGTTATTTCTTCTTGTTGGACTGCTCCCTTTAGTATTATGAAGTGGCCTTCTTGATCTCTTTGTATGTCCTTCACTTTGAGATCTAATTTGTCAGATATAAGTATTGCTACCCCGGCTTTTTTTTTCACTTCCATTGGCCTGAAAAACCTTTTTCCATCCCTTCACCATCAGTCTGTGTGCGTCTTTTTTCCTGAGGTGGGTTTCCTGTAGACAGCAGATATATGGGTCATGTTTTCTTATCCACTCATTTACCCTATGCCTTTTGACTGGGGAATTTAATCCATTTACATTTAAAGTTATTATTGATAGAAACTTGTTAGTCACCATTTTTGTTCTTTACTGCTGCGTTTCTTCTTTGTTTCCTGTTTTTTCTATTTACAGCAGACCCTTTAGCATTTCTTGCATTGCTGGTTTGGTTGTAATAAACTCCCGTAGACCATTTTTGTCTGTGAAGCTCCTGATTTGACCCTCAATTTTGATTGATAGCCTCGCTGGGTATAGTATTCTTGGATTCAGACCCTTCCTTTGCATGACTTTGTATATTTCATTCCATTCCCTTCTTGCCTGATGTGTTTCTGTTGAGAAATCGGTCGCTAGTCTGATGGGGGATCCTTTGTAGGTAACTTTCTGTCTCTCTCTGGCTGCTTTTAAGATTCTTGCTTTGTCGTTGGTGTTTGCCAATTTAATTATTATGTGCCTTGGTGTCGGTCTTTTCGGGTTCATTTTGTTTGGGACTCTGTGAGCTTCTTGGATTTGTGTGAGTTTTTTCCTCCCTATATCAGGGAAATTTTCTGTTACTATTTTTTCAAACAGGTTTTCTATTCCTTGCTCAGTTTCCTCTCCTTCTGGCACCCCTATTATTCGGATGTTGTTTCATTTAGCATTGTCCCAGAGTTCTCTTAGGCTCTCTTCCTGCTTTTTAATTTTTTTTTCTAGAAGCTGTTCTGTTTGGGTATTTTTTCTACCTTGTCTTCTAGCTCGCTGATACGGTCCTCTGCTTCTTCTAGTCTACTGTTGATGCTTTCTATTGAGTTCTTTATGGCAGTGATGTCGTTTTTCATTTCTTCTTGGTTTCTCTTCATTTCCTCTTGGTTCTTCTTCATTTCCTCTTGGTTCCTACACATATTGTTGAATTGGTCTTCCATTCTTTTCATCCACCTTATGGCCATTACTCTGAATTCTTTCTCTGACAGGTTGCTTGCCTCCATTGCCTCTATTTCGTTTACTTCCTTTTCTGATGATGCCTGTTTTTCTTTCATATTTGGGTTGGTTCTTTGTTTCACCATGATTTCTCTTCTCAAGGTGTTTGGTTATGTAGATCTCTCTCTGTTGCGCTGATTCAAAGGCACAAAATACAACACAACAAGGCACAACGTACAAGGCACCGAACTAAATGCATTCACAATATTAATAACCCCACATAAAGGTGACCCCCCGAGAGAAGAGAATTAGGGGATAAAGAAGAAAAAAGAGAAAAATATTAGAGAGAAAAATAAAAAAACAAAAAGGAGTGCCAAAATAAGATTGGGAAAAGGGAGAGAAAAAAAAAACACAAAAAGACCAAAAACAAAAACAAAAAAAACACAACAACAACAAAAAAAAATAAGAGAATGAAATAGAGGTGGGGAAGAGGCTATTTGTATGGGGAGAGCAAGGGATTGGAAATTAGATATATAAGTAGGGTGAAATTTAGACAGTGGGTAGAAAGAAGGAATAGGTAAAATCCAAAGCAGGAATAGGGTAAGAGAAACAGGACAACAAAAGGGGAAAAGTGAGGAAGAGAGTTTTGGCTTAAGGGTAAATGTGAGATAGAGAGAAATGATGCTAAAGGAACGATGAAAATAGAGTGTAGAACACTAATCCCAAAATAAAATAAAGAAAAATAAAATAAAAAAAATAATAAAAAATAAAATGACACTTGAAAAAATGGTAAAAGGATAGCAATAATACTGGTTAAAAAAATGTAGTAATTAAAAAGGTAAAATCAGGTGATGAAAAAAATAAAAAATAAAAAAATAAATAAAATAGGTTCTTAATGAAATGGTGAAAAAAGAATTAAAAAATATATATATATAAAAATATTCGGAAGTGAAGGTGCTTCAGATCTTCCACTCTTCTTTTTGGCACGCCTCAGTCCTGCCAGGCATTCAGGGGAGTGTTGAACTTCCCTGCGATACACTGTCCCTCCGTGCAGTAAACCACAGACCTGATTTTAAGGCAGGTTGTATTTTTTTACCAGACTGCCTTTATTTGTGATCGTAAAAGAGACAGTTCGTGGCTCTGCCTCTGGGTGGCAGTGTGTCTGGATTTACCACCGAGGCTCTAAGTCCTCTCTATCAGTAGGGTTTTGTCCTCTATGGTATTTGGAACTGATTCGGGAAAGACCACTGCCCAGAGCTGGTTCCTTGCCACTGTCCGCTGTTTCCCAGGCTCCCCAAAAAGAACTTTCCCCTACAGGCTCTGCGAATGACCCCAACTGGGGAATCCCATGCGCTGGGTTTAATAATCAAATGCACGGATCTAAGGGGAACTGTAACAAGAGCCTGATAGTTGTGCGAATTCGCAAGCCTCCACCTTCCAGGTCTGCGCACAGTCTCCGCGCGCAGTCTCCGCGCGCCCACTCGCCCCTGGCACCAAGCAGCCAGCAGATTGGCAAAGTCCAAGGCTGCTCCTTTACATCCAGTCCAGCTATGGGCTCATTTTTCGCGTTCCCTTCTGCCAGCAGCCCTGTGGGGCCCCTTCCCCACTCGCGGGTCACGCTGGTTCCAGCGGCTGCGGACTCTGTGGGGCGCAGATTCCGCCCCGCGCGCGAGCTCGGTCCTCCCTCCAACCCGAACTGCAAACCGCACCTTTAGGGGATGTCCAACCTTTCCGTGAGAAGAAGCAGTGCTCGTCTGAGTTCACGCAGTCACGCTGCTTGAGATCCCTTGTTTCCAGGTTAGTAGCTGGTCTCTGGATGCCGGCAACAACCACCCAAGATGGCGCAGTCTCCACTGCTTAGCTGGCGCACCAGGAGAGGCTTCAGCCGCAGTCTCCAACTGTCCTTTTTTTTCCCTGGGGGGTTCTCAGTCTTTCCTAGCTGCAGACAATCTCTCAGCTGAAAATCCTCTACCTATTCGGGCTGAATGTTACCCGTTTCAGCTGCTCACACTTATCTGCTCCAGGACAAGGCACAGGACACGTCCGCTTATACCTCCGCCATTTTCCGAGCCCCCCTAGTCCGTTTACATTTAAAGTTATTATTGAAAGGTACTTGCTTGTATTCATTTCTATTTTTGTGCCTGTGTTCCTTCTTACCTTTATATTTCTTCTTTTTACAGCATTCCCTTTAGCATTTCTTTGTCTTGTACATTTGCCATCCTTATTATGACGTGTGTTGGTGTGGGTCTTTGGGGGTTCATCTTGCTTGGGACTCTCTGTACTTGTGTAACTTTTTTCTTCCCCATATCTGGGAAGTTTTCTGTCATTATTTCTTCAAATAGATTTTCTAATCCTTGCTGCTCTTCTTGTCCTTCTGGAAGCCCTATTATGCATATGTTACTTCGTTTCATGTTGTCCCAAAGCTCCCTTAGGCTCTCCTCCTGCTTTTTAATTTTTTTCTCCAGTTGCTGTTCAGATTGAGCTTGTTTCTCTACCTTATCACTAATTTGGTCCTCTGCTTCTTCTAGTCTGCTGTTGAAACCTTCCATGGTGTTTTTGATTGTAGCTATATCACTTTTCATTTCTTCCTGATTCTTGCATAGGTTGTTGATTTTCTCATCCATCCGGTGAATGAATTGTACAACCATTACTCTGAATTCTTTTTCTGTCATGTTGCATGCTTCAATTTCATTAATTTCCTTTCTTGGTGACTCCTCATTTTCTTTCCTCTGGGTGTTGTGCCGTCTCTTCATTCTGATTATCTCCCGATGGCTCAAAATGTCGAGTTGCATGGGCCTGGGCCGTGTGCAGTGGGAGCCTCACACCACCCTAGTGTCACTGAAGAGCTCTGACACTAAGATGTGCGGTTGTTGTGGGTTGGTGGGAACGAGGATCACTCAGAGTCAGTGTTGCCAGTGCTCAATGTGGCCTCGTGTGCACCCTTAGAATCAGGGACCTTGCCTGCACCATGCTGAAACAGAGACCCCCCTGGAGTGTGTTGAAAATCAGAGCCCCCTAGCGTGCACCAAGAGTCAGAATTCCCCAAGAATCCAGTATCAGAGTCTCTGTTGCTTCGCGCAACTTCACATTGAGAATCAGGGTCCCTGTGTGCCCATGCACCAAGAATTGGAGTAACTGGCTCTTAGTATGAATGCACAGGGAATCAGGGATCCCAGGTGCAGGTGATAAGAAACACAGTCAAGTCACTGGTGCTTGGTGCTGCCTCCTGCCCAGAGAATCTGGGTCCTTGGGAGCGGGACAAATTCCTGGTGTTCGCACATTAGCTCCCAGGCCAGGGCTCCCGTAGCCGGCACTGAGCGCAGGATCAGTTACTGGTGTTAGCATGTTAGCCTCCAGGCCAGGGCACCTATAGCTGGCACTGTGCAGGACCAGTTCCAAGGTGCTCGCGCACTTCCAGGCTAAAGTTCCTGTAGCAGCACTGAGGCCCGGGCAAGGGGTGGGTCTATCAGTTACTATGGCACTGCCCATGAGCCTGTGGGGTGGGGGATGGGCTCTGTTAGTCACGGATCTGCCGCGGGGATTTCTGGACTTTTGGTGTCCATGGGTCTGTAGCTGTGGTCACAGGTCTCTGTCCCCAGTGGCTGCAGGGTCCTGGTATGAGTCTGAGATCAGACTGGGTGATGCTGAGGCCAGGATCCTAGTCTCGAGCAGCTCTGTTTCTCAAGATGGAGCAGTCGCTGTGCCCCTGCTGGCCACCCAGGAGTGTCCGAGCAGGGAGAAGGGCTCCGCCATCTAAGACTGCCCGGTTTAGCAGCCCCTTAGAAGACCTGCAAAATCTAACTGTCCCTAGCTCATACACACACACACCACACACATCCACACACTCCTCTATCACTTCCTTGTGCTCTCACACTCTC
Source organism: Myotis nattereri (assembly GCF_964212035.1). NCBI lineage: Eukaryota > Metazoa > Chordata > Mammalia > Chiroptera > Vespertilionidae > Myotis > Myotis nattereri. Next base: position 188,028,354 of record NC_138075.1, read on the forward strand.
TCCCTCTCTACCTTCCTGCCGGTCGCCATTTTTTCTTCCCCAGTATGTGGATTTTTAGCCTGTAAGTCTGAAAGGACCACAAGCTCTTCTGCAGCTCTTTACTAGCATTTGCCAACACCCATGGACTAATTTGAATACTTTTTCTCCCTGCACCATTTTCTATCCCACTCACTGTCCTGCCTTCCACCACTCTTAGATGAATGGATGTTGTAATTCTAGCTAATTTGTGGACCTGTTATTTTTGTTGTTTTCTGTGAGGCACATATATTGGATGTGGGAGGTAAAAAAGCACCTCAGTTTTTCCTGGTCACTGCCTTTATAGCCATTACTATCTTGTTTCTTGTCACTCAGGTTAGGTTTTGGTCTCTTGCTCCACTGCAAAAAATAAATAAATCAATAAAACAGAATAAATCCTGAAGACATGGAACAGGAGGAAAGACCACACAGCCATATCTGCAGTGTTTTGAGGAGTGATTTTTCTTCCCCTTGAAGGGAAAAAGCTTTTTCAACGGGTACATTTGAAGTTGCCCAACTACAAGATGTACCAATTTGGGATGAGTGCTACTGCAGTACAGAATGCTCAGAGAACCTGAACTGTTAAACTCTAGAGGTCTGAAACTTACTGTTGGCCACCATCGAATCTGTCTGGGGTTTCAAAGGAATATTGGGTGCTGCAAATAGGAGCCAAAGGGGTAAATTTATTAAATCCATTAAACCTGTCATTGGTTACTGTTTTCTTGCAACTTTAAAGAAACTGAAAAAGGGGGGAGGGGCAGATGTCAAAACACTTGTCCCAATTTTATTTTTTGAAATATATTTTTATTTATTTCAAAGAGGTAGGGAGATCAAGAGAGATATAGAAACATCATTGATCAACTGCCCTCTGCACACCCACAACTGGGGATTGAGCCTGCAACCCAGGCATGTGCCTTTGACCTGAAACAAAACTGCTACCCTTTAGTCCGCAGGCCAATGCTCTGTCCACGGATCCAAACCAGCTAGGGCACTTGTCCAATTTTAAAATGCCACAATTAAACATGAGCTAGCTTCCATCAATCAATCAATCAATCAATCAATCAATAAATACATATAGTAAATACATATTGTTGTGTATCTTCGCATGGAATCTAATAACTATGACAAAAACAGTATGACATGTTTTTGTGTCATCATCATTGCCTAACTATTCATCTACCTTTTGCTTTTTCCTCTTGTGCTCCAGATGCTATGACTGTTTTTACTTTCAGATGGAGGAGTTATATTTTAACTTCCTAATTGATTTCCCTTTGCACGTAAGCATGAGCCAGGGTAAAGGGATCAGCCATTTGAAAAGAAGCCTGTGTGCCACCAGGATGCCTATGAAGTGGATTTCAGTTCTGCTGCTGCTACAGCTGAGTGGTCACTTCAGCCCTGGGAGTTGTGGAAAGGTGCTGGTGTGGCCCACAGAATACAGCCACTGGATCAACATGAAGACCATCCTGGATGCACTTGTCCAGAGAGGTCATGAAGTGACTGTTCTGACATCTTCAGCTTCAATTCTTGTTGATCCCAATAAACCATCTGCTATTCAATTTGAGGTTTTTCCTACATCTTTAACAAAAGATGATATGGTTTCTTTTTTCATGCGGCTGATCAATAAATGGACATATGATCTGCCAAAAGATACGTTTTGGACACATTTTTCACTAATGCAAGAAATGTTTTGGGAAGGTTCTGACTTCATTGAAAAGCTCTGTAAAGATGCTGTTTTTAATAAGAAACTTATGACAAAACTACAGGAGTCAAGGTTTGATGTTGTTCTTGCAGATGCCGTTGGAGCATGTGGTGAGCTGCTGGCTGAGCTACTTAACATACCTTTTGTGTACAGTCTCCGCTTCTCTCCTGGCTATAAAATTGAAAAGTACAGTGGAGGACTGCCATTCCCTCCATCCTACGTACCTGTTGTCTTTTCAGAATTAAGTGATCAGATGACATTCATAGAGAGGGTGAAAAATATGGTCTATGTGCTGTATTTTGACTTCTGCCTGCAAACATATAATCAGAAGAAGTGGGATCAATTTCTGAACGAAGTACTAGGTAAGCTATGTTTTTCCTTGGTAGCATGAAGTCCTAACTTTCACAGTGCTTTGGAAGATCAGTTGGTATAAATATTGAGAGGAATTTATCTTTTATAAGTGCAATGATTAAATAATCTATAAGAATAAAAACATAATATGCTAATTAGACCAGACAGCTGAACGACCTTCCAGATGACCTTCCGGACGAAGCTGGGTCCGTGTTGGCTGAGTCAAGCTGCCACAGCTGCGAGGGCCAAGCTCTTCCATGAATTTCATGCATCGGGGCTCTAATAATATATAATGATCTTTTAATCTCACAAACACAGGGAGAGTGTTCCTCCCAAAAATATATATACTCTTTTTTCTGATAGCTCAGTTGATGTTTCTTTATTTTCAGATTTAACCCATTGGAGTTAATAATGATTCAAAGTGTGTCTATATTTGTGGGACACCCTATATTACAGAAATGCTTAAATTATAAGGTTAATTTCAACCCTGGCTACACTAGTATGGGATACTCCAGGAAGTTAGAGACCCCAAATTGAAGCACTGAGGAGTTCCATCAGCAATCACATACCCATTCTTCTTTGTTTGTTTGTAATAGGCTTCATTTTTTAGAAGAGTGTTAGGTCCACAGCAATATTAAGTAGAGATTTCCCATATATGCCCTGCCTCCTTATTGTCAACATTCCCCAGCAGAGAAGTATATTTGTTACAATTGATGAAAATATACTGAATTATTATTATTATGTAACGTCCATAGTTTATAATATGGTTCACTCTTGGCATTGTATATTCTGTGATTTTTGGACAAATTTATAATGTCATGTATCCACCATTATAGTATTGTAAAGAGTAGTTTAACTGCCCTAAAAATCCTCTGGGCAGTGGCTCTGTCCATTTATCCTTCATATCAATTTTACTATAATATTTTTCTTCAATAAATGCATTAGAAATTTCACTAAATATTTTCATCAAAGCACAAATGTAAATTGAGGAATTACATAGTTTTAACACAATGTCTATGGACCATTGGGGAAATTGTTTCTATTTGTTTCTCCTCAGTTTTCTTATTTAAAAATTATACTGTTTTGCCTTACTACCTGCAGGAGTCTTTGACAATGGAGAAATATGACTCTCAGATAAGAACCTATAACTCACAGTTTTTAATGATTACATTGCTTCACTAAGGGCTTATAAATCATCTGTTTTAAAGGCCTAAAATCTTGTTGAAGGGTAGATAATCAAGTTAAAAGTCTATATTTTTTCAAAAACTATATTTCTCTATTATAGACAAAATTAAGGGTGAGCACATCTATTTCCATACTTTATGAAAGCTTTCCAGCTGTTTTTGGCAAATATTTTTATTTCACATACAAATATTCTTAAGCTCTGAACATGAACCAAATGCAATAGTGGCCATACTCTCAAAGATCTCACAATTTACTTGTAAAATCTAGAAATAAGGGAATAGCTTGCTAAATAGAATCTAGACTGAGTATTCTAGGGAAAGGCATTTCTGTGTGTATGGTAGGGTTGATTGTCTAAAGAGTTGAAATCACTGTTTACATTTGCATTCGTTAATTTTGAAGTTTTACAGAGTAAACAAATGTATACATAACTCTTTAGTGCTTAAATAAATGTGTATGATTCTGAATGTACTGATGTGATATTAGAGATAAAAGTCTATATAAATAATGTGTGTGAATACTGTATTTTCAAGCCAATCACTTTTATTTGTATTTATTTATTTTTAAAATATGTTTTTTTATTAATTTCAAAGAGAGAGAATGGGATAGGGAGAGAGAAAAACATTGATGTGAGAGAGAAACATTGATCAGTTGCCTCCTGTGCAGGGACCAAACCTGCAACCTGAGCATGTGTCCTGACGGGGAATCAAACCAGCAACCTTTCAGAGCACGGGACGACCCTAAACCAACTGAGCCACACCAGCCAGGGCTAAGCCAATCATTTTTTAAATAATTTTTTGTCTTTAATTTTTAACATAAATATTATGCATGCATTTATGGTACAGGGGTCATAAGGAAATTTTCTTTTTTTAATTCTTTATTGTTGAAAGTATTACATATAGTATTACATATGTCTCCTTTTTCCCCCACTGACATTTCCCCAGCTACATGGGGAACCCCAAGCACATGCCCTCACCCACCTAGTGTCTGTGTTCATTGGTTATGCTCATATGCCTGCATACAAGTTCTTTGGTTGATCTCTTACATATCCACCTCCCCTATTTCCCCCTCCCTGCCTTCCCTTCTGAAGTCTGACAGTCTGTTTGATGCTTCTTTGTCTCTGGATTTATTTTTGTTCATCAGTTTTTGTTTATTATATTCCACAAATGAGTGAGATCATGTGATATTTATCTTTCTCCAAGTGGCTTATTTCACTTGGCATAATGCTCTCCAGGTTCATCCCTGCTGTTGTGAATGCTATGAGTTCTTCTTTTTTTACAGCAGCATAGTATTCCATTGTGTAGATGTACCACCGTTTTTTAATCCACTCATCTGCTGATGGGGACTTAGGCTGTTTCCAAATCTTAGCTAATGTAAAATGAACACAGGAGTGCATATGTCCTTTCTGATTGGTGTTTCTGTTTTCTTGGGATATATTCCTACAAGTGAGATTACTGGGTCAAATGGGACTTCCATTTTAATTTTTTTAGGAAACTCCATACTGTCTTCCATAGTGGCTGCACCAGTCTGCATTCCCACCAGCAGTGCATGAGGGTTCCTTTTTCTCCACATCCTCAACAGCACTTGTCATTTGTTGATTTGTTGATAATAGGCATTCTGACAGGTGTGAGATGGTATCTCATTGTCATTTTGATTTGCATCTCTCGGATGATTAGTGACTTTGAGTATGTTTTCATCTATCTCCTGGCCTTTAGTATGTCCTATTTTGAAAAGTTTCTATTTAAGTTCTTTGCCCATTTATTTATTGGATTGTTTCTCTTCCTTTTGTTAAGATGTAAGAGTTCCCTATAAATTTTGGAGATTGGCCCTTATCAGAGATAAAATTGGCAAATCTGTTTGCCCATGCAGTGGACTTTCTGGTTGTTTTGCTGATGGTTTCTTTTGCTGTACAGAAGCTTTTTATTTTGATGTAGTCCCATTTGTTTATTTTCTCCTTAGTTTCTATTGCCCTAGGGGCTGTATTGGTAAAGATACTGCTACGACATATCTGATATTCTACTGCCTATGGATTCTTCTAAAATTTTTATGGTTTCCCGTCTTAAATTTAAGTCCTTTATTCATTTTGATTTTATTTTTATGTTTAGTGGTCTAGTTTCATTTTTTTGCATGTGTCTGTCCAATTTTTCCAACACCCTTCATTGAAGAGACTGTCTTGACTCCACTGTATGCTCTTGCCTCCTTTGTCAAATATTTATTGAACATAATGGCTTGGGTCGAATTCTGGGTTCTCTGTTCTGTTCCATGGCTCTATATATCTGTTCTTGTGCCAGTACCAGGCAATTTTGAAAAGAGTGTAAGCCAATCACTTTTAAACATCTTTGGCTACATTACTCTAAGCTCCTTTCAGAAAATTACCTGTTATATTCACATTACACTATTCTCATTTTCACTATCTTTATTTTATTTTATTTTTCCCCTTCAGGAAAACCCATTACATTATTTGAGTTAATGGGGAAAGCTGAAATGTGGCTTATTCGAACCTACTGGGATTTTGAATTCCCTCGCCCACTCTTGCCACATTTTGAATTTGTTGGAGGCCTCCACTGCAAGCCTGCTAAGCCTCTGCCTAAGGTAAAACTATTCATGTTTGTTCTACTTTGATTATTTTGCACTTTCAGTGGGAATGATTCTGTGTTCTTCATTTAGATTGTCTGATCACACAGTGAGAGATATGGGAATCTGGGTCAAGTGACCATTAGAAACTCATATATTTCATACTATTTCAAGAATTTGAATGTCATTATCATTACCAAATAAATAATTATATTTGGGAGACTTTGGAAATAGGGTCAGTTAAATTAAGGTCTTCCCTGTTGAACACATAAGAAAGTGTCAATCATTCATTCAAAGACATTCTTAGGGTGACTCACATAGCCAGAGATAAGCACTGGATAAAAGAGAGTCAGTGAAGACACAATTTTTATCCATAAATACCCGACATTCTACTTGGAAAGACAGAATCTATACACATAAATCTATATACATAAAAGCCTAAGTGACCGAATGACCAGTCGACCAGTCGCTATGATGCGCACTGACCACCAGGGGGAAGACGCTCAATGCAGGAGCTACCCCGCAGTGGTCAGTGCACTCCTACAGCAGGAGTGCTGCTAAGCTGACCAACAGGCGCCAGACACCTGACTCACAGCTGGTGAGCGCAGCTGTGCAGTGCGAGCCTATCCCACCTTCATGACAGCACTACTGAGCAGCAGCAGCTGCAGGCATAGGGGGACTTGGATGAGCAGGAGCAGTGTGGCCCCTAGCCTGGACTCCTCCCCAGCTGTCTGCCACTTTGTGCACTACTACATCCACCGAGAAGTCCCAGATTGCGAGAGGGCGCAGGCCAGGCTGAGGGACCCAACCGGTGCACAAATCCATGCACCGGGCCTCTAATATTAGTAATAAAAATTTTGTGAAGAGTAGTACAATAAGGAAAGACCACAATGCTAGATAATGTCCAGCAGGGATTACAGAAAATATTTGATATTATTGATAATTAAGTGGGAACTGCAAGCCTAACATAGGATAGCAGAAAGGAATGGTAAGAAAGGAAGACACAAAAGGTAATGCAAGAAAAAGAATAATAATTCCAAAGAAGTCCAAGTTTAGTGTATCAGGAAGAGGCTGAATAAAGAGGCAGATGATGCTGGAGAAGTAAATTAGAGATAAGTAATTATAAGAATTCTGAAGCATCTTGTGAAAGTATTCAGGAGTCAGTGAAAAGGGGCAAAGGGAGTAAAAGGGCAGAGATATGATCAGATTTTCCTTTTTACAAAGCTCTCAAGATGCAATGTTTGGATTGAATTGCATAGGATCAAGAGTGGAAAGGAAAACAAAGAGGAGGTTGTTGCGAGAATTCCAGCAACAAATACTGGAAAACCACACATTAAAGATGTGAATATACCTACTCTTATAGTTATAATATCAACCTCATATTTCTATTCAGTATAAAAAAATTCTATATATATATATACTAGAGGCCTGGTGCACAAAAATTTGTGCACTCAGGGGAAAGGGGGGGGGGGTCCCTCAGCCCGGCCTGTGCCCTCTCGCAGTCTGGGACCCCTCGGGAGATAACGTCCTGCTGGCTTAGGCCCGCTCCCGGGTGGCAGAGGGCAGGCCCAATCCCTAGGTGCAGCCCCTGGTCAGGCTCAGAGCAGGGCCGATTGGGGAGTTGGGGCGCCACCCCCTGTCATGCACAGAGCAGGGCGGATTGGGAGGTTGTGATGCCACCCTGTCACGCTCAGGGTAGGGCCGATTGGGGGGTTGGGACACCACCCCCTGTCACACTCAAGGCAGGGTCCATGGGGAGGTTGCGGCGCCACCCCCTGTCATGCACAGAGCAGGGTCGATCAGGGGGTTGGGGCGCTTCTCCCTGTCATGCACAGAGCAGGGCCCATCAGAGGGTTGGGAAGCTCCCCCCGTCACACACACAGCAGGGTCAATCAGGGGGTTGGGGAGCTCCGCCCTGTCACTCACAGAGTAGGGCTGATAGGGGAGTTGGGGCACCGCCCCCTGTCACAGAGCAGGGTCGATCAGGGGGTTGGGGCGCCGCCACTGTCACACACAGGGCAGGGCCGATGGGGAGGTTATGGCTCTACCCCATCACACACAGAGCAGGACCCGTGGGGGGGTGGGGGGGTGGGGCACCGCCCTCTATCACCCACAGAGCAGGGCCGATCAGGGGGTTGGGGCACCGCCACTCTCACACTCAGGACAGGGCCGATGGGGAGGTTATGGCTCTACCCTGTCACACACAGAGCAGGGCCTGTGGGGGGAGAGGGGGTTGGGGTGCCGCACCCTGTCACACACAGAGCCACAGGGTGATCAGGGGGTTGGGGAGCTCCCCCCTATCAGGCACAGAGCAGGGCCGATAGGGAGGTTGTGGCTCTGCCCCCTGTCACACACAGAGCCGCAGGGCGATCAGGGGGTTTGGGCGCTGCCCCCTGGCACACTGATCCCGGTGCCAGGAGGCCTCATGGCTCCGCTGATCCCGGTGCTGGGAGGCATATTACCTTTTTACTATATAGGATAGAGGCCTGGTGCATGGGTGGGGCTGGCTGGTTTGCCCTGAAGGGTGTCCTGGATCAGGGTGGGGGTCCCCACTGGGGTTCCTGGCCAGCCTGGGTGAGGGGATGATGGCTGTTTTCAGCTGGTCACACACCCTTCAGGGTGGGGGTCTCCACTCGGGTGCCTGGCCAGCCTAGGTGAGGGGATGATGACTATTTGCAGCTGGTCACACCCCCTTCAGGGTTGGGGTCCCCACTGGGGTGCCTGGCCAGTCTGGGTGAGGGGCTGAGGGCTGTTTTCAGGCCGACTGAAGCTCCCAACTGCTCCTTTTTTTCTTTTTTTTTATTCTGGGCCAGCTTTAGCTCTGGCTCCAGCTCTGAGTCTTCTGCTGCTGAAAGAAGGTATCTGGTTTGTTTCAGTTCTATAATCAAAACAATGTATAACTCCAGCTCTGAGATCCCGGGCTCGCTGAAAGCAGGTTTCTGGGGTTTTGTTTAGCTTCTATATTTGTTACAATGTTTCTTAAACTGCAGGCTCAGAGGCCGGCAAAGCAGGCGGGGAACATTGGTTTCCTCCGTCACTGAAGCAAGCAAGCCTCATGTTAGTTTCAAGCTGCCTGGCTGCCTGCCGCCATCTTGGCTGGCAGTTAATTTGCATATCTCGCTGATTAGCCAATGGGAAGGGTAGTGGTTGTACTCTAATTACCATGTTTCTCTTTTATTAGATAGGATATAATACTTACAATGTCTATGGCACATAGTGACACAAAAGTAATATTAACTATTGTTACTATTGTTATTTTTACTGCTGTTAAGAACAGTATTGGCCAGGCCAAGTAGCTCAGTTAGTTAGAGAACTGTCCCAGTGTGCCACGGTTGCAGGTTTGATCCCAATCAGGGCCCATACAAGAAGCAGCCAATGAGTGCATGAATAAATGGCAATAAATGAGGTATCTAGACTACTCAAATGCATAGAAACAAAGTTGAATGATGATAGTCAGTTCCAATTTGCAAGATGAAAAAGTATAGAGATGGGTTGCATAACAATAAGACTATATATACTATAGAACTGTGCATTTAATAATGGTTAAGATGGCCCCTGGCCAGTGTGGCTTAGTTGGTTGGGCACTGTCCCATGCACCAAAGGTTACTGGCTTGATTCCCAGTCAGGGCATATGGCCAGCTTGTGGGCCCCGCCACCTTGAACATGCAGGAGGCAGCCAATAGATGATTCTCTCTGTCTTTCCCTCTCTCTTCTTCTCTCTCGCTAAAAATCAATAAAAATATTTTTAAATACTTAAGATGGTAACTTTATATTTTGTGCATTTTAACACAATTTAAAATAACAAGCACTACACTAATATCTCCTTATAATACTTAATTTTCTCTTTGGCTGTTTATAGCAATCCCTTCAATAGTGTTCACTATGCTATTGCTCTTTTGTGATGGAGAAAATTCTTTCTTCACAGGAAATGGAAGAGTTTGTCCAGAGCTCTGGAGAAAATGGTATTGTGGTGTTTTCCCTGGGGTCGATGGTCACTAACATGACAGAAGAAAGAGCCAATGTGATTGCATCAGCCCTTGCCCAGGTTCCTCAAAAGGTTAGATAAACTACTTTAGAGCAGAAAACTAATGAGTGTGTTAAACTCAGTAAAGGGTCTGATTAAGAAATTTCCACATGAAAGGTAAATTATTAGGATAGCTCCAATTATCTCGGATAACAATTTGAAAAACAAAATAGACATGTCAGGTGCTAAAGTAGTATAGAGGGTCTTTTTGATGGACAATAACTTTGGCATTAACATTCTGGTCACAAAGAAGTATATTTCAAAAGTACAGTGTGAAGTTTGGTTTGATAATAGTATTATAGGGCAGGAACAGATATCACCAAATCCTATCCTGTCATTTGCTTCATTTCCTTGCAGGATTCCTAGAATTCTGTACACACTACAGATGTTCTGAGAATGGACTTAAATTTTAACATTAACCACGGAATGATAACAGTCTGAAAGGCATCTTACAATTTAGACTTTCCAGGTAATCCAGGCCTCTCCTACTTTCCCTGGATTTTGGACTAGGTCTATTCAGTTGCAAGGTGATATTCAGAGTAAGGATGTCTAGAACTCACCAAGCTACATCCAGGTACCTAAGCCAGAAACAAAGTTTTAGAGAAAGAGAAAAAATGGCCTGTAAAACGTGAAGAGAACCTCCCTGGTGGGCTGGGCCCTGCTAAATTCTGAGGCAGGAAGACATAAAAGAAAGGGTGAAGCTGGGTCCAGCCTTCAAGGTGACCCTGTGTTTTATATGTGGCCCCAAAACAACCCATCAGAATAATAACTTCTCCTGATTAAGAAGAAGAAGGAAATGTAATAGTCAACCAGAAGCAAGCCTAACATAGGATAATTTAAAATGCCTCCCCCTTCTCCATAAAATATGATAATAAATCATATTTTCTAATACATAAAATACAATTGTCTGTGTAATTGTAAAATACTTGTAGTTTCCTAACTAATGTAGCTTTCTCCTTAATACCTACGCAAGTTTACTGAGAACCTGAAGTAACGTTAACACACACATAGAAAAGAGATGTTAACCACTTATAAACTAGAATCCAGCTTGCTGGTGGACTTAGAAATTGCTTGACTATTTATCATTAATTAACCGTATTAATCAATGCTGTCAGTACATTGTAGCATGTTTTGTAGTGTTAACAGTCAGTTGAGTAAAATTTACTGTCATTATCATATTTGATCTTTTCAACAGGAAAACTATTATTTATAAAATGCCAATGACTTTTCTTTTCTACATTTTAAGAAAATTTTCCATCCTAGCTAGAGTGATAACACTGGATTTAGGTAAAAATTACCACTTGGAAGTGGTGATTAATAAGTAGAAAACTAAAAGAAGCTAAACATACTCATTAAGCAGACATAATTTATTATTAATAATAAACATCAAAATGATTTAATTCTTATAAATAGCTGATTGCCTTGATTTTTTAAATCAAATTATGTAAAACTCTAATATACTTTATGAAATTAATGAATATAAGAAAAGCACTTCCCCATCATTCAAAAAGAAATAAACAGGTTAACATTAAATCTAAATGATAACAGCTAGAATAATAAATACTTAAAATAAATGCATAGACCATTAATTTGCTGGGTTTTGCACTACAATTATATGACTACCTAAAAAATTTTATATGCTTGAATTGGTCATTGATAATCTCATTTGTCTAACCCCAAAGTGTGAAATATCATGATTGCACTCATACCTGACTGAATATAAAAATAAGTAACATGCAATATAAGTATGTACGCCTCTTACATCAGCCTCTTATTGATTCTCATTATCAGAATGTCTTTTCCTCATTCCCTTACCTGTAATATGTCAGAGATTTAACTAGATGTCTCTTAAACTATTTAGAATTCTAACATGATATAACTCTGTAGTTTGACTCAAGAAATACATTCCCTTCTTTACCCTAACAGGTTATATGGAGATATGATGGCAAAAAACCAGATACCTTAGGGCCAAACACCCGGCTCTATAAATGGATCCCCCAGAATGACCTTCTTGGTAAGATTCTGGAAAACCCTGAAATCAGAATCAAGTTAACCAGATTGATAAACAGTTCACTAGGATAGAAATGTATTGGACATTTCTTACTGAAAACCTCAAAAATAAAAATGAACTTCCCAATATTTCTTTCCCAGTCCTAGGGGAAAAGGATAAGCTATAAGTTGGCATCTTATGTTACACAGGCATATTCCTTATGACCACAAACAAAAGATCTTTATTTCATATGTAATTCCTCTCAGAGAGAACATCTCAACACTTTCCCAATTGCTACGCTACCTCCTAATTCTCTCCTTACACCAATCGTTTAATCCACAGTAAGGGTGTACAGGTGCCCCTGAAAAATATCAGCTCCTCTTTTATTTCCAGTGACTCTACATTTTCCATTGGGAAAAAAATATATATCTCTTTTTGAAGTAATAAATAATTTCATGATAATGTGTACCTGTTCCTTCCTTTAATTCCTGTGCCATCACCATCCCATTGTCGGTTGCCTTGACATCTACATATCACACTCTGTGACTTCACTATTTTATTAAGAGAATATATTTCAACATGCACCACCACTTTTTTTTGCACACTTTTTTAAATTCAGAATATTCTCTTTCCATTTGTCCACTAGCAACTTGTATTCATTTCAAGTCAAAAGAAACACACTAATCTATGTAAGTCTTCACTGTCTCTCCAGCAGACTTAAGTGCCTCTTCCTATGACTTCTGAAAAACATTTTAATACAGTCTGAAGGGTAGACCAATATGTTACTAAATATATAGTCTCTATCAGTGCCTTTATTGCCCAACTCTCATTTTTTTTCCAAGACTTATAATTCATTATTTGCTGAAATTCACCCAACCCTAGGTCATCCAAAAACCAAAGCCTTTATAACTCATGGTGGAGCCAATGGCATCTATGAGGCGATCTACCATGGGATCCCTATGGTGGGCATCCCTATGTTTGCGGATCAACCTGATAACATTGTTCGCATGAAGACCAAGGGAGCAGCTGTCAGATTGGACTTCAACACTATTTCAAGTACAGATTTGCTCAATGCATTGAAGACTGTCATTAATGACCCATCGTAAGTATCACATTTTTAATAGTAGTTAGAAATAGGTCTTTTGTCAATTATTTGTCTATTATGAATACAGCATTATGTTTTTGTGTAAATATCAGTTTTCATTCATTTTTGGGTAGATATCTTCAAGTGAACTCTGGGTCATACAATAACTCTATGACAAACTGAAAAACTGATGATCAAAGAGACTATACCATTTACATTCCTATCAGCTATGTATGAGAGTTCCAATTCTCTACATCATTGTGAATTCTTGTTATCATCAGTTTAGGTCTATAGGAATAGAAATGCATAGATATGTAAACTAAAAGACATATACAAAAATGTTTATAGTAGTTTAGTAGTAATGGCCAAAAAGTATTAATAATCTAAATGTCCATTGGTCATTAAATGAAGAAATAATTTGTAGTATTGTCATACAATTAAATACTATATAGCAAAGGAATTAACCAATAACTGCTACAGAAATGAAAAAAAAAACACAAGTGAGTACATACTATAAGATTCTAATATATAAACAAGAAAAACTAATTTATGGTATTGGAGATCAGGAGAGTAGGCAATTTGGAGAAGGGTGTAGTAAAATGGCCCAGGAATGAAGTGGTTCTATGGATAGTGGGTATATTGATATGTTCACTTTATAACTTTATTGATAATTTTGAAATTTTGAGCTGATCACTTAGAATATATGCACACACTTATGAATTTCATAAATAAATTGAAGGTATGTTTTATAAAATGTATTTAGAAATTATAGGAATTAAATAGAAAAAATAAAGAAAACCAGAGACATTAAAGAAATGCTATCATACATAGACACTGGGACGGTGGGGGCTTGCCCCAGGTGGGAATTGCTGGAGGGCAGGGGTCAACTGGGGAAAAAGGAGACATATGTAAAACTATAGACAATAAATTTAAAAAATTAAAAATTAATTTAAAAAAAAGAAATGCTATCATAGTGTGGCCAGGGAAAGTCTCTCTGAGATGTGACACTGAGCCAACATCTCCAGCAAGAGTGGGGTGCTACAGGAAAAACTGCTCCAGGAAAGGGAGAAAGCGGACAGAAAGTACAAAAGTGCTAACAAGAGAACATATTTGGCACCTCCAATGAATAGCTAACTAGAAGAGCATTGTGACTATAGTAGAGCATGCTTGGGACAAAATAATAGAAGAGATAGCCAGGGGTCTGTTCTTGTAAGATACGACAGGGCAAATAATTGATTTGGATTTTATTCTAAATGTAATAAGGAGGCAGATAGAAATTTTGAGCATGTGTAGTATTCTGTTGGGTTTAACAAAAAGTATTTTGGCTATAGGGTTAAAAGTAGACAGAGTTATGCCGTGATTGGTTTGGCTCAGTGGATAGAGCATCAGCCTGCAGACTCAAGAGTCCCAGGTTCGAATCCAATCAAAGGCATGTACCTTGGTTGTGGGCACATACCCAGTAGGGAGTTTGCAGGAGGCAGCTGATCAATGTTTCTCTTTCATTGATGTTTCTAACTCTCTATCCCTCTCCCTTCCTCTCTAAAAAAAATCAATAAAATATTTTTTTAAAAAAAATAGAGTTATGAAGAGAAGAGTAGAAATACAAAGACTTGTGAGGAAGCCTTTCTCCTGCCAGGACACAATTCCTCTTTAGAACTTCTAGAGCTTTGCCCTAACGGGTTTGGCTCAGTGGATAGAGCGTTGGCCTGCAGACTGAAGGGTCCCAGGTTCGATTCCAGTCAAGGGCATGTACCTTGGTTGCGAGCACATCAACAGTGGGGGGTGTGCAGGAGGCAACTGATTGATGTTTCTAACTCTCTATTCCTCTCCTTTCCTCTCTATAAAAAAATCAATAAAATATAGTTTTTAAAAAACCGATAATTCTACCAACAACAGACCTTCACTAAAATAATATCTAAAAGGTATTTAAAAAATAAAAAATAAAAAACTTCTAGAGCTTTATTATAAACTAGAGGCCCGGTGCATGAAATTCATGCACTCAGGGAGTTGGGGGCATCCCTCAGCCCGGCCTGCACCCTCTCACAGTCTGGGAGCCCTCAAAGCATGGTCTACTGACGACTTAGGTCCACTAATTCGGACATCCCTAGCACTGCCGCGGAGGTGGGAGAGGCTCCCGCCACCCCTGCTGCACTCACCAGCCATGAGCCCAGCTTCTGTCTGAGCAGCGCTCCCCCTGTGGGAGTGCACTGACCTCAGGTGCAGGCCAGGCTGAGGGACCCCACAGGTGCACGATTAGGGCCGGTGAGGGACACGGGAGGTTAGCCAACTCGGGAGGGACCACAGGAGGGCTCCAGGGCATGTCTGGCCCATCTTGCTTAGTCCCAATCAGTCAGACCCCAGCAGCAAGCTAACCTACCAGTTGGAGTGTCTGCACCCTGGTGGTCAGTGCACATCATAGCGAGCCGTTGAGGGGCCTTAGCATATCATTAGCATACTGTGCTTTGATTGATTGAATGGACAACTGGATGACCAGACACTTAGCATATTAGGCTTTTATTACATAGGATACTAGAGGCCCTGTACACAAAATTTATGTACAGGGCCATGTCCCTCAGCCCAGCCTGTGCCCTCTAGCAATCCAAGACCCCTTGGGTAGGGTTCCTAGGCCTAGCTGGTGATCAGGGCCTGTTGGGGCTTTCCTTCCCCTTGCTGCCAGCAGCTGGCCCCGCCTCCACCATCGCCACTGCTTGCCACCTGTACAGTGTTGCTCCCCCGCCCCCACCACCAGTCACCTCCCTCTGTGGGCAACAGGTGTGGGGTGTGATCACTTGGCTGGGCTGGGCCTTCCTCTGTGGGGTAATCGCTGGCCAGCTCTGCACACCCTCTGCAGCACCACCAGCCAGGTAGCCTGGGCCTCCCTCTTTGGGGCAATCAATCACAGGGCTCCGTGATCGACCACCCAGCAGAGGGAAGCCCCGCCTACCCAGCCAGGGCTCCACAATCGATCGCCACACAAAGGGTGGCCTGGGCCTCCCTCTTTGGGGCAATCATGGAGCCCCCACCCCCTCAATTGATTGGCCTACTGGCCAGTGGCCTGGGCCTCCCTCTTTGGGGCAATCGATTGTGGAGCACCCCCATTGATTGCCCTGCATAGGGTGACCTGGGCCTCCCTCTGTGGGGTGATCGTGGGGCAATGATGGGGCCCCCTGACCAATCACATCGCACCTGCCTTGACTGGCCTGGTGCCAGTGCATGTCATAGCGTGGTCATCTGGAAAGTTGTCCTGACAGTTTTTCAGCTGTTCGGTAGTTTGGTCAATTTGCATATTATGCTTTTATTATTATAGATACAATTCCACTCTCCAACATATAGCATATAGAATGGCTTCTATCATTTCTTTTACTGAAAATACATTAACTTTTCCACTTATTTTTCATCTTCACTGTTTAAAATATTTTTCGATGAGAAATTTTTAATTTAGAAGTCAAACTTTCTTTGACATCCAAATAAAAATATACTACTGTAATTCTAAGGTATGTATGTTAAATCATTTGTTTGACAAAAACTTTTTATAGGTTTGAATTGGTTAGGCAAATTAACTTCCTTTCAATGTTGGTATCTTTATGTTTCTCCTTCAGATATAAGGAGAATGCTATGAAATTATCAAGAATTCATCATGACCAGCCTATGAAACCTCTAGATCGAGCGGTCTTCTGGATCGAGTTTGTCATGCGCCACAAAGGAGCCAAACACCTGCGGCCAGCCTCCTATGACCTCACCTGGTTCCAGTACCACTCTTTGGATGTGATTGGGTTCCTGCTGGCCTGTGTGGCAACTGCTACATTTGTCATCACAAAATGTTGTCTGTTGTGTTACCAGAAGTTTGCTAAACCAGGAAAGATGAAGAAAAGGGAGTAGTTGTTTCAGAGGCCTGAGGCTGATTTGCCTCATAAATGGGACTCCTTCAGTTTATTCAGCACAATGAAGTTCTAACATAAGGATCCCTTCTTCCTGTGACAAAATGACTTCACAACTTAGCTTCTAAAATCAACATTTGTTTTCAAGTGATTTAGATAAAAGTTTATTTCCAAGTGGTTTACTAACTATTTGAGGTAGAAATATTTCATTCCAAAGAGAAAAATCTTGGAAAAATTAAAAATAACTCTTTGGGACTATATTGAACTTTACTGCTCTAATTCACAAGCAATACCAAAAATATTATTGAGTTAAACAGTGTTTTAAATATTGTGCATGACACAAAAAGCATGAAGAAGTCTACTCATAGTATCCATAGTATTTTGCACGCAGAGTATTTTAACTAGGAATTCTGTAAAAGGGTTCACCCTTCCATTTCATTTTGGGAGACTAGTAATGCTCCCTGGCTTTTATTATACATCAAACCTCAGAATAACTTCTTACCTAAAGACATGGTAAGTCATTTGCCTTCATGCAGTTTAGCTCATTTTCCAGTGGAATATTCATTGAATTAGAAAGTTATTTGCTTTCTATTGTAAAGTTGAACTATTTATGAAAATCTTCTATTTCAAAAACTAAATTATCTCTTTCTTGTGGCCTTTAAAAATGTTCACCTGACCTGATTGCTTTCACTCTCATTTTCAGCCTTTAATAATGGATGTAAGGCCCCAAATGTAAATTAAGTTAACATAGAACCTGTACTCCTATAAGGACTTATTGTATTTTCATTCTCTCTAAATTTGTATATGTATATATATTTCTTTCAGAATAAGATGGAGCATCACTTATCTATCGACAGATATAGTGTGAAATTTAATGTTTTGGTTGAGCACAATTTGAAATAATGATGATTATTCTATGTAACTATACTAGATTGGCATATCTGTCTCATTCTTTTGTCCCTTTCCTCGGGACATTGTTGCCCCATTCCATCCATAGCTCTTATATGTAAACATTCAATTCTTTGTTGTGACAAAATAATTATCATTTTTATTAAACTTGGGCACACTATGACTGACTTAATATGTACCAATGAAAAGAATACAAAAATTACATAAATATTAAAGGAAATTGGTAAAGGAATCTGAAAGTTCTCCTAAAACCTGCACATCAGGACAACACTTTATGAACAAATTGGTCCAAGATAGGAAAATCATTTATTGATCTTCATTGGCAAAGAAGACCACCATCAAAGTCTTACAACAAACAATTTCAAGATGAAGGCATAAAATTTATTTTGAAAATAAATTAAAACTTTGATGATGGGGAAAATATAGGAAAAAACACAGAGTTTTCCATGCAACTCCTGTAGATAATGGACACATTTTGAGAAACAAAATAGAACTGCCCAATTGGTATGGCTCAGTGGTTGAACGTTGACCCACGAACCAGGATGTCATGGTTCAATTCCCAGTCAGGGCACATGCCTGGGTTGTGGGTTTGATCCCCAGTAGGGGGTGTGCAGGAGGCAGCCTATGGATGATTCTCTCTCATCATTGATGTTTCTATGTCTCTCTCCTTCTCTTTTCCTCTCTCTGAAATCAATAAAAATATTTTAAATATTAAAAAAGAGACTAATAGAACTAATATAGTGCCATAGTAGATAATATCATTAAATCATGCATTGAGACTTAAATAACTTACCTCAAAATATATCCTGTAACAGAAAAGTTTTTGTAGACATTGTACAGTGAGAACTATTACAAATCTCCAACAAAAAAATCAAACAGTCACAGCAAAAGAAACCATCAACAAAACAACAAGAAAACCCACTGCATGGGAAAACATATTTGCCAATGTCATATCTGATAAGGGCCTAATCTCCAAAATTTATAGGGAACTCATACAACTTAACAAAAGGAAGATAAACAATCCAATCAAAAAATGGGCAAAGGACCTAAATAGACACCTTTCAAAAGAGGACATTCAGAAAGCCAAGGGACATATGAAAACATGCTCAAAGTCACTAATCATCCGAGAGATGCAAATAAAAACAACAGTGAGGTACCATCTCACACCTGTCAGATTGGCTATCATCAACAAATCAACAAACGACAAGTGCTGGAGAGGATGTGGAGAAAAAGGAACACTCGTGCACTGCTGGTGGGAATGCAGACTGGTGCAGCCACTATGGAAGACAGTATGGAGTTTCCTCAAAAAACTGAAAATGGAACTCCCATTTGACCCTGTGATCCCACTTCTAGGAATATATCCCAAGAAACCAGAAACACCAATCAGAAAGGATATATGCACCCATATGTTCATAGCAGCACAATTCACCATAGCTAGAATCTGGAAACAGCCTAAGTGCCCATCAGTAGATGAATGGATTAGAAAACTGTGGTCCATCTACACGATGGAATACTATGCTGCTGTAAAAAGGAAGGAACTCTTACCATTTGCAACGGCATGGATGGAACTGGAGAGCATTATGCTAAGTGAAATAAGCCAGTCAATGAAGGAAAAATACCACATGATCTCACTCATTCATGGATAATAGAGACCATTATAAACTTTTGAACAGTAATAGATACAGAGGCAGAGCAGCCTCAAACAGATTGTCAAACTGCAGCGGGAAGGCTGGGGAGGGTTGGGGGGCAGGAGGTAGGGGGGTAAGAGATCAACCAAAGGACTTGTATGCATGCATATAAGCATAACCAATGGACATACGACACTGAGGGGTAGGGGAGGCCAGGGAATTGTCAAGGGCGGGGGAAAAAAGGGACACATATGTAATACCCTTTGTAATACTGTAAGCAATAAAAATAAAATAAAATAAAAATAAATTTAAAAAAATCAAACAGTCAAAACTGCACTTATGAAAATAGTGAATATGAATAGGAAATTCACAAAAGTAAAATGGTCAATAAAACATAAAAGATGACAAAAGTCACTGATGCTTTGGAAGGTGAGAAATTAAGTCATTAATTTCCTACAGGTAATTTTCCAAACAATTTATCCGGTAAAACTATTTTTAAGGAAGTATAATGTGGAAATACCCTATACCTCATCTTCCCCACCAATGAAATGCAGATAAACATATGGTATTAACCACCTCATGGAGTTTGTGGAAGGGGTGAATGTATTAACATTGTAAAGCAATAAAAACAGTTGCTGTGTATGGAAAAATGTAATTTGCATTATGATTTATATGCATGAAAAACTTTCACAATGATTTTAGTCTTTGCATAAGTTACTTTAATATATTTTTTTCACTGTAGCCCTAACCAACAAGTCAGTAGCATCAATGGCTTTAAGGCAAGGTTGGGGGGAGCGTATCCCTGAGCCACTGGGTCAAGCTGCTGATGCTAATATCTTAGGGGGGGTCTATGGTGATCTCCAGGTTTTTGGATGAGTACCCCAAAGGCATTACCTTCCTTTTGGTTAAAAAAAAAAGGAAAATGGAATCTGATAATTAAGATGCCCAAGAGCAGGTAGGTTTATTAAACTCTCCTCTAGGCTCTAAATGCTATTTCATTCCATTCTTCCCATAAAATTTGGTCAGGACTATAATTCTTTAGTAAATATATGAGGTTTAGGAATCCAATTTTGGCAATAGCCAACTAGTCCAAGAAAAAGTCAGGAAACTTAGGACACCATGAAACTTACTTGGGTCCAGGTACAGTCCTTGTTCCAATATTAGATGTCTCAAATATTCTGAGTTTGGACAAACTGAAATGTCTTTGTAGACTTTGTGTCCCTTTAAGTACATAAGTTCAAACTGGTGGATGCTGTCTTCCAGAGAGGAGATCTGAAAAGAGCAAATAAATAAATCATTCACATCTCTCAACAAGGTATAACCTATAGGGCAAGTTATATCATCCAAATCAGTCTTAAAAATTTGTCAGAAATAAGAGGAGCTTTCAGTAAAACCCTAAGGCATTACTGTCCAGGGAAATTGTTTTCCTTCCCAAAACTAGGTGAAATAGTATTGGCTAGTTTAATTAACTGAAATTCTAAAAAAATGTACTACATAAATTTATTACAGTAAAGAATTTATTTCTAGTTCAGTTAGATGCTATCAGTGTATGGGGGTTAAAAACAACAAGGTGTAGAGGGATAATAATGTTGCTTATTTTTTGGAAATTCTAGACAAACCTCCATCCCCATCCTCTGGCATACTCACAGATAAAATGAGAGCATTACAAGGACTAGAACAAGAAACAATAAGACCCTGAGTTTTGGAATCTTCTATCATGAGCTTTATACTATGAAGAACCTCTTATAGAATATTGATTCACTAGAGGCCTGGTGCACAAAAATTTGTGCACTCGTGGGGGGGGGGCCCTCAGCCCTGCCTGTGCCCTCTTGTAGTCTGGGACCCCTCGGGGGTGACCACTTGCTGGCTTAGGCCTGTTCCCCGGGGGATTGGGCCTAAGATGGCAATCAGAAATCCCTCTGGCAGCCCGGCAGCCCTCGGGGGATGTCCATTTGCTAGTGGGGAGCAGACCTAAGCTGCAGTCAGACATCCTTAGCGCTGCTGAGGAGGCAGGAGAGGCTCCCACCACCACTGCTGTACAGGCAGCCATCAGCCTGGCTTGTGGCTGAGCAGAGCTCCCCCATGTGGGAGCGCACTGACCACCATAGGGCAGCTCCTGCATTGAGCGTCTGCCCCCTGGTGGTCAGTGTGTGTCATAGTGAGCAGTCATTTCCAGTCTTTCTGCTGTTAGAGTCAGTTTGCATATTACCCTTTTACTATATAGGATAGAGGCCTGGTGCCTGGGTCGGGGCTGGCTGGTTTTCCCTGAAGGGTGTCTAGGATCAGGGTGGGGGTCCCGCTTGGGTGCCTGGCCAGCCTGGGTGAGGGGCTGAGGGCCATTTTCAGGCTAGCAGGTGACTGAAGCTCCCAGCCTCTTTTTTTTTTATTCTGGGATTTATTTAACTTCTATAGCTATCACTGGAGCTGAGAGCCAGTTCCAGCTCTGAGGCCCAGCTCCAGCTCTGAGGCCGTGGCTGGCTGAAAGCAGGTATCTGGGGTTTGTTTGGCTTCTATAATTGAAACATTGTTGCTGTCCTGCTCGTTCCAGCTCTGAGGCCATGGCCGGCTGAAAGCAGGTATCTGGGGTTTGTTTAGCTTCTATAACTGCAACATTGTTGTTTCCGGGGCTCAGAGCTGGGCCGCGGCAGGCGGAGAACCTTGGCTTCCTCCATCACTGGAGCAAGCAAATCTCCTGCTTGCTTTAGCTGCGTGGTTGCCAGCCGCCATCTTTGTTGGCAGCTAATTTGTATATCCTGCTGATTAGCCAATGGGAAGCGTAGCGGAGGTATGGTCAATTACCATGTTTGTCTATTATTAGATAGGATTCTGGGAAGAGGTTTTAAATGATCAATTTGAATCATAATCAGAAATTCACTATGGTTTCTTCCAGTATCAGATGAAGATTTGCTCATAAAGAAGATGCAGCCGAAACCGGTTTGGCTCAGTGGATAGAGCGTCAGCCTGCGGACTGAAAGGTCCCAGGTTCGATTCCGGTCAGGGGCATGTACCTTGGTTGCGGGCGCATCCCCGGTGGGGAGTGTGCAGGAGGCAGCTGGTCGATGTTTCTCTCTCATCGATGTTTCTAACTCTCTATCTCTCTCCCTTCCTCTCTGTAAAAACTCAATAAAATATATTAAAAAAAAGAAGAAGATGCAATTGATTCAATAGGGAAATTGATCAGTAGTCCCAGTTTCAGTGACTGCACTAACAAAAACAGGACAAATAAAATCTGTTGAAAAGCCATTTTAATTCTCCTGATCTGGCAGTTACTGTCAAATTCTAAGATTATTTTCCCCTTTTGGAAGGAAATTCCAGTAAGAAACTTCTCTAGGAAATCTCAGCCTAATAAATAGAGATAGAGGAATTAAGGATGAAACAGTGTTTATCTGTTAAAGACCCCAGGCAGAAAGGAATAGGTTCAGGGACATGAACTTATTCAGGTTTATTTGACATTCCCACTATTTGAACATTTTAATATATTTTTTATTGTTGTTAGTATATCTCCCATTTCCCCCCTCACCCCTTTATCCTCCTCCTCCCAGGCCCTACTCACTCACCCAGGTCTTCACTATCCTATTGCCATGTCCATGGGCTATGCATATCTATACTTATAAAAGCCTAGGTGGCCCTCAAGTGCAACGTCATCACAAGATGGTCACCACAAGATGGCCACATGCACAGCAGAGGTTGAGCCCAGTGGCTGCTCTGCATGGTGAGGCCTGGGGGTCCCACGGCTCTGAGCAGTGCAGAGGAGGCCTGTCCCAGCATCTCCACCACCTCGCACAGAGGAGGCGGGTCCAAGAGGAGGAGGCAGGTTGTGGCAGGGGAGGGCAGTTGTGGGCGGTTGGGCTTGCAGGGGAGGGTAGCCGGGGGCATTCAGACCGGCAGGGGAGGGCAGTTGTGGGCCATCGGGTTGGCAGGGTAGGGCAGTTGGGGGTGATCAGGCTGGCAGGGGAGAAGTTAGGTGTCAATCAGGCCAGCAGGGGAGCAGTTAGAGAGTGATTAGGCTGGCAGGCAATCAAGCGGTTAGCAGCCAGTGGTCCCGGATTGTGAGAGCAATGTCCAACTGCTGGCTTAGGTGATCAGGCCTAAACCAGCAGTCAGACATCCCCTAAGGGGTCCCAGATTGGAGAAGGTGCAGGCCAGGCTGAGGGACATTCCCCCCCCCCCCCTACACAAATTTCATGCACTGGGCCACTAGTAAGTATATCAATTCTTTGGTTTATCTCTTCTTGTCCCCCCATCCCTACATTGAGCTATGTCAGTCTGTTCCATGCCTCTATGCTTTGGGCCTTATTTTGTTGGTCAATTCCTTGTGTTCGTTAGATTCCACAAATATGTGGTATCATGTGATATTTATCTTTCTCATATTGGCTTATTTCACTTAGCATAATATTTTTCAGGTCCATCCATGTTCTCCCAAAGGGTAAGAGATCCTTCTTTTTTACAGCTGCATAGTATTCCATATTGTAATAATGCTGCTAGGAACATAGGGGTATATATATTGTCTGATTGGTGCTTTGGGGTTTTTAGGATACATTCATGAACTGTTTTATTACTCAGGGGCAGGTGCTGCCACTGAACACCAAAAGACATCTACTACACAAGGCCATCATACCAAGGCATAGAAGAGCTACCTAATGCACAGAAATAAATACAGAGAGGAAGAGAAAATGGGAGACAAAGAAACATGCCCCTAGTGAATGAACAAAAGAAATCCCCAGAGAAAGAACTAAGCGAAATGGAGACAAGCAAGCTACCAGATACAGAGTTCAAAACAATGGCTATAAGGATGCTCAAGAAACTTAGCAAGAGCTTCAAAAACATGAAAAAATACATGAAAACTAAAAAAAAGGACCAGTCAGAAATTCAGAACACATCTGAAATGAAGAATATATTGGAAGGAATAAACAGTAGGTTGGATGAAACAGAGGATTGAATTAGCTATTTGGAAAACAGCATCAAAAAAAATCACATTCAATTAGAGCAGCAAAAACAAAAAAAAAATTTTTTAAATGAGGATAATTTAATGGATCTTTGGGACAATATGAAGTGTAACAATATTTGCATAATAAGGGTAACAGAAGGAGAAGAGAGAGAGCAAAGGATTAAGAATCTATTTGAAAAAATAATGACCAAAATTCACTAACATAGTAAAAGAAAAAGCACATAAGTCTAAGAAGCACAGAGCATCCCAAACAAAATGTCCAAAGAGGCCCCCACCAAGACACATCATAATTAAATTGGAAAAGGTTAAAAACAAAGAGAAAATTTTAAAAGCTTCAGGAGAAAGACAATGAGTTATCTATAAAGGAGTTCTCATAAAACTATCAGCTGAGTTCTCAACAGAAACATCTCAGTCCAGAAGAAACTGGAATGAAATATTCAAAGTGATGAAAAGCAATGGAATACAATGAAGATTACTCTTCCCAGTAAGGCCATTATTCTAAATTGAAGGAGAAAGAGAGAGAATCCCCAACAAGACCATGCTAAGGGAGTTCATTACCACCAAACCAGCATTACAAGAAACACTAAAGGGTATACTTTAAGAAGAGAAAGGAGGGAGGGAGGGAGAGAGAGAGAGAAAGAGAGAGAGAGAGAGAGAGAGAGAGAGAGAGAGAGAGAGAGAGAATGGAAACAAAACAGAAAAAGTTGGGTTACCAGTCCTTGTATCAGACAAAATAGACTTTAAAACAAACACTCTAATGAGAAATAAAGAAGGATGCTACTAATGATAAAGGGATCAATCCAACAAGAGGACATTTATGCACCTAATATTGGTGTACCTAAATACATAAAAGAAATCTTGATGGACATTAAGGGAGAGAGTGACAATAACACAGTCACAGTAGGGGATTTTAACACATTATTGACATCTATGGGTAGATCTTCAAGACTTAATATCAACAAGGAAACAGTGGCCTTATATGACACACTAGGTCAGGTGGATTTATTTGATACTTTCACAGCATTTCACCCAAAAGCAGCAGAATATACATGTTTTTCAAGTGTACATAAAACACTTTGGGGATAGACAACATGTTAGGCTACAAAACAAGCCTCAGTAAATTTAAGAAGATTGAAATCATATCAAGCATCTTCTCTCACCACATGGTATAAAACTAGAAATCAATTACAAGAAAAACACTGAAAAATGCACGTGGAAGCTAAATAACATGTTACTAAACAATGAATGGATCAACAATGAGATCAAAGAAGAAATCAGAAGTTACTTTGAGACAAATAAAAATGAACACACAACCATCCAAAATCTATGGGACACAGCATAAGCAGTCCTAATAGGGAAATTGACGGCAATACAGGTTTACCTCAAGAAGCAAGAAAAATCTCATAAAATCTAATCTTACACCTAAACAATCCAGAAAACAAACTAACAAACAAAGCCCAAAGTGAGTAGAAGGAAGAAATAATAGATTAGAACAGAAATAAATGACACAGAAACTAAAAAAACAATACAAAAGATCAATAAAATCACAAGCTGATTCTTTGAAAACATAAACAAGATTGACAAATCATTAACCAGATTAATCAAGAAAAAGAGAGAAAGGACCCAAATAAGTAAAATCAGAAATAAAAGAGGAGAAGTAACAACTCACACCAAAGAAATACAAAAAATTGTAAGAAAATATTATGAACAACTGTATGCCAACAAATTGGACAACCTGGATAAAATCGATAAATTCCTACAAACATACAAAATGGATAAATTCCAGAGCTGAATCAGGAAGAATTAGAAAATCTGAGCAGATCAAATACAACTAATAAAAGCAAAGAGGTAATCAAATAACTACTAGTAATCAAAATTCCTGGACCAGATGGCTTCACAGGTGAATTTTACTAAACATTCAAAGAAGAACTAACACCCATCTTTCTCAAAGTTTTATAAAAATCTCATGAGGAGGGAAGAATCCCAAGCTCATTTTATGAGGCCAGCATTATCCTAATTCCAAAACCAGATAAAGACACTACAAAGAAAGAAAATTATAGGCCAATATCCCTGGAACATAGTTGCAAAAATCCTCAACAAAATACTAGCAAACCAGTTCCAGATCATAAACCATAATGAAGTTTAATTTATTCCAGGAATGCAAGACTGGTATAATATTCACAAATCAATTAATATGATACACAATATAAACAAAATAAAGAATAAAAATCACATGATCTAAAGAACAAAGTAAACAAACAAAATTGAAACAGACTCACAGATACAGAGAGAGGACTGGTGATTGCCAAAGGGGAGGGCAGGGTTGGGGCACTAGGCAAAAGGTGAAAGAAGTAAGCAACACAAATTCGTAGTTACAAAATAGTCACGGAGAAGTAAGCAAAGCATAGGTAATATAGTCATTAACACTGTGAAAAATATGTATGGTGCCAGTTGGGGTACTGGAAATATTGAGGGGAACACTATTTAAGGTATATGATTGTCTAACCACTAAGCTGTATACCTGAAACAAACACATAATAAATTTTTTTTAAATGTAAAGAAATATAAAAGAGATTTTTAATGCTAATTCTTTGTTTTCTTCTCTTCCCCCTAACTTTATAGCATCAATTAGGCCATTAATTACTTATATTATAATAGTCAAACCAGTTATACCTCTGGGGCTTAGATTGTTCATCTCAACTACAGATCTGACCTTGACTTCCACAGCTCTTTCCAGTTCTAGAATTCTATGACTCTGCCTATATTTTTATAGATGAAACTTTATTTATATATAAAAATCACACCTCTAAAAACAGTCTTTTTTTTAATCCTCACCCAGTGATATGTTTTATTGACTTTAGAGAGAGGAAGGAAGAGAGAGAGAGAGAGAGAGAGAGAGAGAGAGAGAGAGAGAGAGAGAGGAACATTAATTGGTTAACTCTTGTATACACCCAGAACCTAGGAATGTGCCCTGACTGGCAATCTAACCTGAAATGTTTTGGTGCACATGATAATGCTCCAACCTACTGAGCAACACAAGCAGGCATAAAAACAGTCTTTTAATTATAAAGTTCAAAATGAAAAGATTGAAAGGGGCAGTGAATAGCCTTTTAATAATGTGCATACTAGTCAGTTAATTTTTTAAGCTGCAAAAAATATGCCTCTCCCATAATAGGAAATGCATTACCTTTTGTAACTGAAGACTTAAATCACATGATGAAATCAAAGTCATACAATTTAACAAAAGGAAGATAAACAATCCAATCAAAAAATGGGCAAAGGCCCTAGCTGGTTTGGCTCAGTGGATAGAGCATCGGCCTGGAGACTGAAGAGTCCCAGGTTCGATTCCAGTCAAGAGCATATACCTGGGTTGTGGGCTTGATCCCCAGTGGGGCACATGCAGGAGGCAGCTGATTGGTGATTCTCGCTCATCATTGATGTTTCTCTCTCTCCCTCTCCCTTCCTCTCTGAAATAAATAAAAATATATATTTTTTTAAAATGGGCAAAGGACCTAAATAGACACTTTTCAAAAGAAGACATACAGAAGGCCGAGAGACATATGAAAACATGCTCAAAGTCAGTAATTATCTGAGAGATGTAAATCAAAACCACAATGAGGTACCATCTCACACCTGTCAGAATGGCTATCATCAACAAATCAACAAACAAGTGCTGGAGAGGATGCTGAGAAAAAGAAACCCTCGTGCACTGCTGGTGGGAATGCAGACTGGTGCAGCCACTGTGGAAGACAGTATGGTGTTTCTTCAAAAAGCTAAAAATGGAACTTCCATTTGACCCAGTAA
Source organism: Myotis nattereri (assembly GCF_964212035.1). NCBI lineage: Eukaryota > Metazoa > Chordata > Mammalia > Chiroptera > Vespertilionidae > Myotis > Myotis nattereri. The sequence goes on from NC_138075.1 coordinate 188,056,440, forward strand.
TCCCACTTCTAGGAATATATCCCAAGAAACCAGAAACACCAATCAGAAAGGATATATGCACCCCTATGTTTATAGCAGCACAATTTACAATTGCTAAGATTTGGAAGCAGCCTAAGTGCCCATCAGCAAATGAGTGGATTAGAAAACTGTGGTACATCTATCTACACAATGGAATACTACACTGAAGTAAAAAATAAGGAATTCTTACCATTTGCAATAGCATGGATGGAACTGTAGAGCATTATGCTAAGAGAAATAGCCAGTCAGAGAAAGATAAATATCACATGATTTCACTCATTTGTAGAATATAATGAACAACATAAACTGATGAATAAAAATAGAACCAGAGTCATAGAATCATCAAACAGACTGTCCAACCTATGAGGGAAGGCAGGGGGGTAAGGGAGTAAGCAATCAACCAAATGATTTGTATGCATGCATATGAGCATAACCAATGGACACAGGCGGCGGGGGTAAGAGAGGGGCAAGGGCACATGCTGGGGGTTGGGGGTGGCCAGGGAGAGGTCAATAGGGGAAAAAGGAGGCTTATGCAATACTTTAAACAATAACGAATTTAAATTTTAAAAAAATTCAAAGTAAAATAAATTAATATTTTAAAATAGAAGACTTGGCTTTGATGTTACATGGGTATGATCGCAAACCACTTCCCTCCATGTTAATTCTTCCTCTTAGGTATATAACTCAACAGATAATGTTTTCCTAACATTATCATGAAAAAAAGTAAGAAGAGAAGTGATGAGGGCTCTTGTGATAGTCTTAAAAACTATTTTCCATGACATATATATATGAGTAATAATATTAACATTATCCACCCTATATAAGAAATAAAGAGTGCCATAATGTTTTGGGATCAAATAATCTATACTAATAAAAGGGTAATATGCTAATTAGACCAGACATCTTCCGGACATCCTTCCAGACAAAGCCACGGTGGCGGGGGCTGAGGCAGAGGCGGTTAGGGGTGATCAGGCTGGCAGGCAAAGGCAATTAGGGGTGACCAGGCAGGCAGGCAGGCAGGCAAGCAGTTAGGAGCCAGCAGTCCCAGATTGTGAGAAGGATGTCCCACAGGGATTGGGCCTAAACCAGCAGTCGTACATCCCCTGAGGGGTCCTGGATTGGAGAGGGTGCAGGCTGGGCTGAGGGACTCCCCCCTGCACGAATTTTGTGCACTGGGCCTCTAGTCTATACTAATAAAAGGGTAATGTGCTAATTAGACCTGATAGACCGACATCTTCCAGACATTATTCTGGACGTCCTTCCTGACAAAGCCGGGGCCCGGCAAAGCCGCCTGGGGTCCTGGGTGCCTGCAGTCAACCAGAGGGAGGGAAGCTGGCCAAGGTCCCGGGTGCCTGCGGCTGGACAGAGGGAGGGAAGCCCGGGTCCCAGGTGCAGGGACTGAGGCAGAGGCAGTTAGGGGTGATCAGGCAGGCAGAGGTGGTTAGGGGCAATCAGGCAGGCAGGCAAGCAGTTAGGGGCAATCAGGCAGGCAGGCAAGTGGTTAGGGGCGATCAGGCAGGCAGGTGAGTGGTTAGGGGTGATCAGGCAGGCAGGCAGGTGAGCAGTTAGGAGCCAGCAGTCCCAGATTGTGAGGAGGATATACGACTGCTGGTTTAGGCCCAATCCTGCAGGAATCAGCCTAAACCAGCAGTCAGACATCCCCCGAGGGGTCCCGGATTGTGTGGGGGTGCAGGCGGGGCTGAGGAACCCCCCCCCACCCTGCACTAATTTCATGCACTGGGCCTCTAGTTAATATAATAACAATGTATCTATTCTGGCACATGTAAGCCTCAGTACCATGTAAATTTCAACCTCACTTCTCAAAAAAACATTAATTCAAAGAATCATTAAATGGTCAAGAGATTAAATGTCAAGTGGTTCCAACATCCAAACAAGATTAAAAACTCTTAGTAAGAAGTGGCTTTCTTGCTTTCTTTCTTTCTTTCTTTCTTTCTTTTTTTTTTTTTTTTTTTGAGAGCAAGGTTTAATTCATGACATTTTGATCAAAATAAAAAGGATTTAATTTATCTGATAAGACATTTTAATTATAGCCTTGGTTGGGTGGCTCACTTTTTTGGAGCATCAAATCATACACCCAAAGGTTGTGGGTTCGATTTGGCACATACTTAGGGTACAGTTTGATTCCCAGTTGGAGCAGGTAGGGGAGATGACCAATGGATGTTTCTCTCCCACATCAATGTTTCTCTCTCTCTCTAAAAATCAAGGATTTTGGAGAAACCAAGATGGCGGCATAGGTAAAGACCGGAAATTGCTGACTCCCACAACAGATTCAAAAATACAACTAAAAGACAAAACGGACATCATCCAGAACCACAGGAAGGCTGGCTGAGTGGAAATTCTACAACTAGAAGGAAAGAGAAAAGCATACTGAGACTCAGAGGAGGTGCGGAAGTAAAGTGCAGAGGTATGGAGGCACACGCGGCAAGGGCTGGCGACTGAGGACATGCCTGTCTTTTTGAATCAGGAGGGAGTCACAAGCCCCCGACTACTCTGAACTCGGTTCTGGGAAGTCTCTGGGGACCCAGACTCATGCGGGAGAGACTGGATGGTCTGGCAGCGGACAGAACTCAGAACTTGAGGGAGGCTTTCTCTCGGAGGTGCTTGCAACAATTACCAGGACACTGAGACGCGGGGCCCCTTAGGGCAGGGCTGAGGATCTGCCATAGCTGCTTGCTCCGCCCTGTTGATCCCCTGAGACCCCGCCCCACCCAAGCTGCAGCAGAGGCTTTTGCATATGAATGCCCTGGCCCTTTGCAATCTGAAAATTACCTAACAAACTGCAGCTGGGCCAGACAGACCCAGAACTTACAAGAGAAGGCCCAAGGTCCCACAGCAGCTTGCATTGCTTCACAGCTGGGCCTCATCTGGGCACCTCCAAACCCCAAAAAAGAAAGGGGAATCTGCAGATCTCTTCGTAGCTCCTGCTGGGTAGCCTCAGGCAAAGGCTAAATTAGCACCTCCTTAGATCCAAGAGCCAGTGTACCCAGTGGTCAGAGTGGGACCATCCAGATTACAACTCCTCAGATCCATAAGGGACACACAGGGAGCAGACTCAGTGAGCACCAAAGCCCCACTGAAGCAAGTCTTGACTCATAAGGGTGTCTTCAGCACAGAAGTTCTCCCACTATAGACACAGCTGATTCTCACAACTAATAGGCCTGGAGGTCAATTCCTCCCAGGGATACCTACAACAATCAAGGCTTAACTACAACAAGACTTATCACACAGCTCACAAAGGGGTGCACCAAGAGTGTCCACCTCAGGTAATTGGGGAGGCTGAGCCACTGGGCCCTAAAGGACACCTAGCACACAAAGCCACTCTATCAACACAGGGAAGCATAAAAAATGCAGAGACAAAGAAACAGGACACAAATGACAGAAATGGAGGAAAGCAAACTGCTGGATATAGAGTTCAAAACCACACTTTTAAGGTTTTTCAAGAACTTTCTAGAAACTGCCGATAAATGTAGTGAGACCCTCGAGGTTATGATAAAGGACCAACTAGAAATTAACCATACACTTACTGAAATAAAGGATATTATGCAGAGTTCCAACAGCAGACTAGAGGATCTCAAGAATCAAGTCAAAGATTTGAAATATGAAGAAGCAAAAAACACCCAACTGGAAAAGCAAAATGAAAAAAGAATCCAAAAATATGAAGATAGGGTAAGGAGTCTTTGGGACAGCTTCAAGCACACCAACATCCGAATTATAGGAGTGCCAGAAGAAGAGAGAGAAAAAGATATTGAAAACCTATTTGAAGAAATAATGACAGAAAACTTCCCCTACCTGGTGAAAGAAATAGACTTCCAAGTCCAGGAAGTGCAGAGAACCCCAAACAAAAGGAATCCATAGAGGACTACACCAAGACACATCATAATTAAAATGCCAAGAGCAAAAGACAAAGAGAGAATCTTAAAAGCAGCAAGAGAAAGACAGTCAATTACCTAAAAGGGAGTACCTATTCGACTCTCAGCTGATTTCTCAACAGAAACTATGCAGGCCAGAAGGGAGTGGCAAGAAATATTCAAAGTGATGAATACCAAGAACCTACAACCAAGATTACTTTATCCAGCAAAGCTATCATTCAGAATAGAAGGTCAGATAAAGAGCTTCACAGATAAGGAAAAGCTAAAGGAGTTCATCACCACCAAACCAGTATTATATGAAATGCTGAAAGGTATCCTTTAAGAAGAGGAAGAAGAAGAAAAAGGTAAAGATACAAATTATGAACAACAAATACACATCTATCAACAAGTGGATCTAAAAATCAAGTGAATACATAATCTGATGAACAGAATGAACTGGTGATTATAATAGAATCAAGGGCATAGAAAGGGAGTGGACTGACTATTCTTGGGGGGAAAGGGGTGAGGGGGATGCGGGAAGAGATGACAAAAATCATGCACCTATGGATGAGGACTGTGGGCGGGAGGAGTGAGGGCGGAGGGTGGGGTGGGAACCCGATTGAGGGGAGCTATTGGGGGATAAAAGAGGAACAACTGTAATAACCTGAACAATAAAGATTTAATTAAAAAAATAAAATAAAATAAAAATCAAGGATTTTAAAAAAAACACCTGTATTAATATGAATTTAGCCATCTCTTACCTTTTGCCCCCCCAGTTCCTCCAATTATGAAAGCCACCATTTAGTTACCAGTACTATTTGAAGCATCTACATGTATTTTAGATGGCAAGTTAGAGAAGTTGAGAAAAAAACCATATAATTTCAGGTACAATGAACTTAAATGTCACCTTCTACACTAAAGAATGTAAAGTAGCTGTTTCACTTTTTGAACTTAATATTGCTCTGTTTCTTTTTTGTTTTTAAATTTCAAAAGAGGCCACAGCTCTATAACACTTGGCATTCAAATGTTCTTATTAAAAAATGTCAGCAACCTCAGTTTTCTACCACATGGATAGGAGACTTGGTTTAATCAGGCCTTTTGCAGCTTGGAAGACAGAAGGAGATGAAATGAATGCCTTTCCATTCTGTTCAGTATGCTGCTCTCTTATTGTCAATGTTGTAACACTGGGTTTAGTCTCTCCATGGGGCAAACAAACTGGCCTTACAGCTTATAAAAAAGGGGACGCAGGGTAGCATGAAGAAGCATTAGATCCCAGGCAGCATGAGGCAGTAACTCACGGAAAGAAGAGGCCTCTCCCCTCTTTGCAAAGGTCATGGACACTCCAAAAGTGAGGGAAGAAATAGTAAGTAAGTATAGAAACATCCCTATCCCTCTGAGAATGAAAGCAAAGCAAAAATACGTATCCAAAGATGACATTTTTACTTTAAAAATACCAGAGTTCCCAAAAATACATGTTAGGAATTTACAGAAGGATGAGGAAATAGAGAACATTTCACTAGTTAGAATTTTCTATTTAACATCTAAAGGGGTAGCACTTACAGCATTACAAACTTAAAATGCTCCATTAGGGTGAGTATGATTACAGAATTTCAATTTTTTTAAGTCTATTTATGATTGATATAAAAGGTCCATTCCCATTAAAATAGCTAAAAATCTGTTCAATATAAAAGAATAAAGTAAGATCATCTCAAAGCAGAGTTTATAGACTTAAAAAGTTTTGGTTGAAATCAAAGAGCTAAGTCAGACTTCACACTGCTCATGGTCAATGGCATTTCTTTTTTTTTTTTTGAGAGATAGAGATATTTATTGTTCCACTTTTTTACATATCGATTGGCTCATTCTTGTATGTACCCTGACTGGGTATTGAATCCTCAATTTTTGTGTATCAGGACGATGCTCTAACCAACTGAGCTACCAAGCCAGGTCCATCATTCTGCCTATTGTAATTACTAATGCTATTCATAATTAACAATATCATTCACAAGGGTTTAGATATACTTTGGCCTGTTCTAGGGTTTGGTTTAATCTGGAAGCCTCAATGCCTTGGAATAAATACATCTGTACATTACCTTTGTTTTATAGATATTCTATGAATAACTTTTCTCCAAGAATTTATTTAATAAAATAGTAAAATAATCATCATGAATAATTAGATTATATTTAGTTATGTTCAAAATATGTCCATACAATTTTTAAAAGCTTTGTTTGAGGAGGCTAGGAGACTGTCTAGGGCGGGGGGATAAAATGGACACATATGTAATACCCTTTGTAATACTTTAAACAATAAATAAAATAAAATAAAATAAAAGCTTGTTTGAATTGATTAATTTGAAACAAATTTCTAGCCTATGGATATAAGGTTGATAATGCTCAAAAGTAGTTAATATGAGTAAACATACACAGAAAATATAAAAAGGAAAAAGGAAAAAGACTACACCAGCCTCACAGAAAATGTTAAAGGGAGTTCTTCAAGCTGAAATGGAAGGATGTTAATTAATTATGAATTAATGTCCATGTAGAATGCAATGTTTATTAAAGAAGAAATAAGATAGCTTTGGCCTGGTAGCTCAGTTGGTTAGAGCATCATCCTGATACGCCAAGGTTGTGGATTTAATCCCTGATCAGGGCACATACAAGAAGCAACCAATGAATGTATAAGTGGGACAACAAATCGATGTTTCTCTCCCTCTCTTCACATCCTTTCTCTCTCTATAATCGATAGCTTTTTAAAAAAAGAATATATGACATTTTGTTTTCTTCTATTTTAAGTATATTCTTTAGTATTCTTAAATATTCTTTAATATATATGTTCTTAAAATGCAACAGTGTTGCGGTAGTAATAAGGAAGGATGAAGTCTTTAAAGGAATGTTTCTCCCTGCCACTGCTGCCTTGCAGTCACTCCAGAGTTCTCTGTTGATGAAGCTTAACATTCATCCAGCTGGCAAAGAAGAGATATTTATAGGATCCAGATTTAATATCACAAAGCTAAATTTGAAAACTGGTACAGCAGAAAACAATATTTCAAATTTCTTATTTGTTAGCATCCCAAAGGTTTTTGTACCTTTGGAAACTGCACCAGGTAAAATAAATGTATTTATTTCTTTGTATATGTTTTATTGATTTCAGAGAGGAAAGGAGAGGGAAAGAGAGATAGAAACATTAATGATGAGAGAATCATTTGATAGGCTGCTCCCCCTACTGGGGTTGAACATGCAATTACAGGATGTGCCCTGACTGGTGACCTCCTGGTTCATAGGTCCATGCTCAACCACTGAGCCACACCAGCCAGGCTGCACCAGATAAAATTTAGGTGAATAAAAGGCATATTGTGTTTTTTTTTTTTAATGAAGTTTCAGAAAGTGGGGATTTAAACAGGTCCTAACAGAGGTGAGCTTAGAGATGGCCACTTGGTTTGTAGTCCCATTGGTTGCTAAATGATCAGAATAGACATACTGGCAGGCTAGAATCCTGGTTTCAGTGTTAGCTAGCCCAGTCTTGGTTACAGCAATCCATTTTGTTGGGCTGATGTGTAGCTTTCATCTCTACACCCATTGCCAAGCTGTTCAAACACTCATCAAACCAGCACTAGAATGACCAGTTATTTGGTACCTCTTCTACAGTATGTATTAATTTTATCAACCCAAAATTATATGGAAATGCATTTCATTGACTTAATTGGCAAATCTCTAATTACTAATTCAGGCCATCTTTATGTATTTTTGTCCATTTAGAATGTGTTGTTGTTTCGTGTACAGTGCTCATTTTCTACTGTGGTGTTCTTCTACTGACTCTTCTTTGGTGTAGAGAAGTTACAAAGGACAAATTTGTTATTTGTAGAAAATCTAGAATCCTTGAGTCAGAGTGACTTGCAGAAAAACAAGATCAATAAAACTGGTAAAAATTAATGAGGAATCCTAGGTCAGAGAAGATGAGCTTTGAAGCTGAGTTGATCAGTCATCATGAGGACATGCAGGTTGCAAGAGAGAATGGAATGAAATAAAAGTTGAGGCAAACACATTGAATCAGATCCCAAATAGTTCAATAAAGGTCAGAAAAACAATTAGAAACAAGAGAGCTTTAGAAATACAGAAAATGATTAGGAGAGCTCTAATGCAAGGCATTAGCAAATAACATATTTTAATCAGTTTACTGTAAATTCTAGAGCCTTAGGTCTAGAAGGCTCTGTCAGTCAAGGTTCAGTCAGGAAAATAGAAGATTCACTAATTCTCTCTATAGCTGATCTTGTTCATTCTTTTACTTACCCATTCAGTTCCATTTTATTTCAGATAATCAATTATATATCATATAATGAATATATTTCTTTTTTTGCAAGAAAAAACTTTATAAAACTTTATAAACGATGATCAACATCTATAATAATGAAAGCGTAATATGCTAATTAAACCAGACATCTGAACGACCTTTCAGACATTCTAGATGAAGCCACCGCAGCGGGGGCTGAGGCAGAGTGGTTAGGGGCAATCAGGCAGGCAGGCAGAGTGGTTAGGGATAATCAGGCAGGTAGACAAGCAGTTAGGGGTGATCAGGCTGGCAGGCAGAGGCAGTTAGGGGTGTTGAGGCAGGCAGGCTAGCAATTGGGGTGATCAGGCAGGCAGAGGAGTTAGGGGCATTGAGGAAGGCAGGCGAGCGGTTGGGACAATCAGGCAGGCAGGCAAAGTGGTTAGAGATAATCAGGCAGGCAGGCAAGCAGTTAGGGGCAATGAGGCAAGCAGGCAGAGTGTAGGGGTGATGAGACAGGCAGGCAGGCAAGCAGTTAGGAGCCAGCAATCCCAGATTGTGAGAGGGTGCAGGCCAGATTGAGGGACCTACCCTCCATATATGAATTTTGTGCACTGGGCCTCTAGTCTATCTATATAAAATATAAGCAACTGTCTGATCAGCCGACTGGCCAGCCAGTCAGTAGCTATGATGCGGAATGAGCACCAGGGGGCGGATGCTCCAACCTGTAGCTATGACATGCCCTGACCACCAGGGGGCAGACACTCAATGCAGGAGTTGTCAAGCTGTGACTTGGCAACTGCCATTTTTGGGTGACACACCTGGAACCAGAGAGGAGGGAGCCCAATTCTCTCTACTAAGAGGACCTAGAAGCAATGATCTCCCAGTAGCAATGAGCACACCTAGTATATAGATCTCAGTTTCTAGATACTATTCCTAAAAAAGGGACAATGTCTTTTTGGACAAATGATTTAGTCCTCAGGTAAGAAAAGTACAAGATGGCTTCAGAAAATAAAGTACACAGAATTATGAAAAACAGGTTAAAAGGATATGGGGGACAACTACAGGAAGTCCCAATGAGTCAAATATGGAATGATTTCAGCAACAAAATTAATAATAATAGTTATGGACTATTACAGAATAAATTTTTTAAATACATAAAGCTATAGTGATAAAAACAAAAATAAATAGAGAAAAGGGGATGCTTTTCCTTACGGTAGTCTTTCAATTAATAATTATAGAAGAAATTATTAATATAGGAATTACCATTAGACAAACACCATCATAATATTTGTTTCATGTAAGAATTATCTATCAAGGAAAACTAAAATTAGAGAGCAAAAGGCATGATGATGTACAGTATTTACAATATCAAAGTATCTCCTCACAAGATAATTTCAAAAGGAAAAATCATAACTTTACAGTGCAGAGCATTGCAGACATCATCTTAATCAAGTGATCAAAGTTAACATCACCACCAATAAGATAAAGTAACATCATATGCTTCCTGAAAATGATGAACTGAGAAAAGCACATACTCCTGTGGTATTCTTGCCAAAAATGCATAATTTGAATCTCTCTATATATAAGCCAAAGCAACCGTTACAACCCGAATGGCCAGAAGTTAAACATCCCCTGAGGGGTTCCAGATTGCGAGAGGGCACAGTTGCTATGATGCGCACTGACCACCAGGGGATAGATGCTCAACGCAGGAGCTGCCCCCATTTGGTCAGTGCACTCCCACAGGGGGAGTGCGGCTCAGCCAGAAGCCAGGCTCCTACCAAGCCGCTGTGGCAGGAGCAGCAGGCTAGGATGTGCACAAGCAGTGTGGCACCCAGCCCTGGCTCAGGCTTCTCCCTGGCCGCCTGCCAATTGGCACACTGCTACATCCCCCAAGGGGTCCCAGATTGTGAGAGGGCGCAGGCCAGGCTGAGGGGCCCCACCCCCTGTGCACGAATTCATGCACTGGGCCTCTAGTTTAATCATAAGAAAACATCATGAAAACCTAAATTAAGAGTTATTATACAAAATAACTAATTAGTAATTCATCAAAATTGTCAAAATTAAGACCCCCCCCCCCTCAAAAAAAGACCAAGCCATTATCCCAGATTAAAAGAGACTAAAGAGATATGACAATGAAATGCAACATATGATTGTGGCTTGGAACCTGATGCAGAAAAAGGTTAGTGAGAGAACAAAAAAGCCTGACCTAGGGTCATGCTGTGGGCCCTGCACCTTACCTATACTCACATTAAGAGTCCTTTACTAAAGAAACTGAAATAGTCTGGGCTGAAATAAAGTAACTAGAATGATATAACGTCCAAGTAAAGCCTTTCTCATTCTGACATTTATGGGTCACCTTAGTTAATGTCCAGTAATACATATTCAGCATAAAGCTCAAATCCAGCCAAACTCAAAGTCCTTTACAGGTACAAAGACATTCCATGAGTCATTCAATTGCTTCATTTTTAAATATAAACATCCAACAAGAGATGAGCACACATTTGGGAAAAGCTAATAAAATGGCAGAGTAAGGCCAAAATACACACACAGGTCAGAATAAACAGGCATAGTGAACAAGATAATTTTAAAAAAGAACAAGTTGAATCTTATTAGCAACCTCAGAGGTAGTGAAAAATATGTCATCCACAAAAAGAATAATATACTGCAAAATGCAACAAGAGACTAAAGGGAGGGATCTTGTCTATTTCACAACTATTATACTCCATCTTAAACCCATTGTTTGCTCTACTTTTTGCTGTGGCAAGGAGCTTTACACAATTATGTGAGAGCAGACCTCTCACCTTCTGCACTAAGCCTTCTTTGACATCACTGTGTGAAACTGCTGAAGGAACACACCTCAGGTGGTCATTTGTAGGTCTAGACCAGTGATGGCGAACCTTTTCAGCTCGGCGTGTCAGCATTTTGAAAAACCCTAACTTAACTCTGGTGCTGTGTCACATATAGAAACTTTTTGTTATTTGCAACCATAGTAAAACAAAGACATATGTTTGATATTTATTTTATATACTCAAATGCCATTTAACAAAGAAAAATCAACCAAAAAAATGAGTTTGCGTGTCACCTCTGACACGCGTGTCATAGGTTCGCCATCACTGGTCTATACCATACCACACAGCATCTTCCTGGGACCCAGTGTGCTTAATTCCAGTGATGTCACAATGATGATTAGCTTGTAACATAATTTACTTTCCTCTCTTCCTGTTTCACCCTTCCTTGACCCCTACTCCTATACCCTATGCTTTTTCAAAATAAACTATTGCATTCTGGTTCTTTTTCAGGCTCTGCTTTCTGAGGAGAACACAGACCAATACAGTTTGTACCACAACTGCTTCTGATGAATACACCTACAAGATGAGACTTGGATAATTCATTGATAACTGGCAATAAGGATATCATCACTGATAAGATGTGCAATAATGATAACTCCTAGAACTCCTAAAATGACAATTTAGAAGATTCACACAGGGGAGCGAGGAATTGGGGTGAGTTACACAGGAATGTAAAGTAATGACTTATGGACAGTATGGGGTAGAATGGTAATTATGTAGTTTATAGAGTGAAAGGGCTCTATTAACAGTCTTAGAACATTATTTAAAATGGCTCCAGGGCAGGGGGAAAAAAAAGGACACATATGTAATACCCTTTGTAATACTTTAAGCAATAGAAAGAAAGAAAGAAAGAAAGAAAGAAAGAAAGAAAGAAAGAAAGGAAGAAAGAAAGAAAGAAAGAAAGAAAATTAAAAAATAAAATGGCTCCATTTAGAGAAATATCAAACCAAAATATGCTGTGAAAATAAAAAATATTTGGCAGTGTTTAAAGAGACTTTTCTTCTGCAGCAACAGCATACCAGGTTTAGAATTTAATTGCAAAGACAGCAGAGCTACAAAGGAAACTCAATTCACAGCCTCATCAGGCCTCATATATCATAGTCAGTGCCCCGGTAGAAAACAAATGAGACCCTGACACGGGGTCAGGGTGTCGGGGAGAACAAGCCTGAAAATCTTGAATCACCAGGTCCTTGTGGGTTCTGCTTCTGTGGAGGTAGTGGAAACACTTCTATTAATGGTCACAGGAAGGTTTCCACTGAACTTAAAGCTGTGACTACTTCCACATGGTCATTCTGGACTCCTCACATCAGTGGGACAGTGGACAAAGAAATGCAAATGCAATTATCAGTGGGGATCAGTGACCCTGACTACATTAAGGACACAATGACATGATAGGAAAGGAAGGGGTGCCTAAAACCCAGAGGGGTGGTTAACTCAGTGCCCAGGGATAACTCTGAGAGTGCACTTGCTGCAACCATGACTCAAGAAGCATAAGGGACCTTAGGAATAAAGGCTCACGTCATCCCAACAGACTAGCAATTTAGAACATACCAATAGCTGGCCCTGAGAGGGAAATATGGAATTTGTAATAGAGGAAGATAAGTACTATTCTCTCAGGATGACTTGCAGTAGTAGGGATAAAAGCCTGTTTTACTAACTCTTCCTTGTAAATGTTGAATTTGGCTATTATATTGAACTCTGATTGGATTTAAGTGAGGGTATCAAAAAATGAGAGCATTTCAAAGGTGGATTACATTGATCACTTTTTTTGCCCTAACTCACATCTTCACTCCTCGCTCTCCACTCTTTCAATTTCCTTCAGCCATTGCATTGTCAACTGGCTTCCTTGAGGAGATAGCAAGACACCATGACTTTTCAACTGCTCTGCACAATCTACTTTCTGCCACTGACTGTCTCTGATTTTACTGTGTGGGAAATCTATGAGAAGCTGCGCTGATTTTCATTACATGAATACCAATTAGTGCTGTTATCACCATATACAACCCTTGATCAATCTTTACTAATAAAAGGGTAATATGCTAATTAGACGGGATAAACTAGATGTCTTCCAGACGTTATTCTGGACATCCTTCCTGACAAAGTGGGGGACGTGGCCAGCCCGCAAACCACTCACAGCCCAAGCCGGCCCTGCCCCACAGTAGGGAACCCCACCCCAATTGGGGGCGTGGCTAGCCTGCAAACCCCCAGCAGCCCCTCGCCCAGGCCGGCTCTGCTCCCTAGTGGGGACCCCTACCCTGATCAGGGGCAGGGCCGGCCTGCAAATCCCATGGCCCCTCACCCTTGCCAGCCCTGCCCCCCCAGGAAGACCTCCCACCCCAACCCAGGGCAGGCCATCCAGCACCCACCTGTGCACCAGGCCTCTATCCTATAAAATAAAAGGGTAATATGCAAATTGACCCTAACAGCAGAACAACCAGAACAACTCCTGGACCAGTCACTCTAGGGCACACTGATCACCTCTTGGTCCCTTTCCCCAGCCAGCAGGCTCCAATCACCTGATGGCCATCTGTGGCAGGGGCGGGGCTGGTGGGTGGGTGGGAATAGCCGACCTCTTGGTCCCTTCCCCCAGCCATCAGGCACCGATCACCCAATGGCGAATAGGGAACCAGCGGTGGGTGGCAGCAGGAGGCGGGACCAGCTGCGGACAGCTGGGGAAGATGGCCCTGATCCCAGGCCAGGCCTAGGGACTATATCTGTGCATGAATTTCATACACCAGGCCTCTAGTTCTATATAATAAAAGGCTAATATGCAAATAGATCAAATGGCAGAACCAGTCACAATGACACACACTGACCACCAGGGGACAGACTCTCAACACAGGAGCTACCCCCTGGTGGTCAGTGCACTCCTACAGGGGAAGTGCACTGCTCAGTCAGAAGCCAGGCTCACAGCTGGCGAGTGCAGTGGCAGTGGCAGGAGCCTCTCCTGCCTCTGTGGCAGCACTAAGGATGTCCAACTGCCGGCTGAGACTTGTTCAGTTGGACATCCCTGAGGGCTCCTGGACTGTAAAAGGGCACAGGCCAGGCTGAGGGACACCCCACCCCCATCCTGAGTGCACAAATTTCATGCACCAGGCTTCTAGTAGGAGATAAAAGCCAGTTAAAACGTTCTGGTCTCTACCATTATTCAGGGGGACTAATCTGAGGAGTGTTCTATGCACCACTTCAGATATTCCCAACAGGATAGAGACCAATTATCCACAGCAATGACCAGCTTCAAAAACCTGGCCCTGACTTTCCCTCCTTTCTTGTTCACTTTCCTTGTTCCACACTCGTTTCATAGGATTAGTTCCAGAAATAAAATACTAGCATGCAAGCCCTTCTTCGTTTTACTGAGGGAAACTAGGCTAAGAGAGATAGCTTTAGAAGATAAAAACTGCTGAAATTAAAATACATAAATCAAAAAGTATGTTGAAACATAACATAAAGAAAATCTCTCTAGTGTAAAAAAAAAAAAAAAAAAAAAAAAAAAGGCAAAAAAATAATTGAAATAAATGGAGCACTAATCTAGGAGGTCCAGTTAAGACGAACTGAGTAATAAAAAGAAATGAAGTTGAAGTCTAAAGAGAAGAAAATTATTAACAAAACAATGCAACGAAGTTTTCCAGGGTACAGACAGGTATATGATCTTCGAAAGAAATGGCTAATCGAGAGCCAAACTGGATGAATATTCATTTTTGTGAAATTTCAAAGGAGGATATGCGGAAGATCTAAGAAGGGAAAAAATCGGTTGCCTGAAAGAAATAGGAATTGCACCACCCTCAGTCTTGTCACCAGCTGGAGGATATCAGAGCAATGTCTATATTTGCAGGAAAATATTGATCTAGAATTTCACCTTTCTCCAAATTAATTATCATGTCATAAAAAAGAAATTTCTAATATTTTAGGAATCAAATTATTTTTCCTACATCAGGCAGAATATATTAGAATATACTAGGTGTACCAGTTAATAATGCAATTTTTTTCAATAGATGGAGTTACATATATGTTGATATGTATGTGATTTGATATGTAAGCTATTTTGTTGTACTGACAAGCTTCAAAACTTCATGTCAAATTTGCTGAAGGTGTTAACATCATAGATATTTTTACACTTAAAAATGTCGAATTTCATGCCAAAAAAAAGAGCATTTGCAGGAAGTTTTAATTCATTACGTGATTTTTAAGAAAAAGTTGTCATAAACTTCGGGAAGCTTATGGTGAACATGCTCCATCTCAAGATACTTGTGAACACTGGTTTAAACGCTTTAAAAGTGATGATTTCAGTGTGAAAGACAAAGAACGTCCAGGTCAACCAAAAAAGTTTGAAGACCAACAATTACAAGCATTATCGGATGAAGATGCGTGTCAAACTCAAAAACAACTTGCAGAAAGATTAAACATTACTCAGCAAACAATTTCCAATCGTCTACAAGCTATGGGAAAGATTTTTAAAGGAAAATGGGTGCCACATCAACCAAACGAAAGTCAAATGGAAAACCAAAGTCATCAGTGAAATGTTGCTTCAATGGCACAAAAGAAAGTCTTCTTTGCATCAAATTGTGACTGGTGGTGGTGATTTTGAGAATCCCAAGCGCACAGTCATGGGTTGATCCAGCTCAACCACCAACATCGACTGCAAGGCCAAATCGCTTCAGAAAGAAGACAATGCTCTGCGTTTGGTAGGGTCAGGAAGGTGTGGTGTATTATGAGCTTCTAAAACCAGGTGAAACCGTTAATACTGATCACTACCAACAAATAATCCATTTGAACCACGCTTTGAACATGAAACAACTAGAATGGGCCAGAAGACATGGCAAAGTAATTTTGCTTCACGATGACGCACCATCACACACTTCAAAACCAGTTAAAGACACGTTAAAAGATCTTGCCTGGGAAGTATTAACCCACCCGCTGTATTCACCAGACCTTGCTCCTTCAGATTACTTGTTCCGATCGATGGCACACGCACTTTCTGAGCAGCACTTCAAAACATACAAAGTGGAAAATTGGATCTCTGAATGGGTTGCCTCAAAACAAGTTCTATTGGGACGGTATCCACAAATTACCTGAAAGATAGGGGAAATGTGTAGCTAGCGATGGAAATTACTTTGAATAAAGCACTTTTGATGTTTCTCTTTAAATTATGTTTTCTTTGATTGCAAAATTCACATTAACTGGTACACCTAGAACTCAAAAATCTCCCTAACATGCCCCGCAGCGTGGCTCAGTTAAATGTTCTTTCCTTTCTGCCACACTTCGAGATTTAAAATAAATCTTTAGGCTTTATTTTTCAAATAGGTAAATAAAACAACAGAACAGAAACAGACTCATATAGAGAACATTCTGATGTTTGCTAGATGGGAGGGGGTGAAAAAGGTGAAGGGATTAAGCACAAATTGATAGTTACAGAATAGTCATGGGGGTATAAAGTATTGCATAGGGAATATAGTCAATGATATTCTAATAACTATGTATGGTGTCAGATGGATACAAGATATATTGGGATAATCAATACATTATATAATGTCTAATCACTGGGGTATATATCTAAAACTAAGATAACATTGTATGTCAACTGTAATTAAAAAACATGCAACGATTAAAAACAAAACAAAACAAACAATTTCAGGCTTCTGAAATGCAGAAAATATTTCCATCCATCTTGTATAAAAATACCATTTTCTACAAAAATCACAATGCATAATTTTATAATCAGAATACAGCTGATTAAAACCTCAAAAGACTAGTGAATGCAAGGGAAAATATTCTAAACTAGAGGCCTGGTGCACAAAATCCATGCACAGGTAGGGTCCCTAGGCCTGGCTCGCGATCAGGCCCGATTGGAGCCTTCTGGCTGCTGGCCGGGGCCTTCCTTCATTCCGCACTGCCCCCTGGTGGTCAGCACATGTCATAGTGAGTGATCAAACTCCCAAGGGGACACTTTGCATATTAGCCTTTTATATATACAAAAGATTACAGTAAGAACATAGAATCAAACTGTTTTAAATATCCTTCAAGAGTGAAGTTCCTGGGTTCCCCTGTTCGGACCAATAAGTACAGATTGTCAAATTGAGCATAATTATAATACTATAAAAACAGAAAAAAAAAGTGGTCAAATACTTAAATATGCCAAGTGTTCAAATATTCAACCCAAGAAAGCCCAAAATTTCAGGTATAACCCAAGAAACTGAAATGCAAAAAAATCTTTCTTAAACTGTTTTATGTGGTTGTTTTTATATGGCTTGCTTCTATTGGGAGGAATTAATGGTGAACTTAAAGTGTGTAAATATTAAGAGGGTTACATCTTAAAAGTAGAAAAACATCCATAAATTAGCTCTCTTAAACAAATATTAGGAAAGAAAACCTGAAATAAGCAATCATGTGATCAGAATAGATCCTAAAATGTTATCTAAATATATATAAAAAGCCGGCGACCCTAACGCTGTAATGACCATAAAGAACAGTCGCTATGATGCCCACTGTGGCCAGCAAACTGGCCCAATCGGGGTGGGGACAGCCAGCCAACCTTGTGGCCCTCTCCCCCTGCCAGCCTGCCCCTGATCCAACTCTCTCACCCCAATCAAGGGCAAGCCGGCCTGCCAAATGCCTTCTCCCCGGCAGCCCCACCCCAAATCAGCCCACCCCAGCATGATAGGCCCACAGCCCCCCAGCCAGCCCCACCCCAATAGGGGGTGGGGCCATCTGGCCAACCACCTGCAGCTGGCCCTACCCCTGATGGGTTCACACCACCCTGATCAGCCCACAGCCCTTTCCCTCAACCTGCCCTACCCCGATCGCTCCCTCACCCCAATAGGGGGCCGGGCCCGCCAACCTCCTGCAGCCCCTCCCCCTGCATGGCCCCACCCCAATCAGCCCCTCTCCCCAATCAGGGGCAGGGCCAGCCAGCCAACCACCCATGGCTGACCCCACTCCCAATTGGTCCCCCAACACCAATTGAGGGCAGGGCCTGCTGGACACTCGCCCGTGGCCCCTTCCCCAAGCTGGCCCAGATCTGATCGGGCTCCAATTGGGGCGGGCTGGCCGGCCAACCTCCCACCATCTCCTCCAGACAGGCCCAGCCCCGATCTGCCCTGACTGGGGCCGAGCCTGCCGGCCGGACCTCACCCATGCATAAATTTGTGCACTGGGCCTCTAGTCAGATAAATGCTTAAACAAAACATCAACATAATTCCACTGTGTATCATTAGTTCTTACACTAGAAATAGAAGTAAACTTTTAATGTAATTGGCTCAGGTCAATCATTTCTGGCAAAATATGCAAAAACAGGCAAACAACTTCCTACAATTACTAAACACAAAACATTATTTTATGTCTACCAATGCATAAGAAAACAAACTTTCATCAAGACAAGAAAGAAATACAACAGGTAATTGTCAATCTTTACCAATTTATTTTATACAAAACAGTAGCAATGTAGAATGTGGGAATTATCTTCTGCTGCCACACAAGCAAGTTGTGAACATTCCAAGCCAATGTTTAGTTTGGAGGGGAAGGCTAAACAATAGCATCAACCATGCTACTGAACATAGGAATTTTTTTATTGAAAAAGATTAAAAATTAGATCGAAATGTCTTCATAATATTGCTCTCATCATTGAAGACTGAAGAAAAATAAAAAGTCACTTAAGATTTAAAAAAGGAGGGAAAGGGAGAAACCAAGAGGCTGCTACAACACTGCCATACAGTCAAACCATCATACTTCAATAATTGCATACTTGATAGCAGCATTTTTACTGAACCGTGTGCAACTACATGTAGAAACACATCAAAGCAAAATATCATGGCAGTTATCAATCAAAATCCAAAGGAGAGAAAGCAAACAAAAAAATAACGCTAGGATGAACACAGTATAAGTAGATGAACATTTATGGAGAATAAATCAATATCTACATTTGTGGACTGTTCCATTTTGCCCCCAATAAAAGTGTCAACTCAAATTGTCAACTGTGCATTTTTTGGAGGATTTGAGTTTTTCCAGTTCTTATTATACTGCATGCTTGGAACAAATAGAGTCATAATAAATCCTTCTACACAATGAACTTTAAGTAGACAGCTGAAAATAAATTTACTACTTGTAAACACACACAAAAAAAAAATACAAGATTTTTTTTTTATCTTTAAACAATCAGTGCTTCCAAAAGCTCATTATCTTCTGTATCGACCTCTCTCCCCTCGGTCTCTGTCCCGATCACATAATCGTTCTCTTTCTCTTTCTCTATCACGTCCTCTATCTCGCTCTCTGTCTCTTCTGTTATCTCTGGGGCGGTCTCGCTCTCGTTCCCGATCTCTTTCACGGGGTCTACTTCTCCGGCCACTGACAACAGCTTGTGTGCGACGAAGGAAATCATCCACCCTCATATCATAATCATGCTAGAAAAGGTAAAAGAAATTGCTTAGGTATGTCAAAAATTGAATGGAATATCTGAGTCACTATTTTGTAATTATCATCTTGTAGAAAGAAAGAATCTAGAGAAATGCACTAATGCAGTAATTCAAAGAATGTAATTCACAGAATGTAATTCTGACATTTAAAAGCAGGACTCTGAGGTTTTACCTAATTCAATACCTACAACAGAGGTTTATACCTATCTCATTAAAAATCATTTCATGCAGTTTCCAAATGTAACTTTAATGTCTTTTCCATCCAATCCTTTTAAATGAGATTTAGGCCAAAGTAATCACCTACTAATGACCATCAACCACATCATGCATACATGCTGACAATAATGCTAAATGTCATCAATGTTTTCCTGTAACAGGTAAACCCTACTGATAATTTCCTCCTCTGATTCTACAAGCTAACTTGAACCAAACTCTAACCTCTTAAAGTGAAATTAGGAATTCTCACAATCCAGATTTCCAACTAAACCACTGTTGATGACAATTTATGAAATTTGATAGAATTTTAAGAAAATATGTACTTCAGGTAAGATTCTGGAATCTATTCCACACAAAGCTAGTAATATACAAAAGGCTGAGGAGGACAAGATTAACAACCATCTAAGTGAGATGCAAGTGGTCACTGTTAGTAATTCTAAGCTTGACCCCTGCTCTAGCTTTCTACTCTTACTTCTCACCTTTACTTAGTGACTTTTCCAAAGTCAGCATAAATATCCAGCAAATTAAAAAACATAATTCCACCTTACCTTTCATATATGTGAGTATCATATAAACATTAGTCAGCTAGGATTCTTAAACTTATTATTAAAGGTCCTAATAAGAAGTGATTTATAACTGGTATGCCTTAAAACTTGCAATACCTATTTAGTCAGGGGTAATGACCTCTTCTCCCTTAGACCGTCAAATAAAAAAATGTCAACAACAGCCATCCACCATAAGTGCCCTGTCTTGAACCATAAAAATATAGGTCATATAATAGACTTGCATCTTGCCCAGTTGGTGTGCCTCAGTGGTTGAGCCATTAACCAAGAGGTCACCAGTTCGATTCCCAGTCAGGGCACATGCCTGGGTTTCAGGCTTGATCCCCAGTGGGGGCATGCAGGAGGTAGCCCATCGATGTTTCTCCCTCCTTGATGTTTCTATCCCTCTATCCCTCTCCCTTCCTTTCTCCTAAAATCAATAAAAACACATTTAAAAAAAATATATAAAGTTGCATCTTATTGGTCATGTCACATAATAAGGTTTTATCTGATGGGTTAATTCTTGGTACCAGAAATCCTTATACACAAGTATAGGCACCTCATTTTTTAAAAAGTCACCTTGGAACAAAAAGGTAATTATTATTATTATTATTACTACTATTTTTTTTGTAAAGCAATAAAAATTATACCTACTAATATTTTTTTGTCAGGTCAGCAAAAAATATACTTTTTGTTATGCCGCATAATTTTAGTTTATGTGTGCCATGAGATAAAAAAAGGCTGAAAAATCTATGGGATAAGGAAATAAATGACAACAGCTGAAAGCATCTCAAAGCCAGGGTAGGGTAGAAACTACTGGGCATATTGACCCTCTCAAATGTACATACTCTTCACCCAAGTGGGAAGAAAAAGGATATTTATTTGGGGAGGTAGGTATTGGTGGGTGAAATTTCAAACTGTATATCCTATTTTAACAAAACACCCTTGGTAAGGCTACCAAATTTACATACAGAGAAATTGTGTTAACAAGTGCCAGGAAACAACTTCACTTTTAAAAATAAAAGTACTATCAGGGAAAAAATTGAATACCATTCAATAAACAAAATCAGTCTGATTATGATTAGTATACTAAAAACCCAATAAACTCAAACTAGAGATTGTTTTTCACTTATCCCTTTTTGAAGTGATAAAAAAAGCTTTCATATCAATCATATGAAATTATTAGAACCAGTAACTACTAACGTACAATTTACTCCTTCTGTTGCATTTATTAGTATGTTTGTTATTTGCTAGCATCAGTCTAAGAATCAAAGATAGACATGAAACAATTCACTTGGTACTAGTTTTAACAAAATTTGATAGGAACAAATGACTAAATGAGATTGGAGATTTATCTATTAACTAAATATACACCATCTGTCCTATGAAAATTAATTTAGTCAGAATATACAAAAAGCTTAGAAATGTCTATTTGCGCCCTAGCTGGTTTGGCTCAGTGGATAAAGCGTTGGCCTGCGAACTGAAGGGTCCCAGGTTCTATTCTGGTCAAGGGTACATGCTCAGTTTGCGGGCTCCATCCCCAGTAGGGAGCATGCAGGAGGCAACCAATCGATGATTCTCTCTCATCATTGATGTTTCTCTCTTCATCTCCCTTCCTCTTTGAAATCAATAATATCTTTTTTAAAAATGTCTTATTTGCAATAATATTAATTACACATCTATAATTAAAGGCAGTGGTATAGAAAGAAAATATCCTGGTATACTATATACCCCTAAGAAATTACCTAAGAGTTGTATGTAGGAGTTGCCTTAACTTAAGGAATTTGTGTTTGATCAGAAGAAATAGTCTATTTAAATAATCCAAAGGGCTTGGCCACTTTAAAAACAGGTTGTGAATTACTCTAAAACAGTCCGCAGTAAGAATATGAAACACCACTCAACATAATATCGTAGCCTCCATATTTAAATTATTTACAGAATTCTAAGTAGTTCCTTCACTTTTGCTTTCTCATGCACTTACTACTCGTTTATCTCTGTATCTTGCTTCATGTGGTACTGGATGATGTCCTGAGTAAGGGGGATGAGCTTGAGGAGGTGGAGCATGATGCTGATAGTAAGGATGATGTGGAGGTTGTTCCATTCCAGGATAAGGAGCCTAAAAAAAAAAAAAAGCCCACTTCCATAAGCATGATAAGCATGTACCAAATATCCTTATAAAAAAACCACCCACCCCAAACAAATAATTTGATCTACTTTGATGGTATAAAGGTTCTTCAAAATACCCTTTATTTGCTTGTTGAAATTATGTCTGTAATAAACTCTAAACTCTAATTACACCTTTTAAGATTCAATATTTATACTTTTATACCATATCCTTTAAATACTAATAAAAATAGTGATCCCTTACATACTATGAGTTGGCACTATCCTAAGCACTTTACACATCTCATTTAATTCTCATAGCAACCCTATGGGATAGGTACTATTATTCCTATTTTACAAAAGAGGACACTGAGGTACCAACTAATTAGGTAACTTGATTTAGATCACACTGCTAAGGGTGAAGCTGGGGCACAACATGAGGCATTCTGGCTCTAGAATCAGTCATCGTAACCACAATGTAAAAACCTAGTCTTAAAAACAAACAAAAAAACCAACCTTCAGGAGGTAATGAACTTTTAATAAATTAAGGGCAAATCAAAGGTCACTTTCGTTGTTAGTGCCAAGATGTTATTAAATATTTTTATTTTTTAAAATTTTCATAGAATCTAAAAGAAAGAACCTCGTAATTCATCTGTATGTAGTATCATTAAGTGTTAATTTTTTTTCTTTTAAAAGGTTAAGAAAAAATACTTAAATTTTCAAATTTTTTATATCTTGGGAATTAATACTTCAGCTATCCTCAATACCTTAAAATATACTCTAAGAATAATATTCAGCTTTCTTAAAGGAAAAAAATTAAAAATTAGAAACAGGGTTTAATTAATCTTATTTTGTATGAAAAGCTTACTGAACATGTATTCTGTAAGTTTAGCTTCTCCACAATCCTATGAAACTGACAGTGCTCCATTAAATTTTAAGCCATACAAGGATAGTTATAATGTCCATTTCATTCACCAATGTATACCCAGAGCAAGCACAATGCCTTACAGAGAGGGGGTAATAAATATTAGTTTGATGAGCCAAAGAATGAAGGAATATCTGAGTTTTACACTCAAGAAAAACTAAAAAAGAAATAAAACTTGCCCAAGGTCAGAATTTAGAAGTTAAGATATATGAACCCAGGGAGAGTTTACACCATTAGCCACTACAATAACAAACCATAATCCTTATCAATTAAGTCTGCTATTAACACAAATCAAATCATTTGTTAGTCTTTAGTTTTAAAAACAGCATGCAATTATTTACTACCAAAGATATATATTTTAAGTCTCTTAATTGGTAACTGTTAACAATCATATTCCACATAAGCACTCAAAATATATGAAACTGCAAATAAAGTTAAATAACTTGCAAAAATAGAATACAAACCATTCCTTGCCAAGGAGGTGGTGGTCCCATGTTATGAAATTCCCTCACATAATCATTGTAGGACTAAAATAAAAGATGATAATGTCAATAACAAATAGAAATCAAACCCAGAACTACAAAATAAATCAGATCCTGATTTTATGTACATTTAATACATGAAGTGAAATGCTTACCCCATTTAAAAACACATCTCGGCGAACTCCTGAAAATCGTCTGTTGGGAATAAGATTTGTGAAACTAAATTCAGGTAATTCATAAACTAGTTCCAAGAATGTAATTCAAAACTAAGCAAGAGTGAACCCAACTTACCTGTCTACTTCCTGGTATCGTGGGTCCTTTAAATACCCTGTTCAAACATCAAGCATTTTAGTAAATCAAATTTATATTTATTATGGCATCATAATTAAACCTTCCTTACCACTCATCTCAATTCTTCCCATGAATACAGTGATGCTACTAAGTGATACTATAATTATATTATTCCACTTTTTGGATTTTCTTCTTAGATTGCATGATAATCTAGGAAGTAATAATTTACTGATACCATAGAATTATAAACTGCTAGAAATGTTTTCATTTGGATCTTCTAAATCCATACCCCAATTTCACTAGATAGAAAATTTCTTCATTCTGCACCATAAGAAAGGGCAGAGAAAGTATCTTGAGAACACTGTTAATAGAATTTCTTTAAAACAAATGTTTACCTTCTACCTGAGTATACAGCGTCTTGCTAGATCAACCACAGGATACTTTTAAAAAATGTAAACTTAAAGGGAATAACAAAATTGCAAAAATAAAGATGTATACATTTTAAATGAAAGAACCATGGTGATAATATTCTCTCCCACCTTCTTTTCGTATGGACTCAGCAAATTAAAACACAAACATTTTGCGTGGCCATGTTAATGGAGAAAAATTAATTTCACTCTCTGTAATATCCCATTTTGGAGAATAAGGTTTATCAAGCCACTAATAATGCTCACTAACAGCAATTCCCAAACTGCTAATCTTTATAAATGTAACACTGTTTAAGATAATATCTTCTCATAAATACAGTTTTTACTTGTTTAAATTCCATTAAGGAAAAGACTAACTTAAAAACTGGCTTTCAGATTATAAATAAAATATTTCCCATTCCTCTCTAATTACATGAAGTTAAAGATTTTTACTTAGAAAAATGAAGCATAATTTCAGTTTCTAATCAAAGCTATGTCACATGAAATACTAAATATCATAGGGACTAAAAAGCATAAGGAGTATAAGATTGTTTTCCCTAACTACACCTAATCTTGTGCAATAATTATAAATTAGCAATTTCAGGTAATTAACAGATTTATGATCATGAGTCACACTAGAATAGCTTATTCAACCTTAATAAAGGAGAGGATGTTTTACTAGGTAAGGACTATCATTAATTTCCTAAAGTTTAAGTAGTCATGTCCTATTTTTCTCACTTTTAAAACTACACATTACATCACAAGTTTCTGTGGTGGTGGTGGTGGTGGTGGTGGTTAGAAATTTAAGTCAAATATCTGCAGGATTATAAAATATTAACCTGGTCTCTGGTGAAACTCAGGGGCATAGTCAATCCTTGGTTTCTTTCTGCTGTTATGAATATCATAATCTTCTGGTCGACGCCTACACAAATTAGACATATTAGAAATTAAACCAAAAACTGCTGGGAGAAGAAATAGCAAAGTAAGAGTTTCTGACAGAAGTACAGAGGATTGCCCATTTTTTACTTTAACACCCAAATTTGTGATAAACAAATAATCTTAAAATGTCTAAATTTTAATTCCTCATATTACTATAAATCAATCTTTAAATGTATTGCTGGAAGCAGATATCTCTTCAATCCTCACGCTATGATGAGGCAGTTGGAAAGAGTACCCTGCTCAAAATACATAAATCACATTTTAGTACTCTAAACAAAAGTGAATGAACCAACCTCAAACTAAAATAAATATCCAGTTTAACAATCCATACACTTTCCCAAATAAAGTCCCCATTCAGGTGAAAAAGGGGGGGAAAAAAAAAAACTCTATCATCATTACACAATTGGTAACTTTAAAATCTATATATTTAAACTTACTAACGTCATTTTAGGATAAATCTCAACAAAATTAAGAATTTCTTAAATATTTTTCTTCTGCTTTGCACAAAATTATACTTTTTACATCATCATACAGAAAATTTGATACTTATAAAAAGTGACTTTACAGGAAATCTTTGATAATCTTAATTCTATAAAAAAAAGTCTGTATTTAATAACATTTTAAAATTAAAGGAATTTCTTCCAGAGACAATGTCTTAAAATAGAACTGGCAAGTAATGGGGCAGAGTTTTAACAGAGTTCATAAAAGAAGTCCAAAGTGTATGCTTCAGAAGGGGAAATTTGACTCTGCAGTGCTGCTCTTTACTAAGTCTTTCATAAATCTAAATGGTTAATGTAATACACTTAAAACACTTTGTTTTACTT
Source organism: Myotis nattereri (assembly GCF_964212035.1). NCBI lineage: Eukaryota > Metazoa > Chordata > Mammalia > Chiroptera > Vespertilionidae > Myotis > Myotis nattereri. Next base: position 188,082,574 of record NC_138075.1, read on the forward strand.
AGCATTTACAAAAGAGCTACACAAAATTTTTAAAAATCCAAGTTTTTTAGGTAATAAATATCTTTTTATCCTTAATGTCTAATAAACTCTATCAAAAACTCTGTCAAATAACCTGGCATCACTAGTTTTCCAGCTATTTCTGTGAATATTAACTGCTTTCATTAACTTTTGCAACATAAGTTCACGTAAACTGTAATTGCAATAACCCCAAGACCCACCCCCAACAGAATAACACAGTTGTATCTACAATAAATAAGACTAAGAAAATTAAAAGCTGGTTTAAAAAATAAACATACCGCTTTCTTGTAGTTTGGGAAGTGCATTTACGACCGGTATAAAACATGATAGTAACAGTTCATATAGTAGTCCAACTACTGACTTTAAGTTGTAAGCCACATACATATATGGAGGCCCTGGCAGGCTTGAGAGAAGGTGTAGTGGTGTAATAAGTATAGTTTGCAGTCCATTGCAAAACTGAGGTAAAAACTTCAGTTGTATGTACTGTATTGCACTGGAAACCTCTTAGTTTAAAACTTCAAAAGACATCTTGGTGTTCAGTCCTTTTAGGCCAAAAATAAGGGGGCTCTGCCAGGTTTCCTCCTACCTACTTGACAGTGTCCTTTTTAAGCTCAAAGAAATGGGGACTCTTGTTGGATTATCTGTACCTACCACAGGATGTTTCCATCAAAAGGAAACTTAACCAAAGATTTCATCTCATCAACCATACATCCAACAGTCTTTAGCAGAATATTTTAGATTAGCTGTATGCAAATCTATACAGGGGAAGGTGTTGGGTGGAAGGGCTTAAATCAGTCCTTTGCAAGACTTCTCCAATTCTGTAACAAGTTAAACCCCCTTTTCCTGGAAAATGATGTTTAGTTCATAAAGTAGTGATCAATAACCATGGCGATCCTCTAAAAAACACTTTAAGTCCACAGGTACTGCCAGCATCTGGAAAAGTTGTAAACAGACACAGCAACAGCCCTTCTTTTTGGTTTGTTGCCGGGTCTCCCAGGGCCACTTGATCCCCTTTGGAAAGGACCTATTGTTTTCAGAAGCTCAGCAAGATGTATGAATTCACTGGGTACATGTTAGAGAATATTTGGCAATGGGGATAACACATCACGGTGATAAAATTTGAGACAGTCCCAATAATGCTCCTCTTGAATATCAACATAACTTAAAATATTTTATCCTCTAAAATGAGGCGTCATCTTCTGAAAAAATATTAGTGATCCTTTATAAAAGTCCCATATCTCATAAGGCTTATCCAGAGACACACCTGCAAGAAAAGGCTTTTTACAAAATATTAACATTTTTTGCAAATAAAGACTTCCTCCTTTCTAGCCTGTTCTGAGCAACAAAGGCCTACCTCATTTCAATTTTATACATTGTATTATCAGAATGGTAACTAATCTAAACTGGTCATTACTCTTTAGCAAATAATTTTTTCTGTATAAGGAAAGATCCCCATTTTCCTCTTGAAAAATGACTGAGACCAAGGTGACCATGTGAAATCCTCAATGAAGCCACAAACTAGTCCATGCAGCTTGATTTGAGGATTTTCTCTTTCTTCTTTATCGCAGGACAAACTTGACGAATCACATTCCTCCATCATGTTATTCTGACACATGTGCCTACTATCAGTCCAAAGAACGTTTCTAACCTTCCCACATCCCGGACTGGTTCTCGACGGGATGGACGTCCTCTTGATCGGGGCTGAGAATGCATTCTTCTCTTGTGACGCATTTTATGAATGACCTGATACAAGTCAATACTTTCATCGGGGGGAAATAGAAGACAAAGCTGGGTTCCACATTCGAGTTCAATTTCCTAGAATAGGAAAGTAGTAAGTTACAAGATGAAAATAAAAGAAACTTCAATAAATTTGTATTTTCATGATGTACAAGAACAAAAACAGACTGTTTTGGAGGTTTCCTTCCCAAAGTTGGTGATCACATGGGATTCCAATAAACTTGAGAGGTTTAAATCTTTCAACAGTGTTTCATGTATTTAATAAAGGTAAAACGAAAAAGTGTAACATACCAAGGTCAACATACAAATGCAGTTGTGTAAAACTTTGAGACAATAGCCTTCTGCAAATTATTTCTTTGTATTAATACAGAAATATTAGGACAAACCCAACCATACAACTCAATACAGTGGAGGAAAAACATGTATGTTAGTGTGTGCTAACAACTTTGATAGTTATAAAGTACTAAGTGCCCTTAAATATATTAGATTAACTATGAAGGCATACTAACCAACGGGCTTTTAAAAGTTAAGTTTTATTTTCCAATGATCAACATTTTCACTTATAAGCAATGAAAACATTACTTCTGGTTCAAAATTACCTACAGAAACTATGAGGGTCAAAGGTTTGGGTTTATTTTAAATAACTGTACTTTTAATTTCATTAGCAGATTTGAAAATCTCAGTACATGTACTGATCTTTTTATAAAGCTTCCTTCCATTCAGAGAACATAAGCAAAGATGTTAACTGGTATTTCTAAAATGTATACTAGTACAAAGTTCAGAATATCAATAATAACATAATGATAAGCCATTTAAAATCAGGCTAATTCTCTCCAAAAACATTTCCTTGAATTGTATTATGAAAGTACCAAATAAGGCTTCTAACGTTATGGAGGTCTTATTACACAAGTCATAACCATAATAATCATAAACCCAAATAAGAACATTATCTCTTAATCCTGCTCCCAAATTCTTACAGAAATGGCTTAGAATGTCCTTCAATCTCAAAGAGGGTTAATTAAATGTATTTTTTAAAGAATCAATTCAAACAAACCTGTCCATCACGTCCAATCTTTACTGGTTTATGTTCATTCCAAGGATTGGTGAGATGAGCTGACTTAGTGAAGGGTAATTCACGCCTAAATACAAAGTAATAGTAATTATATTCTTTTGCAGAATCCTTTAAAGACCTTACACTACGTTCAGTAGTATATGTTACTCATGACTTCAATGTACTAAAAATTAGAGTCACTGAGACTGGCAGAGCTGATTTCCCCAGCAGGAAGAGTCCCTTTAGAGATGCACTCTCTCTACACTCTCCACTTTGAGTGTACTCAAAAACAGCTAAAAAATACTCTTCCGGGGAGAGGTCAATTGGGGGGGGGGGGGGGGGGAGATGGAGACATATGTAATACTTTAAACAATAAAGAAATTAAAAAAAAAAAAGAATATAGTGCTTAAGAACATGGGCTTGGAAACCAAGACAATTTGGTGTTTGCGTTCCAGCTCTCTCAACTTCTCTAAGCCCAGGTTTCATCATCTTATAAAGAATAATATTACCATCTACTTCATATTTAAGTAGTTTGCAAATGAAAGGACATATAAAATGTTTAGTATATTTCTTGATTCTGTGTCCTCAAAAAAACGGTATTTTTTATTAAATGATTAACAAAGAGCTGAATCTTAATCAGGTAGTTAATACAGAATCAAAATATGCCCTATCCTTGGTTCAGGGCTGCTTTCCCAGATTCAAGTAACCTCCCCCTTTAAATATGGCGATTATTACCCATCATCCATAGAATGCCTCGTAATATAAATGTTTACTTACAAATCTATAATTTGCATATATTAATTATGCCACTTATACTATAGTGCAGTATTCTATATAATTTTAAATTCTAACTCTTCTCTGAGCCATAGGGCAAAATGGTCTCACTAACTTAAAAAAGGTATGCTTTATTTTTGTAGTTCTTTATCAATATAGCACGGTGCTGAAAGCAAATACAATATCTAATGAATGCCTGTTAGTTGTCAAGGAGTAATAAAAAAAAATTAACAGCATTTGATACGGTTTTATTTATTCGTGCATAAAATAAGTAATTAAATAAATGCTTTAATTAAAAAACTAGTATATCTACAATGCAAATGAAACTGCTCAGCCAAAGAATATACATAGATAAATAAGGTCAAGAGCTGTTTTCATTCTCTTTTTTTCAATAGCTATCAAATAAATAAATAAGCACACACCATTATTCTATAAAAGAGCTGGTACAATAAATAGAATACAAAAGTTTTATTTTGTTTTTAATGTGATGGTCATATCTCTTCTGGAGAGAAAAATAATCAGAAAACTTCCAGGAAAAAGTAGCACAGGTATAAGCCTAAAAGGCAAATGAGTCAGAAAATGCCTTATGTAGAATGGTAAGGCAGGAAGGATTACGACATTTAAAGCAATGAAAAGGGCTTGGAGCAAAAACAAAATGGAGAAGAAAAAGCATAAACAAATAAGCTGGTCCACTGGACAAGCTATATAACCATTTATTTTAATCTTACATGAATATTCTTAAAGATAAATATTGAATGCTCAAATTTTATATACATTTTGAAACCTTAGAAAAAAACTGACATTTACAGGGAAATAGAAGTATACATAAAGTTATAGTGACAAGGTAGCTTGCTCTGTGGTGTGGTGATGTGAATGTATAAGGGAAGTGGGTGGTGAGGGATGAATATGCTCACTAGGTAGTACTAACAGATTAGGATTCTTAGTCTAATATACATCTTACATTACATATCAAGAGTGGTACAACTCATAGAAGTCAGCCTTGGACAATATTATGCAAATAAATTTCAGAACCTGTAAGAAATAGATTATGTTCTAGAAAAATCAAGTTTACTAAACTTGATCTCAGTAAAAATACAATAATTAAACAGACCAATATTCTTACACAAAATAATAAAAATTACCAAAGAAGTACCTAACACCCCCCCCCCCGCAAAAGTGGTACAAGAGTGCACAAAATCTTAGTAAGTGGAATAATTTGGGTTTGTACCTCTTCTTTTGCTAAACACATTTCAAACAAGTTAGTAAAACAGCCAATAAGTCAATGAAGAGGAATATGAAAATGAGGAATCCGAAAATAATCTACAAATAAATTAAGCCTACTTTCTAAAATTTAGAAACAAATTTGCTTATCAATAATCTGAAAATAAGCCAAAACCGGTTTGGCTCAGTGGATAGAGCGTTGGCCTGCGGACTGTAGGGTCTCAGGTTCGATTCCGGTCAAGGGCATGTACCTTGGTTGCGGGCACATCCCCAGTGGGAGATGTGCAGGAGGCAGCTGATCGATGTTTCTCTCTCATCGATGTTTCTAACTCTCTATCTCTCTCCCTTTCTCTCTGTAAAAAATCAATAAAATATATTTAAAAATAATCTGAAAATAAGGTCAACAGAACAAGTCACATTCAAAACAAAATTTGTTGAAGCCAATCTAAAACTGGAAGATTATTTTGCTCTTACTCCTTAAGAAAGCATCATCTCCAACTATTTCCAGTAACACCACTAATGTTTCTAATAATAAAAACATAGATTAAAAAGCTTGTCTTTAGGCTTTTACAATTTTATCCATCTAAAAAATAACTGTCTATCTCTGTAAGAAATAACTGGAACCTTGTTTTCCCTAGAAACTCTTTTTTTTTATATTTTATTGATTATAATTATAACTTAATTTCACTTTAATTCTAAAAATTATGAATTTATATTTAAAAACCCTGAATTTATATCATCTACACTCTTACCACCATGACATTATGGTCCAACATTATTTTTTTTTTCATGTGTTGTATTCTTTTCCATTTTGTATCATGGATAATTATCTCTGCATATTACATTTAAGTAACAAGTCGTAATTTACTTAACCAATTTCCTATGTGGGAGAATTTAGATTGCCTCTAATTTTTGCCTCTAGAAAGTAATGAAGAGTAAAGATGATATATTTTTATGCATACAGCTTTTTGCTACTCTATTAACAATCAACCTAATACACTATTTTCACTATATAATTGCCCTTGTATCTTCAAAGTTCCTCACTGTCCCATAGTAAAGGTTTAAATCCTTAAGCTGGCCACTTTACTCTTTATCTTTGCCTTTTGTTCTCTTTACTATCTGCTTCATAAAAAAGGCAGCTCTCTATGCCACCCACATACCCTCCCACCCCCACAGTTTCTGTTTTCATGTTCTTCCTTTTCTTCTTATTCTTATCCAATTCCACCATCCGCATCAAAATCCATCACCTAAGGCAACATGTAACTTATAGAAACATTAGCAGGGTCTTTTTCAGGTAACTTTTATTTAACTAAAATTAATTTTATAGATAATAGAGTTCACTTAAATAATTAGCTCTATATGTGTTTAAATAACTTTCTAGGTCCAACATGGAGGTGTCACATCACAAACTGAAACTTAGATTCACTTAGACAGTGTTTCTTAGTCCAAACAAGGCTGATCGTGTAGAAATAGCCAACCAGGTATTTCCTATTTGTCTCTTCCTTGTTCTTTATTCTATAAAAGATTTCTGCCTTCTCCATTTTGCAGTTCTCCAAAGGAGACTGTCCATTTCATGTAGTGTTAAAGTTTTGTTTGTACTAACTAAATTTACTTCTTTAACCATTTTTTAAACAATGTATGATCATTAAGTAAGGACATAATAGTGGCAATAACTCAGTGTTCAAAATAAATATTTTTGTTATAAACATATTTAGATCTTAATTATTCCAGTTTCCAAAAGATCACAACACCAACTTAGCATGGTTTGCTAAATTCCTTAAAAAACACAATCTATTTACAACTAAATTAGCCACCTCTAAAACATCAGCAAAGTCAAGGTGAATTTTCCCATTCCACAGTAAATAAATAACATGTTAAATTAACATTACATAGATATATGCCAGATAACATCCCAACTAATTGTCTAATTCATGATAAATTTACTGCTATATTACTAATAGAGAACAAAGTACATAAAACTCGACTAAACAAACCTTTGCACTTTGCATCCTGTAATAGATTATAAAGGTAGTAAACAAGACAAGCTAATCATAGTGATGTTGTTCAATTTTATGATCCAAACCAGTCTAGAAATAAGACCTCCCCCAAACAAAAAACAAGAGAGAAAAATAAATTAAAACTAAACCACCATGGAGTTTAACATTCCCAACTGGTAACCCATTCATTCAAAACAAAGGCAACTCTAATTCTTACTTACCTGCAAATCCAGTCAATTTTAAAGACACCTCCCAACATCTTAGCATTCATTCCTGCTGGAAGCACCCAATGTATAGGAGATCCTCCATGATGTGATTCTGAAGAAAGTCTTGCAAATCCTAAGGGAATTAAATCACAACATAATATGAAAATGCTAATACAGGATAATCGATGTTTTTGTATGTCCAAATTATTTTTATTCTTTACCTTGAAATTTTCCACTCTCTCTGACAGAAAATATTAAAATAACACTCCTTGAAGATCTGAATGCAGCATTTAATTTCTTCTCATTTACTGGCAGCGTGGACCATACACCCTATATGAATGATGTAACAAAATCATATAGATTGTAATTAATGTAAATCTTTCATACTTCCAGTTATATTTATAAAAAATGAAACTACTAATATTATTGTACTTTAATTCATGTAAGCTATAATGAAGAAAGGTCTTATTTATCAGTTGTCAAAATAATGTAATATGTTTTTAATTCAGGAAAAATACAGAGAAAATTACCAACCTTTGCAAAATCATTAAAACAATTAGAGAAACACATGTGGGAGGGGGGTATTCAAATCTTATGGACTAGAATTCTATGTAATAAAAATAATTCCCTACAAGTATTTTAATATCATAGCCATTTACTGTAGTAAAAACATGTTGTTTAAAGGTGAATCACAACACATACATTTTTTTGTTTTGAAAAACTGACAAAATAATTAAAAATTATTGTGAATCCGTAAGTGAAGAATTCCTGTCAAGTTTCTAGCATTTATAAGTTTTTCTACCTAAGTTCAAAGTTTTATGTATCAATAGATTTACTGAAGAGGCCTGTGTTCTTTACATAGAGCCAGAACATAATTAATTTTCTAAGCATTTGCAGCAATTCTGTTATGAATGATTAAGAGAATGATAAGGTCAGGCAACAGCTCTAATTCAGTTTAATCTGCTCAGACAAACTAAAACTCATTCACACTAAATGCTTAATTCTGCCTAAATCCACTCCTCCACTCCTTGGGTGGACCTTTAAACTAACTCTTCCCTTTTCTTCTAAATCCAGTGACCTTACTTCTAAAAACAAAAGAAGCTCTCCATATAGAAATGAATTTTTTTAAAGATCTCAAGATTTAAAACAAGCATCAATATAAATCAAAAACTGGTTAATTAAAGAAACCTTTAAAAAGTGTTAGTACAAATAAATTAGCAATTGAATATAGAAACACAAAAATCAACAGAAACACATCTTTTATAGTATAAGGTATAATACATATACATACATATTGTTTAATATGAATATCTGGCTTCTAAAATCATAAGATTATTTTAAGTCTAAAAGATTAAAAGGAAACTCAGATTACTATTAGACTGCCTAACCAAGTACAAAGCAGACCCTAAGTGGCATTGCTCTGGACTTGAAAGCTTTTATGAAAAATGACAGTATCTTATGCTAATAATTAGACCTTCCCATTTAAAATTTTCAAGATTAGGATAATTTCAACAGAACTGACGCTAATACCTTAGCTTTGGCAAGAGATACATTCTCATGGTTGTTACTCTTTATGAGAAAAAATCTTGCATCTTGTAGGACATATTTGAGTTTACTTGTTTGATCTAGGGGGAAAAAAAAAAGAAATCCAAATTGATTAATGAGAGGTCATTATCACACAAAGGGGTGTAACTAACTGAAATTAGCCCCCCACAACCCAGATAAAATTTAAAAATTCAGAGTCACCCATTCAACCTATAAAGCTAAGCCACAAGGCATAATAAAGCAAAGCTAAGAAAAGAACCAGCATTTGGCAAAAAGGTAAACCTAATCCAGTGATGTTCCGATATATCAGATCCATATTTAAGTATGATAATGGCTACAAATTTTATAGATTTCTTTCATCAGATTATTCTTTTAAAGATTAGTAGTAGACTATTATGCTATTAAAAAATATATACCATCCATTGTGCCCCCAAAACTGTAACATATCCTAATATGTTTACTATTGTTCTAAAAGACATAGAGTAAATGAACATGGAGCTCTATGTAAGACATTATTTTTTCATTAATATATCAGAACATTACTACATTAAAACCAACTATCAATGAAGAACCAATAAGGCAAAATAATGGCTTTATGCAGCATGCAATGAAAACAATTTCAAATTTAAATGATACCTTTTCGGACAGCACGAACGGAAGATGATAATTTCTCATGCTTCTTTTCTGAACCTGTATTTAGCCAAAGTACATTTGTTCAGATTGAGCTTTAATAGAGATAAGACAAAATTTCTACAGTCTTGTCACATAAAGTTCCCATTTAAGACAAATTATTCTTTCTGGAGCACCCACATACACACAAAAAAATACTTCTCAATGTGTACGAGTGTTTTGCTTTTTTGGGTTGTTTCGATTTTTTAAAAAATATGTATATTTGAACAGTTTCCCACTCAGAAAACTAGTCACTGAATCATCATCTTCCAAGAAAAAAAAAAAGTGAAATTCCACTTAAGCAGTAACAGAACAGGATTAAAATAATAAGAAAAAGCTTAGTTTTCTCTAGAATTATTACATTGAACATGCCACCAACAAGTTCACACTGAACTACAGCCTCCACACACTTTCTACAGCAGATTACATTAGAATCAATCAGATATGATTGCAAAAAAGGGTAAAATGAGAATACCTGCATATGACTCTGATGCAGAGCTTCCACTTCTATCAAAAACAATTGGAGAGATACCTCGAGCTCTCTTTCTTTCTTTCTTTTTCTCATCTAAAAAGAATTCAAACAAGATTTTTTAAAACATTACAACACAGGGATTGGTAGTATCGTTGTGTTTTTGTGTAATGCCTAAATATTAATCATTGCTAATCTCTCTCCTGACAACCCTATTACCTCAGAATGAGGCGTTTCATTTCAAAGATACTATTCAAAAACTAAGGACACTTTGTTGTTTCTCCCACCAATTCCAATTAAAAAAAAATCCTATATAATAAAAGCCTAATATGCAAATCAACCAAAAGGTGGAATGACCAGTGGAATGATCAGTCACTATGATGCCCACTGACCACCAGGGGGCAGACGCTCAATGCAGAAGCTTCCCCCAGCCCACAGACCTTAGGCCAGCCAAGGCAAGTGCCAAAGGGGGCCCCGGGTTATCTCACCAGTCGCCCTGCAGAGGGAGGCAACCAGCGGTGGTGGCTGGGGGTGGGGCCAGCAGTGAGCAGGTGGCGGTGGAGGGGTGGGGCCAGCTGGCAAGCAGGCCAGCGCCACCCCCGATCACCCTGCCAGTCGCCTCCTGCAAAGGGAGGCAACTGGCGGTGGCAGCAGCGACAGTGAGGTGACTGGGAGGCAGGGCCGGCGAGCAGGCAGTGCCATGCTGCCCAAGGTGGGTTCCAGCAGGGGCCCCCCGATCGCCCTACTGGTGGCCCCACAGATCAGCCCTGACCACCAGCCAGGCCTAGGGACCCTACCCGTGCATGAATTTCATGCACTGGGCCTCTAGTATGCCCATAATTGTGAACCACTTAGCCTATATATAAAGGTAGTCTCAAAGTTTTTCAACAGGGGGTGGAAAATCTGCAAAGCAAACTCAACTTTTCTTTCAATAAAATTTACTGTGTTCTGTTCTATGTATCAGGTTCCACTGTTCTAGGTCCTCTTTTTTTAAAGTATACTATCAGGCTTCATCACAATTCCAACTCATTCTATCTTAGATGACTAATGAACTCCAGACCCAAAGCTATAAAACAAAACAGAAATATAATCATCAGTGATCTTGTATACAATCTCCTATTATATGACTATTTGGGGCCCAGATTCGTGCACTGGGAGTGGGTCCCTCAGCCCGGCCTGCACCCTCTCCAATCTGGGAGTTTCTGTCTGTCTTTGCAATCATATGAGCGAAGTGTCTGAGACTCCCAACCCAGTTTGGTTTGTTGCTTACAGAATAATAGAGGCATTTTTTTTTCCTTTGCTTCACTGGTGGGGATTTCCTGGAAGTTTTAGGATATCTTCCCTTTAGTTTTTCCTAGACACTCTGATTTTACTTATGTCTCTCACCTTTGCTTTCCCTCCATCCCCCAAAGCAACAGTAACTTGATCCGGGCTCACTTTGCTCTAGTGTCTAGGGCAGTGGTTGGCAAACTGCAGCTCGCAAGCCACATGCGGCTCTTTGACCCCTTGAGTGTGGCTCTTCCACAAAATACCATGTGCGGGCGCACACGTACAGTGCAATTGAAACTTCATGGCCCATGCACAGCAGTATTTTGTGGAAGAGCCACACTCAAGGGGCCAAAGAGCCGCATATGGCGTGCGAGCCGCAGTTTGCCGACCACTGGTCTAGGAGATCCGTCTACCGCCAGAACTACAATTCCCAGCATTCCTGGTGCTCTCCGCGCTCTAAGCTTCCACTTCAGGTCCTGGGGCTGCCACCTGAACTACTATTCCTAGAATTCCTGGTGCCCCCCCCCACCCCCCCCCGCACTCTTGGTTTTCCTTCCTGCTCTGTCTCCATCCCACAGCCTCCCACTCTGCCAAGTCCTCCAAGCCGCCAGCTCTCCCTCTCTGCTCTCCATCTGGCGCTTGGGGAGCCAAGTTCCCAAGCCACTCCACTCTCTGCCAGGCTCTCCTGCTCTGCTCTCCATCCAGCAGCTTGGGGGAGTGACCGAGGGAGCCACGTCCCCCCAAGCTGCTGGCTCTCCTGCTCTGCTCTCTGCCTGGCGCCTGTGTATGCAAATTAACCCTCCATCTTTGTTGGGTTAATTTGAATACTTACTCCTGATTGGCTGGTGAGTGTAGCGGAGGGATGGTCAATTTACATGTTTCTCTTTTATTATATAGGATAGAGTATTTTAAAGCTTTAAATAAATTACCTCCCTTAATCCTCCCAACAAGCTCCTGCAATACACAATGCCATTATTCTCACTAACAGAAAAGGAAACTTCAATTTAGAGGGGTGGTTAAGATAACCTGGCCAGTGTCCCACAGTTACTGAGCAGTAGAAACTAGTTTCAAATGTATGTCCTGTAACTTAGAAGTACAAACCCTAAACTCTATTCTTATTGAGCCAATTTTCAATTTTTCAGAAAGAAATTTTACTCCTATTTTTTAAAAGGGATTCTAGGTTTAGTATGGAAAACTCCCAAGACATCCTAAGTTCCTTTTAGTTTAAGCATCTTTCCCTTTGTAATTTACTAATAACTACTTCTCCAAATAGATGTAACAAGAAGCTTGAAAATGACACTGATTTTCCTCATTTAGAGCTGAAAGGGAGAGCAAAGCAGCACATAATCGAACAATTACAAAGCTAAGCCAAGACTATTTATAGCCAGCAAGCATGGGGACAAAATGATTATTTCAAATAACAAGCTATAGAGAAATGAATTTATTTCCAGGCTTGCTGGCTTTGAATACTACCTAACTTTGTGAATAGATTGAATCTTTTAGTATACAATGACCGAGAATGTGCGTGCACATGCAAAATTATCTTTCTAAAGCATTTCTGTTTCATTACCGACTACACATTCCTATATAGTGTCTTGCATATAGTAGGCAACTATTCACTGAATGAATAAATAAGACATCCACATGAAACTAAAAAACTAAAACCTCCTTAAAATATTTTTACATCATTTCTTTCAAAAATCCTAGCATGTTTCTTTTCATTTTTCCTCTGAGTAGTATGTAGGCATCTAACCATTATGAACTGTTCACTAAGGATGATATATATATGGTTATTTAAAAGCAATACTTTATAGAGGTCAAATATACGGTGATGGAAGGCGACTTAGTCTTTGGGTGGTGAGTATATTGATGCTGTATTATAAAGTTGTACACCTGAAATGTCTACAATGTAATTAACGTTACCCCGTAAATTTAACTAAAAAACTCTTTATGGTTCAAAGAACTAAAAGAATCTCTCACAAAGATAATGCAGAAAAAAAAAATAGGAGCACAAATAAAATCCTGTCCAACTGTTTTTATGTAATGTTAAATCTACCATTACCATGAGAAATCTCTAAGCGTTCTTCATCATTTTTTGTATAAATAACTCCACTGCTCTTAAGTTTATGATCTCCTCTCCCATCTATTATTCTCAGGTCATAAGAACAGTAAGTCATCTAAAAAACAAAACAAAAACTTTTAGCCCTAGCCGGTTTGGCTAAGTGGATAAACCATCAATCAGCCTGTGGACTTAAGGATCCCGGGTTTGATTCCAGTCAAGGGCACATGCCTGGGTTGCAGACTTGATCCCCAGTAGGGGGCATGCAGGAGGCAGCCGATCAATGATTCTCATCATTGATGTTTCTCTCTTTCTCTCTCTCCCCCACCCACTTCCTTTCTGAAATCAATATAAAAAAAAAAAAAAAAAAAACTTTTAGTGCCCTAGCAGGTTTGGCTCACTCAATAGAGCGTCAGCCTGCGACTGAAGGGTGCCGGGTTCCAATTCTGGTCAAGGGCACATGCCCAGGGTGCAGGCTCAATCCCCAGTAGGGGGTGTGCAGAAGGCAGCTGATCAATGATTCTCTCTCATCACTGATTCTCTCTCTCTCTCCCCCTTCCTCTCTGAAATCAAAAAAATATTAAAAAAAAAAACACTTTTAAAACTATCAAAGTGTGTCACTTTTATAAAAAAGTTACAAAAAAAATAAGGTAAAATAAATTGAAATCTAAAAGCTCATGGAACAAAAACAAACAAAAAACCTCATGGCACAGAAACTAAACTGTAATCCCTTGTATTTAAAAAATGACATCTTCTAATCAAAAAGCCCTAAATCTACCTCATTAATCCTTTTGCACATTATAAAGAGAAACTACTCCATGATAAATACTAAGTATATTCTAAATACAGTCCTTAAAACATGTTCCACATAAGGGATCTTTGAAGGAAAATTTGCAAATTATCCTTCAATAGTAAAAGTAAATAGTTCCAGGTATCTCTCATATATAGATAGACAGAAAAATATATCTTCTAGTAAGTTTGAAATCAAGGTTTTATAAAACTACTGGATATCATTCTATTTGAAATACCTCCTCTACAAAAATATAAAGTATTATTAAGTACCTTGCTACAGTATCAGCATCATTTAGAATAGTGGTTCTCAACCTGGGTGTCGAACGACCCTTTCACAGGGGTCACCTAAGACCATCGGAAAACACATATATAATTACATATTGTTTTTGTGATTGTCGGAGACCGGGTGTAAGCTGACATGGTCCTTGCACCTGAAGGGGCTAGCAAGGCTGGGATCCTTACCCAGTTTTCACAGACTTGTTTGGATGGCAGTTATCAGTAGAATGAGAGCAACCTTTGTAGAATGAGAACAGCCTTTCATGGCTTACCAAGAAGTCTGTAACTATTTACTGAGATTTGCTGTACCGAGAATTTGTCCTTCTGCTCTGTCCCTCCCTTAGAGATTAAGAGGAACAAAGAATACATTCCTCTTGACAGACCTATTCAGTGTCTTGTGTATAAAAAGCATTGTGTGGTTAATAAACTTGCTGCAGTTCCTCAATTGAGCTGCAGTCCTCCCGACCCCGCTCTCCGGTCTTTCTTTCTTTTCTCAATTCCCACCTCCCTACCTCAGCCCGGCTCAACCTGTCAGGCTGGCCCTGACAATTAATCACTATGCTTTAATTATGTTCAATTTGATAAAAATGAAAATACATCCTGCATATCAGATATTTACATTACGATTCATAACAGTAGCAAAATTAAAGTTATGAAGTAGCAACAAAAATAATTTTATGGTTGGGGGTCACCACAACATGAGGACTGTATTAAAGGGTCGCGGCATTAGGAAGGTTAAGAACCACTGCCCCAAGGGCTCCCGGACTGTGGGAGGGCGCAGGCCAGGCTGAGGGATCCCCAATTCCCCATCCCCCCCCCCCCCGCTGCACAAATTTCATGCACCAGGCCTCTAGTAAATTATAAAAGGTATATTCCATCAGTTTTCAAAAACTTTTTTATATCAAACCCACCTACTCATCTATTCAATTTAACTAACTCCTTTCAAAAACCTATTTAAACTCCTAAACTTAAAACTCTAGTGAGCAAAAGGTTGAAAGCACTGGAATAGGTGGATACAGGGTGGAAGGAGTCAATGGGGAGAAAAAAAAGGTTGAAAGTACTTCAGTTTTCAATCACTGGAAAGTAGCTGGCCATTTGCTCTATCATCTATTCTAACAAAAATATGATTTACTAACAATATACCACTAAGGTAGTAGAATTCTATAACAATAAATATGTAACTGTCCTATATATCAAAATAATAAAATTATTCTTGTATTTCAATGTTTAGTACATTTTGTTTATGTAGCAGTGCTGGCAGCATCTTTAAATAAGACAGATGTGAAAGCATAATCTTCATATAGTGGCCAAAGCTCTTTAAGTACCATGACCTCTCTTTGCTGAACTCTCTGAATATCTCCCCCAAAGCACTTAACACTGCTACATTTACATTGCATGGATCAAATAAGGATACAGTGGAAGGACTTGCAGTAATAAAGGAATGACCCAAGATGGCTCTAACCCAATCTCTCCACAAGAATTTTACACCCAGCCCTTTGGAGATCTTGCACCAGTCAGTCAACACAGATACAGAATTGAAAGAAAAGCTTGTGCTCCCAAAAGAAAGAGAATTGTTTCCATTTCTATTGCCACATGATGAAAATCTAAAGGCATTTAACATGGAAACATTATAATACCTAATGCACAGGTGCCATATGAAAACACTCAAGTACATCAATGTTTAAATAACATTAAGACCTAAAATACATTTCCGAGAAAGAATCACACTTATGATCATCATTTATAATATAATACAATCAAGCTGGGAAATGCCTTTACAAAGGTATGTACAACTTATGCAAATGTATTTATAATACTCAAAAAGCTTATAACTAACTATAAAAAAATCACAAGATAGTCTTGCTAACATCCTCCATCTCCTCAAATATCATACAGTTCAACTGAAACATGTTCAAGAATAAAACCAATCAGGTCAAATTTTTTTTTTTTTTTATAAAAAGGAGGACAAGCCCTGACCAGTTTGGCTCAGTGGATAGAACATCGGCCTGCAGACTGAAGGGTCCCAGGTTCAATTCCGAACAAGGGCATGTGCCTTGGTTGCGGGCACATCCCCCAGTAAGAGGTGTGCAGGAGGCAGCTGGTTGATGTTTCTCTCTCATCGATGTTTCTAACTCTCTGTCCCTCTCCCTTCCTCTCTGTAAAAAAATCAATAAAATATATATTTTTTTAAAAAGGGACAAACTTTTGTATACAAATAGTACCTGATCCATCTGTGCCTGAACCAGATCTGACAGACCCATCTGTGAAGGAAACGGATTCAGAATCAGAGTCGCTAGCTTCACTTCGAGTGTCATAATCATTTCCCTCTTCTTTCTGATCTCTCTCATCCTGTTCATATTCTTCTTCCTCTTCCTCCTCCTCCTCTTCTTCTTCTTCCTCCTCCTCCTCTCCATCTTCATCCACCTCTTCATCTTCCTCTGCATCTTCTTCTACCTCTTCATCCTCCTCCACATCTTCCACTCCTTCCTCCTCATTCTCAGTGTTGTTGCCTTGCTCATCAGAAGAACCACTGCTGCCAGTCTCATGATCAGAGCCATATTCTTCAGAGTTCACCTCTTCCTTAGAAGACTGGCTGGATCTGCTTGCACGCCTATCCACTTCAAGCCCAATTCTCTGATGTTTAAAGAAAAAGGAAATCAGCAGTCATATCACAGACAAGGTCAGAGTGAATAAATAGTTCTAAAGCCTCAAAAAGAATTTTGTTTTATATCTAAAATAATATTTACTACCTCAGAACCATCTGGTGTAGGGGATTTGGTCCTCCTTTCAGGATCCCTTTTCCGGAGACCAGGTTTTTCTGGTTGACTCTTATAAGGTTCTCTGGAGGCACTGCTTGATAAACGAATCTTCCGATCAGCTTCTAGACGTTTGTTTCTTTCAGACCTTTGATATTCCTCATTTTTATAATCCGTAACTGACTTTCCCTTTGTACTAACTATTCTTTTGTTATTGCTAACTGATGAGCTCAGTGGCTTAGAAATCAATTGTCTTGAATGAACAGAGGGCTTTTGTCGTTTTACGTCAGTAGATTCCATTCTGTCACTTTTTCTTTTTGATCCTTAAAAACACAATTTAAAAGGATATACAGAGAAGTGTTTAAGTATTCCATTTATTTCACCAAAGATTAACAAATACTAAATATCAGAGAGGAAAAAAGCCTCACTTAAAACTTCTTTTGAAATAATTTTATTCCAAAGTTAATCATAAAGAAAATATAGCTTTCAAACCTTGGAATAAATTCATTTATTTGGGATATTTCACACATTTGAAGGGGGGAAAAACACATTACTCCTATTCATGTGGAATTAGGTACCTCAGTTTATGATTTTGCTTTAGGTATTAATGCCTCAAATTAAGTACAAAAGCAAAGTCACTTTCTTAAGAAATTAAATCTCTATATACACTTATTTTAACAAAAATAATAGAAATCTTACCCTTTTTCTCGTTTTTATCTTGTTCACTCTCTGGATTATACAGTTCATCATCCTGTTCTGGTACTTCTGTCAAAATATCATCTAAAACATTAAGTTCTCCATCTGAAAACAAGAAAATCAAAATAAGGAAAATCATTATCACTAAAGCATTTATTTTCAAGTATTTACTATGTTGAGGCTACAGAAGTACAGGAACATAACCTCAAGAACTTATTTCAGGATGAAGACATAAGAATAATTCCTATAAAATCATACGAAGTAAAAGATATGACAGAACCTTATTCTACAAAGCCAGGAGTATATACTCCATAGAGTATAAAACAGCCGTGGGCAAACTACGGCCCGCGTTTGAAATTAATAAAACTAAAAAAAAAAAAAAAAAAGACTGTACCCTTCTATGTAATGATGTTTACTTTGAATTTATATTAGTTCACACAAACACTCCATCCATGCATTTGTTCCGGCCCTCCAGTCCAGTTTAAGAACCCATTGTGGCCCTCGAGTCAAAAAGTTTGCCCACCCGTGGTATAAAAGCATATACTGGAGTATAAAAAGCAAATGTCAGAACTTTTATATTTGTATTTCATCCTTTAATTTATAAATTGTGTAACTGCTTAAAATGCGCACAAATTAGCATGGAAATACATGTGTATAACTTATAAACATGCATTTATCAAGGATTGGGTACTCCCTGCTAGGTACTTATTGACTACCAAGAGAAAAGCTGGCCAAGTCCAGCATAATCAAGTAATCAAAGTTAATATCATCAATAATGGGTGGTCAAAGCAACATCATGGACCTCCTGGTATGGGGCACTGAGAATAGAACAATTCTGTCACAGTCCTATGAAAAATGCAAAATTTAAACCCATGCATGAGGAAACATCAAACAAACCCAAAAAATGTTAATGTCATGAAAACAAAGTACTCCAGATTAGAGGAGACTAAAGTGACAATACAGCACTTGATTTAAAACGTAAGTGGGAAAACTAATAAATTCTAAATAAGGTCTGTAAATTATAGCATCAATGTTAATTTCCTGATTTTGACAGTACACATCCTACAGTTCAGTAAAAGTCAGTCCTAATTTTTAGGAAATACATACTTAAGATTTTAGGGACAAAGCAGCATCACATTTTCAATTGACAATTTAGAAAAAAGGTGTGTCTGTATAGAAAGAGAATGTGTAAGAGCAAGAGGGAATATGAACTAGAAAGGTAAATGTGGTAAAATGTTAACATTTGTGGAATATGGCTGAAAAGTACAAGAAAATTATCTGTACTATTCTTATAGCTATTATCTGAAATAATGTTAAAATAAAGTTGCAAGAACAAAATTACTGATGTGCTACACAATCAAAAACGTTTGAGGCTACTGGTATAGACTATAAAAAGTGTAGCTCAGACCAAGTGGCATGGCTCAGTGGTTGAGCACTGACCTATGAACCAAGAGATCATGGTCCGATTCCTGGTCAGGGCACACATATTTGGGATACAGGCTCAATCCCCTGTAGGGGGGCTTGCAGTAGGCAACAATTCAATGATTCTCACTCATCACTGATGTTTCTGTCTCCCTCTCCCTTCCTCTCTGAAATCAATAAAAATATATATATTTTTAAAGTGTACCTTGTTCAGACAAGGAAACTGCTGCTATAACTGACATACTATTCAGTGATCATGAAAACATATAATTTGGTTTTGTCACCCCATTCCCACCCTCACTCTGTCCAGTAGGACAAAGTAAATCTTAGAAATACATGCTAATATTTACTGCTTTAAACTAATTTTTTGTAATGGACTTATTTCAGTATCAAAAATACTTTTCAGATTTAAGATCTCGCAAAGAGAAGTAAAAAGTCATGCAAACTAATGAGATAGAACAATTATATTTGTGGCTACAGTCAAAAAGCGAAGTCCCTCATATAGCAAGGGTTAACTTGATTGAGGCTATAAGCAGGTTAGATAGGATTCAAATTTCCCCAAGGGGTGACAGAAATGAGTGACTGAAGAGAAATAAAAGAGGTAATATAAACGTGAAAATGGAAAAAAGCAAGGCTAGGTAGGATACAGAATAACACTGGAGTTAGACTTAGTTCCTATTTAAAAACATCTGAAAATTGCATATGCCTGAAATGGTACAGCAACTGTTTTTTTTTTTGGTGATAAAATGTTTATCTGTACTTTATCATTTTTCTAAAATGAATATATACTACATGGACTTTTAAATGTTTAACTTATCCTTTTAAATCAAAATATGCTAACCAAAAGGGTTCCTCTCACTTTCTGGATTCATTGTTTTCACTAGAAGAAAATTAATTCCCTCAAGACCTAAATGGTAGCAAACATAACTTTAGACTTTGTACTATAAATAAAAAACATATAATTTGATAGAAAAGTCCAAGTTTGGCAGATATTTAATAATTCTTGGGTAAAAGCTCTCTAGTCGGTATAAAAATAAAAAGGTGGGTCCCAACAAATCCTGACATAATATATTTGTAGAAACAAATTTAAAACTACTACAACAAAATAAGCAAGTAAATAGTTCTACTTCTTTTCATGAAATCACTAGTTCTTAATTAGAAATATCAACCCAAAAGCTTGAACCTTCAAATAAAATCATACACTTTATATATGTCAAATCTAGTATAATGAAAAAAACTATGTAGTTTCATTTAAATCAACTTAAATTTCAGATATGACTAACTCATGGCTTCTGTATTATCAAAGTGAATTTTTTTTTAAAAAGATGTAACAAATAACAAGTAAAATTCTGAGATTAGTTTCAGTTTTAGAAAGCACCTACACATTCTTAAAATAACAAATATTAACCAATCCTTGCTTTTTTTAACACTTTATAACCTTCATGTATTATCATATTTACATATCATATGAAACACATAAGGTATGTTTTATCTTCTATTCTTTTGCAAGTTGACCAAATTTATTTGTCTAGAAAAGACAGATATGAGTCTAGAGTTCAGGCTTTCTAAATCCAGGATTAAATTAGATGGGGAACATTAAAAAGACCTTTAAACAAAGTATAAGGACAACAAAAATGCAAATTATGAAAAGGTAGCATGCACTAGATTAGTTTCAAATTAGTGTACCAGAGAGCTCTGTATTACCAACATTACAGCATCTAAAATTTACTTTAACATCAACTATAGCATCTTCACATAATGGTCCTCACATTTTTATCTGTATTATAGTCCATTGTAATAAGCTAACGTTTTATTACAATATTGGCAAACTAAAACCTGTAGAACAAGTTCAGCCCATGGCTACTATCTGGCCCTGATATAAATGACCACATTTTAAAAAAAGTGTTTTAAAACTGATTTTTAAGGAGGAAGGGAGCGAAACATCAATGTTGAGAGCAGAACATGGATCCACTGCCTGCACACTCCTCCCGGAGATAGAGCCTGCAACCCCAGCATGTGCAGTGACTAGGGAACCAGCAACCTTTCAGTGTACAGGGCAACGCCCCACCAACTGAGCCCCACCAGCCAGGGCTAAATGACCATGTATTTTTTAAATACATGTTTTTATTGACTTTTAGAGAGAGAACAGGGAGAAGGATACAGAGGCAGAAACCTCGATGAGAAACATCTTCAATCGGCTGCCTTCTGAATGCCCCTTACGGGGGATCAAGAATGAAACCCAGGCATGTGCCCTGACTGGGAATCAAACCAGTGACCTGTAGGTTCATGGGTTGACACTTAACCATTATCCACACAGGCAGGGTTAAATGGCCATATTTTAAGTTGCTTTTCTCTATCACTGAAGCCATTTATTTACTGAAATATGACACACAGGGGAAAGAGACTTGGAATTAAGAAAATCCAGGTTATCATGTAAGAGCTAGATCTCCTTGGGAAAATCCCAGGCTGCGCTCCAGTTTCTTCACCTCTGATAAGAGGCATTTAGGATAAAAATATCAGTTTGGGGAAGAACAGGAGGGCAATTATTTGAATCTCCTGATGAGTTTTTCAACCTGTAAGCCCTTTCCTATTGCTACCAGATTCTAATAAAGCTTACCTGCTACAAACTGTTAATAACAAGGGTAATATAGGATATACAAAACCTAGTCCAAAACACAAAACCAATTTTTTTCCAATAAAGCAAATATATACCTGTTCTGGTTATCTACTGATGTATATATAACATGCCACCACAAAACTTGGTGTTTTAAAACAATACAATAATTTATTATTGCTATAGTTCTGGAGTTCAACCGAGGTAGGTCTCCCTCCCATATGCCTGCAGGTAGTGTCCAGGCTGGAATCATCCCAAGACTTGCTCATTCACATGTCTGGCTGGCACCTAGGCTGGGAAGACTCAAAATAGCTGGGGTTTCTAGGGCATTTTTTTCTGTGGTCACTCTCCCCCATGACAGCTTCAGGGAATATACATATGTGTGTGTACACGTAACTGCCTGTTGATATTTATATGTACTTGCCTGAATGAGTGTGTGTGTACATATATAATTCAAACCATGAAACTTAGCTTTGGACATCAATAGCAAATTTCACATAACTAGTCAGTTTTTAATGAATTCCAACCTGCAATGATTTACAACCACACAATTACTGTACACCAGGAACTTGATGAACAAGACATACTCGCGGCCTTCATGGAGCTTCCAGTTTGATAATGTAAGAAAACATGTTACTTGTGAAAGTGGTAATTCATTATCCATTATCTCTATTCTTTAGAGAGAGCGTTATAAGAACTTAAGAAATAAAATGTATACAAGATGTTTATAGTATAAAAGATGTGTAC
Organism: Myotis nattereri; assembly: GCF_964212035.1. Taxonomy (NCBI): domain Eukaryota; kingdom Metazoa; phylum Chordata; class Mammalia; order Chiroptera; family Vespertilionidae; genus Myotis; species Myotis nattereri. The sequence goes on from NC_138075.1 coordinate 188,104,892, forward strand.
TTCCTCATATAGAAAAACATCATTTAACGTTAGTTAACACTACCAACATTCCACCTTCTTTTAAATATACTTTTTGGACAAATAATCACAAGAATCAGAAGGAACTGGCAACTTGTCCAGTTATATAGGTTTCAGCTTCTAAGTATGGGTATTTATACGTAGAAGCATTATAGACTTAATATCTATTACACAGCCGATGTGCAAAGCTTAATAATCAAAGGACTCTATGACCAAAAATCTTTAACTGTTCTGTGATTAATAGCAAATTTCTGCAATTTAAACCTGTTTCTTATCAAAATCTTACACCATTTATGGAATCATTTAGAAGGGACCTAAGGTTTGTGGCGTGTCTAAGATTATTACAAGGCTTATCTCTATTATTTCCCAACATTTCATATAAGATAACAGACAATAGGTACTCAGTTTCCCACTTTTTCTTGTTCAAGTATGAGAAGGAAAAGTCAAGTATTGATTCTAATTCTGGCTATTATACTAGCTGTGTAACAATGATCAAGTAATTGAGACACCCTGCGCCTCAGTTTCCTTATTTGCAAAATGGGTTATTCCAGAAATCTTCCCATTCCAAAATATGCAATTCCAGTAGATTTGTATTTGCTAGCTTTTCCAGTAAACTCTAGATACTCATCTTCGATGTAAACTATAATGATGAGCACTTATAGCAGAAGTTTTAAAACAGGCAAATTCAATTATGGACATTAAGTTTTACAAAAACTTCACAAATGTGAGTACTTTCAAAAGTTGGACAATTTATCCTAAGTGCTGCTAACAGGTAGCACAACTACTTCCCAATTATAGTTACAAAGTTCATGTGTTTAGACTCCATTTTCATCAGTAAATGCATCTCCAAAACAAAAATATTTAAAACATCACCCACTTTTCTTCCTCAATGTACATTACTGTATCAACTCTATTACTGATTTACAACCATGTTTCAACAGATAATTAATTCTTGGCAGTACTGACTTTTACTCATTTTGTACTTGGTTCATCTCACCCACCGCAACCCCCCTGCGCTCCCACACAGCTCACAGATTACCCTGACACAAATGTTGACTGAATTATTGATTAAAATCCTTTAATAACTGACTTGACTGCTAATTAAAAGCAGTTTCCTTTATTCACTAACACCATGCAATCCTATATTCACAAACTTTCCAGGTGTCTCAAAAAAGTAGGGATGGGGATTTTTTTTTGGCCAGGATTCAATTAAGGAAGGAAAATTAAATTACTATGTCCTAATCACTCAACTGCTTTAGGAAAGGAACAATACCTTAAACACACTCCCACCCACCCCACTTCCCAAGCCTGTCCCTATCCTAGAGCAGTTTACTGCAGCATGAACTCTTCTCTGCAGAACATTTTCAAAAAAAGGACAGGCCTAATGCAACTGGACTCTAGAGCCCATTTAACAAGTCCCCACCCACCCCGAGTTAATGAGGCACAGAGAAGGGCAGATCCGTGAAATACAGGACGGCAGCTGTGTCCTGTTTGTATCAACTATAACCTTTCCGAAACTACCATGGAATCTTAGGGTTGGAAAAAGAACTTGGGGCAGCATCGCATCCAGACCACTCTCCAGACATGGATTCATCCAGGATCTATATTCCACAGCAACAGCTCCAGGGCCTGGGAGGTCGGTATTTCAAGACACGACATTCCATTCTGACACCATCGGTTCTTCCTGTATTTGACTGTCAATTCATCCTCCAACTCTGTAAGTCACACCCATTTGTCCCGGGTTGTACCCTCTGGGAGCTACGCACAACGTGTTTCTCTAAGAATAGTGGCCAGGAATCTTTGAAGTCATATAACTATCTTCTCAAACATCATTCTTTTCCAAAGTAAGTATTGGAGGAGCCAAATTGGCAATTCTTACCACTTCGCCCAGTTAACGGTAACAGCCAGGCGTTACTTGCACTTACTCCTCGAGGGTAATCACCCGCCTACCTACACGGCTTGTTAAGCATACTTACTTACCAGACTACCTGCTCTGGTCGTGGCATTACATGCGTTTTCAAAATTTCGCCTAACAGAGAAGGCAGCTCTGCAAGTGCGCATTACATCCGCATGCTCCTAGTAGGAAATGAGCCGAAGGGCCTGCAACTCGGAGCAAGGCCTCCTCTCGGCCGCGCCCAGGACAGCCGAACGGAAAGTGACGCGGGGCATCGGGACCAAAGAAAAGCCCGAGGCCCGATGCGGGGTGAGGGCGCCGGGAGACCCGGAACCGAAGGGCAGGCCTCTGCCGAAGCGTCGGGCGCCTCGGTGGGGGCGCCGGCTCCGCGCGGGGCAGGCTACCCTTCCCCACCCCCACCCGGCCACGGAGAACCACCGCGGCGCGACCCGCTCCCCGCCCCGCCTCCGCCTCTCTCCGCACTAACCTTTCTCCTCCCGGCTGTCGGCCGCCATTGCTCCTCGCCCGTCTCCGCTGCTGCTGCCGCCGCCGCCGCCGTCGCCTCGACGCGACTCGCGCGTGGGCCGCAGCCGCGGCAGCAGTGGCACCGGAACGTCCGTCAGTCCGTCCGCGTGGCTGCGTGCTTCACACCTTGGCCTCTACCACTCACCTTTCTCGTCTCACTGTTTTTCTCCTCGCTTTTTCCCGTTCTCCCTTCTCCCCTTCCCTCCTGGCACTCCAGCCTCGCCTAGGCCCGGCCTTCCCGTAGGGGCTTGGGGACGGGAGGGGCAGCGGGGGGGGAGGGCTGGGAAACAGATGGCGACGGCGGGCGGCGCTAAAATGGAGCCTGCTTCCTGCGTGAAACAATCCCGCTCCCGAAATGCCCTGCGCTGTTTACGCTTCGTTCCTCCCTGGCAACGTCACAGTGCGGAGAGGGGCGGGGCAGCGAAACGAGCGCGGGAACGTGACGTGACGTCGCATGGAGCCCCGCCCCCTGCAAGTCGGCGATTCCTTAGAATTAGCCTCCGCAGCGATTAGGTCGCCGGGATTATTTACCGGCGTCAGCCGCGCTGACTACCCGGGGTTGGGTCGGTTTTCTTACGTGAAACGCCTACTGGCGGACCTTCCAGCTCCGGGGCAAAGATGCTTCCTGTCGCTCCACGGGGCTCCTGATTTGGACCGGTCCCTTTCCTGTACTTTGGTGTCGTAGGTTTACCCAAAGGCAGTGCAGGATGCAATCATGCAATCATCTATCTCATTTGTCATAAAAGCCTACTGGTTTTGCACTTAACTGGGGAAAGGAATTATAATGACTTTTAAAATTGCATTCTAATTCACATAATAAATTTGATTTAAACATATATCCAGGCTTCGGGGTACACAGTTGATTGAAACAGACTATTGAGAAATTGAAACTATCGAAGTGACCAAAAATTACTTAACTACATAATATGGTAAAATATGCAAGGAATCTTTTTAAGTTCATTGCCCAAAGGAATGATAATGGAATTTTGTTTCACTGCGCCATAACCAAGTTTACAGGGGAAAGAAAATGGGAAGAAAAAAAAGAGTAACATTGTTGTATGAAAATAAATAGTTATGTTCAGAGAATGAGAGTGTCTTGTTCCTTGATGGCCATTGTAACAAATTGAGACCAAATGGAAGGCAGTGGGAAATTTTTATGCAGTGGAAACACATGAATGGAGAATTGTTTGAAGCTGTATGGAGGGTTTTTAGGGAAAAGAGAGGGAAAAACAATTCAGTGACTATGAAACCCATCTATGTATCAGATACTTAGGAATAAAGTTTTAACAAGACAGCATTTCTGCCGCTAAGGAATTTTAAAAATAATATATGGAAGAGACAAGTTAACAGGAAATTACTGTGTAAGAGTAATAGCGAAACACTGTATGTTCTTACCCTGTGCAAGTACTGTTCTGAGCACTTGACCTACACAATGTGATTTGATTTTCCAAAAACCTAGTTAAATTATATTACTAGCTCTATTGTACATAAAGGGAAAGTGAAATAATAAGAAATTAAGTGCATAAGTTCAGGAGTGTAAGTAACATGGTTCAGAGCCAGGTCATTTAGCTCCAGTAAGCCCACCCACTAGATAATACACATCGCCTCATACGGAGGAAGCTCAGGTTAGTATTGGAACCCTTAGGTGCATGTCGCTTAGACTTGGGAGGGAATACAGAATAGAGTCAAGAAAAGAGCAAAAACAAAGTCTAGTTGAGAAATAAAAACTATCGGTTTAGGTGAAGAGGAGAGGACAAGGGTGATGAGCAGGACTGTTTTTTTTTTATGTTAAAAAAATAAATAAATAAAGGCCGGGGGAGTCCTAGCCAGTTTGGCTCAGTGGATAGGGTGTCTGCCTGTGCACTGAAGGGTCCTGAGTTCATTCAGATCAAAGGTAGGTACCTCAGTTGCAGGCTCCTCCCCCACCCCGGGCCCTGGCTCATACAGGAAGCAACCAACCAATGTGTTTCTCTCACATTGATATTTGTCTCTGTCTTTCCCTCTCTCTTCCACTCTCTCTAAAAATCAATGGAAAAATATGCTCGGGTGAAGATTAAAAATAATAATAATAAATGAACTTTAAAAAAAAAGGGGGGGGAGTCCTACATGGCAGATCTGCCCATGGTTCAATTCAGATTGATAGTCAATGGTTGGGTAAGAAGAGACTAAATCAATAAAATTGTTCTATAATGTTCTATTCATTTGTTAATTCAGTTAATTAGTATTCATCAAATTCTTATTCGGTCCCAAATATTAATATTCTTTTTTTAAAAATATATTTTATTGATTTTTTACAGAGAGGAAGGGAGAGGAATAGAGAGTTAGAAACATCGATGAGAGAGAAACATCGATCAGCTGCCTCCTGCTCACCTCCTACTGGGGATGTGCCTGCAACCAAGGTACATGCCCTTGACCAGAATCGAACCTGGGACCTCTTGGTCCACAGGCCGATGCTCTATCCACTGAGCCAAACCAGTTAGGGCTTGATATTCTTATTTGGTCCCAAATACTAACATATATATATGTACTAGTATATATACTAGAGGCCCAATGCATGAAATTTATGCAAGAGTAGTCCTTCCTTCCCCCGGCTGCTGGCACTGGCTTCCCTCTGGCTTCCCTCACAGCCCCAGCTTAGGTAGTCCAGAAGGATGTCTGGAAGGATGTATGGTCTAATTAGCATATTATGCTTTTATTATTATAGAAGATGATGTAGGAACTTATTTATCTCTAGTTAAGGAAACAAAGTATAACTAAATACATAAAAAATCATGATGAATTCTATGAAAAAAACAAGATGCTAATATGGCAAGGCGGAGAGGAGAGAGTGCTTTTTATGTAGAAAAACTAGTAAAGGCTCTCTAAAGAAAGGAGGTTGAGACTGATACCTAGAAAAAGGTGGAGGTAAGAGTCTTCCAGGCAGAGAATAGCATATACAAAGGCTCTGGGGGAGAAAGAGGCCTTGGGGTGGTCAAGGATCCACGGAGAATGCCAATGAGCTAGAGCCCAGATCATGAGTGAGAGGGCGAGTGCCTGAGATAATATCTGGGGACAGGCCACATCGTAGAAGTAAGGGTTTAACTAGACCCAGCCTAAAACAAAAGCAGTTCAAGATCTGCAGAGAGACAGGATTTTGAGGTTAAGCCCACTGGAGGGTGGGAATGTAAAATATCTTAGACTTTTCACAGATCCACTTCTGTAAAATTAAAACCAAGCCTATGCAAGTTTAAAGTGATCAGTATTCCTCACAGGAAGAAAACAAAATCTAGAGTCTCTGAAACATATTTTCATAATACTTAATATGAATCAAGCCAGGGCCAGGTCACATAGCACGGGTTGCAAACTGGTTCCCACTGGCCTAAGACTTTTCTTGAACTAGCAGTATTATGTGCTTTTAATGCCATTAAGGTCATGTGCTCTTTAATGCCTTTAATAGGCTCATGCCCTTTTCAGTAAGTCTTGGCCTTCACCATCCCTCTCAATTGCCTTATCCCTGGTAAATATTACTGATTGAAGTATATATCTATCAAGTGTGTGGATTAAAAATATATATTGGTAAATGGATTTTGTTGCCCTGGAAAGATTATTTAGAGTAAGGTGCAAAGGAAACAGTCCAGAGTCTTAGAGAACATCATTGTAGGGAAGGCAAATTTACAATATCAACCTAGAACATCTTGTCATACCAGAAAGAAGTAATTGAAAAATGCTTGGGTCCTATCAAAATTACTCAGAAGAGTTGCTATCTAAACCATCTCCCACTGGACAAATTTGAGATATTACCTTTACCTAGATAAAGGTAAAATTGCATTGGATTGAAACATATCAAGTATGTTTTATTCCATAAATTGATAATAGTTCAAAAATTTTTTCATCCTCCTTTGAATGATGCTAGGGAACAGTGCATTACCTTGAAAACTGGTAAGCAAAAAGAATTCATTATTTACCTTGTCTTTTCTATTAGAATTGCATCTCAGGGTTACCAAGCAAGTAGTTGATGAAGGGAAGTTTCTCTTTATGAAAGTATTGCAGCTAATACGTGGCCAGAGGCAAGTAATGATGGAACTAGGACATCATCATTATATATCCAGGAATGAGGTGAACAGATCAAAGCAATGGTTGTTAATGGCTGCTAATTAATATAACAAAAGATAACCAGATGTTATATGCCTCCTAATGGGAGTACATAACACTGTCTCTGAAGAAATCTTGCCCCAAAATTAAACCTGGATCTCATCAAGACTGATATCAGGCAAGGGTGATTCTGTTCCCAAGGCACATTTAAAAATGCTTGGAGAAGTTTATGGTTGCCATGAGTGAGGGAGTGTGCTACTAGAATGTATTGGGTAGAAGCCAGGAATGCTGTTAAACATCTCACAAAAAAAGCTCCTGACCCAATCACAAGGAATTATCCCACCCGAATGCCAGTAGTGCTCCAGTAGCTGAGAAATCATGCTCTGAGGCACAGGCAAAGCACAGGTGAATATGTTGAGCATGCCACACAAATATTACCAAAATGCCCACAATAGGAAACTATGGAACAAACAAGCAGATGTCTTTAAAAATAAATTGAAAGAAGGGAGGAAAGAAAGTTGGAGTAAGTAATCTATACATTAAAACAAATTTATGAGAAATATAAAAATTATAAACCAATTTCAGTATATGAATGCTATGGGTTGAATTGTGTCTCACAATATAATGTGTTGAAGACCTAACCTGCAGTATTTCGGAATGTAACCTTGTTTATTGCATGTAGAATTGTTTCAGATGTAACTAAGATAAAGTCATGGTGGAGTACCATGGACTCCTAATCCAATGTGATTAGTGTTCTCATAAGAGAGAAGGGAGACAGAGAGGCATACAAGGAAAGCACAGCCATGTGACCAGAGGCAGAGATTAGAGTGACATAGCTAAGGAATGCAAAGGGTTGCCAGCAAAAACCAGAAGCTAAACAAGACAAGGAGGATTCTTCCCTACAGTTTCCACCAATTATCACTGGTGAACTTAACCAGAAGGTATAGGACTAAAAACTCTAGATGTTTGATTTAGTTATGGATGCAGATGATTTCCTGAGTAAATATGGATAAACCGAAAACCTACTGCCAAAAATTCTCTTCAGACCTAGAGATCATCATAGTTTTAAAATACAACACAGCTTCTGAAGGGGAAGTTCCTTTTAAATTGATGGCAATGAATTGTAATTAAAAGAATTTATGTGGCAATGAAAAGTGCCCAGAGGTATCCATGTACAGAGTAGAACAATGAAATGATTACCAGATTTCAGCTATTATTGGGCTGGTATCAGAACAGAGACACTAGAAGACAAACAAAGCTAGGGAAAGAGCAATGGTAAGGAATTCTGGAGATCCTGCCCTTCCAGGGAGAAGCCACATCAATATCTCATAATACCCCTTATATCCAAAAAGGCCACACCATAAGAATAAGAACCTTGGCCTAAGGTAAACTTCAATCATGACTATGTCCACAGGGAAAAGAAAATTTGAAGGTTGAGTCCCACATAACATTAATAAATGACTTGGGTTTACCATAGATCTTCACCCATTTAGCATAAAGGTAAAGCATAGGAGAAACCAAGATGGCGGCATAGGTTAACGCCGGAGTTTGTTGCCTCGAACAACCACTTCAAAAATACAACTAGGAGACGGAACGGACATCATCCAGAACCACAGGAAGGCTGGCTGAGTGGAAGTTCTACAACTAGGAGGAAAGAGAATAAATAGTATACCGAGACTCAGAGGAGGCACAGTGCTGAAGTCAAATACTAAGGTGCGGAGTGCATGCGGAGCAGGCTGGCGGCTGAGGGCGTGGTTGTCTTTTTCAATCGGGAGGGAGTCCCAGACTCTGAGCTCCGGATCCGGGCGAGTCTCTAGGGACCCAGACTCAAATGGGAGAAGCGGGACTGTCTGGCTTTGGTCGGAACTTGAAGGCAGCTTTCTCTCCGAGGTTTGCAGCGGTTACTGGGACTCTGAGAGGCAGAGCACCTGGGGACAGGACTGAGAGCAGCCATAACTGCTCGCTCCGCCTGCCCTGTAGATCCCCTGGGACCCACCCTGCCCAAGCCCTGCAAAGAGGCATTTGCCGGATAGCCTCAGGCAAAGGCTAGATTAGCACCTCTCTAGAGGACAGAAGTTCTCTCACTGCAGACACAGCTGATTCTCACAGCCACTTGGCCTGGAGGTCAAATCCCCCCTAGTATTAACTACAACAATCAAGGCTTAACTACAACAAGACTGCGCACAAAGACCACTAGGGGGTGCACCAAGAAAACAAAAAAATGCGGAGACAAAGAAACAGGACAGAAATGACAGAAATGGAAGATATAGAGCTCAAAACCGCACTTTTAAGGTCTTTCAATAATTTTCTAGAAACTGCTGATAAATGTAGTGAGATCCTCAAGAAATCTAATGAGAACCTCAATGTTGTGATAAAGAACCAACTAGAAATTAAGCATACACTGACTGAAATAAAGAATATTATACAGACTCCCAACAGCAGACCAGAGGAGTGCAAGAATCAAGTCAAAGATTTAAAATGTGAAGAAGCAAAAAACACCCAACCGGAAAAGCAAAATGAAAAAAGAATCCGAAAATACGAAGATAGTGTAAGGAGCCTCTGGGACAGCTTCAAGCGTACCAACATCAGAATTATAGGGGTGCCAGAAGATGAGAGAGAGCAAGATATTGAAAACCTATTTGAAGAAATAATGACAGAAAACTTCCCCTACCTGGTGAAAGAAATAGACTTACAAGTCCAGGAAGCACAGAGAACCCCAAACAAAAGGAATCCAAAGAGGACCACACCAAGACACATCATCATTAAAATGCCAAGAGCAAAAGACAAAGAGAGAATCTTAAAAGCAGAAAGAGAAAGAAACTCAGTTACCTACAAGGGAATACCCATACGACTGTCAGCGGATTTCTCAACAGAAACTTTGCATGCCAGAAGAGAGTGGCAAGAAATATTCAGAGTGATGAATACCAAGGACCTACAACCAAGATTACTTTATCCAGCAAAGCTATCATTCAGAATTGAAGGTCAGATAAAGAGCTTCACAGATAAGGAAAAGCTAAAGGAGTTCATCACCACCAAACCAGTATGAAATGAAATGCTGAAAGGTATCCTTTAAGAAGAGGAGGAAGAAGAAGAAGGTAAAGATACAAATTATGAACAACAAATACACATCTATCAACAAGTGAACCTGAAAATCAAGTGAATAATCTGATGAACAGAATGAACTGGTGATTATAATAGAATCAGGGACATAGAAAGGGAATGGACTGACTATTCTTGGGGGGGAAAGGGGTGTGGGAGATGAACAAAAATCGTGCACCTATGGATGAGGACAGTGGGCGGGGAGTGAGGGCGGAGGGTGGGGTGGGAACTGGGAGGAGGGGAGTTATGGGGGGAAAAAAGAGGAACAAATGTAATAATCTGAACAATAAAGATTTAATTAAAAAAAAAAGTGAAGCTTAAATATCCAGTCTACACAAACACAAAGTGATCAGCATTCACCTGACTGCAGCCCTAATTAACATCTGACTGCAATTTCACGAGCCAGAACTGCCTAGATACGTGGTTCTGAAATTTCTGACAGGTGAAAACTGTGAGAGATAATAAATACTTAAGTTATTTTTAAGCCACTAAACCTGGGGGGTGGGGGGGGCGTGTTTTGTTACACAACAATAGATAACTAGTACAGAAGATCATATGTAAAAATCACTTGTATGTCTAACTACAGCAACAAAGAGTTGGAGAATGAAATTTTAAAACATTTATAATGGTATTAAAAACAAATACTTAGGAATACTGAAAACCACAAAACAATGTTGAGAGAGATCAAAGAAGACCTAACTAAAGGAATACTCATCATGTAGCAATATAAATGTCAATTCTTCTTAAACCTATTTATAGATTCAAAGCAATTCCAATTAAAATCACAATAGCCTTTCTTACAGAAAGCCTTTCCCAGATTCCTGAGCCCTTCTTGATGCTGGGACAAGAACCCCGGCATATAACATTAAGTGAAGAAAGGAATAGAATGGAGAAGGAATACAAAGAAGACTTCACCTTTCATCAGATATGCTTTATTTATTTAAAGACAAAAAAAGACCTGAAACACATGGCAAAGTCATAAGACTAGTGAGTACATAAAGATTACATTACTGTCTTTAATGTTTTGGGAATATTTTATTATTTAAATTGCACATGAAAAATGTTAGTCTAAGTTTAAAATAAAACTCATTTTTGCATAATGCACCTGTGTCTAAAATAGTTGGTCAAACCAGTAAAAAAAACTGACCCTCCCGTAGTCTTTGTCGCTTGGCCCTCTCCACTTCCGGCTGACTTCCTGCTCATTCTGAACAGCTTGATGCCGACTTTTAAGAGAACATTCTAATGGAGTGTGTGCAGGTGAGAGAAAAGCACAAGCAGGACTGGGTGTCTTTTATTAAAATGCTTATCGGGACCTCCAGATGCATAAAGCCCAGCTTGAGATCAAGGAGAGTCTGTTCCATGACAAGACCACTGCATGTCCTGCAAGCTGGACCTGGGCCAGAATAGAGACCGTTTCCCGAAAACTTCCTTCAGACATTGATCCTAATCAGTGTTCATTCCGACATAAGTCAACACTCTGACCCTGCCTCTAGCTAAGTGCTAGTTCCTGGAACAGGCCATTGTCCTGATCTGGTCAAGCATGTAATTTCCCTAACCTGGTAGCTTACTAGCACTCATGACTATCCCCTCCACATGCCCCCACCTTTTACCCAATATTTGGCTTGGAGGGTATCCACTTTGTCTTACAGCCATCCAGGACCCACCTTGTATGTAAATTTGCCTTAATAAACTCTGCTAATTGCCAAACTGGAGTGGCCTGCCTCTTCCTTCAGTCTTTCCCTGCCACCCACCTACAGAGGCAGGTTTTCAGTCGAGGTTTCTCCTTAGGTCTACTTGTGCTAACACTCGCCTTCACATCCCAGACTCTCTTCTGTCTACTGCCTGTCTGTGAACCACTGTAGGCTGGTGTGTGAGCTAACATAGCTGGACCTGATTTGCTGTTCGCCCATGCCTGGTAAGGATGAGGTCTTTTTGTAAAATATTGCACCAAGTTGTCTAGCATAGTAACGGAAAGCAATAATAGCAGGAGAGGTACAAACTTTCAGTTATACAATGAATTCGTTCTAGAAACCTAATTTACATCATGGTAACTATAGCTCATAGTACTCTACTATATACTTGAAATTTGCTAAGAGTAAATCTAACTGTTCTCATTACATCCAAAAAGCGGCAGCTGTGTGAGGTGATGGATGTGTGTATTAACTTGCTCATGGTAATCATTTCACAATGTATATATATATAACATTTTTCACTTTGTGTTTACATTTTTTATTTGTCAATAGAGCTGGAAAAAAAGTTTAAAAAATAGTTTGGCTCAGTGGATAGAGTGTTGGCCCGTGGACTGAAAAGTCTCGGGTTCCATTCCAGTCAAGTGCACATCCCTGGATTTCGGGTTTGATCCCCAGTAGGGGGTGTGCAGGAGGCAGCCAATCAATGATTCTCTCTCATCATTGATGTTTCTATTTCTCTCTCCATCTCCCTTCCTCTCTGAAATCAATAAACATATATTTAAAAATAGAGAGGGATTTTTTGTACTGTAGCTGTTAATCTCTGAAGAACATCTGTCAAGGACCTACACTTCTCAAGGGCAAGAGCCTTTCTGGCTTGACCAGAGAAGGAGAGGCCACATGATGGGAAACCCTGAGGTGGAGGACAGAGGCTAGAAGGGAGAGTCTAAGGAAAGCTCTAGAGAAGGGAACCTCCAGAACCTACCTGAAGTAGATTGATAAAGTCTTACAGATAACTTGTTGCGAATCATTGATCCTTGAGCAACACGGCTTTGAACTGTTTGGGACACTTATATGTGAATTTTTTTCCATTAATACCTGTACTGTTTTCGATCCACAGTTGGTGCCCCAACCCCTGCATGATGCAAGGATCAACTAGATACCACAGTAATCATTGTGTTGTGCCACAGAGTCCTTGGTGTCTTAAAAAAATAATATTTGACTAACACATTTTCTGGCCTTTTTATTATCCCAATGAATCAGAGAATTACAATGGCCTGTCACTCAGGAAAGCAGTTTCTGCCTCATCCTAGGGAGAAGGAACTAAGAAATTCCCACTTCTGAGAAGTATTTGCTGAAGTTGCTATTAATTCAGCAAAAGTCTGTGAAACAATCAGAGCTATTTCTAAATCCTAAATTGCCTTCCAGTGGCACTTGTTTACAAGGCTGTGAATTGGGCACCTCACTGCTCCCTAAACTATAAGGAATCTAACATGCTATTCAATTGTGAAGAAAAGCCTTCTACTTTTCTTTAATTGACTTTAATTTTAATCCATTTTCTATAAAAATGTACACCTTGTATAAAAAGAAAACTACATATTTATTTGATGTGTTTTTTTTTTTAAGGTATCACCCAGCCTGCTTCAGTGACTGCTGCCTGCTCCGCAGTCCTTGGACTCTTCTCCTTGGCTACCTGTTTACATGGCTGTCCATTCTGATGATTACCCAAACTCACAGTCATCTCCAGGTGAAAAATTACTTATTTTTAAAATTACCTTCTGGCCCCGGTCAGGTAGTTCAGTTGGTTAGAGCATCATCCTGATATCCCAAGGTTTTGCATTCTATTTCCAGTAGGGCATATACAAGAAGCAACCAATAAATGCATAAATAAATGGAACAACAAATCAATGTCTCCCTCATCTCAAATAAAAAAATAAAGAACAAAAACCCTGCCCATTTTTAAAATCAGAATTGGAATGTATATAATTTGAGTTTCCAAATGGTATAATTATATAAAGCATTTATGAGAAAAAATGCTAAAATTTTTAAAAAATCCTTTGAAATGTTAGAAATGTATGATACTTATAGTACCTATTGTTTTATTCCCCTTTAATGCTAAACAAGGTGATAGCTGTTCTACAAATATTTGTTAATGCAAACATGAAAACTAAATTTTAAAAAATAATTTTTGGTAAATGTTTGAGATTCTGACTTCAAAATTGAAATTGAGTACAGGGCCATTATACTGAGGCTATAGGTAATACACGGGTGAAGGTTTCATAAATGCATGTATATTGGGAGAATTAGGAAGACTGGAGGTAAAGGAAACAGATACATAAACAATAAGGTCTTAAGGTGACTAGTCAATATTTACTAATTATTAAATGTCAAGCACTGTGAAAAGTGCTTCATACACACTAGCATTTCACCCTCATTTTACAGATTTCTAGATGGAAACTCATGGGTAGTATATTGTGGAACCAGAGTTTGAACTTGCCTTTTCTGATTCCAGGGTCTGTGCACTTAACCTCCATCTTTTACTTCAACTGATGATAAGATTAGAAAAAATATTATAAATCAATAATTTGAAGAACAAATTCTTCCATAAGTAATACATTTGTATGTGTTTGTCTTTGAAGTTTCCTGAACAATTAACTTTTGAGTGTGTAACCCAGGCACACAGTCAGCTTTTCTATAACTTTATTAGAAAGTCAAAAGTGATAGAAGGAACAATTGTTATAGCTAGTTTGAAAAACCTTATCCTCTGTTACAGTAGAAGTAGTAGATGGTAGTCTGAAGGGCATTTTGACTCCTTTAGCTCTCCAGAAGAAAAAAACCTTCTTTGTAGTGTTTGCCAATTTCTGTGGTATAAATACTCCCACCATGACCTATATTAAGTTACCAGTGTGATGTCACATCACTGAGCAGAGTTAAGAAGTATACAATAACACACAATAATGTAGTGTTCTCATCATGCATAGGCAATAGATGTATATGTATATAACCTCAAGTGAAAGGGCGAGGGCTACGCCCTCCATCTTACCCCGGATCCTCCATTTTTGGGCAGCAGCCTTAGCCATGTGCTCAGCAAGGAGCTTCTTCCCGGAAGCCCAAGCCTCTGCTAGCCACACCTAGGATTTCTTTAAACTAACCAATGATAATCAAGAGAAGTGCGTGCCATAGATACAACCACATCCTGTGTAACAAGACACCGACTTGCGCCTGGCCAATCGGCAGGGCCCACAGTCCTCTCTCCTCCCCTTACTCCAACCCCCCTATAAAACCCCTCTCCCCACAGAGCTGTCTCTCTCTGCCACTTGCCGCTGCGTCGGTGAGTGTGGTCGGGGAGCCGAGCTAGCTCAAATAAAGACTCTATCTGCTTTTGCATCGGACTTGGCTGGCTCCCTAGTGGTCTATTGGGGGTCTTGAAATCTGGGCATAACACAAGAACATAGGTAATAATAACTTTTAGTTCAAAGGATTAGGAAGAGTAAATTTTGAAATTTATTACTTTTGTTTCAATATAATTTACTTAACTATAATTTTATATAATCTAACTTTTTATAATCCCTGTGTTTAACAACCAGCTTGCAAAATTTCTGAAAATCTAACAATTGGCTCTTGTAAGTCATTATGAGCGAGCTCCAGCACACCATTGCCCTTAACTGTATCCCAGATATACAGCTTCCAGTAGCTATATTTGTACAATATTATAATATTTCCTGGACACAGCTGATCAGAATCAATCCCAAGTCATTCATCCCAGAATTTATAAATGCAATCAGACCAGGTATCATTTTCTCTGTCTGTGTGGCTGAAGCTATAACTAACATGTGAATATTTGAAGCTAACCACTTTCTGACCATAATGTGGACTGAATAGCAGACAAGATTGATCTCCCAGTAAAGAAGGAAGAAGAAATGCCAAAGGAAAAGCAGAAATAGGAAAACACATCTTGGATGTCTTACAGCATTCTGGTTTTCAACTGTAGTTCTTCTTGAAGACCGGCTGCATTTTTACCGTTGGACTTCACAGATAACCTGGCCTCCTGTTTAGTTAAATACTGAGGCCATTAAACTGAGGATGCTCTAACACCATGGTGACCTGTGTAAACAAACTAAAACCTAAGGCTGTACATTTCTCAAGGTTATCAAATCAAAACCCTTAAGACAACCACTCACAAACAGCCATCTAGGAATTAAGCTATAGCCAATCTAATAATTCCCTTTCTTTGCTCCTACACTTTCCCTATACTGTGCAAGCCCTGGCTTCTGTCAGTCCAGGGCTTCTAATCACTTCTGGTTTGATGCTGCCCTCTTGAATCCATTTTTGCTCTTAACATTTTTAATATGCCTAAGTTTATCTTTTAACACTGGTGATGATGTAAAATGGTTTAGTCACTTTGGAGGACAGATTGGCCATGTCTTACAAAACATAATCTTACTATATGATCCAGCAATCCACACGTCTTGATATTACCCAACGTTGCCGAGAACTTAGGTCCACACAAAAACCTGCACATGAATGTTTACAGTAGCTTTAATCATAATTGCCAAAATTTGGAAGCAATCAAGATATCCCTCAGTAGATGCATAGATAAATAAGCTGTGGTACATCCTGACAGTAGAATATTAATCAGCGCTACCAAGACATGAGCTATATGAAGCCATGAGAAGACACAGAGAAAACAAATGCATATTATTAAGTGAAAGAAGCCAATCTGAAAAGAACACATACTACTAGCGTATGTTTCAAAATATACAATATTTTGTAAAAAGGTAAAACTATGAAGACAGTAAAAAGATCAGGGGTTGGAGGTAGGGTAAGAATGAACAGGTAGAGCACAAAGGATTTTTACGGCAGTGAAACTACTCTATTTGATACTATAATGATGGACATGTATCATTATACATTTGTCCAAACCTATATAATGTACAACACCTAGAGTGAACCCAAATGTAGACTATGAACTTTGAATGATTATGATGGTCAATGCAGGTTCAATTGTAACAAATGTACCACTCTTGTGGGGGTGTTGATGATGAGGAAGGCTGTGTGTGTGTGTGTGTGTGTGTGTGTGTGTGGAGAGGGGGATACAGACTGTGGAATCTCAGAGGGAAGGTGGGGGTGGGTGGATGGGATGGGAGGAAGAGATCAACCAGAGAACTTATATGCATATATGCATAACCCATGGACACAGACAATAAGGTGTTGAAGGCCTGGGACAGGGGGCGGGGCAGGCTAGAAGGAGTCAATGGGGAAAGAAAGGGGACATATGTAATCCTTTCAATAACAAAGATATTTTTTAAAATGAGAAGTCTCTGTACTGGCCTCTCAATTTGGCTGTGAGGGTAAAACTGCTCTAAAAAAGAAAATCTTAAAAGAAAAAAAAAACAATTAGGAGACTTTTTACTTGGGCAAGTTTGGATATAAATTGTGCCAGGCTCTGAAAAGTTTCTAGGACAAATTTCTGGGAATATTGTAGAAATGCTGTGGGCTAATGGGAACACAAATGTGCAGTCACCATGGGGTGCATGTGTGACTATGTACACCTCAGATGGACCTCAACACAAGTTGTGCTCCTAGAAATCAGTGTTTCCATTTAAACTGCTTTATTTGACAAAAACAACCAGTTCATATGCCACTGCTGTTGTATTGCAAATCAGCGAGCTGGACAAGACGCCTTAATGAGCCAATTAATTAGGAGTCATCTTTATTGCGCACGGGTTCAGAGCAGATTATCTCTGTCAAATTCTGAACACCCAAAGGAGGAAGCATTCTCTTTTTATATCTTTTTTAGGTCCTTGTGTAAGCTATTTTTACAGACAATTTGTAACCTTGAGTACATATCATATCTAACAAACACCTGTAACCTTGAGTATCATATCTATACAGGCACCTGGCATCAATATCAGCATACCAGTTAGATGGCTAGCTTGCAAGGTCAGACAATTAAGTTTATCTTTACTATTCAAGCAAAAAACAAAGTTATTTTACAGTCTAAAAATAACAGAGCTGACCTATAGAATAAAAGACTGTATAAGAATAACAGAGTAGTTCAACAGCAGTTTTCCAAAGACGGGATTACTATGCTTCACTGCAAGTAGAGAAAGGGGAAATAAAAAGGAGAGAATGAAAGGCATTTAAAAGCCAAGTAGTTACCTTTACCCTTAGTTAATCATTGCATTTGTTTTTTCAAGGGCTACCCAACGTTTTGGAGAAAGAAAAACAAAGTGGAAAGCAGATAGCAGGTTGCCATTAGAATGTGCAGGATATCTGTAGGATATTTCATCTAGGTGCCTTATCTCTCCAATTTGAGCCTTACTTTTATCCAAAACTTAAGTAGCCTGATCTACATCTCTCCCTTTCCTCCCACAAATATTTTTCAACATCGATTACAGGGCAAGACATTGTTTTTTTTGTGCCAAAATAACAAGTTTAAAATTGATCCTCTTCATCTGGAGTTCTCAAATCTACATCTTATACTGTGCATAGGATTCATAAGGAATGTGGTAGGCAGTCAGAAAGGACCATGGGCCATGTACAGAAGGTCACCAGGGCAGAAAGCCCTGGGAAAACAAGCACCTGGCCTGAGGGTAACCTTTCCTCCTCCAGCATATCTCTAGTCAAGTGATTTAGATCCCCTGACCTTTCATATCACTGGTCTTGCACTTTGGACCCTCCCCTGACCTTTCCTCCCTTGGCATGTTGCTGGTCATGCAGGTTAGGTCTCCTTAGAGGGGAATGTATAAGGGAGCTGGAGAATAACCTTTAAGCATGAAGCCCCAAGGACAATGAGGTTCTGACCCTCATCAGTTGTGTTTGATCCAGGCCCCGAAAAGTAGCAAAGCCAGATAAGTGATGCCATGGCTGACTTCAGCACCAGCTGCATTGACTAAGGTCCCCTGCCCTGGCACCAACCAATCAACAGAAACCACAACTCCAAAAGGAAACGCCTGAAAAGCTGATGAATATTCTATTGGGCTCCTCCCCTGAGACCTCCAAGTAAATACCCTCAAGACTAGAGTTCAGTGCACTCCTCTCTCCAGCACACCTACACTTTGCCCCACCCCCTTTCCCCAGGTGCATTTTTCTTGCCTCTCTCTTTCTCTTTAGCTCCCTTCTTTTGCTGTAACTTGTTTCCTGATTCCATTTCTTCTACAGATCACTTCTTCGGCCTCTATGATTTTCTAAATAACCTTTCTCTTATAGTTTGAGTCTTGCCTCTGAATTCTTTCTTAGCCAGAACTCAAGAATTGAGGTTTCCAAACCAAGGTTTGATCTTACTCCACTGGTCTAACACCTGTTGCCATTGTGCTGCCAATAGGAACATTTATTGAAAATGCAGATTCCTGATCTTAAACCAAAGCCAGGTTTAGGAGTTTATTATATGCCAGGGAATCTGCTGTTTTAGCCAGCATCTCAACTGATTCAAAAGAATAACAGGATTGGATTTACATTTTAACAAGATAACTATCAATCTCTATACATCTAGTAATTGGGTTTGTGGGCACTCTGACTCTGCGGATTTTTATCTCTCTTTAAGAACTCTGGAATTAGCCTCTCTGTCCTTATTTAGACTCTGCTGCTTACCTATTGGTCAAGTCAACCTCTTTCTTCTCTAGGGTATGTGGGAATCAGAATTTTATCTCAGAGTGTTATATGCAGACTTAACAAGTAAAGCATGTTTGGTATTTGGCACATAGAAATAAGTACTCTCTCTCTCTCTCTCTCTCTCTCTCTCTCTCTCTCTCTAATATATATATATATATATATATATTATTGTTGTTGTTGTTATTGGTAGGAGTTTTACCACAGTGTCTTTTAGAGGAAAGAGAAATAGGACATAACGTTTTACCCACAACATATGATCAGGCTCTTGGTGCCCGACTAGATCGATGACTGCTTCAAAAGAGTTTTAACTACTTTTATTATCTAGAAGCCAGGCAGAAATCATTGTGTTAGTACTGTTAAAAAGAAAGCCACAGGTCCAAAATGGCATCATTTATGCTAAAAGTCCATGATGCCAAACCTAGATGTAATGCTTAATCTAACTGCAGTTTCAACCTCTCCCAGAAATGTAGTCTTGATTAAACAGTCTGGATTTTTCTGGTCAAGTACCAGTAAGGTAACCTGTCACATTGGCTCTCTTTATCCCCCACAGAAAGAAGAGGCAATTTGCCTGATAAATATCCTTCTTTCCCTCAAAAAAAAAAAAAAAGTTAATAGTTGCATTGCCACATTCTGCTACCTATAAAAACCTTATATTTTGTAGATCCCTTCTTAGGCCCACAATAAGAGCCTCTGTAAGGAAGAGCACTATGACTCAACGAGGTTTGAAAGGCCCAAAAATACAGCTGTCATTGTCTTCTGGAATCTGCTGAAGGAATCACTGACCTTCCCTGATTTAATGTGGCCGGATGAATTCTCAGAGAACCTTTGGGCTGTTAGAACGACATTTCCCACATCTTTTTTTTTCTAGAGGGTAGTATGTATGGCATCCAGACTAAATTGTTAAGAGTTTGTTTGATGGATTGATTTACTATTCCTGGGCTAAAGATTCTCTATTTTCTTCCCAAATAAGTTATAGATTTAGAGGTGGCATTAAGAGAAGGCTGTTTTATTTATATTTAATAACTCGGAGGGGAAGACCTTATTCTAAAATCACCTTTGAAACTAGAATATTTATTTTTCATCAGGTTAAAACAAGACTCCATACAATATGCATTATACTTAAACAGCTATCTTTAAAGGCTGTTTACAAGACCATTAAACTGTCATCACTCTCCATCTAGTGGCAAGATAGGTTAATTGAAAGAAGCTCCTAAGAAGAAATATTCTGACACTTTAGAGTTTTAGAGCCAAATATTTAAAAAGAGAACAGTAAGGGCTGTTGTATCAAATAAACCCCACCACTGTTCTACCATTAGCTATGATGCACACTGACCACCAGGGGGTGTAGACACTCAATGCACAGGCATGGAAACATGGAACAGACTGATGAATCTCAGAGGGAAGGGGAAAGGGGAGTGGGTGGGAAGAGATTAACCAATGATCTTACATGCATACTAGAGGCCCAGTGCACAGATTCATGGACTGGTGGGGTCCCTCGGCCTGGCTTGCGGGGATCGGGCTGAAACCTGCAGCCCAACATCCTCCAAGGGGTCCCGGATTGCAGAGCGTGCAGGCAAGGCTGAGGGACCCCACTGGTGCATGAATCTGCATACCGGGCCTCTAGTGTAAAATAATCCATGATTGTAATTTGATATTGTGGCAGGTCATTTAATTTAGAAATTAAAAGACTACCCTTGGTGAATGCTAAATAAGAATATTCATGGGCCTTTTCTCTGTTTTAAACATATTTTTATTGATTTTTAGAAAGAGAGAAACATTGCAACATTGATTGGCTGCCTTCTGAATGTCCCCTATGGGGGATCAAGCCTGTAACCCCAGGCATGTGCCCGACCAGGAATTGAACCATCACCTTTTGGTGCATGGGGCAATACCTAACTAACTGAGCCACACCACTCAGGGCTACAGGTCTTTTCTTGAAAGCATTTATTCTTAACATTGTAAACATTTTATGATTATAAAAACCTTATTGTTTTTAAGAAAATTCTGAATTATTTTAAATTATTGCAAGGAGAAGATTTATTTATTTATTTAAAATGCCATTTTATTTTATTTTTTTTCCATTAGCAGGAAGAGGATTTAGAGAGTATGTTGGCAATAAATTTAGAGCAAATCAACATCGGAATTTGGTCACTGTGTTACCTGAAAGGGGGCCTGGTCCTGACTGGGTTTCTCTAGGGCCAGATGGTAGTGTGTGGGTTCTTGACTTTGTGCAGAAAAAATTTCACAGCAGGAGTCCAGGTGAATTTAAGAGGATGTTTATTAAAGCTGGGGGCAATGAAACAAGGAATGGTTGGGGAACTGAGCCTAGGCTGGGCTGCTTTGGTTCACTAAGAAGTCAGAGAAAAGGGGATCTTGGGGACAGGTTCAGGGGGTTTGTCCAGGATGAATTGCCACTGGCCACTGCTGTCCTGGTTGCAAGCCATAAAGATGAATAAATTGCAACCCCTCCCCTCAAGGAATGAACATTCAATTCTTAAGGAGGACTATTATTTCTGTTGCTGAACTAAAGGGATTTGTTTGCCTGTGTGTATCAAAGCCCCATAAAACTTGAACAGGAGTTTACAGCAAAGAAAGTAAAGGTTTATTAAGAAAATGGTGTTAAGTCCAGAAACACAGGTGAGCTGACACTGTAAAACTGGGCTCCCTGATGACTCCCTTAGGGACAGATTCTATATGGGGAAAATCATTAATCATGGTGACTATGGGAGTTTGGTTCATGGGTTTTATCGATTGGTTGGGGCCCGGGTAGGGAGTAGTAGATTATTGTATCAGGCCATATATATATACTAGAGGCCCGGTGCACAAAAATATGTGCACTCAGGGGGAATGGGGGGTCCCTCAGCCCGGACTGTGCCCTCTAGCAGTCTGGGACCCCTCGGGAGATAACGACCTGCTGGCTTAGGCCTGCTCCCAGGTGGCAGAGGGCAGGCCCAATCCCTAGGTGCAGCCCCTGGTCGGGCTCAGAGCAGGGCTGATTGGGGAGTTGGGGCACCGCCCCTGTCATGCACAGAGCAGGGCGGATCAGGAGGTTGGATGCCACTCTCAGTCACGCTCAGGGTAGGGCTGATTGGCGGGTTGGGGCACCGCCCCCTGTCACACTCAAGGCAGGGTCGATGGACAGGTTGCGGCACCACCCCCTGTCACGCACAGAGCAGGGCCAATCAGGGGGTTGGGGTGCTGCCCCCTGTCACTCACAGAGCAGGGCCCATCAGGGGAGTTGGGGCTCCTTACCCTGTCATGCACAGAGCAGGGTCAACCAGGGGGTGGGGAGCTCCCCCTTGTCATGCACAGAGCAGGGCCCATCAGGGGGTTGGGGAGCTCCCCCCTGTCACACACAGAGCAGGGCTGATCAGGGGGTTGGGGAGCTCCGCCCTGTCACTCACAGAGTAGGGCCGATAGGGAAGTTGGGGCACAGCCCTCTATCACCCACAGAGCAGGGCGGATCAGGGGGTTGGGGCACCGCACCCTGTCACACTCAGGGCAGGGCCGATGGGGAGGTTATGGCTCTACCCCGTCACACACAGAGCAGGGCCCGTGGGGGGGAGGGGGGGCTGGGGCACCGCACCCTGTCACACACAGAGCCGCAGGGCAATCAGGGGGTTGGGGAGCTCCCCCCTATCAGGCACAGAGCAGGGCTGATCAGGGGGTTGGGGTGCCTTCCCCTGTCACAAACAGAGCAAGGCTGATAGAGAGGTTGTGGCCCCGCCCCCGTCACATACAGAGCCGCAGGGCGATCAGGGGGTTTGGGCACTGCCCCCTGTCATGCTGATCCCAGTGCTGGGAGGCATATTACCCTTTTACTATATAGGATAGAGGCCTGGTGCACGGCTGGGGGCCGGCTGGTTTGCCCTGAAGGGTGTCCTAGATCTGGGTGGGGGTCCCCACTGGGGTGCCTGGCCAGCCTGGATGAGGGGATGATGGCTGTTTGCAGCTGGTCACACACCCTTCAGGGTGGGGGTCCCCACTGGGGTGCCTGGCCAGTCTGGGTGAGGGGCTGAGGGCTGTTTTCAGGCTGTTGGGTGACTGAAACTCCCAACCGCTCCTTTTTTTCTTTTTTTTTAATTCTGGACCAGCTTTAGCTCTGAGGCTCCAGCTCTTAGGCCTCCGCTGCTAAAAGCAGGTTTCTGGCCTTTTTTTATCTTCTGTATTTGAAACAATGTTGTGATCCTGCTGGCTGAAGCCCAGAGACTAAAGCAGGTTTCTGGGGTTTTGTTTAGCTTCTATATTTGTAACATAGTTGCTTAGAGTTGCAGCTCAGAGGCTGGCAGCGACAGGCGGGGAACATTGGAGTCCTCTGTCACTGAAGCAAGCAAGCCTCATGTTCACTTCCAGCTGCCTGGCTGCCGGCTGCCATCTTGGCTGGCAGTTAATTTGCATATAGCCCTGATTAGCCAATGGGAAGGGTAGCGGTCGTACGCTAATTACCATGTTTCTCTTTTATTAGATAGGATATGTATATATATATATAGCGTCCTTTAGTTTGTCTTTGTGAGGGTGTGCTCTAGGATGGTCTGTTTTCATTGGCCTGGGACTGAAACACAACTAAACTTGTATGTGCATATGTGTAACCTATGGACACAGACAATGGGGTGGTGAGGGCCTGGCGGGGGGTGAGAGGGGGTGAGGCTGGGAGTGGGCTGGAAGAGGTTAATTGGGGGGGGGGGGTGTGAAAGGAGGACCTATGTAATACTTTCAACAATAAAGATTTTTTAAAAAAGATGTTATCTTCAGCGCTCTGTCCTAGGAGCACATTCTTGCCTCTTTCTTCCTCCTCTTCTTTCCCCACAGGATGTATCTCCTAAATTCTAAGGGACCCCCAGAAGACTTGCAACCAGGGAAGCAATGGGCAGTGGCAGCTTGTCTAGGGCTAACCCCTGAACCTGTCCTCCAGGCCCCCTTTTCTCTGACTTTCCAGTGAAATTCAAAGCAGCTCCACTGAGAGGAGTTAGCTTGAAATGCAGGCAGACAGGGCAGGGGTCCAGTGGAAAACAAAGGCAGGTGGACCATAGGCAGAGGCAGACATGGCGGTTTGAGCCAGCCTAACCACAGGACCAACCAAGCAGAAATTATAAAATGTTTCTGGACTCAAAAGTGGGAGGCATGGGAAAACAAGGGAGGGCCTGCAGTAAACAAAATGTACGAACACATAGAAACAGAAAAAGTTCAGCATAGGAACAGAGAACACATAGAAAGGGAAAGTTTAGGCCCATTGCTGGGCAAAAACAATTTAGGGGATCTATCAGGTGACGACACAGGTAGGCATAGAGCAGGCTTGTAGCAAATATATACCCCTTGACTACAAGGCTTTAACTGGCAGCCCATTCTTGGGTCCCACTCCCCTTGCAGGGAGTCTGAATCTGTTTGCAATAAATTTTCCACACTTTTGCTTAAATCTTCTGGTCCCTGTAGCTCATTCTTCAGTGTTGTGAGACACGACCCGGGGAAAACACCTCGGCTCACCATTCTGGTCATCACCACCTAATCTTTCTTCTGGTGTTTCTTCTACCCTAAACCCTTTCTTGTTTCCCTGTCCCCAGCTTTAATGAATGTACTCTCAGAAAAAAAAAAAATGTTATCTTTAGTTTGACCCAAACCTGTTTCCTTGACCAACAGTCCTGAGGCTTCATTCTTTTTTAAAAATTTATTTTATTTAAATTCTTTATTGTTTAAAGTATTACATATGTCTCTCCCACTCCCTCCCCCATCCCCCCCATTGACCTCTCCCAGCCGCTCCCACTTTAAATATATATTTTATTGATTTTTTACAGAGAGGAAAGGAGAGAGATAGAGAGTTAGAAACATTGATGAGAGAGAAACATCGATCAGCTGCCTCCTGCACATCTCCCACTGGGGATGTGCCCACAACCCAGGTGCATGCCCTTGACCGGAATCAAACCTGGGACCTTTCAGTCTGCAGGCCGAAGCTCTATCCACTGAGCCAAACCGGTTTCGGCGAGGCTTTATTCTTAAAACAGTTTGACACTGACCAGAACCTAATGCCCTAAGGCTTAATGTTTAAGGGAGTGGATGTGCAGAATGTCATGAGGCTATTCGACTGGAAAAAGCTAGCCTGAATTAAGGAAAAAGTCATGTTGTTACAGAAGACCAAAAAAATACCAAGCACACTTCCTAGAGAAAGGGAGGGACCCCGTTTATTAACACAAGTGGACTCCAGGAATAATTGCCAAATCAGAGTGAAGAAACACGCAGAGGGCTTCGCTTTTTATAGCCTTCTGGGGTCTTGTCTTGCAGATATGGTTCCGCCCCCTTTAGTGAGCTTACAGGAAGGCCACCCGGTGTTGATGTCCCCAGGACATATCCAGTGGTCTGTCCTGGGGCCAGCAACAAGGACCTTCTACCCCTCGCCTCAGGGCAGTGCATTGTTCACAGTTTTTATGGCCTGACATGCCTTGCAAGACCAGTTTTCTCCTCAATGTTAAAGAAATAAAGTTCCTGTGAGGTTACATTCTGCACCCAATTCCAAGGTGTGGATGTTTTTTCCCATACCACCAAACAACTCTCTGACACCAGCAGGGTGTCCTACAACTCAACTCAAGTCTGACACTTATCTATTCAGAGACAGCATCAGAATCCAAAGGTTAAGAGCTCAGTCCTAGGAGAGATTGTGCTCCACTTCAGATGCTAATTACAAGTCCAAATTATTACATCTGCTTCTGACCCACTGGCTATAAATCTGGGATTCCCATGACTCCTCCCTATTTTTGATTAATTTGCTAAAACAACCCTCAGAACTCAGGAAACCTTATTCACCAGATTACTGATTTATTACAAAGCTTATTAAAGGATATGAATCAACGGCCAGAAGGAGAGATACATAGGCTGAAGTCTTGAACAAAATAGCTTCTGTTCCTGTAGAGATTGGGGCCTGGCACAGTAGCATCTGGAAATGTTCTGTCCTATTGGTGTTTTATGGAGACTTCAATAAAACATGCTTGGTTAGATAAGTGGTCTCAATCTCCAGCCACTCTCCTCTTCCCAGAGGTCAGAATGGGCCTAAAAGGTTTAGCCCTCTCATCACTAGTTTGGTTCTCCTGACAACCATCCTCCACACTTCCTTGACTTAGTCTTAGAGCAGCGGTTCTCAACCTGTGGGTCACGACCCCTTTGGTGGTCGAACGACCCTTTCACAGGGGTCGCCTAAGACCATCCTGCATATCAGATATTTACATTACGATTCATAACAGTAGCAACATTACAGTATGAAGTAGCAACGAAAATAATTTTATGGTTGGGTCACAACATGAGGAACTGTATTTAAAGGGCTAGAAGGTTGAGAACCACTGTCTTAGAGGCTTTCCAAAAGTGATTCATTAACATAACAAAAGACACCTTTGTGGTTTATCACTAAGGAAATTCCCAGGGTTTCAGGAGCTTTGTGCCAGGAACATGAACTGAGACCAAATGTATACTTCCTATTACAAATCATAATATCACCACTACCCCCAGACCTGTAAAGATTCTATTTTAATCCAGTGAAATAGTTGGTTTGTGGTTAAGAGCATGAACTCTTAAGCACTCTTAAACCAGATTACCTGGGTTCAAAACCAGCTATTTCGTTTACTGGGTGTGTGACCTTTGAAGAGTTATTTAACATTTGTGTGTTCAATGGGGATAATAACAGAACCTTCCAGATAGAGTTAGTTTGAAGTTTAAGTGGGTTAATATATTTAAAAACCTAGAATAGTGTCTAGCATATAGTAAGCACTATATGCATTTACCATGATTACAATAGCAGATTCTATGATGTATTCTGGGGCAAGGAGAAGGAACAGGCTAATTTAGTCTGCAAGGTGGAAAAGCACCTTGGAGGAGCTGAACTTTGCGGACTTTGGGGGATGAGATGGGTATTAAATCAAGTGAAAATTAATAAAAGTGAAACAGGAATTTTGGGGGTGAAAAAGACAGGTTTTCGGAAATTTTAGAAATTAAGGGGACCATGGAAGAAGCACGGGGCTGCAGAGCAGCGGAAGGTATATTTTCATAGAATAGGGGAGCTGAAAAGCTGTAACAGGTACATTTCCATAGAATGAAGGCGCTGGGAACAGCAAAAGATCTATATTTACAAAATAAAGAGAAGGAAGCCCTTCATCCAGAAGGAGAAGAAGAAAGCCCAAGGGAATAGGGAAACAATAAGGAAGGAATGTGGGGGGGAGGGGGGTGACCTCACATCTCCCATGTGAGGTTCCACCTTTGAGCCCAGGAGTTACTATAGTAACCAGTCTAGGGGAATAGTGACCAATCAGAGTGGATATCAAGGCACCAAGATCTGCAGCCTTTATAAGGTGTAGGGAAAAGGAACTCAGTGGGACTCTTCCCCCTCCCCACGGGGGAGTCTGAACTTGTTCTTTAATAAATTTCCACCTTTGCTATACCACCTTGTGCCCGTGGATTCATTCTTCGATTCCCTCGGACAAAGAATCCAGGTTCCAGTCCAAAAATTCCGGATCAAAAGAAACCTCAACTAAGATAGGAGGACCTGCAGGGGGAGCTCTCATGTCCTACCACTAATCAGTGGTTGCCCCAAACAGAAAAGACTGCCTTGCAACCGCTATAGGCCCAGCCAATGAAAAGCCACTACACTTTGAATTTCCAATTTCCTCCAGTGGATTCTCTCTTACAACTTCCCAACTTCCCCTTCCCCTATAAAAGAATTTTCTCTCTTTATTCTCTGGCCTTGCTTATGCTTTTGCCATAGCCTTTATATGCCAAACTGCAATTCTTTATTATTCCTGAATGAAGCCATTTTTGCTGGTAAAATAACTAACTTTATTTTTAAGTCAATAATCATATTTGAGACATTTTACAGACTGTGTTAGGTTTTAGAGAATGCTGTCTGGATGACCTAGGTTGGATGAATCCTTTAGCATGAACTCATCATTCAAAGGATGACAGTATGCCAAATGAGTATTTATGCTCTTTGGAGTCTTATATAAAAAGTTAGACCTGACCAGAAGCAACTTTATTATATTTGGCTTAATGCTTACAACTTGGTCAATAAAGCCAATTTATCTCTCTCCCTCTCCTTTTCTTAAAAATTGCATTTATAATAGTTATGCAGTTTAAGTTTTTATTCAGAGCAAAGAAGTGGATTGGCTCACACTTAAGAAATTTTCTTTCCATATTACCAGTTATAAAACTTGCTCAACTTAGTAATAACTAAGGATTTTGTGGTGGCTTCTTAGAAATGTGTCAGTGATACTAGCTCCGATGACAGGCAACAGGATGTCTAAATCACACATCATACTTCCAGTTGACTCTTTTAGCCAAAAAGTATACAAAAGGTCAAACAACTTCTAAGAGATCTTTTCCAGGTTAAGAATGAAAGGACTTGCCAATCCACTGAAAAGGTGGCTGCCTCTTCTCTGTATAAAAAAGATTCTTCATTTTTTTGGAAAATGGGAGAACTGTTAACCTCTTAATTTCATCCTCAGGAACTTTCAAATTTTCATGTTTTACTATGAATGAGGCTAAAAAACAAAGGTTTTCAATGTTCAGCATTTGCCCCAGGGCTCTGCAACCAAAGCACCACCCTGCTCCTTTTTGAGGTGACTACACCCTCTCTTCTCCAGGTAATAGAGTTTCTCTTGCACAACATGTACAAGCATTTGTCAAGGAATTTCTAGATAGGGATCTCTGAGTTAAAATTCCAAATTATATTACTCTCTTGAGGCTTTTAAAAAATAGCTACACACATGAACAGGTTCACAACTGCTCCAGTGAGTGGCAAGATTAGTAGGCAAACTCCTAGAGAAATTATCTGAACACAGTTATTAATGTGCACATTGTTAAAATGTTTCAATGTTGTCATGATAGACCAAGGCACCAAGTTCAAAGATTCCATCCACATGATATTGTTCAATTTTAGAGATAAAATAGGCAGGTTGAGGGAGTTTTAGGAATGAGGAGGGTCCATGGGGGAGGAATACATAGATGGAGACTTGAAGACGCCAGGGTGCTTATCTGACTTGTACAGAGGACAGAGCAATGCCACAGGCAGATGGAAGCATTTCTGGCCTGAGCAATTCAAACAGCCATAGACCAAGGACAGACAGGGGTATCTCTGGCCTGAGCAATTAAAGTGACCATAGTTAGAACAAAAGTAGCCCCGGCCTGAGTAGCTGGGAGAGCTATGAGATAAGGCTTTCTTTGCCAGCACAACTGGGAGAAAACCACAAGATAAATCAAAAGTGACTCCACCCTAAACAGATAAGATGACCAAACGAGGAAAAGTGCGGATGTGGGGGTCCTGGGAGGTGATTACAGGGCTAAGGTCCACGGCAGAAAAGGAGGGTCTCCAGCCTATTTAATGTCTGACCACTGTCATAGACTATTAGAACTGAAAAAGACCATAGAAATGTTGATGTTACTAATGAATAGACTATGTTATTTGGTCCAGGAGGTGAAGTGACTTGCCTATCCAGTTGTGTAGAGCCTATAAATTTCCTTAAGTTATTTCTAGGCCCTTTCACCTCAATTTCTAATTCAAATTACACAAATTATGTGTGTGTGGGTGTGTTTAGTCAAATCATTTATTTTCAGAATTGAAATATTGTAAGAAAACATTTTATGTCCTTTTTATTTCATTCAATACTAATTACAGACATTTCTTTATTCTTTAAATGGGCTTCAAGGTCATGATTTTTACTAATTGTATAATAGTCAAACAGATAGAAATAACATATTTATCTATTCTCCAAGTGACAAAAGTTTAGGTTATTTTTACATTTTACTATAAATAATGCTGCAATAAACATTCATATTTGTTTCTCTCTGATTTTTTAAGACCAAATTCCTTGAAGTTGTATGGCTAAATAAAG
Source organism: Myotis nattereri (assembly GCF_964212035.1). Taxonomy (NCBI): domain Eukaryota; kingdom Metazoa; phylum Chordata; class Mammalia; order Chiroptera; family Vespertilionidae; genus Myotis; species Myotis nattereri. Next base: position 188,134,660 of record NC_138075.1, read on the forward strand.
ATAATTTAAGCTTTTAACATATATTTTTGAATATATAGGTTGTCCCAAAACAATGTCTATACACTTAACAGCTGATAGGTCAATTTATGTTTCTTTTTTTATTTTCAGAGTTATCCCATTGGAATTAATAATTATTCAAAGTGTGTATACATTGTTTTGGGATATCCTCTATGATCAAATTGCCTTCCAAAAAAGTTGTATCAATTTATAAACTCACCAACAGTTTCTTTCTATTTTTTAAGCATCTTTTTAAATTAAAAAATAGTTTATTGATTTTAAGAGCGAGAAGTAGGGAGAGGGAAAGAGAGATAAACATCTATGTGAGAGTGCAACATCCATCAACCGACTCCTGCCTCCCCCTACTGGGGATGAAGCCCACAACCCAGGCACATGCCCTGACTGGGAATCAAACTGGCAACCTTTCTGTGCATGGGATGAGGCTAAACCAACTGAGCCACACTGGCCAGGGCTATTTTTAATTTTTATTGAATTGGTTGGAATGATATTGGTTAACAAAACCATATTGGTTTCAAGTGTACAACTCAACAAAACATCATCTGCATACTGCATTGTGTGTCCATGGTCCAAACTAAAGTCTCTTTCTGGCCCCATTTATTCCCCTTTGCCCTCATCCACCTTCCCCAACCCCCTTTCCTTCTGGCTATCACCATACTGTTCTCTCTCTCTCTCTCTCTATCATAGCACAATGTAGTGGCCGGTCATTCTGCTGTTTGGTTGATTTTCATATTAGAGTTTTATTATATAGGATTTTTAAAATATATTTTTATTGATTTCAGAGAGGAAGGGAAAGGGAAAGAGAGAGGGAAACATCAATGATGTGAGAGAATCATTGATTGGATATCTCCTGCATGCCCCACACTGGGGATCGAGCCTGCAATCCAGGCATGTGCCCTTGACTGGATGCATGCCCCACACTGGGGATTGAGCCTGCAATCCAGGCATGTGCCCTTGACTGGAATCAAACCTGGGACCCTTCAGTCTGCAGGCTGATGCTCTATCGACTGAGCAAAACCAGCTAGGGCAGTAAGCATCTTTTTAAAGCTTCTATCCTGTAACCTCTCAAAGTAATGAAAACTTTTATCATTTGGTTAACTACTTTAAATACTTCAGTTGATCAGACCTTAGACAAAATGTCTACTATTGGTAAGAAGAATGAGCTTTTCTTAGGTTGATATCAAGAACTGACAAATAATATAAAATAATGGCGAGCACACATAGGCAATTTCCAGAAAACAAATTATTATGGGTTTGTATTTATTGTGCTTTGAATATTTTGATAAATAGCTTAAGGAGAGTTCTCAATGATCAGGTTGTTTATGGAAAGAATCACTCACTGTGATTATGGTTCCATGAGCATTTATGGAAAGTCCTGTTTGTTAGGATTTATTCCCTCTTCCCCCCTTTTAAACATACAAATTCTATTTTAGCCATGCTTCTGTTGTACTTAGACCTCTTACCTTGATTACCCATGGGCCTCAGGAATGCTGCCCTCCTTCATTCTCAGGTATTTCTCCATTCCTTTAGCTAATTTCTCATTTGTTATCTGTCCTCATAACTGATGGAGAGCTTCATGTTCAAACCTCCGACTTTTGTTCTCAGCATACCTCAAACCAACTTCTGCCTCATAGATCTTCTGTCTGGAAAGTCACTGCTAAAGTCCTCTTTGCCTGATCCAGCAGTCTTTTTTTTGATTCACCTTATGGCCTCAAATCTATAGCCAGACTGCCTGTGTCCTAATCTAGTTCCATATTTACTGACAAACTTTGAGTACATGACTTATCTTCTCTAGGCCTCAATTTCTTCATCTGTAAAATGGGGTTAATAGGTTTGTTGTCAGGGTCAAATGAACTAATACATATAAATAATTTAGAATAGTGATCAGCACACAGTTTCTTCACCCATCAATTGGGGTTCTTCAATAATAGAAAGGAATGCTATGGCTAAAAGAGAAATTATTGTCTATTCTCTTTAGATAATCCTAGTCTTCTGGTTTCTCTGACTCTACCCCTCTCTTTCACTCTCTAAAAAATCAATGGAAAAATATCCTTGGGTGAGGATTAACCACAAAAAATCTCTTGCCTGGATCTCAGTGAGGAGGAATTTGCATAGCATCCTATATGACGTGGTACTGGATGATAGTAACCTTTTCTCCCATGTAAGGGGGAAAGAAGACAACACATTAAACTTACAAGAAAGGACTGCTATCTTGATTGAACTTAGATAAGAAGGTTTTGATCACAGCGTTGCTACAATACCATCGTGGTCATTCAATGGAGGGGTAGTTCTGCTTTCAGAAAGGGTACTGATATTGGGGCCATGGCTTTAATGGATTCACTGTTAAAGAACGTCATGCATTTGACATCATAAGAAAATTGCACAATAAACTTTGAGGATGTTGGAAAGGTACAGGTACACAATGGGGCATTTAAAATTATGCTGTGGAGCCTTTTGCCTCATTGCTACAGCGTGAGCAAGATAGGTCACCAGCAACTCTACTTCTCACACCTATCAGAATGGCTATCATCAACAACTCAACAAATGACAAGTGCTGGCGAGGATGTGGAGAAAAAGGAACCTTTGTGCACTGCTGGTGGGAATGCAGATTAGTGCAGCCACTGTAGAGAACAGTATGGAGTTTCCTCAAAAAACTAAAAATGGAACTCCCATTTGACCCAGTGATCCTACTTCTAGGAATATATCCCAAGAATCCAGAAACACCAATCAAAAAGGATATATGCACCCCTATGTTCATAGCAGCACAATTCACCATAGCTAAGATCTGGAAATAGCCTAAGTGCCCATCAGCAGATGAGTGGATTAAAAAACCCTGGTGCATCTACACAATGGAATACTATACTGCTGTAAAAAAGGAGGAATTCTTATAATTTGCAACAGCATGGATGGAACTTGAGAGCATTATGCTAAGTGAAATAAGCCAGTCAGAGAAAGATACATATCACATGATTTCACTCATTTATGGAATATAATGAACAACATCAGCTGGTGAACAAAAACAGATCCAGAGATAGAGAAGCATCAAGCAGACCATCAAAACTCAGAGCGAAGGTAGGGGAGGATGGGGGTCAGGGGGAGAGATCAACCAAAGGAGTTGTATGCATGCATATAAGCCTAACCAATGGACACAGACAATAGCAGGGGTGGGGTGAGGACATGAATGGGGAGGAATGGGGGGGATAAGGACACATATGTAATACTTTAATCAATAAAGAAATTAAAAAAAAATAAAAAACATAAAATTCTAAAAAAATAAAATAAAATGATGCTGTGGAATTGCAAGTGTTGATGTGGACAGATGTTCATGCTATAGCATTAAGTAGACAAAATACTAAACTGTATCAGGATAATTTTGGCAGCATTCAACTTAAAATGAATTAAAAATGATACAGTTATTTTTATAATTCTAATTGTTAGATTTATTAATCCAATTGATCTGGTCTAGAAGTAGAGCAGTTTTCAGGATTGGTTGATTCAGGGACCCAGTGATGCTATCAAGGAATCTGTTTCTCTATTCTGTTACCCAAAATGTCTGCTTCGTCCTACAGCTGGTTCCCAAAATAATTATAAGGTAGAATCCAGGAGCAATTGGGTATAACTACTTGCTTCTTCATTCACATTAAGCTAGAGAAGGAGAGAATGACTATCATTTGCTGTAAAGACTGAAAAAGAAATATTTTGGAAATCTCTAGCAACCATCTCATTTGTCATGGGCTAGATTTACATCATATGCCAATTAATAGACTCAGTTGACAAAGGAAATGTGCTTCTTTCTTTAACAATGAAATTAATGGGGATGACATCTATAGATATAAAACCCTAATATGCAAATAGACGGAACGGCAGAACAACCGAACAACCAAACAACTAAACAACCAGTTGCTATGACATGTGCTGACCACCAGGGGCTGCACGTGCAGAACATGGCGGGCAGTGGTAGCAGGTGGCAGAGAGTGGAACATAGTGGGAGTCAGCCACAGTGGGATGGTGGAACAGGTGAACAGAGGCGCCAGGCCAAGGCAAGGCGCTAGTCACTGTCATCTGGGTGAGACTCTCATGGTTACTGAAAATTCTTTGCTCCTGTGTGCCGCGGTCCCATCTGGTGCGCACACCTGGTGCCCATGTTGGCCCCGCTCACACCTGCTGCCAGTGCCAGAGCCACTGCTTGCACCCGCTGATGGCTCCAAGTGATTGGGACTGGTGCCAGGCACCAGCAGCGGGTGTGAGCGGGACTATCTCTGGAAGGGTGTGCAAGAGGCGGCTGCTGGCCCCGAGCACCCCTCAGGGCTTCTCCACCTCCTCCTCCTCCTGAGGGGCGATTGGGGCCGGCAGCCTCCTCTTGCACTCACTGCTGGCAATAGCCCTGCTAGCACCCACTGCCAGTGCCTGGCACCAGTCCCAATTGCTTGGCGCCATCAGTGGGTGTGAACAGTGGCTGCTGGTCCCGATTGCCCCTGAGGGCTTCTCCACCTACCCCTGCTCCTGAGGGGTGATCAGGGCCAGCAGCCACTGCTCACACCTGCTGTTGGCACCAGCCCCAATTACTCCACACCATCAGCGGGTGTGAGTGGGGCTGGCACTTTCAGCACATGCGAGCGGCGGCTGGAGCAGGGATGCTGGCAGACAGGGGACCAGGGGCTGTGGTAGGAGGGGCCGGGAGGGGGCGTGGAGGATGGGCCGAGACCCGCCCCTGTGCCCACTACAGCCTGATGGCCCACAGTTCCTTTCAAGGTGCACGAATTCGTGTACTGGGCTCCTAGTTGGTTAATAAGATTATATAGGTTTTAAGTGTACATTTCTATGATACATGCTCTGTATATTGCATTGTGTGGCAACCATCCAAAGGCAAATGATCTATCACCATATATTTGGTTCCCTTTACCCTTAGCCCATGCCCCTTCCCTCTGGTAATCACCATACTGTTGTCTGTGTCTATGAGTTTCAGTTTTATATCCCATATGAGTGAGATGATATGGTTCTTAGTTTTATCTGACTGACTTATTTTGGTTAGCATATATTCTCAAGGTCCACATTGTCACAAATGGCAATATTTCATCTTTTTTTATGGCTGAGTTGTATTCTATTGTATATATGTACCACATCTTTCTTATTCAATCATCTGTCTAGGGACACTTCAGTTGTTTCTTTAGAGCAGTCACAATCACTCATTGAGCTAAGGTGTATTTCCCAAACCAGAGTGCTGCTAATTAATGAAGAGTAGCATCGAATGCATTTGGAAAGTAAAAAAACAAAACAAAACAATTAAAAAATATCTATCTACTATATCTATCACCTGTCTAATTTCTATCTATGAGTAGACCAGAAAATTAATCCTACAATATGATAGTATCTGGGTACTGGGATTACATTTCTTATAGATTTTTAAAAATTATCATTCTGTCTGTATCTATGAATAGTCTAGAAAAGTAGTACCATAAAAGGATGATATATGGACAATGAAATTACATTTTTTAACATTTTTTTCTTTTTGCTCATCTATACATATTATTAATTACCATGCATTGTGTTCACCTCTTTAACCTTTTAGTTGGCAAATTTAAAATAACCCCCCAAATAAAGGGAATAGTATAATGAACCTTCAAGTATTTACCACCTAACTTCAACAATTATCAGCTTGTGACAAACCTTGTTTTAAGCATTGTTTCATAAAAAATATTATTTTAGTTGAAAAAAGTTAAGAATTAGTCACCTACTTAACATTTCACCTTTATGCAAACCAGTGAAATTAAGGATAGCTCAATATTGTTCTTGTCAGTTGCCCAAGATTCCTTTCAAGTTGTTTTCAATTATTTTTTTTTAAAGCCTGGTTTTGCTCACCTTCTTACCCTACCTATGCTTCTCAAAAATTTGTACTATAGTATCCCCAACATCAGGGAAAAAACACATGGCTCTAAGAATTTGGGCATATAAAATGAAATGACTCACCAAAAGCAGTTATTTTGAAATTTCATTTTTATTATTAAAATCAGGGCAAATATGCATGAACCCTCTTTCTGTTTAATAGAAATAGAATGTTTAATGTACTCACCATTGAATAAATCCGACACTGTAGGATGATGGTCCATGCTGGTCTTATAGCTTCCTGTCCTCTGAGGCAGCCTGACAAATACCCCTGCGAACACAAGGTCCCCAGGTTGAGAGGCACAGCCGAGGGTTTTCTCCCCATTTTAAGACCCTGCTTCTGCCCCTAGACCTTGTTTCTTTGACTTTAAAATTCCAGTCTTTTTAAGGACTTTGGCTTCCATTCAGTCCTTCTGCTCTTTCTATCACGAACCTCCTCAGGTAGTGTGTCCTACCCTAGGAAGTATTCCTTAGTCGCCATTCCTACTGACTCTTGACCAGGCCTGGCCCAGTACTTTGCAGGAGGATCTTGAACAGACAAAAACACAAGTGTGAAGATACTTGTTCATTTAATAGGTCTTTATTGAGAGTTAACTATGTGAATGACACTTAGGTCTTGGGAATACCATGGTTAAAGAGCAGGACACAACCCTTGTCTTTGAATAGTCTACATTGTTATGAGGGACACAAATGTACAGACAGTTACATAATCCTATCTACTAAAGACGGAATATGCTCATTGACCCTCACACCATCGCAAAATGGCAGCAACCAAGCCAATAAGGCAGGAATATGCTAATTGACTGCCCCGTCCTCAAAGATGGTGGCACCCACAGCAACAAGATGGTGGTGCCCAGTCCCCTCAGCCCCCCAGCTGCCCAGGGCCCGCCCGAGGCACAGGCAAGCCTCAGATGGCAGCTGCCCAGCTGCCCAGGGCCACCCGAGGCTCAGGTAGCCAGGGTCAGCCGAGGCTTGCGCTGCTGGCAGTGGCAGCAGCAGAGGTGTGATGGGGCATCGCCTTCCCCTGATCGCCGAGTCACCTCCCGCCCTTGAGGGCTCCCGGACTGTGAGAGGGGGCAGGCCAGGCTGAAGGACCCTCCCTCCAGTGCATGAATTTTCATGCACCGGGCCTCTAGTAGGCTAATAAGTGCTATATTAGATGAAGTACTGTGTTCTAGGAAGAACAAAGCAGGGTCCCTTAAATGGCTCTCTGAGACAGGCTGTCGTCCAAGAAAGGGATGTCTTCCAAGCAAGTGATGCAGTATAATGAAAGGAGAGAAAAGAATGGGCTGTCTTGATGATAATCTCCTATTTGAATAAAAGCTGACTTTTCTTCAGCCATGCAGAATAATTTCTTAGAAGTTAAAGGGATTGTCAAAAATGGCATTAGGTGTGGGAAACTGTTTCCAGGGTTGCTTATACATTGACCTATCAAGAAGGGCCTAGCAAAAGAGTTTGAATACTTAGAGTTGTGGATTAAAACAAAACAAAACAAAAGCTGTATCCCTTTCACATTGAACTTTTTTTGTGTGTGTGTGTCTTCTTACAAAGGTATTGTGTATTTTATTGAAGTATCAGTACTTTTGCTCAGGCTGCTTCTTCTTCCCAGAATTAACTTTCTTTTCTGTCTTGGTGCATTCTTAATTATTTGTGTGTCCTTGGCCTTCTGTGAAGTCCCTAACAAGCAGAATCAATTACTCAATTTTCTCTTCCCTTAGCCCTTTGTTACCTTACCACACATGGAGCATTCATAACTGCCTCTTCTGCTCTGCCAGCCGCTCACAGAGAGCAATTAATCATTCCACTTTCTAATCATGGAACTCTGTATACAGGAATGAGCAAAAGTAGGTGTACCATTGTGTGTACTCAAAACACAGTTTCTTCTTTTTTAAAAAGAATATATATTTTTATTGATTTTGGAGAGGAAAGAGAGGGAGAAAGAGATAGAAACGTCAATGATGAGAGAGAGAATCATTGATTGGCTGCCTCCTGCATGACCCCCACCAGGGACAGAGCCCACAACCCAGGCATGTGCCCCTGACCGGAATTGAACCCAGGACCCCCCCAGTATGCAGGTCAACGTTCTATGCACTGAGCCTAACCAGCCAGGGCTATTCTTCTTCTTTTTTTAATCCTCACTTGAGGATTTTTTCCCATTGATTTTTAGAGAGAGTGGAAGAGAGAGGGAAAGACAGAAATATCGATGTGAGAGAAACATATCAATTGGTTGCCTCCTGCATGCACCGACCAGGGCCTGGGCCAGGGAGGAGCCTGCAACCGAGATACGAGATGCGTGCCCTTGACCAGAATCTAACTCAGACCTTCCAGTCCACAGGCCAATGCTCTATCCACTGAGCCAAACCGGCTAGGGCACAGTTTATTCTTGAATTATTATTGTATTATTTTCCATATGAACAACTGTCATAATTATATCCCCAGTGTGGGGCATGCAGGAGGCAGCCAATCAATGGTTCTTTCTCAACACTGATGTTTCTCTCTCTCTCTCCCTCTCCCTGCCTCTCTGAAATCATTAAAAAACATATTAACAAAATAGCCTTGTTTGTGATTTGAGATAAAAAGCAAAAGAGTTGTTCACTTAGGTCCAATTTTAAGTAAGCAGAACAACATATTTTATAACAATACTAGAGGCCCAGTGCATAGATTTGTGCACCAGTGGGTCCCTCAGCCTGGCCTGCAGGGATAGGGCTGAAACCATCTCTCCGACATCCCCCAAGGGGTCCCAGATTGCGAGAGAGCACAAGCTAGGCTCACGGACCCCACTGGTGCATGATCGGGGTTAGGGAGGGACTGTGGGAGGGCTCCAGGGTGTGTCTGGCCTATCTCGCCCAGTCCTGATCTGCTGGACCCCAGAAGCAAGCTAGCCTACTGGTTGGAGCATCTTCCCCCTGGTGGCCAGTGTGTGTCATAGAGACTGGTCGAATGGTCAAATGGTCAGACACTTAGCATATTAGGCTTTTATTATATAGGATATCTAGTAATTCTGTAAATGCTTTTGAGTCATTCTGTTGTACTAGTCATTGTGCTAGATACTATAAGGAATAAAAAATGAAAAAGAACGATATTTCCTTAAAAGAGATTGCAATATCTGTCAGCCTTTCCCTTCACTCTAATCAAAATCATTTTATAATTTCCAAACAGAGACATATGTGCCAAATATAACTTTCTATGACTATTGCTAGACTCTGTAGTTCAAGTTCAATTAACCTAGTACCACCTAACCTTATTTAATTTGGATACTTCTTGTATTAGGGAATATCCTTTATATAATCATTCATCAAATCTTTAATATTGTTAAATATTCCCTCCTTTCTCTCTCTCTCCCTTTAGAATGAGGTATTACATAAAACTATAAGTAAATACATTTAAAATAGATAGCCACCTAGACTTTGTATCTTTGACTGGATTTTGAATAGTGAATGCCTCTCCTCAGACAATTTAGGTAATTTACATATAGTCTCTTGATTAACCTTATAGATTTAAAATAAGTAGTCTTTAAATCTTGAGTTTAATGACTTATAAAAAATACTTAAGGCTGGAAAACCACATATGTAGAAGTTAAAAATGCAGTACTAAAGTATTATGGCTAACACAAACAGGCTTTAAAGTAGAACTAGACTGATTGAGTTCAAATCCCAGCTTAGACATTTACCAGTGTGTCACGTAGGTTAAGTTAATAAATGCTGGAAATAGCAATGGGAAGGGAATTCTAGGAAGTAGAAATAGCATAAAGGCCATGAGGCAGAACTGAAATCAGGGGTTAAAGAGCAAACAGAAGAAGACCCACCCATGTGGTGGACATGAGGTAGGAATAGTCAAATGATTTTAGATTAATAATAGATACATACAATGAATCAACAGAAATGATTGAACAGTGTGATAAAAATACCTCTAACGATAAATCTAGTGGAAATTAAGGGACATAACTAGATATACTATAAGCAATATTTTAGGATGTTGAGTAGGACTTCCCCTATTGCTCATAATTGAAAAGAAGAGCAAAGTTACCTATTCCCTTTCTATGAGAAACCCCAAAGTGGTGCTGATAATGGGACAGATAAACTCCCCTCTCTTATTGCAAAAGTAGAGGAGCTAAGCAGTGAGGAAGGAGGAGCCTTCCAACTTCTCTACTCCAAGAAGTCAAGTTAAGCTTGTATTGAGGGGAAAAGAGGGTGATCTTATCTATATCAGATGCACAGTTGAAGTTTTAAACTAGACCCAAATTCTAATAACTGAAATTAGTAGAAAATGATGCTCTGCGACAAGATTTCATTAAGGAATATGAAAAGGAGATTCAATACATTATGATTGGAAGCCTTGATTGTAATATAAATAAAGTTATTTTGTAATTATGTTCCTGCTGTGATACATTACACAAGTAACCAGACAATGAAAACATAATACAAATCACACTGGATCTACTAAGTCAAAGTACACTAATCTAAAATCATAATCTCATGGGATTTTATTTTATTTAAATGTAAAATTCATTCAGCTCCTTAGTTTTGATAAAGTATTAATTTTGTCAACTGCCCCTTTGGATTAAGAAAGTAAATTGATCTTCCCTCAATCAGTAAGATATATCTCAGGTGTCCCAAAACACTGTATACCATTTGAATACAATTATTAGTTCCAATGGGTTAACTCTTGAAAGAAAGCAACATCAGTTGAGCTATCAGCTGTTAAAGTGTGTATACATTTTTTTGGGACACCCTGTACAATACTAACTCTTCAAGCCTTTGTTAGGGATATGAACTCAGACGATTCCTATTCTGTTCTTATAGAGGTCTTCTGAGAAAAGTGATATCTAAGAAAGTTCATCTAAAGAACACATCTCTAGTTTAGGTACTTTGAGTTCTGCCGTTAGATAAAGCTAGATCAGTGGAAGTATGCATTAATGACCACATGAATTGATCTTCTATAAAAATCTGTCACCAACTTCAAAGTTACGTTCTTAGGCTTCTTTAAACTTTTATAAGAAAGTTATATAAAACTCTCTTCTTTTGATAAACATATTGCTGATATTATTCAATGCATTGTTCAGTGTAATTAGTTATATTGATGCTCTTTGTTTTCTCAGCTTAAACAAATTAAGGTGCAGGGGCCCTTCAAAACAATACATGATAGGAGGAAATGGATCTGCAAATGACAATAGCTGTGTTTACCTGCTAACTAGCTCACTCACTAGTTTAATGACAGTGGTCAGTCTATATAATGTACGACCCAATTAATTGGCCAATAAAAGGATTGCTCTAGCAATACAAAGATAAGCTATGTATAACTTTAAGTGCTTCCATAAATTAATCATATTACCATGCATGTGCATCCATGTATTATCAGGCATAAAATAACTTGGGGTTCAGGCTGGGGGATATTTAAAAAATGATAAAAATCATCCATGACTAGCCACACTGGCACTGTACTTCTTTAGCATAGTCATGCTTACAGCCATCACATGCCTCATTGTTATGACACTGACGTGTATAGGAAGGACTATGGAATGGTTTGTTGGCTGGTAAAAATGCCTGTGGTCATGTTGCTATTTTATTAATTGTGCAATGTAACGTCTGCTGTGGGTTTCATGGCCACAAATATATTCCTCCTGACTTTGCTGTGCATTGCACAGGAGGACACAGGAAGACAGACTGCCCTGATCTCAGACACGAAGAGGGGGAAACATCTTTGAACACATTTTCTTCACACCATAATTTAGGGCAAAAGGATTACAGAATTCAATTTATGATTCCTGAAAAACAGCAACACAGTAAATAAATAATTTGATGAAAGACAAACTTTTTCTCTAAGAGCCTTTTATTTTTTCTCTTAGAGATCAATTAATTCAAACAATGATTGACTGTGTTTTTTATCCTACAACTCTAAGAATCACTATCAAAGAAAAGCCTAAGTTCATGAAATACTCCATTTGATAGAGTTCAGTGTTTCATTCCTCCTTCTTCCCCTGTCATTCTTCAAATATGTACTAAAGTGTAAGTAATATAATGAAATTTTATGGCACACACTGTTAATGGTCTCTGAGTAGCCTGAATGAAAGATATTAACATAGGAAGCATGTTCTTATGGTTATCTTTTGATATCATTAGGCTGATATACACTTATCTTCAATTTACATAGCCTTAATCTCTGGTTTTCTATAAATTCTAGTTTATATTCATAGGGTTTTAAACAATTCATCATTAGAAATACATAATCCTAAGTATACAGGACCATAGGACCATATAAAAAGATTTATTTGAGTTTGGAATCTGGATTTTAGTTTAAAAAAAAAGTCATGAGATTCTGTTAAAATGAGTTTGACAAATCTTGGCCCACAGTTATACTGAGGAAGACTCTGTTTTTCTTCAAAAGCAAGAGTATAATCAATATTTTCATAAAACATGAGTATAAAATAATATATGGTATTATTCAACCAGGTTAACATTTCATTAGTGAGGATTTCACTTTTTAAAGGCTGTATAATAAGAACAGTTTAATCTCACATTTTACTTCATTATTGTTACCTTTTTATTTTTGGCTAAATTGCTCTTTCAAGTGAGTAGACAGAAAACTGATACTACATAGTAGTTAACTCCAAGTTCATATAATATTATTCTACAGCATAGTCATCTATTGGCCAGAAACAAAGGGTGGTTGCCATGCTCTCCCTAGTCCTGAGTACGAGTACAGTGTGCCCCAACATAGAGGCTTTTTGGGAGTTACTGCTAAAGAGTGATTCAATTCTTGGCAGCCTAAGCCCACACTGCACTGTGGATTCCAACTTCTATATCTGTTCAGATGCGCCATTGGATCAATGGATGCATAGAAACATTAAACAGAATCTATTTGCTTTCTTTATGGTGATTTTTAAGATTAGTTACACATAGCTCCTTATGCTTTCCTTCTCTCCCTCCTTTTCACACGTAAGTTGAGAGCCATATGATTTAGGAATAGGTTTATGTCTTTTAAGAATTCAGTCTAGTGGAGTTGAGATACAAGAACCCAGAAAATTCTAGTGTAATATGGTAAGTGTTATGATGCCATGAGAGCACAGAGGAGAAACACCTCATCTACTTTATTGGGATTAGGGAAGGCAATTTAAAGATTATACGTGACACAAATACACAGAGTTTTGCATACACATGTGTGAACACATTTTTGTTTGTTAATCCTCACTTGAGGATATTTTTTTCCATTGATTTTTAGAGATCGTGGAAGGGAGAGAGGGTCGGGGAGAGAGAGAAAGTGAGAAATATCGATACGAGAGAAACACATCAATTAGTTGCTTCCTGAATAAGCCCTGATGGGGCTGGGGATCAAACCTGCAACCCAGGTACATATCCTTAACCGGGAATGGAACCAATGACCTTTCGTTGCATGGGATGATACTCTAACCATTAAGCAACACCGGCTGGGGCTGAACATATTCAAAAATATGTTATTCACTTTTTAGGAATGAGACAGTAATGATTCAGTGTTGGCTCATATGCTTGTCTCTAGCATAATGAAAGAAATATACTGTCTCAATTGGGGGTTAATATTTGTAAACGACTTAACTTTTCTAGAGAAACTATTGCTATTGGAAAATTGCACAGGTGGAATTTCTCTGTTGCTAGTGGGAGTGGGGTTCTTGGAGTACCACAGGAATAAGAATTTCTGGAGGCCCCCATGGGAGGATGAGATGTAGTAGAAAGCTTTATTTTCATGAAGTCATATCCTTCGGCTTCCGAAATCCCATTTCCCTTGTATCAGGCCTGGAAAATGCAGAGCTGGGGCTTTACGATGGTTCTCAACCTTCCTAATGCCCTGACCCTTTAATACAGTTCCTCATGTTGTGGTGATGCCCAACCATAAATTTTTTTTTGTTGCTACTTCATAACTGTAATTTTGCTACTGTTATGAATCATAATGTAAATATCTGATATGCAGGATGTATTTAGGCAACCCCTGTGAAAGGGTCGTTCGACCCCCAAAGGGGTCGCGACCCACAGGTTGAGAACCGCTGCTTTAGTAGAACTAAAAGCAAAGCTTTCTCTCAGACATATACCAAAGCAATTTTTTCACCGATACAGCTCCTAGGGCAATGGAAACTAAGGAGAAAATAAACAAATGGGACTACATCAAAACAAAAAGCTTCTGCACAGCAAAAGAAACCATCAACAAAACAACAAGAAAGCCCACTGCATGCGAGAACATATTTGCCAATGTTATCACTGATAAGGGTTTAATCTTCAACATTTACAGGGAACTCATACAACTTAACAAAAGAAAGATAAACAACCCAATCAAAAAATGGGCAAGGGACCTAAATAGACACTTTTCAAAAGAAGACAGAAGGAAGGCCAAGAGACATATGAAAACATGCTCAAAGTTACTAATCATCTGAGAGATGCAAATCAAAACGACAATGCCGTATCATCTCACACCTGTCAGAATAACTTTCATCAACAACTCAACAAACGACATGTGCTGGCAAGGATGAGCAGAAAAAGGAACCCTCGTGCACTGCTGGTGGGAATGCAGACTGGTACAGCCACTGTGGAAGACAGTATGGAGTTTCCTCAGAAAACAAAAAATGGGATTCCCATTTGACCCAGTGATCCCACTTCTAGGAATATATCCCAAGAAGCTAGAAACACCAATCAAAAAGGATATATGCACCCCTATGTTCATAGCAGCACAATTCACCATAGGTAAGATTTGGAAACAGCCTAAGTGCTCATCAGCAGATGAGCGTATTAAAAAACTATGGTGCATCTACACAATGGAATACTACATTGCAGTAAAAAAGGAGGAATCCTTACCATTTGCAACAACATGGATGGTACTGTAGAGCATTATGCTAAGTGAAATAAGCCAGTCAGAGAAAGATAAATATCACATGATCTCACTCATTTATGGAATATAATGAACAACATAAGCTGGTGAACAAAAACAGATCCAGAGACAGAGAAGCATCAATCAGACCATCAAACCTCAGAGGGAAGGTAGGGGAGGGTGGGGGTCAGGGGGAGAGATCAACCAAAGGACTTGTATGCATGCATATAATCCTAACCAATGGACACTGACAACAGGGGGGTGAGGGCATGAGTGAGGGGGTCGGGGGGGGGGGATATGGGAGGATGAGGACACATATGTAATACCTTAATCAATAAAGATATTTTTTTAAAAAAAGCAAATCCAATGTCCAAAGTTCCATTCCATGGTGGAGTTGAGTCTAGCACAGCATCAGTCTAATTTTAGTCCATCAGTCCATTGTGTGTGGGGAGTCCACATGGCTGTGTGCCATGTGGCAAGTGCAGAGGAGGGCACCCCTTGCAACAAGAGAGCTGGAGATCAAGAGAGGGAACTCGCTTTGTTCAGGAGTTTATGTATCTCAGATTTTGTGCGCTTATAGTGGCCATGCCTATTCTGGCCAATGCCCTGCTCCCAGGTGTGAATGACAAACAATCGCCTTTCCCATACCATTCAGACCTTACTGAATATGTGTCTATTCTTTTTTTAAAAAAATATATTTTATTGATTTTTTACAGAGAGGAAGGGAGAGGGATAGAGAGTTAGAAACATCGATCAGCTGCTTCCTGCACACACCCTACTGGGGATGTGCATGCAACCAAGGTACATGCCCTTGACCGGAATCGAACCTGGGACCTTTCAGTCCGCAGACCTACACTCTATCCACTGAGCCAAACCGGTTAGGGCTGTGTCTATTCTTTTTTGTCCAGTCCTTTCCCCCAGGATCTGCCCCCAGATCTGGAGAGTGCTAAGCTGCAGTTTTCTGGCACAGCTGTACAAAAGGCATGCTTATATTATCTGGCCTTCCCTTTGCTCCTTTCCTGTTAATTAATTAATTACTGGGTAAATTACAGCAGTATCATTATGACACATAATTTTCTAATCTCTACTATAATTTTCAATGATTGATTACAGTCAATACCAAAGGAAAACTTTCATTATATGCATGGTAGAGTGGCAAGCATGTCAGACTAGTTAAAACAAGCAACAAAAAATGGGCATTCATCCTGGTTTGGTGGCTCATAAACTATGTGATTTTGACCAAGTCATTCAACTTAAACCTCAGTTTCTTCATTGGAAACATGAAGAGGCTGAGCAAGATGGTTTTAGAATTTCTTTCTAGAGTTAAACATCTGACTTTTTGAAATATTCAGATTTATGTTAACACTTTTAAGTTAGAGTCCTAAGACAATAGTTTTTAAATTTCCACTCCTAGAAAGTATTTATAAATTATTTATGTTCTCTAGCTCCCTATAACGTCTGACTTTGTCCTACTATTACACAAACAGTTCCCATCATACTAGCCATGACCTGTCAGACTGGTTCTGTTTAGATCATCAGTGATTTCTTTCTTCACCTCATCCAGCCCAGGAAGTTGCTGGTAGAGCCTGGATGCATACACTTGACTACAGACCTCGGTCTCCACAGGACTCTTCCTTGCTGGTCAGAAATGCATCCGTGAGTTCCTTTTTTTTGTCTTAAGTTAGCTTGTAGTTTAAAATGAGACATAAAAGAAACCAAGAAATATATAGATCTCTGGTTTATTTTGCTTAACATTGAAAAATACTTTTTATATTTAAATGAAATGACATCAAGAAATAGATTTCTATTCTTTCTGTATTTGGTTTTCTTATTCTCTAGTGTCCTATCCAAAAATGTTTTTCTACATACTTTCAGAAGAGTTCAACAACAGATAAAGGTACATACTGCATGAACAGCTGTCTTTTAGTTGTTTGGTTTGTTTGTTTGAAGAAAAGAACACATTTTTAGCTTGGGCTAAAAGAATATGTTTTAGCTTTGTCTTATTGAGAAAATCATGCAGATCCAAATTACCTTTATCTATCTAAGTAAATAGTTTAACTTTAAAAAATTATACATGTCTTAAAAGAGTGAGAAATAATTTAAAAAGACATTATGACTAGACTATTATAGCTGGATTTAAAAAATAAATCTAACGATGTACCTGTCCCCAATCAACTTCTCTAATAGATAAATCATAATTATTTTGGGGTTGTTTTCTTTCAAAGATAGAAATGAAACATTTTCCAGGTTTCAGTGTAAAAAATCTGGACTCTAAAAATAATTTTGTCTTTAGATTAAAATTTTATTTTTTCTGGTTGATGTATTGGTATATCTTTTATTGAGATTGATTTCTACTTTGAGAAGAGGGCTCTGTCATTGATAGAGAGTTCTACATACTTGTCATGAGAAGTTTAATACTCTTCTATACATGTTCATGGAGAAACTAAGAGCTAAAGACACTACAGATTTAGTCAGATTTTTCAAGACTTCCTGCCTTTGCAAGTACTTCTCTATAGTCCTTGATGGTTTTATGTCCTACACCTTTTGCCTGCATTGTCTTTAAGAATATTACCATATAAAAGAGTGTTTTATTTAAAGTTAGAATCTCTATCAAACTCAAGCTATCCAATAGATTTGAGGTTTGTTCTATGTTGGGTGTGAGTGAGCCTGGAATTTGTGTAGAGGAGCTGGGGCGGGGGGTGGGGGTGGGGTGGGGGGGAGGTTGTATTAGAGTGAACTTTTCTATGTATAGTCTCTAATTTGAAGCAAAAAATGTACCAATTTAATTCCTGCCTCAGAGGAGATGGAGGTACATCTCAAGGGAAAAAAAAGAAAGGTGAACAAAATACCATCCTGATCTAAAAAGTGAAGTGTATCATGTTTGAGTTGACCTTGGTAATGTTAAGAGACTAGACTAGAGTGAGAAGGGATTAAATTTACTATGCACGTTTGCTGGAGTAAGTGTACCAACAGCAATGCTTGCATGAAAGAAATATGATTGAAATACTAGGATATGTGTAGGCAATTTCTCTTTAAGAACATTGATTCATAACTGGGAAGTCATATAAGAAACAGATGGAGCATTTTATTAAATGGCACGTTCCTCTTTAGTCAAATTTCTGATAGCTCCCCCCTCCACTCTACTTGTTCTAAATGAGAATCACTATTTTTGAATTTAAAGGTAAGAAGAAATTTAGACCATGTAAACATTCTTTTTATGCTGCTGTTTCCCCCAAATTCTTATTTTATACTGTTTTTTGAGCATGAAGAGAACTTGTGAATTTTATGAGCAAACACCCATAGCAGAAAGTTAAAGAAAACTTTATCAAGAATAAGTTTATAAGGAAGAGATTTGGGTAGAGAAGAATCTACTTATTAATACAGGAATGGGCAAAGGTAGGTTTACAGTTATGAGTACATGAGACAGTTTATTCATATATTATTATTTATTAATTATTGTATTATTTTCCATATGAGCAACTGTAAACCAACTTTTTGCCCACCCTGTATATATACTGATGATGGGGATGCATGCTGACTGTATTCACCAGCAACCACTGATAAGAATTACAGGTCAGCAGACGAACTTTATAAACATTAATATTTACACACATTTAAATAGATGAAGGTGAAATGAGTCATATTTAAATTAAACATCATGGATAACTTTAATTTTTACTCAGTGTGATATGACTGTCTCTCAGTGTGTGGCCCATGAACTTCCTGCATTAGAGTCACTGGATACTTATTAAAAATAGAAACATCCAGTTCTCATTTCATAAATTCTAACAAATCTCTGGTTGAGGCATGAGAAATGTATTTTTTTAGAAGTTACATAAGATAATTCTTATTTGTACTGAAAGTCTGAGAAGAATTGATACAGTGTAAAGCCATAAAAAAAAGAAAGGAGATGGTAAGATATAGAGAAATTAAGGCAGAAATGAAATCGGTCATCTTTTAAAGAGGTAGCCCTTTTTTAAAAATTTAAATTGGTATAATTATATCATAATGGGAGGTGCTATTTCCCTAGTCACCTTTCCCTTCTAGGGAAAAGAGCACTCATTTATGCAACATAGTGATGATTAAGCAGGAGAAGATAATTTAAGGAGACATGGGAAACTGAAGAGAAGCTACTGACATTATTTGGGTAGTTTGTGTCAAACAGAGAGGGTGGTCATTTTCGGATTAAAAATCTGTTTGTTTACAGGGAAAACCTTGACATAAAACTCATCTAGTAATATTCCCCCCTGAAATTAGTCAATAGATAGTGATGCTGAAGGGCCACTCTATTGGGAGTTAGGTCCAAGGTTGCTATAGGATCGTGCTCTAAGTGTTTAACACTGGGCCTCACTTCTCCTTCAGCCAAGATCAGTCCTGGTCCATGTAACAGCTTGTAGTAAGTTCTCATTGTGTACCTAGTTTTGCGTGGAAGAAACTATATGTTGAGCATCTATTATGTGTTATACACCTTGTAAAATGGTACCTCAATTAATTTGGACAATATGTTGAGAAGCAGTTATTGTTGATCACTATTTTCAAAGATGAAATAACAGCAGCTCAGATTGTCCAGAGTCAGTTAAGTGTTGAATCTAAAACCTGACCTTGGACTTTCTGGTTCTAAAGTCTACACTTTTCTATTGTAACACATTGTCTCTCAGGGGTGGGGACCTAAAAAAAGAGTAGTTGGAAAGTTTGCAGTCTAACAGGGAAATGGAAAACATGCACACATGCAGATTCATACATGGAGAAAATGTATGTGTAGGTATACCCATACATGCCTATACAATGTATAGGCAAAGAAACAGATCATGTACAGATAAATGTGAAACAATGCACATATATGCTTAAGAAGGAAGGGTTTAAAAACGTTTTAGAGAGTGCGTGAACTGCCCTTATTTAATATTCTTCAAACCGTCTTTGTATTTAAGTAAGAACATGACCTAACTCTCTCACCCTATCTCAAAGGCGATCAGTGACTGAGAGTATAGCACTTCAATTACATCATCCCGATTTTATAAAAATAATTACATTTGCTACTGTGTGAAAATCAAGTTCATCTTAGTGCAGCATTTCATGGAAGGAACTCATCAGTCTATAGTAACTATAACTGCGTAATAGACCTTTGTTATTCTTTCATTGCTGTCTGCTTTCCTCCAAAAATATGTCATTGAGTCACTATAAAGAGGGAATAAATAGAAACATTCAAGAAGAAGAAGCAATATTATTTGCCCAATACGTGCTTCAATATCAGCAGAGGTTCATAAGGTTTGTAGTGCCTGAAACGTTAGTGCTTGGGAATGAGGTGAGTTGGGCAGATGTGGAGCAGGTCTTCCAAGATGGTCAGTGCTGAAATGGGTACTCTGGCTGCATTTCTTGGCTTTGTCAGGGTTAGGATTTAGAACTCGACTAAAAACTTCTCAAAGCATACTTCCTTGGACATACTTTCAGTGAAGATGGTGAATGAGAATTGTGATGAATGCTCTCAATTTCCAGCACAATTTAATAGGCTTAGAAATGAGTGGATTCGAGATTAAGAAGGTTTTAAGAGGTTGAGAAAGAAAAACAGGCTGCAGAGACACCAAGTCATGCCAGAACCGGCAAGCACAATCTTCTCCCAGGCATATGTATCACCTGCATGGTTGGGCAATTTCTGAGATTTTTAGAATACTAACTCTGATGTGGTAGAACTAAGCTTCAGGGAATTCAAAGTACCATACAGTCATCATTAAATGCTATCTTGCAACTTTTCATCTCAAGTTGTCAGATGCTATCTTTTTTTTTTTTTTGAAGCTGCAAAAGCTATGAAAAGAGTTAGCACTTTGTTTAAAGTCAAACTATGAGTCAGTGCAGAAAAAAAGTAATTGTCATCATTTGTTTCACATGTACTATGTTCCAACTACTTTTCTAAAATATCATGCACATTTAATCTTTAGAGTATGGTTATAGTATTATACCCATTTTATATATGAGGAAACTGAGATTCACGGGTACCATTATTTGCCCAAAGGCAATAAATGGCAGACCTGGGAATTAAGCCAGGTCTATCTGACTCCAAATCTACGCTCTTATTACAATGCTATACTCTCTTCACAATGTCTCCTTTACCTACTTAGGTGGTGCTACTGCTATACTGATTTAACTGTCTTGTGTGCTACTTGGATTCAAAATGTGGATGTTCTTTTTATGATCCTCCCCAGGCTTTAATTAGCATAGATACAGAGGAGGTCTCTTCCCTACCTGCTCACACTCTTTACTGCATCCAGAATTATCAGAAAATGTCCCTCAAGTAATAGCATAGTGACCTTTATTTTTCCCTCTCTCTCCACTTTTGAGGCTGGTAGACAGGAAGCATTGCTTTCTGCATTCTATAAGATAAGGGATACAACCTTCAAAGATTAGGTAATTTGCATGTGGTCACAGGAATATTGATCAATATTAGAGATAAAATCTGTCCTCCCGGTTCACCTGTACATTGAGTCCAATATTGTCAAGTAGAAAAGTTAAATTAACACTGGTGTCTACATGCCCCAGAAAATATTGTTATTATTATTATTACTATTACCATTTGGATTCATATAGAAGTATATGGCCGTTTAAAAATTAGTCATTGCAAATTAAAAGCTTGTCAGGTCACATTTAGTAAAATTCAGAGAAGGTGCATATAGTAAGAATACATATATTCATATGTAAGTATCCTATATAATAAAGATGTAATATGCAAATAGTTGTTATGCCATGAAGCGTAATGACTGGATCACAGATCAGCAGGAGTGTGTGGCAGCGAGCTACAAGCGGGCAGTGGAGACCTACAGGAAGGGGCAGGGCAGCAAGCTATGATGGGGGACGGGGGGGGCGTGGAGAGAGCTACAGGAGGGTGGGGCAGTGGGTGCAGAGCTACAGGAGGGTGGCAGTGAGCTACTGGCTACAAGCGGGCAGTGGAGAGCTGCAGAAGGGGGCAGGGCAGCAAGCTATGAGGGGGTGGGGGAAGGGGGGCAGGCAGAGCTACAAGAGGGCAGGGCAGCAGGCAGAGAGCTACTGGAGGGCGATAGCGAGCTACTGGTGAGCTACTGGCGCACAGATTCGTGCGCAGGGCTACTAGTTTATATATAATACTAGAGGCCCGGTGCATGAAATTCATGCACTCAGGGGGTCCCTCAGCTTGGCCTGTGCCCTCTCACAGTCCAGGAGCCCTCGAGGGACATCCTCAGTGCTGCTGTGGAGGTGGGAGAGTCTCCCGCCACCACTGCTGCACTCACCAGCCATGAGCCTGGCTCAGGGCTTCTGGCTGAGCAGTGCTCTTCTCACTGTAGGAGTGCACTGACCACCAAGGGGCAACTCCTGCATTGAGTGTCTGCCCCCTGGTAATCAGTGCACATCATAGCAATAGGTCGTTTCGCTGTTTGGTTGCTTTGCATATTAGCCTTTTATTATATAGGATGATATGTTCTTTACACACAATTCCTACTATATATATAAAATTTGGTACCTATCAACAACCCTATGAGGCAGGTAATGCTAACATTATCGTAATTTTACATATAGGGATATCAAAGGCTAGGAAGACTGAGACTTCCACACTTCTGAGTCAGTGATTGATGGAGTTGGAGTTTGAACATACATGCTCTAACTGCATTTCTATACTTTTTAGTACTCCCTGCTGCCTCCACCATATCAGATCCCTGGAATCACAAGTGATCCCTTGATTAAGCAGAGTGAACTTTCCTGGTTTTAACAATTAGTTTAATCTCAGTGTCTCAATTTTCCTAATCAAGAGAATACCAGAGATTACAAATAATATATCCAAAATATTACAAACCAATCTTTCAATCTATACAATACATTAAAGCCATAGCTAAGCACTTATACATATATTACTAGATTCAAAGCAAAGATAGATTAGGGCTTCTTAAGTAGAGTTCTAAATCCTTACACTAAACTCTATACAATTCATGGCTGACCATTGGCCTGACTCATAGATTCTTAGAGCAGACAGGTGCAAAGATGAGTGGTTTTCCACATTTTCTTTACCAGTTGAATCCCTTTTGCACATAAAGCTAATGCAATGCCCTGTTGTATGGAACAGAGTTGCTAGGGGTGTAGTGGGACTAAGGCTTTAAGCCTCACCTACTCTATCTCCTTATTCCCTCAGGAACACATAAAGCAACTTGAGGGATATTTCATCCCGCTTTAAAAACATATTTACTTCTCATTATGAATGAGGAATGAGGACAAAGCCAACATTTGTTGAGCATTTACTGTGTTCCCGGCAGGATGCCAATTGCTCTTTTAAGTGTTATTTCATTTAACCCTTAGAAGAACCCTATAGTTAGATCATTATCTCCATTGGTAGACTTGTAAAGAGTAATTTGCTGAGTGCCAACTAACACGTATTTTAGCTAGGACATTCACATCAAGATTCTAGCCATAGGAACAGAGATTCCATTGGTCAGAACTTATTTAAATGGAGACTCCTATGGACAAGGGACATTATTCTATTTTCCAGGAGGCCCAACCCAAAATCAAAGATCCTATTATTAAGGAAAAAGAACAAATATTTGGGATAGGCACCTGTGAGTTTCTACCATAGTCATGTTAAATTTAAATGATGAGAAGAATATCATCATTGAAATGTTGTGGTAAACAGTAGGCAGGTGGCTATATGGGTCTGAAGTTTAGACATCAGCATATACATATGAATTAAGGCCATGGACATTGGTAACTGAAAATATTTGGTTCTGTTGGGTAAAAGAATACTTTTCTTATAATATTATGGTATTAATTTGCATAGTAAATTCTACCCTATTATAACATGAATCTAAGCATATTTCACTATTTGTTATTAAAATGGCAATATTTTAGATATTAATTAAGCTAAGGTGAGTATTTAATTATCAATTTCACAAACCTTGTGTTCCACCCAAAAGTTAAGACGCAATACTTCCATATATTATTGGTCAGCAACTGGGGGAGGAAATCCATTAATCAAGAAATCTCACTTTTGGAAGAATAATATAAGTATTAAAATAGTTCATACATTTTCCAATTGTCTCTCCTTACAAAGTTAACTCAGATAGGATTATATATAGAAATTTCTAGATAATCTGGAGGATTCTTAGTATATGGCTTAAAGTGTTTACTAGGGAAACAGCAACCTGGAAGACATCAAAGGGTCTTAGCTCATGTTCCCACTGACACATTCCAAATTTAAAGTCCTTCAGTGGGTTATGCAAAATGGAATTTTATGGTCTACAGATTTTAAAACTGGTTTAGGATTTAAGTAATAAAGAACTTTTATGTCTTCTTCATATATATGATTCTTGGATTATTTCAATTGACTTGCAATCTCTTATTTTGAGCATTCCAAATTATCTGGTATATAGCTAATAAAAAATAATGCATTTGAAACTTATGTTAAAGCTTACTGTTTAATAAATGATGAATTTTAATTATATAAATATTAAGTTTTTCTAGGTTATTAGGCATGAAACACTAGCTTTGGTAAAAATTAGAGAGCATCTAGATCAACTAAAATTCCCAGTATATTTTTTAAAAATGAAGACTATGAGAGCACATTCAACATCACACAAGTTGGGGGTTAGGAGATGTTGGCATTTATGATGTTGAATATGATAGATTTATCACCTGAGAAACTTAGGATTTAGATGAAAGGGCTTAATCTTTAAATGAACCCTTAGGGCTAAGACACAGGTAATTAGTCATCCAGCTCAGAGTTATTTCCACTATATCATGCCAACTCTTATAGGAATTATCTAGACAAAGTCACAAGAAAGACTTGGTAGAAAGACATATAACAATGCAAAAAGTTAATGAATGAAAGTCTGTGTTATATATTAGCAGCCTCAAGTGTCTGTAGCTTAGGTTTCTCAATTAGTTTTCTTGTGACAGACTTGCCATGACATACTCACAAATTCCCTATTAATTCTTATTTTTATTCCATATTTTTAATTCCCTATGATGAGCTGCAATGGCACTCCTTGTCAACATTTCTGTGAGAAACTGCTGCTTTTAAATGGTATCTACTCAGATCATGCCAACTTACTATCTTGAACTGGAAAGAGTTTGAGGAAAAGAAAACAAATGTATTAGTGGAGTTAAGGGTTAAATAGTTTAATTTATAAGTCTATAAATGAATAACTAATTACTTAATAATATCTTTAAATTTTTTTTGGGTCCCATCTATCTATGACTGTAAATTTCTAGAGGTTACAGTGTCAACTTAAATTTCCTATGCTGTACCATCTCTGGTTAGGAACTTAATAAAGACCTTGATGATAACATAGTGGAGATCAGAGACATTCCTTACTGTTGAGTTGCCACTAATGCTTATATAGAACATTTATCTAACAAAATCTGATGATATCAGGTGCTATCTTCACAACTTCCTGTTAAACTAGGTGGGAGGAAAGATTATCACTGCAGTTTTATGGTTGGTTAAACATAGGCATGGTTAAGCTATGGGTTTTGCCTAAGTTAAAGTTTAATGAGAGGTAGGGTTTTCTGTCTTCACAACATCTACACTAATAAAAGACAAACATGCAAATTGACCATGCCTTAAGCCACACACACCAGCCAATCAGAGCGACTATATGCAAATTAACCCAACCAAGATGGCGGCCGGCTGCCACAGAGCTGGAGCAAGCAGGAGGCTTGGTTGCCCCAATGATGGAGGAAGCCAAGCTTCCGCTTGCCACGGCAGCTCTGAGCTCATCTCAAGGCTACAAAGTTTCAATTATAGAAGGTAAATAAATCCCAGAAAAAAGAAAAAAAAAGAAAAAGAGGAGAGTCTGGGAGCTTCTGTCGCTGGGGGGCTTGGCCAGCCTGAAAATGGCCCTCAACCCCTCACCCAGACTGGCCAGGCACCCCGGTGGTGACCCCCCGTCCTTAAAGGGGGTGTGGCCAGCCTGAAAACGGTCATCAGCCCCTCACCCAGGCTGGCCAAACCTCCATGGGGTGAAGGTCCCCACTGGGTTGGGGGCTTGACCAGCCTTCAAACAGCCATCAGCCCCCTCACCCTGAAGGAGGTGTCACCAGCCTGCAAACACCCATCAGCCTCTCACCAAGGCTGGCCAGGCACCCCAGTGGGACCCCTACCCTGATCCAGGACACCCTTCAGGGCAAACCAGCCAGCCCCCACCCATGCACCAGGCCTCTATCCTATATAATAAAAGGGTAATATGCAAACTGACCCTAACAGCAGACTGGGAATGAGTGGTCACTATGACACACACTGACCACCAGGGGGCAGACGCTCAATGCAGGAGCTGCCCTATGGTGGTCAGTGCGCTCCCATAGGGGGAGCTCTGCTCAGCCACAAGCCAGGCTGACGGCTGCCAGTACAGCAGTGGTGGTGGGAGCCTCCCCCACCTCCTCAGCAGCGCTAAGGATGTCTGACTGCAGCTTAGGCCTGCTCCCTGCTGGCAAGTGGACATCCCCTGAGGGCTGCTGGGCTGCCAGAGGGATGTCTGACTGCCAGCTTTGGCCTGATCCCCTGGGGAGTGAGCCTAAGCCAGCAGGTGGACATCCTCTGAGGGGTCCCAGACTGCAAGAGGGCATGGGCCAAGCTGAGGAACGCCCCCAAGTGCACAAATTTTTGTGCACCGGGCCTTTAGTTTTTACTGTGCAAAGCAATACTATTATGTTCACTAAAAACCTACTACTGTAATAAACAACACTGTTTTAATGTCTATGATTTCAATCATCTTTAGATACTTTGTGAAAATACCATAAGGAGCCATTTCAATAATGATTAGGAAAGTGTTGTCAGGCAAAAAATATAGAACTTGGTATCTAAATTATTTCACACTGGTTTGCCCCATATCATATTGCTTTTACTGAATAGTAATTGATGCCATTTGTTAGAATTGAAGGACAGTGTAAGAGTATTATAAAACAAATTTTTGTTTCTGTGCTAAGAATATCTTAGAGAACATATAGTTCATTACATTATACAGTACTAGAGGCCTGATGCACAAAACTTGTGCATGGTGGGGGAGTGTCCCTCAGTCCAGCTTGCACACTCTCCAATCTGGGACATCCCTCTCGCAATCTGGGACCGCTGGTCCCTAACCGCTCACCTGCCTGCCTGCCTGATTGCCACTAACCAGTTCTGCCTGCCAGCCTGATCACCCCCTAACTGCTCCTCTGCCGGCCTGATCGCCCCAAACTTCCCTTTCCTGCTGGCCTAATTGCCCACAACTACCCTTCCCTGCCATCCTGATCACCCCCAAATGCCCTCTCCTGCAATCCTGATCACCCCCAACTGCCCTCCCCTGAAGGCCTGATCTCCCACAACTGCCCTCGCCTGCCGGCATGACATCCCCAACTGCCCTCCCCTGCAGGCCTGATTGCCCACAACTGCCCTCCCCGGCTGCGACCCACCTCCTCTGCCGGGCCCCACCTCTGCTGTGTGTGTGGCCATCATGTGATGGCCATAATGTGACGGCCATCTTGTGATGGCCATCTTAGGGCGTGATGCATGAGGGCGTGATGACCATCTAGGCTATTATTAGTAGATTCTTTTTATGAGGAACTGAAAGAATGGTATTGCTTCTGAGCAACTGCTCAGTTTTTATCTTATGGGTGCCATGAAGACTATACCTGACAAAAGTTTGCTTGTTTGCTTTTTTGTCCAGAGAGCTATAAATGTTGTGGCTTGACTTAAGGAAATGTCTACATGAGAATTATGAAATATAGTTTTAATTCTATTCCCATTTTATCTTTTCACTTACATGTTGCTTTGTTCTTACATCTCTAAAGGTATTTTAATACCATATTTTATATAGAATATATATAAAATCTATCTTTATATAAAATCTCCTTATAAGCCACCTAATCCAGTGTAGAACAAGGTAGAATACAAGTAAAAACATTCATTATAAAAACAATGAGTTTCCCACCATTACATTGGTGTTGTAAAAAATCAAATGGAAACAGTTGTCTAGTAATTAGACTCCCACCTTGTTATAATTATAACTTCTCTCTGAGAACTATTCATAGTTATTATTGTAGGGAGTGCACACAAAATTCAGCCCAAGGACCAGGTTGATGATATTAGACACTTTATAGAGGTGTTTGTGTAACTGTATAGACAGGGCAGAATATGATTTTTGCAATTTTATTAAGGAGTAATTTGTTTGTATTGTTTTAAAAAGTCAGTGAAAACATATAATCCAGGCACATATATACAAACTTTTAGGTTTTTTGTTTTTTTGTTTTTTGTTTTGGTGAATCCTCACCTGAGGATATTTTTCCATTGATTTTTAGAGAGAGTGCAAGGGAGAGGAGGAGGAGAGAGAGAAAGCCACTGATGTGTGAGAGACACATAGATTGGTTGCTTCCAGCATGCACCTCGACCAGGGCTGGGAATTGAGCCTGCAACCTAGGTATGTGCCCTTGACTGGAATTGAACCCAGGATCCGTCAGTTTGAGGGCCAACACTCTATTCATTGAGTCAAACCAGCTAGGGCCAAATTTTTAGTTTTATCCTGGATATTTTTATAGTTGTATTGTAGAAAGTATAAAAAAGATGGAAGATCTCACCAATGCCTTCTGGTAAGAAAAACCATCAGAAGGATTTGTGTGGATAGGACAAGGAGGCACAATCCAATGAACTAAAGAAATAAGCTACAGTCACCATAAAAAATAAATTATATTTTAAATCTTAAGCATTGACATAGGGAATTAGCAATATCATAAGGGACTATATTGTTACTTTATTGTGGTATCTTTCATTATGCTTTTGTCTAGATATTATAACATACAGACATTCAGTGATCCCAAATAATATGTGTCTCCTGAAATTAATGTCCTTTTATTTGTCCTTTTATTTGCATTTGTCACTTTTTGTACTATGATAGCAGTTTATAGTAGGTAGATCAAATCAATTTGGATAATCATATATTTTAAACACAGATGAAATAGAAACATTAACCAAAGCTTCATTATTATATAAAGTGTCTTATGGAAATCAGGCTTACTTAAATAGCAATTATTCTTTACAATGTCTGACCTGTCTTTCTTTGTGTGTCATATTCCCAGTTCTTTTCCAAGACTATGGCAGACCAGAGTGCTTTAAGAGAGTTCAAAACCCATATGTGCTACTGACAAATGGTTGATTCAATTTGTTTAGTCAACTTCAGTTCCCTCTTTGAACATTCCTTGAGCATGTGCTCAGAGAATATAGAAATAAGTAAGGGGGAGAAACCAAGATGACGGCATAGGTAAACACCTGAAATTGCTGCCTTGCACAACCACTTCAAAAATACAACTAAAAGACAAAACGGACATCATCCAGAACCACAGGAAGGTTGGCTGAGTGGAAATTCTACAATTAGAAGGAAAGAGAAAAGCACACTGAGACTCAGAGGAGGTGTGGAAGTAAAGTGCGGAGGTAGTGAGGCGCAGGTGGAAAGCGCTGGCAACTGGGGATGCCGTTGTCTTTTTCAATTGGCATGGAGACACAAGCTCCTGATGGCCCTGACTACACTTCCCAGGGAGTCTCTGGGGACCCAGACTCATACGGGGAGAAACTGGGCTGTCTGGCAGTGGGCAGAACTCGGGGGTGGCTTTCTCTCAGAGGTGCTTGCAGCAATTACCGATTACCACGGGCCACTGAGACCCGGGACCTCTTAGGGCAGGACTGAGGATCAGCCATAGCTGTTTGCTCTGCCCTATTGATTCCCTGAGACCCTGCCCCACCCAAGCTGTGCACAGAGGCTTTTGCATATGAATGACCTGGCCCATTTGCAATCTAAAATTACCTAACAAACTGCAGCTGGGTCAGAGAGACCCAGATCATCCAAAAGAAGGCCCAAGGACCCACAACAGATTGCATTGCTTCACAGATGGGCCTCATCTGGGCACCTCCAAATCCCAAACAAAGAAGAGGAATCTGCAGATCTCTCTGTAGCTCCTGCTGGGTAGCCTCAGACAGGCTAAATTAGCACCTCCTTAGAGATCCAGGAGCCAGTGTGCCCAGTGGGCAGAGCGGGATCATCCAATTACAACTCCTCAGATCCATACGGGACACAGTCAGGGGGCAGAAGCAGTGAGCACCAAAGCCCCACTGAAGCAAGTCTTGCCCCATAAAGATGTCTCCAGCACAGAAGTTCTCCCACTGCAGACACAGCAGATTCTCACAGCCAATTGGCCTGGAGGTCAATTCCTCCCAGTGATACCTACAACAAGGCTTAACTACAACAAGACTGTGCACAAAGCCCACAAAGGGGTGCACCAAGAGTGTCCATCTCAGGTAATTAGGGAGGCTGAGCCACTGGGCACTATAGGACACCTAGCACAGAAAACCACTCTTTCAACACAGGAAAGCAGCCAAAATGTGGAGACAAAGAAACAGATCACAAATGACAGAAATGGAGGAAAGGAAACTACTGGATATAGAGTTCAAAACCACGGTTTTAAGGTTTTTCAAGAATTTTTGAGAAACCGCCGATAAATTTAGTAAGATCCTCAATGAGTCTAGTGAGACTGCCGATAAATTTAGTAAGACCCTCAATAAGTCTAGTGAGACCCTCAAGGATATAAAAAAAGACCAACTAGAAATTAAACATACTCTGACTGAAATAAAGAATATTATACAGAGATCCAACAGCAGACTAGAGGATTGCAAGAATCAAGTCAAAGTTTTGAAGTATGAAGAAGTAAAAAACACCCAACTGGGAAAGCAAAAAGAAAAAAGAATCCAAAAATATGAAGATAGTGTAAGGAGACTCTGGGACAACTTCAAGCGTACCAACATCCAAATTATGGGGGTGCCAGAAGAAGAGAGAGAGGGAAAGATATTGAAAACCTATTTGGAGAAATAATGACAGAAAACTTCCCCTACCTGGTGAAAGAAATAGACTTACAAGTCCAGGAAGTGCAGAGAACCCCAAACAAAAGGAATCCAAAAAGGACCACACCAAGACACATCATAATTAAAATACCAAGGGCAAAAGACAAAGAGAGAATCTTAAAAGCAGCAAGAGAAAAACAGCTAGTTACCTACAAGGGAGTACCCATACGATTGTCAGCTGATTTCTCAACAGAAACTATGCAGGCCAGAACGGAGTGGCAAGAAATATTCAAAGTGATGAATAGCAAGAACCTACAACCAAGATTAGTCTACCCGGCAAAGCTGTCATTCAGAATTGAAGGTCAGATAAAGAGTTTCACAGATAAGGAAAAGCTAAAGGAGTTCATCACCACCAAAGCAGTATTATATGAACTGCTGAAAGGTATCCTTTAAGAAGAGGAAGAAGAAGAAAAAGGTAAAGATAAAAATTATGAACAAATACATATCTATCAATAAGTGAATCTAAAAATCAAGTGAATAAAAAATCTGATGAACAGAATAAACTGGTGAATATAATAGAATCAGGAGCATAGAAAGGGAGTGGACTTTCAATTCTCGAGGGGAAAGGGGTGTGGGGGTGCGGGAAGAGGCTGGACAAAAATCGTACACCTATGGATGAGGACAGTGGGGGGAGGGGGAGGGTTAAGGGCAGAGGGTGGGGTGGGAACTGGGTGGAGGGGAGCTATGGGGGGGGGGAAAGAGGAACAACTGTAATAATCTGAACAATAAAGATTTAAAAAAAGAAGAAAAAAAGAAAAAGAAAAAAGAAGGATTAGACCCTATCCTCAAAGAGCTCAAAATGCATACTTAGCTGTTTATTCAGAGATGGGGATGAACAAACTTAGCTGAAGTGAATAGATTTTTTGAATTGGCTCTTAAATACCCACAGGCTTTTATGATGCAGGCAAAGAATAGACTCTATGTGAGAACATTATTCAGAAACTCAGAGGCAAATAAAAAACAATTGCTAAAGACAACTGGTAAGTAGTTTCATTTCATTTTTTAGACAATATGCACATATTACTAGATGAAAATACTAGTAAAATTAACTTTCAAAAAGTTCTTCCTCTTACACACACACACACACACACACACACACACACACACAACCGAATAGCCCCCAGCACTTTCCAGTATTGGTGCACTGATCAAATGGGCCATCGTGGGGAAGAGTGAGCTAAGGGGAGGGACTCAGGTATGAGTGGGCCACCTTGGTAACTTGTTTTACATAAATTATACATATGCATATTAAAAAAGACTCTAAGTTACTCCACATAGAAGCAGCAGGAGCAAAGGCAAATAACTTTAAAGCTCATGGGACAGAGGGGGAATACTAAGCAATCTGAGGCCGACTTGGGTTTCAAGCAGTCTCAGCATTAGCATATCCCTTCTAGAAAGACAGCTTACTATAATGGAGAATGATATAGAGACTGGTAGACAAGAGAGAAATCTCTTGTCAAGCTATAGGGCAGGTTTTGGTGAGAATTGTCAAAACAAGTTCAGTGACAATGGGATTAGCGATAGACTACACTAGATTTGCTATGAAAGTGAGACTGGAAAGAGAAAAGACCATTATAGCTTCCGAACGCAATTAGCATTGACTTGCCGGCTCTTGCTTAAGTCAACCATCAGTAAATTACAGCCCAAAGGCCAGATTTGCCTTACCACCTGCTTTGGTACTGTGCTTGAGTTAAGAATGACTTTTTACACTTTTAAATGGTTGAAAACAAATCAAAAGAAGAAAAATATTTCACGGCAAGCAAAGGTTTGTGAAATTCAAATTTCAGTGTACAGAAATAAAGTTTTATTGGAACACAGACATGCTCATTTGTTTATGTATTGTCTTTGCCTGCTTTTGCACTATAATGACAGAGTTGAGTAGCTGCAATGGAGATTGTGTGGCACAGAAAGCCTTAGTTACTATTTGGACATTCACAGAAAAGTTTGCTGA
This sequence comes from Myotis nattereri, assembly GCF_964212035.1. Taxonomy (NCBI): domain Eukaryota; kingdom Metazoa; phylum Chordata; class Mammalia; order Chiroptera; family Vespertilionidae; genus Myotis; species Myotis nattereri. The sequence goes on from NC_138075.1 coordinate 188,167,209, forward strand.
CCTCTGGGTTAAATGGTTGATAATAATGTTTTGGTATCTCCAGCTTTATAGATATTGTGCACATGTTCATTCAAAACAGCTCAGCTGGACTGACCTGGTGAAACATGTGAACTAAGAACATCCATGCTATTTACCATTGTAGACAATGAGCAAAGAGTTGGAGATCCTCTATCCATCAGTCCATGGTGGTGGTGTTGTGTAGGGGTTTTCTGATGAACTTTCCTTTGAAGCACTGTGAGTCTTGACTTCTCATTCCCTAGTGCTTACCATAAAGTTTATTTGTTAGTATATACCCCTCCCCCTTTGTTTTTGTTGTAGTTGTTTTGCCTTTCTCTTTATTTTTTAAAATCAATTTTTATTGTTTTCAGAAAGAGGAAGGGAGATGAGAGAGAATCATTGATTGGCTGCTTCCTGCACACCCCCTTACTGGGGGTCAAGCTTCCAAATGGGGCATGTACCCTGACTTGGAATTGAACCATGACCTTGTGGTTCATGAGTTGATGCTCAACCACTGAGCCACACCAGCTGGGCTCCTTTTTTTTTTTTTTAGTACTCATTAAAAAGTGACAATGAAAATGCAACTTCGGTCATAGAACTTGTCTTTTAGCAATTTTGGGCTTATAAAAATGTACCCATATTTTAACTGTTTCATTCACCTGCTATATTCTTTGTCTAATCACACATGTCCCCAAATGGAAAAGAAAAATAATACAAAGAAAGAAATTTGATGCCACTGAAGCTATTAGAATTAACCAGTCTATGTGAAGGTAATTTTATGGGAGGAACTTCAGATAAGTTTCAACAGGCCACAATGATGATTGGATAAGGGTTTATGTGCAGAAGGGGGTTAATTACATGTTTCTGTTGACATATAAAATGGTTTTATTCCTCCATTTTAATGATTTTTTAGCACACTCTACCACATCTAATTTGGAGCAATTCGGTATTAAATCACTTGCTGAGAGAGCAACAAAAAAGCAATTAAGAAACAGGGTGAATCAGTTTGAAAAGCAATGCCATGCAGACTGGGAAGGGAAGAGATAATGTTTCAAATGACAAACATCTCAGTAATGTGGTTATTACCATTATTATTAATAATTAAAATAATGATAATAATGATAGCCCTTGCTTTTTGCACAATACTTTCTACTTGGGAGCTCAAAGTAACAAAATATTTTATCATTTTTTATCTCCACATAATTCACGAGTTTAGGAGGGGTTTGGGATTATAATTCCTGTTTTTCATTTGGAGGAAATAAGAGAAAATTGAATCTGCTGGTACAAGAATGTACAATAAATAAACTGGTGATGGGGCTCAGCAATACACTCCCTTGCTTATTCAAAGTGTTTTTGATGGTTTCTCTTTTTTCTTTGTCCCATGCTACCTCTCTTATCTCATTCAAAGCCACCAAAGACCATCACTGAAATAGCTGTAAAAGGTGGGGGTCAGGAAAGGAGGACACACTGGTAATTTGGGGCACGATAGTGACAGAAATTCCATGAAAAGGCATATAATCATTCTCATTATCTTTTGAAATTCAACCCCTCTCTCTCTTTTGTTTAATTCAAAACCTATGATATCTCTTGTTAGAAAAAATCCACCACAACACAAAAAAAGCACATTAAAATTAAAGTTTCTCTCTTATTTCTGTTATTCCACTTCTTACTGTTTATAATTTTTGTCTCTTCCTATATATTTTGCAATGCACACACATATATAGTTTTATTTATAGAAACTAGACACAGAATACATATTCTTCTGCAACATTTTTTCATTAAAATATATCATTGACCTTTTACATGTTAATACATGTAGCTCTACCCCATCAGTCTAATGGCTGCATTATTTACTTTTCTGTCTTGATAAAAAGTTATAAAATAGAACTTCTGTCATATTTCACAATTCTTTTTTTTATAAAATATATTTTATTGATTTTTTACAGAGAGGAAGGGAGAGAGATAGAGAGTTAGAAACATCGATGAGAGAGAATCATCGATCAGCTGCCTCCTGCACATCTCCTACTGGGGATATGCCCGCAACCCAGGTACATGCCCTCGACCGGAATCGAACCCGGGACCTCTCAGTCCGCAGGCCGACGCTCTATCCACTGAGCCAAACCGGTTTCGGCAATATATTTCACAATTCTATATAGTGATCATATACTTTTATAGTTAGATCATATTTCCTGCCATTATAAATTCATATTCTTTATCTGGCATGTTTTGCTATTAGTAGAGAAGCCCTTCCCTCCCATGGCTGTCCCCTCCCCCCACGCCCCACATTTTTCTTACGTCTGCTATATGCATCTCCTTTCTTCTGCAACAGGTGAATAGCAAGCATTCACAGATGAAGGAACAGTAGTCAGTTTTTAGGCTTCTTAGGCACAGTTGCACATAAAAATAACCTCCTGTGGAGAACTCTTTTTATATTTCAATAATTGCCATTGTAGAAGCAGGTGTTTGGAATCCCACTCAAGGGAGAACTAGTGATGGAAGAGATAGGGTAGAGGAAGATGAAGTTTCCTTGACTACAGTCTCATGGGAAAGTCACAGGGCCAGGTAGAGTCCCAGGGGCCTTGCACCACACCCCAGGCCTTCAGCAGAGGCAGAGTCATGTAGCAATGGTGCCATTATTGACTTCTGCAATAATGTTCACACAGAACAGGACATGGAGGCAGAGACAGGATGATGGTGTGGCAGGGATCAAAATGATATCATTTCTTGGCCATATATCACGTGGAAATAGAGTCTCCTTGTTTCTGCAATATATATATTGCAAAATGCTTTGCAGTTTCCAAGAACTTCTCAAATTCATGATTTCATTATGGGCTCCACAGTCTACCTCATGCTTTTGAAAATATGGGTATTCTTCTGTCCCTATTGTCAGACTGAGAAACTATGCTCAGAGTCTAAGTGATTTTTCCAAGCTGGCAAGGAAAGAGCTGGACTTGGAATTCTCTTTATTTTGATTCAATCCCTGGTCCCCCTCCAAAATAACACCATACTTGTCCCTAGTCTTCATGTACCAGACAGTGCTCTGGAGGTATGAATACATGCCATTGATTCTACCAGCATGACAAATACCTCAAGAAATTTAAAATAGCATCATATTCAAACTCTTTACCCAACTGACATATTATTTCATTTTCTCTAGTCTTTGAGTTTGCTTAGTAACTATTATAACACAAGGAAACAGAAACTTTACTAATCAAGCACAAAGAAGGTTAACAGACATTTTTTCAGTAACGTGGTTCTGAAGGCAGAACAAATGGGAGAGGCTGAGGGAGTCTCATGATCAAGGGATTCCCTGCAGCATCACTGAAGTTCAGAGATAACTATTAGCTCAAACATTTAGCTTTTATAGAATAGACCTCTGGTTGTCTTTTGTGCGTATCCTGAAAGCTTGTTTGGATATAGATCAGAAAAACAGAAAGAGATTGAATTAGAAACTCTATCTGGAACCTGGTACGATTAAAGCTGCAACACATTTCTTGGGCAGTTTTAGATTCCAGAGGAGTAGAAACAGGCTTTAAACATTTCCATAGCTCCTACAGTGCTAACTCTGTCCTGCACACAGACAGCACAATAAATCATGGCTAACATTTGCATAGCACTTTCTACATGTTAGGCACTGTTGTAGGCATTTTACACGAAGTAATTTATTTAATCCTTACAACAATTCTATGAGATAGATTTACCATTATCATCCTTGCTTTATGGACAAGAAAACCGAGGTACAGAGAAGTCAAATTACTTGCCAAAAGTCAGGCAACCAGAGCCAGACTGGCTTAGCAGCCTGGGACCCAGGGTATGTTCTAAACAAAACAGTATTCTATCATCTGTTTGAGTGTCCTGAATTCCTCAGGAATATCTGTTTTACCCAAGAAGTGGGTACAGTGTGCACTGTGATATAATTCACCCATTTGCTTTCTTTCTCAGGTCTTCTGTGGCCAGGGCCACGAAGAGAGAGTGTGTGAAGCCATGGGTGATTGGCCTCATCACCTTTTTATCCCTGATTGTCCTGGCCGTGTGCATTGGACTCATTGTTCATTATGTGAGATACAGTAAGTCGGGCTGCCCTGGCATCATGTGATTTATCCCAAATATTTCCTCCTGTACATTCCTGTTTTCGTTAGCCGCAGGCTTATTCATTCATTACTACAATTCATTTGCATAGCTGGTACGAAGAACGCTTTACCTGCCTTGTTTCATGTTTAATCCTCACGAGCCAAGCAGATTCTTTCTTCCATCTTTAATGAAGCAACGCTTCCTACTGGGAACAGCATGCTCGTTTTTATATTCATTAATAATCAACTCTTAATTAGGGGAAGACCATAGGATAGCTAGAGTCCAGTGGCTTGAGTTGTTTGAGGTTATAGGGCAATCACCTTGATTTAAAATAATTATAACTCATTGAAATCCTGACAGCCCAATTAATTAATCACATAATCAGGGACTATAAAAAATAAGTAGGCTCTATTCTGTGCTGGTAAGTTAGAAAAATGTTCAGAGTGATATATTATTGAAGAAATGTTTATTTCTGTTATTTTAAATCTCATCTTGGGATGTATTATAAGTGAGTAAAGAGGACAGGATCTGCTGAGAAGGCTAATTATAAGGAGATTCACTCTGCAGTAATTGGGTACCTCACTGCTGAATGAAACGTGAACACTGCTGTGCTATTGGAAAGATCCCCAGGGTACTCCAGAACTGTTTTTTAAGTGCACGACAACCCTTCTGAAGTTTCCTTCTATTTTGCCTCAGGTTTTAATTAGTTGACTCCACTATGACCTATTGGTTTAATATCTCCCTTACTGGCTAGATAATGCTTTGATGTTCAAGACCCTGTAACTAAAGAGGCTAATAACTTGATTCTAATTTAATTGGGAATTTGCAGAAGTTTCTTTCTTGTAAAGAGAAATGGTGGTCTGTAATTTGGTGATCTGCTAGCAGACACAATCCAGTCTTAATTATCCAAGCAAGATGGATCATTAATGAGCAGTTTAAAGGAAAAAAAAGTAATGTAAAGATTATTTTTGGTAGAATTTCCCCACATGCAGGTCTTTGAATTTGAAGTATTTGTATTTTGAAAATTTTTCTGGAGCTTGTTTTTAATAAAAAAATAGTAGCTGAAATAACTTCACAATCCTATAATTCTGTTATGAATATATTGAGTCCCATGATGTTGTAAGCATTATCACTCTTCTTCATTGATGCCTAGGACTACATTGCATTCATTTTTGTATTTTCAGAAATTAAGAGGATTCTTGCACATATTAGAAACTTAATTAATGTCTATTAAATACAGAATAAAAAACAAGTGAGTCATACCTATGATATTTTCTAGGGGCATATTTTGGCTTATCTGACTTCATAAGGAGTCCCAAGTAATACTAGGGGTCTCCATACCTGAGTGAGAGAAAATGTTTCTTATTTTTCTCCTTTGCTTCTTCCCAAGCCAAGTGTTTATAGAGGCTTAAAATCTTATTCATATGCATACAGTGAAAACCTGGCAAGATTTTTCCAGTAACCTGTTCCTGGATCCTATTGTTTGGATGATCAGTTGAGTAATATGGAACACAGTTTCTACTGCCCACACAGCACACCTGAATAAACGATTGTTATGATGTGCGTTACTGTCATAATTGCGACCTGCCCTCTGTGAGTGGATATAGCACATGTGCACTTGGAGATGGTACACCTAGATAACACAGCTAAACCAAACAAATCTATTACAGAAACAGATAGATAAAGCTGGAAGTGATCAGACTTGAAAAAACATTGTTTTGGCATAAAGCCCAGGACAGCGCAGATTTGTGTGTGTCCACGGGCCTTTGAAGCTGCATTCCTGTCCCCTCTGTGATTTGAATGACAGAAGGTGAATCTATTATAAGTAACATCATTGTAGGTTATAGGATCACAAACCTGTTAGAAAACTTATGTTCCTCCTTATTTTTTTTACTTTTCTGTTAACATTCCCAATGATATTCTTCAACAACTACACATGCCATATAATTTTGACAATTGGGAATATGTTTTGACACTTAGTGATCTGTTTGAGTCATCTGATCAAAGTAAAATATTGACTACAGATAATTGTTTATTTGGTTGAAGTATATGGAATTGCTGATATTTGACCATTTTTGACCTACACGAACGGCAATTTTAAATGACTTAATCCAGTGGTTCTCAATCTTCTGGCCCTTTAAATACAGTTCCTCATGTTGTGACCCAACCATAAAATTATTTTCGTTGCTACTTCATAACTGTAATGTTGCTACTGTTATGAATCGTAATGTAAATATCTGATATGCAGGATGGTCTTAGGCGACCCCTGTGAAAGGGTTGTTTGACCGCCAAAGGGGTCGAGACCCACAGGTTGAGAACCACTGATTTAATCTAATGATTAAATAAACAGCACCAAAACAGGTCTAAGGATATAGAAGAGTCTGTTCTTTTCCTTTTTAGAACCTTACTATTCAACATGTGGTTGGGTGCCAGCAGCATCAGCCTAGTGCTTGATGGATGAGCTTGTTAGAAAAAATGCAGAGTCTTGGGCCCAAATTCAGACCTAAGGGAAACTATCGGTCAATATTTCAATAGATTAGAAACCTTACTTAAAATTGTGTACATTTCCAGGGCTCTGCCTGCATTTCAGCTTGCACTGGCCATTCAGGGAAGGGAGGTGAGGAAGCAGGGAGGAAGGTAAAAACTCTCCAGTACCTCATTTAGGTGGCTAATGCTCAGCAGACCTTGACCCTTCATTCTCTCCAGCCTGACTTCCCTCTCCTTCATGTGTCACTCCAGACCTTGTTAGAGTCTGATTGATGGCCATGATGTTCTTTTGAAATTTACCAGGAGTTATTTTGCATAAGTTGCATATAACAAGATATTTTTCTTATAGCTTCAATGAGTGGGTTTGTTTGTTTGCTTCCATCCCAAGAAGCAGTATGTAAAGAACATTTGTGCTTTGGGAGTTAGACCTTAGGTTGAAGCCCTGTTCTGTGTTTTTTTTTTTTTTTCTGGCTATTCATGTTGAGGTTAGGCAATTTATTCACATTTCTGAGGCTATATCCTGTGTCTGATAAATGTGGATAATACTGCCTTCCCATGAGGGTTATTATAAATTAAACTAGATATGTGAGTATGTCTGGGACACAGGTGTCCAATGTTATTTTTATTTTCCTTGGGGTTTAAGTGCAAAGGGAACATATAAGAAGCAACAGAGAAGAGCAGAGAGCTTGAGATTGGGTGAAACACGCTCCATTTTCCTGTGATAACCATACAAAATAGTCTTGATCACCATTGTATTTCTAATGCTCAGTACAGAGTCCCTCACAGAAAAGGTAGATGGCATTAATATTTGTTTAATGAATTTTCTGAGGGCTCTGTGCTTGCTTTGTGTATCATGGGGTAGATGAAACGCTTTCCTGAATGAATTCTTCAGCAGGCCCCAATCTGGGCTGCTTAAACTAAATGCACAAATGGAGACAATGGCTAAGGAAGCCGACAAGCTCCAATTCCTGTGGCTGTCAGGGGAAAGAAAATAAATAGTGTGAAAAGGGAGCCAGGTGAAACTAAATAGTGTCCCTGGAAGTGTATGCCAGGTGGCAGCTCTAGCTTCTTAAACTATATACTGAACTCCTAGCATTTTAAACCCTATCTTCATCTTATTCCTTAGTCAAAGTAAATATTCTTACACTAGAGTCCTATGGCCAGAATTATGGAAGAAACCTACTTTTGGAATAAAAAATGCATTTACTCTTGAGAAGTTTCTAAATCCATCCATGTGTGTTTGCTCAGATGGCGTGACTTGCTACCTCCTGTTGCTTGTTCAGGAATGGATAACACATGACTAATTAACCCACAGGAACACCAAGCATTTCTTATGGCTTTTACACTCTAAATCTCATGATGATTAACGTTGTTGTCTTTTCTTCTGAGATAATCATGAAGCTCAGGGCAGGATGATGCAGATGCCGACATGGGTACAAACATTATTTCCAGTCTCAACCTTTCTAGCAACCACTAAATGGGAAAATGATAATGCTTCACACACATCTGATAAAAATTATGATGGGTTTTTATCTCTTTTCTTGTAGATCAAAGGAAGACCTACAATTACTATAGTACATTGTCATTTACAAGTGACAAACTGTATGATGATTTTGAAAGAGAGGCTTCTAAAAATTTCACAGAAATGAGCCAGAGAATTGAATCAATGGTAAGCATTTTTTCCCCTCCATTTCCAGGGCCCTCACTTTTTTAACCATAATGTTTAGTACCTTAGCTTCTATAACATCTATTCCACTGATCTTGCATATCTTTGCAAAATAAGAAGAGCCCCCTCCCTAAGTGATATAAAACAAAATCACAATTCATGATTTCAGAGAGTATGATGTGCAGAACTGAACCAAATGACCTTAGCCATTTCTTTATGTTTCTCCTACTCACCCTTCCTTAGCTAGGGCTACATGCTTAATCAGCAAAACCCAGAAATTCTGGGAGTGTGAGGATTGATGTATCCTAGACTTCTTAAAGAAGAAACCTTGAGCAAAAGACCACCAGATTAAAACTATTGAAACACATACTTGAATAGTATTTTTGTATTTAAAAATCTAATCTTGGACCAGTTTTTGGTAATAAGTGCATAAGAAATCCATGGGTACTCATTCTATCATGAAGGCATCAACATTATCCTGAGGGATGAATGAAATATTTTAAGAAGTAGAAAAATAAGTAGTATTGGCCAAAAGAGCAAGGGCCTGGGTGGTGACTTCTTATTGTCAGATTACTTAGAGAAAAATTTAGATGTTTCCTGATATTTTGTGAGGTAATTAGTGGTATGATGTGATAGAAAGCCTCCTAGGCTAGGAGTTGGGACATCTATTTTTCAATACCATGTACTAGTGATGTGCTCTTTGGGGCATCACTTATCATTCTGGACAAATTTTTTTATGTGGATATTAGGGCATTAAGACTGGATCATTTCCAAATCATCTTCCAGTTCCAACACCCCAAGTAAAAACAGAATGGCAGTGAGTTGCCTGGATACTGCCTGGTAGACTAGAAGCCTGAGGATTCGTACACCTTGCTGAGGAGGAGGTCAAATCTTGGTTGTATTTGTAAACACCAAGTCAGGGAAATATCTGAATAAGCTCCTCTTTAAAGCAATATATATATATATATATAGTGAGTGGCCAGATTATTATGACTACCTGATGTTTGTAGGCAAATTAGCTATAATTTCACACTGAAGTTGCTAGAGGGCCAGACCATTATAAATAGGGAAGCAGGTTGTTTACCATGACAGTAGAAGTGATTTTTTTTCTGAAGATATGGGTAAAAAATGTGATTTAACAGCCTTTGAACGTGGGATATATTTGAATGTGAGTGGCCAGATTATTATGACCATTTGACATTTGTAGGCAAATTAGCCATACACTGAATCGTATGGGATATGGAAGCCGAAAGCCTGTTCGAACGCCTTTGCTGTCTGCAGTTACCAACATAAAACATCTTCAATTCGCATAGGAACACAAGGATTGGACAGTCGAGCATTGGAAAAAAGTCATGTGGTCCAATGAATCGTTTCCAGTTGCATCATGCAGATGGCAGAGTGAGAATTTGACAGAAACAGCACGAAAGCATGCACCTCACATGCATGAGTACAACCCTTCAAGCTGGTGGGGGCAGTGTTATGGTTTGGGCATGTTTTCCTGGCATGATTTGGGCCCTTTAATTCATGTGGAACAACGTCTGAATAGCACAACATACCTAAGTATCATTGCTGATCAAGTTTATCCTATCATGTTGATGGCATATCCCAATGGAGGTGGCTTCTTCCAACAAGACAATGCGCCATGCCACGGTGCTCGTATTGTGCAGGAGTGGTTTCAAGAACATGAGGGAGACTTTACCTTGCTTAGGTGGCCCCCACAATCACCAGATCTCAATCCAATTGAGCATTTGTGGGACAAAGTTAAAAGAGCCATCAGGCAGCTGGTTCCACAACCATCAGATCTCACAGAACTGGACAGTGCTATTCATCAGGCATGGTGTCAGATTCCTCGCATCACCTTTCAACATCTCGTGGAGTCAATGCCAAGAAGAATCGCCCCAGTATTGAAGGCAAAAGGTGCCCCAATGAAGTGCTGATGGGGTGGTCATAATAATCTGGCCACCCACGTTCAAATATATCCCACATTCAAAGGCTGTTAAATCTTGTTGTTTGCCCATATCTTCAGAAAAAAATCACTTCTACTGTCGTGGTAAACAACCTGCTTCCCTATTTATAATGGTCTGGCCCTCTAGCAACTTCAGTGCAAAATTATAGCTAATTTGCCTACAAAAGTCAGGTGGTCAGAATAATCTGGCCACTCAGTGTATATATTTATATATATATACTAGAGGCCTGGTGCACATTTGTGTACTGGGAGGGGGGGTCTCTCAGCCTTGCCTGTGTGCCCTCTCGCAGTCTGGGACCCCCTGGGGGATGTCTATCTGCTGGCTTAGGCCTGCTCCCCCTGAGCAGGCAGGTGGACATCCCCCGAGGGGTCCTTAGAGATGTTCTGTGGAGATGGGAGAGGCTCCCATCAACCCCACTGCACTCACCAGCCTGTGGGAGCGCACTGACCACTGGGGGGGGGGGGGCAGCTCCTGCATTCAGTGCACATCATAGTGACTGATCTTCCATCATTTGGTAGATTTGTATATTAGCCTTTTATTATATAGGGTAAGTTTTTCACCAGGTTTGGAAACCATGTGACACTCATGCACTCATATCTCTAACCCAATTACTAGTTGGCAGAATTAATTCATTTCCCTTGTATACTTTTATCTATATCTCAGGATGTGAATATTGACTGTTACTTTTCAAAAAACAGTCTGTTTATTCTCTTTTATCTCTTTTTGAGTGTAGTACAACTGATGTCACTTCAGACCCCTCTCTTATGGTTCCCAAGCTCCTATAAGTCCCAAGGCAGAGTTCAGTGGAAATCACTTGAGTAGAATACTAAAAAAGGGTCCTCAAGTTTGGCACATGGTGATATGTTGGTCATTGTGTTTTGTTTTTAATTGAAAAAAATGTAAACTTTAAATTAGCTTGCAGAATTTCAAGGAATTGTTGCTGGAATAATCTGAATATTTTTTGGAACAGGTGAGAAATGCATTTCATAAATCTTCATTGAGGGGAGAATTCGTCATCTCTCACATTATCAGATTCAGGTATGTAGATCTAAATTACTTCAGAATACAAATTAAAGCTAAAGCTGTTGATGTAATCAGTTTATAAATGCTGTTTAAAATGTTATAATATAATGCAATTCAATTTCACAAATATTCATTTCGCACCTATTCTGTGTAAGTCATGGGTTACAATGTGTCTTGCTGATTTTCTAAGTGCAAAATAAAGCATTTGCAAGATGATTGAGAGTTTCAGAAATATTATTGGTGGCTATGTTATAGAATTATGGTTTTTTTTTTTTTTGGCAAATTCTAGCACAAATAGGCACCTACCACATCTTTCGGTTTAATAGTAAATAGTGTAAGTAGATAAAGTTTGTCTTCACCTCTTGGTTTTCCTTCTCAATTTTCTTTGCTATCTTTTATTTTACCCTTTCTGCTCCAAGTATTTAAGATCTTAGATCTGACTATCAACCGTGAATAAATAGTAATTTAGAGCACATTTTATGCAAAGCACTATATGAGGATTTTAAATAATATATTGTCTTAATGAAAATTACTTGTATTTTTCAAAAATAGGATAAGAACTCTTTCCAATATTATTTCAATGACAAAACTCCAAGATTCACTTCTTAGTCTATTACTTTGTTGACATCTTTGAGGTGTTACTTTGCTCACTTTCACCTGAAAATTCTGTCCTCTTTAGTATTTGAAATATTATTCTTTCTTGGATCTCTAATCTTTTCTCTCTAAAGAGGACTGCATCCACATGTGTTATTGAAATCCAAGTGTATTTTTCCAGTCTAAACTATTTTCCTGGCTTCTAGAACTATATGCCTGCCCAAGGACATTTCCACATGGAAGTTCCACAGAAATATCTTGGAGTCAAGGAAAACCCAGTCTAATGAGAAACTTAGGAGTCATCATACACTCCTTTCTTTCCTGGATCCCTCACACATGGATAACAAAGTTATGCCAATTCTATCTTCCCAACCACTTTCCAATTTATTTCTTCACCCTACAAACCTTACTGTTCATTATGTTTTCTTCTGTTACTGCAGGAGGAAGAAGTGAAGTGTGTTGGAAAGATAAAGTTAGTCTTTCCAACTAAGATGGAGATGCTAGGGAACCATATGAGCCTGAAATATGAGTCTAACTTGGGTATAAATGAAATTTCTCAAAAAAAGGGTAATGAAAGATAAAAAGAATGTTTGATGAAAAAAAGCTTGATGAAGAACAAACATGTGTAAGGAGATTCACAAAAAATAGGAAACTAGGCAATAGGGAAGAAGCAGAAAAAAAAAAGAAAATTCATGACAGATGCACAAAATTCAAGAAGAGACGGAAAGAATTGTCTGATGTCTGAGTCAATGAGGAAGTCATTTAGTGTAGAAGACTCAGTGGACGGGGAGGGGAGGAAGCAGTGTGCAAAGAAGTAAGTATGAGGTAGAATGTAATTTATCCATTCAAGAAGGTTTATAGTGATAAGAAGGTGAGAGATACATTGAATTTCTGGGGTAGGGAGAGGATTTTGTTTGTTTTTGTTTCTATAAGCCAGGCAGTATAGGAATATTTTAAGAGACTGAAGAAGAAATAATTGATGTGCGGGGTTGCTGAAAGGCAATGAGATACATAACAATAATCTCTTTAAAGCCCTATTTGTTTCTTCAGATTACAAAAGCTATACAAAAAGATACACAGTTCAACAACACAGTATTACATAAATAGAACCTGAAAGCTCCCTCTCCAATAATTCCACTTCCAGAAAGAACTCATCTTCTTAACCGTCTATTTTGCTCATATTTTCAATGACTGAATGTACATCTATTCCATTTTTTAGTTGGCTGTATAGTATTTCACTACAAGTATGTATCAGGGTCAATTTAGCCAATGCCCTTTTGATGGACACTTGGGTTGTTACATATTTTTGGATTTAAAAACAAGGTTATGATGAACATATGCATACATATCTCCTTGTACATACAAGAGGGTATTTGAAGATTAAATTTCTAAAAGCAGAAATACTGCATCAGAGAGGGTGGATAATAAAATTTATAATAAAAAAACTCACCTCAAAAAGTAAGATTCTAATTTATAATTCTATTTACAATTTATGTAAGAGTTAATGCCATGTAGAGGTAGGAGTAAGATTCTATGGGAATTGATCATATGTGAAAAACATGGGGTGGAGCAGCTGACAGAATGAGAAAGAGTAGTCAAGGCTGAATCCAAGTCAGTAACTCATTCAAATAACAAAGGTTAAGTAACACTCTACCTTGAAAATACAATCACATAGAGTCAACATAGTTTGGTCAAGCTTTCTAAGATTCTTAGGATTTGGGAGTTGTTTAGGAGAGCCTGAAGGTTGCTTAGGAAAAATTATTGGTTTTAAGTCGCTGGGAGTTAAGCCTGAAAGCTAAAGCCAGAGTCAATTTCATATTCAGTAAACATTATACTTGATAATTAAAAAAATAATTTTTGATTGATTTCAGAGATGAAGGGAGAGGAAGAGAGAGATAATAACATCAATGATGAGAGAATCATTGATTGGCTGCCTTCTGCCCATTCCCTCCCTACCCCCACTAGAGATCCAGTAGCAACATGGGTATGCATGCACCCTGACTAGGAATCGAACTGTGACCTGCTGGTTCATAGGTCAATGTTCAACAACTGAGCCATACCGGTGATGCTATATTTGATAATTTTGAATGGCTGACAAGAGAAGTGTCTTTTTATATCAATAGCCATGTACTTAACCGGGTCCTTTGGTTGTAATAGAAACCATGAACATACTAGCTTATTACTATCAGAGAGGCTGAGTTGGGAGTTCTATATGTGGTAACCAATAGAAATATAGAAGAAAATAAACTAGAACTTTTAAAATTACATGTATGGATTTGTTTTTGTGTTTCAAAAGAATGATAAAGAAAAATATACTATATAATAAAAGTGTAGAATGCAAATTGACCCCTGACTGGGAGTTGACTAGGAGTTCGACCAGGGGGTAGTGGCAGGAGGCCGGGGGAAGGAAGGGAGCCCCAGGCCAACAGTGGCAGCAGGCAGCTGAGGGAAGGGAGTGAGTAACTGCTGGCAGCCGGCAGTCGCTAGGGACCCTACCAGTGCATGAATTTCATGCACTGGGCTCCTAGTATATGCTATTACTGCAAATTTTATTCTAAACTATATTTTAAAACCACATTTTTTTTCTTTCTGGTCCACAGTAAAGAGGAAAATGGAGTGTTGGCTCACATGCTGCTGATTTTTAGATTTCGCTCTACTGAGGATCCTGAAACCATAAATAAAATTATTCAACGTGTTCTACATGAAAAGCTGTATGATGCTGTAGGGCCCCCTAAATTAGATCCTGAATCAGTTGAAATAAAAAGTAAGTTTATTTTTCTTACTTAGTTTAATTCTCTTACATAAAATATCTCCATGTTAAGTTTGGTCTTGGGCAATGATTTTCAGAAAATTATTTTGGATGCCCTTTAATTATGGAGTCTTGCCACTAGTAGAACATTTCTTTGGGACCAAATTGGTCCTAATAAAGTATTTTAATTTTTTATACTACCCAAAACTTATGGCTTGCATGCAAGTTTGTCATTAAGTAATTGTGAAATTCATTTAAATATTTGTATATTTAACCCAATATATATAAAATAGTATTATTTCAACAGTCAATGTACAAATTATTATGAGTATCTACACTAATAAAAGAGAAAAATGGTAATTGGTGTACAGCGCTACCCTTTTCATTGGCTAATCAGGGCCATATGCAAATTAACTGCCAACTAAGATGGCGGCTAATTTGCATATGTAGGCACAATGCAGGGAGGCGAAAGGGAAAGCAGGAAGAAGCCCCCTGCCACTGACAGTGATCGGAAACCCAGGGGGGAGCTAAGAGCTGGGGGGCAGGGCAAAGGCGGCCCTGGGGCCGCCTTTGCCCTGCCCCCCAGCCATGATCGGAGAATCAGGCACCTTTGCCGCCCTGGCCAGTGATAGCAGGAAGTAGGGGTGGAGCCAGCGATGGGAGCTGGGCACGGTCGAAACTGGCAGTCCCGGGAGCTAGGGGTCCCTTGCCTGGGCGTAAAGCAGAGCCCATGATCGCGGGGCCGCTGCAGCTGTGGGTCCCCGCTGCCCGAGCTGGACACCTCAGCCAGAGGCATCCTGCAGGGGCAGGGACGGAGCCTGCGCGACCACTGCGGGTCCCCGCTGCCCAGGCCGGACGCCTAGGCCAGAGGCGTTAGGCCTGGGCAGGGGCAGAGCCTGCAACCGTGGGGAGCTGGGAGTCCCCTGCCCAGGCCTAATGCCTTGGCCAGAGGCGTTAGGCCTGGGCAGGGACAGAGCTTTCAACTGCGGGGATCTGGGGGTCCCCTGCCCAGGCCTAACGCCTCGGCCAGAGGTGTTAGGCCTGGGCAGGGGCAGAGCCTGCAACAGCGGGGAGCTGGGGATCCCCTGCCCAGGCCTGACACCTCTGCCGGAGGCCTCAGGCCTGGTCAAGGGGCCGATCCAGTGATTGGTGATTGGAGGGTGATGAGGGTCAACTCCTCTGGCCGAGGCATCAGGCCTGGGTGGGGGGCGGAGCCGGGGATTGGAGGGATATGATGGTACCCTTGCCCAGGCTTGAAGCCTGGGTCAGAGGCGTCAGGCTTGGGCGGGGGGTGGAGCAAGCCATCAGAGGGAGATGGGGGTCCCCTGCCCAGGCATGATTCCTGGGCCAGAGGCCTCAGGCCTGGGCGGGGGTCAGAGCCAGTGATCGGGGGGAGATGGGGGTCCCCTGTCCAAGCCTGTAACCTCTGGCGGAGGCGTCAGGCCTGGGCAAGGGGCCAATCAGGCGATCGGAGGGTGACGGGGGTCTACGCCTCTGGCCGAGGCATCAGGCCTGGGCAAGGGGCAGAGCCAGCAATCGGAGGGGTCCTGCGATTGGAGGGTGATGGGAGTCAACGCCTGAGGGCTCCCAGTATGTGAGAGGGGGCAGGCTGGGCTGAGGGACAATTCCCCCCCCCCCCCAGTGCACGAATTTCGTGCACCGGGCCCCTAGTATATCTATAATAATAAAAGCATAATATGCTAATTAGACCAGACAACCTTCCAGACAACCTTCCGGACTAAGCCGTGGCGCTGTGAGGCCGAGGCAGAAGCAACTGCAGTGGCTATGGGGTCCGAGTCCCTTGTGCGAATTTTATGCATCAGGCCTCTAGTATATGTATATATGCATATACTGTATATGTGCATATATATATATATATATAATACTAAGGCTTTGAAATCTAGTGTATATTTTATATATATATAGTGCATTTCAATTTATATAAGCCACATTTCAAGAGCTCACTAGGCACATGTGGCTAGTGGTACAATATGGGAATTGGTAGTATTAGAAATGAGACCACAGGGAACAAGTACAAAGTGCAAATATAAAAGCTGGTAGACTTCACTAGAGGCTTAACTTGATGGTCAGCTACCTTACTTGCTTACAAAGGAGGCTTCACTAGTCAGGGCTACTACATAATTTGTGGGGCCCAGTGGAAAAGAGAAAGTTGCACTCTTCAAAAAGCAATTTAAAAAAGGGCTGTTAAAGGCAATAAAATATAAGTTCTCTCATGGCGTTTTTCTCTCATGGTCTCTTGTTTTGTCATGGTTTTTTTATTTCTTAATGTTATTTAAAGTAAAAAAAATAAAATTACTAGAATGAGTTTTACTGTTCACATTCATTCTCTGAAATGTCAATTTTAAATGCAAATATAAGAGCATTTCATTTTTACATGGAATCACAAAAATTATACAACTGTATTTCACAGCTCATACATATAGATATATATTTCAGTTTTTACCAGGTCAATGAAAACACTACACAAGGCTAACATGAGCTTTTTTATTTCCCTTGTTGAGACATGCACATTTAAAAAACATTCTCTACCTTTAGCTTAAGCAAGGATGTCTTATTTATTTATTATCATTTATTATTTATTATTATCTATGCCATTATTTTCAGCAGAAACTGTTGGCTAATACCAAGAATGATGAGAGCAAGAAAGAATATATTAGAGTGCATTGGTTGCTCATGTCTACTAAAATGTCATTGCCTCCCTTTTAAGCACCGTCTGGTTCACACAGGAAACCTGGCGTCTGGGGACTATTCCTGCCCTCTGCCTAATGTTGAGAAGTCAACGAGCTAAGGAGCCATTGGTTAGAGTGAAATGAGGATGTGAAGGCAAATCGCCTTGCTGAAACTTTGGCAGAAGGAAGACTTATACTAGTAAAGAGAGAGTATTGGTTTTAAATGGGCGTGAGAACTAATTTATGGAAATGTCACGTGGTTGTTGTACAAATGGGACTATGCCTATGGCTTTAGTAAAATAATCTGCAATAGTGGCCAATAAAAATAATATCATTGCATTTGGTCAATCAAAACTGTGGTTCAGGCCATTATTTCCCTCAAAGAGACTGTGGTCCACATGCATCTTATTTCCTGGTATCAAACTCATGTTCCTGGGCTTCAACACAAAATCACTGAATCAGAATTACTGGAAAGAGAAACAGGTATTTATATTATGAAGGTGCTCCCTATGTTACTCTATCCTCACTAAAGTTTAAGAAACACTGTTCAGATCTCTTTTCCCCAAGGCAGTGAACATATTATGTCTATGATAAAATAACTATGTTGCTTTCTTTACAACCTAGAGATATATTATCTTAAAATGGAATTAAACCAGCCTTTAGTATTTGAAGTATTCAGAGGCATTATGCAATTCTGATGAGCTGACCCTGTTCACCATTTCTGTGTATTTCAGAAATCAACAAGACAGAAACGGACAACTTTCTAAACAATTGTAAGTTTAATATATTTATTAAAATCACATGACTTGAATGTAAAATGTTAACACTAGATTATTTAGGCTTACTTTATGTGGTATTAAGGGTCAGAATAAAGTTTGAGTGTTCTGTGTACAGCTCATGGTGCTTTAGCTTACCTCTGAGGCACATTTTATTACTAAAGAATAACAAAATTGGGGGAATTTCGGAGTGGATGTATGGGTGTTCATGGCACATGTGTATTGGAAGTGAATCATGCAGTTGTTAAATAAGAGGCAAAAATATTTCTTAATGTTCTGATTGAAGATAACTATAATATATTTTCACAAAAGTTTTCTAAAGATTATAGAAAAGTAATCTGAATGTTGGTATTTTTCAGCTAGAGGAAGAAACTTGTTATTCTACACAAAATAAAATCTTCTTTATTAAAAATATATTTTTTATTGATTTCAGAGAGGCAGGGAGAGGGAAAGAGAGATAGAATCATTGATCACTGTCTCCGGGAAGCCCCTACCAGGGATCAAGCCTGAAACCTGGGCTTGTGCCCTTGACCAGAATCAAACCTGGGACCCTTCAGTCTGCAGGCCGATGTTCTATCCACTGAGCCAAACTGGCTAGGGCAAATAAAATCTTCTTGATTAATCCCATATTGTGGAAATCACAGGCAATCATAGGGCTGAAGTGTATACTGATGACATTACTGAAGGCCTAGATAACATTTTTTACCTGTATTTTAAAAATTCTGACTCTAGACCTAGAATTTCCTTCCCTCATAGCAGAGTATTGCATCAGGATTTAGAGAGTACATTAGATAGTTATAGAATAAGTACAGAATATATTTATGTTAAAAGATGGAAGGAAATACACTACTCACAAGCTCAGAATGTTGGTTGATACATAAATTTAACTAGGCATGAGACCAAAGGATAATCCTATTACTTAAATAAAATATATTCTTGTCACCAATATTTATTAGGAACCTACTATGTGCTAGTGCTGTGGTAGGCAATAGGGATATAAAGGATGAAATAATATGCCTGCACAAAGAAGCTCATACTCTAATGGGACTATATGTACAGGGACTAGTGCATGAACTAGTGCATAACTCTACAACAATAGCTCTCAAACAAGGGCAATTTTGACCCCCAAAGAATTATGCCCTATGGTGGCATTTTTGTTTATCATGATTTCGTGTGTGTGTGTGTGTGTGTGTGTGTGTGTGTGTGTGCTCACGCGCTGCTGGTATCTAGTATGTATAGGTCAGGGGTCCTTTTAAACATCCTATTACTAGTATATAAAGGACAGTCTCCCACAACTATTAAGAACTATTCATCCCAATTGTCAATACTTCCAAGGTTGAGAAACCCTGTAATAAACACCACAGGGAGAGAGGTATATGCACATACAATATATAGAGTATCATTTTTTTTTTAATGGAGGTACTAAAGGAAGCTATAATTAATCCAGTTTGAGGATGGGGAATTGTTAGAGACAGCATCCTAGAGGAAGTGATGATGACTAGTTTCAATCTTACAACATGGATGGGAGTTAAATAATGAAACACAACAGTTTAAGGAAAGGGAAAAACAAGAGAAAATGTTTGATACTACTGGAGCTCAAAGTATGAAAAACTTGGAACACAAAAACACAATTTGAAACTTAAAAGCAACCACTAACTAATGCATCATCTCTCTTGGGCAGGTTGTGGGACTCGGAAGAATAAAAGTACAAAACAGAGTGTCAGGATTGTTGGTGGGACACAGGTGGAAGAGGGTGAATGGCCATGGCAAGCTAGCCTGCAACTGGATGGGATCCATCGCTGTGGAGCAACTTTAATTAATGGCTCATGGCTTGTGAGTGCCGCTCACTGCTTCAGAATGTAAGTCCTGAACCTCATGAGTGATTGGGGGTAGGCAGATTGCTTTGGGGCTTGGCAAGAAGAAAATACCTTATGACGTTTAAGAGAGATGAGTTTAGTATATGTTAAAGAACACACACATCACAAAGAGAGTGGGAAACTCTTAAACCTTAGTAAAAGGTTTTATAGTCTGGAAATGGAAATGGCATCAAAGTGCATCTAGGTAAATTATCCATTGAAAAGCGCACAGTAATTTGTCAGAGGAAGCAGGAATTTTAAGACATCTTTGGACTTTGAGCCTGATATCAATGAGAAGAGCTATAGCTCTCTGTTGCATATCTAAGAGACAGGGAGACTAGGTGGGTTGTAGGTTTGACCCCAATGGGGGAGTTTCCCATGATAACAATTAAATATGAAGAAACCTGGTAGCAACAAATTATACAACTGAATAGGTTGGCTAGTTATATTCCAAGGGATAAAAACTTTTTAACCTGGAGTAAAATGCCCACAGTATATAGGATTGTAATGCTTTGTTAAATTATTATGCAGTCTTCTTGGTTTTCAGAGAAATGTGTATGTTTGTGGGGGTAGGTGACATGGTGCGTGTAGAATGCATTTAGTTCTCTCATCCTGTACAGGATATGCTTTCCATATATTCCTCGGAGTTACTGATGCCAGAAATGTCATAAGGCCCTAAGGTCTGGAGTGGTAACTCAGCATGAAAAGTAGCAAGATACATGCCATTGTGGTGTTTCTACCTGATCTGACCCATGAGCCAGATTCTCAGATTGTTTCTATACATAGAAATGATAATTTAAAAAACACCTCATATGGACAGATTAAATTGTTTCATGGAAACCATTATATTGGTAGCATGGCAAAGTAAAATGTATTCTTCCTCGCTGCCTTCCCAGGTATAAGGACCCAACCAGATGGACTGCCTCCTTTGGAGTGACACTATTTCCTTCTAAAATGAAACAAGGCATCCGGAGGGTAATTGTGCATGAAAAATACAAATATCCATCACACGACTATGATATTTCAGTTGCAGAGCTTTCCAGCCCCGTTCCCTACACAAATGCGGTACATAGAGTTTGTCTCCCTGATGCCTCCTATGAGTTCCGCCCAGGTGATGAGATGTTTGTGACCGGATTTGGAGCACTGCAAAATGATGGTGAGAATCTGAAGAGAAACTCAAATATAGTAATCTAATTTAGCATTCTAAGGCATTTAAAGAATGAAATGTCTTTATGCCCAAGTATGTTAGTTGTTTGGACCTGGGCCAGGTCAGGCTCCGCTTGTAAATCTAGAAGATACATAAATTCCTTCATACCTTAGGTTACTATCAAGTGCGTCGCTACTACTATAGTAATGGTGCTTGGAAAGGTATCTGAAAGAGTAAACATGTCTGAACTTTTTGCTAGGGAATTAAGGACATAAGAGATGAGGGATGATTAATATATTCAATGGTGAAGATCAAAGAATCATAAAACCACCATGCCCTCCTATTAAAATTACCTGCTAAGCTTAACAATGGAATATAAATTACTTACACCACTTGAGGTTTTTTTCCTGGGCACCTAACTTCTTATTTAAAGTGCTTAGAAAAACATGATCTCCCCAAATATTACTGTATCTGAAAAATATATAACCTAAGATTCTATATTATCATCTTATCCAATAATTATGAAAGACTTTCTTCAGGTCTATAAAACATATGTATATCAATAAATATAAAGACTATTTTTTTGCTTTAGGTAGCAGTCAAAATCATCTTCGGCAAGTGCAGGTGAATCTCATAGACACTAAAACCTGCAATAAACCTCAAGCTTACAATAATACCATAACTCCTAGGATGTTATGTGCTGGCTCCTTGGAAGGAAAAAGAGATGCATGCCAGGTAAGTGGTTTGACCTATAACTTTTTGGCCAAAAAAGTTATGCTGCATAGATTTTTGCTCACCACATATTTTGAAAAAAATTATAGATTTACAGAAAGTTGTAGAGATAGTACAGAGAGCTCCTATGTACACCTCACTCAATGTCCCTACTGGTGACATCTCACATAACTTTAGTACAACATAAAAGCTAGGAAATTGACATTGGTACAGTGTGTGCTTCTAGCTTTATGGCCTTTCATCACATGTGTAGATTTGTATAACCACCACTGCAGGTGAGAACTATTTCAACACCACAAAGATCTCCTATAGCACCCACTTTCCTCCCTCATCACTTTCTCATCACTCATACCTGTCAGTCACCAACCTGTTTTCCATATCAATAATTTTGAGAGTAAGTTTGAGAGTGCTATATAAATAGAATTACAAAGTAACTTTTTAAAAATTCCTGTTAGTGTTTTTGACTAGATTATCTCTTTATGGACAATACACTTTGTAGTTCCTCTAAGTTATACACACATAACTTATCACAGTCTACTGGTGTTCAGATTTTACTAGTTTGAGTGGAGTATACAACAGAAAACTTACCTCCTTTCAAATCTCTTTACTCTTCTCCATTTATAATATTAAATATTAATAAAAATAAAATATTATATATTTCCTCTATATGTATAGGGAACCACATCATACAATATTTTTGCTTCAAGTGCCAAACATAGAAAACTCAAGAAAAAGAAAGTGTATTTACCCATAGTTTCATTCTTTCTTTCTTTCTGGTTTTCTAAGATTCTTTTTTATCATTTCTTTTCTGCTTCAGAAACTTTTTTGACCATTCTTTTAGTGTAGTTCTGCTGGTGACAAATTTCTTTAGATGCTCTATGTCTGGCAAAATACTTGTTTCCTATTAATTTCTGAAGCATAATTTTGCCAGATATAGAATTTGGGATGTATAGTTTTTTCCACCAGCACTTAAATTATGGCCTCCTGATTCCTAATGAGGAAACTGCTAGTATTATAATTATTTTTTTCCTTATAGATAGGTTGGCATTTCTCTCTTGCTGTGTTCAAAAATTTTTCTTTGTCTTTAGTTTTCAGAAGTTTAATTATGTGCCTTGGAATGGATTTCTTTGGGTTAGCCTATTTGGGGTTTGCTCAGCTTTTTAATCTGCAGGTGTCTGCCCTTTGACAAATTTGGAAAAATTTCAGCCATTATTTCTTTGTATAGTTTTTAGCCCCACCCTCTTCTTTTTTCTCTCCATCAGGGACTCTAATGGCAGAAACATTTGTTCTTTTGTTATAGTATCAGAGGTCTCTGAGCTTCTGTTGTTCATTTTTTCCTTTTCACTCTCTTTATTGTCCAGGTTGGGTAATTTCTATCATTCTATCTTCAAATTCACTGATTTTTTATTTTGTCATCTTTATTGAGTTTTTAAAATTTTTATTTTGATTATTGTATTTTTCAGTTCTAAAATTTCCATTTGATTCTTTTTTTATATCTGCTATTTCTTTGAGGAAACTTATTATTTTTTATTTGTTTCAAGCATGGTCATAATTTCCCATGAAGACATTTTTGCAATGGCTGCTTTAAAATCTTTGTCAGATAATTCCAAACCTCAGTGTCAGTATTTGTTGGTTGCTTTCTCTCATTCGAGATTTTCTTGGTTCTTGGTATGATAATACATTTTAAATGTACCCTTGACATTTTGAGTATTGTTATGAGACTCTAGATCTTATTTAAATCTCCTATTTTAACAGGCCTCCTCTGACATGACACTGGAGGCAGGAGGGAGGTGCTGCCTCATTCTCCACTCATCCTCCCTTGACACCGAATGATGTTCCAACTGACTGCGCTATATTGGCCAGGACTCAGATTTTTAAATATTTGCTTTATTTATAGTGTTCACAGTTTTATGTTTTTTTCTTAGAGGTATTTACTTTGTATAAAAGGAATAAGTATATTCCATCTTGGTCCATTGCATAGACATCTTTTTGAACTCTGATTTTGCTTTTCAGTACATAGGCTATCACTGTCGACTTTGAACCTTAGCCAGATATGACAACCATGAACTATATGTCTTCATGCACATTACTTGATATAATCTTTGAGGGGATCAATAAGTAATTCCTTGAGTCTGTCCCTATATACTCCTATAATTTTTATTTTGGGATTTGATAGATCTTACATTTAATGTGCTCTCTAAGCCTTATTTTGGTCTTTGAAATTCCATGCTATTCTGTATGCTTTCCAGTCTGGATTCACAGAGTGGATATAATTATATTTTAAGGTTTTTTTCAACTTTCCATTTTTTCTCTCTCTCACATACATACTGCACCTGTTCCCCCCCCTTCATTGGCATCTCTTCCCTTAATGCACAGTTGACTTCACCATAGTCCTTTCCCAACATTTATCTCTGGGTCAGTCATGTTAGTATTGCTCAGTTGTCACATTAAACCCTTTTACCCAATTGACCCTCTCTTCACACTCTGGCAAATACTCAAGATTAAACTAATTTCATTGTGTTTCTTTTTTCTGCTCTGAGGCTCTGTTTGTTCATAAAGGAATGTAGATTGGTTCCAATACAACATTCTACAAAAATTTCAAAATTGATTCTGTAAATAAACCTACTCAAATAAAGCCAACTTAATAAGATTCACTGGAAATTACACTTGATCCTCATTATTTGCAGATTCTGTACATGTGAATTCATCTACTTGCTAAGATTTGTTTGAAAACCCAAAGTCAATACTCAAGGCAAATTCATGATCATGCACACATTGGAAAACATTTTTAGTCATCCAGTCAGCATGCTCTTACCTCAGATTGAAAAGGTGATGTTGCCTTCTTGTTTAGTTTTAACAGCATAAATTTATGCTCTTTTTGTGACAAATTTAATGCTACATTTTCCACATTTTTTGTGCTTTTTGTTGGCGATTTTGCTATTTTAAATAGTCCCCAGTGTATAGTTCTGAAGTAAAGTGCAAGAAGGCTGTGATGTGCCTTATGAAGAAAATAAGTATGCTAGATAAGCCTCATTCAAGCATGAGTTATAGTGCTGCTGGCTGTGGGTTCAATGTTAATGAATCAATAATATATGTTAAATAAGGTAACTTTAAACAGAAACACACAAAATATGTGGTTATGTATTGATTAATTGACAAAAATCTGAACAAAGACTCATGGAAGCCTAACCCTTTATTTCCCCTAGGAGCAATGATGATTCATAATTCACTAATTCAGTTTATGCAGCAACTTCATAGAACATAACTACCCCAAACAATGAGACTTAGTTGATTTAGCTGTATTTTATTTGACTTTTTGATAGACATACAAACCAGATCTACAATCATTGTATAGATATTATTGTACATCTTCTCTCATCGTAATCCCCTTCATCCTATTTGCCTTCAACTTTACTAAAACTATTGAAAACATCTTGTGCTTTCACATGTGTGATCATCACTTATGGTTTTCATTCAAATACTGCAACCTCTATTAATAGTAATGTTCTTATTAAAAGTTTCAGAGGAACAGCTGTATGCTTCTTTAGTTTTATTTTAAAAATCTTATTACAGAAATTTTAAATATATGCAAAAATACCTCATCCTCAACCCCCCTGCTGCAGTACTCAGCTCTGCTTTCTCCTTTTGATTCTTCTTTCTCATCCCCTCTCTAAGCCTGGCTATGCCTTGAGACTCAGGTCTCAGATGAAATTTTTCTCTGTTATCCATGTATTCATTAAAAGAAGGTATCTTTTTTTTAGAAGTCAGTATCACTTTAATGACTTCAAAATCAACATGTCCAGAATTAACCTCATGCCCACATTCAGTCTTACATTTCCACCTACTCCCAAACCATTTTCATTTATATGTTTTAAGTTGTTAATATAAGACTAACATTTGTATTTGTGCCATCACAAACTCAACAGGCATCATGAAATGTTAACTAGATTTTCCATTTTCAAGTTTCTCATTCATATTATCGGGTTTCATTATTCTTGGAGTTTTTACTCTTCTATCTCCCTCACATGGAGTCAATCAAGTCCTAGAATACTTTTCCTTTTTATCATATTTCCATGTTTATCTCTTTTGCCAACATTCCTTTTGTTAACACTCCAATTCATTCCTTCATTACTTCATTTCTTGATCACTAAAGTTGCTTCCTGGTTTGGCTTCTTACTTTTAATTTTAGAAGTTTTTGTTATGTGCATTTTGAATAAACTTTCTGTTCCTTTTTCCACTAAATCATTCACTAAAAATAATAGGATTTATGAAAAAAATAGGGTTTGAGACAGATCAGCAGACCCCACAAACGCTATGCAACTTTTAAAAAATATTTTTTATTGATTTCCAGAGGAAAGGAGAGGCAGAGGGAGAGAGAGAGAGAGAGACATCAATGATGAGAGAGAATTATTGATTGGCTGCCTCCTGCATGCCCCCTAACTCGGCATATGCCCTGACTAAGAATTAAACTGCTACCTCCTGATTTATAGGTCGATGCTCAACCATTGAGCAACACTGGCCTAGCAAGCTATGCAACTTTGTAACCTGAGAATTAACCACAATAAATAATTGTACCTTGAAAAATAACTTGGACAGTGTAGGCAGGAAGAATGCTCAGGGCGGCTGGTGGCTGACTTAGGGGATGTTAAAAATGCGTAGAAATAATGACTGGAAATACCTGGTTTTCTGGGACTGAGACAATGCATCTGGGAGTGTAGCCCTAAGCAGAGGAGGAAGCCCAACCTGCCAGGATCTAAGAACTAAGCAGGACTGGTGTGTGCCCGTGTGTGTGTGTGTGTGTGTGTGTGTGTGTGCGTGTGTGTGTGTGTGTGTGTGTGTGTGTGTAGGTTGGGAGGTGTAGTCCTAGGCAGAGGGATTTTTTAAGCATTTTGTTAAAATAGAACCCCAAAGGCTTCCTTTTCACCTGAAGATTATAATTATCTTCCCATTATTCTGGCTTCCCTGGATGAGACAAAGCACATATAAACCATCACTTCTACCACTAGTGTTAGCAGAACAAGTATATCTTTCTCTATTTGATACTTGCTGGACACCACCTTATTTTCCATCTTGTAATGCTGTTGGAGACATTGTAATATATTTTCTTTGACTAATTCATTCTCAGACTTCTTCATTTCTGTCTCTTAAACAGATTTAAACTTTGTTCTCTGGCATCTACTATTTCTTCATGCTAATTAGCTCTGCCTTTATATAGGCTTTGGTGTTAATGATCAAAATGAATTATTTTCAAATAGCACCATGTGGTACATCTTATTTCTATAAATAGATTGTAGGCCCCTTGAGGGCAAGGCCCATGTGTTTCCACTCTTATCTCCTACCTACCACATATTAGGGCATCAGTAAACACTTATTGGTAATTGACTTAAAAATTACAAACACGTTGCCTGGCCAGCGTGGCTCAGTGGTTGAGCTTCGACCTATGAACCAGGAAGTCACGGTTTGATTCTTACTCAGGGCACAAGCCCAGGTTGCAGGCTTTGTGGGGCATGCAGGAAGCAGCTGAGCAATGATTCTCTCTCATCACTGATGTTTCTATCTCTCTCTCCCTCTCCCTTCCTTTCTCTGAAATCAATAAAAATGTATTTAAAAAATACAGGTAGGGGAGGGTGGGGGTAAGGAGGAGAGATTGACCAAAGGACTTATATGCAAGCATATAGGCCTAACCAATAGACACAGACACAGGGGGGTGAAGGCATGAGTGGGGGAGTGGGGGGACAAGGGGGGACAAGGACACATATGTAATATCTTAATCAATAAAGAAAAAATAGAAAAAAGAAAAAATTACAAACACATTGTTTAAAATTCAGCTATTATAAGTATTAGTTAATAGTTTTACATGGACAAAGGAAAATTCACAAGGAAATTAGTATAATGTAGAGGGAAAACATGGGCGTCTGAGTTAGATCACTCTAGATTCACATTCATGTCTGCCACACTAGCATGTGACAACAGGCAAATTACTTAACTTCTATGGGTTTCAGTTACCTTATTGCTAAAATGGACAAAATGAAACACAACCCCATGTTTTGTTGCCAGAATTATAAGAGTGAAATTAATTAATTAAGTCTTTATAGAATGCTGAACACTTAATGAGTGATCAATAAGTAGAGAACCCAGGAATCTGATCAGCCAGTACCTTGTTTTTATGACTGGTATAAGGAACAGCCCTCTGTAGTTCACAAGGTATAAACAGTTGGAATTTATGGTTTTGTATATATATTTGCTATGTTCTGCTTTGTGTTAGGCTCTATGCTAAGCACATTAGACACTCTTTTATATAATCTTCAAAATAATTATCAGAGGTAGGCAGTATTAGGAGCATTTCAAATAAGTA
Organism: Myotis nattereri; assembly: GCF_964212035.1. NCBI lineage: Eukaryota > Metazoa > Chordata > Mammalia > Chiroptera > Vespertilionidae > Myotis > Myotis nattereri. The sequence continues at coordinate 188,195,319 of NC_138075.1, forward strand.
AATTAAAGGTCTTAGCCAACTTGAAAGGGCCAGACTTGAAATTTAAGCCCAGGTATTTGACTCTTATGTCCATGCTCATCATCAGCAATAGACTAATCACCCTTCTTTTGAGAGCTACGTGACACTGGTAAAGAGGCAACCAGTATGGAGAATTACTTTGTCAGATGCACCAGGTAGGTTAAGAATTCTGTTCTCCAAAGAGACTGACCCTTTAATCTCAGTGTGAACCCTGAGGCTAAGCCAATTCTGGTGGTTAAGCTTCTCCTTTATGTGAATTATGATTTAGAGGGAATCACTTGTGCATTTGAACACACTGAAGACTTTTGAAAACCTGCCCTTCCATTAGACTTAAGTTAGAAGAAAAATAGCAAATTCCTCTGTAATGAGTGAATTATTAATTACTAATCTTTTCCTTCTCCTTTAGGGTGACTCTGGAGGACCACTGGTTAGTGCAGATGCTAGAGATATCTGGTACCTTGCTGGAATAGTGAGCTGGGGAGATGAATGCGGGCAGCCCAATAAGCCTGGTGTTTATACTAGAGTGACTGCCCTCCGGGACTGGATCGCTTCCCAAACTGGTATCTAAAGGAGAAAAACTCAGTAGAATGGAATGCATTTTTGTTTATAGGCCATTTCAGAGATATGGAATTGCAGAAGAAGCTTTGCAGGTCACCTCGATCTGACCGAAAAATGAAACTGTCTGCTCGATGCATAATTTCCTTCTAGCTCTGCTCCACATGTGAGCATCCTGCTTCTTCCAGATGGATTCTGTCTCAACTTGCATTCATTTATTTTACAAGTTTTCTGTCCTTGATGCCTTGTTGACATAAAATTTATCATGCATATATACAATTTGAAGTGATTCCTTCTTTCATTTCCCCAGTTTGTTTTATTAGTACATTTCCACTTTCAAGGTGCAAGACAAAGAATAAAAGAAAATATAAGAAGGAAAAAACTAAATTTTTATGTACAGAAAAATATATATTTTTTTCTGAACAGAATAAGACAAATGATCATATTCATTATGAAAGCTCAAGCAGAGACAGAATACCAAACCCTTCATGATGGACAACGAGTGGGAACTAAGTTAAAGAAATTCACAGAGGTACAAGATTTAGCTTTTATCCCATTTTTAGTAAAAAAAACTACAGAAATAAATGTGGGGAACATTATGTGTTCTTGTGACTTACAATAATTTTGCAAACTCTATATAAAGCAAATAATATTTATTTAACTTTGCACTGCTGAGGATGTTAATATCCTATCTAATAAAAGACAAAAGGGTAATTAACCGTACCTCCGCTACGCTTCCCATTGGCTAATCAGGGCAATATGCAAATTAACTGCCAACAAAGATGGCGGTTAACCGCCAACAATTTGCATACGGTTAATTTGCATACGTAGGCACAATGATGGGAGGCGAAAGGGGAAGGATGAAAGAAGCCGCCTGCCACTGACAGTGATGGGAAACCCAGGCAGCAGGCAAGAGCCGGGTGGCAGGGCAAAGGTGAAGAACCTGGTCCGCCTTTGCCCTGCGTGAACTATGCAGCCAGGAGAGGGGTGTGGGGCTGCTGGGAGCAGGGCAGGAACTTCCCGGGGTTTGCATCAGGAAGTGGAGAGCGGGGTGCGAACAATGTAGGCAGGAGAGGGGCACCTGTCCACTGGGAGCAGGGTGCGAACAATGCAGCCAGGAGAGGGGCACCTGGCTGCTGGGAGCGGGGTGGGAAGTTCCTGCGGTTTGCATCAGGCAGCCAGGAGCCCAGCCGGAACTTCTGCCGCGTTGCCATGGCAACACGGCAGAAGTTCCCGCCCCATAGCTACTTGCTCATTCACTTACTCACTCATTCATTCACTCATTCACTCACTCATTATTCACTCACTCACTCAGCAAACTCTCTCAGGTCCCTGGCACCAGGCCAGGCACTGAAATTGAAGCAGGATAAGACAGAGCTATGTCCTTAAGATGTTAGTAATTCAGTAGGGCGAAGCAGGCACATGAACGAGGCAGTTGTATGCACAGATGCAGTGTACTGGGTTCTGTGAGGGCTGTAACTAATGCCAACTTTGTTCTCTTGATAAAATGGGGCCTCGGGAGCCAGGCCACCCCAAGCCTGTAGGCCTGTGCCCAGGCCAGGAATGGCCGGGGTCCCGGAACATGACAGAGGGTGCAGGTCGGGCTGAGGGGTCTGGCCCCACCCCTAACCCCCCACCCCCGAGTGCACAAATTTTTGTGCACCGGGCTACTAGTCCTATATAATAAAAGGCTAATATGCAAATCGACTGAAGGGTGGAACGACCAGTTACTATCATGCTCACTGACCACCAGGGGGCAGATGCTCAATGCAGGAGCTACTTCCTGGTGGTCAGTGCGCTCCCACAGAGGGAGCTCCGCTCAGTCAGAAGCTGGGCTCATGGATGGGGAACGCAGCGGCGGTGACAGGAGTCTCTCTCGCCTCTATAGCAGCGCTAGGGATGTCCAACTGATGGCTTAGGCCCACTCCCCATGAAACAGTTAGTTGAACATCCCTCAAGAACACCCAGACTGTGAGAGGGTGCAGGTCAGGCTGAAGGACCCCCCCCCACCCCCCCACCCCCCCAGTGTATGAATTTTGCGCACTGGGCCTCTAGTATAATAATAAAAATAATAAATCTCTCATTTGCTTGACATTGTAAAATGGTTATCCATGGAGGAGGAAAAGATGTAATCTGAGGGTAGAATGAAAATTTATTGGAGAACAACCAGCATAGAGTATGTGGTAAGATTTTTGTGTGGGTGAATAAGAGGGAATGAAGAGAAAATCAATTCAAACTATTGAATAAAATAAGATTATCACCAAGTGCCTGTGTATTTACATCTGAAGCTTTCCCAAACTGCAAAGCCTTGGATGGGAATAAAGTCTAGATCAGCCGTGGGCAAACTACGGCCCGCGGGCCGGATCCGGTCCCTTTGAAATGAATAAAACTATTGAAAAAAAAGACCGTACCCTTTTATGTAATGATGTTTACTTTGAATTTATATTAGTTCACACAAACACTCCATCCATGCTTTTGTTCCGGCCTTCCTGTCCAGTTTAAGAACCCATTGTGGCCCTCCAGTCAAAAAGTTTGCCCACCCCTGGTCTAGATGTTAGTATGTAGCTATGGTCATGCAAATAAAGCTAGAGCTCCTCCCCACATTTTGAAATAATTTCAGATCTTCTTCCCCATTGCTGTGCTTCCAGCCCATGCTTGCACTGTGGCCTATCTGGTTCAGAGGGGAGGATATGATAAGGGAGATATTCTGGAAGCTGACTCCCTGCATCCAGAATGGCACTGAATTGCTAAATGCTTGGATACAAAATGAAGAATAAAAGCTAATTACCAGCCACCTTTATAATTTCAGTTCTACTAAATTGTTAGAGACACAACATTCAGGTGGTCTAAGCCACTGTGAAGTTAGGGCTGGTGTCATGATATACGCCATATTAATCCTAAGATTTCACAGAATCTGTCATTAAGCTCTACTTACACAGATTCTGTGTTGTACCACAACCACTTAGAACACTAACATTAGTAGGGACATTTGACTGTACTTGACCCAAATAACACTGGCATATGGAACTGTTAAAATTGAGACATGTGGCTAAAATAAGATATGAAAATTGACATGGATTGATAGTGTTAAATATTTTGCAGAAACTATTTTTGTTCCATTTAATACAATATTTTGATAAAAAAACTGAGGGAAGTGAAAGATTTTAAACAAGGATTTAAGTACACTTAAAAAGTGGAATTTATTGGTGTGACATTGGTTCACAAACCATACAGGTTTCAAGTGTACAACTCAATAAAACATCATCTCATACTGCATTGTGTGCCCATCACTCCACGTAAAGTCTCTTTCTATGCCCGTTTCCCCGCCATTTGCCCATCTCCACTTAGCCCCCACTCCTCTTTCCCTCTGGCTATCATCACACTGTTTGTTGTCTGGGTCTATGTGTTATGTATATGTTTTTCGGTTGGCTAATCCCTTCACTTTACTCTCAGTGTCCCATTAAAAATCTATTTCCCTTATTTCAGTATATTCTGTAGTTGGGCCTCTAGGTGGCACCCGTCAGCTGCAGAAAGATACAGGGAAGAAAGATGTTTGTGACTTCAAGTAATAAGAAAAACTGTACTAGAAATTCTATACCAGAGTCTTGTGAAACCAAAAGAATACAATTCATGAAAAGGCATTTAAAAGTAAATCCAGGTAAACTGGCACCATGGTTAGTATTTCCCAGATTTCTGGAGGTGAGTTTCCAAACTAAAATAAAATGAACATGTGACATAAGGAATTTCCTCTGCAAACTAACTTGAAGAGATTTAAATTAACCACTTTTAGAAGTTTAATTTCACAGTGACATTATATTCCTCAGAGAAATATTTTTGATATTTTCAAAAGATGTGTGAAATAGAGGTAAAATCACTGTGAAAATATGAGCAAAAATTCAAATTTTATGTGCACAGAGAAATAGGTAATACAGTGTCATATTTTTTATAACGACAACTTCCTTTGCAAGATAACATGGAAAAAGTTTAAGCATTATTATAGAAATGTCTGTTAACCAATTCATTGGAAAAAGTTAAGTCATGGCCAAAATAATATTTATTAATTGTATAAAAGGGTAGGCGATTCCTCTTCTGTATCTTTTATCTCTCTTCCCACAGCACCTAATAAAGTGTTCTGTACCTAATAGTCTTTCAATAAATGTTGCTGAACTGATCTTTTATTTTTGTGTTATTCATAAAACATAGCTTTATTATTATTTACACATTGATTTTAAGGAGTAATGTCATATTTTACATTGTGTAACTTAAAACAGTTATTTAAACACTCAATAATACTTCAAATGATTGTTCGTGGAGCATAGCAGGTGCTCAAGATATGGTGCTATTGTAATTGTTGTTGTAATGAAACTAGAGTCTTCTTTTGAATAATTGATACTTGATCATAATAGGTTGAATAAATATATTTGAAATAAAGAAATAGTTATACTAAGAGAATGGGCTATTTTCTTGTTTAATTCTGATTCTATAAAGGAAATTTTATTGGAATCATACAACATATTATCAAGTTTTTCTCTGACTGTTATTCTGATTTTTAATTTCAGCTTTAAAAAAATAAACCTTATTAACCAAAGAGTGACTGGATTATATCAAGATCAATAGTCTAGTTCAAATGATGCCTCCTCCATGAAGCCTTCCTTGGCTCACTCAAGTGGACATAATATCCTCTTTTCTGACATTCCTAACCATTAAAAAAACTTTTCTTATTTTCAAGTAATTATAGACTCATGTATAATTGTAAAATATAATACAGAGAGATCCTGTGCATCCTTTTTCCAGTTTTCCCCAATGGTAAAATCTAGCTTAGTGACAGTAAAATATCATAACCAGGAAGTTGATATTGAGACAATCCATCAACCTTATTGAGATTTCACCCGTTTTAAAAACATGCAATTATGCCTATGGGTGTGTATTTAGTTTCATGTAATTTTATGACATATGTAGATTTGTGTGACCACCACTATAGTCAAGGTACAAAATAGTTTTATTGCAATAATTCCTCATGCTACCCACAGCCACCTAGCTTCCTCCCTACCTCATCCCTAGCCTCTAACCCCTGGTAACCACTAATCTGTTCTGTATCTTTCTAATTTTGTCAATTCAAGAATGGTATATAAAGGGAATCACATTGTAGGTAGGCTTTTTCACTCAGAATAATTCTCTTAAGATCAATTCAAGTTCTGTGTGTGTCAATAGTTCATTCCTTTTTATTGTTGTGTAGTATTCCATGGTATGGATATAACACGATTTGTTTATGCATTCACCAACTGAAGGGCATTTAGGTTGTTCACAGTTTTTGGCTGTTATGAAAAAAACTACTGTAACATTTGTGTGTAGGTTTCTTATGTGAACATATGTGTGCATTTCTCTGGGATTAATGGCCTTGAGTACATTAATGGTTGTATGGTAAGCATATATTTGGTTTGAAAAAAATACACTGCCATATTCTTTTCAGATGGCTTCTTACCATTTTTTAACTCTCTGTACCTGTACTATCTACTCATGTTTTTTTGGACATGTGTGAATAGATCTTATTTCAACACTGACTTATAAGCTCTGTAGGGGTAGGGACCATGACTGATTCATTTTCATAACTTTTACAGATAGATAAGATTACTACTTATGGCCCATAAAGATTTATGAAATAAAGTATAATATAGTAATAATAGCAAGCAACTGCGGCAATATATGTACAATAGAAAAGAAGAAATTCTTTGGGTAGAAAATAACAGTATTGCCTTCATGAGTGCACTATGCTCTAATTTCTGTAATTTTGGATTTTGCCACAGTAGCTTCAAGTATTGGTTGGTTGATATAAAATGTTCTCCTCTTTCCCATATGGTACACAATCACGCACACCCTTAAGACATGGCTTATATCATGATGCAGTCCTCATGCTTGAATGTATTTCCTGGCACATTTACCTTTAATATACCTAGTGGTTTTCTGATACATTTATATATAAGTGTATTGAATGGTTTTCTGATACATCTTTTTTTTTTTTAAATATATTTTATTGATTTTTCACAGAGAGAAAGGGAGAGAGATAGAGAGCCAGAAACATCGATGAGAGAGAAACATCGATCAGCTGCCTCCTGCACATCTCCCACTGGGGATGTGCCCGCAACCCAGGTACATGCCCTTGACCGGAATCGAACCTGAGACCTTTCAGTCCGCAAGCCGACGCTCTATCCACTGAGCCAAACCGGTTTCGGCGTCTGATACATCTTTATCAGCTTCTATGCTGTACTTGTGGAATAGAAATATACTCCATAAAAATTTGTTAGCCTTTCCCTATCCAGTGTGGTTCAGTTGGTTGGGTATTAGTCCATGCACAAAAATGTTGCTTTTTTGATTCCAGGTCAAGGCATATGCCTGGCTCGATCCCCAGTAGAAGGCATGCAGGAGGCAGCCAATCAATGATGTTTCTTTCTCCCTTCTTCTCTCTCTCTCTCTCAAAATCAATAAAATATCTTGAAAAAACTTTTTTTTGGTCTTAATTTTTATAACCATGACTCTATAATTTGTCCTAATATAATTTTTAATGTACAATTCTCAAGGTGGAATGAAAGACAGAGGAATGAAAGCCTATGAAATGCAATGAGATCTCCCTTAGTTGACACTGATCCATTCATTAACCAGTGTACTTCTTTGGCATAGTTGTATTCAGCTTAAATACATACAATAGCCAATCACCATAATAACTGCTTTGCATAGTCCTGTCTTGCTTCTCTTTTGTTTCACCACTCTGCGACACTTGCTTTTTACCATACTCCTGATAAAATGCAAATCTCCACCTTTTCTTTTTCTATACCTTGCACTTGAATTTGTTTGGAGCAAAATACACAACCGCACTGACTGATCTAAATTCAAATTCATGATCACAAACCTCCAGCATACTCTTAATGCTTCCCCACCATCATACTATGCTTCACCATTCACGCTCCCATTCTCCTAGATGTCTATTTCACATCCTTTCCTCTCCTCAACTCTCCTAACATCTTATCTATTCTGAATCCCACTGAAGATATTGTTTCCATTCTCCTTCACTGAAAATTAAAGCATTCTGAAGAAACCCACCACTGCTTCTACTTACCAGCAGTCAAACCTTTGTACTTGGCTTTTCCACCTGTGGACGAGGCACTCACTGAAAGCCAATTCCTACACCTGCACGCTAGATCCTACCTTCTCTCGCCTACTTAAGGAATTTACTCTAGTAACTCTTCCCTCCCTCTCCTATATGGTCAACTTTTCCTTTTGTTGTTTCCTCCATCTTAAAACAAACAAACACCAAAAATTATCTTGATCCCACTCTCTCTATCAGTTGTTGCTTCAAAACTTTGCAGAAAAGGTTCTTAAAAAAATTGACCTATATTTACTATCTCCTTCACTTCTCATTCCATTATTCCTTAAGCACATTTCAAACTTTGTCTTCATAATCTCACTAAAATTTCTCTTTTCAAGGACATTTGTACTCTCCATGTGGCTAAATCTAATGGTGAATTCTCACCTTATATGTCTTATCAATAGCACTTGGCACAGTTGACGTTCCCTTTCCCTTGGTTAACTTTCTTCTCCCTCTTCCAGGGCACACCATCATCCTGATTTCCTGCTACTCTCAGACTTTGTATTCACAGGCTAGTCCTATATTCTGGTTGCTATCCTTGTCCTTAACCTCTTAATGTTGGCTTACACCAGGGCTAAGACCTTGTTACTCTTCCTTGGTGATCTCATGGTTTTAAATACCATATACATGATACTTCAGATTTTTATCTTCAGTCCAAACTTCTCTCCCAAAAGCCATACTCATATGTCAAATTGCCTATTGGTTATCTACATTCAGATGTGTAATAATAATCTCAAACACAACATGTATTTTCCTCAAATGTGTGTTGTATTGCAAAGCAGAGAGCTGGACAAGATGCCTTAACGAGCCAATTAGTTAGGAGTCATCTTTATTGCATGCAGGTTCGGAGCAGATTACCTCTGTCAAATTCTGAACAAACACAGGAAGGAGTATTTCCTTTTTATATCCTTCTAGTTCTTTGTGTAAACAGCTTGTAACCTTGAGTACATATCATATCTATACAGACACCTGTAACCTTGGGTACATATCTATACAGACACCTGGCATCAGTATCAGCGTATCAGTGCCTTATGTTAGATGGCTAGCTTGCAAGGTCAGACAATTAAGTTTATCTTTTCTATTATTCAAGCTAACAAACAAAGTTATATTTTACAGAATAAGAGATTATCTAAAAATAACAGAGTAATTCAGACAGCAGTTTTAAACAGCAGTTTTCTAAAGGAGGGACCACCATGCTTCATGTGTTATACCCACTGTATTCCCTGTCTCAGCCAATGCCATTCTTTCTGTTGTTCTGGCCCCAAACCTTGCTATCTATTCTCTTGACTCCTTTTTTCTCACATCCCACATCTAAAACTTTTCTAGTATATTAATAATCTCTAGAATTTTGCCTAAACTCAAGTTCACTTGCCAATTGTTTATAATTTAATCTTTTGTTCCCTTTTGAAAAGAATGTAATTTGCCATTTCTTTCATTCTCCAAATCATCATAATTTCAGAGACATTAGCTTCAGTAGGCAAGTAATAATTTTCAACTATTTTTCTTACTGCAGAGTAGAGCTCATTCTGGGAAAAGAAACAAAAAAGCATTTATAATTGCAAAGTAGTTCCCTAAGTTTTTTCTTTTCTCTTCAGCATCTTCTATCTACAATTCAGCCTCCTATTCACAGTTGTTGAGGCACCTCAGTTAGTCTACAGCTTACTCTCTGTAGATATCAATAGGAATAATCAATGTGTCTGGACATTTCATCACAGGAATTAGTCTCCAATTTCCTCCACCTCCAAAATTTATATTTCCAACTACACCTTTTCAGTGAACTCCAGTCTCATATAAGCAAGCACCTGTTCAATAGCTCTCCATAGATTTCTAAAGGCTCTCTCTAATGGAGCATGTCTAAAAATGGGGTCAGGATATTCAATTTTCACTCTGTTTTTCTGAGTGTTACCATTTCAGTTAATGGTGTTACTGTGAACCCAATTGCTCAGGCTCCAAAATTTCGACCACATTCAATTCATCAGTAGATTCTGCCAGCACTACCTTTAAAATATACCAGACTTCCATAATTTTTTATTATCTCTGCAGTCCAAATAGCCATTTTTCTCACCTTGACAAACTACGCAGCCTATTAACTCCCTTACTCCTGCTCCTACTCAGACCTGACGCCTAGTTTCTTGCTTCATACAGTCACTAGGAACATAAGTTTGACCACATAATTTTCTGCTTTAAAAACATACAGTGACTTTCCACCAAGTTTAGAATAAAATTCAAAGTTCTCATTACATTCATTAGGTCCAAGAAAAACGGTTTCTCCCTTGGCCATTACCTTTAAAAACTTCTTATCTTTCTAGTATTTTTTCTAACTCCCCACTACTTTGGCCACTTTGCAGTTCCTCAAGCATCTCAAGAATTCTCTTGGCCCCACATTTTTGCTTCTTCTGCCTTTTCTACTTGAAAAGCGATTTCCTTAGATAGCCATGTGATTTTCCCCCTTGCCTAATTTCATTCAAGTCTCTGTATAAACGTCAATCTCTCAGAAAGGCTTACTTTGACTACCTTATCTCACCAAGTAGCCTCTATTAGTCATATTCTTCTGACCCTACTTTACACTTTCTTATAGCAATCATTTCTGCCTGACACCACACACACAAAAACAAACAAACAAAGAAACATATATTTGTTTGTCTGTCTTCTACATTAAGATATAAACTCCATGAGGCAGGAAATTTTGCTTTTTGTTTGGTGTATTTCCAGTGTATCTGGCACATGATAGATGAACTTTTTCTGTGTCTTTTTATCTCTACCCTTACAGCACCTTGCAAAGTGTTCTGCAGTATAGGTTTTCAGTACAGATTGTGCACAGGCTCTTTATTTTGCTTTCTTACATAAATAATTCTTTTCCATATTCAATTTTTCAGAAAATGTGCTACAAATTATAAGATATACAGAAAACACAGAAGGCAAATGTACATTAGTGAATTGTCACAAAGAAACACTCACGTTTTTGCCACCTATTCAAGAAATACACTGCCAGCATCCCAGAAGTCACCCCCTCCCCCAAATTTTTCCCCCAATGAGCCTTTTTCCCTACAAAAGCAAACACCATCTTGGACTTCCAACTCTATACTAAAGACCTAACAGTGATTGATTAATACAGAAATAAAAAAGCATATGGCACATATTATTTTGTGTCTAATTCTTTCATTTTTGAGAAGCATCTAATTTTCTGCATGTATCTGAAGTTCTTTTATTTAAAGTATTGTAGAATATTTTATTCTATGAAAATACCACACTAATATAACAAAATAAGATATATAAAGTATGCAGCCCCTCTACTGCTGAAGGGCTTTTGAGTTATTTACAGTTTGGGGCTGTCAGAAGGAGTGTGGCTGGGAATGCTTTTGTACATGGCTTTTGTTGCACAAAATGCATGCCATTTCTGGTGGGTTTAGAACAGTAGCCTCTATTACTGTAGTGTAGTTGCTCGGTCATAAGGCAGGTGGGTATTCTGCTTTACTAGGAACTGCCAAGTAATTTCCCAAAATGGCAGGAGCAATTTACACTCTCAGTAGTAGAGACTTAGTAGCTCCTCTTCCTCACCAACCTTTGGTGTTATTATTTCACTGAAGCTATTTTGTCAATATGTGGTGGTTTTAATTCCCTGATGACCAATGAGGTTGAACATCACTTCATAATATTAAGGACATCTGCATATACTTATTTTTTTTTCTGAAGTGCCTAGTAAAGTTTTGTGAGTTTTTTTTGTTGTTGTTTTTTTTTAGATGTCTCCCCCTTTTTAGCTTTATAGCAGTACTTTTCTACTCTGGATATAAGTCTTTTGTCAAATAAATGTATTAAAAACATATTTTCTGCTCTGAAGCTTGCCCTGGGAAAAATATAAACCAATAAAGAGGAAGTGCTGTCATGGGGTGGATAATTCCAGTTGCTACAGAGCATTTGGTTAATTCTTTTCCAAGTTGACATTAAGGCTTCTTGGTTGAACTGAAACTGGAATATGCAGTCTTGGGAGTGTCCTGTGAACAGTGTACTTTCTGTAACTCACTCATTTAAAGCATGATGATTCAACAAGTGCATAAAAATAACACATATATATGTTGTTGTTTTTTGTGGTCATGGAGCCAAGAGGAGGAAGATGACATAAATACTGAAATATTAGGCTTTGTTCAAATGGAAGAAAGGCTGATCTTGGGGTAACATGGAAAACCACACCAGTCCATAGTGGCTATTGCTGATATTAGAAACAAATCAAAGAATCAGTGAAATCTTCCAAAACAGACCCACATTTGATACCTACTTGATTTATAACAGAAGTGGCATTGCAGTGCAGTGAATAAAGGATTGTGTTTGTACATTTTCAATAAGATGCACAGATTCCCCAAAGAGTTATATGGAAAAAATAAGTGTATCTTTATTTCTACTTTGTAATGCACACAAAATTAAATTCCATATAAACTGTTGGTCTAAGTGCAAATTGTAACACAAAGTTTTTAAAAGAAAATGTGAGAGAATATCTTTATGAAAGGCAAAGCATTCTAAACACCCTGCACACATGTATATGTAAAATACTAAACTTAAAAGGAAATGTTGATAACTTTTAAACTAAAATTAAGAAATTATGTTCTTAAAAAAAAGAATCAATGTCCATACTCTCCCCACCTGCCCTCGCACCCCCCACCCCCCAAAAAAGGTGTTCTTTAAAAGTCAACAGTAGCTCTAGCTGGTTTGGCTCAGTGGATAGAGTGTTGGCCTGCAGACTGAATTGTCCCAGGTTCGATTCTGGTCAAGGGCACTTGCCCGGGTTGCAGACTCGATCCCCAGTGAGGGGTGTGCAGGAGGCAGCCTATCCATGATTCTCTCTCATCATTGATGTTTCTGTCTCTCTCCCTCCCGCTTTCCTCTCTGAAATCAATAAAAATATATTAAAAAGTAAATAAATAAAAGTCAACATTAAAGAGTTCTGTTTTCAATAATGATAAAGTATCTTATATTGAGCGCTCTTAAAGTTATAAACTTTGGAAGTTATAATGCTAAACTTTGGAAAAATGTAAAAACTGACGATATGAAGACGGTCAAGTGTGACCCCAAACTGGCAAAAACTGAAGAGTCAATCAAAGGAGAGTCAAAGGAAGGAAGTATAATGGGTGAGGTTTACAAACATATGGTTTCTTGCCAGAGAGCATTGCCTAGTCCAGGTGGCAAAGGGCAACTAAAAATCTAGCAGACAAATACCGTATGATTTTACTTATATGTGGAAGTTAAAGAACAAAATAAACAAACAAAATAGAAACAGACTTATAGAAAGCAGAGTGATGCCAGAGGGTAGGGGATTTGGGGGGCTTGGTGAAAAATGTGAAGGGATTAAGACATATTAATTGGTAATTACAAAGTAGCTCCAGGGATGTCAAGTGCAGTATAGGGCATATAGTCAATAATATTGTAATAACTATGCATGGTGTCAGGTACTTGAAATATAAGGAGGACCACTTTGTAAAATACTGATTTTCTAACCACAATGCTATATACCTGAAACTAATACAAAGTAATGTTGATGTAAATCTGTAATTAAAAATTAAAAAAAAGAGTCCAGCAGAAAGCCACATTCTTACTGGCTTTAGGCATCAGAACACAAAGATGTAGGCTGCAACATGGCTGAAAAGTGAAGGGTAAAATCTTGAAGTGTTATATAAGTAGAATGTGATGACAATGTATATTTTTAGTTCCTGAGATAATCTTTTAAAAGTAATGCAAAAAGGCCCTAACCGGTTTGAATCAGTGGGTAGGGTGTCAGCCTGCGGACTCAAGAGTCCCAGGTTCAATTCTGGTCAAGGGCATGTACCTTGGTTGCAGGCACATCCCCAGTAGGGAGTGTGCAGGAGGCAGCTGATCGATGTTTCTCTCGCATTGATGTTTCTAACTATCCCTCTCCCGTCCTCTCTGTAAAAAATCAATAAAATATATTAAAAGTAATGTAAAAAGGAAGTAATGCTAAAAGGAAGGTAAAAATATTATTAAATTAAGTTCTCAAATTAAAATTTACGTAAAATAATAAAATAATATATAGAATTATGAAAAAAGAAAAATATAATTAAAAATTAATGATTTATAAAAATGTCAGAACAGGAGAAAAATATACAACTACTTTCTCCCAAAACAGGGAAGAAGGAGTATGGTAAAAGTCAAGAAGTGTTTAGAAAATTAGAAATGATGAAATCAATTTAATTTTATTTAAATTTCTTTTGCAAAAGTGAGATAGAGACTTTCTTTCAAAAACAAAAGAAATTCTGAATTTATACAGATTTTTGAAGAAAAAAGAAAAAGAAACAAAAATTGATGAAAACTAAGATATGAATTGTATGAAATAGTATTTCTTATCGAACTGTGTATGCGGGTTCTACTTTTTCCACTAAAATTATCTCAAAAGAGATAGGATTTTGGTATTAATATAAGCTGAGGAATTCAGATTCCTAATGGCAGCTTAAAATAATTTTTTTTTTTTTTTTTTTACTTTTAAAGCTGAGATGAAACAATATATGAAACTAGAGGCCCTGTGCACAAAATTCATGCACTCGGGTGGGGGTCATTCAGCCTGGATTGCAAGAGGGTGCAGGCCAGGCCAAAGGGCTCCACTGGTACATGATCAGGGGCAGGGAAGGATGCGGGAGGTTAGCCAGCCAAGGAGGGACCACCGGAGGGCTCCAGGGTGTGTCTGGCCTGTCTCGCTCAGTCCTGATTGGCCAGATCCCAGCAGTAAGCTAACCTACCAGTCGAAGCATCTGCCCCCTGGTGGTCAGTGCACATCATAGCAAGTGGTTGAGTGGCCTTAGCATAACTATAATAATATACCTATAATAATAAAAGGGTAATATGTAAATCGACTGAATAGCTGAATAGCGGAACAACCATCTGGACAACCTTCCAGATGACCTTCCGGACGAAGCTGGGGCTACAAGGGCTGAGGCAGCTGGGGCCGTGAGGGCCCGGTCCCTTGCACAAATTTCATGCATTGGGCCTCTAGTCATTAGCATATTACTCTTTGATTGGTTGAATGGCTGACCGGACAATCGGACCTTTGCATATTACGCCTTTATTATATAGGATGTGCAGCTTATGACAGAGGAGAGTCATGTTAAATTCATCTCAGTTTGATTATTTGATAGGTAGGTATTCTATTTGTGTTAACAAATAATCTGTATTTTTAACTTATCTTTTAAAAAAATACATTTTCCTTTTTTTACTTATTTATTTATTTTTGTTAATCACTGATCTTTTTCAGAGAGAGTAGAAGAGAGAGGGAAAGACAGAGAGAAACATCAATGTGAGAGAAACACATTGATTGGGTCCACAGGCTGACTCTCTATCGACTGAGCCAAACAGGCTAGGGCTCTTTAACTTATCTTGACACAAAAAGAAATGGTTTATAACCAGACCTGAATAATAGCAGCAAAACTTAAATATAAAAAAATAAAATTTAAATTTTAGATAAAGATAGGATAATATTTTGAAGAAATAAAGGTGGGAAATATTTGTTAATATTTTATGGTTCTTAGTGTGAGTTGTTAGACTATTAAGTATTTTTATTTAAAAAAATATTTTGTTGAGGATTTGTTCATCAAAGTTTATGAGAAATAGTGGCCTGTAGTTTTCTTTTAATACCTTTGTTTAGTGTTGGTATTAGAGTAATCCTGGTCTCATAGAATTAGTCAGGAAGTATTCCCTCTGCTTCCATCCTTTGAAAGAAATTGTAGAGAATTTTTATAATTTCTCTCTAAAATGTTTGGTAGTATTCAATGTTGTGTCTTTCAAGAATTGGTTTACTTTTAAAATGCTCTATGCATGAAAAGGCTTCATTAAATAACAAAACATCAAGTTGCACACTGGGAATAAATAATTATTAAATAGGTGAACAAAATTGGTTTATATCCAGTGTATATAGCAGGGGTCCTCAAAGTTTTTAAACAGGGGGCCAGTTAACTGTCCCTCAGACCATTGGATGGCCGGACTATAGTTTAAAAGAAAACTATGAACCAATTCCTATGCACACTGCACATATCTTATTTTGAAGTAAAAAAACAAAACAGGAACAAATACAATATTTAAAATGAAGAACAAGTAAAGTTAAATCAACAAAATTACCAGTATTTCAATGGGAATTATGGGCCTGCTTTTGGCTAATGAGATGGTCAATGTCCAGTTCCATATTTATCACTGCTAGTCGTAACAAGTGATGCAAGTGTGCATCAGTTAGTCTAGATCTGGTAGGAGATTTCAGATGTTTAATTCTGGAAAAAGGCTCTTCTAACTTCAAAAAAATAGACCTCCTAACTTCAAAAAAAAAAAAAAATCCTAACTTGTTCTTACCTCGGTCCTCAGGCAACAGCAGGCTCTGCACAGGCAAGCTCGTGACTGTCCGATCACACCCGAGACTGAAAGGAGGAGTCGAGAGACAGAGAGGAGGAGGGGAGTCGGACTGTGGGCCCTGGACTAGTCGGCTGCTAAGCAACAGGCAGCTGTGGCAAAAACACCCGGCGGGCTGGATAAATGTTTTCAGCGGCCGCATGTGGCCCGCGAGCCGTAGTTTGAGGACCCCTGGTATATAGTGAAGTGATGGTGAAATAATGATGCAATTTTTCTTTCTTAGTCTGTTAATATGATGAACTGCATGAACTGATTTGAAAGTTGAACCAGACTTGCATATCTGGGATAAATCCCAGTTGGTTGTGGTCTATACACCTTTTTCAATCAGTTTGCTAATTTTTTTTTTTTTTGAGAATTTTTGCTTCTATGTTCATGAGAGATATTGGCCTATAATTTTCAAATGCTAGCCTCATTTAATGAATTAGAAGTATTTCCTCTGCTTCTACCCTATGAAGGAGATTGTAGAGAATTGGTATCATCTCCCCCTTAAATGTTTGGTAGAATCTACTAGTTTTTTAATTATTAGAAGATTTTTCTATTCTATATAATAAAAGCCTAATAACCAAATCGACTGATCAGCAGAACAACCTGTCACTATGATGTGCACTGACCACCAGGGGGCAGATGCTTAATGCAGAAGCTGCCCCCAGCCCGCAGGCCCCAGGCCGGCCAAGGCGGGTGCCAGCAGGGTCCCTCAGTCGCTCCACCGGTCTCCCCACAGATCAGCCCTGATTGCTGGCCAGGCCTAGGGACCCTATCTGTGCACAAATTTCATACACCAAGCCTCTAGTGTATATATATATTTGCTTATTTATATTATTTCTTCTTGTGTAAATTTTGGTAGATTATGCCTTTCAAGGAATTGGTCCATTTCATCAAGATTACTAAATTTGTGGGAATAGAGTTGTTCATGGTATTCATTTATTATTCTATTAATGTCCATGGGACTTGTAGTGATGTTCCCTCTTTCATTTCTAATATTAGTAATATGTATCCTCTCTTTTTTCTTAGACTGGCTAGAGGTTTACTGATTTTATTGCTCTTTTCAAAGAACCATCTTTTGGTTTAATTGCTTTTCTCTATTTATTATTTCCTATTTTTAATTTTATTGAATTCTGCTCTACTTCTTATTATTTCTTTTCTTTAGCTTACTTTGGATTTAACTTGTTCTTCTTTTTCTAGATTCCTAAAATGGAAACTTGGATTACTGATTTGAGATTTTTCTTTTTTTCTAATATATGCATTCAATGCTCTACATTTCCTACTGAGCACTGCTTTCACAGCATTCAACAAATTTTGATAAATTGTGTTTCTGTTTTTATTTAGTTAAAATATTTTAAATTTCTCTGAGATTACTCTTTCTCCCATGTATTATTTAGAAATAGTTTTAATCCCCAGATAACTTGGTATTTTCAGTTGTCTTTTTATTATGAGAGTGGACTTCCATTCTTTAAAATTTGTTGAGGTGTGTTTTATGGCCCAGAGTGTGGTTTATTTTGGTGAATATTTCATGTGAGATTGAGAAAATCTGTATTCTACTGTTGTTAAACGAAGCAGTCTATAGATGTCAATTATATTCAGTTGATTGATGATGTTGAGTTCAAGTAAAGCAGTTACTGACTTTCTGCCTGCTAGATCTGTCCATTTCTGACAGAGGGGTGTCAGAAACACAGCCAGAGCCTCACCAGAGCTCTGCTCTGAGTCCATATATTCGCCTAACTTCTGTTAGACTACACCAACATTCTGGGCAGGTTCCTTCTCAGACCCTGCCCATTCCACTAACTGTTGGGCCGAGCCCCTCTGCCTAGGGACTGGACCTTCTTAGAGGCTGGGTCTTAGACGGAGAAGCCATGAGAAGTTGTGGGTGTATAAGAATGAGTCTTTATTGCAGAAGCCAGCGGCCATACAGCTATTAGACAGGACAGTTCTTCACAGCAATCCCATATAGGGAGCCACACACTGGCTGGTAAATACATGTTTTGCCCACACAGTAGTAACAGTCTCTGTACCCACAGCTATTATCTGAGCAGCCTCACGCTGCCCCCTAGACTCACTACCTCACATAGTAGTGGCACCTGAGTTATCTGGCTCAGCAGCTTCTTCTCTCTCCCCTGCCCAGCACACTAGCTGGTCTCTGTAGCCTCACATACAAACTACCTCTGAGCTTCTCTCTCAGCACAGTGGTTGGTTAATTACATGTATTATATCTACTTAGACAAAGGAGGCTAGTTGCCAACAATGACATCAATCACTTGGCTATAGGAGGGCAGAGCATACTGTGAGATCGCTGTGGCCTTGCAGCTGTGTAGTCCTTGGATATTTCTGATTAAGATTCCCATGTTTAGAGTGGCCTTGGCCATCCAGAATACTATCATTGAGGCCTCCAAACTCTAATTAGCCTTGACTATCTGGGAACTCGGGCATGGTTCCCACAAGGGGTATTGAAGTCTCCAACTATGATAACGAATCCATCTATTTTTCCTTGCAATTTTATCAGTTTTGTGTCAGGTAGACGGATACTGTTGTTAGGTATCTACACACAGAAGATCTTTTTTAAAAACATATATTATTCATTTTTTACAGGGAGGAAGGGAGAGGGATAGAGAGTTAGAAACATCGATGAGAGAGAAACATTGATCAGCTGCCTCCTGCACACTCCCTACTGGGGATGTGCCTGCAACCAACGTACATGCCCGTGACTGGAACCGAACCTGGGATCTTTCAGTCCACAAGCCGACACTCTATCCACTGAGCCAAACCAGTTAGGGAACACAGAAGATCTTTATGTCCCTTCAAAGGCATTCTCCAGGGCTGTTAGTTTTGTATCTCCAGCATTTCTATTTGGTTCTTTTGGGGATTTTCATCCGTTGTTCATATTTCTTACATGTTCTTGCATGCTGTCTAGTTTATCCATTAGTATATTAATCATAGTTGTTTTAAATTCCTGGTGTGATAATTCCAATATCCCTGCTGTGTACGGTTCTGATGACTGCTCTCTCTCCTCAAATGGTGTTTTTGGCCTTTGGTATGCCTTGTAATTTTTCTTTACAACTGAACATGATGTAGCAGGTCAAAGGAACTGCTACCAAAAGGACTTAGCAACACTTCCCAGGAAGCATTCTATAGCGCCATGGTTAGGTCCAGTTTTTTAGTGAACCTCTGCCTCTGGACTGTAAGCTTCACAAGTATTTCTCAGTTTTTTACCCTGCTCTCAGGTGGAAGAGGATGGCTGAATGGTCTGAAATTGGGTATTTCCTTTTTCCAGGTCAGAAGGGCTCTGATAATACCCCAGAAGGTTAGGCTCTGGATAATTAGTTACTCCTGAGGGCAGGCCTTGTTAAAAAGAATAGAGTGCTCTGTAATATTTCAGAATGGCTCCTTTTTCCTGCCCCATGGAGGAGCCCAAAGAAATTTTACTTTAATATTTATTGTGGGAATGTGGTTGATTGAACTTTGTACTTGTTAGGGAAGAGAGGGGACTTCCAAGCACCTTACATGCAGAACCACAATATTGAGTATATTATAGAAAACTCACTTTTATCCATAAGAAAACATCAACAACCAATAGAAAAAAAAAAAGCTAAATTTATGAACAGGCATCTCAGAAGAGAAAACTAGCCTCCTCTCCCCCTGCACCCTCCCATGATATTACAGTATGTGAAATGATCATTATTCTCAATGATAATTAGGGAAAAGCAAATGCAAACCATAACAAAATAGAAATTCATTTACATCAGAATAATGGCAATATTAGTTATACTGAAATTCATGCCTTGTGCAAAGTCATTTGTCAGAAACTTCTATGAAGTTGTAGTTGGTTTGAATTGAAGAAGAAGCCACTAGAATGCATTGGTCAAACAGATTTAGGATTATGCCAATTTACCACAAAGCTACTCCTTGGGTGTAACTTTTAGGTGACTAATCTAAGACTAGGCTATTATTATTTTTTCTAAATGTCCAAGTCAAGGAAGTTTGTCATTCCCTGGATGACTCCTATCTTGAAACTATAGAAATATGACAGTCTTTCACCCTGATAGACAAGTTTCATCTTATTTGTTCTTTACATTTCACCCAGCCCATAAAATGAACCAACCAACACTGGATGTAGCACATAAACCTGTGACACGTCGATCACCTTTAGAGCTACACAAGAAGGTACTTATTTTTGTTACCATTATCATCATTGCCATCATCGTCACTACCATTGTCCCTGACACCACCGCAACAATCAGGATATAATGTACAGGTAAATAGGATTTTATTTGGGAAATTAGGTCTGTGAAACCTAACAAGTAACAACAAGGTATCTTCTAACTTTTTGCTAATTGGTTGCTTTCTATAATTCAGATTTTTTTTCTGGTCACTGTCAACGAACATGCTATTATTTCTGAGGTCTAAAGGCCTTGTAAAGTCTCTAGGAAAGTTGCAGAAAGTTGGAAAAAAGAATCAGATTGCAGCAAAATTTTGCTCACTTTTTTTTAAATAACCACCCATAAGAACACTTTCATTTTTTCTCTAGTAATAGGATTGAAATAAATTTTATAATATAAAAATGTTTAAATTATAAAAATAATTTAAAACTATGAATGTCTTTATAGATTTTTAGAATTATGTACTTTACAATACACATCATGAATTAGTATCTGGCAAATTTCTGGGGGTCCTCAAAACTTCATAAATATTTAAATGAAATTCCTTTCTAGGGTATTCTGTTTTTGTAGAGTTCCAGGAGAAAGTTGGAAGAGGAGGCCATTCAACTCATTTGATCATTAATTTCTCTGTTCCTCATTCAAAACTTTCTCTTTAGTGATTTAAAGTCCTCTATAACAATAAATAAATAAATAAATAAATAAATAAATAAATAAATAAAAGGTTTATCTTTATAAAATTTGGGAAATTTTGCACTGGAATCTTGTGCTAACTCTCTTCACTATATAACAACTTAGGTGCACCTAATTCAAATGGTGTATAACTGAAGGTCTAATAAATGAAAACTAGTTCATTATGCTTTGCAGTCAAACTGATAATGCAATATCAGAATATGGTTATAAGGAAATCTAATCTAGAAAACTATACCTGGTATAAACTGTGGGATAAATTATAGTGAGATTGATGTTTTAAAATTGAATAATGTATTTACTACTACTTATATGAATATTATTATTGTAATTTGATTAAGGTGAATGGTTGATTATGTCAGAATAGCAATGAGCCTTTACTTGAAGTAGATTCATTCCAAAATTGAGGCAATGGTAGTCCAGTTAAGTATATGAAGTTGGTTAAATTCATTGAAGATTAATTTTTAACCTATTCTCTTTATTCAATGAGGGGTTCATCCTGGCATACAAATCCCTACATTAAAAAAGAAAAAAAAACTATGGCTAAAATTAATTTGGCAGACAAAAGAGTAAACTGTTCCATGAATGGACATTTTTTGGTCTTTAGAACATCATTTTAATGGTTTCTGTTATTATTCAGAATAATAATCAATTCTTAAAGTCCATGGCATCACATTTACTGAAGGAAGGGTTGAATAAATCATAAACTACTGTGATCTTTTAGATATCAAAGACTCTTCTTAATTGTTTATGACAGGAAGAAATCCATAATTGGGGGGAGTCATATCGGTACTATAGTCAACAATCTGTTTTCTTTAGAATATCTAAAAGGGCATTCCAGAGCATCTAATAGAGCTTTCATAGGAAAACATTTTATAAGATGCTATGTAGTGATTATTTTTATAGAAACCATCTCAGCAACTTAAGAATCACCATTTAGGCTACATGTTTGAGTTCCTCAAACTGATATGCGTTTCTCAGAAAGACTAAACTGCCAGTCTACTAGCTAATCCAAAATAAATTTGAAATCTTATTATCACAGTGAACTTCTACTCATTAAAAGAACATATTCTCCGATATTAGTAGGATTAAAACTATTGCTATTAATTACTTTAATTGTATATTTCTTTTAAAGTGTGATTCATTTAGTATAAGAGACTGTGCCAGCATAGCATTTTGCTCCAAGTATGAGATTAAACAATAGAATTTCAGTATGAAAGCTTACATGCAGTGGGGAGTTTCTCTGAAGAGATTATGGTTCTTGTAAACATGAGTTAGCAAGTCATCAATATCAGGAAGAGGAAGGATTAAGAATAGAGAACAGAGCAGAGAGGAAGTAAGACAGGTGGAGTTACACAGTTGTGGCTTAAGGTAGTGTTTTAAAAAAGTGTAATCTCCTCTATCTAAAAATCAGTTGTCCTTTAGGCATTAGAACAAAATGAAAGATGCTCATAGTCATAGGGAATACTTAATTTGCCAAATATTAAATATTTGTAGAAATATTAGAAAACAAAGTTAAAGTAGACAAAAAAGAAAAATATCTATCCATGATCTCATAACAGGGATAACTATAGTTGACATCATGATGTTCCCTTCCACATTTAATTAAAACTTATAAATGGTTATATTATGTATTTGTTTATAAATCTACATACATCCTTATTCATGATGTGGCTATATTTTAGAAACATACAACCAGACTGAATGCATATATTATAAATCATGTTGTATGAGTTGGAGAAAAGACAGGTAGATTTAGAATGTCTGTTATCTGATTTGAGCCATTTTTCTCCTTTCATAGGTCAGGCATATCATCCCAGAGAAGATCTTGGCCACTATATTTGACAATCCTTGTTTTTATTGGAGTGGCGGCAATCGTGGGAATAACTATTGGTCTCCTTGTTCATTTTCTGGCAGTCGGTCAGTATTAACTATTTTCAATTTTCACCCTTACTACTAAATCTCCTTTTACTTAGGAATTGTCAAGAAACAACATAAATATTAAATTTCTTTTGGTAAAATTTATTATTTATTAGTATTTTATTTCAACATAACGCTTTTCCATGAAACTTATAAAAACCTTTGGAATTAGATGCCTCTTAGGTCCACTGTATACATTATATCATCAACTATGGAAATATGGCAAGATTGAAATATTCAATATTTGATGCTAATATTCATTGTAAATAAAGGAACTTGTGTAGTAGGCCTGTAGTTGAGTTGTTATGTCTTTCAGTAAATATACCTCAAACTGTAGAGATCCCTACTCTTCTTGGCTCAGTTCTGGTATTGACAGATTAATCTGTCCAGCTGCAAATACTTAAGTTCAGCATACTGGATGCAACAGTGTTAAAGATTCTAGTAATTTGCTGTTCATTTTGTGATAAATGTTACAGATTAAAATTATGAAATGGTAGTTAAAAAAGGGTCTTTGGAGTTTATTTTTTGTAATCTAGTCTTTGTTATTAGTGAAAAATATTCCAGAGGGTTAAAGTGATATGCTGGGTGACAGCCAATTAGTGTCATCTTTTATTTAACAAGTTGAACTAGTTTATCTAACTTTACATACTTTACTCTTTTCATAATGACCTTAGATAACTTCTTAGACAGAAACTGGCATTTGCTTTTCATATGTACTGGTTGCCATAAGAAAAAATAGAGGAAGCTATAAAAAAGGAAACTAATTTTTATTTTAGGTTGAAATATTTCTGACTTCCAGGACAATGAATTATTACAGCTCAGGTGATCACATTTTTCAAAGTCTATTAGCAGTGTTTGGAGACTATGTGGTGCTTTTTAAGGTTGCTCAAAAGCACAGCTGTTCTCGAAATACGTGAATGGCTTCTCCCTAATTAAAATACGGTACCATGTCCTATTAGTTTCTATTTTTGAAAGTACGTATATGACCTGAAAGAGCTACCTGTAGGCTTGTCATGTTTTAAATTATGGTGGCCTACTATACCAGGTGAAGCAGTTTACATTCGGAGATAGGAAGAAATGGGGAATGTGAGACCCATGACATATGTTAGGCACCAGCCATCAGATGTTATAGGGAAGTGCAAAGGCAGCATGAAGTCCTAAAGGAATGACTTCAAGGACTGGAAAGAAGGCCAATAGTCAATGGGGCATAAGAAAGGGTAAAAGTGAGTATAGATAAGTCAGAAAGTGAAGGGAGATGTTTCTTGTATCACAGGTATTTAGAAAGATTAACTGGGTAATCATTTAGCTAAGAATTTAGATTACACATGAAAAATACATTGCATCTCTAGTGCCTTCTCAGGTAAATTGCTATTAGCTGCCAATATTAATGCTTTGAGGAGGATTCTGAGTGACAGTGATATCTATATCTTATGAAGAAAGGAGGGGAATCATTTTATGAATGCTAGGTAGTTGCTATTTCTAGAATAAGTGAATACTAATTTCCCTCCTCTTCTTTTATCCGTCCCTATGATTATTTCTAAAATTAGGTTGAATATTATTTTTGACATAAAGATATGGAGGGACTTGAGGTCAATTTCTACTTTAAAATTCTTTGAGTATTTCTCTATTTCACAGGAAAGAATTACCATTACCAAGGGGATTTTCATATTTCTGGAGTCACATACAATGATAGCTGTGAAAATGCAGCCTCACAAGTTAGCAAAGATCTGAGCAAAGATATTGAGACTAAGGTAAGTCGGTGATTTATTTTATTAATTTCATTATAAATTTGATTAAAATAGACATGGTGGCTCTTTTATTTTTTCTCCTGACAGATGCTTGATGGATTTCAAAATTCTAGCATATACAAAGAATATGTCAACTCTCAGGTCATCAAACTTCTGTAAGTGCCAATTTATTCAGGATATTATGGAAAGGGATGTAGGTGATATGTAACATTAGCTCTGGTTTTATATAATAACAATGTAAGAGAGAAAAAGAGAGAGAGAAAAAGGAGAAAGAAAAAAAGGAAGGAAGGAAGGAAGGAAGGAAGGAAGGAAGGAGGAGTTGTCCATAAATTAAGGTATCATTGTATTTAACAAATTTCTGTTCACAGTAGGAACTGTTCTGTACAAATCTGTAATCTTATACCTAAAGGGGAATTACAAGGTTGTGGCAATCAGGTCTAACTGACTTCTATGATAAAAGATAATTATAACTCTATGGAAAACAAGGATTCCAACTTTATTGTTTTGCTATCTATATATGAGCCACCTTTCCTTTTATCCATATCCATCTGGCATGTCTTTCCTAAAATAATCTCCTTTTGGTCTCTTCAGTATTACCATTACAGTAATAACTGGGGAGCAAAGTGAATCATTTAAGAGAGTATTTGTCTAAATATGTCTTTGAAGTGTATTTGAGGGTGGAGGAAGTAGTGCAGGGAGGAGAGTAGCATGGAGTATAGGGGATGTAGACAGCACTTGTATTTTGGTAATTGTCAATATCTATTCCAGAGATTTCTGAACTTCCAAAACAAAGCAAACAAAAAAATCCAGATGACCAAATGCCAAACAACCAAACAACTTTCTTACAGGCAAACAAAAACCTTCAAAGCTCTCCCATTGACCATAATTATTTGAAAATATAGTGTTGTTGTTTTTTTTAAATTGTGGTTAACATGGCTTTTGGTTTGAAAGTCTTCCAAATGAATTAATTTCCTTTTCTGATTAATTAAAAGAATGTACTGAAAGTATAAATAATGGAGATTCTCTTCATGCTTTAGAGCTATCTTTCTGAGATTTCTCATGGTACAGATTTCTCATGGGGTAGATATGTATAAGAAACTATAAAAAGTAGCTTAGTACTGGCTCTTGAATATATTTTAGAAGCTATCTTTAGTTTGACATTAAGCTCTCACTTATCTCTTAATTTAAATTTAAGTTATTAGAAAACACCTATATGAGAACATGGTTTTTTACTGTGTAATAATAAAATCTCATGTTTATTATTTATTGGCTGGTACTCAGTTTCTCTGATGTGTTTAAAATACAGGGTGGGGCAAAAATAGGTTCACAGTTGTGAGTAGGTGAAATACAGGGCTTATTATCGTATAATTATTTATTAGTTATCATATTATTTTCCATATGAACAACTGTAAACCTACTTTTGTCCAACCCTGTATTCTGATTTTTAGTTTGTGGTTCACATCTTCGTCCATGCACCATATCTCTGAACCCATTAGAATATTTTTTGGGACCCTTGCACTTTAAACAAACTAGGACAATTTCTATGTATTGTTCTCTAATATATGTAAAGAAAATATGATAATTAAAATGTGGGAAGTTCAATGTGTTCACAAAACATCTAAAATATCAAGAAGCAACAACTAGAACATTTCTGCTGTTTCTAGCCCTTTTCCCAATGGTTCAAGTGTGCAGTTGCAGCTGACATTCAAGTTTCCTCCAGCAAAGAGGGGGATCATGAAGCCTGCAATCAAAGCTGTCTTACTTCAGCTGTTGAAAGACAACATGGCAACCTGGAATGCAGTTCCAGCTTCCATTAAACTTACTGGTATTTCATTTATTTCCATTGCTTTCCATTACCTGGGCTTATGACGACTAAAGAAAAATGGTATGAGGAAAAAAAAAAAAGGCAAAAGCTTATGGAATTTGTTTAGAAAAAATATGCTTCCCAAAGCCTGGCACTTATACAATGAATTGGTAGTAGAGGGGTCAGTGCCAGAGAATTTTGTCTGAAGAGTGATTGAAATGAAGTTAAACTGTAGCATGCAACTTTGGAAGGGTTTATTGTCAATGTGTGAAAAGGAAATGAAGGGACCTAATTGAAGCATTATTCCCCCCTACCTTGTACTCTTGTCAGGATCCCTTTACAGGAAACAGATTTAAGATTTTTTAAATCATTCAGTGTAAAGACTGTAATGGTAAGAAGGAAGATGGAATAGGAAGTTTTTGTTGCTTCTTGAGGAAGAACGGGGGTAATAGTATTAAAGAAAAAAAATTATCTGGAATAATTCCCTGGAAAAAAAGGGAAGAAAATGATAGGAATTTGCCCCAGTACAGAAAGTGAAGTTTGTAAAGACTTCAAGGTCCTGCAAAGGTTTTGAAACTCTTGCTTGTATTGCTGGAGGGCCTGTTAGGTGATAAGCATGTGGTTACAGATCTGTTTCTTGGTCTCCACATTTTGGCTGCTTCCCTGTGTTGATAGAGTGGCTTTCTGTGCTAAGTGTCCTATAGGGCCCAGTGGCTCAGCCTCCCCAGTTACCTGAGCTGAGAGCTCTAGGTACACCCCTTTGTGGGCTGTGTGTACAGTCTTGTTGTACTTAATCTTTGATTGTTGTAGGTATCACTGGGAGGAATTGACCACCAAGCCAATTGCCTGTGAGAATCAGCTGTGTCTACAGTGAGAGAACTTCTGTGCTGAAGACACCCTTCTGGGGCAAGACTTGCTTCAGTGGGGTTTTGGTTCTCACTGAGTCTGCCCCTTGAGTGTGTCCCTTATGGATCTGAGGAGTTGTAATCTGGATGGGCCCACTCTGATCACTGGGTACACTGGCTCTTGGATCTCTAAGAAGGTGCTAATTTAGCCTCTGCCTGAGGTTACCCAGGAGGAGCTATGGAGAGATCTGCAGATTCCTTTTCCTTATTTGGGGTTTGGAGGTGCCCAGATGAGGCCCAGATTTGAAGCAATGCAAGCTGCTGTGGGACCTTGGGCCTTCTTTTAGAAGTTCTGGGTTTCTCTGACCCAGCTACAGTTTGTTAGGTAATTTTAGATCTCAAAGGGCCAGGGCATTCATATGCAAAAGCCTCTGCTAGCAGCTTGGGTGGGGCGGGGTTTCAGGGAATCAACAGGGCGGAGTAAACAGCTATGGCTGATCCTCAGTCCTGCCCTAAGAGGCCCCCGTGTCTCAGTGCCCCAGTAATCGCTGCAAGCACCTCTGAGAGAAAGCTGCCCTTGAGTTCTGCCCGATGCCAGACCATCCAGTTTCTCCCTGTATGAGTCTGGGTCCCCAGAGACTGGCCCAGAACTGGAGTTCAGGGCCATCAAGAGCTTGTGACTCCCTCCCTATTGAAAAAGATACCGGCGTCCTTGGTGGCCAGCCCTTTCCATGTGCGCCTCTGTACCTCTGCACTTTACTTCTGCACCTCCTGAGTCTCAGTGTGCTTTTCTCTTTCCTTCTAGTTGTAGAATTTCCACTCAGCCAGCCTTCCTGTGGTTCTGGATGATGTCTGTTTTGTCTTTTAGTTGTAGTTTTGAAGTGGTTGTGCGAGGCAGCAATTTCAGGTGTTTACCTATGCCGCCATCTTGGTTTCTCCCTCTAGTAAAATATAATTTTAATTGGACCTTTTTCTTTATAATATAGATAATTCTGAGTATTTCAGAGTAATAAGAATGATCATAAAGAAAGAAATTTAAAGATAATGCCCAGTCCGTTTTTTAGTAAGAATGTCTGCTTTTTACTGCACTAAATATTTTACAACTGTTATAAAATTGAGAGCTTTGTTTTTTATTTCATTTTCCCTTTTCCTATGCCTGGTATAGATGTGAAGAGATGGTCAAAATATAACAAGTAAGAGTGAGAGGGGCTGATAATACATGAAACATTCTGAGTATTTAAATGTTGGTCATAATTGGGGTAGAAAACTTAGACTTTATGTCCTTAGATCTAAGATAATTGCTCAGTGATATTTTATCAATTTTATATCTTTTAAATTTCAGAAATCAGCAAGACTGATGCTGAAATACTTACCAACAAATGTAAGTTTAGAAACTTTATTGTAAATTTAACACATTCACAAACATTTCTCCATTTTTTTTTCCCTAAAAAGGATCTTGAAGTACATCACATGGAAATCCATAGTAGTCTTTTGAAATTATTGGATATATTAGATATACATCTGGAATTTCTTTTTGAACAACACTGGCATATGAATTTTAACTTTGTAAACATTTGCCCAAGAGGATGAAATAAAAACTGATTCCAAAGAGTTGAATTATGAGTTAAGAATATCATTTTGAGTAAGTTAAAATAAGAAAGATTGAAGGAAAAAAGGACAACTTAGGATAATAAGAAAGTAAACAACTAGGCTGTATCAAATATATTTATTATTGATGAAAAACAGTTCTGTACCTTTTAAATAAATTATCTTTAGAGTATCATGTTGCCCCCAAGAATTAACCCTGCATTCATGTATTCAATGAATATTTTTGGAGTATCTGTTGTCCATATGGGGATTTATAGGTAGCACTGCATATGCAATGTAAGATGCAGACATTAATGAAACAAAATCTCTACTTTCAAAAAGTTGGAAAGTTTCTTGGAGAAATGAGAATGATAACAAATAGATGCAATAAAAGTCACTGGTTGAAGGATGCTTGAGGCTGGAAAAGAGAATATGTAAAAGTCACCCAAACCAAGATGGAGTGGGTACTGTGCTAACAGCCCATTCCAGGAATGAAACAGCATTAGGAGTTGCTGGACAATCGCTAAAGGATTTCAAGTCATGTTTTAAGATACATATCTTATAAAGCGTTATCAAAGATACATGCTTTTGTATAAATAAATCCTTTCTTCAGGTTGTGGAAGACAATTGGTCAATAATATCAGAGCAGGCAACCGAATCGTGAATGGGGGAAATGCCCAGACAGGGGCATGGCCTTGGCAGGCAAGCATGCAGTGGAAGGGCCAACACAACTGCGGAGCATCTCTGATCAGCAGCAGGTGGCTACTATCTGCAGCTCACTGCTTTACTACGTAAGTAGAAAGTCTGACTCTACATAGGATTCTGGGTGCTGGCATGTTTTTGGTAGTTTGTGGGGGTTAAACTAAATGTGTGAACATTCATCAAGGCCATATACATTTACAAGTACCTGCAAAATTAAAGGGAAGTAGGGTTATTTAAATTTGATAAAGAAAGAAAAATTGAATGGAAACAATTCTCATTTCCCAAAGAGCCACTTTGGCCTGACAGTAAGTACTTTACTTACATTATTTTACTTCATCATAACAATAATTCTGCACAAAAGGTATAATTAAGCTTACTTAAAGATGAAGAAACTGGGGTTCAGAAATAGTGACATAATTGGCCAAGATCATATATCTTTTAAATATCAGGAATTGAATGTGAATTCAGGTATGTCTGACTCCAGTTACTAGGTGCTTACTTTTCCCCTTATTTTTGCTCTTCAGAGGTTAACAATCTAGTTAAAGAATTTTAAATATGATATGTTCAGGGTATAAGACCATAGGAGCATAGTAAATGTCTTGTCTATAATATGAGTAAGAGCTATGGAAGTTCGATGAATAAAGACAGCATATCCAACTGAGATATCTATCTATCTATCTATCTATCTATATCTATCTATCCTATCTAATAAAAGAAAAACATGGTAATTAGCATATGACCGCTACTCTTCCCATTGGCTAATCAGGGTAATATGCAAATTAACTGCCAGCCAAGATGGCCACCAGCAGCCAGGCAGCTTGAAACTAACATGAGGCTTGCTTGCTTCAGTGACGGAGGAAACCAACGTTCCCCATCTGCCTTGCCGGCCTCTGAGCTTGCAGTTTGAAACATTCTTACAATATAGAAGCTAAACAAAACCCCAGAAACCTGCTTTCAGCAAGTCGGGATCTCAGAGCTGGAGTTGATACAGAGTTTCAATTATAGAACACAAACAAACCAGATACCTGCTTTCAGCAGCAGAGGCCTCAGAGCTGGAACCAGAGCTAAAGTTGGCTCAGAATTAACACACTGTATGCGGGAAACGTGCTTACACGTTTTATGTATTTATATGTTCTACCAGTGTAGTAGAGCACGGGACACATACTAATACGTTTTTTATCGACTAGCGGTAGAATGCGGGTAATGTATAAATACGTAAACTAAAATTATCGTAATTTTACTGAATGTTGTCATTTGCACAAAAAATTAGCAAAAATGGCCCGCGCCACCTGTTAGCGCGTGATAAAAATTACCCGCAAACAATGTGTTAAAAAAAAAAGAAACAAAAGGACCGGTTGGGAGCTTCAGTCACCCGCCAGCCTGAAAACAGCCCTCAGCCCCTCACCCTGACTGGCCAGGCACCCCAGTGGGGACCCCCACCCTGAAGGGTGTGTGACCAGCTGCAAACAGCCATCACCCACTCATCCAGGCTGGCCAGGCCCCCAAGCGGGACCCCCACCCTGATCCAGGACACCCTTCAGGGCAAACCAGCCAGCCCCTACCCATGTACCAGGCCTCTATCCTATATAGTAAAAGGGTAATATGCCTCCCAGCACCGGGATCAGCAGAGCCTCGAGGCCTCCCAGCACTGGGATCAGCAGAGCCGAGAGGCCTCCCGGCACCAGGATCAGCATGACAGGGGGCAGCGCCCAAACCCCCTGATCACCCTGCGGCTCTGTGTGTGACAGGGGGCGGGGCCACAACCTCCCTATCCACCCTGCTCTGTTCGTGACAGGGGAAGGCGCCCCAACCCCCTGATCAGCCTTGCTCTGTGCCTGATAGGGAGGAGCTCCCCAAACCCCTGATTGCCCTGTGGCTCTGTGTGTGACAGGGTGCGGCGCCCCAACCCCCTGATCGGCCCTGCTCTGTGTGTGACAGGGTGCAGCGCCCCAACCCCCTCCCCCACACGGGCCTTGCTCTGTGTGTGATGGGGTAGAGCCATAACCTCCCCATCAGATCTGCCCTGAGTGTGAGAGTGGCGGTGCCCCAACCCCTGCCCAATGGGCCCTGCTCTGTGTGTGACAGGGGGGAGCTCCTCAACCCCATGATCAGCCCTGCTCTGTGTGTGACAGGGGGGAGCTCCCCAACCCCTGGATGGGCCCTGCTCTGTGGGTGATAGAGGGTGGCACCCCAACCCCCTGATCGGCCCTGCTCTGTGTGTGTCAGGGGGTGGCGCTGCAACCTCCCGTCGACCCTGCCTTGAGTTGACAGGGGGTGGTGCCCCAACCCCCCAATCAGCCCTACCCTGATCCCGACCAGGGGCTGCACCTAGGGATTGGGCCTGCCCTCTGCCACCCGGGAGCAGGCCTAAGCCAGCAGGTCGTTATCTCCCGAGGGGTCCCAGACTGCGAGAGGGCACAGGCCGGGCGGAGAGACCCCCCACACCCCCCCCCGAGTGCACAAATTTTTGTGCACCGGGCCTCTAATATATATATAAAAGCCTAAGCAACCATTATGACAGAATGACCAGAACGACTCGTCGCTATGATGTCCACTGACCACCAAGGGGGGCAGATGCTCAACTCAGGAGCTGCCTCCAGCCCGCAGGCTCGATCGCTGATGGGTCTGCTGGCCAACCTCTTGGTCCCTCCCCCAGGCAGCAGGCCAATCAGGGCTGGGCCCTGGGCTGGGACAGGAAACCGGAGGTGGGTGGAAGTGGACATGGACAGTAAGGGAAGGAGGAGGGGAGGCAGAGAACCTGATTGGCCCTGATCACCAGCCAGGCCTAAGGACCCCACCCGTGCATGAATTTCATGCACCAGGCCTCTAGGATATATATAAAGTCCTAAGCAACTGGTCGACTTTTCAACCAGTCGACTGGTTAAATGGCTCACTGGTCGCTATGATGCACACTGACCACCAGGGAGCAGACGCTCAACACAGGAGCTGCCCACTGGTGGTCAGTGTGCTCCCACAGCAGGAGCACCGCTCAGCGAGCTTACTGAGCTGCAGCAGCAGCAGCAGGTACAGCGAGGCTGGGATAAGCGGGAGCAGCGCGGTGCCCCGGCCTGGGCTCAGGCTCCTCCCCAGATACCTACCACTTCACACACTACTACATTCCTTGGGGAATATCGAACTGCTGGTTTCTGCCTGATCCCCACCTTGCCTGCAGGGATCAGGCTGAAATCAGCAGTTCAACATCCCCTGAGGGGTCCCAAATTGCGAGAGAGTGCAGGCCAGGCTGAGGGACCCCACTGGTGCACGAATCTGTGCACCAAGCCTCTAGTGAAGATATAAATTTTGGTCTGGCTCCTACAGATATAAAAACTGATTAATAAAGGTGGGTGTATGGAAAAGAATAATATGTGTATTTGGCTGAGAAAACAGTCTTCTTCAAATGTGTTGAGATGGAATAACACAAGTCATATTCTGTGGATAGCAAACAAAGAGTGACTTGAAGTAGAGAGGAGTTTGTGAAATAAAGCATTAGAAAATATGCTTAGAAAATTTGTATTGATTGGAGACATCTCTAAATGGCAAGATGTTTACTTATTGAACTTTCTTACAAAGCATGTTCATAGGATTTGTCCCTCTGATATGATTTTCAAAAAATACTCCATGGACTATGGACCATGGAGACTTTTCAAAAGTGTAGCTCCTTAAGCATCACACTAAACCTTTTAATATAAACCTCTGGAGGTGGAGCCTGGGCTGAGTCTAAGGAAATGAAGTGTCAAACATAGCTGTGAAGCATGTGGAGTCCCAGAAGGTTTCAGAGTAGTAGAAGGACTGAAGCGTGTCACTGTTACATGAAGGTCTTGAAACCTTACAACAACAACAAAAATACACTAAGTATCTAATCTTTCGAGGGAAACTGAAGTTCGTTAAACAAGGTATTAGGTCCTAAATTGAGGAAGAGTTTCAGTGAGGACTTGAGAAATGGATCATAAGATCTAAATTAGAAGCAAAAATGCATTGACTTGGTAAACATAATAGGATGATTGGGTGAGAACAAGTGGCATTTTTCTTATGTATGCAGATGCCAGAGCCTCCAATGGCTGCAGAAATCAGGCTGTTTGGCAGTGAGTGATTCTGGACCCCATGCACTGAGGCTGCTAGGATGATTCTCACCTAAGTGAAATGTTCAGAACGTGGATGGGCTGAAGTACAAGGAGGAGACATCAGTGACTGTAATTAGGATGATTTGCAGGAGGCTGACAGCTCTAATAGTCCTTAGCAGTATTTTCATGTGACTACAGCATTTATGACATCTGCAAATCAAAGACATTTTAAAAAAATAAATATTTAAGTGATTTTTATTCTATGGGAATTTTTGCTGTGTGGGAATCTGACGCCTTACACTGACCACAAGGAACAGCGTTGTGGCACAGAGGTTGAATGTATTTTCGTTGAATTGTGTCTTCCAGGAAAAACAATTCAAAAGATTGGACCGTCAACTTTGGAACTTTATTAAATAAACCATATCTGACAGAGAAAGTCCAAAGCATTATTTCTCATGAAAACTTTAGCGGGCCTGGAGTCCACAATGACATTGCCCTGGTGCAGCTTGCTAAAGAAGTCTCTTTCTCAAAGTACGTCCGTAAAATTTGTCTTCCTGAAGCCAAAATGAAGCTCGCAGACAATGACAGTGTTGTAGTTACAGGATGGGGAACACTTTATATGAATGGTAAGTTTTTCTGTAAAAACATAATAGCTTCGTGGGAGTAATTATTTAAATGATCATCCAATCAATCACTCTCTCATGAAATTAACCTATTAGTGTATATACTGAAAAGAAAACCAAGTGCTGGAACCAGCATTTGTCATTATCTTCAATTTCTAAAATATCTCTGGGAATGAGAATTGGGAAAATTGGAATTGTGTGAGGCAGACAGCTATAATAAACATCGGAGAGAGACCAATCTAGCCTGGGACTGGCCTGGCTCCTGGTCACCAAAAGACTCTGTTTTATTTTTTAGATATTCTTTATCTCAACAAGCAAAATTAAGATGCCCTTAATATATAGAATTTGTTGCCTTTAGGTCCTCTTCCAAATATCCTTCAAGAGGCCTTGGTGAAGATTATCGATAACAAAGTTTGCAATGCTCCACATGCATTATCTGGCTTAGTGACCGATAACATGCTATGTGCTGGATTTATGTCAGGAAAAACTGATGCCTGTCAGGTACGTCCAGATACGTCATCAAATCATTTTCTCCCAAAGTACTAATTAAGTGGCAGTTTTTATTATCACAAAATGTTTTTCTGGGTTAATGATTTCTACAATGTACCTTCTTATTTCAATCCATAAAACGAGTATTGATTGCCCCCATTTATATACCAGCCACCAGCCTAGATGCTGGGGATGCAGTGGTGAACACAATCCCGGCCCTCATGGAGTTTTCAGCCTAAGAATCCACACAGGTAGTAATACCTACAAGGCAATAAAATAGATTTGGCCCTATTTCCTGGGCAGATCTACAATGCTGCCTCTTCCTTATCCAGAGATGCAGCAGGGGATCTAGCATGTGCACACAGCACCTGTTCCTCACAGGCTTCAGGGAGTAGCTGTGTCGCTTTCTCCAGAGTCAAGGCTGGTCTCATTATAAAGTCAGTTTCTAGTCTGTCCAATCTAGCATTTGGCAGCTGTAGACAATAGATTCTGGTTTGGAGTTTCCCTGGGTTTTGTTTATTTTTATTTTATTTCATATTTTCCATCACCATTTATCTCTTGTATGCCCTTCTCCACTCCCACTCCCTCCCAATCACCACACTATTGAAAAGCCAAAGAGTTCCAGAGTTTCTAAGCCTAAAAGGGGAGGATTGTTTTTAATGCTGGGGGACTATTGATAACTCTAGAAGAGAGGTAAAAGGAAATTCTTGTACAGGATAAGAAATATTCTCCCTTCTCCCCCCCTTTTTTTTTTCTAGAATGATTCTGGTGGACCACTAGTTTACCCTGACTCTAGAAATATCTGGCACCTTGTTGGAATAGTAAGTTGGGGTGATGGATGTGCTAAAAAGAACAAGCCAGGTGTCTATACTCGAGTGACTGCTTATCGTGATTGGATTACCTCCAAGACTGGACTCTGAAAGAAAAGTAACTTTGGAATGGAACATAAAGACAACTGCTGGGTTTCTTATCTGTTGCTTCAAAATCTTTTTCTTTTGACTGTTGGTATACCAGTAATTTTCTTATATATAAATACATAGAGGTCTTTATCAATATTTTATTATGCCTAAACACTATCCATTTATTTCCTCTATTAACTAACAGAGAAAACACTAAGAAAAAATAGATGGCCAGAATATTTTTAATTGCCTTGTTCTGTTCTATCCTACCATTATATTCAGAACTGACCTTAACTTATTTTTCAGAATTAAAACAACAACAACACAACTTTTAGTATGAGAACACAAATGCTATATCTACCGAACAAATTATTTTTCATTCTATAAATTATAATTACATTTTGTTAAAGTGGAATATATAAGACATAATGTACATTCATTTTTTGTTTATATGTGAGATAATTTGTGTGCCTCATAAAATCATGCAATCTTTGTGTGGAGAAGGGTCTCAGAGGTTCAACTAGAGCAAGTCTCTCAATGTATAGATTGAGAGACTAAAGACTAAAGAGGAAAAATTATTTACTTAAAGTTAATCTTCAGCCTCGCTGATAAGTTACACCACTCACATGAAATTTCCTTCATAGAGTTTAGAACCAAAATTAATTAGGAATTTAAAAAAAATTGTAAGTTGCAATTATTTAAATAACATTTTCTGCTTGTCCTTCTTTTGACATTTGTTTGCCTTCACTTGCAGCAAAAATAATGTGAGGTTTTCAAGGGCAGGGAACTATGTGGAATCAATTCAGTAGCTCCAATCTCTGGAAATAATTTCCTAATATAAAAAGAAGTAGCCCAAGATTTTAAAAGTAACTAAAGTAGCCCAACTGGCATGGCTCAGTAGTTGAGCATTGAGCTATGAACCAGGAGGTCACAGTTCGATTCCCAGTCATGGTACATGCCTAGATTGTGCGCTTGATCCCCAGTGTGGGGCATGCAGAAGGCAGCCGATCAATGATCAATGATTCTCTCTCATCATTGATGTTTCTATCTTTCTCTCCCTTTCCCTTCCTCTCTAAAATCAATAAAAATATATTTTAAAAAAGTAGCTAAAATAAAGTAAAACTCGTTCTTCCCCCAATTGTTGGTAATATTACTTTTTTATTATAAGGTATGACCAAATGACATACATAATGTCAAACCAATCCACAACAGGTGTGACAAGAAGTGTTTTTTCTCTCTTGATTCCTTTCTCAGGTGGGGCACAAATATTTATCGAGCACCTAGTATGTTCCAGGAACTGTCAAATATAGACACAGTATCTTCTCTCAAGGAGGCTGCATTTAGTGGATAAAGATAGTAAATATACATAAAATAATTGTGGATTGTGATAAACATTATGAAGGAAATAAAAAATAATATGATAGAAAATTGTGGGGCAGATTTAGAATACTTGAGGTTGTGCTATCTAAATTACTCCTCTCTCTAAGAGAGGAGCATTTGAGCTGGAACTAAATGATGAATAGGCAAAACATACAAAACATCTGAGCAAAGAGAAATTCAAAGGAAACTAGTATAAAGTCCTTGAGACAGAAATAGGAGAGGTGGATGTATGGGCAGAAATGATTTTTCTGTTATCAGCTATTTCATCTCAATCTCTTTTGCTGGATCTTCTACATCTTCCCAAACTATAAATGTTGGATTGTCCCAGGGCTCAGTCTTCAGATTTCTTCTTCTCTACTTGCACTCCTACCCTAGATGCTCTTATCCAGCCCAATACTTTCAATACCAACTATTTGCTGACAACTCCCAAATGTTTTAACTCTAGTTCTGGCTTCTCCTGGAACCTATTAGCATATAGTTAAAATTTCTACTAGGAGGTCTAATAGGCAGTTTACGTTAGTATGCCAAAACAGAATTCTTCTTTTTTCATCAGTCTTCCACATCTTAGAACATTAGTCCTGGAGTCATTCTGGGTATCAATATTTGAGATATTATTCTTTCTTACTAGAGGCCCGGTGCATGAAAATTCATGCACTGGAGGGAGGGGGTTGCTCAGCCCAGCCTGCCCCCTCTCACAGTCCAGGAACCCTCAGGGGAGGGAGGTGACCCAGCGAACAGGGGAAGGCAACGCACCCATCACACCTCTGTTGCTGCCACTGCTGGCAGCACAAACCTTGGCTGGCCCTGGTTACTTGAGCCTCGGGTGGCCCTGGGCAGCTGGGCAGCTGCCATCCGAGGCTTGCCTGCACCTCAGGCCTGCCCTGGGCGGCTGAGGGGCTGAGGGCTAGTCCGGCTGTGGTTATGGGTGCCGCCATCTTTGTGACAGGGTGACAGTCAATTTACATATTCCCTCTTTATTAGATAGGATTTTCATTATTAGAATTTGTATAGGGTTTACAACTGGACTGGGAAAGCTCTATCCTTACATCTGGAAATTATTGGACTTTGACTCTTGGCCAAAATGAGACCATTAGGATTTATGTGAGGTTTAAATTCTGAACCTTTCATGGCAGCCCCTGGGCCAGCTTGTTTACTGATCGAAGATCCTGCTGGAAATGTCTGCCTTGATTTCTTTTGGAGTTAACAGATTTTGGTGGTTCAATCTGGAGACAAAATGTGTATGTGTCTGATTAAGGACTATGGGAAACTTGAACCTGTATGTCTTGGTCTCCCAATGCTTGCCTGTACTCTCTCTTGATGTACTGCATTCTTTGCCTTTAAATAAAGCTCTATGTAAGTACTAGTATTTCCTATGGAATTTTATCAGTCCTTTCAAATATCCAGACTTGTGAAATCTTTTCAAATTTAATATTTAAAAAATGCAGCAGTGGTGTGCTGAATAAAGTTGGCCTGCACCATTTGTATGAGCTGTATATGAAAACTTTAGGGATTGTGTTAACCAGTTGTGAAACACACCATAGTTTAAAATCAAGAATACTAAATATCCCAAACTCATCATATTTTAATAATTTTACTACATATTACTAGTGTTTATGGTCTTGAGATTATTTACATCTATTATATCTATATAGTAAAGGTACATATAATAGAGTGCTACTGCTCACGTCTTCCCAAATCCATGCTTGGCAATATCATGTGTGTATCTTGAATTGGTTATTGTGTATTTACACCATGGAAATTTGGTGAATGCTACTACCTCCTCTGGGAGCAGGATGTTAAATACTTACAGCATACCACTGAATTTAAGTATTTCTCATTTATGCTTTTAAAATAAATCTTCATCAAATGACGCACTGGAGCACAATTTTTATTCCATTATATTACAAACTAGCTTTTGGTCATCATGCCAGATTCTTTTTGTTAAATGCCTAAAGTACTGCCTGCTAGTGACTGAGGTAAGATTTTTACTTGTTTTCATAATTTCAATGCAAGCAAAAGTTTCAGAAGAAGCTCTTTTTGAAACATTTTTCATGATGTGTCAAGTGCATTTCTAATTTGCAGTTTACAGTAGTTAATTAAAGGATTCTAGAAAAAGCGATTATGTTATTTTAATATGTTGTATTCTATATTCTGTTTAATTCTGAAAATAAAATAATTATATCATGCTTCTTTTCATTGTTTCCTAAAAAATTAAATCATCTTCATTTAAAATTTGTCACAGTTCCAAGAGCTCTTCTTTTGCCTCTGTGACTTTATAAACTTTCTCTTATAATTAACCAATCAGTCAATCAATCAATCAAGATGTAGTTTGTCACAATTGACATTCATGGTTGAATAAATAAAATTTTATTTTTACTAAGTATAGGGGTACAAATGACACAAGAATTCCATTAAATAACTATCTATAGTCTTATGAGCTTACATCAATACTTTTTAAAGTCAGGTTTTTCTCACTTACAAAAAATAAATCAATAATGCAAAAATCACTAGTCAGGGTAATGAGAGATTGTCTCCACATTTTCTTTCCCAGTCATTTGATAAAAGATAAAGGATTAGAGGAATTTATCTAAGCCATTATCAGAGCAGGGATGAGGTAGTAATAATCAGGGAGACTTAGTCTATCAGCACCTCTATCTTTTGCTTAAAATCCTATTCCATTCCTGGTCTCAACACTCATTGAGGACAAACCAGAATTCTTTATTATGACTTGCTGGGGCTCCAGATTGTACCAGGCCTACACCTGTCATTTCACTTCCCACATTTCACTTCAAGATATAAAAATGATCTGTTAATACATCTGAATATCTTACTAGACACTGATCTTCTCAAGGTCCCCTTTCCATCTATGAGTTCCTGGACCTGTGGCTACTTCAAAAGAGGTTATCATTGTGTTCAATTGAATAAAACTGAAATGTACTATCAAGATCTTGCTGCTACACATACGTCTCTTTTATCTCCCATGATGCCCTTGCATCTAACCTGTGATGCAATCACACTATTGAGATTTCTGAAACATGCTATATTGGGCCTTTCCAAATAGTGTACTCCTTGTCTAGAATGTCCTTCAATGACTTTTTTCCCCTGGTATACCCTTATCATTTTTTAAAAATTAGCTCACACCTTTGTGAAACTTTATCTAATGTGTTCTCTTGGATATTATGCTTATTGTCATTAAGTCATCATCTCATCATGAAAGGTTATATAAAGCCAACAAATACAATTTATTTTTAGTCAATATTAACTTGGCCCTAACTCCCTGAGAAACTGTATTTTATTGCCAATTCCAACTTATTTTTTATTCAGATCCACATCAAGGATAAGCTTATATGTCATAAGTATATCTAAATTTTTAAAATTGTGTAACTAATATCAATACATTATCTTAGTAAAAAAAATGAACCCATGATAAATCAAACTAAACTTATTTTTAATAATCATTTTCATTCCTGGTCTCTTTCCTTCCCCTCCGGGATAATCACTGTTTTGTGAATTCTTCCATATTTTTTCATATATTTATTTATCTTTTCATTTACAGCACATTAATTTAGTACATATATCAGTACCCATTAAAGATGTAAAGTATTATTTACTATTTTTTTAAGTATTAATGGTATATTGAATTACCATTCTGCATCCCATATTTTTACTCAGTTTTTCTTAAAATATTTCTATATAGGTCAACATATCAGTCAGGGTTTAGAGGAGGAAAGATATACATATATATTTTAAATATATTTTATTGATTTTTTTACAGAGAGGAAGGGAGAGAGATAGAGAGTTAGAAACATCGATGAGAAAGAAACATCGATCAGCTGCCTCCTGCACACCTCCTACTGGAGATGTGCCCGCAACCAAGGTACATGCCCTTGACCAGAATCGAACCTGGGACCTTTCAGTCCACAGGCCGACGCTCTATCCACTGAGCAAAACGGTTATGGAAGGAAAGATATTTTTAAACAGAAAGGGATTTGAAATAGGATATCAGGTACTTCAAAAACTGTTGGAAGGGCTGGAGGACCAGGCTCTAGCCTCAAGAATGATCTACAGAGCACTAGAGAACTGATACCCACGGATATCATTAAATTAAATACCTAAGATCTAGGGATCAGAAAGACACCAGCACCAATGATATTACCACTTCAATCTCCTTACACCCACAAGTTTCTCAGGTCTCTGCTTACTCAAAAATTGTTTCTTGGCCCCCAGAAAGCTGGACAATGGACAGTAGAATGTTGCTGTAGGAAATATCCTATATCAATGACCTTTCACTAACATAAATCCATAAGGCCTCATTTATGCCTTAGAAGGCCTCTGATTTGCTTCTCCCTTCCAAGTTTCATGTAAGTGCATATAGCTGGCAGGATCTAATTTGCATACAGAATCCTAGCTGCAAGGGAGTCTGGGAAATGTCATTTTTAGCTTTCTAATATCTGTGGCATTAAAAGAAAATGTAGAATGGAGGATGAATGAGTCAACCCACTCTATTAATAATCTCATTCCTTTTTAGAATTTTATTTATTATTATTTTTTGTTAATCCTCACCTGAGGATATTTCTCTCTTTAGAGAGAGTAGAAGGGAGGAGGAGAGACACACAGAGAGAAACATCAATGTGGGAGGGACACATCTATTGGTTGCTTCCTGTACGTGCCCCAACAAGGGTCAGGGATTGAGCCTGCAACCAAGGTACCAGTCCTTGACCAGAATTGAACCTGGGACCCTTCAGGTCTAATCTAATTCCTTTTAACATCGAATTAACATTCCATAATATTGAAACACCATAGTTTATTTAACCATTACTTTACCAATTAATAATTTGTTTCCATTTTTTTGCTTTTGCAAACTTTGTAATAAAACATCTTCCTGATGTTTTTATCTGATTACTTGTGCCAAGATAGATATCTAGATAGATACCTAGATGTGAAACTAATTGGTAATGGAAAATGTAGTTTTAAAATTAAATAGATGCTGCCAATCGCTCTTTAAAAGTTCTTACCTCACTTTAACGCCTACTATCAACATATGAGAGCCCATTTCTCCACATGCTTACCAAATATTGAAATAATATTTTTAATTTTAGTGTGATTTATTATTGCTTCAATGTATACTTCTATAATTATTAATGGATGATATTGAGTATCATTTTATATGCCAATTGAACACCCACATTTCTTCTGTGAATACTGCAAATCCTATTTACATTTAATATTGAGTTATTAAATGTTTTATTAACTTTTAGAATGTCTACATATAGTTTGGTTGTTCATCATTTATTTCAAAGGTATAATTTATTTACTAAACATATATTGGATACTAAATACTCTGATGATTATGAAGAAAGACATATATATAAGATACAGTACATGCCTTCGAAGTTCAAGCAGCTTACACTTTCATATGGGTGATAGAACCACCCCAAGGACAAATTTAAATAGGAAACAGTATAACATAGCAGATGATTAAATCCAAAATGAATACTGACAATGGTACTTAGAGGCCAGAAAAAGGAAGTGGCAATTAGGTTGGACTATGAAACAAGAATAAACATTGGGTGGGTAAAAATGGCAATACTGAGAGTATGAAACAGCACAAATAAAAGGATGGAGGGTGGAAAGCACTTCTTTTTAAGAAATGGAACTGTGAGAAATGGCTCAAGTAAAGTAAATCTTTAGGTAAAATCATTGTTAAGATAATACAATGTCCTGGGCATTGTGCCAAGCACTTGGTATATTATTATATGGTGTCAATTGATGCAACAACTTTACAGGTATGCTATTGTTAGATATCAGTTTTACCCATGAGGAAGCTGAAGCTCAGAGATACACACATATGACACAGCTAGTTACTAGAGGAACTGAAATTGGAATAGAGATCAAGCCCTTTCTGTTACACCTAACTACTATGGAACAACATGGATATAAAAAGATGCCATTCTAAAGAGACTTGAACATCAACTGAAGAAGTTTATATTTAATCCTAAAAGCAATTTAGAGTTTTGAAGATAGAGAAATGTCATGACAATTAGTATCATCATTCAGGTGTCTATTCAAAAGCTTCCTCCTCAGAGAGACCTTTCTGGACTTCACCCCCATGTCCCCCGCCCCCCCCCCCCCGCCCACATACACGACTTTCAAACCAATTACTCTGCTTTGTTTTCTTTATAGCATGTATAGATATCTTGTACTAAATTATATATTTTCTCTTTTCTTGCGTGTTTGTACTTCCCATTCAAGTGTTAGCTTCATGAAGGCAGGAACTTTATTATATCCAGCGTTGTATTTCCATTACTAGGAATAATGTGCAGCCTCAGGAAGTACATGACAAATAGCTGTTAAATAAATGAATGGAGCGAGTGAATGGTTAAAAATATGAAAGATGGTGCTAAGAATCTAGATATTTGTATCCAAAATATCTAAATTACCTCCTAATGTTTTGTTTTTGTAAAAATTTTGTTACTCAAAAACTTACTCCATATTTACTTAATAACATAACTCTTGACTAGGTCAATTAGTTCCATTTCTTATAAAGAATTAAAAAGGGAGACATATGTAATACTCTTTGTAATACTTCAAGCAATAAAAAAAAGAATTACCAAAATAGAACTGATGTTTCTTACACCAAAAACTACTTCTATCTGTAAACCTATTTCTATATAGTTATGTGCAGAGTCCCAGTGAGAGTTTTTAGATTAAGCATGTTATAAATGAGTAATGCTTGCTGAATTATTGTATTAAAACACACGCAAAAAACAACAATGATGCATATTTAAGTCATTTGTCAAAGACTGCTCTGGTGAGTAGAGTTGGTTTCACCGAGGAAGAGTTCTGCATCATAAAAGGAATGGATGGAATCTGAGTCAGAGCACTGATTCACGAATATGTGGTGGCATTTCTTGGGCGGACCTCTCAAGCAACCAATCCAAATGATG
Organism: Myotis nattereri; assembly: GCF_964212035.1. Classification (NCBI taxonomy): domain Eukaryota; kingdom Metazoa; phylum Chordata; class Mammalia; order Chiroptera; family Vespertilionidae; genus Myotis; species Myotis nattereri. The sequence goes on from NC_138075.1 coordinate 188,239,270, forward strand.
TCTGCTGTCTTTTTCTAAGTATACAACTCAAAGAGTGATTTTCAGTTCTTCCTTTAACCACAGATGCACAGCTGTCACCAACACTTGTTAAACAAGTTTCTTTTTAATTACCCTCTGCTATTGCACCCAACCCTTAAAATCCCAGGTATCTTTGTGGTTAGCACATTTACCTGAGAACCACTGATCAGGACAAAAGAAGTGCAGAAGTTTCCTTTATTGCTATTGACATCAACAGCTAATATATCGGCACATTATGTATAGGTAAGTGGAGATTTGCTCGCCTAAAATTCCGACAAAAATAAAACTAAACTATTTCCTCAATGTGACCCCCACCCAAGGACTGTAGTGAAATAACTGAGTTTAGGAGGAGTTTGTAATTTTTCCACAGATTTTTAAAGTTCCTGCCTGGAGACAACCCTATCACACACACATATTTGTTTTAGAATCTGTAGTTTTGTGCAGTGATTCAGGGAGTGCTTCAGAAAGGTGACACGCAGCTTAACAGAAGTGTGACTTGTTGTAAAATGGAAAAGAGGAAACAAAGATAATTTTTTTCCTCATAAATCAAATGTTAAATTGTTATTTGTGGTGATCATGATTATGAGGTAATTGTTTGTTTTTTAACATTTTGTGCTTTCTAAAGTGCTATCATAAATATTGTTTTGAATCTTATAGTATTATTGCTTCATAGCTGGGGTTTTTTTTGTAGAATCATATATGAAACCTGAAAAGTCTGTCACTTTTAAGCAGCTATTTAATCATGTATTTTTATCTGTAAAATGATCATGAATTAGAATGGTTTAATTATGTATAAACATGTGCTTTTTATTTTTATTGCGTATCTAACTAGATAATTATTATGTGAAGTAAACAATGATAATTAATGTCATTTTAAAAATTTACTTTTAATTCACAAAACATTTTCATAAAAATGCATGCAAAATTAAGTAAAACTAATTATAAAATATTTAATGTTCAGGTAACTGTATAATATGAATGCATACTTATACAAATATTTCTCTAAAAATGTTCATCTTGAGCCAATAGTTGAGCCCTTTAAGACACACACAGACACACACACATTTGTTTATTTTACAACATCAGTATTCACATAAAATGTTATTAGAAAGAGTATACTCACTGTAATAAGATATAGTAAGAATATTTTTTCTTGAACTAAAGTAAATATTTTTAATTAAAGACGTTATATTACTCCTACCCTGATATTTTCTTATTAATCTCAGCTCTGATATATCAGCAAAAAAAAAAAAATGTAATCATACACTTTTAGCAGTAGAGAGGAAACACAATTGCTTTGTTTTGTTTTGCCTATAATACAGTCATCACTTTTATGCTGGGTGGGTGATTTTCTTTTTACTCATAGGCCACCTCCTTCATCTCCTTCAACATTTTGATACTTGTGTGAACTCCCAACCTAAAAGATTTCAAAGGATTAACCCATTGTTCCTAAGCATTCCTAGTTACCTAGGAAAGCTTTAAACCCCAATTCAGTGGTTAGCTACTCAGAGTGAGCCATTAATCTGATTATCAGGAAGAGCTTGTGTGGATTTGGCAACATGGTTGATTCTGCAGGTGGATTTGAAGAGACCTTAATCAAGCCTGTGGTTGCACTTGGCTGCCAGAATGATGAACACCAAGAGAAGAAAAGGAACACTGGGAGTGGAAATCAAAACTTCAAAACCACATTTTATCAATTCCATTTTTTAAAATTACAGTTAGTCTTACAGGATAAAATGGGAAAAATCTCAAAAGAAAGCTGTGTTCTAGATGCTTGCCAAGGTAGCTTGCCAAAGTAGTTCATGGTCAGAAGTTTTTAATAACAAGATATAATTAATATTCTGGATGCTCTTTCAGTAAGTTCTCTTATGTGATTTTTTTTTTCAGAAGAATTTGTAGTATGAACTACCAGAAAGATTGGCTAAGTAGCTGAGAGATTTTTCTGCCTGGGAAGTCTGTCACTTTTAAGCAACTATTTAATCTGTGTAATAGTTTGTAAGATCTTTAGGTTATGAGCTAAAGATTGCTACAACCCAGAGGAGCATCTGAGCTAGTAACAAGCAATAATCAAAGTGGACAAAGAGGAGAGGAAGTGTAAATATACAATTCTAGACTGTTTTCAATGAAGGACAGTTGAAAATGAGGATGCTATTTTAGTTCTTTTTCAAACGATTGTGTCTAAATGATTTCTAAGACATCTTATTTGATTAAATTTTAATAGATTTAAATTTACTTATGTTCTTATATGATACAAGTTCTTAAACTGTAGAAATAAGAGAAAAAAATTTCACAGATCTATATGAAGGTAAATATTTAAAGATAAAACTAGTCAATATAAGAAATGTATAAATATAATCCTCAGTTAAGACACTATTAAGGGGAAAAAAAGAGTAAGAGTTCATGGGAGAAAGAAAAGTAAAGAAAGGGTGTGGACTAAGGGTGTAGAGAACCAAGCAGTGAGCAAAGCAGTTTTGATGGAGCTGAATGCTTATGTTATGAAGTAAGTGCTAACGTACCAATGAAGGGTGAACAATATTTTGAATTTGACACTTAAGAAAGAAGCTGACAATTTAAAGTCTTTTGAGAGACATCAAACAATATGACTCTGCAATTCAAGAAATGTCTGAAAAATCAAGAAATTAGTTGTAGTTAGAATGGAAACAAATCTCTGTCTTAAAAAGAGAAATACCAGTTTTGCATAATATTTCATACAGCATGCACTAAAATACACTAATCTAACTTCACAGCTTTATTTATTTCCTATTTTTGGATGACTCTTCAGTTGATATCCACAACTATCAATCTGATATCTACCGATATCAGATTAACTATCGATCTGATATCTCTAGTTGTATACTGAAAATTTAAATGTCTCTCAAACTCAAGATATAAAATACTTATCATTTTTATCCTCAAATTACCTCTTCTAGGCTTTATTTACTCTCCTTTAATTCTTGAGATAAAGACTTATGCCATCTTTAACATATTCCCATCCTTTACCAATATAGCTAACTAATTACAAAGTTCTGACAAATATTATATTGTAATCTTTCTCAAATTAATCACTTTTTTTCCTTGCTACCACCATCCAGGACTCCATCGCTATGTTCCCATAGATTACAGTAGTCTCTTTTCTCATTGGTCCTCTCATTTTTCTCTCTCCTTTAAACTATCATCATGCAGACTACTTGCAAATTCATCTTCTTAATCACCACATGTCTTCATGATAGTTATGGCTCTCCTGATTAGTACTGAAGGCTTTCCACAAACTGTATTCCTCTGATCTATCTATCTATCCTTCATGATCTAGTTGTCCTTAATATCCCTTGCCTTCATGCATTCACTTCTTCAAAACGTATTATCTATAATGTGCTAGACACCACCCTATTCCCTAAGTATAAAACAAAAATAATGACATGGCCCCAGACAACAACATGGTCACAACTATAAGTAAAATGATTTCCATATAAAAATAAAAACTACTTTCAATGTAGACACATAATAGGCTGGGCCATGGAAGACGTCAGGGAAGAGGGGATGACAGAGTTGAGTAATAAAGTTTGAGTGTAATCTCACTGGGTAGATTTGAGGTGGGCATTTTAGGTAGAAGATCAGAATGTGCAAGGATATGGAAACGTGGAAGAGTTGGGTTGTCCATGGAACTCGGAGTAGTTTGAAATGACTGGCACATAGATTAGAAACAGGTGGAAACACAGGTTTAAAAGTGAAATGAGATGGTGGAGAGGTTGGCATATGACAGGGGCATAGTTATCTATAGAACTACTAGAGACCCGGTGCACAAAAATTTTGTGCACTCGGGGGGAATGGGGGGGTCCCTCAGCCTGGCCTCTGCCCTCTCGCAGTCTGGGACCCATCAGGAGATAACGACCTGCTGGCTTAGGCCTGCTCCTGGGTGGCAGAGGGCAGGCCCAATCCCTAGGTGCAGCCCCTGGTCGGGCTCAGAGCAGGGCCGATTGGGGAGTTGGGGCTCTGCCCCCTGTCATGCACAGAGCAGGACGGATCTGGAGGTTGCAATGCCACCTCTAGTCACGCTCAGGGTAGGGCCGATTGGGGGGTTGGGGCACCGCCCCCTGTCACACTCAAGGCAGGGTCGATAGGGAAGTTGCGGTGCCACCCCCTGTCATGCACAGAGCAGGGCGGATCAGGGGGTTGGGGCGCTGCCCCCTGTTATGCACAGAGCAGGGCCCATCAGGGGGGTTGGGGCTCCGTACCCTGTCACACACAGAGCAGGGTTGATCAGGGGGTTGGGGAGCTCCCCCTGTCACGCACAGAGCAGGGCCAATAGGGGAGTTGGGGCACCGTCCCCTGTCACACACAGAGCAGGGCAGATCAGGGGGTTGAGGAGCTCCCCACTGTCACTCACAGAGCAGGGCTGATCAGGGGGTTGGGGCGCCGCCACTGTCACACTCAGGGCAGGGCCGATGGGGAGGTTATGGCTCTACCCCGTCACACACAGAGCAGGGCCCGTGGCGGGGGGTGGGGGGGGTTGGGGCGCCGCCCTCTATCACCCACAGAGCAGGGCCGATCAGGGGGTTGGGGCGCTGCACCCTGTCACACACAGAGCAGGGCCGATCAGGGGGTTAGGGTGCTGCACCCTGTCACACACAGAGCCGCAGGGCGATCAGGGGGTTTTGGGCGCTGCCCCCTGTCACGCTGATCCCGGTGCCGGGAGGCCTCGCGGCTCCGCTGATCCTGGTGCTAGGAGGCATATTACCCTTTTACTATATAGAATAGAGGCCTGGTGCATGGGTGGGGGCTGGCTGGTTTGCCCTGAAGGGTGTCCTGGATCAGGGTGGGAGTCCCCACTGGGGTGCCTGGCCAGTCTGGCTGAGGGGCTGAGGGCTGTTTTCAGGCTGACGGGTGACTGAAGCTCCCAACCTCTCTTTTTTTTCTTTTTTTTTTTTTTATTCTGAGCTAGCTTTAGCTCTGAGGCCTTGGCTGCTGAAAACAGGTTTCTGGCCTTTGTTTACCGTCTGTGTTTGATACAATGTTTCGGTCCGGCTGGCTGAAGCCCTGTTGAGTAAAGCAGATTTCTGGGGTTTTTTTAGCTTCTATATTTGCAACATAGTTGCTTAGAGTTGCAGCTGAGAGGCCGGCAAGTCAGGCGGGGAACGTTGGAGTCCTCCATCACTGAAGCAAGCAAGCCTCTCTGTTCGCATCAGCTGCCTGGCTGCCGGCCGCCATCTTGGCTGGAAGTTAATTTGCATATCTCCCTGATTAGCCAATGGGAAGGGTAGTGGTCGTACGCTAATTACCATCTTTCTCTTTTATTAGATAGGATGAAGAAAAAGCAGAGTGTAGGGTACAGATAAAGAGTTCAAAAATATAATAACGGAGTTGTAAATATTCTCCTCTAATGCCTGGTCTTTTCTCAGTAGCCTAGGAAATAAGGCTATCAGCTAAGACTGAGGATGGACCAGATAGTGCTGGAGGTTTGAGGAAAAATAAATGTGAAATAGTTTCAAAGAGAGTAAAAAAAATTGTGAGGATTAAATTTTTTTTTTTCTCTTGAAAACATCAACACAATTAATTTTGATCTGAAATCCAATATATCATAAACACTGCCCCTGATGTTGACATGGTTAAGTGAGAATCTGCAGCACCAGGAGTATTAAAGTTCAAATTCTCAGGCCCTTTTAAGAATCTGAATTCATTAGATCTGAGGTAGGATATGCTAATCTGCATAGTTAATAAACACTCCCAGGTATGTCTGGCTAAGGTCATCCTCCAATCACACTTGGAGGAGACCTACCATATAAGACAAAATATCAATACCTTTTTTTGACATCAAAGGTGGTTCTTGTTGTTGCCTCTCTGTTGATGTCAGGATTCTCTAAAGAAACACAACCTAGTTTTGCAGCTAGGAATTATGAGCAGCAAAGTCTCCTGAAACACCGAGGTGGCGTGGGAAGTCCTGCACAGGAACCAGCACAAGCGTCGGAAGTTTTTGGAGACTGCAGATCAGTTTGAAGAACTATGACCCTCAGCAGGACAAACACTTCTCGGGTACTACTAGTCATAAGTCCACTCCCCACCCCAAATTCTCTCTATGTGTTCTGGGGGAGCAGCAGCACTGTAATGAGGCCAAGGCTTTGGATATCCCCCACATGGACATCAAGGTGCTGAAGAAACTCAATGAGAATAAGAAACTGGTCAAGTTGTACCATGCCTTTTTGGCTTCAGAGTCTCTGATCAAGCAGATCCAACGAATCTGGGGCCCAGGACTGAAAACGTTTGGCAAGTTCCCTTCCTTGTTGACCCACAATGAGAACATGGTGGCCAAAGTCGATGAGGTGAAATTCACAATCAAGTTCCAGATGAAGAAGATGCTGTGTCTGGTAGTGGCTATTGGCCACGTGAAGATGACAGATTAGCTTGTGTACAACATCCACTTAGTTGTCAATGTCCTGGTGTCATTGCTCAAAAAGAACTGGCAGAATGTCCTGGCTTTGTATATTAATAGCACCATGGGCTAGCCCCAGCACCTGTACTAAAGCCCAGCTTAACAAACCATATTGCTACTGTTAAAAAAAAAGAAAATAAAAAAAGAAACAGAACCTATAGGACAGGGGTGGGCAACCTTTTTGTGAGTGCATGCCAAAACCAGCAAAATCTCTGACTCAAAGTTCTTCTGCGTGCCAACCCTATTTTTTTGAGAACATGTTACGCCTACTTGATATCTCTTAAGGTGTATGTATGTGAAGAACCTTGAAGAAATAATAAAATTCATTTGAGCGACAAAAACACAGTATATGATGATGAAAAATACATTTATTTTTTAATGTATACATGTACACTGATAGTCCGACAGAAAACTTTATGACTCCATTTGATATTATTAGTGGGACTTTTGCTGCTGCATCACTGATGACAGAGATTTTACATCAGGTTTATATTTCGTGACCTTCAGAGATATGCACGAGCTACTACTTTCATCCGTTAGGCTACTCCTATTATGAGACTTAACAAAATTCATCACTGAGAACAAAGATTCACAAGCGTATGCCGATGAAACCAAAACACTGGTCGGATCTAGGAAGGCAGGGAGAGTTAAGGCAGAGGCATTGAAATTGCTCTTCCCCTCTCTCGTCAATCCATGTCTATGGTCTTTAAGATAACTTGTTATGTAAAATTATTTATTTATCAAAGATGCACCTACACTGAATTTATCTGAAAAATAAAAAAGTCGATGTTAAGAAAAAAATTGTAAAAGGAAGATTATAAGAGAGGGTTTCGTGTGCCAGCAAAAGTTACTGGTGTGCCATGTTTGGCACACGTGCCAGGGGTTGCCCACCCCTGCTATAGGATATCTCTTTTTCTAGATAGATAGATAGATAGATAGATAGATAGATAGATAGATAGATAGATTATAGATAGGTAGGTCCTATTGGATATAATACATTACATATATATCTATATGCCCATAAATTTATATTTATCTATCTATATAGCACTCATCATATCTATCTAATCTATCATCTATCTATCTAGCTAACTATCATCTGGAGAGTGAGAGATTTTATTTTAAGGAATTACTTAACAAAGTTGTGAAATTGGAAAATATGAAATTCAAAGGACAAGTTGGCAGGTTGCAAACTCAAGTAGGATTTCCATGTTACACTCCCAGGGAAGAATTCCTTCTTCTTCCAGAAACCTCAGCTTTAGCTGGGCCATGGAAAACTTTATCTGATTGGATGAGGCTGAATTATCTCCTTTACTATTGAGAGTAATCTTTTTGTAAAGTCAACTGATCATAAAAGTTTATCACAGAATATCTCCACAGCAAAATGTAGACTAGTGATTGACCAAACAACTTGGGACCAAGCCTAGCCAAAGTTGACATAAAATTAATCATCATGCCTCACAGTTTGCTGCAAGAAAATTGAATTGCTGGCTATTCTTTGAGCACTACATGTTGTTTCCTTTTCTTAGACATGTTTCCATGCCTCTTTGTCTGGAAAGTTCTACACATATTTCAACTTAAGCAGTGGCTCTCAACACATACCAGTATTTATCCAATATAATAAAACCCTAATATCGACAGAGCGGCGGAATGACCGGTCACTGTGATATGCACTGACCAGCAGGAGGCAGACACTCAATGCAGGAGCTGCCCGCTGGGGGTCAGTGTGCTCCCACAGGGGGTGCACCACTCAGCCAGAACCTGGGCGCATGGCTGGCAAGCACAGAGGCAGTGGCGGGAGCCTCTCCCGCCTCCACTGCAGGCGGGCAGTAAGGAATGAGGGGTCCCGGACTGTGAGAGCCCCAGACGCAAGAGGGATGTCCACCTGCTGGGGATCAGGCCCAAGCAGGTAGGTGGACATCCTCCAAAGGGTCAGAGGCTGTGATAAGACACAGGTCGGACTGAGGGACACTCCCAGTGCACGAATGTCATGCACCAGGTCTCTGGTTGTATAAATGAAACAGCGAAAATATCTTTATTTGTTGTAGGTTGATTATACCATGCTTGTCTATAAAAAATCATTTTTTGAATTATATCCATAAACAAACTAATAAGAGAGATGAACACTGCTTTGACGCAATATAGCACTTCACATTTGTGTGTGTTTTATATATAATAAGGACATAATAAATAAGATAGGCTTATGATCATACTTTAAGAATTATGATAGGCTTAGGCATTAAGAACTTCTAAGACATTTCAATTCTCCATCCCTCTTCCCCTGCAACCTGGCAAGCTGGTCACTTACTGATACCAACTTTATCACTATCCACTGATCATGGGAAGGAACTAGATGCTAAGTATAGATAATTTGGCACACCAATCATCAAACTCCTGAGAAATAATTTCATAGCACAGATCCAGAGAGGTTTGCTTATAAAGGTAAGCTCATGGACTTTCTTTCTTCCCTCCCCTCTTTATTCTCTCTCTCTCTCTCTCTCTCTCTCTCTCTCTCTCTCTCTCTCTCATCTTAAAATGTCTTTTGCTATTACTGTGCCTAAATTGTGGAGCTTCTAGATATGAGCAAAAGGAAAAACAAATATTTAGAATGACTGATTTTTTAAATATGTCCTTCATATGTATGTCCTTTTCTTTCAGACCAGTCACAACTTCCCGTACATCTTTGCCATTATGGATAATTGCCCTGATTGTGTTTGGAGTGTTGGCAATCCTGGGAATAACTGTTGGTCTCCTGGTTCATTTTCTGGTAGTAGGTTGGTAAAATATCCAGTTTTACTCATTACAGTTTGTTGTAAACTTTATTTCCATTTCTACAAAAAAAAAAAAAAAGAGAGGCAATTGCAAGCAATGAACTATCTCTATTTAAAATGTTTCTTTCTGGGATCACAGATCGAAGAATATACTAGATATGAAAGCATAGCTACATATTTGATAGGCAGAAAAAGTGCTCTATCAAGATGGTATTATATATGTTATTTATAATGAAAGTATTACTTATTTTATGTGAAGAAGATAAAACAAATAATATTGCATTTTGACTAATTTTTATTCCTAATAAATATTAATATAAAAATCCCTTTAGCATAGATAAAAGACTTTGAAAACATGAGGATAGTTGGAGTTACTATTAGAAATAATGTTTTGACTGTAGACAATATTGTATTTATATCCTGCTATGAAAGACAAAAAAAAAAAATCATCATACTCCTAATTTTTCTCCCACACTTCCCGGCAATTTATAAGCAATATTGTTATTATTTTACATTTTCATTGTTTATAAAACTTCTTTCTGGTCTGTAATCATAACCACTACAGTTTTTTTAGTTTTTGAATATGCTTACCATTAACCATTTTTCCATGACCTTGGCATGATTGGATTTTCCCCCTACGAAGTTATATATACTCATAATTTAGAGTCTAACTGGCAAAGCTTTTTATAAAAAATGCAGATCCTCCTCCCCTATTTCCAGTTTCTCAGAGACAACCACTTTCAACTCTTTAAGTTGATTCATAATATTGTTATGTTCTAATTTTTCAATTATTGGTTTTATCTATTCACTTTATACTATGGAATATGAGGATTCTGTGCCCATTCACATCCTGGCTACATAGCAATTCACTTGGGATTTTACTTCAGTAACATCTTGGGGATTACTTTCAATTGTCTGTTGGACTTAATTTTCTAATGCCTGTATTCTGTATTTTCTTTTTATTATTTTATTTACTCAGTTATAGTGGAGTATATATTCTACTCTAGGAGCTTTCTGAGAAGTATACATTTTTGACAACTTGCATGTCTGAAAATGTCTTAATTCTATTCTGAACCTTAATAAATAGTATAGAAATTTTGTATAAAAATCCTCACCTGAGGATATATTTATTCATTTTTAGAGAGAGGAAGGAAGAGAGAGAAAAACATTGATGTGAGAGAAACATTGATCACCTACCGTACCCACTCCCACCAGGGATCAAACCTGCAACCTAGTACATGCCCTGACTGAGAATTGAACTCGCAACCTTTTGGTGTACAAGATGAAGTTCCAACCAATTTAGCCACCCAGCCAGGGCTCCTCTTCCATTTCTTTACTGAGTCCTCCAGATTTTCTTCTTCACTAAATTGTATATTTTGAGCTCTTTATTCTATAATATCTTTAAGACAATGGGAAGTACTAGTAAAAGCTTTCCTTTGTTTCATGATAATTATAAAAAGCTTCTTACTGGACCCTTTGTAATTATTATTTACTCTTTTTGATTTGGACAAGACTATTTTCAAAGGATTATTGTGGGAAGTGAGTCTAGGGATGTCTCATAGGCTAAGGGAGTTTGGAGCTTATATTTTGGTTTGTCCCCTCAAATGTTCTCTTATTCAGTCTGTTATTTTTCTTTAACACTGGGGCACATTTACCTTCAGTTTTTAACGCTTAAGAAGCCAGGGTTGCCCTGAGGATAGTTCCTTAATTTACACTCTCTGAATTATGGCAGAGGGATTTTGACTTCTTCCCTTCACCCCAGCTTAGCTCCAGCAAGTTGCCTCAGCTGGGAGATTAGACCACATATAATAAAAATGTCACAGTAGTATGGTTTCACTTTTATTTTCACTGTTGTCATTCCGCAGTGTCAAAATAAGTCTCTACAGAAATATTCCTTATCTTTTTCTAGAATCTGAAGTCTTATTACTAGAATCATAGAATCATTGAGAACTTTTAGAAAAATCTTTATTCATCTCAACTTGTGAAGAGATGAATCTCTGCTCTATATCCTTTCTCACCTTAGCGTATATTTCAGTTTTTGTCATATTTGCTTCATAGTTTTTTATTTGGAGTCATGGCTGTTTTCTTTTTTTCCCTTCAACTTAAGCCCTCCATCTTTTCTTCTTCTCCCCATTCCCCCCTGGAATTTAAAGCAGGAGAATATAGAAGTGTTTATACTCTGACAGCTTCAAATATATATGTTCTCATAATTGATGCTTAAACTATGTTATTAAATAGAGAACTCCTAGTATAAACGAATCCCCCAAAATGACAACATCATGTGTTTGTGTAAGTTTTCCTTATAGAAATAAGTTATAAGTAACCAAGACATGCAAAAGTTATAAAACATGTTCCTTCTTTCTGCCCCTTTTTCCATCTTTCTCAATTCCTATTGGTATTTGAACCAATAGAGATGGGAATGTTAATCATAAAGTCTAAGTAAGCCTTATCAATACCTCCTCCCTAAGGGGTTATTTTCATCTCATCAGGTACCAACAGAACACAATGGCTGTATGCACAGTGGACCATTAGGGTTGCTGCATAAAATTAAAATTAAAATATGATATTCAAGCATTGATTTCCTTGTTCCAGAGTATGGTTTCTTAGTCTTAAATGTCTTAGACAATTATATATTCAGTTTATCCACTATACTTGGGGAAAAATGCTCCATGCAGTTGAAATAAAAATTTGCCAATTTATTGTTTTTTACATTGAAAAATATTCATGGCTGCCTAATTGCTGTAACAGGTAATGGATATTTAGGAATCTAATCAAAGAACTGAAGCATTTATTGTGAATAGTAAATTATAAAAAATGAATTTGAATACTTTCAAGGTCTACTTTTGATATTTATGATAAAACCTAATAAACTACCATTGCAAAACTTGGTCTCCATAGTAAAGGATCCCTGACTTACAGACAAGCTAACTACAATTAATAATTTTCATTCATATATCATTGTTAAAACCAACTCATTTTCAGCATTTTATTTAGCACTTTCTGGCTTTTTTTCTCATTACCTTTCTCACTGTAAAATATTTTCACATTTATGACAGCAAAATAGTTCATATTTTATTTTAAGTATAGTATCTCCCTTCTCTGAATTCATATATAACAATTAACTTTATCACTTAATTATCCTTATGGGTATCTCATTAGTAATGATTTAATCCTCATTGAGCCTGTGTCTTCCACAAAATAGTTTTTAAAGGCAATAATTATATTGCAAAATAAAATTAACATTTGTTTAGAGCTTATTATATGCTAGATACAGTTATACAGTATCTAACATATTTTTAGATGCTTAATATTAATTAAGAATCGAGGTAAGATACATCATATACCAAACAGCTTAGTGTCTATGAAAATTTAGGAAGGAAATGTAATGGATTAAGTGTGGGCTTTGGACAGACCGAGTTTTGATCCTTGGCTTTCTTACTGGCTATGTGATATTGGATAAGTTACTGCATATCTCTAAGACTACATTTCTCTGAAAAAATGGGTATACTTCATCTGGCTTTTGTAAAGTATCTTTACACAGTAAGTACTTCATAAATGGTAACTATTTATTTTAAATATATTTTATTGATTTTTTACAGAGAGGAAGGGAGAGGGATAGAGAGTTAGAAACATCAATGAGAGAGAAACATCGATCAGCTGCCTCCTGCACACTCCCTACTGGGGATGTGCCTGCAACCAAGGTACATGCCCTTGACCAGAATCGAACCTGGAACCCTTGAGTCAGCAGGCCGATGCTCTATCCACTGAGCCAAACTGGTTAGGGCAATGGTAACTATTTTTATTGTCTGACAATTGATTATTCTGGACATAAATTTTATTTATATATGGTCCTACCTGTCTCATCAAGATGTGGCAACTCTTTATGATTTTTGTCTAATATATATCTACTTCATTCTTGGTCTTATAAATAGTTTTCACAATGCCCAGGTTATCTAATCAACCATGCCAGAAAGAGTCACAGCATTTATCAATATCTAATATGAGCACAGTTCTTACTAGTTGGTATTACTAGGCCATCTGTATCTGGATTGTAAACCCATTTCACTTAACTAATTCTTGCATCATTTCTTTATCTCACAGAAAACACAGTCTACTACTACCAAGGTAACTTTAAGGTTCTGGATATCCCATATAATAGAAATTATGAAAGAGAGACATCATCAGAAAATAACTATCTTAGCACAATTCTTGAGACTAAGGTAAATTAGTATTTTCCTATATTTACTCATTAATTCTCTGAAATATAAATATATTATTGGAATTTGATGTTTGACCCTATGTGTTCTCTTTAACAGATGGCTGATGCATTTCAGAGTTCTAGCATTTACAAACAATATCTCAATTCTCAAGTTATCACACTGGTGTAAGTAACTAACAGTAACATAAAAGAGATCAGCCCACCATAATATTATTATGCTTATAATTCTCCTATAAAAGTCTACTATAAATATGTTACAGTGATTAGCCAATGAGTTACTAATATTCAATATTGTCCTAAGCTAAGTGTCAGATTGATTGTTGAGTATAAAACCAAAGGAAATATCAGGCAATATAACTGAGTTCATTAGACCTATTGAAAATGTTACCAATCCTTAAATTAAAGAAAATATATCCCTCTGGTTTCCTAAATTTTTATGTTCAGACAACATTATTAGATGGTCCCTTAGACTGATGTTTGATGCTCTGACATTTTTATTTAGCAGTAGCATAAACACAGATCTTGTTTTCTCCTATCTTCCTCCTCGCAAGCCAGCTAAGCACTTAATAGAACTGTTCTAGAGTTCTTAGGGAAAAGAACATATCTATATCATGTTTTGATATTCAGGCATCAAAGCATGGTATATCTCCACAGCAAGAAGTGAAATACTTGTGCTGTGTTCTCTGCATGTGGGTTTGGAGTAGCATGAAAAAGCAGAGGGAATCCTAGAATAGGAAATAGACAACCTGAGCTCAGCCTTTGCCACTTAGGAGCCCTAGAACCTTGGGAAAGTCACCATACCACTTTGCTCCCCTGTCTGTGAAATGTTGATAATGACACCTACACTGCATCACCCATAAAACTGTGCTCAGGATCAAAGAAGATAATATGCATGCAACAATTTGCAAATAAACACATTTCAAATGAAGGGAATCATGCTGCTACCTTCATCAATGCCACCAGACTGCCTACATTTCCCCTACTTCTGGAACTCATAGAACTGCTGGAATTGCACAATAAATCAAGATTTCAACTAGCATTAACATTGAGGTTTAGGTTTAGTACTGGAAAGAAATAGGAGACTAAAATTAAAGGGGTATGTACCTCTCAGACAAAACTGCAACGGCCAGAAGACTTCCTTTTTTGATACCAAGACAATCTTTCTAGTCACTTCAGCTATCTATAGGGAGGGATGGAGAGGTAGTGTCTCATTTGGCACACCCTATGACAATAATCAAACTCTCACTCCCATGAGCTGAATGCTTCCTGGGAATGGTTATTGATTTATACGCCAAAAGACGGTAGCTTATTAGGGAGATCCAAAGCATAATAGTGTCACTTCAGACACTACCCTCAAGGATGCTTGGCAATTCCATTAGCCAGCCTCTTGAGCTTCCTCTCCTTTTCCATTTCAAACAAATCTGCCTTGAGCACCACAGTCAGGTGATCTTCCTCAAGCATGATTTTACTCAACTTCTCTTCACTGCTGGCGTTTGGTTAGCATTAAAGGCCTTCCTAAGTCCGGTCTCTTAGACACCGTTGTCACTAACTGACTGGGCAAAGGGAGATAGAGTGCACATGTAAAGAGCCAGGTTGTAGAGTCAATTGTACTGAATCTGGATCCTAGTTGAGTAGCTGTGCAATCTTGAGCACTTTAGGTAACCTCTCAGAACCTCAAGTTTTCCTTGTCTATCAAATGAAGATAATGACACCTGTGCTGCAAGGTCACTGTGGAGACTAAGTGTGATAATAAATGTGATAAGCAAGTATTTAGAACACAGCAGATGGCCAATAAACACCAATTAATGTCATTGCTCTCTGGTTATTCTGGAGTACTATTCCTCCTCTTCTTCGCCTCATGACATTTTCTGCTTGATGATGAAGCAGCAATAAAAATGCTTAAGGGCCAGTGTGTATGTCAGCTCTTCCATGAAAATTTCTATGATCTTTTAAGTAAAAAGGGACTTATTTTTTTATTATTATCAGCAGATAAGATAAATACCTTACCACTTCTGACATATTTATTGTAGTCATTTGTATACATATTTTATTTCTCTTAGAAATCTGGACATTTCTTGAGGGTGGGAAACGTGTCCTGGTCACCTTTGCATGGCCCAGTTGTTTGTCTAGCAGTTGCTCAATAAATGATAAATGAATGTTTGAATAAATAATCCCAGTTCTTCTACCCTGTGCCTCAGGCCTTTCCTATTTTTCAGATTTGTAGAACTATTTATCTTCTAAACTGTATAATATAGCTGCATATATACTGTTAAAGGGTAAAATGTAGTTAGAAGCATAATCCTGTGATTAAAGTGAAGGTACTACACAGACCCCTAAAAATCACAAAAAATCAAGATATGAAAGATCAGGCAAAAAAGAAGGAAATGTAATTTTTTAGCAACATATGACACCTTTATGTTGTTTCCAGTCCTGATAGCAACAGCGTGACAGCACATATATTGCTGATGTTCAAGGTTCCCAGATCAATGAAGGCAAACACAAGAAGAAGAATTGAAAGCATCTTACAGCAGATGCTCAGTAACAACTCAGGATCCTTGACTACAGATCCTAATTCTCTTAGGCTTGTGGGTAAGCTCATGTATTAGATGACAGCAGTATTGCTTTCTTCTTTTTATCTGGACACATATCACAAGCACCAGAAACAAACATGATCCTCAATATTTTTTTAAAATGAATGTCATTGTTTTACATCAGAGCATTCTTCATTACTAAAAACACTCGAATCATAATGTCACACTTTAAAAGTGGTCTGGTGGGAAAAAAGCTAATTCTTATTCAAAAATGGGTAGTAAACCTTTGAACAGTTCCTAGAAGTAATGGTGTGTCTTGCTATTCTTTTCAGGATCTCCTGTGGCTTTCAAAAACTGCATAGGATCTGCTCTTATGAGAGCTCACTTTTTAAAAGTTATGTTTGTATGCTAACAGGAATCAGATTCACTTGTGGGGACTTCCTGTTCTTACAAAGGAAGACACTGGTAGTTTTTACTCTAGGTGATACACAATATAATTTTAATTAAGTAGAAGGAAATCTCTCACATGGAACTATGAAGATGATACTCATATCACATTCACATACAGTAAAAGAACAATTCAAATAAACCCATGTTCTCTCCTTCCTATAGACATTTTATCCTGAGAGTGTTACTGTACCTACCATCTCACTCCATGGGTTCCAGGGCCAATGGACTAATGCCACGTATTTCATTTACCAGGTCCTTTTTGTTCTATTTCAGAAACCAATAAGGTCGATACTGAAAGGATTATCAACAACCGTAAGTTCAGATACCTTTTACTTTAAATATATAAGACGATCTAAAACATAAGTCAAGATTTGTTACTTTTGGCCAGGCATAGGTCTACGTGCTTTACATACAACTTACTTAATCCATTCTAAACCATTCTAAATTAGTTATTATCACCCCATTTTAGAGATGGGGAAACTGAAGCACAAAGAAGTGGCATAATTTGCCTAAATTCAACCAGCTTGTAAAAGGTGGGAACAGAACTCAAACCAGGGAGTATGGTTGCAGAGGCCATGGACTTAACCATGATTTTACTGCCTCCTATAGCTTTTACACTCTTCAAGTGCCGAGATGTCTCGGAGGTCCTATGGAGGTGATTCTGGGGTTGCTAGTGATTCCTATAGAGATGATTCTGTTCCTACCAGAGTAAGATATTGTCAGACAGACCATACAAGAATATCTCACTTCACTCTCAGCTTTATCATCAAATCAACATTATTTACCTATTCTCAATGGAACAAAACTGACTCCCTCTCACAGGCTGTGGGAGACGAGCAAGGATATCAGCTACATATGATAGAGTCAAGGGAGGTTCCAATGTTCGGGAAGGAGAATGGCCCTGGCAAGCAAGTCTCAAAATAAATGGCCGACACTACTGTGGGGCATCTTTGATCAGTGACAGATACCTGGTGACTGCAGCTCACTGCTTTCAAAAGTAAGTTCATCATGTTGCCCAGGCTAGGGGGACCAAAAGCCCTGGAACATTCCCAGTTGACCTCCGTTATCCCAGTTTAATTATCAGTAGCACACCCTTTCATTCTCAAAAGTATCTGGAAGGTTTGGAAGATAAATGATATGGTAAACCAATCTAAGGCTTTCCTACCTTACCAATAAGAATGGGAAGAGTCATTCATTCATACTATGACATATTTATCTCACATGATTCTTATCTCATGTCACTTTATACTGCAACTACTTGTAATTGCTAAAACACATCATCCTATTTCATAACCCCCTCCCCCTCTTCATGGGCCTGTCCCCTTGTCATTTTGTAGTCACATGTGACTCAGCTCTATAGTTTCACCCAAAATGCTACTTTCCCCAAGAAATGGTCCATTTCCTAGTGCATGTATATAACTGTGGTCCCACTAATTATATACACAATCATTTAAGCAATCATAACTGCCTGTGTTTATGCCATCTTTCATTAGACTTAAATTTTTTGAAGGCATGGGTTTATTTTTATATATGTATCCTCATAGCTTTACATAGTGTATACTGAAAGGAGTCAAAGAAGGCTTTTAAAATTAATTTAAAAGTCAGGTTCTATCGCTATTAATGGATTATCAAGGAAGGAAAAATTAATGCCATGAAAGGGGTATAATAGATGCAGATTGTATTTCTATCACTTTGAAGTAAATACAAAATGATTTTTGTTTCTTTAGGACACTAAATCCAAAAAACTATACTGTCAGTTTTGGCACCAAAGTAACTCCCCCCTATATGCAACACTATGTTCAACAAATTATTATTCATGAAGACTACATCTCAGGCGAACATCATGATGATATTGCAGTTGTACTGCTCACTGAAAAAGTTTTATTTAAGAATGATGTCCATCGAGTTTGTCTTCCCGAAGCCACACAGATTTTTCTACCAGGTGAAGGCGTTGTTGTTACAGGATGGGGAGCACTTTCGTATAATGGTAAGTCCAGGGAAATCTTAACATAGTGAGTAAGGTACAAAAGCAACAAGAGAAATTAGTGAGTTAGGTACAGAGTCAAAGGCATTGTTTACCTCTGGATGCCCAGTACTCCCAGGCAGCTTCTCAGAAAATGCTGCATTTGGAGCTGTGGCTTTGCAAATTGCCTTGCTTTAGAACATTCTAAGGAGACCAACTTGTGAAAACTCTCTAAGCTGGAGAACCGAAGTGAGAAAGTTCTGGTCCAAAGATGTAAAAAGAGAGACAAAGGCATAGGAAGGCAGCTCTAGGAGGATGGTTCAAATTGTTCTCTGAACATTTCTTTTTCATTGGTTTTACTGCGAGGGGGCTAAGAGAACTTTCTCATCCTAAGAATAGCAAGAGTCAATTATAGGTCTTATGCACAAAGGAAAACCAAATTTTTCATCTTGCTCTGTTTCAGAGCAGCTCTTTTGCTGAGAATATTTACTTCTTTTAGGTAAATACCCAACGATACTTCAGAAAGCACCTGTGAAGATTATCGATACAAACACTTGTAATTCTAGGGAAGCATACAATGGTATGGTGCAGGACACGATGCTATGTGCTGGGTACATGGAAGGACATATTGATGCCTGCCAGGTAAATCTGAACATTATTCACATTGGACATACAAATATAAGTAACTGCTATTATTTTATGAAAATTTTCAACATGAAGAGAATTCTATACTTAAGTTAATCTGTACTTTGACAATCTGTCAAACTCCCTCAGCTGTGGCACTAAAGTGATGTGATTCTTCCCTATATGCAACATCTATAATAATAAAGCATAATATGCTAATTAGACTGGACAGCCTAACGACCTTCCGGACATCATTCCAGATGTCCTTCTGGACGAAGCAGCAGGGGCAGGGGCAGAGACAGAGGCGGTTAGGGGTGATGAGGCAGGCAGGCGAGTGGTTAGGGGTAATCAGGTAGGCAGGTGAGTAGTTAGGGGTAATCAGGCAGGCAGGCAGAAGGGTTAGGGGAGATCAGACAGGCAGGTGAGTGGTTAGGGGTGATGAGGAAGGCAGGCAGAGTGGTTAGAGGCAATTAGGCAGGCAGGTAGGCAAGTGGTTAGGAGCCAGGGGTCCCAGATTGTGAGAGGGATGTCCGATTGCCAATTGCGGGATCAGGCCTAAACTGGCAATTGGATATCTCCCGAGGGGTCCTGGATTGCGAGAGGGTGCAGGCTGGACTGAGAGACTACCTTCCCTCCACCCCCCGTGCACAGATTTCATGCACTGGGCCTCTAGTGTGTTTATAAGTGTTTAACAAACATTTATGTTGGACTTACTCTGAGCCAAGCACAAACTGGAGTCCTTTACAAATATTAATCCTTTTAATCATGACTTTGTCATGTAGCTACTATCATTATTATAATTTTATAGATACTGAAATGGAGGCAGAAGAAGGTAATGTAATTTGCACAAGGTCACACAGCTATCAAGTGAGAAAGCTGGTATCCAAAACGAGTAGTCTAGCATCACAGTCCATAATATTGATCATATTTCAATAAAGAATCAGTCTTAGGTCCTAGCCAGTTTGGCTAAGTGAATAGAATGTCTGCCCATGGACAGAAGAGTCCCAGGTTTGACTCTGGTCAAGCGAACATATCTTGGTTGCAGGCTCCATCCCATACACTGTCAGGGTGCATGTGGGAGGCAATCAATCTCTATCTCTCTTTTTCTCTCTCTCTTTCCCACCCTTCCATTCTCTCTAAAAATATCAATGGGAAAATATCCTCAGATGAGGATTACCAATAAGAAGAAAGAAAATCCGCCTCAGAAAGTTTTCAATTATTTTTAGCTCATTTTTTCTTATATTTTTAGCCTCCTCATGGTTAGGGGTCTGGCTACTTTTCTCAATTAGGAAGCCCTCTATTGCAAGTTTATTAATAATATGTCTCCCAAAGCTTTCTCATGGAATTAGACCTTATAAAATATCAGTTCATGCCTTCAAGGTTCAGGTCAACTCCAAAGAGCCCCAGAGAATATATTCTGGATGATTACAGTTACATTCTGGCCAGTCACAGTTATGATTAAGGATGAAGAATGGATTTACATCATGTACCTCCCTGTGATCTTTATGAAGCATGAATCACAAACATCATCTTGACTTTTCATACAGGGTAATTTAAGTATCTGGGAGTAAATTCTCACAATGATAAATATTTTTTGTTTTATTTAGGGTGACTCTGGAGGACCATTGGTTTATCCCAATTCTCGACATATTTGGTACCTTGTTGGAATAGTGAGCTGGGGTGTAGAATGTGGAAAAATCAACAAGCCAGGTGTCTATATGCGAGTGACTGCCTATCGCAACTGGATTGCCTCCAAGACTGGTATTTAAGAGAAAAGTATCTTGTAGAAACTATCTTAGGTCATTTTAACCTATTACTCCTAAGCCTTATGTAATGTGGATTTCCAATTAACGTATACAATGATTGTTTAGAAAAAATTGTGGTCCTGAGGGAATATTTATGAACTTTAATTTTAAGCAGACGCCACAAAAGAAGAAATCTCATGTTTAGTCAAAAAAGGCCTAAGAAAGCACTCTTATAAAAAACTGACAATTACTATTTGTTTTCTATTTCATGCACCCACATCATGAAATATAGCTCTTGGTTTTAGGCATTCAGACTTTGTAGAATTATGAAAGTATGTTTTTGTCTATTGCAAGTTACCAGGCAACACTGTGAGAGTCTGGAACCAACACCTTCTGAGAAGTGGGTTGGAATGTTCTGTATCTGCCCTCAGATCATAGTTTTTGTGGAAGGGCTGTGATTGTGAACTAAATCTTGTCAGAATTTAGGCACTAACTTAGAGTCTCTTAATTGGGTGCTAATCAACTCTTTTAGTCAAAGAATTTCACCACCAGCAAAACTGGGTGAAACAATTCATCTTAGATTTACAGATACCAGGTGCACTAATTCTTTAATGTTGATACAGGCTTCTGTAGAAATTCTTTATTTGTAACATATATAAAAAGAAGACATGGAGATGTCTAATGTGTTTTATATTCAACAATAAAGATAAATTTAAAAAAATAAAGGGAAAAAAATAAAAGTAGATTATCCTTGTTCAATATAACATTTTTCTTTTCTTTTTGTTTGTTTTCTTATTAGTGTTTTGCAGATGACTTCCTTCTTTTATTTTTCCGTTATTGCTTCCACTTGGTCAAATACTTGGGAAAGGGCAACAGGGTAGTTAAACAGCTACCAGGAGGCAGGAAGGAGAGGCTTGGCCAGATCAGGGGCATGCAGTGGGCAAGGGAGGCTCCTAGTTACACTTGAGGATGAGGCTGAATGAGCCAGGGATGGGGCCAGACAGCTTGCGGAGTTTGGTCAGGTGATTGTCTATCCTCTCATGAGTGTCAGCTCTGGGTTTAGGAAGTGTTTCTCCAGGAAGCAAAAGAGTTGGGGGGCATGCAGATAGAGCTCAAGATGTGCCTCGCCTTCCGGGCCAAGGAGGTTTTCATGGCGTGCAGGTTGCCACCTCACTCTTCTCAGGATGGCTTCTGAATTTCCTGGAAAAGGGCTCTGTTGCTGCGCTGGTTTTACAACTTTAAGAGAGGAGGGTGTGCTCTGCTTCTCCTCCTCTAACTCACAGAAGTGGCACAAATGGACCAGGGTCACATGATCCCGTGGTTATGGAGACCCAGAGAGAGGCAGGTAAGGGAGGCCCACAGATGCAGGTTGATCAGGCTGTGACAGCAGCCTCTACCTCAGAGGAATGAATTCTGGCTGATTTGAGGGCTCATGGTTCATTGGCGACTCAGAACCAACCATACACAAAAAAATGACATCTGTGGGTCTCAGAAGTGGATGATGGAATGACCAAGGAGAAGGCTCTGGAAGCTGCGGCTAGGGGCTGAGGAGAAAGGAGGGTCACTGGAGGCTGGAGGGAAGTTGCATCCAAACAAGAGACAGTTGCATCCATACCCACATACCTGCCTGTAGTTGGTTGTTTTATATGTGAGAAATGCTAATTACTGGCCATGTTCTTGGTCTCAGTTTGTGGAAGTGAGCACAGAATCCTGTTTTATGAACCATACAATATTCATAAATTCAGTGACTTTAGTTTGTAATATTCATCTTCCAAGGGTACAAATTTTTATCAGTCTCTACTAAAATTTTGACTCAGAGGCTTAACAAGAGTCCTTAAACAGTGTTTAAATTTTATTTAAGCTTCCACTACCAAGTTTGGATATATAAAAGGAAATGTTTTACCTATTGAATTTTCTCCTCCCAGAAAATATAGATTTTACTCTCTACCTATAACCATTTTCTATATAAGACCTGGAATAAATATATATCATATACAACCATATAAGTTAGTTATTCCAGAGTTTCATAAATTTGTTTTTAATGGCAGTTATAAGTGATTTTCCATCATCTATAACCCTAGTTTTTTTAAGTGTTCAAAGACCAAAGACTCTTAAAGAAGTCTTGGCATATTAAATTCAGTTATTATCTACCTTGTTATTTAACCCATTTGGTTATATAAGTAACATCAAATTTTGTATTATTCATTACAATAAGAAATCCTATATAATAAAGAGGTAATATGTAAATTGACCTTCACTCTGCCACGCTGTCACAAGATGGCTGCACCCACAGTGGAGGCAGGGTTCCCGTAGCAAACCATAAAGAATGATCAGCAGGGACCTGAGGCTGTGTGGCGCCAGGCCAGGGCAAGAGACCTGAGGCTGTGCCCCCTTCCTGGTGGGGCTTGACGGGGGACCTCAGGTCATACCCCAACCCCAATGCTGGGCCGGGGGACCTCAAGCCGTGTCCCCCGCCCTGGCGCCAGGCCAGGGAACCTGACGCCACACCCCCAGGCCAGCGGAGCTTTATGGGAGACCTGAGGCTGCACCCCTTGCCTGGTGGGGATTGATGGGAGTGGGGCCAACCGGGTCTGGGTCTCACGCGATTTTGCGGTGCACGCGAGTGGGCAGGGATTTGACTCTGGGTCCCGCGGCATGCCCCAGACTCTGACAGGAGGAAGATTTTCATATACATTTTACTAATTTTCTTTCATCTCTGACACGTCTATTATAAAGGGCAAATAGCAATATTAAAATATTTCCTCTAATTAATTCCCTTTTGATGTGCATGAATTTCATGCACTGGGCCACTAGTTAAACAGTAAAACTTAACATTTATTGAGTTCTTACTATGTGTCAGGAACAATTCTAATAACTTTACATGTCCTATCCCAGTTAATCCTTATGTTCTATGAACTATACCACTATTATAGTTCGGATGAAGACATTGAGACATAGATTTTAACAACCTTGCCAAGGATGCAAAATAACATTTATCCTACATCATTCTTCCTCTTAGTCCATCACAGAAGTCCATGATAAGGAAGGGACTTTGACCTGAAGTGTGAACAGTTCACATTTTTTTCTTTGTTGAGGTTGTGTTGTTTGTTTGCATATTCTGAAAAGAGTAAAATCCATTAAAGCATTGGTTAGTCCCTAACACTAGTACAAAGTTCACAATGGGAAATGATACCAGTAGCACTTTCACAAAACCATTTATATTTTTGGAGTATTTTATATATCTCACTTGATCCTATATAAAAATGCCTTCTGAATCTTGACCTGGTGAATTTGGTTCCCACTGCCAGCCTGAGCCTGGGCCCTTGGCAGCTGTTCAGGCTTTGTCTGGAAGGGTGTTCGGAAGGTCGTCCAGAAGATGTCTGCCCTAATTAGCATATTACACTTTTATTGGTATAGATTTGGCTTTTGACAATGTCCTCAGTTGATGGCAGGTTCTGTAAATAATTTTTCTATAAAACCAGTATCTAGATCCATTTACATTTTTTACTGGGCTTTTTATGGAATCTTATCTTTTTAGTTTATAGTTGCTCATTTTTTTTTTTCTGTAATCACTCTCAGCTACAAGACTTTCCATATGCCTCTCTAGACCTGCTCATATATTGCTGACTTTCTTACAATTTTTGGCTTACTCATTTTCTCAAAAAGTGTTTAAGAAACAAAAACAAATGCAACAACAACAAAAATACCCTTGAATTTGTGGCATGCTTTCTTTTTTAAAAAAGCTACTCTTCTGGGAAAGAAGATGACCTGAGCCCTCAGCATGCTCTGAAGAAAGTCTTGTGAAGGCTGAGATGGATATTTTTATTGTTGCCCATGTTCAACTGGGCTTTCATTCATTTTTCCCCCTTGATTTTATTTTCCCAACTCTATTTCATGTGGCTATGTAATTTCTTTTACAAATGAGCCTGCTCAGACAGTTTCAAAATAATAGTTGACTTTTTACAGCACTAAGTTAGCCTCTTAGTAATTTGCTTCAACTAAAAATCTACATGCTTTTCTGATGGATTGATGAAACAGGTTGACAGGGTCCTTCTATCACTCTCTATAGTTTCTGGGGTGCGTATCAGGGTGGGAGGCAGTTCCCTTTATACTCAATCACAGCCATCTTAGCCTGATACTGCTTATTCCGATTTGGGATCTGCAGCATTCTCGTGTAGCCCCCATTCTGACCTTGGTACCAAGGGACCAGCGCTTGAAATAGCTTTGGGATCAAGTCCTTCTCTGTGAGCCAGAAGTCAGCCATGTGCAGGGCTCTTTGATTGGCATCTGCCAGCTTCCCATAGTCGATAAGCTTCTCAGTATAACCCTTCAAGATATCTCGTCCATGCGCGCTCAGGACGCCTTGATGTTTGGATAGCACCAGTCCTGTAAGCAAGTTCCACAACAGGTGGATGAGGGACTTGGGACCAAGGCCCAGGCGCAGAATACGTGGCCATGGGAGATGGTGGCAGGGACCAACGACTACATGTTCCCTGCTACTCCCCAAACACCTGGAGCTGGAACTGGAAACCCAGAATTTATTCTTGTATTATATTTATATTTATTATTACTATTATTATTATTAATCTACTTTTACCCACCCCTGTACAGGAAATACTAGTAGACAAAGCAAAACAGGGCCAAGTTGGGAAGTGTGCTTTCTGTAAGCTTTCTCAGAAGGTAAGGTCACATAAAGATGGACTAATTGCCCAAGAATGGTCTTGGAAGGCACACTAGAGCAGTAGTGTAAAGCGTGGACATTGGAGTCATCAGACCTGTGTTGGAATCCCTGCCATTGCCCAGGTGTATAAACTTAGGCAAGTTTCTTAACTCCCAAGTGTCCAGGTCCTTGTCTGCAAAGTAGGAATGATAACAGTATCAAGGCTATGTAACGTAATGAATATAAAGCATTTAATACAGTGCATAGCACATAGTAACCCTCCTCCCCCCTCACGCTACCCAGATGATCTGTTGTTACAAAAGGTAGGTTTTCATGAGAAGGGATAATTTGGGCAGGTAGAGAGTATGGAAAAAGGCTGGCATTTCAGGTGAGGGGAATAATGAACTTGAACAAAACAATGAACATGGTACATGTGAACTCACTGAGAGAAGTGCACATGAAGGCGTGGAGGGACAGGACTGGGAATATGGGATTGATCTGGAGGAGTGGTTCCCAGCTTTGGAGCCATAAGAGAAGGAGTGGGATGTGTAGTTATCAGAAGGAATCTTCACATCTATTAGTTCTCCAAGCAATACTTTAAACTGAATATATATTACCTAAGGCTTTTAAATACATATAGTTGTAGTTGAAATTAATAAAACACAATTTAATTTAATGAACCATTAAATTAATAAATACTTTTCAATATATCAAATAATTCTGTTCTTCATGTCTCAACTTAAATCTCACATCCTCAGAGAGATACTTCCTCCTTTCACTACTTAACATAGTCCCCATGCCCACTTTACTCTCTAGTCCTTAATCTGCTTTAACTTGTTTCATAGCACCAAACACAACCTGGAGTTATGTTGTCTATTTGTTTACTCTCTCTCCTCTTTTTGATTATAAACTATCATGATGGAAGGGACTTTGTGGTATTCAACTACCATCACTCCAGCATCTAGACCAGTATCTCTACATGATGGGCCTTCAGTAAATATTTGCTTGAATAAGTAAACACATCTACAAACTAGTAGTGTCATGTGCAAACAACAGGGCAAATGAATTGATTATGCTATATACAGCCATTTTCATTTTCTCAATGAATAATTTAAATTGTAATAGAATCAGAAGACCCTTCACATCCTCTTCATAGTCATCATTAGCTCTTTGTTGAAATGAGAATTTCTTATTAATAAAAGAGGTGCCACAGAAGAATTATCCAATTATGAGACACATAAGAGAAAAATGAATCATTGTTCTAAAAGGCTGTAGCTTAAACCTGTGGGAGAACATTGCTGTTGAGATATAAGTACATGTCATAGCTATTCATTTCAGTGCACAAATGATAAAGTCATTAATTAGAGCTTCCCCTAAACACAGACAGGTTAAACCGCTAACATATTATCCAAAATTAGGTAATGTGTGTCATCACTTGGATACCTAGTCATCCAAGTGACAATACATTTTGAACTCCCACAACCTCAGCCACCATGAGACAAAGAACACGTGTCCTAAGATTGCCCAAAGGTGTAACAAGATTGCTTTAAAAAGCAGGATCTGGCAACAGCATGGATGGAACTGGAGAGCATTATGCTAAGCGAGATAAATATACCTCACTCAGTTGTGGAACATAATGAACATAAACTGATGAACAAAAATAGATCCAGAGACAGAAAAACATCAATCAGATGCTCAAACCTCAGAGGGAAGGTAGGGAAGGGTGGGGTTAATGGGGAGAGATCAACCAAAGGACTTATATGCATACAAATAAGCCTAACCAATGGAAACAGACACCAGGGGGGTGAGGGCATGATTCGGGGGTGGGGGTGGGGTAATGGGCGTATAAGGACACATATGTAATACCTTAATCAATAAAGGAAAAAAAATTTAAAAAAGAGGCAAGTTCTGTGATTATATACTAAGCAAGCAGGTCATCAATGGGTAAACTGAACATTTGTTGAGAAACTTGATGTGATCCAAAGTACTTAATATATAGCATTATGTCAGGAGACATCTGAATTTTTAATATCAATGTTACATTATTTGATCCCCGTCTTTATCTTTGATTTTTATTCTGACATTTGCAGACACATATGAATTAAATGATTACTAATTATAGGACAAAAGTTAATAGCTCCACTAAAGTATTTTATGTGTCTGAATTTCTGTCTCCCAAGAGATGTCTTCACTTCATTTTCTTCATATGAGAGAAATAGAAATAGTGGTCATGCTGTGCCCTCTTTTCTCAAGTCAAGCTGTTATTTTTTTAAACACAGTACATTTGCTCTGGATATTTGTCCACAAATACTATGCATTAATATAAATCACGATAGTAAACAATTATACATGGGATAACCTGTTTATCCATGTACTCACCTATTACTACATCAGAATTATTTCTGATATGTCTGCACCTAAAAAAAATCCTAAACTCCACCTCTTGCAAATCAAGCAAGATATTTTCAGAGCTAGTGACTTGAATAGTTGCATGTATAATTCCCTTCCACCCACCATATCATCTGTTCCCTATGAAGCACAGGAGTTAAGCAGGAAATTTGTCATGGTTCTCCTACTGGGACAACCTCGTCTACTTTCTTGGAGCCAGGAAATATGATTCTTCTGTTTATCTTTTGTCACTCAATCAAGTAACTATAAGAAGGTCCACAGAGACTCTGTTTCTACAATTTAAAGCTGTTGCTGATCTTTTTAAATGAGGTGAATAGGATTTGACTTTAGGAAGGGAGGCTAATGGTAGGGGATTTTAGGATCACCAACTATCTTAGTCTGGATTTTTGAGAAAACAGAGCCTGAAACACAACTTCACTTTTTTTTTTTTAAATATATTTTATTGATTTTTTACAGAGAGGAAGAGAGAAAGACAGAGAGTTAGAAACATCGATGAGAGAGAAACATCGATCAGCTGCCTCCTGCACATCTCCCACTGGGGATATGCCCGCAACCCAGGCACACGCCCCTGACCGGAATCGAACCTGGGACCTTTCAGTCCACAGGCCGACGCTCTATCCACTGAGCCAAACCGGTTTCGGCCACAACTTCACTTTTGAGGGTACGCTATTCTGGAGAAGGAGTTAGGTCCAATAGAGCAGGAAAGGACAGAGAGCAAAGGCAAGGGGTAGATTACAAAACTGGCTGGAGCTTTATATCAAGCTAGTGGGATATTTCCAGATGTCTGTATGAGGTTGTGTTTCTGAATAGTCAGATCAGGAAGAGAAAGAGAGACTTTATCCTACCCTCTCCTATCTGTCTGTGAACAAAATTCAACCTATGGTGAATCAACAGTGACATGCTTTTAGGTTTTATCACCTGGCCTTTCCAGTAGCCCTGGTGATGGCTAGATCCAAAGGCAGCAGTGACAGCATCCACAGCAGCAGCAGTCACACTGCTTGGGATGAGCTAGTGAACAGCAGCAAGTCGGTGATACTTCCCATTTGCGCACATATAGGGTTCGGTATTGCAGAACCAGCTGGGCAGGTTGGTGCACCTCTAGTGTGCCTCAGAGGCAAATGAAGAGCTCAGGTGGGGAGCAAGAGGGGCAGAGTAAAGAGTGAGACAATATATTGTCAGGTCTTGCTTGAGGTCCCATAAGGGACTGGGAGTGGCCACCTCAATGGGATGGGCTGGCCAAGCAGGTGGAGTACCATGAAAACATGGCCCCTACTGTGAAGATGTCAGCAAGCTTTCCTCCAATGAAGCCTGAAATTCCTACTCTATGGTCTAGGCTTAAATGGTAGGTGCCAGAAAAATCTTCTGGAGGATTATCAGGAGCATCCTGCAGAAAATTACAGTCCAGAATCCAAGGGATGAACAACAACAACAACAAAAAAACTGGGACCAGTCATGAATCAGCAAAGCTGGAAGGGAGTGAGATCCTAATAGAATGCAATCATTGTTAAAGACGAACACCTATTTATGAAAATTCAGCTCGTAAAAGAAGCAGGGAAATAAGCCATTCTTAATTATTACCTGTTCAAACTAGGTTCACTAAAGATATCCAACCATTCTGCATTCACCAAAGTGAGGAAATGTTAACCAAAGGTAATAGTGCCTGCACCATGGGAATGTGAGACACTATGAGGTAATGAAAAGAAAACTACTTGGAAATAAGAAAATCTGGATTCCAATTCAGATTCTGCTACTTATATTGTGACTTGAGAAGTTTATTCAACCTACCTGATATCTCAGTTTGCTTTCCAGTTTAATGGGAATTATAGTGTACACTTTACAGCATTGTGAGGATTATAGGAAGCAGCTGAAAATGCTCAGGACAGAAAATCAGCAATTCTTGGTTAAATTAGAAAATACTTCTGAACTATATTTTGTTATGCCTTTTTTTTCTTCTCAGATAATTAATTTCACTTGAAAATATGTGTGCCATTATATTTCTGCACAACTAGCACATAACATCATTGGTTCGATTCTAACCTAATTTTACTAAGCACTAACAATAACTTTAAAAAAAAAATCCTCACTGAGACTGTTTTTATTGAGAGAGAGAGAGAGAGAGAGAGAGAGAGAGAGAGAGAGAGAGAGAGGAAGGGGAAGAGGGAGAGAAAGAGAGAGACAAACAGAGAGAAGAGAAACAGAGAAAGAGAGACAGAGACAGAGAGAAACATTGATCAGTTGACCACCTTACCACATGCCCTGAAGGGGATAGAACCAGCAACCTAGGTATGTGCCCTGCCTGGGAATCAAACCTGAAACCTTTGGGTGTATGGGATGACATTCCAATCAACAGCCACCTGGCCAGGGCTACTCTTGCATTTATTATTTATTTATTTTTACTCTTGCCATTTTTAGATAAGCAATCTTGGCATCCAGAATTTTAACTGCCATTGTTCAATGAGTTTATTTGTTTTAGATATTTATCAACAGCAATACCTGGAGGTGTGCTTTAACTGCAGAATTTTAAAAGATGACAAAAACACTAAATGAGACTATTTAAGAATATTATTATAATAAAATAATTTTTAAAATATACAGTAAATTATATGTAGTGTATTAAAAGTTACCTAGTACAAATAAGCAATGGCCAGACCATATATAAAAATGGAACTTTGACCCATTACCTTTAGCAACCAGTCCAGAAAGGCTACTCTGTCTGCAACACAATCAGTTCAAGAGACCAAACAAAAAGCAATCAGCCCCAATTGACTATGACTTGATTAATAACTTGATTGATGACTGATACTTCTCTATTAGTTTCCCCTGATTCCAATTTAGGACCAGAGAAAGCTAAATATGCACCCTCCAAATCAAGTAGTATGCCATAGTTTTAGCTAGCCCTCCTAGTTTTCCCATGTGGATAGCTTCCAATCCTGACATACCTGAAGCCCCCCTTCCTTTTTTTACTATATAGCTTTCTCCCTGCTCTGCCAACCACCTTGCTAAAGCAAACTGTGAATAAATAGCCTTTACTTATTCTCATTTTGTTTGTGTTTATTTATTACTATAATACATATGGAAATTTTATAAATATCTTGTAGTTTAGTTCCAGCATTAAATTCCAGTGGTTTATTATTAAGGAATTGTGTAAACTTTGGTCACCAGATATAGCTAGTAAAACTGTCTCAAAAATTAGACTTTATGTATAATGTTTATGTCAAAGTCCTTATGAATAATTGATTAATTCATTACTTAAAAAATATTTACAACTGTTGTACATACTAGATATGCAACAATCCATTGCTATAAATGCTAAAAAGAAGCTATATGTAAATATTAAGAAAAGGAAATAAGCAGAGGTTGAGGATAGAGAGTGATGGGATCAGTACTTTAGACAACATGGTCAGAGAGGCCTCTTTGATGAGGTAACATCTGAGCAGAGATGTGAAAGAAATGAAGGAGCAAGACTTGAGAGTATCTGCAGAAAACTTTAAAGGAGAGAGCACAGAAGTTACAAAGACTGAGGACAACACTGCTGTAACTGAGAAGAAGTGAGGTTGGAAAGAGCAGAGAAGTAATAGGGCAAGGTTATATATGATCTTGTATGCCACAATAAGACTTAATTTTATTCTGTGTTGAAAGGCACTGAGGATTTTATCCAAGACAGCAACATTATCTGACTAATCTATACTAATAAAAGGATAATATGTTAATTAGACTGGGTTGACCAGACATCTTCCAGACATCTGACTTCCTTCCAGACAAAGCCATGGTGGTGGGGGCCGAAGCAGAGGTGGTTAGGGGCAATCAGGCTGGCAGGGCACCAGTTAGGGCACAACCAGGCCGGCAAGCAGAGGCAGTTAAGGGCAATCAGGCTGGAGGTAGAGTGGTTAGGGGTGATCAGGCAGGCAGGCAGGCCAGCGGTTAGGAGCCAGAGGTCCTGGATTGCGAGAGGGATGTCTGACTGCCAATTTAGGCCCCATCCTGCAGGTATCAGGCCAAACTGGCAGTTGGACATCCCCCAAGGGGTCCCAGATTGGAGAGGGTGCAGGCCCGGCTGAGGGAACCCCCCATCCCCATGCACAAATTCCATGCACCGGGCCTCTAGTATTTCAATAAGATCTCTCTGACTTGTATGAAGAATAGACTGAATGGGGTCAATCACAGAAGCGGTGATGCCATTTAGGAGGCAATACAGTATTTCAAGTGCTTGATGATCAGATCATTGATTAGGATGGTATTGGTGAATATGACAATAAGTGGTCAGATTTGAATATACATTTTAAAGATAGAAACTCTAGAATTTCCTAATGGAGTGAATGTAGAGGGGAGTCTAGGATTACTGCAGGATTTTCATCATGGCCAACTTGGTGAAAAATGGTGCCACTTACTGAGTTTGAAGAACAGAAA
Organism: Myotis nattereri; assembly: GCF_964212035.1. Lineage (NCBI taxonomy): Eukaryota > Metazoa > Chordata > Mammalia > Chiroptera > Vespertilionidae > Myotis > Myotis nattereri. The sequence goes on from NC_138075.1 coordinate 188,271,491, forward strand.
GAAGCAGTTATGAGGAGTAGGAAGAAAGAATTGTTAAGTTTGGCCTATGTTAAATACAAGTGAGTATGTTGGATAGAGAGTTACATATGCATGTCTGGAGTTCAGAGAAGAGCTCAGGACTGGAAGTATAAGTTTAAGAATCATGAACATATAAGTAGTATATTTGAAAAAAGGAAGTGGGTGAGAGAGAATAAATATGATAGAGAAAATATCCGAAGGCTGAGTCCTGATAATTTGCAAGTTTTAGTGGTTGGAAAGAGGTTGAGAATTCAGCAAACAGTTTCTGAGTTGTCCTGTAATGAGCAGTTGTTAGGGAGTCATGTAATTTTTCCTTGATTCATATTTTAAGTATTAGACACAGTACTGCCAGAGGCACACTAAGAGCATAGTGTATACTAGCCTGAACATATCTCCTTTGTTAATTTGCAATAAATTAAAGGCAAAAATGTAGCTACAAATTACTGTCTTGGGGGTATTTGCTCAATAATCTTCAAAACCTTTGATTAAATCTGTTTAGTCAAACACTAAAGGTACTGTGAATAATTTAATTTATATAATAAAAATGTCTGTTCAATCCTTCAAAAGCTTAGTGCCTAAAAGTGTTTCTTGTAGCAGTCAGAACTGCATAAATAGTAATTCCACACTGTAATGTTTCATTGGGAAGGTACTTCATAATCACAAAGCAATTTTATGTAGCAAAGAGCACTCTAAAAATTACTACTTTAGGGGATATTTCCCATTCATTTTCTTTAGCAACATAAAGAAACATCAATGAGAAAAAAGGTATTTCTTGAAATCAAGAACCCATATTCAAGTTCTTTCATCAATATTTTTCACTTCTGACTTACTCTGAGGCTTTAGTCAAAATGCATAACCTTTGTATAGAGTGAATATAAATGTGTGCTGCCCTCAGAGCTCTCTGGAAGACAGCCAGGGATAATGATAATGGAGATTGTAGGTGTGTTAGAAAATGCCTCTTTGACCAGCTGTTGTTTTTAGAATGGCCCTATGATTGGCTAAAGAAAGATGGCATGTGACTAACTTCATATTAGCAAGAACACTTGTGAAACCACGTCCCATGCCTGACACAAATTTAAAGGGTTAAGTCCCGGGAGAAGGAGGTTAACACTCATTGTCTTTCATATGTTTTGGATCTCAGAAAAAAGAGTCTGAAATTTCATTCTAGGAACATTTCCAATGGCCGCCAGCTAAAGAGGTAGATGCTATCTAATGACAGAACCACTTCCAGACTATAAACTACAAGGTATGGAAAACAGTGGTTAAAGGGATTCATGCATATTTTAAAATCGTTTTGTTTTCTTTCTTATGCCCTTTTATAATTTCCTATGATGTGATTTTTTAGTTTACTTCTTATGCTTACATGTTAAATCTGTCCTGTTCAAATTCTATTCTCTCTCCTGAATCTTCCGTGAATGATTAGGCATTTCAAACTATTGCTTAGAAATGTATCAATTTAAAAACATATTGGGATGTTTGTAAAGACATTTGTTTAGTTTGAAAAATTTAACTCAGTTATTTTCAAAGTGTGTACTATAGTCTCCTATGGAGCCCTGAGTTGTCATGGGCTGCTGACCTTCAAACTAAGGTCTCATTTGCAGTTTCACTGTGTTGACATGTGTACCGACGGAGCAAAAGCAATATGGTCAAAACTGCTGGTGCCTTAGTGTGAATCAAGACAGTGGCATCGAACTGTACTAGAGTCATTATGTGTGTGCTTTCAAATACTCCAGGAAAAAAGAATTCCAGTTTCACTTAAGAATATTCTTGATGAAGCAGTAAAAAAATTATTAATTTGATTAAATCTTGATTGTTAGGTACAGATCTTCTTCAATGTGCCAGCCAACAAAATGAAAAGAATGCATAAACACTGCTGCATGCTAAGTGCAATGATTGCCTTGAGGAAAGTTCTCAGACATTTGAGTTGAAAGCTGTAATAGCTACTCCTTAACATATATCACCATTTTTACTTGAAAGAGCAACTGATAGATCAATCATGATTATTTAGACTTGGTTCTTTGGCAGATAGTTTTTTTTGTGTGTTTTTTTTAATATATCTTTATTGATTTCAGAGAGGAAGGAAGAGGGGAGACAGAAACATCAGTGATGAGAGAGAATCATTGATTGGCTGCCTCCTGCACACCCCACCCGGGATTGAGCCCGAAACCCAGGCATGTGCCCTTGACTGGAACCCAACCCGGGACTCTTCAGTCTACAGGCTGATGCTCTATCCACTGAGCCAAACCAGCTAGGGCTGGCAGATAGTTTATTTAAAATTAATGAAATGAGCCTGTCACTTTAAGGAAAACAATTAATAATTTGTTGTGTTAAAATTCAAACTCACAAGTGAAAATTACAATTTTGAAAATTTGCATAATTTTCTGTAAATTTGACAACTTTGCAATACTTAAAGACTTTTTATAATGAGATTGGTGTTGATACTACGGAATATTAAATTTTGATACTGTATAATGAAATGTGTAACTTAATTTTTACACTATCCTGTTATACATAATTATTAATAATGAACTACAATGTTCTCTAATGACTGATTACTATAATCATGTTGCATTCATTTCCCTTACGCACCTTATGCGCAGGTGGGCCATTTCTCTCCACTAATACTAGCAGTGAATATTTTAGCAGCCCATTGCCATGTCATTAGTCTTGGACTGACTCGTTTGGTGTGCACAACAGGGAATATTTCACTTTCAGAGAACAAGAAAAATAGATTCATTTGTGTTACGCTTATTAATTTGTGCAGTTATTCAGTGTCTGGTAAGTTAATGTTCAAGAAAAAAATATTAATTTTTATTAAAATGATCTATTATTTTACATTAACGATTACTCATATATTTCAGCCCTTTGTATTCAGCATGTCTATCGAAATAAATCTACGTTTCTATGAAAATTGAAGCTTTTATTTTTCTTGCGGCCCACATAAACGTAAACCTTGTTTATTTAGCCCGTGTTAGCCTTTGTGTTTGACATGCTTGGTGTAGAGTCAAAGAATATACCCAATTATTTGAAGAGGGTATCAAAATACTCCTTCTTTTCAACTATATCTCTCTGTGAGACACAATTTTCCTAAAATATTTTCATTAAACAGCACAATGCAATATAGCGAGTTCCAAAAGCAGATAGACATAAAATGAGTTTCATAATTTTTTAAAAATATAGTTCTTAAAAATAAAAATGTTATTTTAAATGGTTTGTTATTGTTATTTTAAATAAATAAATATTAAAATGTTTATTTTAAATTTCTAATAAAGTAAATATCAGTATATAACTTATATAAACCATAGCTGTTTAAGCTCCTCAACAATTTTTAAGGGTATGAAGTGGTCCTGAAACCAAAATGTCCCCTCTGATTTAATTTTTATAAGGGAGAAATCAGTCATAACAGAACTATAAATTTATAGGGTGTTAATTTATTAGCCTTGAAACTGTATTTTAAAAATATATAAGCCCACAAAAGGTTATTTGTTTTTTTATCATTCAGTGACTCAGCCCATCACATATTTAACAAAGTGCTAATGCACCTAATGACTGTGCAGATCAGAAGCTTAAAAAAGTATAATGTTAGTGCTTCAGATGTTTTTGTGTGTGTTTTAAAGCTTATCTCCTAACCTCAGGCATTTAACACAATTATTTTCACAATCGTACTGAGGATCTCTAACAATATATATATTTTGATGATCAGAACTTTATTTTACCCTACTTCAAATAGTCTTAGGTTGGTCATAGTCATGTTATTAAAATCCTGGAAGTATAATTATTTTAAAAGAGAAAAAGAAATGATGTACATTAGAAATGATGTAGTTAAAGCTTTCTTTTGTCAGAGACAGAAATAGAAGCCCAGAGAGGAGTAGATAACATACACAATTAGAATGTGACTAATTCTAGAATTAAATCTGGTTAGTCAAATACTCTTTTCAGTATACTGCTATTTATTCTCTACTGATCTCTACCTTCTGACAACGTGAAATCTTTGTTTTTGAGTGCAAAATATTGAATTACAATGTTATAGCAATTCCATAGACCTAAGCCAGCGCTCTTTGAAACTTTCACCTAGTCCTTCACTCCACCAGGAGGGCTCGATTTTATTAAGTCAGTGTTTTGAGGTATTAAATTAGAGGTGAAAAGATTGAATACTGTGAATTAAATTTGGAACTTTAACTTAATTTTCTAGTTAGTACTATCCTAGTTGCTGCTATCATATCTGTTTTATAAAAAATATTTTTTTATTGTGATTATTCAATAAGATTGCTAAACTGGAGCCTCTGGGTGATATAGATGTTAACATAAGAAACATTTAAGTGTGTGAAAAATTTTTGTGAGTTTATTTGAGCCAAAACTTTTGACAATTGCCAAGAAGCAAAATCTCAACAGATGTGTCTCTTTTGTAATATTTTATGCATATTTTATAGTATTTTTCCTCTTTTTAAAATATATATAGTTTTCTCTACACGGGTTTTAAAGCTGTCTCTAGTTATAATGTACATTTTTTGCTCTTGAGAAACAAATAATTATATTATTTGCAGTTGGATAGTACTAATAAAGTTTGGTATATTAATACTATTGTTTGGCATACTTACTTTTTGAAACAAGTCACTTTGAAATCTTTTATTAGTTTAGCAGTTTTCCCCTTAATTAAGTTGGATTTTCTATGTAAAAATAGTATTTTTACCTACCAGTCTTTCAAAAGTTAAATGTCCTCTTAGTTTCCTGCCATATTAGGAGCATAAAGAAAACTGTTAAATAATATTTAAATCTCTCATTTCAACAATGAGAAAAACCACAGCTCAGAGGAAATAACTTATATTAATACTAGCTAGTTTAAAAAGTATACATATTAATCTGTAACCGATATCTTCTATCCCTATTTAAAGAAGATTACGGTCATCTTCTCATTTGATATAAAGTAACTGAATGATTATTAATGTAGAACAAGAATAAATCATCCTTTTAAATCTTTAAGAGAATTTGATGAGATTTTAGTTCTATATAATAAATTTCTGGAAATTGTATAGTAATGATTAAATCTCTGTTTACAACTGGTCTCTATCCTATACCAAAAAGTAGATAGGGGAGAATAACTTGTAATATTTGAGATGTGTCATTAAACTGAAATTTCTCATTGTACTGCTAATTAGGCATCTAACTATAGCTTTCACGAGGAAATCCTGACCAGCCAGCATTGCATCATGGCTGATATCATTCATGAATTATAGGAATAAAGAACTCCTCCAGTGAGAAGTACTTGAATTATGCATAGATAATGAGAGAGATAAATGCAAAATTAGTACACTCATTCTAGATAAACGAAACAAAACACGAGGTTTAAAAAGGGATGGAGATTGATAAACTTCAGTGTTAAGTAAATTTGGAATGGAATAAGAAATCAAGCTGTATTACAAAGCCACTCTTCTCAAAACTGCCTGGTACTGGCACAAGAACAGACATATAGATCAATGGAATAGAATAGAGAACCCAGAAATCGACCCAAACAACTATGCCCAATTAATATTCGACAAAGGAGGCACGAATATACAATGGAGTAACACAGTCTCTTCAATAAATGGTGTTGGGAAAATTGGACAGATACTTGCAAAAAACTTAAACGAGACCTCCAACTTACGCCATACACAAAAATAAGCTCAAAATGGATAAAGGACTCAAACATAAGATGGGAAACCATAAAAATACTAGAGGAATCTACAGGCAGTGAAATCTCGACATATACCAAAGCAATTTCTTCACTGATACTGCTCCTAGATCAATGGAAACTAAAGAGAAAATAAACAAATGGGACTACATCAAAATAAAAAGCTTTTGCACAGCAAAGGAAACCATCAACAAAACAACAAGAAAGCCCACTGCATGGGAGAACATATTTGCCAATGTTATCACTGATAAGGGTTTAATCTCCAACATTTACAGGGAACTCATACAACTTAACAAAAGGAAGATAAACAATCCAATCGAAATATGGGCAATGGACCTAAATAGACACTTTTTGAAGGAGGACATAAGGAAGGCCAAGAGACATATGAAAACATGCTCAAAGTCACTAATCATCCAAGAGATGCAAATCAAAATGACCATGCGGTACCATCTCACATCTGTCAGATGGCTATCATCAACAACTCAACAAATGACAAGTTTTGGCAAGGATGCCGAGAAAAAGGAACCCTTGTGCACTGCTGGTGGGAATGCAGACTGCTGCAGCCACTGTGGAGTTTCCTCAAAAAACTAAAAATGGAACTCCCATTTGACACAGTGACCCCACTTCTAGGAATATATCCCAGGAAATTAGAAACACCAATCAGAAAGGATATATGCACCCCTATGTTCATAGCAGCACAATTTACCATAGCTAAGATTTGGAAACCGCATAAGTGCCCATCAGCAGATGAGTGTATTAAAAAACTGTGGTACCTCTACACAATGGAATACTATGGTGCTGTAAAAAGGAAGGAACTCCTACCATTTGCAACAGCATGGTTGGACCTGGAGAGCATTATGCTAAGCAAAATAAGTCACTCAGAGAAAGATAAACAGCACTCATTTATGGAGTATAATGAACAACATAAACTGATGAACAAAAACAGATCCAGAGACAGAGAAGCATCGATCAGATTGTCCAACCTCAGAGGGAAGGTAGAGGAGGATGGGGATAAGGGGGAGAGATCAACCAAAGGACTTGAATGCATGCATATAAGCCTAACTAATGGACACAGACACCAGAGGGGTGAGGGCATGAGGGGGGAAGAGGGGAGATAAGGACACATATATAATACCTTAATCAATAAAGAAAATAAAAAAAAGAAATTTGTCAGAATTCAATGAGAATAATAAGTACATTTTTAGGTGAGGCATATGGTTGGGAGAGAAGAGCTCAGATGGAGCTCAGGTCAGGGCCAGACTTGAGAAGAGAAATTCCCAAAAGTAAATGTGGGACGTCTTTGGGTGACACCTACCCCTCAGCCTGGGTATTGGCTTTGAGATACTTTTTCTATCTCTGTTGTCTATACCTACTAGTGGAAAGGTCAAAGAAAGTCAATTAGCTCCTCAATTTCTATTTCCCCCCTTCAATATCAGAAGTCCAGTTCAGTTCCATTTTTTAAATTGTAGTTAATTCATAGGATCCCAGGGGAACTACTTAATATATTTGAGAACAGTTTCTTGGTAGTTCTAATTTAGGTGGCTAAGGATCAAATTAGAGAGATATTTTTCAAAATTAGTGCCATTACCTATTGGTATTAAAGATGGCTGTTTTGTGACACATATATCATATATGTGTATCTATGTGTGTAATCCCTGGTATTGACCAGGAAAAATGTAATGACTGCAAGGATAACTCTAGAGCATGATCTAAGTAGGAGGGTGTGAGTGGGGCATTGGTGGAAATAGTCCACCCTCAACAGGGAGGAATATTTTATCACTGATGTTGTTTAGAATTGCTGGTGCATGGTGACAATAATAACTACACTAACTTTAATCAGATTCCTTTGCTTTTGAAATCTTTACAATGTGCCCCCCTTATTTCTTGCATGCAGAATAGACTTCTTATACAACCCCTGATTCCAATCTTAGTGTTCCATTGCTTTAGAATAGTAGTGGTGGCACCAAGTTATTACATATCAAAGTCTCTTTTGTCATTATCAATAAAGAGAATAAGCCAGTATGAATAAAATGTAAGCCGCTGCAAAACTTAGAACAGTCACAAATAAAGAAAGAAAAGTGTTTAGAGGAAATGGCTATGCTGATTTTTTTTCTTAAGTGTAATTCATTAGAAGTTTCCTTTTTCGTAGCAACTAAAGCAAAGAGTCCTGGAAAGCTAACAATATAACTTTTATGCATAGAGAAAAAGTTACTTCTAAAGTGAAAGTAAAAGGAGTGAAAATCATAGTTTTTCACTTTTAGAAGTTACGTATAGGGTAAAAATGAATTATAGTTTGGAATTAAAAAATATCAATCAATAAATGTTAATTAGCCAGCTGTAGCAGACACTAAAAGACATATCAGCGGCAAAAGATCCAGTTTTTGGTTTTAAAATTTAAATAAAGTTGAAGAGATGAAACTAGAATACATAAGGCAATAGCAATGAACGTAAATTGCATATCATTAGGGGATAAATTATGTGTAATAGATTCTAAGTGTTAGAGAGGTCTACCAGAACAGAAGCTAGAGTTCTGGAGTGAATTGCCATTACTGCTACACCATTGATGAGGATATGAGAATGATATAATGTTTGTTGAAATGTTTATTGAGTGATTACTCTTGTTAGATACTTTCCCAGGTCATCTACATTCATTTTTTTCCATTTGCTACTCACAACTACTATGAATGATAGATGTGATTTTCATCTCTTTTTTTTAAAAAAAAAACAGATGAATAAATTGAGGCACAGAGATTAAGTGACTTATTTAAAGTCACAAAGTTAGTGGCAGAGCAAAAATTTGAATCAAAGCAGCCAGTACCTAGCTACTGCATTTTAAACTGCTATCTTAAACAGTCAGAGGTTTCATTAAGGAAGTGGTAATTGAGTTGGGCTTTTACCAAGTGTCATATTTAAATGAGAGAATGGGGACAACAACCCAGTGGGAAGGAGGCTGTGATAATAGGAGAGAAATTACAAAGGCAGAATGAATATTAGATGTTTTAGGGATGAGAAGCATGATTAGACTTAAAGTTCATGATGTGATGCATCATGGGAAATAAAGTTGGAATACATATTCTTAGAGTGTTTTGAATTTCATTGAACACATTTTTGATGAAGTATAAAATAGAAAGCCATTCAAAATTTTTTAAAAAATAGTCACATAATGAAAATCATGCTTTGGGGCTATTAGTCTTTAATGAAGATGATGATGAATTTGAAGAAAAAGAAAACAAGTCATTGAGTTCAGATGAAAAGCTGTTAGAACAGTCTAAGCTAGGTTAGGAAGAGAAAGGAATATATGAACCAAAGAGACAATATGAAGAAATAATTATTAAGGAATGAAATTGAGGACTGAGTCAAGGATACCTTTCAAATTTTGAGTGTAGGTGTTTGGGACATTAGGTGGTGCTACTGATAAAGGCAGAGAAGGTTGGAGGCACAAAGAGTTGTTGGTTGTTAGATACCTAGCTAGACTGTAAAATTCTTTGAGAGCAGGGTAGTGTCATATTTACCATTTTAGACTTAGCAATGTGATAGGCATAGTGCCTGGCAAATAGATGGTCAATAAGACACTTTTAAAAATATATGATTGCATGTGGTCATGAAACAAAAAGTTAGTAGGCATCTATAGGACTACAACTTCAGTGAGAAGTAAAGTGACGATATAGATTTAGGCGTTGTCTGAATAGAAGAGTTCTATAAAGTCATGAGAATGGATTAACTCATGAAAGAAAAATTTGTTTTGGAAAAAAACCCAGAATGAACCTAGTATAGGAACCATTTATTTGAGGCCTTAAAGGACTTCCTTCAATTTAAAAATTATGAAAAAAGAAATAAAATATTATTTAGTGTTTGTGTCACAAATAGTCTTTTTGGATTAAATTCTGCCCGAGGAGCTTGTGGTGTGTTGATCAGTTTTGGCACTTTTCTTTCAGTCAAAGCCAATGAGATATAGCTAATATACAATAATGTAAAGCGTGTTACTCAGATACAATATCATTTGATAAAGATGAGAGTATCTTAGTCCACTTGATTCTAAATGAGAATAACCTAATAATTTTTTGAAAGTGTACACTGAAAAATGTTAGATCATATTCATAGCGCGTGCTTTCTCATTTAGAAATGGTGTACACAAAAATGGTGGCAGTGGTTAATTCTGAGTGATATAAGGAGATAGAAGAGACTAGAAGAGTGGGTATTAATCCAAGTAGTAATTAAAATTTAATTATATTTTAAAAGGAGGCTGAATGTATTATAATATTTAAAGGTAGAGAAATAAAAGTTTATACTTTTTCTCATGCTCCTCTGAAAGAGGTAATACTTTCCAATAGGTCAAACTTCTGTTTACTTATTACTTATACTCAATCCTTTCTATTTTGTGAAGAGAGTATAACTAAAACCAGATAATTTTATTCATAAATAATGCACCAAAAAAAGTGAACATAAATTGCAATGCAAGTAGATAGGATGAAAGCAAACCAACAAATATCAGTGTCATTGTCTATTGAATTCCTAGTCTTTCTTTAAGGTATCTGGGATGCCATATGTAACATACAATCTGAGTTCCAAGACTGAATGAAGATTTCAATGTTAATCAAAGTATTGAACATTAGTAATGCTTTGCTTCTTTATTAATATTCTTTACATTAAAAAATACATGTACAGTAAGTTCTAGTATTTTCCTCCCATACCTCTGCTGATGACCTGTGCCTCACCCCCTCATGGAGTGTAAGCCCTTCTCTTTGAAGACTATATCAAACTAGTCTAGATTCACTCTAAAGGTTAATAATAGAAGTTAAATTGGCAAAAATAAAAATTTGCTCTTGGGAGTGGTTCTTTAAAATTGTGGCAGCAGAAAATACCCTGGCTGGTATGGCTTAGTTGGTTGGTTGATTCCTGGTCAGGGCACACACCCAGGTTGCTGTTTTGATCCCTGGTAAGGGGCATGCAAGAGGAGCCAAACAATGTTACATTCTCACATCGATATGTCTCTCTTCTCCCTTCCTCTCGCTCTCTCTCTCTAAAAATCAATAAACTATTCCTTGAAAACAATCCTTAAAAAAACCCACACAATTTCTGGCAGCAGAAAATATTTCCTAGAAGTTATTTTAACATCTAAACTCGGTAGACAGGGCTAAGTGAAGAAGTGCTATCAGAGCCAGTCACATCATCTCTGGGATCTACACAGCTCAGGGCAACCCATCTTGGTTTATCAAACTGAGAAAACTGAGCTTTCCAAATATCATCATGATATTAATGACATCATTCAAAAATTGAGAGCAGAGGTAAATATTTTTCACTTTCCTCATTCCCAGACTGAATGTCTCAGACCACATCCTTCCACAGAAAGTTTTTTTAAAAAAATAATAATAAAGAAATTAAGAATAAAATTCAATTTTGAAAATATCCCAATTCTTCTTCCAAGTTTTACTTCCAACATTACCTTAATAGCCCAAATAGACTAATTTGTTTTTTCATATAATTCAAAAATGCACTTTCCTTGAAAATTACAACATTTCACTGAAATCTACTAGTTAATAAGGCAATTTAATCACTTAATCTAAATTGTTAGTCTAAGGTCACACAGTGAACGCGTAGTGAAGTTATCCAAGAAACAAACCACATGAAAATGTGTCCATTCCTTATATAAATATCACTTGGAAAATATTGGGACACATTCAATTCACATTAGAAAAACTAATAATTCTGGAACTAAATAACAGTTTTATACTTATCTTGTAAAATTCAACTGCAAATGTTTTAGGAGAAATTCCTTAGTTTTATATTATTTATTAAAGAGCAAAAGGATCAAAGTGTTTCTTAACCTGATTGGCATATCTTTCTAAATTTCTTCTCTGTATGGACTGAAAATTGCTAACAAAAACACAAAATTCCATAGTAACACCTCCCTTTCTTCCCAACATAAGATTTTTGGGAAAAAGCAAAACTAAAATCAAACCTGTTTTGTGTTAGAAGTTAAAATCTGAATTAAAATAATACATTTTCTTCATAATTATTAATAGTTATCAAAACTTTTGGGTCTAAGGTACTATAATGCCTAGAAGAGAGTTAATTAATCATGAGTTAAAATAATGTTGGGGAACAATGCATAATTTAAAGCTATAAATACAGTTTAACCCTAGAAAACTAGATTTCTTTTTTCCAGAACCTGCTATGAATCCCTCATCTTTTTTGTACCTAATATATAAAACAAAACACTGGGTAAAATTCCTTTCCACTTCTCTTCCATTCCTTATTACTAATCATTAATTTGGGGCTAGGAAGGAGTTGGTATAGTATTATGAAAATGAACAAACTTATATGTCTTTAAAATATGCCATGTAGTCCTATTCATACGTCTCACAAAACTTCTCCAGAGGTTAAAGACTATTTTATTTGGCAAAATACGAAATGCAAGGTGAGTAACTAACTCAAAGATAGAATGAAATAAAACTGTGTGATATTTGCTGGAAGTAAATTTTGCTAGTTTGGCTTCTCTGAATCCTGGAATCCTCATTGTAGTCAAGTATGCTCCTGTAGCAAATTATGTCTGCTATCATAACATACTTTGCTATGATTATTTTATGGTTGTCTTCTTTGATCAATTGCAAGGTATTTGTAGACAGAAATTAATCTTATTTGCTATAGTGTGCTCAGTAATAATGTGACTGTGAAAGATTGCTTTAGCCTGGCCGGCATGGCTCAGGGCACATGCCTGGGTTGTGGGCTTGATCCCCAGTAGGGGGCATGCAGGAAACAGCTGATCAATGATACTCTTTCATCTTGATGGTTCTATCTCTTTCTCCCTCTTCCTTCCTCTCTGAAATAAACAAAAATATCTTTAAAATAAATAAATAAATACATAAAAAAAAACAGTGGAAAAAATATCCTCAGGTAAGGATTAATAAAAAAAAATTAAATTAAAATAAAAGAATTTCTGGTTTACATCTGCCCTCTGGCCTCACCCTCTCCCAATGACTCCATTAAACTGATTTTGTGGTTTTAAAAATTTCCAGAATATAAAAAATTGACATATTTTTCACCTTTGATGTTTACTTGATTCTACTATTACACAACTGAAAATAGGAACTTCCAAAACCATGAGAAAACCATACAAAGAATGCCATGTTTGTTCCTAAAGTCTCACTCTACTGCTTAAAACAGAAAAATTATTTTAACTACCATCCTATCTAATAAAAGAGAAACATGGTAATTAGCGTACATCCGCTACCCTTTCCATTGGCTAATCAGGGTGATATGCAAATTAACTGCCAGCCAAGATGGCGGCCGGCAGCCAGGCAACTTGAAACTAACATGAGGCTTGCTTGCTTCAGTGACGGAGGAAACCAACGTTCCCCGCCTGTCTTGACAGCCTCTGAGCCTGCAGTTTGAAACATAGTTACAAATATAGAAGCTAAACAAAGCCCCAGAAACCTGCTTTCAGCCAGCAGGGATCTCAGAGCTGGAGTTGATGCAGAGTTTCAATTACAGAACCCAAACAAACCAGATACCTGCTTTCAGGAGCGGAGGCCTCAGAGCTGGAGCCAGAGCTAAAGCTGGCCCAGAATAAAAAATAAAAGAAAAAAAGGAGCAGTTGGGAGCTTCAGTCACCCGCCAGCCTGAAAACAGCCCACAGCCCCTCACCCAGACTGGCCAGGCACCCCAGTGAGGACCCCCACCCTGAAGGGTGTGTGACCAGCTGCAAACAGCCATCATCTCCTCACCCAGGCTGGCCAGGAACCCCAGTGGGGACCCCCACCCTGATACAGGACACCCTTCAGGGCAAACCAGCCAGCCCCCACCCGTGCACCAGGCCTCTATCCTATATAGTAAAAGGGTAATATGCCTCCCGAACCGGGATCAGCGTGACAGGGGGCAGCGCCCAAACCCCCTGATCACCCTGCGGCTCTGTGTGTGACAGGGGGTGGGGCCACAACCTCCCTATATGCCCTGCTCTGTTCATGACAGGGGAAGGCGCCCCAACCCCCTGATCAACCCTGCTCTGTGCCTGATAGGGGGAGCTCCCAACCCCCTTATCGCCGTGCGGCCCTGTGTGTGACAGCGTGCGGCGCCCCAACCCCCTGATCGGCCCTGCTCTGTGTGTGACAGGGGGGAGCTTCCCAACCCCCTGATTGACCCTGCTCTGTGTGTGACAGGGTACGGAGCCCCAACCCCGCCGATGGGCCCTGCTCTGTGCCTGACAGGAGGCAGCGCACCAACCCCCTGATTGGCCGTGCTCTGTGAGTGACAGGGGGTGGTGCCGCAACCTCCCCATCGACCCTGCCTTGAGTGTGACAGGGGGCGGTGCCCCAACCCCCCATTGGCCCTACCCTGAACATGACTGAGGGTGGCATCACAACCTCCCAATCCAAACCTGCTCTGTGCATGACAGGGGGCCGCACCCCAACTCCCCAATTGGCCCTGCTCTGAGCCCGACCAGGGGCTGCACCTAGGGATTGGGCCTGCCCTCTGCCACCTGGGAGCAGGCCTAAACCAGCAGGTCATTATCTCGGGGTCCCAGACTGCAAGAGGGCACAGGCCAGGCTGAGGGACCTCCCCTACCCCCCGAGTGCACAAATTTTTGTGCACCGGGCCTCTAGTCCTATATAATAAAGTGGTAATATGCAAATTGACCCTCAAACCCTTGCATCACAAGATGGTTGCCCCCATGTGGTCACAAGATGGCCGCCGCCACATCGTCACAAGATGGCCACCCCCACATTGTCACAAGATGGCCAGCAGGGGAGGGCAGTTGGGGGCTATTGGGCTGGCAGGGGAGCAGTTTGGTGTCAATCAGGCAGACAGGGGAGTGGTAAGGGAGTGATCAGGCAGGCAGGCAGGCAGGTGAGTGGTTAGGAGACAGCAGTCCGAGATTGTGAGGGGGATGTCTGACTGCTGGTTGAGGCCCTGATCCCACACGGGGCTTAAACCGGCAGTCAGACATCCCCCGAGGGGTCCCAGATTGGAGAGGGTGCAGGCTGGGCTAAAGGACACCACCTCACCAGTGCACAAATTTTGTGCACCGGGCCTCTAGTTATAGATATGTATCAGCAAGGACATCATTTTAGTATTTTATATTTGAATGATAGTAGAATGTGTCTACAACTTTGAAGGTAGTTACAACGAAGTAATTAAGCTATTTACATTGAAATAAAATAATTTCTCTTGTATGTGAAACATATATTTTGCTTAAAAATGAAAGGTTTCCAAAAGAAACAATTAGGACTTGAAAAAATGTTGTCTTGAACATTGGTTCAAACAACTCTAGGATCTATGAATTGAAATTTAAAAAAAAATGCATGTATATTATGTGTTGATTACTTCAATTCCATAACTTAATGAGCACATGTAAATGATTCATGGAAATGAGTTAATCTTACAGTGAATGTCCCAGTTTTTGTTACTTTTATTTTCTGGACAAATAATATCTGTTAATTCTTATAATATATTAGGGAAAGACCACTTAATTGGGTCTCCTTTTCTTTAGGCCAATGATACATCCATTTTAATCCACAGACTCATTTTCTCCCTCAAGAGCTGCCACTTTTCTGTGTTATCACCCTTTTAGCAGTGCTCACATGAGTGAAGATGTGATCCGTCATTAAATCCTCTTATGCTCTTTCTTCAATGGAAAAGATAGTACACTAATTGCCCGAGTAAGTGCAAAGCAAAACATAAGGTCAACCCTCAAAACTTAGGCTATTGGCAAGTATGAGATTAAATTATTTTTTTGCTGATGTCTATTTAATTAAGTTCATAAACTTAATTGATTATTATCATCTGCAATTACAGAGAAATGTACACAATCCCTTTATAAACTCTGGTTATCTTTTTCTATTCCTTTCTTTTATTTTGGATGCTGAAGAAATGAATCAATTTGGGAGCCGCTTAACTTTCTCCTTAATGTCCTGGTATAATGTCATCTTATTGCTGACTTTTCCTCATTGACATTTTGCATCATCCACTCATTGTCTTTGACTGATAATCAATCACTCAACAATGCAGCAGTAGAAACCACTATGGTGCCTGCCCACATCCAACTGAGGATGCTGAGAACCAATAAAATAAAATTCACATGTAGTAATTTCATTACCATAGTACAAATTACTAATGCCTGCTAACCCTCAGAATTAGCTGATCATTTCTCAGCCTTATAAAGAACATTAATTTAAAAATCTTCATACGTTACATTAATTAGAACATAATACATCAATGTCTTTATCACAAGTAAAGCAAAGGACTGGAGACAATGTGTTGTGGAAAAGAGAACCATACAGAGAGAAGAGTTAGAAAAATATCACCTTTGAAGTCTACTGAAAGCAATTAGCAATACAGTGAATCCTGGAAGGAGGGAGGGAGTGAGAATAGGGAGAGAATAAAATACCTAATTTTTTGAGGGCTTTATTATGGACCAGGAACTATTTTAAGTCTCATTTAAACTAGATACAAGTATTATCCTCATTTTACAGTGGGAGAAACTGAAATGTAAACAGTTAAGCACATTCTCAAGTTCACAGTTAACGATAACACCTGGAACTGAACCCAGGAGCAGGTGTATTCCGCCATCCCACACAACCACAGAGAATAAAAATAAGTTACCCCACATATTCACTGAAAGTAAAAGTAGGGGAGAAAGCTAAAAACAAACATAGAAATAGAACCTTTAAAACCAAATTGAAGATAATTTGAAAGAATGGCATAGCAGGAAAGGTTCCTGTGGGAGGCAGTTGAACCTCTATTTTTGAGGTTTTTAAAAATAAAATAGCTTCTACTGTGATATTTCACTAGTTAAATATTACTGTACCTCTGGATGCCCCCACCCCAGTCTTCTGATGTAATATGAAAATGCTGACTTCCTTAACAAGGAGAAGAAATTGTACATACTACATCTCATTCCAGAAGCCTCAAATCTGGTTCTTGTTCTTACTTTGGACATGTTTAGCATAATTTTATTCATTTAAGTCACAGAGTATATTTTCTACTGTATTATTATTTACTAATATAAAGAACTAAGAATATTTTTATGAATTTTAACAAATAAAATGAGAATATTTGTTTATGAATGAGAAACATTTTAATGTAACTACTAAAACCATGTTAAAAGCATATTTGCACAATACTAATTTAAAGTTAGCACAAGTACTACTATATAAAAATCAAAATAATAATGGGTCATAATCATAAACTAATAACTTTTCCATACTTTTTTGTTAGATTTTTATGTTTTCACTCTTGAGAAAAATCAAACGCCCAAAGAACAAAGTTACTTTTGCTAAAGTAAGTTATAATTTTCAATTTAAGTAAGTGATCTGTTAAGTTTTGTGAAATATTTATTCAGAAATTTATTTTTCGTCTCAAAATATATTTTCACATCTTTTGTCATATTGTTGATGATTAGACATACTGTCAGTCTGCTTAAGTTTTTCATTTGCAAATATTTTAGGAAAATATTTCATCTTAATGCTTAGCAGAATATTATAATGAAATTTTAATATTAGATTAATATTGTATTTGCAGTATTTTAAATAAAGTTATCCTGTATGAACAACACAATGTGTGTTTATAGCTTTATTCCCCTTTAACATGTCCTGGCTCAGAGACTTTAAAAGTAGCTCTTAAAATGATATATTCTGCATGGTTGGCTTGGCTCAGTGGTTGAGCATCAACCTATGAAGTAGGAGGTCACAGTTCGATTCCCGGTCAGGGCATATACCCAGGTTGGGGCTCCATTCCCAGGGCAGGCCATGCAGAAGGCAGCTGATCAATAATTCTCTCTCATCATTGATGTTTCTATCTCTCTCCCCCTGTCCCTTCCTCTTTGAAGTCAATAAAAATATATTTTTTAAAAAATTATCTATCCTACAACTTTACTGATCTTCACTGGACATTCGTGTATTGAGACTAAAAGTCTGTGGATGAATATAATTATCTAAAGTGAATATGTATAAATAATGGGAAATTCACATACACTAAGACTACAATATTTATTATTGTGGGAAAGAAAAAAATATTTTTTTTTGCCTTTTTGGGGGGTATATTCTTACAATAAAATCTGTTCTATTTAGAGCTAAAATGAACAGTGCTAGAAAAAGCTAATACGGCCCTGCCACTCTACTTTATGAGGAAAATAAGTCCCAAGGAGCTAAGCAGCTCTCCCATGGTCACACCAGCAAGGTGGCAAAAACAAGCACCCTGGCCTGTAGCCCAGGTCTTTCCTGCACCACCATCACTCGTTGTTCCCTCAAAGGAGAGAGACATACAAGTCTAATGAAGAAGTGTCCCCAATGTACTCTAATATTTTGTTGTTGTTTTCTTGAAAACAAATTGGGGCCACACCTCAGTGCCGATCATACCTCCCCAACTAGAAGAGTGTGGCCTTCATGAATCACCCGCAGTTGCACCTTGTGGCCTTCACTGCTTGGAGCTTCTCTGTGGAACCGGCTGTCACCACATCGATCATGTTCTTATCAGACTCTGTCTTGGTTGCAGTCCTCAGTCACTGAACCTGTCAGACTTGTTTCTTTTCTTGTTACCAATGACTGTCATTATTTTCCAGCCTCCCAGCCCTGACCTGGCTGATATAGATCAGATGGTGTCTGGATAGAAGCTGCCCCAGTTCTGGGTCCATGATGTATGCGTAAGTACTCATGAAGCTTGCTTTTCTCAGTCGGGTTATCAACAGGGAGAGAAGTTGCACCTCCTGGGTCAGAAAGGACAGGTGATGGCTGGTGGAGAGAGCTTTAAAAATAAGAGTTTTTCTTGTGTTATTGTTTTTTTGTGTTAAAGTTTTATTCTGTTGTTTTTAAATGTAGGAGTTTTAAAAAAAAACAAACAAAAAACCAAAGGAACCAATGTAGTCCTTTCTAAATAATAGAAATAGAAATTATATGCAGTAATAAATTAACTATGTTATATTTAAACATTTAGAAGGAACTATGCTTCAAAGAGTAGTTTTTAATATAGTTCATGTAACTTAGTATGATCAAATAGCTTTGTATAAATTCTTGTCTTATGTTGCCTATAGAAGTATACTCTGGAAAAACTAAAAATAAATGTAAGAGGGGAGTCTATTAGAATTTTTATTTCTCTAACTAAACAACAGAAAGTATGGTAGCAACATATGAATGAAATGATGAAAATTAAAATATTGGTATTTAAAAATTATTGAGTTAACAAAATCTAGACTCTATGTGACATTTGTCATAATTGAACTCCAAAATAATTGATTAATTAATGAATTTAAGGCAAATAATTTGTATATGTTTATATTTAGGCAATTTCAGGCTATTGCTTTACAGATTGAATAACTGATATTTGATCAGAGTGATTTCATTTAAACTCCTGCTTAGTCTAACTTGACTTCTCACAGAGCTTCTTGATTTTTCTACCAATACCAGTTTCCTACATATTCTGCACTGACTGTGTCAAGTGTATTCATGATTTTGTGATAATTATAAGTGTTCAGTTATTTGATTTTCTCTTTAATGAAATATAGTAATTTAGGCTTGTAGGCTTTGACATTATCTGATGACTGTTCTTGCTCTCTCAAATAACAGCATGAGTCATGCACATGGGTCTCCACGGACCCTTTCATGTTAGCATGATGTAGCATATTCTCTGAAGTTCTTATTAAAGACAAGGAAGTGTATTTCTTATTTACTAAGATAAGAACAGAGTAAGAAAAAAACGTGCAGTGGAAAAAGCTTACAATTATGTTTAACAAATATTCCTACAAATATGAAAAGCTAATGATTTTAGTTTTAAAAAATTAATGAGCAGAGAACTTGAAGTTCTGTTCTTATTTTTTTCAGAATTGTGTGTATGGCTTTTCTATTAACCTGGTTTTCCTCTTCCCAATTTATTATGTCATCTCTACTCACTCATTTTTCCACTCTGAAAAATGACATGAAATTTCATTGCAGACCTGAAATTTCTATATTGAGCCTTATCAGTTTTAATTCAGAGTTTATAGTTCTGAGGATTTTAAGTATTCTTTCTAATTGCATTCTAGGATGAGTATCATTTTTAACATCCATATTGTCGAAAACTATGGATTGTGCCATTGATATAAGACAAGATGATTACTAATGGAATTCATTAGTAAAGGTATTTTGCCCAAGATATAGGGTGTCAAAGAACAGATGAGCTAGATATGCAAAGCTTCTTAGCAGAAGTTACCTCTTTTTCATTGTGGCGTAGTGGGAGGAGTAGTGGCATGAGATTTAGATGTATCTAGATTCAGTTTTGTACTTATTTGCCTGGATAAGTCATCTCTCAAGACTTCACTTTTTTAGTTATAAACTGTGGAGAAAGTTTACAGTAAAATAAACAGGGAGGAGGTTGTCACTATTAATGGGACTTGAAATCAATGTTGTGAAAAAGAACAAAACTATTTTTGTTTTATTGGCTTATTACTTGTTTTATTTTGGTACTTTTTAATTTAATTTGTGTGTTTTTTGTATTAAATAATGATGAACTACTATCCAATATTAATTTTATTATATGTTAATATATCCTAAGTAGCAAATTAATAAGTCTAAGTATTATATTGTGAAATTGTTGTTTATGTGTGTGCCCCATACTGTGATGTAGAACATTTCTTATTGTGGGTCATGGTAAAAAATATGTTTAAAAACATTGCATTAGATAGCGTTAAAGTTCTTTGGAATACTTAAGTTTTATGATTTCTAAAGAGTTAATAGCTAGTTAATAATGAGATCATTAACTTTCTTAAGGTACTAGAGAATCATTTAAATTACCCCAGGGTTTACTTTTTTTTTTTTTTTTTACTAGTCCCCATATCTGGTACTCTCCACAGTGCGGTAGAGATTAGAGATATGGTTACCAGTAGTAGAGACCTCAGAGGCAAGAAGCAAATCAGTAAGCCACATGATGGCACACTCTGATAAGTATAAAAATAAAGTAGTATAAACAAGGTGCTAGAAGAATGTCCACTCAATCTTATAAAAGCTTCTCTGAATATACAATGATTGAATTTATTCTCATAAAGCAAGTAGGAATTATTAGAACATAGCCCTTGCAAAGGTCAAGAGACGTGACATATATTTACAAATAGCTATTGGACATTATCAGATAAAAATGAAGTAAATAGTCAGACTACTAAAGGCCTTTTGTACCAGATTAAAGTCTCTGAACTACATTAGGAGAGTTGAGTGAAAATTAAACAAGAGGAAGAAATGATGAAATTTGCAATTTAGAACTGTTAGGGTGGAACAAAGCAGTTTGATGGTTCATTTGTCTACTGGGTAGAGTTGCAGAGCTAAATAAAGGGAGTGGCAGGGAGACCACCTATGTACACTTTCCTTCTGCCTTCAAGAGTTGTCATATTCTTGAATTATATAATCACTATATGCCTCCAATTAATGTTCCTTCCCACCTTTGGTGAGACACTATAGTCTTCCTTCAAGATTCTAATCAAAGTTACTGTAAAATATTTCTCCTACCCTCACATCACGCATCTTAATTATTCCTGAAGCACAGCCTTCCTATCAAACTTGCATAAGACACTGTTTATTTCTGTTGGCACTTCTCTGTGTGGTTATTTGTTTTCAATTAAATCTCCTCAGTTAAGCAGAGAGCTTTTGCATTCCCAGTGCCAAATACATTGCCTGGCCCATCATAGACTGTCAACATTCATGGGTTGACTTACAATAAAATATGCTTAGAGCCAAAGAACAGATGCTTAGAAAGAGGAAAGGTTAGGAATAAATGAAAATTTCAAACTTACCTTTTTTTTTTTACATACCTATTCAAAAAGGTGTATGTGATATTTGAGTTACAGTAATTCAGAAGGTAAATAAAAAGCTGAGCAGTGGAGAGAATTCATCTCAAGTAAACATGTGTTGTTTACTTGAGAATTTATTACAGAAGAGATAAAAACATCAGATAAATACTTATAGACTAGATTTTAAAGTTTCATTAGTTCATTAATTCAACAAATGCTTATTACCAGTAGCACACAATACACACATAACATATGTATATACCTACATACATTATACATGCACAGGGTATGTTATGTGTATATAGTACATGTGTACACATACACATATCACATACACATAAACAAATACACATACAGACACACATAAATAAAACATATTCTCTACTTTTATGGTTAAAATCTAAAGGAGGAGACATAATAAACAACTAAACAAGCAAACGGATGTGAATTATAAATATAACTATGAGGTAAGGATTTGTACTTTTCCCCGAAACATTTTTCTAATTCACTTCATTTATTTTATAATATCTGGATTTGATGATAATGCTGGTAGTGATAACTGATGTCTTTTCTTTACAAGAAATTTTTAGTTTACATGATAACATGCTACAGTCTACTTTTATTTATCTACATGATAAATTTGTGAAATATATTTTTGAAACATTAAGTACTGAAAAAGTTTTCTACTGTGCTTAATGAAGCTTTGTGAAGATCTAAATAGGACCTCTTAACACTATTCAACAAATGTAGGAAGACTGCATGGAAACCAGCATTTGACTAAGAAGATAAGTCTGTGTTGCTTTAAGCAAATATTTGTAGTAGTCTTTTTAAAAAGGATATTGTGTATTGGAGTACTGTATACTGGTGAATGGCTATTTAGGGACAAATAGCAAGAAAGTTTTCATACTCTTGAATCATATGATCAATACTAGAAGCCCAGTGCATGAAATTCGTGCACTGGGGCGGGGGGTGGGGGTGGGGGTGGAGTGTCCCTCAGCCCAGCCTGCACCCTCTCCAATCTGGGATCTCTCTCACAATCTGGGACTGCTGGCTCCCAACCACTTGCTTGCCTGCCAGCCTGGTCACCCTCTAACCATTCCCCTGCCATCCTGATAGATGCCAGCCTTGATTGCCCCCAACTGCCCTCCCCTGTCAGCCATCTTGTGGTGGCCATCTTTGACCACATGGGGTGGCCACCTTATGCAAGGGTGTGATGGTCAATTTTCATATTACCTCTTTATTATATAGGATATGGCTTCCTTATTTATTATGAAGCATTTGAGCCCTTAGCATTTTCAAGAACATTTATATTCAAACTACAGAAATTTATTACAGAAGAGATAAAAGCATCAGCTAAGTGCTTATAGACTAGACAAATTCAAAGGCAAATCAGAAATGTTTGCATTGGATTCTGTACATTATATTTTCTTCTAATAATGTGTATGAGTAAATTTTAACTCTTACTTGATTCTTTTTAGTTGCCAGTATTTATAATATGTTGAATTGTTTTTAAATAATTTTGCAAAGTTGTTGTTTTTATAATTGCTTCCTTACTTCTGCTCAAAATTTGAAAGCAGGCTGCTTTGAGGCATGGGACAATTTATATAACATTATCATTGGGGGAAGAGAGCAATCCATACACTGGGTATTTTATATAAAACAAAAATGAATTAATTTAAAACATAACTATAGAAAATATACAGTAGCATGTTATACTAGTGGAGACCATATGAAATTGATGCTTATTGGGTTAAAAATAACTGGATATCAGAAATTTTATATGGTTCAAACTTGTGAAGTCTCCTTCAGATCTTGTTTTATTTACTCTAGAATATAATATATGGAATGACTAATGCAACTTTAAAATTACATAATTTAAAAAACTATCAAGGTAACATTTGAAAAATTTTTTGTACTATCTAAAATATACTGGCTTAAATACCAGAATGTCAACCAATGTTCAACACACATCCCAACAGGTGAAATATAATAAAGCAAGTTGGCAAGAATTAACTCCTAAAAATAGAATTAAAAAGTCCAGTACAAAACAGAGTATAGGGTGTGTGTAGACGCTAGTGAAAGAATAAATGGGGGGAAAAATCCAGTTAATTGTTTGATCTACAAGGTATCAAACAACTGCCTTAAGTATTTTAAACAGACAAATAAACTTGAACAGGCACAAGACCTAAAATGAATGAGGCCTTTTGTGTGATATTGTAGTGTCAAATTTTAAGAGAAGTGATACAAAGTAAGAATCTTCAGTTTCATCTTGATAAGATTTTATAAAAATATATTAAAAATCAGGTCAGTACTGTTACTCCCGTCGCTCACATTGAAATCATGATTTTGGTCATGCGTGTAGACCTGAACAAGTTGTAGAGACCTGTTAGAGACTGTATTTGACAATTAGCATGAACACTGCCTCGAAACTGCATCAATGGTATCATCTCAGCTCTCTGCTCTACTAAGTCTGTGAGGCATTTCCTGTCCCATTAATTCCCTACTACTTACCCTCCCCTCCCACTTATCATTCATCCTTTCATAATCATCTTTCCCCTTGATGGTTACTAGTGTCTGATTATGGCTTCATTTCCAATCTCAAACTTTGGTTGCTTTAGGTGGTACTGGCCACTACTTTGTTATTGATAAGGTAGAGGAAAGATCAATTCATTTTTTTCATTGCTTATACTAGTATATCATGTCACCTTTAAGAATGTATTAACTCATAGATATTATGATTGGGTACTTGGGATATTATCAGATAAGATTGTTGAGACAAGTACCTTTACTTTTTTACATTTTTTTTTTAAACTTTCCTGTGAAGCCATCTGGTCCATGGCTTTTGTTTGCTGGAAGCTTTTTTTAAAAAATATATTTTATTGATTTTTTTACAGAGAGGAAGGGAGAGGGATAGAGAGCATCAGAAACATCGATGAGAGAGAAACATTGATCAGCTGCCTCCTGCACACTCCCCACTGGGTATGTGCCCGCAACCGAGGTACTTGCCCTTTACCGGAATCGAACCTGGGACCCTTGAGTCCGAAGGCCAACGCTTTATCCACTGAGCCAAACCAGTTAGGGCTACTTTTTTACATTTTTAAAAAATATATATGTTTTTATTTATTTCAGAGAGGAATGGAGAGAGATAGAAACATCAATAATGAGAGAGAATCATTGATCAGCTGCCTCCTGGGGACTGAGCTCGCATGTGCCCTTGACCATAATCGAACCTGTGACCCTTCAGTCCACAGGAAGACACTCTATCCATTGAGCCACACCAGCTAGGGCCACCTTTTCACATTTTGTATGATATTTTTATTCACTAGTCAATGATAAGACAACTCAGCCTCTGAGGGGAAAAATTCCAAGAATGAGGAACTCTTAAACTTCTTTGTATGCAGCACTCTAACCTACTCATTACTTCTTTCACACAGGGCCCATCAGAAATGTGACAAAGATTCTGGGACATGTTAATTTTGCTTATTTAATATGCAGATTATATCAGTTGTAAATGAGAATATTGTTAATCTCTTTCATCTAGGGCATTTATATCTTAATCATAGCTCCTCCCTTTTAACTGGATTGCAAAATACCACTCAAATATAAAACTTTAATACCAATCAATCATACAGGAAACTAAGAGCAAAATATTGGCTGCTTATTGAAAGCAACGTTGTTTTAAAATACATATTTATGCATTTCACTAATTAGTTTGCCAGAAATTGTATAGTAATAGCACATTCCTTTTGGCATCTGTCATACACAGAGTGGGGCAAAAGTAGGTTTACAGTTTTAAGTATGTGAAACAGTTTATTCTTGTATTATTATTTATTAATTTGTATTATTTTCCAAACAAACAATTGTAAACCTACTTTTGCCCCACCTTGTATATATAAAATAGAGCTGTTATTTATGGCAAATTCAAATTTATTGTAATTAATAGCACTTTGTACCACTATTTGGACTTTAAATCATAGACAAAATATTAAAGATTTTTTTGTGACTGTCATACTAATAATGTTCAACAAAAATACAAAATATTTGTCAGGAGAATATGTGCTTAACAGTTTATAAATTCTTTTTTCAGGCACTAAGTCTATTTCAAATCTGCTTTTGCCCCCTAAGATATTCTCTCAGACTCAGTCTGGAGTAGCAAAATGGGTTTCTCACGAAACATTTATGCTGTGCTGGATGAGATGGTTAAAATTATTTTAGTTGTCAGAAATGGACTTGAGTTAAAAAGAGAATTTAGTTAGAAGCCATTGGGCAAGCTCATAACACTAAAAACAAACAAACAAAACAGAAAGAAAGAATTGACATAGGAGGCATGGATCCAGTCTGGATCCAGTCAGGTAGGTGTATTAAACAGAAAAGGAATAATTTAGCATTTTTCTTTTTAATTTACTTTATGCCAATATTTGAAAAGAGAATTCCTGGCTCGTTTTTTTTTTTTTTTTTTTTTTTTTGAGGAAAAAAGTAAATGTCCTGCCTGTTACCTAGTCTGAAGTACTAATACCTAGTGGAAAATCTCATTTTTTGATTTACTGTTAGATGGGATATGCTACTATTTGTCTACAAAATAATAACCTCAGATCAGAGATTCTTGATTTGATTCTGGAAAGTTATGTGTTTTTTTTTTAATTATTTTGCAAACATTGGTTTATGTCCTCCTTGTCTTGGGAAATGCTGGCAAGTTGTGAATCTTGAGTACATTGTGATTCACTTTTATAGTTGAAATTTTCCATGTCAACAAGATTTTCTAACTGCTATGCAAGGACACTTTGGAAATATAAAAATAAGCACAAGACAAACCTCTGCTCTTTGGAGAAGTGAACTTTTATCTTTAGGGGCATTCTGGCTTTCGGGCTAGTCAGCTAAACCTGAGGCTACAGTCACAGAGAATGAAACCGAGAGTCCAACTTTTCCCAGATGCCTTTACTGCTGGAGCCATATTAAATTTCTAAAGTGAGTTCCCCTACATGTGCGCACATTTCATTTTGGTGATATCTTTCTCTTTTTTTATTATTGCAAAACCTGTGCAAAATTTCAAGTTTCCTTGATTCACTACCATGTTAGGTGATGAATATGAAAAGACGTTTGACTGTTCCGTCTGTGAACATGATCTGAATACTATGTACAGTAATTCTTTTCCCTTGAGAGAGTAACTTCTTCCCATTTGATACTCAAGAAAAATAAAGATTCCTAATTACAAACTTCTAGTCTTCATTTGGGAAAGTGATAGGTTACCTCTACTCTCTAAAACAGACGTTTCAAAGGAATAGGCATTGAAAAGTTCTCATGCCATAGTACAAGGTTTAAGTCATGTATATTTTCCTGAGTTTTCTCTCTCTTTGTCATAATTAAGTCTGTGGAAATGGAATGGCCTAAGCCTTGTTGAACTGTTCAGCTAGAGATAGTCTTACTATTGCCCAGATTCAAAGGTCCCTTTGGCCTCCAAAATTACATTTAAAATGAATGTTGTATTTGTTGTCTGTTGCTACTTGTCTCCCTTGGCATGTGTGCGTCACTACGTGTGTGGTTGTTTTTAGGAAAGTTCTTAACCTCAGTTAACCCATGTAATTTAGAAGATATGATTAATCACCAGCATTCCCAGAAATGAAGGCTTTTTGGCAAGAGTAGAGAGAACTATGCCCAAAATGAATATCTAAAGTGTACCTGTCCTTCAAGTTGACTACAAATATGTTAAGACATGTGTAAGACATAAAAAGAATTCCCTTCAGGCCTACTTCCTGGAGAACACCCGATTAGCACATAAATATTTATGCTATACATAGAGCTCATTTACCTTAAGCGTGGTTATTTACTTTTCTTTAGTAACAAGGATAATCAAGTATTTAAATTCTCATCTTGATAGATTCACTTCACCCATTTCAAATGAATTGCACAGGGTTTCCTTGTAACATTTTTTTTTAATTTTTTTAAATATTTTTTTAAATATATTTTTTATTGATTAAGATATTACATATGTGTCCTTATCTCCACGTTACCCCCTACCCCCCCTCCCTGCTCGTGCCCTCACCCCCTCTCCCCCGTTGTCCGTGTCCATTGGTTAGGCCTATATGCTTGCATATAAGTCCTTTGGTTGATCTTTCCCCCTTACCCCCACCCTCCCCTACCTTCCCTCCAAGGCCCGACAGTCCAATCAATGCCTCTCCATCTCTGGATCAGTCCTTGTTCATCAGTTTATGTTGTTCATTATATTCCACAAATGAGTGAGATCATGTGATATTTATCCGCTCTCCAGTTCCATCCATGCTGTGGCAAATGGTAAGAGTTCCTTTTTCTTCTTCCTCTTCTTAAAGAATACCTTTCAGCATTTCATATAATGCTGGTTTGGTGGTAGTGAACTCCTTTAGCTTTTTCTTATCTGTGAAGCTCTTTATCTGACTTTCTATTCTGAATGATAGCTTTGCTGGATAAAGTAATCTTGGTTGTAGGTTCTTGCTATTCATCACTTTGAATATTTCTTGCCACTCTCTTCCGGCCTGCATGGTTTCTGTTGAGAAATCAGCTGACAGTCGTATGGGTACTCCCTTGTAGGTAACTGACTTTCTTTCTCTTGCTGCTTTTAAGATTCTCTCTTTGTCTTTTGCTCTTGGCATTTTAATTATGATGTGTCTTGGGGTGGTTCTCTTTGGGTTCCTTTTGTTTGGGGTTCTCTGCACTTCCTGGACTTGCAAGTCTATTTCTTTCACCAGGTAGGGGAAGTTTTCTGTCATTATTTCTTCAAATAGGTTTTCAATATCTTGCCCTCTCTCTTCTTCTGGTATCCCTATAATTCTGATATTGGTATGCTTGAAGTTGTCCCAGAGGCTCCTTACACTATCTTCATATTTTTGGAATCTTTTTTCTTTTTTCTTTTTCGGTTGGGTATTTTTTGTTTCTTTGTATTTCAAATCTTTGACTTGATTCTTGGGATCCTCTTGTCTGCTGTTGGATCTCTGTATATTATTCTTTATTTCAGTCAGTGTATGCTTAATTTCTAGTTGGTCCTTTTTCATATCGTCGAGGGTCTCACTAGATTTCTTGAGGGTCTCACTAAATTTATCGGCGGTTTCCATAAAATTCTTGAAAAACCTTATAAACGTGGTTTTGAACTCCATATCCAGTTGTTTGGTTTCCTCCATTTCTGTCATTTGTGACCTGTTTCTTTGTCTCCGCATTTTTTTATGCTTCCCTGTGTTGGTAGAGTGGTTTTGTGTGCTAGGTGTCCTGTAGGGCCCAGTGGCTCAGCCTCCCCAGTTACCTGAGGTGGACACTCTTGGTGCACCCCCTTCTGGGCTTTGTGCACAGTCTTGTTGTAGTTATGCCTTGATTGTTGTAGGATCACTGGGAGGAATTGAACTCCAGGCCAATTGGCAGTGAGAATCGGCTGTGTCTGCAGTGGGAGAACTTCTGTGCTGAAGACACCCTTCTGGGGCAATACTTGCTTCAGTGGGGCTTTGGTGCTCACTGAGTCTGCCCCCTGGGTGTGTCCCTTATGGATCTGAGGAGTTGTAATCCGGATGGTCCCCCTCTGACCACTGGGTACACTGGCTCTTGGAGGTTACCCAGCGGAGCTATGAAGAGAACTGCAGATTCCCCTTCCTTTTTTGGAGTTTGGAGGTTCCCTGATGAGGCCCAGCTGTGAAGCAATGCAAGCTGCTGTGGGGCCTTGGGCCTTCTCTTGGAAGTTCTGGGTCTGTGGCCCAGCTGCAGTTTGTTAGGTAATTTTCAGGTTGCAAAGGGCCAGGGCATTCATATGCAAAAGCCTCTGCAGCAGCCTGGGTGGGGCGGGGTCTCAGGGAATCAAAGGGCGGAGGAAGGAACTATGGCGGATTCTCTGCCCTGCCCTAAGGGGCCACGCATGTCTCAGTGTCCTGATAATTTAATTGCTGCAAGCACCTTTGGGGGAAAGCCGCCCTCAAGTTCCGAGTTCTGCCCGCTGCCAGACAGTCCAGTTTCTCCCTGTATGAGTCCTGGGTCCCCAGAGACTTTCCAGAACCGGAGTTCAGAGCAGTCAGGAGCTTGTGACTCCCTCCTGATTCAAAAAGACATCCGCGTCCTCAGGTACCAGCCCCTTTCCGTGCACTCTCGAGCCTCCGTACCTTTGCACTTTACTTCCGCAGCTCCTGACCCTCAATGTGCTTTTCTCTTTCTTTCTAGTTGTAGAATTTCCACTCCGCCAGCCTTCCTGTAAGTTCTGGATGATGTCTGTTTTGTCTTTTTATTGTGTTTTGAAGTTGTTGTGGGAGGCAGCAATTTCAGTGTTTCCTTATGCTGCCATCTTAGTTTCTCTCTCCTTGTAACATTTTAATGACATTGAGAATAAGCACAGAAATATCCCCCATGAGGAAGTCCTGTGAGAGTAAACAAAAAGATTTGAATAATATTGGTCACAATTATTAAAAGATGTTTATAGAGTCCTCACAACATAACTTTTCTTTTTTACTAGAAACTCTTGGCCAACTCATCCTCCTTTTCTTTGTGTTGCTGAGTCAAAATAATGAATAACTTTATTAAACATAAATTCTTGACTTTCTGCTTCAAATTTTGAGAGGCATCACTGTTGACTGATTTTAAAACAAAGCCATAGCCTTACATCCTGAGTGGGGAAAAAAGCAGACTTAAAGCCATAGCTTTATATTCTGATTGAAAAAAGTTTTTCTTAGGGAGATGGGTTGTCATCATTTCTATTCACCTGCTATGTAATTCCTCTTAATATTATTCAATTCTTGGAAGATGTATAAGAAATGCTTTCTTAATATGTCCCTGACTGTATGGGGATTTTGCTAACTGGTGAAAGGATCTGGTAATGTTCACCTAATTCTAATTTATATGCCAACAGGTACGCAGGTTTGTTCATCAGTGAATATACAGTGCCTATGATGGTGCTGGGCACACAGTACATGCTCAATAAAACTTGCTGAATGAATTAAATGTGACAGAAGGGTTAGATTCATGTTGTATGAACCTAAAGAAATATAAGTAGTACTAGAGGCCCGGTGCACAAAAATTTGTGCACTCGGGGCGGAGGGGGGGGTTCCTCAGCCCGGCCTGTGCCCTCTCGCAGTCTGGGACCCCTCGGGAGATAACGACCTGCTGGCTTAGGCCCACTCCTGGTGGCAGAGGGCAGGCCCAATCCCTAGGAGCAGCCCCTGGTCGGGCTCAGAGCAGGGCCAATTGGGGAGTTGGGGCACCGCCCCCTGTCATGCACAGAGCAGGGCGGATTGGGAGGTTGCGATGCCACCCTCAGTCATGCTCAGGGTAGGGCCAATTGGGGGGTTGGGGTACCGCCCTCTGTCACACTCAAGGCAGGGTCGATGGGGAGGTTGTGGCGCTACCCCCTGTCATGCACAGAGCAGGGCTGATCAGGGGGTTGGGGAGCTCCCCCCTGTCACGCACAGAGCAGGGCCCATCAGGGGGTTGAGGAGCTCCCTCCTGTCACTCACAGAGTAGGGGCGATAGGGGAGTTGGGGCACCGCCCCCTTTCACCCACAGAGCAGGGCCGATCAGGGGGTTGGGGCGCCACCACTGTCACACTCAAGGCAGGGCCGATGGGGAGGTTATGGCTCTATCCCATCACACACAGAGCAGGGCCCGTGGGGGTGGGGGGGTTGGGGCTCCGCACCCTGTCACACACAGAGCAGGGCCGATCAGGGGGTTGGGGAGCTCCCCCATATCAGGCACAGAACAGGGCTGATCAGGAGGTTGGGGCGCCTTCCCCTGTCACGAACAGGGCAGGGCCGATAAGGATGTTGTGGCCCCACCCCCTGTCACACAGAGCCTCAGGGCAATCAGGAGGTTTGGGTGCTGCCCCCTGTCATGCTGTTCCTGGTGCCGGGAGGCCTCGCAGCTCCGCTGATCCCAGTGCTGGGAGGCATATTACCCTTTTACTATATAGGATAGAGGCCTGGTGCACGTGTGGGGGACAGCAGGTTTGCCCTGAAGTGTGTCCTGGATAAGGGTGGGGGTCCCCACTGGGATGTCTGGCCAGCCTGGGTGACGGGCTGAGGGCTGATTGCTGCTGGTCACACACCCTTCAGGGTGAGGGTCCCCACTGGGGTGCCTGGCCAGCCTGGGTGAGGGGATGATGGCTTTTTGCAGCTGGTCACACACCCTTCAGGGTGGGGGTCCCCACTTGGTTGCCTGGCCAGTCTGGGTGAGGGGCTGAGGACTGTTTTCAGGCTGGCAGGTGACGGAAGCTCCCAACCGCTCCTTTTTTTCTTTTTCTTTTTTTTTATTCTGGGCCAGCTTTAGCTCTGAGGCTCCAGCTCTTAGGCCTCCGCTCCTGAAAGCAGGTATCTGGTTTGTTTCGATTCTATAATCGAAACTCTGCATCAACTCCAGCTCTGAGATCCCGGGCTCGCTGAAAGCAGGTTTCTGGGGTTTTGTTTAGCTTCTATATTTGTTACAATGTTTCTTAAACAGCAGGCTCAGAGGCCGACAAGGCAGGCGGGGAACGTTGGAGTCCTCTGTCACTGAAGCAAGCAAGCCTCATGTTAGTTTCAAGCTGCCTGGCTGCCGGACGCCATCTTGGCTGGCAGTTAATTTGCATATCTTGCTGATTAGCCAATGGAAAGGGTAGCGGTCGTACGCCAATTACCATGTTTCTCTTTTATTAGATAAGATAATGGATGTAAACTTTAGGCATGCATTCCTAAAAACTATTGAGAGGTTATTACAAGATGAGAGAAGTTTCCTCAGGAATTTAGGAAGGGTTTTAAGAATAGGATGGCCAACATTATAGGAGTGACATAATGAATAGGATTTTACCATTGGTGATTGAAGGGCATTAATTATGTTATGTTTAACTAGGAACTCTGAGATTCTATATGGGTTTCTGGGAAAAATCAAGAAAGGAATCTTCAAATTTCTATCTTCATGCTTACAAATACATTTGTATCTGCAACCAATCTCAGAGAGAAAAGCTTCCTTTGTCAAAGACTATCTTCTCTAGAATTCAGTTTTTCTTACCTATCTGAGGATCTGGGAGAGAGAGGGAATAAATGGCTTATGCCTATATCCACCATTTGCCTGCTAGTTCCTTACACACAGGTTGAAGTCTGCCAGGAGTTTCCTACGTAGATAAGACTTTATGGAGGTGATAGTTGAAAGATGAAAATGTGCTCTTTGGGTACATGTCAGGTAAAGTCTGGAGGATGGAATGTGAGGGAGAGCAATGGAGGCTGTATGGCAGGCCAGGCTGCTGAGGGCTACACCAAGAATGATCTTGGGGGTGGGGGGGGGAAGAAGTATCTTGGGATTATGGTAAAATTCAGCGTTAATTATTGCAAATGTGTCTCAGAGGAGTGATTACAGGCTGGCAGATTTCCACACACCCTCTCACCCCAGATCAGCTCTGATTAAATTGGTGCCATACGGTAAAGTTCCATATAAGCATTAATTTGAGAAAAGGGTCTCAACCACCTCAAAATGTTTCTTTCCCTTGATCTGACTAAACACCTTAGAATCCTCCTTCTTCTCCTTTTCACATCACATTCTGCAATCAATTCATCAGCAACATCTGTTAGTTCTGCTTTCAAAATATATTCTGAATTCAATTATATATTCTAATGTGGACTGTTACCTCCTAGTCCAAGCTACCATATTATCTCACCTGTACTATTATCGTAATGGTCCCCTAATCAGTTTCCCTGCCTCTACTACCCTTCATGTTATCCTCACCCCTCACCACAATGTATTCTCCACAGAGTGAGCTTTTTAATAGGACCATATCATTCCACTAATCAGAACTCTATAATGGTTTCCCTTTTCACAGAGAATAACATAAAAGCCCTGGCCAGTGTGATTCAGTGGTTTGAGTGTCAGCCCATGCACCAAAGGGTCATGGGTTTGATTCCTTGTCAAAGGCATGTACCTGGGTTGCAGGTTTGATTCTGTCCACGGTCGGGACACATTTGTGAGGCAACCGATCGATGTGTCTCTCTCACATCAGTGTTTCTCTCTCTCTCTCTCTCTCCCCTCCCTCTATCCCTTCCTCCCACTCTCACTAATAATCAATGGAAGAAATATCTTCCAGTGAGGATTAACAAAACAAACAAACCAAAAATAACATAAAAAGGTCCTTATTGTGACATGCTAGGTATGATCTGGTTCATGACTCTGACCTCATCTTCTTCCCATTTCTGCTTGCTCACTGCACACTGGCCACACAGCCCTTTTCACTCTTTTTGCAAACACCGAGTCTGCTCCCACTTCAGGACACTGGTCTCTACTGTTCCCTTTGCTTGTAGTACTTTGCCCTCTGATATTTGCATGATTCCAGTCCTCACAGTGTTCACTTCACTGCTTAGATGTCACCTTTGCAGAGAGGCCTCCCCTGATTACGTTAACCTGACTACACCCCCACTTGTTCTCTGCCCCCTTACTCGATACTTTACATTTATGTATAGATTTAGTG
This sequence comes from Myotis nattereri, assembly GCF_964212035.1. Taxonomy (NCBI): domain Eukaryota; kingdom Metazoa; phylum Chordata; class Mammalia; order Chiroptera; family Vespertilionidae; genus Myotis; species Myotis nattereri. The sequence continues at coordinate 188,305,346 of NC_138075.1, forward strand.
TTCAGTGTTTTCCCAATCAGAAGATGTAATGTCAGAAAATATATAACCAGTCCTGCTATATTTCTACCACCTAAAATAATGCTTGAAACAAGTAGATGTTCAATGAACATATATTAAATGAATAAAATTAAAGGTGTCATGCTTGGAAGTTATGGTAACCACATGACTTGAGGCAGAAGATTTTGAAGAGCCTGGTACATTGTGTGTGTTTTACTATTTTACATTTTACTAGTAGCCCTGTGCACAAATCCGTGCACCAGTAGCTAGCCAGTAGCTCCCTGCCACCCTCCTGTAGCTCTCCACCGTGCCCCCCCCCCCCCCCCATAGCTTGCTGCTCTGCCCCTTCCTGTAGCTCTCGGTTGCCCGCTTGTAGCTCTCTGCTGCCCGCTTGTAGCTCGCTGCCCCACCCTCCTGCTGACTCGTGATCCGGTTGTTACATGGTTGGTTGTTACGCTTCACGGCATAATGACCATTTGCATATTACCTCTTTATTATATAGGATAATTTATTTATTAAAAATGTTTTTCAATTAGAGTTTATATTCAATATTATTTTGTATTAGTTTCAGGTGTACAGCGTAGTGGTTAGAAAATACTTTACAAAGTGTTCCCCCTGATATTTCCAGTACCCAACTGGCACCATACATAGTTACAATGTTATTGACCATATTCCCTATGCTGTACTTTACAACCACATAGCTATTTTGTAACTATGAATCTGTGCTTTTGAATCCCTTCACCTTTTTCACCTAGTCCCCCAACCTCCTTCCCTCTGGCAACCATCAGTGTGTTCTTTGTATCTATGAATCTGTTTCTATTTTGTCCTTTAGATTCCACATCTAAGTGAAATCATATGGTATTTGTCTTTCTCTGACTGACTTACTTCACTTAGCATAATACCCACTAGGTCCATCCATGCTGTTGCAAATAGTAAGATTTCGTTCTTTCTTATGACTCAGTGATATTCTATTGTTTATATGTAGCACAGCTTTTCTATCCACTCATCTATTGATGGGCACTTGGGTTGCTCTCATAAGTTGTCTATATTATAAATGACTGGAGGCCTGGTGAACGAAATTAGTGCAAGGCGGGAGGGGGAGGTCCCTCAGCCCGGCCTGCACCCTCTCACAATATGGGACCCTTCGGGGGATGTCCAACTGCCGGGGACATCCCTCTCAGAATCCAGGACTGCTGGCTCCTAACCGCTCACCTGCCTGTCTGCCTGATCACCCCTAACCACTTGCCTGCCTGCCTGATCACCCCTAACCCCACTGCCTGCCTGCCTGATCACCCCTAACCACTCTGCCTGCCTGCCTGATCGCCCCTAACCGCCTCTGCCTTGGCCCCCATCTCTGTCTTTGTCTGGAAGGATGTCTGGAAGGTCGTTTGGCTGTCTGGTCTAATTAGCATATTATGCTTTTATTATTATAGATGCTACAATGAACATAGGGGTGCATATATTCTTTTGAATTAGTATTTCCAGCTTCTTTGGATATCCACCCAGAAGTGGAATTTCTGGGTTGTAATGAAGTTCCATTTTTAATTTTGGGGGGAAACTCCACACTGTTTTCCCTAGTGGTTGTACCAGTCTGAGGGCATAATACCCTCTAGGTCCATCAACTCCCACCAACAGTGCATGAGAGTTACCTTTTCTCCACATCCTGGATAACACTTGATGTTTGTTGATTTAGTGAGGATAGCCATTATGACAGATGTGAAGTGATATCTAATTGTGGTTTTAATTTACATTTCTCTAGTGATTAGTGATGTTGAGCATCTTATCATAATCATATGTTTATTGGCCATCTGTATGTCCTCTTTGGAGAAGTGTCTATTCAAGTCTTTTGCCCATTTTTTAATTGGATTGTGTTTTTGTTTTTTGGTGTTGAGTTGTATGAGTTCTTTATAAATTTTGGATATTAACTCTTTATCAGATGTATCACTGGTGAATATGTTCACCCTTTCAGTGGACTGTCTTTTTATTTTGTTGGTGGTTTCCTTAGCTGCGCAAAACCTTTTTAGTTTGAGGTAGTCCCGTTTATTTCTTATTGTTTCCCTTGACCTAGGAGATATATAAGAAAAAAATATTGCTAAGAGAAATGTCTGAGATTTTACTATGTTTACCTCTAGGAGTTTTATAGTTTCAAGCTTTACATTAAAGTCTTTAATTTATTCTGTGTTTATTCTTGTGTATGGTGTGAGAAAGTGGTTGAATTTTATTATTTTTGCATGATCTGTCCAATTTTTCTAGCACACTTACTGAATAGACTGTCTCTACCCTAGTGTATGTTCTTGACTCTTTTGTAAAATATTAATTGACCTTATAGGTGTGAGTTTATTTCTAGGCTCTCCTTTCTGTTCCATCGATCTACATGTCTGTTCTTATGTCAATAACATGATGTTTTGATTACTATGGCCTTGTAGTATAGTTTGATATCAGGTAGCATGATTCCTCCAACTTTGTTCTTTCTCAAGATTGCTGTGACTAATTGGGGTCTTTTGTGGTGCCATATAAATTTTTGGATTATTTGTTCAAGTTCTGTGAAATACACCATTGGCATTTTAATAGTAATCACATTGAGTCTAGATTGCTTTGGCAGTATGGATATTTTAATGATGCAAATTCCTCCTATTCATGAACTTGATACGTGCTGCCACTTATTGTATCTTCTTCAATTTCTTTTCTTCGGCCTCTTATAATAATCTAAGTATAGTCTTTTACAACCTTGGTTAAATTTATTCCTAGTTTTGTTTGTTTGTTTGCTTTTTATACCATTGTATGAGTCTGGTGCATTTTTAAGAAAATGGGGAAACTGTAGAAATATTACTCCTATTCGTAAGAATTAAATTAAATTACTAAATATTGCTGGTTGTGTAGCTGTTTTCAGAGGTGAAGCTTACCTTGCTGATATTATAGCGTGGGAGGAGGTTGCTTCTGGATGCCTACAAGATGGCAATCATGATTTTAAAGGTCAGCTATAAAGAGAGATAGACCTTGTGCTGGATATAGAACTCATAGGTCTAAAAATATTTTTTAAAGGAATTTTTGGAAAACATGAAAATTTTATCACCTATATCCTGACATGTCCTATATGCCTTTTACTATTATATTCCACTATTTAAATAGGATTTAATAGGAATAATACCCCCCCATTATATAAAGAGCTATTACACATTCCATTAAAGGAGCAGAATGTTATGCAATTTCTGCCCACACTCTACAACATTGCTCTTCTCCCTTGCCTGCCAAGCCAGTCGTGTCTAGCTGGCCGGGAAGCTAATTTTGATGACTAACTCATATTTTAAATTCCCCTAGTTTCTCACCACTTTGAAAGTTATTTATTCTTTTGTGGTCACATGTGGTCATTTTTAGATTATGCCCTAAGATATCTTTTGGACAAAAACAAGGATATTTCTTGCCAGAGTTGTTTGATTTGTGTTCCTAGTTTTTAAAATTCTTATCAAGTCCTAAGCAAATTCACCCTATCATGAAAATACCAGTGTCATTACTACTTAGATAGCAGTATCATTTTAAATATTGCAACAACACACTCAGTTCCTCTCTATTACTACTCATCATTTGCCAATGTTTCTGATTCATGTGTTCAAGAATTGCCAAAGTCTTCCCACAGAAATAGGTCTCTCAGAAAGAATTGTACTGCTATCAGCTGAACTAAATTAGACTATGTAAACTACTAACATGGTTTCCAAAATTCTCTTAAACTCTTATTCTCATTTTCATCTAAAATATGTGAATTGTTTTCTTTTGTCAATTTTATAATTTTTTTCTATTGAGTGCTACTGAAAAATGCTATTAACCAATATGTTTTATTTGACCTCCAAATAAACTCATGATCATATTCCTGTTATGATAATGAGAAGTTGTTGTGCTTGTGAGCAACGAGCCATAGGTACAGGATGTACTTCGCCAGTATCTCATGCTTGGGAACTCCCTTTATCCTTTGGGGGCTAGCTCAGCTGTCACATTGTCTGAAGTCTTTCCTGTAACCATTTCTGTCCCTTCTGCAAACAACTGTATTCCTCAGTCCTCCATGTTTTCTTATGGCAGTACTTGGTAAATCTATTATTTTCCCTATGACAGTATATTGATTTTATTATTTTATGCCTTTTTATTCAACCATAAGCCCCTTGAATATAAGCTCTATGTTGTTTTTTGTTTCTTTTTTTAATTTTTATAACACTAGTGTTTAGAATGCATTTGACACATACTAAAAGGTCCTTAAATAGAATTGGACATGTAATAATCCTGCTGACTAGATCACACATCATGTGGCTCTGGGTGTGTTCCAAGTTCAGTGCTACCTGAGCTTTGTCTAGAGGTGACACATTTACTTGAATAAACCAATTGTCATACTGTTAATATGTAGTTTTGGGACCTTTTACCATGAACTCAGCAGTCACATAGTAAGATTGTGACAGAGAAAAATTACTGGAAAAATTTCTAATCTTTTGGAGTTTAGAAAAAGTAGATGATACCCAAATTTACAGGGTTTAGATCAAGCTTTGCCTCTGCAACTGCAAATAAAATACGATAGTTTTAATAATATTTATTATTATATAGTTCTATTATATATACACTAGAGGCCTGATGCACGAAATTCATGCAAGAATAGGCCTTCTGTCCCCTGGCTGCTGGCACCAGCTTCCCTCTGGCATCCAGGACCAGGCTTTCCTCACAGCCCCAGCTTTGTCTGGAAGGTCGTCCAGAAGGATGTCTGGTCTAATTAGCATATTATGCTTTTATTATTATAGATATACATATATATATGCATATATAACATATATGAACAGCTTTGTTCATTTGTGTTCATTCTCACATGAAGATTAACAACATAAAAGATATACCTAAATTGAGGCCTGAGGGACTGGGACATGTTTAAATGATATTATATTATATTTTGTATATGTTTATGTACTATATAAATATATTTTACTTTTACTCGTTAAAAGGGTACAAACAGATTAACTTTGAAAATTCTGGAATAAGACTCATTTACACGTGACAAAGCTATCTTCATTATCATGACTTATTTGTAATTATTATTCTTTAATCTGGTCAAAAATACTATGATTTTTTCCATGTATTTTTATATTTTATTGGATTCTTGAATAGGTTTGTCTCATGGTTCTTACATTAAGATTAATAATCTAAAACATATATATAGGCTGAGGTCTGAGAGACTGGGAAATGTCTTAATCATATAACAATCTCTCCATTGTGCCTAACATAAAAGACACTCCTACCATTTAATGCACAAATATATGATGAAGGTAGCCTACTTCTGCACACTTCTACTTAAACTATACTAGTTAGGACCCCAATTAATTTGTCATAAAAACCTCCATTCAAAGAAAAAGTTTACAAGACAAAGTAGAAAACAACTCTATTCCAATTGGCAATTGCTCAAATAAACTTAAAAGTTCAAGACTGAACTATTAGCTGCAGCTTCTCTCTAATAATAAGCAACTGTCATGTGTTCAATGATTAGCCATCTCTGATATGTTAATATACTAATATACTAATCATAGCTCATTACAGCTGGTGATATAGTTATTGGGAGGGGCCAGGCTTTCTCGCCTGTTTATTTAGGTATCATTACAGTGCTTATCATCAAAGATGCTGCCTCTAAAAGATGAAATAACTCTCAGGCTTAATTGATAATCTACACAGGTGGCACTTTGGAGGGGCAATATTACAGGTTATGTTTGCTCTATTGAGCAGAATATTGGAGGCTGTGTAGAGAGAAAGATATAAGACTGAGATTTATTTTTATATAGTACATCTTTTTGGTCTTTGATAATGTAGTTAGTCTGCTATATTGAGCTGAGTTAAGCTGTAAGAACGAAATAACAGCTTAGACCCAAGAAGAATGCAAGCAGGGATACCTCTAGGAATATAAAAAGGATTTTTTTCTGCTAAAGAAACTGAAATGCTTCTCCTATTAAGTCATGAAATATTCTCTGGTTTACAGCTGCTTCTCCATACTTTTTTAAATGGCCAGTTCATCCAACAGGTCAAGTTATTTTTCAATGCAAATACTTGACACACTTTCCTGATTTGTCATCATTCTATGCATGGCAGATTTCTTCTTATCCTTCATGTCTCAGCAAAAATGTTACTTTCACAGAGAGGACTTTCTCACTCACTCTGTCTAAGTAGTCTCCTCTCCCAACCCAATCCATACCTTCTTATTTTTGATCATGGACCTCTGATTCATCTTCCTCCTAGCTCTTATCACCCCTGTAAGAGTCTCTGTTTACTGGTTTTATCTGTCTCCCCTTATATACTGTAAGCACTATGAAAACAAAGACCATGTGTTTGTGTTGTATTCACTATGTACTCCGTAACTACTAGTATCTAAAACATGGTAGGTGTTTATGAAATAAATGTTTGTTGAGTATTTAATATAATACTTATGTTTTAGAATTCTTCAGCTTTCGTAGGCAAATTAGTTTTCTAGATCAAGTATCTAAACTGCATTTCTTTTACTTATCATTCATTCATTTATTTGAAGAACAGCAAAATTCATGTAAGAAATTATTCTAGATATTAGGGTTATATAAAAAGTAGTATAATAATCTGCTATTTTTCTCAATGGTATATTTTATGACAGTTCTTATTCCTATAGTTTTTCAGAAATTATGAATTATCTCTACCTGATTTAAAAAATATTCACAACAACCTTCAGAAGTGAGGGATATCATCACCTTAATTTAACACACAAGGGATTCTTAGGGTCAGATACATCAAATTAATAGGGTCAATATGTGACTAAACAAGGTTTGAACCCTTGAATTTATGATGCTGAATTTCATGCTTTTTCTAATACTCATTTCATATGTACTTCATTACGCTAACTATTGTTTCATTTATATTCAAAATACCAAAAGGTTTTAGTCCTGTATTTTAATGAGATTTTTAGAATGACATGAACTTCTGACATTGACAGTTATTTTGTCATCATTACATTAATGTGATCTCCTAGCAATGCCATTTTTATTTGATATCCACATCGAAACATTAAAAGATAAGGCATTATCCACAAGGTTGTTAGAAAAAAGGTGTGGATCTTATTGGAAATATTCTGGGCTTGTTGCCTTCAGACTAAGGATTGTGCTTACATGCAATATTATATTTTTTAAAATATATTTTATTGATTTTTTCCAGAGAAGAAGGGAGAGGGATAGAGAGTTAGAAACATTGATGAGAGAGAAACATCAATCAGCTGCCTCCTGCACACCCACTACTGGGGATGTGCCCATAACCAAGGTACATGCCCTTGACCGGAATCGAACCTGGGACCCTTCAGTCCTCAGGTGACGCTCTATCCACTGAGCCAAACCAGTTAGGGCTACATGCAATATTATTAACTATATTCCCTATGTTGTACTTTACCTCCCTGTGACTCTTTTGTAACTACCAATTTGTTGTGAATAATTCTATTTAAAGGCAAGACCCAAAACCAAACAGAATAGAGCAAAACAAAGCCATAGCTTCAGTGAAGGAAATAAACAATCTTCTGATTATTTACTTGTGTTATTTACTTGTACTATTTGAATCCTAACAAAGCCATGAAAGGTTTCTATTACTCATTTTATAGAAGAGAGGAATTTTCAGAATTTGAACCAGTTGCACATTTAAAATATATATTATTATAATCAACTTATAAAAGTTTATTGCACACTTAGGACTGCCTTGAATTTTTATTCATTTAAGGTAAACTATACTTCCTTTGCAGTTGGCTGCTATCTGCATACTCCTCCCGCCAACTCTACTTTAAAACACTGAAGTGAATACTTGGTAAAACTTATTTCAACTTCCACATGAAAAAAAAGTCAACATTTTAGTATATCAAACTGAGAATAGCTGATCGGCAGATAAAACTCATTTTAAAATCAAATATGACCATGGTAAAATCTTTTTTTTACTCTGATGCAGAGTTAACATGAGGTAATATATGATTATCACCCATATATTTGACAGAATTTTATTTTTGTCATTTTTTGCTTCTTGAAGGCTCACAGTAAAGCAATCAAATTAATAAAACTTAGGAAAAAAGAAGTGAGAATTTAAAATATTGCAGCAATCAAAATATTTACATACTAAATATATTTTGGAAATGGTAACATATACCACTTAGGTGAGAAGGAAGATATTGTACATGGGGACATAAGAAACATTTTTATTTTTTCTGAGTGTGTGGTTGTAGCCTTAACAGTTACTTTATTATTAGAGTCATGCAAACAGGTGTCAGAGACACAACTAGAGTAGAGTCAAGGACAAAGGACATAAAATGGATACTTTGCATTTGGCTCAGACTCAAGGGTAAGGACACCACATTGCTCATTAATAACAACATTGATGCCACATTGGAAACCTTTTGTTCATTGAATCTTCCTCATCTTGCTTAGAGGCACAATCATTTACCTGGACATTGAAACACTGGAGCCATTAACCCTTTTCTTATCACATAGCTAGTCAACAGTCAACAAATCTCAAGAATTGGAACTAAATCTCTCTTCCCCACCCGACTGTCTCAGCCTTAGTTCAGGCCCTCACCATCTCTCTCCTGGACCTTCTAAATTACCTCTAAACCTGTCTTCCTATCTGCCCTTTGGCTCTAATTCCCATCCTCATTCATATCTCTGTGATTTTTCTAAATTCTCAGTCTGATTAAAACCTTTATTGACTACCATCTCCTGCAGAATCAATTTCAAGCTCTTCCTTCTGGGTTATGATATTGCCCAGGATCTGGTCCAGCCCACCTCTTTACCATATCCTCTTTCAAGCACAGCAGTGCTGGAAAAGACTTGCAATTGTGGACATACTTTAGGAGACCATAAAATATTTGAGGGCAAAAGGCTTATTTTATGTATTTTTGTTTCTAGTGCCAAAACGTCAGATAGAATGCAGTGGAAATATATTCCCAGTTGAGCTTTAAGTAAAACTTACATTGTGAATGGGATGTTGGGGGAGGATATACAAATTAAAATCTTGTGTTCTTTTCAATATCTAAGCATCCTATTGTTATTTAGCAGTATAAACTATTTCTGTAGAGTAATAAAGTAAGTGAACATAGAGTAAAGCCATAATGATTATTTTTTGTCTTACTGTTTATTCCTTTCCATTATCACAGACCAGCTCAATTTTCAAAAGCTGATAATTACCCTCCAGTTGAATTTCAAAGAAGACAGCAATTTTGGGACCCTATTCGCCTAGCTCTTTTCACATTGGTAATTGTAGCAATCATAGGAATTACGATTGGCATTGTTAGTCATTACGTTGTTGAGGGTAAGTATCCAGGTCACATTTCTATTGCCTAAGTGCTCCATGACTGAATATCTTAAAATTCTCTGTTGTATAAAAAATGTCATTTGCATGACATTAACATTTTAATTACTAATGTTTTACTGATGTTAAATTATAGTTTGCTCCAGTATTGAGTTCAGTCTTACATATTTCCAACCAGTGAAGCTTGCAATATAGATAGACACATGTCAAAGAAATACATATTTAAAAAGAGAAAGAATGAAATATTATCCTCAGAATAAAGATAAATCACATCATGTGCTGAGTTTAATATACTTTTCTCAAAATCAATACCTTGAGTTGCCCCAAGAAGAGCTGATGATATGAGGAAAGTTACTAAAAAATATTTGTAAAGGCTTAAAGATCAAACATTATTTTTGAAGGAAAAGGAGATTGTTTCATGATTGGAGAAAGGACAGAAAATTTAGGAATAATTTCACATTATGTGCACAAATAGATAGTTAATAACACAGGTAAGCCAAATGACAATTGACTAAGATTGATTTGATACGTGTATTTATAATCACATGTGACTGAGACTTTGTCTAAAATTTTACAGAAGTATATGACTTACAATAAAACCATACTTAAAAAAACCTCCTAGAAAGAGACGAACATTATTCAACATGTCCAGCTTGATTTCTTACCCACTTTATTGGGGGATTGATAATATCCATTTCTTAGACTCTCATAAAATAAAAGGAGAAACCAAGTTACCCCATCAATTGCGTCTTTGTTGTTAATATCTTCTTTGAGTTAAAATACAGTGAACTAGTTTTGTTTTTAATATGCCCTCCATCCCTAATATGGCAGGTCTTCAAAAAAGAAAAATTGAGGAGATAATAAAAATAATAGCAAAAAAAGCATTTACAAAATATCAAAGAGGTTGTGGGAGGCTGAACAATGCCCCTCTCATAAGGCATCCATGTCTTAATCCTTACAACATGCGGATCTACCTTATATAGCAAAAGGGACTTTGCGGATGTGATTACACTGAGAATTCTGAGAGAGAGCGGTTATTCCGGATTTTCCAGATGAGCCATAAATGTAACCAAAATATTTGATAAGAAAGTGTCAAGAAGGTCAAAGAAAGAAGAAGGCCATGTGACAAAAAAAAAAAAAAAGCTGGGGGAGAAGGAGACAATATGATGTGTGATCACAAGCCAAGGAATGAGGATAACCTCTAAAAGTGGACAAAGGGGGGAAAAAAGATTCCCCTCCCCTTAGAAGGTCCCGAAGGAACCGGCTCTGCCAGCACGTTGATCTTAGCCCTCCCTGTAAAACTCACTGCAGACTTTTGACTTCCAAAACTGTAAGAGAATAAATTTGTGTTCTTCTAAGCCACTGAATTTGTGCAAACTTGTTATAGCACAGCAATAGGAAACCATTATAGAGGTTAATACTTAAGATTTTGATAAATCCATGACATGGACCTTCCATGCAGGTCATTGTGAGTTGCCTGATTATAGATAGAAATTTTTTAAAACAAAGAAGAAAGTCTATGACAAAGGATAAGCAAGTGGAAGGGGATAAAATAGAGGTATCTAAAATGACACACACATTCAAAAAGTAATTTACATATTTTTATAGCATAAGGAAATCAAAACGAAGTCAGTGAAGGAAACCATATTGCAGTAACCAAGAAAACACCAAGAAGAAAAAAGAATATTAAAATAGTAATTTTAAAGAGTAGAAATAAGGAAGAACAGTAAAAAAATAAAATATGTGAAATAATTGAAACAAAAGTAAGGATTTGTGCAGGCTTAATGATAAAATTTACATCACCAGGATTAAAGTGTATTTGATGGAGTTATTTTTATCCTAAGGATTTCAGCTTTCACTGTATATAATTCTAACCAATTATTTACTCTCTGATATATAATAATTTTAAAAATAAAGATTATAAAATAATACAGTGACTTTTAAAATATGAATGGTCTGCCAATGTCCACCAACCAGGGACTACCAGGAACACATCTGTAGTGGGTTTATTGCATGTTCAGGGAAGGAAAGCACATGCCATGGAAACCATGGGACGGGTCAGTCAGACACTGTTAGAGATGATAAGATTGTGATTTGTAACTAATTTTGAGGGGGGTTCTCTAGATTGGATGCTGTCAGAATGTTGGACTAATGCTGTGATTTCATAACTTAGTACATCTTATCTAGAAGGCAAAAGTAATGAAGTAAGGCTTAAAGTTATAATTGTCAGTCACTTATAATAGCCAGGATAGAGAGATGTTCTGTCTTGTTTGGAGAGTGTTTTTGTGTGAGCTCAACATACCTGTGGAATGGTCGTGTTTTTGTCATTGTCTATACGGCCAAGAGTGGCCTTGTGTAATGTTGATGTGCTATGAAATTGTTTATGTTCAAGAGGATGATACCAAGGCTTAGGTGGTAGTAGTGGGCCAGCACCTGAAGGTCAGGGGCCATGTTTTCTCTCTCAAGTCCATAAATTCTTGAGTCTTCCTTTAAAATATAGTTTCTGTATTACTAATTAAATACTAAGTGCTGGACAATTAATATCTCTAACTTTTTTGTTGCTCATCATAATGGCTGGGGACTGGAGATAAGAAACTGATGATACTTAAGCAGTGATTTTTGTTGTTTATTTTTACCTTTCAGATGATAAGTCATTTTATTACCTTGCCTCTTTTCAAGTCACAAATGTAAAATATAGAGAAAATTATGGAATAAAAACCTCAAAAGAGTTTACACAAAGGAGTCATCAGATCGAGAGAATGGTAAGCTAAATAGAAAAATTTTAAACTTTATAAATGTGTTTTTCTGTCTCACTTTGAATGTGGTTATTGTAGTAATTTTGCGTCTCCATGTTTCAATATCTTTTTCTGTGAAATGAGGATAATATAGTATCTAGGTTATATGGTTAAGAAGATTAAATAACTTAATGAATACAAAATATTTAAAATAATATTCCGTACTATTACAGTTATGTAGTTAGAGAGGCAACAAATTAAGACCTGAGGAGATTGTTGGTTGAGGCAGATGTTTTCCCAATTTTTAACTTTATTTTATTTCTTAATTCATTTTCCTTTATCATTTTTTTTAACATGAGAATTAGGGTGGTCATATTGGCCTTATAATTTTGTTTATTTTGCTTTTAAATGTATGTAAATTATCACATACAAGGATGTGTGTCTTTAATTCTTGATCTCAAAATTAATAATGCCCCTCAAATATTTTGCTTGTCTTTGAAAACATGCATTTATCAAGGCATTTATATTTTTAAAAAATATATAAGATAAGATAAATTTTTACCTTCATAGTAGGAAGTCAAATAGAATAGTGTTCCACTTTTGCTCTCATGAAAAGCATGTCTGTGGAGACCACAGATTTGTTAGAAAATCAGTATTTTTGCCCTTTTAGCTTTTGAAACCTATTAGGGAAAAAGACGTAATGTGTCTATGATTGGCTAGAGATACTATCTCTTAAAATATATGTTTTTATTGATTTTAGAGAGGAAAGAAGATGGAGAGAGAGATAGAAATATCAATGATGAAAGAGAATCATCGATTGGCTGGGAATGGAACCATGACCTCCTGGTTCATAGGTGGACCTTCAACCATGGAGCCACGCCAGCCAGGCGACACTATCTATTAAAATATATATATATTAATTGATTTCAGAGAGGAAGGGAGAGGGGAAAAGAGAGATAGAAACATCAATGATGGGAGAGAATCATTGATTGGCTGTCTTCTGCACACTCCACACTGGGGATTGAGCCCACAACCCAGGCATGTGCCCTGACCCCTGGAATGGTCCCATTCCAATGAACCATGACCTCCAGGCTCATAGGTCGATGCTCAACCACTGAGCCAAGTCAGCTGGGCTAAGCACTATCTCTTAATTAAAAGATGAGTATTTAGCCCTCCAATACTTCCACTGTTCTCATATTTTTCTGAATTATTAGCAATGGTGGAAAGTGTTAGCATTTTATTCATTTATCTTTAGATAATTTGATTTTAAATGTTAAAAATCAGTAAGTAGTATTTTCCTTTCCATAGCTATTTACTGTTTGCATGTAACATAATAGTGTTTTTTACAATTATGTTGCCACAATTTTCACTTCATTGGTTGGTGGGTTTATTCAGAATTATGTTTATACTATGTTAAACACAAATATCAAATTATTACAACATAATGATTTGATATTTGTGTTTATTGTGAAATGATTACCACCATAAGCCTGCTTAACTTCACACATAGTTATAATTTTTTTCTTTTAAATCATGATGAGAATTTTTACGATCTACTCTCTTGGCAACTTTCAAATTATAGAGATGGTCCTTCAATAATGTTGGTTTATTATAAGGTTGATGAGATGCCACAGGAACTTAACTCTTATTTATATCAATTAGCCTATGGTAAAATTGATTTTCCTTAAAATCACAAGACCTATCAAAAATGTCAAGTGAAAACTTACTATACAACATAGTATTATTACCTATAGTCCCCATGCTATGAATTACATCCCCATAACTTATTTATTTTATAAATGGAAGTTTGTACCATTTGACAACTTTCACCCATTTCGCACCTCCTTTTCACCCCTAACCCCTTCCACTCCAGCCCCCAAAGTGATTTCTACATTCTCCTTGAGAACATCAGGTAGTTGGTGCACTCCTGGTATTATTAAGGCCAGTTCTCTAAAAACTTGTTTGTTTATATAAAAGTAAAATAAAAGTAGAAGTTCTGATATTTTCCATACCCTCCATGAAAAATTGGCTTCATTTTGGAAATCAATGCTCAGAATAATCTAAAAAGCTAATCTATAAATGATAATTATTATCATTGGATAGAAGGATGACTTCCACTTACTGTGCAGAATATTCAATATGGAAAGACTACTAATGTTGGCTGTACACCTTTCTAACCTTATGAATTAAAAATAGCTTCCCATGAGGTTTACCTAGGTTTAGGGTTCAATCCCATGTAAGGGCACATATGGGAAGCAATAGATGGATGTTTTGCTCTCACGTCGATCTCTCTCTCTCTCTCTCTCTCTCTCTCTCTCTCTCTCTCCTCCCTCCCTCCTTCCCTCTCTCTCTTCCTTGTTCTAAACATATCCTCAGGTCGGGATTAAAAAATAGCTTCCTATTAGAACCTTTTTTTGGCGCTCTGTATGTTCTAAAACTGCAACAACTAAGCTTGAATCTTTAAACAGTTTTTCTCTTTCTATCTCCTTTTTTTCCTCTTTTTAAAGAAGTAATATAATATATAAACATCTCTGGAGATACATAATATTATCTCTAAAAACAGTTTTCCATTTAAGTTCATTACATTTTTTTCCTGGTTACAAGCTAAAGCTCTCATCTGGAAATTGAAAACGTGTGGTCGCTGACCTTCTAAACAATGGGCGCATTGAGACAGATGGATAGCAGAGCATTCTCCAGCTCCAGCTTATGATCCCTGTAGAGGTGGGATCTCAAAAGCACAGTGTGTGATGAAGATTCTTGGTTCTATAATTAATTAGCCAAAAGCTTTCAGAAAAATCTTGTAAGTGTGCGAGGGCAACAGAAAAGGACAAAGTCAGAAGCTAGACAAAGATGCGGTTTGAGAAGTGCAGCCTCAGCCTGATTTCTGAGGAGATCTTAAACCTAAATTACAGCACAGTGGTGGTTCTGCCCATAGATAAGAGGGCTGGGCTGTTTGTGTTATGACAACAAGGGCTGCCCAGGGAAGTAAGCATAAGCTACTCGCCATCACTGAGAAATGTGCTCAGGTCAGATAAGGGTAGTCTTCAGGAGAAATATAGGTGTGAGCTGTTATCAATCAAGACCTATAGAAGCTGGGGCACGTCTGTCCAAAAGTTTGGGGAGGGGACAAATATTTGCCACAGTTCCTCTTTTGTAACAGTTCATCACCATTTAAGTAATCTTATTCTTAAGGAATGTATTAAGAGGAAAACATTTTTGTTCATACTTGATCATAGACAGTAAAGGTTCCATTGACGTATGCCTCCAAGTCATCTGAGGCAGGATTCTTCCTTTGCTTGTCTTTCTTCTGGTGCCCCATAAATGACCTCATTGTTTCCCATGATAAGTGGAACACTTTTGGTAGAAAATAACAGAAACCCAATTAAGGAGTCAAAGAAAAAAAGAATGAAAGAGAGAAGTAGGTAGGGAGGGAGGGAAGAAAGTGGAGGAGAGAGGAAAGGAAAGAGGGAGGGTGAAAGGAAGGGAAGGAAGAGAGGAGGAAGAAAGGAAGGAAGGAAGGAAGGAAGGAAGGAAGGAAGGAAGGAAGGAAGGAAGGAAGGGACTGTTGGGAAAATCTAGAGATTCATTTGGCTTTGGACATGGCTGGACTCAGAGGCTCAAACAATGTCCTCAGGTTTAAAAATTTTTTAAAACAAAGTATTGTGCATCATAGCAGCATTACTTAGAATAGCTAAGATTTGGAAACAGCCCATGTACCCATCCGTAGATGAATGGATAAAAAAACTGTGAGACATTTAACACTATGGAATACTATGCAGCTGTAAAAACAAAGAGGGATCTCTTACCCTTCGGGACAACACGGATGGACCTGGAAAATATTATGCTAAGTGAAATAAGCCAAACTGAGAAAGACAAGTCACATGATCTCACTTATTTGTGGAATCTAATGAAAAAAATTAATTGACCAATAATCACACTGTTGTTTGATTAATCATGGTTGGAGAATTCATCAATTAATGAAAATGTTATTGTTCACTTACTTTGTGCAAGGCTACGAAGAATACCAAGGTCTGTATATTACAGTTCCTTCCTAATTGGAATTTATAATATGGTTTATGTATGGAAGTTTGTGTACGGAAACAATACAAACTAAAAGTTTAGGTAATATGAGAGCTAAGAAGATGATATGATGGTATGAGAGTTGCCACAGTGCAGAATATAATTGTCAAATATTTGACCCAAATGATCGGGATTTTAGTTCAGAGGGAGGAAAAATCCCTTTGAGCTGGCAGAAAGCTCTCGTGGAGAAGAAAGGGAAACAGAATGAATGCCCTTGTTGTGTTTGCCCTCTGGTGGTACATGTTTCCATGACAGTAACAGGAAATATTCAAAATCTGCCTGACTTATTTTCATAGGTGGATCTGGAAAGGGATTCCCTAGTTGGCATCCAGTAACTAGTGATCGTCCATGAGGACTTAATCTGCATGTAGTTCCCAGCCAGAGGGGAAGCCGCAAGCTCAGTCTTGCTGGAGACAGTAATTGAGTGTACTATTAGTCAGAGCCACACTATTGTTTCAAACATGTTGTACTGCTTTTTAATGCTAGAGTTCAAACCAAGGACTACAATTAGTATCTGATTTTAAGGAGAACTTTTCTATTCTACCATGAGCTCACACACTCTTGTTTTAAAATAGAATGATTTCAAATAAAATCATTTGTTCTTTATGATTTGCACCATAGAAAGGGAAAAATACAATTAATATTAGTGAGTTCTTATAAGAAAAATGTAAACATGTAAAAATGTAAAAATTAAACATCTCCAGAAATTGCTTACAATAATAAGTATCTGGAGAGCAGCAGTTCCCTTAGCCTTGCTAATCTCAGAAGCAGGAAGGAGAAACCTCCCAAGAGGAAATCTTTTATGAGATTTAGAGTCAGGAAATAAAAAATGTACTGAGGTCTCCTTTAAAGGTTTGCTGCCCGGGCCTCTCTACCCCCACCTACCGTAACACCTGTTGTCAAGTATGGAAGTAACTCAGGGTTGTTTATGTCACATAATGGACTTGAGAATACAAAAGCTAGAGCCAGATTTCCTGGGTTCATGTGCCAGAAGCACTACTTTTTGTTGTTGCTATTCCTCATGCTTTCTAAGTTGACAACCACTTTAGGAGGTAACTGCTAGATATATAAAATCCCCTTCTTACAAGTTAGGAGACCTAGGCACAAAGACACTAAATGATGTTTCTAAAATTACCTTCCAGTAAGAGACAGCTTCAGAAATTGATACTGTGCGTAACTACTAGGCTGTCACAACCTCAGACATACTTGTTTTTCTATTACTCCACATACATGTACTTTTTGTTTGTATATTTTTTCATTAATTTTTTTAACTTTTCAATTATAGTTGACATTTAATATTATATTAGTTTAAAGTAGACAGCATAATGCAGAATCACTGCTTTCTATGCTATCTTGAACAAGTAATCTTAAGTGTTCTGAGCCTCAGTTTCTTCATCTATAAAATGGGACTGTTGAGGATAAATAAAATACTTTACTCATAAGGTGTGTGAGGTTTGAACAAAGGAATCAGTCCCATGCCTACTATGTAGTATGAGGGTTAATACATGCAAGCTGTTCTTAATGGTCACACCAATATTGAAATGTATCAGAATCTATTCATTTTTAAACAGAGATTGACACCTTAAGGGACTATGATATTGATAATATCACATTTTAGTTTGAAGAGATTCTTTTTTTTTTTTTAAATCCTCACCTGAGGATTTTTTTCCCCCCATTAATTTTTAGAGAGAGTGGAAGGCAGGGGGAGAGACAGGGAGAGACAAACATCAATATGAGAGAGACACATTGATTGGTTGCCTCCCCCACATACCCCAACAAGGTCCACCCAGGGATTGAGCCTGCAACGGAGTTATATGCCCTTAACTGGAATCGAAACTGCTACCCTTCAGTTCATGGGCTGATGCTCTGACCACTGAGAAAACTGGTTGGGGCAGTTTGAAGAGATTCCTGGTAATTTTTTATACTCTGATATGAATCTTGATCATTTCCCAAAGTGCCATTATATACACAGTTCAAAATTTCAGAGGACCTTTATATAAAATGCTAAAGACATTAAAGTCAGATTTTCTCCCTGTTCCTTGAGAAGTGGAATAAAATGGGCTGAGAGCAGTTAGTGAAATCATAAGTGATATAATTCAGAACTGATTCAAAATCCTGAAATGACCATCCATGTGAAGGTCACCACTGGGGTCTCTTGGTTCCCACCTTATTTTAGATTCCCATGGATTTCTACTTACATGATTTGCTGATGAAACAAAACCATGTGTTATTATCTTCTTCCCTTTAGTGGTGATTCTTCATTCATTTACTCACGTACTCACTCATGGATTTATTCATCAGACATGCATTGGGTGTTTATTTTGGGCTAAGCAATGTGCCAAATGCTAGAGATACAAAAATGAATCAGACAAACTCCCAGCCGTCACACAGCTCACAGTCTCAAGTAGGAAAGACACACCTGCAAACCGGCATGATAATTGCTGTAATAGAATCATGTCAAGATACTGAGGTGGCCCAAGCAAAGGAATGTTCACTTTGGTTCAGGAGGGCAAGTCAAAGAAAACTTAGTTGTCACTGGAGTTTCTAAAGAATTACAGAATTGTAATTGAATAAATTTCCTGAGGAAAAAAAAGTATATTGTAGGAAGACAGAAATGAATGTGTAGAGTCATAGAGGTATGAACCCATTTAGTGGGTGTAGGAAAGAACAGGCCATTCAGTAGATAAGAGAACAGGTTTTGGAGGTAGGGACAGGGCAGGGGCCAACGAAAGGACAGGATTATGGAGCTCACACGAAGGGAGACATTGGGCTTGAAGCAGGAGTATAACAGACTCAGATATGCACTTTAGAGGTATCCCCTTTGCTAGCATTGTAGGGGACGACTGAGGGGAGAGAGAATAGAGTAGAACCACATAAATGTGCCAGAGAGGGGACTGCTGCAAAGGCCCAAGTTTCAAGGGGGCTGATTTCAGACCATACCAGTAGGATTGAAGGAAAGGATGTAGAATCAATGTTTAGGAGGTAAAATCTAC
This sequence comes from Myotis nattereri, assembly GCF_964212035.1. NCBI lineage: Eukaryota > Metazoa > Chordata > Mammalia > Chiroptera > Vespertilionidae > Myotis > Myotis nattereri. The sequence continues at coordinate 188,324,466 of NC_138075.1, forward strand.
TGAGCATTGTTACTGGTTTAGAGGATTCAGGGAGAGGGAAAAACCTTATGGAGAAGAAGGTAATATTCCCTCTTCCCAGAGGATATAGTAATTAAGGGACAAGGTTTACCATGGATGTGGGCCTATGTAAACATATGTGGACCTGTGATTTCTGACTCTCAGTTCAGTGTTTGTTTGTTTTTGTCTCAGGCTGTGCCTTAATAGTTTTTTTGGGAATCAGAACCTTTTAGGAAATCAGTTCTCTGAACATCCCAAATATTTCAATGGTTCGGACCAGAAAAACTGAGTAATAAAATGCTGACAGTGTGGAGTGTGGTGAAACTTACTTATAAACCTAGTACCAGTTGTGAAAGCCTGCCTGCCACGGAGAGATGACTAACAAGTGAGGGCGTCAGAGTCACACAATAGGTGTTGTTGCACATTACATCAAAGGCTGTCGCAATGAGATAATCATTTAAGAAACCAACAAATAAGGGACCAGATGCCATATTTGAGAATAACTAATGGTAGGTTTTTTTAGAAGTGAAGATGCTACCTTAGTGAATAGCACAGGTTTTAATTCATCTGACAATAATTAAAATGAGCATTATCAATAGTTTACAATATGCCAGGTAAGGTGTAAAATGCAAGATATACATTACTTCATTTAATCCTCAAAACAACTCTTTGAGGTAGACACTGTTATTCCATTCTACAGACACTTAGCAAAATTGAACAGTTTTGTTGAGCTTATTCAATTCTATAAGGATTAGAACCTGGTTTAGTCTTATCACTGTGAATAGCCTGTTCACATGTCTGAGAATAAACTGAAATCATTGTCATTCCCTCCAGTCTCTGGATAAGAAAGGGATTAACAGTTTTCTTAAGACTAATACATTATAAATTATTTCTACTCAGATGTCTAGGATATTTCGACGTTCTTCTGGAGCAGGTCGGTTTATCAAATCTCATGTTATCAAAATAAGGTAGGTAAACTTGGTTTGCAACTTCAACCCAGTAATTAAGAAGCATTGAACAAACACGATTGCTCAACTCCCCTGAGCACTTCTTTGCAGGGATACAAAGATGTCATGAATCCTGAGTAGCCCAGCTGATACTGCCCAGCCACTTCCCAGTCACAGTAGAAAGATGTAGAGTGCCTTATGACAAGAGACAATGTCACTTATTGGGTTAAAAATAAAGACACTCTCCAAGAGAAAAAAATACCGGAAGAGGGGGGATGGTACTGCCAACATACCCTGCTCCTTAAGTGAGGGATCAGTGGAACTTAGTCCAGTTCTTTTTGACTATCCTCATTTTAAGCCTACCCAACAATCAGCCTATGACTTTCTTTGCAATAAGGATTTTCTTTAACACCATTGCATTTCCATTATTATTTTAAAAAATTTTTAATGCTTTCATTTCTATACTCTGATGAAAGGCAATAATCAGTAATTGAACATACACTTGTTGCCAGAGACTAAAATAAATGACTAGAATGCATCCTGAATGTGCTGCTCACATTATATCTGAAGGCTTGGCATTTATTAGAATAATATAGCTTTCCTATACATTCTGATTAAAATTATTAATTTTTCTATGGATATCAATTGATATATAAATATATGTATTTGTAATACTTAACATGTCTGTTTTACTTCTTGATGGTAAAGTAACCACATATGGTTAACGAGCTCATGCCTTTCCTTTTCTTCTCCTCCTCTCTTTATTTGTTCCTTCCTTCCTTTCCCCCCTCCTTCTCTCTTCTTTCTTTCCTTTATTCTTTATTTATTTCCAATTAAATTCATTCTCAAAGGCAACAGAGGCTTTCTATACCTAACAAGTTAATATATTTGAAACTCCTATCAAAAGATTTCCTTTTGTAACTGCTTCCTCTAATCATCTACTTATCAAACTTGTATTAACTGACCAACAGCTGGACCCCCCCATCCCCAAATACCAATGGTTTAACACAATAAAGGTTTATTTCATTTCAGTGATTCAGTTCAAAGAGTCAGAAGCAGCAGCAGGGGATATGGGTGTTGGAGGGGATGGTGGAATTGCCCCCTGGATCTTCTGGTTGGCAGATAAAGAAAGAGTGAAGGCATGGAAGAGTGTATGAGAGGTTTTCAGGGGCTGGGCCTGGAGGTGGGGCACATCATTTCTGCCCACATTCCATTGTCTAGAATTTACTAGAGAGTTCCAATAAACTGCAAGGGAGGCTAGGAAATGAAATCCAGATCTGTGTTCAAGAGACAAGGCAGCTGGGTTTAGTGAAGACAGAGCATTCTCTTCTACACCACTACTGAAGAAGAATAATGATGGTTACAATTTTGGCTCAAAATACCATAAAAAGCAAATTCTTTAAGTATATTTTAAGCATGATTTCATAAACATCTCTTTCTTCCACAAACCCTCCAGACTATGAGTTAAAGGGAGAGAACAATCTTTTTCCTGCTATGTATCTTACCCAGTATTTTTAAAAATAATGTAAAAATCTGATGTACACATATCTATTCTGTTCTTTAAATTTATTGTGAATCTTAATACCTAAAAGTTATTAATGATTAGAAAGCTAGCTTTATTATTATCTTTATTTATATGCTTTTCTGTTCTTTAGTCCAGATGAAAATGGTGTGAACATTCTTATGGTGCTCATGTTTCGATACCCATCTACTAGTAGTGCTGAGTACATAAGGAAAATAATTGAGAGGATTTTATATCAAAGTCTGAAGACAAAAGAGATGCCTTTGACTATAAACAAACCATCACTTACACTCATATGTAAGTCATTTTACCATCTTTATGATTCCCTTCCCGTGCAATCCTCTCATAAGAATTTAGGTTAATGTATTCTCTCATTTAAAGAACTCACCACTGAATATATATATATATATATATATATATATATATATATATATATATATATATATATAATCAGTGTAGAATAAAACAAAATAAAAATTTACTATGACGCAAAATTTAGTTTTATAAATATTTGTTTTTTATTTGATTTTGGCCTCTGCTATAGTTTCTAATTTGTATTATCATGTTAGATCTTTTCAAAAGTATAAAAGAGTGGGTATTATTTTTATCATTTTATAGCAACTGAGACTCAAGGAAGATGTAAGACATGGGACTAACTCCCAGAGGTCTTCAAAGGCCAGTTCTGGGGGTTAGCTTCTGTAGTATCAAAGCAATTGACATCTTTATGAAGGTTAACCCCTGTAGGAAGAATTTTTGACATGAACTGTGAAGAGGTTCTTTTTAATGTTTCTATTGATTTTTAGAGAGAAAGGGAAGGAAAAGGATAGAGAGATAGAAGCATCCATGAGAGAGAAACAACATTCATCTGCTACCACCCACATGCCCACTACTGGGGATCAAGCCTGCATGTGCCCTGGCGGGGAATCAAACCATTGAGGCTCAACACTCAACCACTGAGCAGCACTGGCTGGGCTGAAGAGGTCCTTTACCTCACAATTTTAAACAATGTTTAAAATTTATACCTTCATTAATGCCTTACAGAACAAACTTAGGAAAGTTGTAGTTTTTGTTTTCCCCCAAAAGTAGATGAAAATTAAGTTAAAAAAGGGTATGAAACTTAAAACTATCTCAAAGTTAGTTGGAATCCTAGTTGAGAGGCATTTCTATTTTTTATGCCAATGCATCCTATCTACACTAACAAAAGTCAAAGATGCTAATTGACCATACCTTCCCTATGCCCTAAGCCACACCCACCAGCAAATCAGAGCGACTATATGCAAATTAACCCAACCAAGATGGCAGTTGGCTGCCACGGAACTGGAGCAAGCAGGAAGCTTGGTTGCCTGGGCAATGGAGGAAGCCAAGCTTCCGGCCTGCCCCGAGCCGGCTGTGGCCTCGGCTCATGGCAACAAAGTTTCAATTATAGAAGACAAATAAATCCCAGATACCTGCTTCCAGCCAGCCTCCACTGGGAGCTTGGGTGGCTGGGGGCTGTGGCCAGCCTGCAAACAGCCACCAGCTCCTCACCCAAGATGGCCACACCTTCATAGAGTGAGAGTCTCCACTATGGGGCCTAGCCAGCTTGAAAATGGCCCTCAGCCCCTCATCCAGACTGGCCAGGCACCCCAGCAGAACCCCTCACCCTGAAGGGGCTGTGGCCAGCCTGCAAACAGCCATCAGCCCCTCACCCAGGCTGGCCAGGCACTCCTATATAATAAAAGGATAATATGCAAATTGACCCTAGCAGCAGAACAACTGGGAATGACTGCTCACTATGACACACACTGACCACCAGGGGGCAGACGCTCAATGCAGGAGCTGCCCCCTGGTGGCCAATGCACTCCCACAGGGGAGCTCTGCTCAGCCATAAGCCAGGCTGATGGCTACCAGTACAGCAGTGGTGGTGGGAGCCTCTCCCGCCTCCTCAGCAGGGCTAAGGATGTCTGACTGCAGCTTAGGCCTGCTCCCCGCAGGGAAGTGGAAATTCCCTGAGGGCTCCCGGGCTGCCAGAGGGATGTCTGACTGCCAACTTAGGCCCAATCCCCCAGGGAGCAGACCTAAGCCAGAAGGTGGTTATCCCCTGAGGGGTCCCAGACTGTGAGAGGGCACAGGCTGGCCTGAGGGACCCCCCCCCCCCCCCGCCGAGTGCACAAATTTTTGTGCACCAGGCCTCTAGTATATAATAAAACCCTAATATGCAAATCGACTGAACAGCAGAACGACCAGTTGGTACGATGTGCACTGACCACCAGGGGCCAGATTTTCAACTCAGGATCTGTCCCCTGGTGGTCCGTGTGCTTCCACAGGGGGAGCACTGCTCAGCCAGAAGCCAGGCTCATGGCTGGTGAGTTCAGCAGCAGTGGTGGGAGCCTCTCCTTCCCCTGCTGCTGGTGGGTGGTAAGGAGCGAAGGGTCCTGGACTGCAAGAGCCCTGGACTGCGAGAGGGATGTCTGACTCCCGGCTTAGCCCCGATCCCCAGGGGTAGCAGGCCTAAGCCAGTAGGCGGACATCCCCTGAAGGGTCCTGGACTGTAAGAGGGTGCATGCTGAGCTGAAGGACCCTCCCCCAGTGCATGATTTTCATGCACTGGGCCTCTAGTAATTAGATAAAATAATGTGTTTCAAATAAGATTATAAGCATCAATGTCAGGGACTTTGTTTTTTTATTTTCTTACTAGAGGCCTGGGGCACAAAATTCATGCATGTGTAGGATCCCTAGGCTTGGCCAGTGATCAGGGCTGATCAGGGCCTTCCGGCTGCCAGCTGGGGCCTTCCTTCTTTCTGCACTATCCCATGGTGGTCAGCACATGTCATAGTGAGTGATTGAACTCCCGGTCTCCCAGTCGAACTCCTGAGGGGACACTTTGCATATTAGCCTTTTAAATATATAGATCCTTCCCCCAAACTCTAGCATATGTCTCACATAATAGTTATCCCAGCTCTGTTCATTGTATCTCCTTAAGTATTTCCAAGTTCAGTTACTTCTGATTTAATACCAAAAAATAAGGCTTGCCCTTTGAACCTGAAAGTATTTCCCCTCCCAGTAGCCATGAATTTAAGAAACAGATAGTCTAAAATTAATTTTTATGTTGCTAGAAATTGAGAAACTCCTTTAAATACATTTTGAGATGGAATCCCCACACACATTCATGATGACTTTTTCAAGAAGTAATTAGAGCCTTAGCCAGTTTGGCTCAGTGGATAGAGCTTCAGACTACAGACTGAGGGCCCAGGTTTGATTCCAGTCAAGGGCATATGACTGGGTTGTGGGCTCAATCCCCAGTAGGGGGTGTGCAGGAGGCAGCCAATCAATGATTCTCTCTCATCATTGATTTTCTCTCTCTCTCTCTCTCTCTCTCTCTGTCTCCATACCTCTCTGAAATAAATAAAAAATATATTTTAAAAAAGAAGTAATTAGAAATAATTAATAGCATGGCATCCACCTTTATTATCAATAAATTTTATACAAAATAAAACATGGTATTTTCCAGGACACTCTAAATGGCAATATGAAACTAAATCTAAATTTCTGATAATATAATCACCTTTAATGCATGATCATAGGTTTAGTAAAATATCTATCATAGAAGAGATGTTAAACTGTAGGGTTTCTCATTTTACAATTTAAAACTTTTTTTCAGACTTCTTGGTCATGTACACTGAATTCTCATTACACAGGTTGTTTTAATATCAAAATAACTATTCTATGACCATACTCAATAACCAAAATTCTATTGCATACATTTTTTTCTGCCATATTCATATCTATTGTTAAATAGAGAGAAGTGAAATTTCCAAGAAACCTCTAGTAGGATTTGGGACTCAGATCCTTCTTTTGCAAAAGTCAACACTCCTGAGCAACTTATCAGTTACTTCTCTATTTTTTCTTTAACAAATAGCCAAAACAAAACAAACACCTAACCACCAAAAATTTAATGACTAAACTTAAATGAACACTAAGATACTTTTTAAGGAAAAAAGATATTCCAGAAGGAGGTATAAAGTGTGGGAGAGATGGTGGGATCCATGAACTGGCTATATATGAGAGAGCTTCATGCCTCTAGTGCTTGCCACTGAGTTACAACTTTCCACCATATTCACCATGAGGGAGAATCCTCAGTTAGAGAAAGCCATCTACCTACATTAAGTAAATTCCTACCCTTTGTAGACCAGGCCCTGAAAATTGGACAGTGAGGGGTCTGTAATGCCTCTGGCTACCTGAGCTGCCTTTTCAACACAACCGCCAGGCCTACTGAGACACATAGGCTAGTGCACCTGATATAGTGCCCACCAATTGTGATAGGAATTGGAGATTGTTTCCTAGAGTTATACTAGAGCTCCTAAAGAAAGCAATCGGGGACATTGAACTTTACCATTCTTCACTAATTTTCTAACTTTACTTTCTAATTTCTCAGCAAAAATCAAAACCAAAATACTCTTTTTTAAAAAATTCAAATTATACATTTTGGATTAAATCAGAATAGAGGGATATTTATAACTTGGTTATAAAAAATCTCATGCCCTCTTGAAATAGACATGTTTTGGATAATAAGCATTTCTTATAGTGCCCATTTGAACAAAATTACATGACAATAGGAGCATATTCTCCTAACAACTAATTCATGCTTTGTGTATTTCAGCTATTGACAGCAAGAAGATGAGGAATCTTCTCAATAGCCGTAAGCTCCAAACCCCACAATTAACTGTCTCTTTCATAGTAAAGATAATGAATAAAAGCCATAAGAAGTCAGTAAAATTTGGTAAGGTTGTGTTTTTTTTCCCCCATTGAGGTATAATTAACATAACATCATATTAGTTCCAGGTGGACAATGTAATGATTTGATATTCATATATATTGCAAAATAATCATTACAATAATAGCAAGCATTTTGTTCATTTTATGTTTTTATAAACTGAACACTTAGATTTTTATTATTGTTTGTTATTCTTAAGATATTTAAGTTTATAAATTTACATCAAATACAATTTTAAATGTTGTGACTTACAGAATATAATTTTTAAAATTACATGGTATTTTTTATATTATAACATATGTAACTATAATTCTAACATTCTATTTTAATATTTTATTTAAATGATTATTTTTTAAAATACTATCCCAGTTCAGAGAGTGCTTTAAAGTTGTAATTAGTTGGCTTCTTCCTGTTAAAAGTTCTGTTTTCTTGCATTTTTGTTGAAATGGACATTTTTTTGTCCCCTCCCCCCCAATCAAATACGTCCATTAAAAATGTTTTAAGGACAATAAAAAATGATGAACATTCCCTATATAACTTGCAACATTTAACATATTTCCAAATATTATCAATATTCATATATTTGTTCTCATTCATGTTTTCTGGCTTTTGGTAAATATTTTTCTTCCATTGTGTTTTGTCTTTTTCTCTAAACACATGTTGATGTCTTCTAGCTAGCCTTTATGTTTTTTTTAATCCATATATTAACCTTTATTTCTTAGATATCAAACTCAAGGATAAAGCAAGAACTATGCATAATGAAAACATTATAGGCTAAATTTCTCTCATCAACTTCAATCGACTTTCCAGTCTTTGATGAGTAACTTTCAATTTTTCTTATCACTTAATCTTTAAATATTTGATCAATATCACTTTTTAGACACTATATTCCATTTTATATCCATGGTTAAAATTATTTACCAATCCCTAAAGTTTCCTATTATATTTTACTATTTCCCATTCTTGAGTCTTGACTTAGAGTTACCTTTTTGCCTGCTAAACTATTTCAAGTCATTTTAAGCAAGAAAATTATACAAATGGTATATTTTCTAAGTACTTGCATATGTAAGAATTTCTTTCCATTTCCTTTATCTCTATGTTTTATAAGAAAATTGGGTCATAAACTTTCCCAAATAATTCAATACAGAATATTCTGTTCCTTCTAGTGTTTTTGCTGTAGATTAGAAATCTAAGACGGGTGTGATTTTTGTTATGAAGGTTTTTTTATTTCTGGATGAATGTAGGAAATCCTTATCATATAACTTGTTTGCCAAGAGATCTAGTTGTGGTTGTATTTTTCACTGAATTTTGAGTAGAACACAAAGAGTGTTTTCAATATGCAAACTATTTTTTTCTTGTTCTGGAAAAACAAGATAATAAATTATCTTATCATGATAATTTATTATTGACTAGAGGCCCAGTGCACGAGATTCGTGCACTGTGGCGGGGAGCGAGGGAGGGGTGGGCTCTCGAAGTCCGGAACCCTCGCTCCTTACTGCCTGCCTGCAGCGGAGGTGGGAGGCTGCCGCTACCACTACTGCAGTTGCCAGCCGTGAACCCAGCTTCAGAGAGGACGGGAAAGTGAAAGAGATATAGAAACATCAGTGATGAGAGAGAATCATTGCTTGGCTATCTCTTGCATGCCCCACACTGGGTATCGAACCTGCAACCCAGGCAGGCATGTGCCCTGATCAGGAATCAAACATGGACCTCCTGGTTCATAGGTCGATGCTCAACCACTGAGCCATTCCAGCTGGGTGTATTCTTTTTTTAAACTATGTTTTTATTGATTTTAGAGATAGGAAATGAGAGGGATAAAGAGAGAAATATCAATGATGAGGGAGGATCATCTATCAGCTGCTTCCTGCACACACCCTACTAGGGGTCATGCCCACAACCTGGGTAATAAAGGCCAAATATGACAAACCCACAGCCAACATCATATTCAATGGGCAAAAACTTACAAGTATCTTCCCTAAGATTGGGAACAAGACAGGGATGTTTATTTTCACCATCTTATTCAACATAGCACTGGAAGTCCAAGCCACAGCATCAAAATCAAAAGTTTTTGCACAGCAAAGGAAACTATCAACAAAAGAAAAAGACAACGCACTCAATGGGAGAACACATTTGCCAAAGATACATCTGATAAGGGATTACTATCCAAAATTTATAAAGAACTTATAAAACTCAATAGACACACACACTGTCCAGTTAAAAAATGGACATAGGACCTGAATAGACACTTTTCCAATGAGGACATACAGATAGCCAACAGACATATTAAAAGATGCTTAATGTCACTAGTCATTAGAGAAATGCAAATTAAAACCACAATTAGATATCACATCACACCTGTCAGAATGGCTGTCATAAATAAATAAACAAACAACAAGTGTTGGTGAGGGTGTAAAGAAAAGGGAACTCTCGTGCACTTTGGTGGAAATGCAGATTAGTGCAGCCACTGTGGCAAACAGTATGGAGTTACATCAAAAAAATAAGAAATGGAGCTGCCTTATGACCCACCAATTCCACTTCTGGGAATATATCTGAAGAAACCCAAAGACTAATTTGAAGGAATATACGCACCCCTATGTTCTCTGCAGTGCTATTTACAATATGCAAGGTTTGGAAGCAACCCAAGTGTCCATCAGTAGATGATAGATAACAATGCTATGGTACATTTACACCATGGTATACTATGCAGCTATAAAAAAGCAAGGAAATCTTAATCTTTCTAACTGCTTGGTTGGAGAGCATGATGCTAAGTAAAATCAGCCAGTCAGAGAAAGCAAGAACCATATGAGTTTGCTCGTATTTAGAACCTAATGAACAAAAAAACTAACAAACCAAAGAGAAATAGACCCATAAATAGAAAAAAGACTGACAGCTGTTAGAGGGGGCAGGGGTTACAGGGTTGGGTGAAAAAGATGAAGGGATTAAGAAAAAAAAATACACAAACTCATAGGCACAGACAAGAGCATGGTGATTACCAGAGGGGAGAGGGATTGGAGGGAGATAGAAGAGGATAAAGGGGAGTAAGTGGTGATGAAAGAAGGAACTTGACTTGATGTGGTAAACACATACTACAATATAGATGGTGTATTATAGAATTGTACACCTGAAAGCTATATAATTTTATCAACCAATGTCTCCCCAATAAATTCAATTCAAAAGAGAAAAGAAAAAGGACAAGAACCATATTATTTCACTCATATGTGGAGTGTAATAAAACAGAAAGCCACAAATTAACAACCTAAACAAACAAATTTATAGACACAGACAATAGAAAGGCAGTTATCAGGGAAAGGCGCTGGGGGTGGGTGAACAGGATAAAGAGGGTCATATTTATGGTCATAGAAGGAGACTAGACTTTGGGTGGTGAGCACACAATGCAATATCCAGATGTATTCTAGAATTGTACACTTGAAACTTATATGATGTTATTAACCAATGTTACCCCAATAAACTTAATTTAAAAAGTAGCCTTTCAATTTTTAGAAAACGACTAAAAGGCATTACTGTTTAAATTCTGGGTTTTGCAAAGACAACTTATAGATTCATGTTAAGAGAAAATCATGACTTATATTATTGGCCTCTCAGGAGTAAAAATACAAACTTTACTGTGGATCCTCCTTGAATTTATATCTAATGATCACTTATCAGTTGGATGAATTCCAGCAATTTATGTTCTTTCTCAAGGCTGAGTTTTCTCACCAGAAAAGTGTTTTTGTTGTAAATGTATCTAAAACACTAAGGAGAGGATCTATACATTATTTTTTAACTTTTTTATTGAATTTAGTGCAGTGGTTCTCAACCTTTTGGCCCTTTAAATACAGTTCCTCATGTTATGACCCAATCATAAAATTATTTTCATTGCTACTTCATAACTGTAATGTTGCTACTATTATGAATCATAATGTAAATATCTGATATGCAGGATGGTCTTAGGCGACCCCTGTGAAAGGGTCGTTTGACAGCCAAAGGGGCCATGACCCACAGGTTGAGAACCACTGGGTTAATACAATTACTTATATTGTATTTTTGATGCTCAATAAATTATCTACCTATTTATCTATACTAGTATACGCTTAATTTAGAGAGACAGAAGTTGACCCTGGATTGGATGCCTTGAAATATTAGTAAATATTTCTTTTGAACCTCAGTAAGATCAGTAGAACCCCTACCAAGAACCTCAGAGACTGAGTGCTAAGAATGGGTTAGAGTGGCAGGTGCAATGGCTTCTCTAAGCATCAGCACCCAATGCAAGTCAGGATATGTCCCCCCCCCCCTTTTTCATGAAAACTAGCTAATGTATATTTCTGTGACAGGCTGTGGAATAAGGATGACATCTTCAAACATGCCATTACCAGCATACACTTCTACAGAAAGGATTGTCCAAGGAAGGGAAACAGCTATGGAAGGGGAATGGCCATGGCAGGCCAGCCTCCAGCTCAAAGGGGCAGGCCATCAGTGTGGAGCCAGCCTCATCAGTAACACGTGGCTGCTCACAGCTGCTCACTGCTTCCGCAAGTAAGTTCCCAGGACTGTTGTGAGTCTCCTTTACTTAGTTATCTGTTGTCATCAATGGATTCAGTACTTGGGAAGAGTCTAATCCAGCCGTGGGCAAATTACGGCCCAAGCGTGGGCCGGATCCGGCCCGTTTGAAATGAATAAAACTAAAAAAAGAAAAAAGACCGTACCCTTTTATGTAATGATGTTTACTTTGAATTTATATTAGTTCACACAAACACTCCATCCATGCTTTTGTTCCAGCCCTCCAATCCAGTTTAAGAACCCATTGTGGCCCTTGAGTCAAAAAGTTTGCCCACCCTTGGTCTAATCTCACCAGTTTATCTTCTGCTCCATTATGAATGGACCCTCCTCTGTCCCCTAAAATGCATGATGCTTGCTCTATGCTGTGATTATGTTCATCTCTCCCTGCTCTAAATAATTATGCTGTTTGGTTTATAATTACTCTTGTGGTTCTCACCATGTATATTCCTGTATTATCATGACATTAGTATTATCTTTTCTACTATATGATAAATTATTTTAGTGTAAAGATCAGTTATTATACATGTAACTAGAGGCCTGATGCACAAAAATTTGTGCACTTGGGGGGGGTCCTTCAGCCCGGCCTGTGCCCTCTCGCAGTCTGGGACCCCTCGGGGAATGACCACCTGCTGGCTTAGGCCCGCTCCTGGGAGGATTGGGCCTAAGCTGGCAGTCAGACATCCCTCTGGCAGCCCAGGAGACCTCAGGGGATTTCCACTTGCCAGCGGGGAGCAGGCCTAAGCTGCAGTCGGTTATCCTTAGCACTGCTGAGGAAACGGGAGAGGCTCCCACCACCACCACTGTACTGGCAGCTGTCAGCCTGGCTTGTGGCTGAGCAGAGCTCCCCCTGTGGGAGCGCACTGACCACCAGGGGGCAGCTCCTGCATTGAGCATCTGCCCCCTGGTGGTCAGTGTGTGTCATAGTGACCAGTCATTCCTAGTCATTCTGCTGTTAGGGTCAATTTGCATATTACTCTTTTATTATATAGGATAGAGGCCTGGTGCATGGGAGGGGGCCAGCTGGTTTGCCTTGAAGGGTGTCCCGGATCAGGGTGGGGGTCCCACTGGGGTGCCTGGCCAGCCTGGGTGAGTGGCTGATGGCTGTTTGCAGGCTGGCCACAGCCCCTTCAGGGTGGGGGTCCCTGCTGGGGTCCCTGGCCAGCCTGGCTGAGGGGGTGAGGGCCGTTTTCAGACTGGCCACACCCCCTTCAGGGTGGGGGTCCTGCTGGGGTGCCTGGCCAGTCTGGGTGAGTGACTGATGGCTGTTTGCAGGCTGGCCAAGCCCCCCAGCGAGAAACCTCACCCCATTAGGGTGTGGCCAGCCTAGGTGCGGGGCTGATGGCTGTTTGCAGGCTGGCCATAGCCCCCAGCCATCAAAACTCCCAGTGGAGTCTGGCTGGAAGCAGGTATCTGGGATTTATTTATCTTCTATAATTGAAACTTTGTTGCCTTGAGTGGAGGCCACAGCTGGCCAGGGCAGGCAGGAAGCTTGGCTTCCTCCATCACTGGGGTAACCAAGCTTCCTGCTTGCTCCAGCTCTGTCGCTGCTGGCCGCCATCTTGGTTGGGTTAATTTGCATATAGTCACTCTGATTGGCTGGTAGGTGTGGCTTGGGCATAGTGGAGGTTCTGTCAATTTGCATGTTTCTCTTTTATTAGATTCGATAAGATTAAGATTTTTCATATAAGCAAGGAGAAAATTCAGCCACTTCTGTGTGTTTTTTTCCAATTAATCCTTCTATCCCACTCTCACTTTATAAATAAGACAAAATGAAAGGTATCACTCTTGTAGCTTCCCTTCCAACTGCCTCACCTAAGGACTCCTGTGAATTGTGTGGACCAGAGGTGTATGGATGATGGGAGAGTCCTACCACCCTGTCTCCCTGCCTTCGCAGTATGGAAGACTGGTCATATAGGGCCCAACAGGAGCAGTCTGCTTGACCTTTCACAGCTGTAGCTCTTAAAGCTCAGCTATATCAGTTCATGTAACAGATATCCACAGGCCTACTATTGCCCCAGGTGACCAAGGACAAACCTTCTTTCCTCCCTGAATTTTCACCAACAGGGAACAGAAAGTTTTTCCTTTTAAACTCTCAAAAGATAAAAGCTCTGAATGAAGCTCTGGCCAGTGGCTCTGCTCACACATCCTTTCAAGAAAACTATCTGTGGTGAATCTAGGAGGCTTTTGACCAACCTTCAAAGTACCAACACTTTTTTTAAAAAATGGGGTAGATGTGTAATAGGAATGACCTAATGAATTTAAGGTGAATGTCTGTCACTATCTCATGAGAGAAGAGAAAAGGGACTCGTTTGTATTTACAAAATAACTAGCATCATGTCTTAGGTGAACTTGAGTGTCACTAATTTTTTAAGGCTTTCTGATTTTTTGTTCACATAGTGCTCCAATCTTTATACTTATTTTGAGGAATATCATTTATTTTTGTTTATAATTGATCTCTATAATTTATGTAAATTGAAAATAAATCCAGATGTCAATTTATCGATTTTTAATGAAGAATATAAGCTATTGTGTTTCAGCAGGTCCAGTGTAACTGCTCTGTGCTAAAAGGCCCAACTGGGAACTGGCCATTAAGTTTGGTAAATAGAAATAACTGGTGAGCACTGGATTCAGTGAGTTTAGATGCCACTTTCAAGGAATTTTTAAATAAATGGAAACAGAAATTTGACAAGTGACAATAGGTATAGATTCATAGGAAGGATTTCCTAAAATATGAGTGATGGCATATTTTATTCTGGTAATAATCTAAAAGAGTTGGGAAATGTAATGATCCTGAAAATGGTTCAATCTGAGGAGTGATAATAATTCCATGTAATTGCACAATGACATATACTGTTGTGAAGGAAAAACACAGGGTTCCTCATCCCAAGTGTTTTTAAATTTTATGTTTTTCCCCCTACAGAAAATTATTTAAAAATCATATTTAAGACAAATGTCAGTACTTTGATGCCTATAAAAAAGGAACTCGTCTTTGTGAAATAGTGTGGGTAGGGAAAAAGATTTTGATAGGATGGCATGAGACTTGGTCTTTCTCTCTCTCTCTCTCTCTCTCTGGCACTAAGCAGCTGGCTATGTCCCTCCCCTGCCTAAGCCAGTTAACTTGAGTCTCAGTGTCTTTATCCACAGTGTGTTGAACAGGGCCTATTACAAGAGTCTTCTTTTCTGGTTGACAGTGCATGAAGAGATGGGTACTTTTTTTTTTTTAATCTACTCAATTAGTTTACAAGCTCCTTGAGACTAAAATCACGTATGTCTTGTATCTTCCAGAATTCTACTTTTTAAATAATTTTTCATCCCTAAGATTTCGGCTTTGAATAAACACTTCCTTTAAAGTATAAATAAGTAAAACAGCTGAGAGAGGAGCCCTCTGCATCTCCCAGTCCCCACCCTTGGGCTCTGCCTGCTTATCCCTGGGGCAGTGCCTCGTACTTTGAAAACCACTAATCTTTCAGGTTTTCATTACACTGACACATTTATGATTCACCAACACAGTAATCCCACATGAACAAGGAAATCCCCTTTTTGAATTCTCCTCTGTGTAATTTCCTTCTACATAATTTTCCTCTACAAAGAGAATTTCAAATTTCTATATATTTCTAGTCATTCTTGATGGGGATAATTAGCAAAAGAGGGAACTGGGTTTGGGGGAAGAATGGGAGGTTAAAGAGATGGCAGTACTCCATAGAAGTTGCTTGTGATGTAACTTTGGGGGAGAGAAAAGCATCTATGTGAAGAGAGAACCTCAAAAGTAGTAAGAGGGACTGACCAGGCCAGATCAGAGGGTGGTGAGAGCTCTCACAGCATGACGTTGAGTCAGGGCTGCTTAGTCCTTAAATATCCAGACAGGGTCTGGGCGTAGGTGGAAAAACAATCCTGGATACATACAAGAGTTTGTATACACAAGAGACAATTTACACTTTGTTTCAAGAATAGCAGCAAGACCCAGTAAACAAGAGCAGAATGTGAGTCATAAAAATGGATGGGGTATCTGAGACAGAGGGAAGACGCCTCTGAGATGTATAATATCCAAAATAAATCAAAATTAATATGCATACATTTCATTGAAATTACAGAAGACTGAGAATCTAATGAATTTCTAATAAACAAAAAAATGTAAAGATTGGAAATTAATTGTATGGTACCCATTACTATTAATGAAGCACGGATATTCCATTTAGTTGCTGTGCTCTTTTAATTTTAGAGGATGTAAAACATTTAAAGGGCTCTCATACTCTCACTAACACCATCAGCTTGTTTACCCTCCTTTTTCAATAAGGCTTTCAATTGCAAATTCTCTTACCTTAGGGATTTTTCAGGAGCATAATCCCAATAGTTGGGAAGAAATACAGTCTCAATCTTTTAAAAAATATATAATATTAAGTGTCATAAATTTTGTCCTTTAATGTTTTACAGAAATAAAGACCCACGTCAATGGATTGCTACTTTTGGTACAACTATTCAGCCACCCGCAGTGGAACGAAATGTGGGGAAAATCATCCTTCATGAAAATTACCGTAGAGAAACAAATGAAAATGACATTGCCCTGGCTCAGCTTACCACCCGAGTTGAGTTTTCAAATGTAGTCCAGAGAGTTTGCCTCCCAGATTCATCTATCAGGTTGCCACCTAAAACAAGTGTATTTGTTACAGGGTTTGGGTCCATTGTAGACGACGGTGAGTAGTTCAAAATAATTTACCAGTACAAGTATGTCTTAAACTCTAACAAGATGGCTTAGGGAATCCTCTTTAGATTTTTCCTAAAAATAATGCTGATGCTTCTAATGTACATGATCCCAAGGAGATCAGGGCGACCGTGGGTTAAAAGGTAAAAGGAATCAGGTCCCTATCCTTGAGTTCACAATTAATTGAAGCAGTGGTAAGAAAGGGGAGGAGCTGATATGGAAGGAGAGAACAGAGTATTTTAGGTGCTGTAAAATGAGACAAACGGGAGTAAATGATTCCAAATTGTATATTTCCCATCTGTAAGCACTGCTGGTGAGCATATACTTCACACCACAATCTTATGATACTTTGTCTTTTTTTTTTTTTTTTTTTTTTTTTTTGGTCTAAATTCTTCCTCGTGCTAATGAGGATTTATGGTATCAATAAATATGAAAGTGTTTTGTGAATTTTCATTTTGGTTAATTAATAGAACCTGCACTTTTTTTCCTGTGTCCCACTTCTTAGGAGGTTTAAAAAATATAAATTCTAAAATGTTATAAACTGGAGATCAGAACTAGGTACTAGTTCCTTCCACTTTAAAGAGAGAGAGTAATTATGCCAGGCAAGTGTGGCTAGGTGATTTAATGTTGACCTATGAACCAGGAGGCCACAGTTCAATTCCCGGTCAGGTTCAGGGCACATGTACAGCGTTGCAGACTGAATCACTGGTTGGAGGGCATGTGGGAAGCAGCCAATCGATGATTCTCTCTCATCCTTGATGTTTCTATCTCTCTCTCCCTCTCCCTTCCTCTCTGAAATCAATAAAAATATATTTTAAAAATATATTAATTAAATATTTTAAAGTGGGAAATAAGAAATGTTTAAGGTTATATCAAGGATATCCTGAAGAAACTAGGAGACAAACGTGAATATATCTTAACTGGGCTTTTATTTGTTTATTTTTTTTTGACAGAAGTTGATTATGCGTAAGATTTCCCAAATGCAGTATGCACCTCCAACTTGACTTTGTGAAAGGTTATTCTCCTCTTGCTAGCTCAGGGCTACTCACCGACAGCTTCACTCAGGAGTCCTGAGCTACTTCCTTTCCCTTCCTGTGCTCAATTGTGCAGTATTCTCTCCTGCTACCTCCTGGCCCTGCTGTGCTGGCATCTGATTGCTAGCATGTACCGGACATCTGTCCTGTTTCCCACCCTTCAGGATGCCCCTAAATAACACACTACGGCAGAGAGTAGGGCCAAGGGCTCTGTGCAGCTCATGTCCTGGTCTCCACTTGAAAACTTTTGGAAAATCAGTCAACTTCCATGAGTCTTAAATTCTTTATATTGAAAAGTGTTTTGGACAAGATCAGTGTGATGGACCCTCTCCTCATGAAAAAAATAAATAAATAAATAAATAAATATATATATAATTGCATATAGTTGTAAGGGTGCCAATAGCTTATGCACTGTTAGGATATAATATTGGATTGTATATGTTTATGGTTCTTTGAATGTAGACATTTATGAAACAAAATAAAATTAGTCAACAATTAACGTTAATAAAATAATATTGTGCTTTTGCTCCTAGGAAAATACAATTTATATGTCTTACATGTCTTAGATACAACTGTACTTAAGAGCATGTTTTTTTGTTTATTTGTTTGTGTAATAGGACCTACACAAAATAAACTTCGGCAAGCCAGGGTGGAAACCATAAGCAGTGATGTGTGTAACAGAAAGGATGTGTATGATGGTCTGATCACTTCAGGAATGTTATGTGCTGGATTCATGGAAGGAAAAGTAGACGCATGTAAGGTAAGTCCAAAGTCAGGTCAAAACATTGAAAGAAAAGTTTCTATTAGCTATTTCTAAATTTAGCATATATTTCACTTGAGATTAAAAAAAGAGCATTTATTTCACTAAGGACTCAGTTTATTTAATAATCATAATAACAAACATTATAATATTGAATGTTTACTGTATGCCAACCAAAATACTTAGCACTTTTTATACATTATTTTATTTAATATAAAATTTAACCAGTGCTATAATTATATTATAAACTAGAGGCTTGGTGTACAAAATTCTTGCAGGGGGAGGGGAGTCCCTCAGCCCAGCCTGCACCCTCTCTCATCTGGGACTGCTGGCTCCTAACCGCTTGCCTGTCTACCTACCTGATTGCCCCTAACCACTCTGCATGCCGGCCTGATTGCCCCTAACCTGCTCTGCCTCGGCCCCTGCCGCCGAGGCTTCTCTGGAAGGACGTCTGGAAGGTCGTTCAGCAATCTGGTCTAATTAGCATATTATGCTTTTATTATTATAGATTAGGAAATTGAAGTTTATTGCTTCTATTTCTGGTTCACACAATTTTCTCTGGTTATGTTCTTAAACAAAATTAAAAACAAAAAGACACAGAAACTTCTCCTCTGAAGGCCACGTTACTCAGCTCTGTCATCATCTCTCATCTATCTTGTTTCAACCCCCACCCCTGAGTCTCTCTCCATTGCCTCATTCTTTAGTGATTTTGACTCCTGAAACAGGTTTCCTCTCCACCCCAAGCCCTGCAGTATTAGCTGGACTCTTAGTTCCTAGATCTCCTAATTTCCAGTGAGCTTCACCCTTTTCCAGGCACATCTTGAATCTTGTCACCAAAAACTGCTCCATCTACATAAAAGCAAATTCTCAAAATCTTCCTATTTAGCACCTCTCCCCAATCCCTTCTGCCTGCTTTTCAACTATTCCTGTCCCCTTGGCCACAACTCTCTGTGTTACACCCCAACCTACCAACCCTTATCTGCAAACACACACAACCTACACATATGTTCTTTGTGTACCTTCTCTGTTTTATATTTATCTTTAGCTTTTATCATCATTCAATACAAAATATATTATATTTAGCTGGTTTATTATCTGTCTCTTCCACTAAACTAGAATATAAGTTCCATGAAGGCACAGAATTTGCGGGGGGGGGGGGGGGGCTATTTTTTTAAAAAAATATATTTTTATTGATTTCAGAAAGGAAGAAAGAGGGAGAGATAGATAGAAACATCAATGATGAGAGAGAATCATTGATTGGCTGGCTCCTGCACGCCCCACACTGGGGTCGAGCCTGCAACCCGGGCATGTGCCCTGACTGAGAATCAAACTGTGACCTCCTGATTCATAGGTCAATGCTCAATCCCTGAGCCAAGCTGGCCAGAATAGGGAGTCCACGTTGTTTACTGCTCTATTATCAACACCTAAAACAGTGTCTGGCATAAATATTTGTTAATTGAGCAAAATATTTCATTTTTTCAACTTTATAGAGACCTATAGACCATTGCTTCTCTATCTCATAGTCAATAAATTCTTTAATTTCTTCCATCATCCATTTGTCCAGCTTAGACTTTATTCTCTCTCATTTTTATTTTTATTGTTTTATTTTATATGTATCATTTTCTTAAAGCAATTTTGCTAATACCCCAAGCTCACTTATTGCTCTGTTTCCAGTGTTTTCCCAAATCTGGAAGAACTCAACTATTCAATCTCTTTCACTTTGCCTTAAAGTGGGAGGTCAAATGTTCCTGGAAAAAAATATAACAACACATTAGTTCCACTAAAGGTTCTAGATTAAAAAAACAAAACAAAAAAAACTTACGATTTTACAGTTTGTTCCTTTTTTCCAAATCTCCTTTCTCTGAATTCTCTCAACAGTTTCCATATTCTTTAGCTTCTGTTTTTATTTTCTACTAGAGGCCCAGTGCACGAATTCGTGCTCGGGTGGGGTCCCTCGGCCTGGCTAGTGATCAGGGGCTGATTGGGGTGGGCCAACCTGGGGGGAAGGACCGCAGGAGGTTGGCCGACCATGGGAGGTTGGCTGTGGGAGTGCACTGTTCATCAGGGGAAAGCTCTTGCATTGAGCATCTTCCCCCTGGTGGTTAGTGCGAATCATAGCTACTAGCCAGTTGAAATGGTTGCTTAGGCTTTTATATATATATACTAGAGTCCTGGTGCACAAATTTGTGCACCAGTGGGGTCCCTCGACCTGGCCTGTGGGAAGGGGTTGAAACCGGCTCTCCAACATCCCCCAAGGGGTCGAGAATTGTGAGAGAGCACAGGCCAGGCTGAGGGTCCCCAATGGTGCACAATCAGAGCCAGAGAGGGATGTGGCAGGTTGGTCAGCTGGGTAAGGACTGTGGGAGGGCTCCAGGGTGTGTCCGGCTCATCTTGCTCAGTCCAAATCGGCCAGACCCCAACAGCAAGCTAACCTACTAGTCTGCCTCCTGGTGGTCAGTGCATGTCAAAGCAACTGGTCGACCAGTCGACTGTCTACCCCCGGTGGTCAGTGCATGTCATAGTGAGTGGTTGAGCGGCCTTAGCATATCATTAGCATATTATGCTTTGATTGGTTGAACAGCCGACTGGATGACTGGACACTTAGCATATTAGGCTTTTATTATATAGGACTAGGGGCCCAGTGCACGAATTCGTGCACCTTGAAAAGAACTGTGGGCCGCTAGGCTGCGGTGGGCACAGGGGTGGGTCTTGGCCCATCCTCTGTGTTCCCACCTGGCCCCTCCTGCTACAGTCCCCTGGACTCCTGTCTGCCTGCAGCCCTGCTCCGGCCGCCACCGCTCCCATGTGCTGACAGCGCCAGTCCCATTTGCACCTGCTGACGGTGCAGAGTGATTGGGACCAGTGCTAGGCACTGGCAGCAGGTGTGAGCACTTTGTGTGACTGCAGCACGTGAGAGCAAATAATTTTCAGTAACCACTAGAGGCTCACCCTGATGACAGCAACTGGCGCCCTGCCTTGGTCTGGCGCCCCCACTCACCTGCTCCACCATCCCACCATGGCTGATGCCCGCCATGTTCCACGCGTGCCCCCTGGTGGTCAGCACACATCATAGCTACCAGTTGTTCAGTTGTTCTGCCATTTGGTCTATTTGCATATTAGGGTTTTATATATATAGATAGATCCCTTTATTCTGAACTGATGATTTTGTTTCCCAATTTTCAAAGAAAATAATAATCTTAAGAGGGGACTTTTTCCATCTTCCCAGCACCAGACATACAGACCTGCCTTCATCTGGACCCATTTTATCCATCTTCAGTTTAGGCCACAACAGAGGAGCTACCTCTTCTCTAAGCCTGATTACTTCTCTGCTCAGGCTTCCCTTCTTATTGGCATTTTGAAAAAGTTTTCAGTAGCTATTATGTCCTCTCACTCCTTTCATAGTCCACATTTCTTTTGTAACCAGATCCTTCCCCATTCAGTTCTCTCAAGTTAGGAAAAAAACAAACAACTCTTTCTTGGTCCACAATGTACCCTGTCTTCCCTTTACCATAAAATATTTGGGAAACTGTCTATATGCATTGTCTAATTTCTCAAACCATTTCTATATGGTTTCTGTTCTATCATTTCATGAAAAAATAGCTCTTCTTGAGATTTTCAATGATGCACCAAACACCTCCAACAAATGATTTTTAGTCTTTTTTTCTCTTAAACCTTTCAACAGCATTTAACATTGCTAACCAATCCCTCTTTCCTGACATATTGTCTTCCTTTGGCTTGTAATGATTTTCATCCTACATCTCTGTCTGCTCCTTCTCTGTATCTTTTTCAGGATCATTCTTTTAATCCCAGACATTAAATTTTGGTCTATTTTATACCTGATCCTCTTTTTACCCTATACCTTCTCTATAGAAGATCTATTTATCTTTCCACCATAGCTTCATTATCATCTTTTTACTTTTAGGTCCCCAACTTCCCCTTTGATCTCCAGACTTATATATTTCCTCAACCTCCACTTTTATCTCCAGACTTACACAAGGGTGGGCAAAAAAAGTAGGTTTATAGTTGTGAGTACATGAAAGAGTTTATTCTTGTATTATTATTTATTATATTATTTATTTATATTATTTGTCATATTATTCTTATTGTTATTATTTATATCCTTATGATTTATCTTTTAGGTAATGATGCCTGGTAATTTAACCAATGACCAATGAAAGTGGATACTTAAATATAGTACCTACTTTTGCCCAACCCTGTAGATTCTACTCCACATGGATATTTCAAAGGCATCTCATTTAAAATGTTGCACCTGATTCTGCTCTAATTCCCCTCTCCATCTGATCTTCTCCTATGCTTTGTACTTCTATGAATGGTACCTCCTTTCATTCTGTGAAACAAGCCATTCCAACTTGCCTTATCCCTTATCTATGCACAAATACTAACCTCTTAGTAAATATTTTATGCACATGCTTACTAAACCATGCATAAAATATCTAATCAAACTAGCAAAAAAAATCCAAGGATGCTGAACCAGAAATAATGTACCCACTCCATATGAATGTTAGTCTTTCTAGAAAACAATGTACTTGAAATTTTAGCCTTTTCTTTGTACCAATTTCTTTTTATTTCCATGTGGAAAAGAGATGATTGCAATTACCTTCCTACTCAATTAGTGTTAACAATTTTAAATATGTTTTTGTTTTTCTCCAGGGTGATTCTGGTGGACCTCTGGTTTATGATAATCATGACATCTGGTACCTTATTGGTATAGTAAGTTGGGGACAATCATGTGCTCTTCCCAAAAAACCTGGGGTCTACACGAGAGTGACTCAGTATCGAAACTGGATTGCCTCAAAGACTGGTATCTAGTGTGAACTGTCCATGAATTATATCCATGGCACACAAAGCTGAAACTCCTGCATATTGTATATTATTTATATTCATGTGGTTTGGATCAGTGCTTTTGCTGGAGGTCTCAGACCAATCCTTTGTGGTTGAACTCTCAACTCTGAAGGAAGAAGACACAGCAAATGACAGGTAGCACTGACTCCTTGCTCACAAGGAAAACTGTGTTACTTATTAACAAGATGAATACTTATAAATGGTTTTCCTTAATGGAAGATGAGGACCATCATTTTCCACCAGATTTGAAGAGCTTCCAGGGCTGCCAAAATCTTACTTCATATAACATTTGGAGCACTTAGGATTCTTCTAGCAAAACAAGTCAAACAACAGTCTTCCCTGAGGACTCAGGACTTCAATATTCTGGCACTGATGATTGGACACTCAATGGCTGGAATAGAGAAGCGGGATTTGCAATAGAACTTGAACTCTAATCTGCGTTTATAAATTACAATAGAGAATTATTATTAACCACAAGAGTTGTCATTTTAAAAATGTTAAAAGGTATCTGAACTTGCTGTTAACATTATTTTAAACACAAGAGCACTAGCTTCAGGATGCATATTGTATTGTTAATAAGCAATTCTGATTTATTTTTTAACAGCATCATCAGTTAGTATTAGTCCAGAAAGGAGAATAAAATAGACTCTCGGGAATGTTTTCCCATCAATACAGGAAGATAAAAAGAATTGATGCAACCTAAACTAGCAGAGTTGGTTTCAAATTATTTGTAACAGGACAAACACTCCAGATTTTTTATGGAATGAACTATCCACTTATTTATTTAGAAGTATCTACATTACTGTATTGTAACTGGTGCCCTTGTAAATCTTCAGCCATCTGACAGGTCATATGTCTATCAGAATGTCAGATTGAGAGAGCTTACTTGTGCAAAGCACTTAGGACAGTGCCTGGTGTATATCATGCACTATAAAATGTTTGCTATAATGGAAAGGAATGCTTCTGTGAATTTTAAGATAAATTAACCTAAGTTGTCAAATGAGTGAATGACTTTGAGGTTTAAATCAGCCCAAAATCTAATGGGGGAGAGCACAGTCTTTGGAATTAGGCTGCCTGAGCTTGAATACTGGCTGTGCCTCATATGAGCTGTTGGGCATTACACAGGTTTCTTAATGTCACTGTGCATTAGTGCTCTCATTTTTATGGTGGGAGTAAAAATGGTGCCTACTCATATGATTGTTATGAGAATTAAATGAACTAATATGAGTAAAGAAAGTTCTTAGAACAGTATCTGCACACAGTAGGCCAATAATATGGACTGCTATGAATTAGTGTGCTTTGGACTCAATAAAATAATATACTTTTAAAAAACTGTCCCTTGCTTCTTTAAAGTCATGTAATCAATTTCAGAATACTTCAAATTACATTGTAAAAAATTAGGTGATGCTAGATTTTCAAAACCACTCTTTATGTCTAATATATACAAGCAGACATCGTTCAAAATATAGGATGCCTAGCCACCTAGTCAGGGTTGTGACTACAGTGATGCAGCTGTATTCATTTTCAGGCCTCGATGCAAGACCTCAAGTGCTAGATGTGCTGCTCTGATTTATCACGGGAAAATTTAGCCTCTCTGTTTCTTTAGTGACTGAAAGTTTTGTTAATTTATGTGTATGTGTTTATATGTAATATATGTAAACAAGATGTATCTAACTGAAAAAAATCTCCTAGTTATTTACACCTCGATATTAAGATATATCATGAACAGAAAAGGATCATGCACACACGCTTTCTTTTTAAAAAGAAACTGACACCAAATTTCTGAGTTGATGACTACTAATAACTAAATATCAATAGAAAAAGCAAAGTGAAAACTTAAGTCTTTACACTTCTATCTATATGCAGAGAAACACCCAAAGCTTCCTGGAGAATACTTAGCATATTCAAGATGTGCTTGATTGACGATAGACCTTTTTTATATTAATGTTAAACACAGCCTTTGGTAGAAGCAGGAAAACAAATCTGTCTACAAAAAAAAAAAAATATTTTCTACTATGTAAGTTCTATTACAATGGATATGTGCTTTTGTGTAACTATATTTATATTTCAGAAGACTGTGATAACTTTTTGTATATGTGTCTGTGAAACTATATATACTGATTTAAATAATTCTATATTCAATTCAATTCAATGACATTTTGACACAAATGAGAGGAATAAATCCAAAAGTCCATAAGCAAATTTAAGAAATGGAAAAGTGGATTTTAAAGCAGAATTTATATGTACTATTTCTAGTTTGATTAAGTCTGACCTATTGTATGGTGTTATAGTAATTACGCAATAATAGCTTTTCCTCAGGTTTTCCATCTACCGAATGGGACATAATTAAGCTAGCTACCTCTTGGCATTATTGTGAGGCTTTCTTGTTGGATAATAAAGTTGAAAAGTCAAAGAATGTTTTAAACTTGCTCAAAAAGTACAAAATATATTATTGTAAACATATCAGTACAGATGCGGCTGCAAATGCTTTAAGATTGTAAAGAAGTTTTTTTTTTTTTTATTACAGTGTTAGCATTTTTATTTATCAATACTCTTGCTTTGTGAGTTTTGCAAATATATTGTGGTTAAAAACACAAAAACCTGGGCTTTGCCTCTTATGCTGTGAATGCTCTAATAATATTCACATATTTTAATAGAAAAAAAGTTTTTAATTTGTCTGACTCCTTGTTTTAAAAGACCGGTCAAATTCATTAGGCAGACAGTAAACACTACAGCACGTAATCTCTGTGGGATCTTGATGGAATTTTGGGTGCCATGAGAAAGAACTAAAGGTTCGTTTTTAATGCCAGATAGAACAAGATTGAACCAAAATTTTTACAAATGCTTAATCATAGTGTCTCAGTGAAATCTTCATGATTCAACAATAAGAACAAAAACATATTAACAGGAATCTACCCTTTTGAGAATAAAGTTGTTGTTTTGTTAGTATATTTATTTGACAGAGAGGAAATGTGTGGGAGGCATTCCTTCATGAAACCATGGAAATGGAAAATAAACTTGTTACAAATTATTGAAACTAAAGTTAGAATTACAGCTGTTAAAACTTGGAAGGACTTGCCCTAGCTGGTTTGGCTCAGTGGATAGAGCATCAGCCTGCAAACAGAAGGGTCTCGGGTTTGATTCCGGTCAAGAGCACATGCCCGGGTGGTGGGCTCAATCCCCAGAGGGGGACTTGCAGGAGGCAGCCAATCCATGATTCTCTCTCATCGTGGATGTTTCTCTCTCTCTCTCTCTTTCTCTCTCTCTCTCTCTCTCTCTCTCTCTCTCTCTCTCTCTCTCTTTTTTAAAAAGAATAAAATAATGACAAAGTATTTGTTAAAAAATAATAATAATAAAATAAAAACCTGGAAGGACTTAAGAGGTTATCTACAGCAACGGCCACACCACTTTTTTTTTGACTGATGTGAAATCAAAGCCAAGAGAATTTTTCCAAGTTATACAGTAGGCCATAGCCAGTGTAGAAACTTAACCGAGGAGACTCTTGTGTCCAGTATAGCTATCTCTCCATCACTCTAATCCAAATTATTCAGGTTCATTAGCCAGGAACACTGCAATTCTACAAGTCACTGGAATTAAATGTTTGTTACTAAACCAAGGTTTCTTCTTGCAGAAATATGAGGTAAGATGGTGTTCAGCAAAGCATATCAATGGACAAAACCAGTTTTACAATTTAGACAATGATACAACACTATAGCCAACTATCCCTAAGGAAATGAAGGATGATTTGAATGTAGGAAAGCCGCAGAGCCAGTTAAATTCGCAAGTCAGAATACTCCATGCTTTTGTAAATGCTTACAAAGAAACTTCTTTTACAGGTTTTAATATTTTCCTTGCCCAAAAGTTTTAACTATTACTAGTAAGAAATGAGAGAAATGCAATCACATCACACAATTTAAAAGATAAATATTCCTTAGCTCTAAATTGTTCTCAGTCTGCCAAATGAAAAATTAATCTATCCACCTCATGATGCTGTAAGGCTTTTCTGCTAATTAATAAAGAACAAAAGCAAGAGAAGGTTTCAAACCGGTTTTAAAGTGTAAAATATATTACTGTAAACTCAGCTGATGCTGAGGATTGTCATTAAGTTTTCATAGTGATGGTTATTTTCATTTTTCTATAGTATTGCTTTGTGCATTTTGCAAATACTACTGTTTTGTTGAAATTATATTTAGCATTTTCTCAAAAGAAATAATATTTAATGTAGCTTGTGTGGTCAATATTAATTTATTTAAAAAGAAAAATGCCAGGCAAATCAGTTTTGTTTATTTGATAGCTTTAAGAATAAATATAATTCAAATTCATTTTATTTAAAGCATATTTTACTCTAGCATCTGGGAAAACTCTGTAATCAATCTACTAGGAATGTTTTTATAGCTATTCTGTAGCTGACAGTGGGAAATATCAAAAGCAGTCCAAACTCATCATTTAACATATATTTTAAAGACTCTGCTTAGTAATATTCTAATTTATATTCTGAATTATTAAAGGTTTTAAATTTAAGTCACAGAGCTATGCAATAGTGAGTATGCTACCCAGATAGCATGGATTTCCTGTGAATTTTTATAGATTTTGTTTCCCAGTCAGATTTTGTGTCCCAACTTTTACTTAAAAAAATGTAGTCTTGTAGATAAAAAGATTATCCTGTTAGGTCTTACTTCTCTCTACTTCTAAACTCTAAAAGATGTTTGGATGACCACCTTTTAAATATTTTCAGGAAGAGAAAATTCATAAATGCCTTGGATTGCCTTCCAAATGGTTTTAATAACTGCCCTTTGTCTGTATTCAAAACAAGTACCTTTCCTTATTATCAAGCTTGTATCTTCCTGTTTAGATCTAGGTGGAAATTATAGAATTTGGGGTGAGCCACTCTGGCTGGGCAGGGGGATAATTTTTTAAATCCACTTGTGTTTGTCCTACAAGTGACAATCTTTAGGGATGAGGATTAGGAAGTTGAATGAACAGTCTAAGGTGCACCATGAACAAGAGTGGAGAGGAGAAATAGAGTCTAAAAGTAAAAAAGAAGTCATTGGAAAGACAAATATTAAGCCACAAGTACTTGACAAAAGTTTCATAAAATATAGATGTACCACAGAATAAAAATAATTGTTTTAAGTAAAGGAAAGGGACGATTGATTTTTCTCCATTCAAAACAAACAAACTACAACAGGAACATCATAATTAATACTTTTTCAGAAGGAGAGGGCACACAATTGTATCAACATAATTATTTTATCTTCCAATCCTTGTATATACTCAAGTATATACTTTATAAAGTTGACATAATTACATATATAAAATTATGTATTTCTTTATCTGAGATTACCTTACATTTTTTCAATAACTATGTGTTTTATATAACCATAATTTTTAATGACTACCTTTGACTCGATACATCAAATAGTTATGCTACATAGACTGTGACCAGCACACTAGGCTAACCTGATATAAACTAAATTTTATACCAGGGTCATAAACCATAAAGTATGTCATCATCCCTTCCATGCTCCATGAACCTTCTAGGAACTCACCAAATGAAAAGCCCCTGTTATCGCCTATACTTTACTGAACTTTACTTCTTTCCCACAGTGACTATGGTTTCTTCTCCTTCTCCTCATACTGCTTTTTGTCTTCCCTGTTGGTTTAACATCTCTCTACTACCTCTTTCTCAGCTGGTTCCACTGAATCCTCCTTGCTTTTTTAAATTAAAATGTTCCTATGCCCCCAATCTCTTCACAGAATGCTCCCTCCCCATCTTACTAAAGTCTGGATATCCAGATCTAAAGCACACCTTCATTGTAGCCCTCTCAAGCGATTTCTCTTTCTCCCGGATTCTAATATTGAGTCAGAATTCTTCTAATTCTTAAATAAAAGCTTCCAAATATGTTTGTAGTCTCCCAACAATTACTGTTGCACACTAGTATAAAATATATACTGTTTTAGTACAAAGGTTCATGCCTGTAGCTATACCACACATTGCCCCTCCCAGTTACTGTCAATCTCTTGATCACTCCCCACATTTATTGAGGTACTAGTCACTTGCTCAAAATAGACCTCTCTACCTAACTTTATCTTCATTGTGGTCAATTTCAACATCTAAGTGGATGAATCACACCTAGCTTCAATTCTTTGACCTCATAAATCCCAATGACTTAAACTTCTATTCCACTCCCAACATCTCCAGTCTGGACTGTTGAAAGAATCTCAAAATTATCTTCCTTCTACTAATCTTGATGCCCTCTAGTCCATTCTCCGGAACTTGTTTCAAATAACTCTAATTTATCCACCTCTTACAGAAGAGATACTTAATCTAGAGTCCAACAGGAAAAAAAATACATCTTTATTTTCACTGACTTTTGAAAGAAATATACTATTTTATTACATTATAAAATAGGCAGAAAAAAATCCTGTAACATAAGCTGTATTACTGATTTTGTGATCAAGAGAAATCATAGATATTTTTATTTTATTTAAAAGTTACATATGTATAAAATATATTTATACTCACCACAACTTTGAAATTATGTTATTAGGTTCATTGCTATATGATGTTATCTAATGTTAATAGAGAATCATACTTATTACTAAACCACAAATTTAAAAAATATTTTTATACCTATATTGTGATATGTTGATTTCTGTATATTTCTACATATTCTATTTTATGAATTAAAAAACATTATTATAGAAGGCTCCTGTAGTCTTCACCAGATAGCCACAGATGGCCATGATCATGACACATAGGCACACACACACATACACAAATCAAGACTCTTTGACCTTTAGGGTAAAGACAAAAACCTATTTTCTTGATTCTAAGAGTGAGAGGATGTACTCTTATTGGCTTGAAAATGAAGGGAACCATGTGTCAAGGAATGCAGGTAGCCTTTGGAAGCCAAGGTCAGCTCAGGCTGACAGCAACAGAGAAACAGGAACCTTAGTCTTTCTGCAATAGCCTGAATGAGTTGGGAAGTGATTCCTCACCACAGCCTCCAGATAGGAACCCAGATATCCACACCTTGCTCTTAGCTTTTGAGACACTGAACAGAGAACAAAGATGAGCTCACCCAGATTTCTGACCTACAAAGTAAAAACAGATAATAAACGGCTGTTGTTTTAAGTGGGTAAGTTTGTCACAATTTGTTATACATGAAAAAATAATTGACAAAGGCATATCATTTTTATTTATTAGCCAATTTGAACATTTTTCATATGTTCATTTATTAATTGTAATTATATGTTCCTGTTTTGGCAAAAAAAAAAACCTTTTTTTTTTTACAAAACAAAAGAGGGACTCAATATGAATATGTATGTTGATGGTCAAATCCACTGAAAGAAAGTCAAGTATTGAATGCAAAGTGTTTGCAGAGGTTCTGGTATGTGCATTTAGTAAAAGACATCACAGTTTCTGGCCATCATAGTTTCACTATCTAACATGAAAATGGGTCTACAAACCTAAAAGTAAGCAAAGCTAAAACTGGATTCCTGCTTGAAGGGAAAGCATGGGTTGTTTAGATAGTGTGAAAGCTGGGAAATGAAAGGGAAACATCCTGGAGGAATTATCTTTAGAATCGATGTACCCTGTGCAGACAGAGTCTGATGGAATGACTTGAATCTCACACTGAGGTGGACTTGGAATTGAGAACCGTGCTATAAAGAAGGGAAATGATATTTTAGGCATGTGGGCAGACACAATGGGAAGAAAAGGATTGGACTGACAGAAAACTCAAGCTCGGAGAAGGTAGACATGACTACAAAGGAGAGCACATGGAGAGGAGACAATCAGCAGTAAAGCCCTTTCAATGGCAGCTGGCACAAATAGATTTTAATTTCCCCTCTTTCGAGCCAGATTCCCCTTTAGAGTAGATGCAAATGAATTACTGAGCCAGACATGATGAGTACATGTATCATTGCACTAAGAAAGACAAGTCGAGGGTGTCAAACGCTTTAGAAAAGTCCTAATGTTGCCTCTGAAAGAGATGAATGGCAGGGCCTGAAGACCAGGCTTGTCCTGACTCAGATGGAGTGCCACCTCTGGAAAGCCAAGCACAAAACCATGCAAAGTATTCAAGGGTGTTGCTTCGGTTTTGAATATGGTACTGTTTCTCCACTTAATTAGCCAGAACCAGGAAATTTTTCCTGCAGTAAAGACAAGCGATTCTTCACCTCAAACCATAGTATTGGTTAAAGTTTACCCATCCCAACTTGTCAAACTTGTTTATTTTAAATCCTTAAGCATTCTTTCTTTAGTCAGCGTACAGGTCTGAAAGAATGCCAGGATGCTATTCATTTGACGAGAAATCACAAAGCAGCACGGAGGTGGAGGAGTGTGCATTCTCAACAGTGTATGATGTATCAGTAAGTTTAACTTTATTTCATGTTTAAAAAGATTCATTTCAGATAGTGGTTTCCAGTTCAGGCAATTATTCTGAATTGGAAATTTAAAGGTTTTTTTTTTTTTTCTTTCCCTACTGTTGTTGGATAAAATAATAATAGTAATGCTAATACTATTTATTTTAGGAAACCATGCTAACAATTTAATATTTAGGATTTAAAAGGTTTAATGGGTTGGATTTTAATTGCAAAGTTTAATGCAAATATAAGAGCATCACAGAGAGGGAGGAAAACAGAGAACCTAAGGTACAATACTATAAATTTGTAGCAGTGGAAGGATTGGGCATGGAAGAAAGTGTCTTCTCACTCTCAGTTCAGAGTTTAGAATATATAATAGTATTTTTAATCTTCCCAAATTATGCATTTAATTGGTACACTGAAAATAGAAATACACAAATTGTGTAAGAAGTATTGTATTTTAACCCCTATTTTGAAATTAATAAATACAAGTAAAATTCCAAAAAAATAAATACAAAATATAATGTCCTTTGAGACATTCCTTTTCTCTTAAAATAAAATTTTAAAAAACAATAGAAGAACAATTGGTACATCAGAATGCAAAAGTGAGAAGCAAATAAGTTATCATAAAAATTTTGTATTTTAGTAGACTTGGATGTCTATAGAAATGAAGGTGACATAAAGGTAGAGAAATAGAAAAATAGCCTGAAATAAAAATCTGGGGAAAACAGAAGACCTACATCTGGAAATAGTCCAAGAAACCTTTTAGGTCTCTTCATTCCTATTACTTTCTATTTTCAAGATTTTCAAAATTGTCCTCTACAGGTCTGAAATCCATAAAAAGTCTACAGTTCCATTCCATAACAAGATAAATCAGTATGACTACTTTATAATTTTTTGCTCTGGTTTTCCATGGCTTTGTAGCTTAGAGGGATTGTAAGGGGTGAGAGTGGAGGGATGGGTGGGGAGATGCTGTTGAAAAACAATCCCTACTTTTCCTATTGATAATTGATGTCTGAGGTAATTAAGTCAGAGGGTTTTCTCTATTTGAAACACACAAATGAAACTTTATTAGTTTTTGTCACCTGGAGGTAATGTGAAGAAAATATATTTTATTCTTTTTGTACATGCCAGTATCTAGTAGAGTGCTTGGCAAAAGCATATTAGTTGAACCATTTAATTGTTCTTCAAATGTATTTGGTACCAACTAATTTCCAGCTAACAACTCATCCATTTGATTTAACTGGATTTCATGTCATCTTTAAAGCCTTTTTTTTTTTTTTTACACTGAAGTAGTTTGTTTACTTTTCTAGTAAGCCACTCTGTATTTAGATATCATAATATGAACAGGTATAACATTAAGTCCTTGTTTTCTTTCCAAAAAATGATTGCTTGGAGATTTCTTGGATTATTTCATTCCTTCAATGAGATTCTGGATAATTTTAAATTTCTCTTTACCTCACACAAAAGTATTAGTCTTTTTTATTGAGATAGAATTGATGCATATATTACATTAGTTTCAGGTGTACAGCATAATGCTTCAGTATTTGTGTATATTGTGAAATGATCACCACAGAAAGTCTAGTTAACATCTGTCACCAAACTTAGTAACAAATTCTTTTTCTTGTGATAGGAACTATTCTCTTAGCAATTTTCAAATGTACATTTAGTAACTATAGTCACCATGCTGTACATTATATCTCCATGATATTTATTTTATAACTAGGGGCCCAGTTCATGAATTCGTGCCCCTTGAAAGGAACTGTGGGCCATGAGGCTGTGGTGGGCACAGAGGGAAGGTCTTGGCCCATCCTCCGCACCCTCACCTGGCCCCTCTCACTGTGGCCCCTGGTCCCCTCTCTGCTGGCAGCCCTGCTCCCATCACCTCCACTCCCATGCACTGATGGCACCAGCCCCACTTGCACCCACTGACAGCATGGAGCGATTGGGACTGGTGCCAGCAGCGGGTGTGAGTGGGGCCAGTGCCACCAGCAGGTGTGAACAGCAGCTGCTACCCCAATCACACCTCAGGAGCATGGGGAGGTGGAAAAGCCCTCAGAGGCAATCAGGACCAGAGCCAGGTGCTGACAGCGGGTGCGAGTGGTGGCCAGCGTTGGCGGTGGGTGTGAGAGGTGGCTGCTGGCCCTGATTGTCCCTCAGGAGCAGGGGAAGGTGGAGAAGCCCTGAGGGGCGATCAGGGCTGGCAGCCACTGCTCACTCCTGCTGATGGCACTGAGTGATCAGGGCTGGTGCCAGGCGCCAACAGTAGGTGCAAGTGGTGGCTCCGGCACTGGCAGTGTGTGTGAGTGGCAGCACCAGCACCAGCAGCAGGTGTGAGCGGGCCTCGCGCCAGCAGCAGGTATGAGCGCTGGGTGGGACCACGGTGCCTGAGAACAAAGAAATTTCAGTAACCACCAGAGGCTTGCCCCGCCTTGGTCTGAAGCCCCCACTCACCTGCTCCACCATCCTGCTGCAGCCAATGCCCACATGGTCTGTGCTCTGCCCCCTGCTGCCAATGCCCGCCATGTTCCACATGCGTCCCCTTGTGGTCAGTGCACATCATAGCAACTGGTTGTTCGGTTATTCCACCGTTTGGTCTATTTGCATATTAGGGATATATATATATATATATATATATATATATATATATATATATATATATTATATTAGAGGCCCAGCATGGGTAGGGTCCCTAGGCCTAGACTCCTGCAATCAGGGCTGTCTTCTGCCCGTTCGCCAGTCCCCAGGTCGAAAGCTGCCTCTGCTGCTGGGCTGTCAGGCCGTTAGGATTATCAGCTCATGCCTGGCTGCTCGGCTGCTTGGCTGCTCGGCTGCTCGGGGGCTCAGGCCTGCAGGAAAGCATGCGCCCGCGACTTCACCTCCATGCATGTGCACCAGGCTGCCGCTGATGGAACACACTGCCCTCTCAGGGCTGCTCACGCAGGTGCCGCTGCCCCTACCACTGGTGCTGGGGTTTGAGGCGCTGACGGAAGCTACGGGGTGTGCCCATGACTTATCCACCCCACGTGAGCGGCCCCAAGAGGGCAGCGCTTTCTATCAGCAGCCGGCCCGGCTCACAGGCATGGAGGTGAAGTTGGTGGCACCTGCTTTCCCACGGGCCTGAGCCCCTGAGCAGCTGGGGATGAGCTAGTGATCCCAACGGCCCAACGGCCAGCCACCCCAATTCCCCCGTTCACCATTGCTGATCCATCTGAGCCTGCGGGCAGGGGGCAGGGACCGGAGTCAATGCACTTCATGGTGACCAGTCATTTGGTCATCCTAGTTGTCACAGACCCTGGCTTTTTATATATATAGATTGGAAGTTATTACCTTTCTACCACCTTCATTCTTTTTGCCCAACTACCCACCCCAGCTCTGGCACCACCTAGAGTCTTTTTCATATAGTAACACCCATTAGTGAATTTTAAGCTATTTCCCACATTGTTAAAACAAGTTTGAGATGTATAACAAAAGGACTATGTCAAGTGAAAAAATAAAGAAAAAATAAAATAAATATTCAATTATAATAAAATAAATCATTAGGGTCTAATGATTTTTATTTGTAAACCAAACTTGTCATTTAAGTGACAGGCCATACTCATTTTCTGTAATAGAGCCTTGGGCTCTAGGAGTTCAGCACTGACAATGTAGGACTAGATACAAAAAAAATACAGATGGCCCTTAAAAAGAGTATCTCTGAAATAGCATAATTCCAAGTTTAAAAATTCAGTGTAAGCTTTATCAGAACATACACATACATATTATGCATATATGCAAATATACATATATACATATACACATTCATAATCTATCATATATTTTTTAAAAATAAGATTAGCAAGATACAGACATCTGTTTTATATATGGCTAAGTATTTTTACAGGAAAATGTTATGATAGATTATCTTTAATTTAAAACTGTTCTTTTCTATTTTTCAATCCTGATAAATTTGTAAACAACACATTAATAA
Organism: Myotis nattereri; assembly: GCF_964212035.1. Lineage (NCBI taxonomy): Eukaryota > Metazoa > Chordata > Mammalia > Chiroptera > Vespertilionidae > Myotis > Myotis nattereri. The sequence goes on from NC_138075.1 coordinate 188,359,938, forward strand.
TGAACACCCTTCTGGCGAATTTTTAGCACACATTCAAAATTCTAAAATTCTTTCTTTAGGATAAATTGTTTTCTATACTTTCACACTTTCTGGAATACCATCTCATGATTAACAAAATACTCTATATCCTAAACTACTTCTTTTTCCTGAATATTCCCTATGTACCTAGAAAATGAAAATACATGTGTTTTTTTTTTTCTTACAACATAGCATTTTTACAGCCCTATTATTGAAGATTTAGTCTTTGCCCTTTCACTTCCTAGTGCCACTTCAGACCATTACTCTCTATACCTTTGTAAATTGCTTTTTTCTTTTGAGGCTTGAACAATTCTGCTCTCCACCCTCTTTTCTTCCTCATCACTGTCCTATGGACCCATGATTATGCCATGATTTATTAAAGACTGACGCTTCTTTCCTATCTCCTTCTGTAATCCAAGTCCTAGGTTTACCCCATGTAGTATCAGTGCCCAGGTGGTTGATCTTCAACATCCTACTCATCTATTTCCTTGATCTTCCCATCTCTATAATTCTCTCCAAATATTACTTTCATGTCCACACCTTAGACTTTGTCATAAGTTGAAATTACTCTCTCTGAATCATAACTTTAGACAACTAACACTATTCTAAACTTCCTTCTCACAGACTCAGTTGCTTTTAATGCATCATTTAAAAAAAATTAGCTCCACTCTATGAATTTTTCATATCCATCAGTTGTCATCCCCATCGAACACACACACACACACACACACACACACACACACGCACTCACTCACTCAGCTTTGTTTCTTTTATGATCCTTAATTTCAACATTTTTTTTGAATTTTGTCTTGAACTCCACTAAATTTTCTTATCCCTTATTTCTTTCATCATTCATACCTGAATAAATTCTAAAGAGAATACAGCTGTCTGAACAATGACCACCCTCTGCCCAGACCACTGAAGAATGCTACAGAAAATCTCTCAAATGTGCTGGAAGTGCGAGTTCATTTGAACTCTCAACTCTTACCACTATTCCTACTATATCATCTTAGTTAATATTCCAATTTTTCACAATGATTATTTTCAACTTCTCTAGCCTCCTCAAAGTTCCAAGTTCTCACCATGTGTCCTTTCCTGGTTTCAACTACTTCAAAGAGATAAAATGATTGATTGATTGATCAATTAGATAACAATTCATTCAACTTCTTGACAATGAACCAACAAACCTGCCTATATCCATTCATGCTCTTTGGAGGATTCCTACAGTTTATCCAGTTTTCCAATCTCTTATGTTGAACTATATGAAAATGGTTCAACTTTTGATCTACACAAATGTCAATTTCATACTTGCAAACATAATAGTTTAGAATCCACAAACTTTCAAATATGCTCTCAACCCAATTCTCCTCTCAACCCCAGGACTTCTACTGGCTAGTCTACACTATTATAAGTATACTCAAAATTGTTCCATTCACAAGAAAATAAAACCCTCCATTAACTACATATGCCTTGATGACTCGTCTCTCTCTTTCTATCAATAGTCAAACTCATGAAAAAAATGTTGATATCCACAGTCCCATCTCCTCATTTACAATTTTCCTGCAAATCCACTGACATTTGGTTTATAATTCCACTATTCTGTTTCTTTTCCTCTTATGGTCACCAATGATTCACTATTGCTTAATCCAATGGATATTCTACATTTTTATTATATTTGATTTCTCAATAGCATACATCAATTTCTCCTTGAATATCCTTTATCAATTGTTATCATATCACAGTTACTTTCCTTCTTATTTCTTTCTTATTTTCTTAATGAGGTTTCCAGGATTCCTCATTCTTTGTCCACATCCTAAATCTTAGTTTTCTTTAGAGTTCTTCTCTGGGTTTTCCCTCTTCCTATTACTTCAATAAAAAATTCTCAAGTATCTATCATATTCTAGGTGCTAAAAATACAATGATGCATTTCACACAGAACTTAGCATTTTTAAATGAAAAAGTAAAATTGTTATATTATAATGAATGCATATATAATGGCTTTGTATTTATGCTGATAAATTAACTTTCCCTTTTCATATTTGTAAATATATAACTTACATTTTGCCCTTTGATTTTTGCTTTTCAAAACTAGATCAACAGAAGATTTTATGCTGACTTAGTTTTATCTCTTTCTTTTATTTAAGTAGTCCAATTTCGTGTTTCCCTTGATGATTTCTGCCTCTATATGTCATTTTTAGGAAATAGATATCTCATTCATAAATATAATAGCAAAGAGTAAATATAACCCACAATCATGTGTAACTGATTTTTCTAATCTCTTAGCTCCAAGAATTTTACAAGCAAAGACAATAAAACAGTGAAAAGTATATAATTTATTTAAATAAGGCAGTTTTATATAAGGAGAGTTCTCCTCATCATGTGGAATGTAAGTAGTGCACTTAATGTTTTTAGTTTTTTGACTAGTATTGACCTAGTACTGCTGGGGGTCTTAATCCAGCATCTAGAAGGGGTTCAGGAATCTGAAGAAGGTACTGTGTGTAAATTATTAAAGAGTCCAGAGACAAAACATAATTTTGGAAGGCATTTGGGAGGCCAGAGGATCTTGGCTAAATAAACCAAGTTCTCTTGAATCTTTGGACCCCTTGCTTTTTATTAACACAAACTGCCCTAAAGCAAGGTAGATATACATATCAAAGGGCAAGGTTTAGTATACAGAATCAATTGTCAGATTGGGGGAAATTGCTTACGGCTGTTCAGGCGATTGGCCATCAGGAGGCAATAACATATAGATTGAAATGCCCTCAGCTGTCTGGCAGCAAGCAATCATTTATGCATCCTTTTCAGGTTTGGGGAAATGCCCTTAGCCATTTCCAACAGGAAATAACATGTGATTCAGCCCTTGCTGAGTCCCCAAGTTCCATCAACCTTTTGATGAAACTTTCTCATTTATGACATGCTGGAATTAGCTTCCGGCATAGTATAATACTTAAATGTCCCTGTAGGATTAAGTAATGTGTAATAATTATCTTATCTTATAGACTTATAAAAGAGTAGTTTGTAACCTATAATTACAATTGGCCTATCCATCTATAATAAATCTTGTTTCACAAAATTCACAGCTCAGACTATATTATATTTCACAGTTTATCAGTAATCTAAACATAACTTCCTTCTATATTTTCTTGGTATTGACATATTACTGAGTTAGAATGCAATCATGATCCTTAGGTTTGGTGAATGAACTAGAAAGAGAATTTCAGGCTCATACATAGGGGACATAGTGAGTGAATACTGAGAATATTTCTTATGCCAACCACCTATCTAAATAATGAGATGAGCTCCAAGTTATTTCATTTCAACAACATCAAAAGAGGTACTAATTACTACCAACAAAAAGACTTGTAACTGGGCACATGGTAGAGGAATAAAGGAAGCAAGATCACTGGTAAGGGGTTAAAAAAGAACAATGAACAGTAACCAATTTAAACTGAATGAAGGTTAAGCACAGGTGTAATCAATGCACTGTAGCACCATTACCTAAAACAGTAGTTCTCAACCTTGGCTGGGAATCTTTTTAAAATCCTGATTTCTGGGCCTCATCCTCTGGAAATTCTGTTTCTTTGTTACTAATGTTGTGGCCCCACTACATAACAAAGAAACAGAATTTCGGGAGGATGGGGCCAGAAATCAGGATTTTAAAAAGATTCCCAGGTGATTCTAATGTGCAGCCAAGGTTGAGAACCACTGACCTAAAAGGTCAGTACTTGTGCTGCTGGTGATATATGAGATAACTTTAGGTAGGATTTATTTTAATGTTTATACAAGAAAATAAAGCTACTATACCAAACTCAGTATTTGGTGAATGTTCTTGCTTAGGGATTGGCTATATCAAAAGTGATTCTATTTTACAAATTTAAGGAAATTGATTTAGAGGTATTAGTGCTTATCACAAAATTATGATGATTGCAACTGAAATTTGGAAAACACTATAATAACTCATTGAAAGAACAATTAATTTTAAGCAGGATAGAAAATGAACATTTTAAATAGAGCATTTGGATGAGACCTTATAGTATAGTATAACTAGAGGCCCGGTGCACAAAATTCATGCACTGGGGGGTGGGGGTTTCCTCAGCCCAGCCTGCCCCTCTCACAGTCCGGGAGCCCTCAGTGGATGTCCTACTGACAGCCACACTCTGGCAGCAGAGGCTCGGAGCAGGCTTCCCGTGTGTGTGTGTGTGTGTGTGTGTGTGTGTGTGTCCCCGCTGGGGGCCTGCCCCCAGCTGCATCGGAGGCTTGGAGCAGGTGCTGTGTGTGTGTGTGTGTGTGTGTGTGTGTGTGTGTGTGTCTGCTGGGGTCCTTCCCCCAGCTACATCTTGGAGGCTTGGAGCAGGAGCCCTCTGTGTTGCTCTCTCAGGCTCCTGGCCTCTACTGCCTGTTGTTCTCTCCCTTGAGCTGTGGCCAGGGTGGGGTGCTGCCTGCCAGCTGTGCTTTCCTGCTCACAGACCACCGCAGAGACCCGGGGGCAGGCCCTGCTGGGTGCTGCCTGCGGTGGGCACTTTCCTGCTGGCGGATCGCCATGGTGACCGGGGAGCAGGCCCTTCTGGGTGCTGCCTAATGGAGGCTGCCTGCAGGCAGAACTTTCCTGTTCTCCGAACGCCACAGCGACCGGGGAGCAGGCCCTGATGGGTGCTACCTGTGGGCCTCACTTTCCTGCTCTCTGATCGCCACAGCGACCCAGGAGCAGGCCCTCCTGGGTGCTGCCTGCTGGGGGCTGCCTGTGGGCGGCACTTTCCTGCTTGAGGATCGCCATGGCGACCCAGGAGCAGGCCCTCCTGGGTGCTGCCTGTGGGCAGCACTTTCTTGCTGGCGGATTGCCACGGCAACCGGGGAGCAGGCCCTCCTGGGTGCTGCCTGCAGGTGGCACTTTCCTGCTCAGGGATCAGGGAGCAGGCCCTGCTGTGTGCTGTCTGCGGGCGGCACTTTCCTGCTTGGGAATCGCCACAGCAACCAGGGAGCAGGCCCTGCTGGGGGCTGCCTGTGAGCTGCACTTTTCTGCTCTCCAATTGCCAGGGTGACCCAGGGGCAGGCCATCCTGGGTGCTGCCTGCAGGTGCTTTCCTGCTAGTGGATCGCCATGGGGTCCTGGCTGGTGGAGGGGTTTAGGCGGCACACGGGGGTTCCGGCTGTAGGCGGGGCTTAGGCGGCGCGATCCAGCCGCCTAAGTCCCACCGCCCAGGGCAGCACATGGGGCCTGGATGGCAGCTTGTGCTGGCCCACCCTGTCTGCAGTATGCAAATTAGCCACCATCTTTGTTGGCAGTTAATTTGCACATCACTCTGATTGGCTGGTGGGTGTAATGAAGGTATGGTCAATTAGCATCTTTGTCTTTTATTAGATAGGATGAATCCCTACTACACATTTTTAGTAGTAGGAAAGTAGGAGAGGGCAATTCTAGACTTGGGTTATTAGACTAACAAAACAAAATGCCTTCTTAGTTAATGTAATAGGTGTTTTGTTTTGCTTTTGACCAGGTTGACATTCTCAAGAAAAACGCAAAATTACAAGTCATTAATTAGAAAACAAATGCTTATTTATGGGTTTATAAAGAGGGTAATATATATGCTTCAGTAGGTATAAAATATATCATAAACAAGGCAGGGTGAAATTTTATGAATAATTTTATTTTTAAATTTTATTGTTGTTATTGTTTTTTACAATTACAACAATTAAATATTGTTTTGATAGTAACTATATGTATTTTCCAATCCTTTCAAGTTTATACAAATGGAGTCTTCTAGAATTATTTTTTTAAATCTTTATTGTTGAAAATATTACATAGGTCCCCCTTTTATAATTCTTGCAATTCAAACTCAAGTAGTGACTCTCTGGCAAAATACCCAAGCCCTCTCTAAAAACATTTTATTTTATGAAAAATTAATAAATTCAAATTAGTTCAATAATTTTGTTACAAAATAAAGAGCAGTTTAGAACAAACACTGTGAAAGAAGCAGTGGGTTTGAGATTAGAACAAACTAACTTTGAATCAATATTCCTCCAGTTAATAGATATGTGTCATTAGCTGATTTTTACCTCTGTACTGAGATAAATACCATGAAAACTACAAAACATTCCAACTGTAAAAGGTAATCATTGCTAGTGGGCTCAGTGGAGAAGAGAGTTTAGTAAATTAAAGTAGGATTTGGTCATGACCCTTGTGCCAGAGGCACTGTGTAACAAATGACCCGTTGATTTTCTAGGGGTTCATTATATTTCTTTGATTTGAGTCCCTAGTCAGATTCTTAAAAAACAGACCCAAAAGAATGGTTTATTGTGTCCTATTTACAAGTGAATTAACTCTCCTCACTAAAGTGTTTTAAGTCTCTCCAGGAGGAATAATCATTTTCTGGCCACCACCTTTTTTTGGGGGCGCCCTGTCCATACAGCTGGTGATCTCACCATTTTAAGACAAATACACCAGGTGACCCAGGCATGCCTCTCCCATATGGCCTGCTGGGAAGCTCCGCTGTAAGGCTTTGGTTTCCAAAGTTACTCTACAAAGTACTAGAAGCTCTTCATTGCTGCCATGTACTGCTCTGATGAGTCTTGGGGTTCTTCCAGACCTCTGGATCTTGGTTAGGAGTAAAATTATTTTTTAGTGCAATTTTTTCTCAGCAAAATGTATCTCTCTGTTTCCAAGCTTCTATTTTCCTACCATATCTCATTGGCCATTGTTGTGCTGTAATTTTGGGTTAGATCCTATGTTCTACAGAGGAAATGTTCACAAATAGAAAAGAGGGGACTTAGGTGGGCTCAAGCAATTGGCACTTTTAAGTTCTTAAGGTAATCATTTTAGTCTCAGTTGAAAAATGGACATATTTACCATATGAACCTTACAGAAATGTTGAGTGTTATAGGGTATGCTAAAACTCTTTAAGAACTATAAAGTGCTATCTAAACAAAAAATATTACCATCATTATTACTATTGTTAGGATGACCTATGTTACCCTTACACCCCACCCTTTGCTCTCCAAACCTGTTTGGAATAAGGTGGGGCAAGTTTGAGTAAAGTACCACTCCCTATTTTTAGGGGCCCTAAGATTCCCCAAAAGCACTCTCATGAGGCTCTGATTATACTGTGCAAATTTATCAAACACAGACATAAAGAACTCTCAACAGTTAAGATAGCTCATCAGATATGTATAAATGCCACATATATTTAACTGAGGTCATAGAGTTACTCTCTGGCAGGTATTTTGCCACCGAAATGTAAGGGTGAGTAATAGAAAACTAGGAACAAGAAAACTACCTGGACAGAGATCCCTTGGTTCCTATGTAGACAGGAATCTCCCAAATGAGTGTGACCTCTGCACAGTGATGGAACAGCCTTGGTCAGAGCAGTTATTAATTGTACAGACTTTTCAAACCATATAATTTTGTTCAGTAGGGTCAGTCAGTCACAGCCACTCTTTAATCAAGGCTGATTACAATCACTAACATTGAGTGAGCACTTACTATCTCAGTTCTCATAATATCTCTGTGGGAACCATCTGCATTTTACAGAGTAATAAAATCAGCTCTAGTAAATGAGGCAAGGCCACATGATAGTGAGCTGAGAGGCATTACATCTAAAAAGAACCCAGTCGCTTTTCACCACACATGCAGCCTCTCTTCAGAGAGCTGGTGAGGCTTCTGTGACCAAAGCAAACTCTTAAGAAAAAAGTAACATGAGTGAAATATTGCTTATGTTCTGTTCAAGACTAGGCGAGTTTGCAGGATTGGCTAGAAGAAGTGGAATATCACAAATATGCACAACTAGTCGATTACTGCATTGTCTTTATATACTTTCCTAAGAGCCTGACCCATAATAGTGTACAATACATACATTAGATGCAACCCAAGAATAAAAAATAGGCAACTCTCGGGTTCTTTCTTGTTCATGAGAAAGCAACATAGAGAACTTTCTTAATATTTGATCGATCACATACAGACCGGATTATATAGATGAGTGATATACTGAAAAACCCATCTGGGCAATTAAGAGAAAGTGGTAATTTTCCTTTTAATTATTGAAATAATTATCTAAATTGTTTACTTCCTATTTACAAAGTGAGTCTAAAAATTGTAGGAGGATAAGACAAGAACCTAGTGTTTTCACTCCCTATCTCATAACCCCTTCACTTAAATTTTATTGTCTTTGCAGAAAACAGTTGTCAGGTCAATGAATTAACAAGAATGTATTGCCCACTTTGGGCCAAGCAGTCCTTTAAGTATTACTGTTGTAACAAGAAGAAAGGCAGAGAACATGGCACAGAAATACACCATAAAAAAGGCAGGTGGGGTGGCAGATGAGTTAGTGGGAGCTTGTGGGTGCTCTCTTCTGATCATTTCTATTTTCTCAGTAAAATGGAATCAAGGTCATTAGCCGAGGGTGAGGGTGAAAGAGGAGTTTTTGGAGACTTGAGAAGAGAAGGTATAAAATAATTGTTTATTTCTCACACAGGAGAAAGAGAGAGTGATAATTAGTATGATGACCAGAAAGCGCTAAGGGCCAATGTACGATTAGTGGTCCTGCATTTAAAGTGAGATTCTTCAGCATCGTTGATCATTTTTCCCCAGCCACAGTTGTATAATCACAAAGTATCTAGAAAGTTGTATTTGGAGTTTTACTACATGATTATGACTGAGAGAGGATTATAGGAATGAAGGTATATGCCAGGGGATGAGTATAATGAGGGACCATGGGATTTATCCTGGGTAAGTGAGCACTGCCAGCATGAGAATGATGGGAGACAGTGAAACATATATAAATGCCAGTGGGATTCAAGTCAGGGTACAAAGGCAGTGAGCTGGAAAGATGAGTGGTGGTAGTTGAAGAGTTGGATGATTAAAATTTAGATTATGGAGAAATTGAAGCTGTTGAGAATAACAGTACGGTGGGACCTTGACTTATGAGTTTAATTCGTTCCGAGACCGAGCTCGTTAAGGAGCTCGATAACTCAAATTACTCTATCAACTCAATGCAAAAAATCGGCCGAGAGACAGCTGGTATCTCAAAAAACTCGTTAGTCGGGACACTCATAAGTCAAGGCCCCACTGTATAGACAATATGAGTATGAGAGTGGGCAGCTAAAGTAAAGAGAAGAACAAGGTCATTGGCACAAATAATGAAGACAGAAAATAGAATGTAAACAATACAACAAAATAGACAGCAACAAAGCAGTATAGGAAACTTCAAGGTAGCTGCTAAGGGGAGTGAGGGGGGCAGGAACAGCTGTGAGAGGAGCTGGCCCCTATGCATTAGAGCATCACAGTGAAAGATTTCCCGAAAAAGAAATGCCAGCAGTTGGGGAAAGGAAGTAAGAAATACAGAGGAAGGGGGACATTTTAGACAGAGGATATTGTAAGCAGAACAGTGGTGGGTGAATGTAAGGAACAGAAGAGCCCATGTGCGGGCAAGTACCATACATTAAGCCAAAGGTAGGTTAAACATAGCCAATGAAAGGCCCTTATTTTAAAAATGGAAAATATATCATGCCCTCTCATGTTTACAATTGTCCATTGGGTTCCTATAACCTTAGAATTAATAGCATCGTGCCATGGCCTTCAGGGGCCCCATGATTTGGTCCTTGCCTGTCTCTCTGGTTTAACCTTATCTAGTCTTTGTTGGACCCACCGGGATCCAGCAACACTGGCCTCATTTCTTTCAGGAACTCAACAAGCTACTCCTTTTCCAGCTCCGGGAACTTGCTGCCACCTAGTTGTCAGTTCCCAGTTCTTCTAAAAGTTATTTCTTCATAATTCGCCTCGAAGATCCAATGGCCCCTCTTCAGGGATGACTTCCTGCTACCCAGTTAAGGACCCCACCACAGGCCTCTAGTCATTTTTTATTCAGCAATGTATTTTATTTCCATGAGTGAAATTTCCATGGCTTGTTTATTTTCAGTTTCCTTTCACTAAACTACTTACCACAGTTTTTTCAGCAACTGAATCAGTTTTTAGCACATAATGGGATCTTGGTAAATATTTCTTGAATAAATGAATACTAAGCTAAAGAGTTTATAGCCTCTGTAATGAGAAATATATGAAGGTTTTTGAGCTAGAGATTCACATTATCAGAACTATATATTTGTTTTAATGAGGGGTGGTGAACACACAATACAACATACAAATGAGGCATTATAGAATTATACACCTGAAACCTATGTAATTTTATTAACCAACTAGAGACCCAGTGCACAACATTCGTGCACTGGAGGGGTGGTCCCCTCTCACAGCCTGAGATCCCTCGAGGGATGTCCGCCTGCCAACTTAGGGCCGCTCCCTGCCCTAAGCTGGCAGGTGGACAACCCAGAGGGTCCTTAGTGCTGCTGCAGAGGTGGGAGAGGATTCCACCACCACCACTGAGCTCTCCAGCCGTGAGCCTGGCTTCTGGCTGAGCAGCGCTCCCCCTGTGTGAGCGCACTGACCACCAGGGGGCAGCTCCTACATTGAGCGTCTGCACCCTGGTGGTCAGTGCATGTCATAGCGACTGGTCATACTGCCGTTTGGTCTATTTGCATATTAGCCTTTTATTATATAGGATTATTATATAGGATGTCCACCCCAATAAATTCAATAAAAATATTTTTTAACAAAATGTACATTTGGAAGATAATTCTGGCAACAACAGTATAGAATTTGAGGGGAAATTATCTGGAGATAAAGGATCTATTAAGGGCTATAGTGATTGTCCAGACAAAACACATTGAATGCCTGAGGTAGGTAGCATGGTGTTAGGAAAATCCACAAAGGGGGAAAATATGGAAGACAATTCAAAGTTAGACCTATTATGTGAGGGAGTTGTGGCGAGGGAGCTATCATATGATTTGAAGGTTCAGAGAGAGTAACTGGAAAATTATAAATAATTTTATTAATTCTTATTTTTGTTTTTCAAAATGTGATTAAAAATAAAAAAAATATAGGAAGACAGGAAAAAGATATGAACAGACTAAGGTAGAAAGAGAGTGTTGTGATAAGAATGAGGCAGAAGAACCAAGTAGAAGGAAGAAAAAATAGAAACCCACTATGAGACAGTAAAGAAAAAAAAGATTAGTGAAGATGTTGAGAAATTATAACATTTTTACATTGTTGATGTGAATATAAAATGGTGTAGACACTTTAGAAAAATTTAACAATTTTTCTAAATGTTAAACAGATTTATCATCTGACCCAGAAATTCAACTCTCAGACATACATGCCAAAGAAATGAAAACACATGTCCATACAAGACTTAAACATGAATATTCACAGCAGCATTTATAATAGCCAAAAAGTAGTAACAATCCAAATATCCATCAGCTGATTAATATATAAATAAAATATAGTATATCCATAAAATAAAATATTATTTGGCAATAAAAGGCATGCAGTCTTAGCTCCCATGATGTCACATTGATGGATTTTGAAAATAGTATATTAAGTGAAAGAAGACAGGTAAAAAAGGCCACACATTAAATGGCTCTATTCATAAGAAATGTCTCTAACACACAACTCCATAGCAACATAAAGTAGATCAGCAGTTGCTTAGGTTTGGGGGCAATAGAGAGTGACTATTAATGGGTATGGGTTTTCTATTTGGGAGATAAAATGTTTGAAAATTGGTTTTGGTGGTGGTCCTACAACATTGAACATATTGAATCATTGAATAGTATACTTCAAGTGAGTGAAATATATGGTATGTTAATTATATATCAATATAGACATTAAAGAAAGAAAAAAAAGAGAGAGAAAAGTAAGTCAGGAAAAAAGGCAGAAAGGAGACATCAAAAGACTCTGGATGCTCAAAAGTGAGTTTTAATTAAAAGTAAAAGCTCCTGACAGCTATTGTTCACCGAAGCTCTCCAAGTCACCTAACTATCATTATCTTTCTCTTTGGCATTCGTGTGACATCTCCAGCAGAATTAAATAGTTCTTTCAGGCTCAAGAAAGGCCTGATTTAATTTTCTTTTCACATTTCAAATTTTATTTTTTTTATATTAAAACTAGAGGCCCGGTGCACAAAAATTTGTGCACTCGGGGGGGAATGGGGGCTCCCTCAGACCGGCCTGTGCCCTCTCACAGTCTGGGACCCCTTGGGAGATAAGGACCTGCTGGCTTAGGCCTGCTCCCGGGTGGCAGAGGGCAGGCCCAAACCCTAGGTGCAGCCCTGGTCGGGCTCAGAGCAGGGCTGATTGGGGAGTTGGGGTGCCACCCCCTGTCATGCACAGGGCAGGGCGGATTGGGAGGTTGCGATGCCACTCTCAGTCACGCTCAGGGTAGGGCCGATTGGGGGGTTGGGGCACCGCGCCCTGTCACACTCAAGGCAGGGTCAATGGGGAGGTTGTGGCACCACCCCCTGTCACCCACAGAGCAGGGCCAATCAGGGGCTTGGGGCACTTCCCCCTGTCACTCACAGAGTAGGGCCGATAGGGGAGTTGGGGCACCGCCCTCATCACACGTAGAGCAGGGCAGATCAGGGGGTTGGGGCGCCGCACCCTGTCACACTCAGGGCAGGGCCAATGGGGAGGTTATGGCTCTACCCCGTCACACACAGAGCAGGGCCCGTGGAAGGGGGGGGGAGGGTTGGGGCGCCACACCCTGTCACACACAGAGCAGGGCTGATCAGGGGGTTGGGGCGCTGCACCCTGTCACACACAGAGCCACAGGGCAATCAGGGGGTTGGGGAGCTCCCCCCATCAGGGACAGAGCAAGGCTGATCAGGGGGTTGGGGCGCCTTCCCCTGTCACAAACAAAGCAGGGCAGATAGGGAGGTTGTGGCCCCACCCCCTGTCACACACAGAGCCGCAGGGCGATCAGGGGGTTTGGGCGCTGCCCCCTGTCACGCTGATCCCGGTGCCAGGAGGCCTCGTGGCTTCGCTGATCCTGGTGCTGGAAGGCATATTAACCTTTTACTATATAGGATAGAGGCCTGGTGCACGGGTGGGGGACAGCAGGTTTGCCCTGAAGGGTGTCCTGGATCAGGGTAAGGGTCCCCACTGGGGTGCCTGGACAGCCTGGGTGAGGGGATGATGGCTGTTTGCAGTTGATCGCACACCCTTAAGGGTGGGGGTCCTCACTGGGGTGCCTGGCCAGTCTGGTTGAGGGGCTGAGGGCTGTTTGCAGCTGGTCACACCCCCTTCAGGGTGGGGGTCCCCACTGGGGTGCCTGGCCAACCTGGATGAGGGGATGATGGCTGTTTGCAGCTGGTCACACACCCTTCAAGGTGGGGGTCCCCACTGGGATGCCTGGCCAGTCTGGGTGAGGGCTGAGGGCTGTTTTCAGGCTGGCAGGTGACTGAAGCTCCCAACTGCTTCTTTTTTTCTTTCTTTTTTTAATTCTGGGCCAGCTTTAGCTCTGGCTCCAGCTCTTAGGCCTCCACTGCTGAAAGCAGGTATCTGGTTTGTTTGGGTTCTATAATCGAAACACTGTTTCAACTCCAGCTCTGAGATCCCAGCTGGCTGAAAGCAGGTTTCTGGGGTTTTGTTTAGCTTCTATATTTGTAACAGTGTTTCAAACTGCAAGCTCAGAGGCCGGCAGCGGCAGGCAGGGAACATTGGAGTCCTCCATCACTGAAGCAAGCAAGCCTCATGTTAACTTCAAGCTGCCTGGCTGTCGGCCGCCATCTTGGCTGGCAGTTAATTTGCATATCTCCCTGATTAGCCAATGGGAAGGGTAGCTGATGTACGGCTAATTACCATGTTTCTCTTTTATTAGATAGGATGATTCCCAACTGTCACATACAAGTGACAGTAGGACTTGCTCATTAGAAAAGATTTGTAGCTAACACATTTTTGCATGTATTAACATTCAAAACAAGGCCCACTTTCTTCTAAAGGTCAAAATTTGTTGTTAAATCACAGTAGGAAGCAAGATGATTAAGGATAAGTCATGATTAATTAAAAACATTAGTAAGAAAGCAGGAAAATGTACCAATAAAACTGAAGCAATATTGGCCAAAGTGGGTAGAAAGTACTGCTTGGGACACTCGCCTTATCTTCAATAGCTCAGGTCAATTCTTTTTTGTCCTCAATACTCTAAAATTTCCTTCAAGGAACAGCTTCTCATGGAACCTCACCATGTAAATTTGTATTAATAAACAGAGATATGAAGAATAGCACTCCTGATCTTGATTATTTCCTTTTGAACTCTTTCACAACTAAAACACCAGTTATTTTAATTATGACATCAATCAACTTTTCACTTATGAAACATGCCTTTCTTATTTGCATAATGTGGGGTTAAAGGAACAAGACACACAGCTTGTCAGAACATGAAATATAAAAGGAAGCACGAATGTTAATTTAATCTTATGCACAACCTTTAGTATTCCTACTCACATCATAGATTTTATAAAAGTCTCATCCTATCTGGTGGTACAATTAAAGTGATCATTGTCATCATTGTTGAGCCACCACTATTATGAATAATAGCACCCCCACCTCCTGATATTTTCATAACAATTTTTTCCAGAGTTCTCTGTCTTCTCTAGGCAGTAGATTAAAACCCCAGCTACATGATTCACCCATCTTGTCTCGTCTTAAATTTTCTCATACCCATTGTTGTTGTCCAGTAACTTTTTCCCAAGGATGCTCCAAAATGTGCTTACCACAGATGGATACCTCTGAATCTTGTGATTGATTACTCTTGAAGGCTCTGGGGGTCCTTTCCCTAAGCTTTAAATCTTATCTGCTGGAACCCCCCTTGGAGATCATCAGGGCTTTGCTAGGCTCCCAAATTGCTTCCTAATCTGTGCATAGTTTGTACACAGCCACTCAGATTCCAAGGTCCTAGGCACAAGTTCCCTTCTCTTTCTTTCAAGAGCAGCACATCTACCATCCAGCACACACTTTCCACCAACTCACCCTACCCCAGTATGCATTCCTTGGTTATCATTTCTCTGCTGTTTTTGATAATAAAAATAATAAAATAAACAAACTCCTAAGTCCTCACCATGTTTTAGTTATGATTCTAAGTTCTCTTACTTATATTAACTCAATTGTCTCTGGAGAAGGTGCAATATCCACAAGGTGGGTAATTTTAGCTCCATTTTATAGATAAGGAAGCTAAGGCATAGAGGTTGAATGACTGCCAATGCCCCACAGTAGGGGAGCTGGGATAGGCACTCATTTCAGCTGGCTGCAGAACTCACACTCTTAACCACTATACTGAACAACCTCTTTCATGTGGACACTGCTGTGGCAAAAAGAAATCCTTTTATTCCTCATCCTTGACTCATTGAGTGACAACATTTGATAATATAAATAATTTTAAAAGCACCCAGAAAAAAAAATAGATGTCAGGAGAGCTATCTAAGAGAATAGGCCCTGAAGATGTACCTTGGTAAAGGTACATTGAAAAGAGCCAGGCCCTAACTGGTTTGGCTCAGTGGATAGAGCACTGGCCTTCAAACTGAAAGGTCCCAGGTTCGATTCCAGTCAAGGGCATGTGCCTTGGTTGTGGGCATATCCCCAGTAGGAGGTGTGCAGGAGGCAGCTGATCGATGTTTCTCTCTCATTAATGTTTCTAATTCTCTATCCCTCTCTCTGCCTCTGTAAAAAATCAATAAAATATATTTTTTTAAAAAAAGAAAAGAGCCAGAGGAGTTGATTCCATTCTATTGAGGTCAAGAAGTACCTCCCCAGGAGACAGTCTGGGTAATGAGCCACTCAGATTTTACATAAAGGTAGGGAAGAGATTAAATAGAAGACACTTTTCAAAATGCTTTTCTTCTTTGTGAAAAATTTTCTAGACTGACCTGCTGAGTGGGTAGCTTTCATCACTGCTCATCTTTGCTTTGGCAGGAATACTTCAAAGATGAGGTCACATATTTTTCTTTTGATTGAATGTCAAAAGTTTCTCTAAGGCTGTATTTTCCTGTATTACAATGAGCCTGTTTAGTCATCTTGCTGGGATAGGCTGGCCAAATTAAAAGTTTTGAATTACAATGGTTAGGGGGAGAAAGAGGCCAATAAAGAAAGAAAAGAGACTTGTCCTTTAGCAATTTGTAATTATAAAACTTGTATTCCAAGTAACTGCTTAATCTTTCCCCTCCTGCTATGTTTGAAAAACTCATCTCTAGCAAAACTCTGATAAAAAAGTTTTTGTGTTGTAAATAATTTAGGGTCGCCTACCACCTGAAGACACATTCTCTTATTTAGTGGACAAACATTTACCTAATATGTATGAAGTGCAAGCTCTGCTAATACTGCATAACCGCTGAAATCACTCATTGAAACTAGTCAATGTGTAAGTTAAAATTTATTAGTACTAAAAACTAGGGAGAAAATCAAATCTTATTTTAATTTTTTTAAAACATCCAAGAATAAATATTATAAGTCATGGCTGCCTGGTTAAGGAAAAAAATGTAAATTTTTACTTATTATTCATATGTGGACCCCCAAAAAGAAAGATTCATTTAATGTAAACCTCAAAATGGAATTTACCTGCTGAGATGGATTCCCCTTAGTCAACCAAGGGTCCACATTTTATAAATAACTAGAGGTCCAGTGCACAAAATTCGTGCTGGGGGGGGGGTGTACCTCAGCCCAGCCTGCACCCTCTCCAATCTGGGACCCCTCGGGGGATGTCTGACTGCCGGTTTAAACCGGCAGTCGAACATCCGTCTCACAATCTGGGACTGCTGGCTCCCAACCTCTTGCCTGCCTGCCTGCTTGATTTCCCCTAACTGCTTCTGCCTGCCAGCCAGATCACCCCCTAACCACTCCCCTGCCAGCCTGATCAATGCCTAACTGCTCCCCTGCTGGCCTGATTGCCCCAACTGCCCTCCCCTGCAGGCCTGGTTGCCCCCAACTGCCCTCCCTCCCCTGCCAGCCTGGTCATTCCTAACTGCCCTCCCCTGCAGGCCTCATTCCCCCTTACTGTCCTCCCCTGCCTGCCTGGTTGCCCCTAACTTCCCTCCCCTGCAAGCCATCTATGGCAGCCATCTTGTGTCCACATGGGGGCAGCCATCTTGTATAAGGGTGTGATGGTCAATTTGCATATTACCTCTATATTATATAGGATAAGAGCCCAGCAGCCATTTGCTGGCAGGAGCTCCTCATGTACTGCAAAAATGGGGAAGGACCTCAGACTGAACTCTCAGCTTCCTACACTATGCCCCGCATGAGTCAACGAATGAGTCACATGAGTCAACCAATGCAGGGGAAGCCCTGGTTTTGTCTTTCTACGAATTGAGACCTACCCCATCCAATCAGAATTGCACAATTTGGTACTTCATTTATATAATATAGACCTAATTGGGAATCTTGGTGGGAACTTTCACTATAAATGGCCAGTGACTTCCACTCTGTCTCAGGGGAACGCAATTTAAGTTGCTACCTGAATTTGTCTCCTAGGCTGCAGCTCCATTTGCTCAAATAAATGCTCTTTATTTTTTATTACAGTCTAAAATTAATTTTGGTTTACACATACCTAAGTTTGCAATTCAGTCACAATGTTTCTGGTGTTAGAAAAACAGGTCAGTGGGAAACTATATGCTTCTGAAGATGAGAACTTTGTTGCAAAACAAGCTCCTCCTTTAAGGATGTTTTTCCTATCTGACCCAGAAAGAAGACAGTGAAAAAATGGGTCCAGCATTTTCAATCTTTAAAAAATTATCACTATTTGCAGCCATTATCTCCTCCAAAGAGAAATAATTAGTTTTTTTTTCAAGATTCTCTTAGAAATTCTCTGTGACTCTGGTAGCAATTTGTGTGCATTGTGCTCCTTCTCCTCTATAAGACTACACCTTGAGAGGAGGATATATTTAAGATGCTTTTTACATTCCCCTACTTTGTACAAGGTAATGATCAATAAATTTCTACTAAGTTAACTAATGGAAACATGCATTAAGTTTACCTCTATTCTCATTCATAAACTCTACTTTCTCAAGTATGTCCTTGAGAAGTCCTTCTCCTTGCCTCATGTTTCCTTGTCTTTTTTTATGTTGTTCCCTCTGCCTGTGGTACATGTCATCTTTGCCAATTTCTATTTCTCAGCCTTCATGGCCAACTTCAAAGGACAACTTCTTTAAGACAAAACTAACTCATTTACCTCTCACAGCAAAATCAACCCACTTACCTCTCTTGGGCATAATTCCATTATGACATTTGTCATTTGTATTATGGTCATTACTTAATGTGTCTCTAAATAATACATTCTTGTAGATGGGAGACTATGTCTTATTCAGTTTTTAATCTTGAGCGAAAAGTGTTTGACAAAGAGAAGAAATCAGCAAATGTCAACTGAATGAGTTTATAATTGACCATGATCCTCTATTAATAAAGGTCATAAGCCCTAATCAGTTTGGCTCAGTGGGTAGAGTGTCAGCCTGCAGACTGAATGGTCTTGGGTTTGGATCTGGTCAAGGGCATGTACCTTGGTTGCAGGCTCAATCCCCAGTAGGAGGCGTGCAGGAGGCAGCTGATCAATGTTTCTCTCTAATTGATGTTTCTAACTCTCTATCCCTCTCCCTTCTTCTCTGTAAAAATTAATAAAATATATTTAAAAAATAAAAAATAAAGGTGATAAATATGTTCATTAGATTTTGACTGTGCCCCAGTGGGATCCTAGCTTTTCTAATGATACTTCAGATATCTGCAGATTGCTGCAGGTACTCTTGTCTTGCCATCAACCAAAGAGTAGCAGACCAGAATAATGTTATATCCTTCCAGAAATATAGCAGAACTCAGAATTAATGCTACCTGAGGTACTTATCAGAGCTTAGATTATAGGTTATAGAGTGGCAAAACTGCTTCTAGCTTCTTTGCCCAGATGCAAAGATACAAGCATCCCTACTCCTTTGAGATCATTGATGCCAAAGGCACACCTCAGTTATATTTTAAATTACTTAGCTAGGGCCTATATTTTCTACTTTAATATCACCATTTATCAATCCCAGAGAAGGCAATTCCTTCTTCTTCTTTTCCATGTGTGCTTGTAAGATAAAAAGAAGCAGTATCTATAATTATCAGAACAATATTCCTGTCCAGTTCTCTAATGGGTTAGAGCTTCCTGCATAATCCCCGATGGTCCTCTTCTAGCCTGCCTCGATTCTATAAGTGTTCAGGTTTAGTCTTTAGGTGTGGGCTCTGAGCCTGGGATGGGAGAAGAGTTTTGTCACATTTTCCTGTTTCTGCAAACGTTTGCCAAATGTCAGTCATTTGCATATCACTTTCATACTTTTTCTCATATTTGCATGCTACTGGTACATTATTATTGTCTCAATAATAATTGTCTTTAAATTGATTCATTATTTACTCAAATAAATATGGCCTTATTCTACACAATTCTATCTAATAAAGAGGGAATGTGCAAATTGACTGTCATGCTGTCACAAAGATGGCGGCGACCACAGCAGAGGTGGTGTTTCTAAAACACAAGATGGCTGAGCCCACAGCGGAGGTGGGGTTTCCATAACACAACATGGCTGCACCTACAGCGGAGGCCGAGTTCCTGTAACAAGCTTTAAGGAGCAATCAGCAGGGACCTAAGGCTGCGTGGCGCTGGGCCAGGGCAGGAGACCTCAAGCCACGCCCCCCGCCCCAGCGCCAGGCTGGGGGACCTCAGGCTGTGCCCCCTGCCTGGCAGGGCTTGATGGGGGACCTCAGGCCTCATCTCCCTCCCAGCACCAGGCCAGGGGACCTAAGGCTAAGCCCTCTGCCTGGCCGAGCTTGACAAGGGTGGGGCTGGCTGGGTTAGGATCTCACCCAGTGGAGGTGGGGCCAGCCAGGTCTGGGTCTTGCACGATTTTGAGGTGCTTCGGGTGGGTGGGGACTTAACTCTGGGTCCTGCAGTGCACCCCAGACTCTGACAGGAGGAAGAGTTTCATATACATTTTACTAATTTTCTTTCATCTCTGATACTTCTATTATAGAGAAATGGCAAATAGCAATCCTATATATTAAAAGAGAAACATGCAAATTAGCTGTCCCTCCACTATGCTGAAGCAACGCCCACAAGTCACACCCACAACCCACACCCACCAGCCAATCTGAGTGACTATGCAAATTATCTGACAAAGATGGCGGTTAATTTGCATATGCAGGTGTCAAGTGCCCCAGGAGGTGATGGCAGCTGTGGCTGCGGGCTCCCGAGTCTTTCGCCGGCCCCAGGAGGCAAGGCCATAGCCACGCCCATGGGCTCCCAGGACTTTCTTTAACCATCACTCTGCGACAAAGATGGCAATGCCTATAATGGCCAGGACGGGACTACTGAAACCCAGAGGAGCTAGAATGCAGAAAGCCTCTGTCTGTTCATGTTAGAATGAGAGGAGTGGCTCATTTGCCCTCACTTTTTGAGGGCAATGAGTTTTTATTACCCCGGCAACACGAGCCCAGCGTCTGGCCCGGCTGCATGGAGGCGGGGGGGGGGCCTCCAGCCAGAATCTGCTTCAAGGAATGCCCAGAGTCTGCACCCCGGCAGAGGGAGGGGAAGGGCGGGGCCTCAGGCCAGAGTCCGTGGCAAGGAACACTGGGCTCACAGAGTCTGCCTCCAGGGATGCCCAGTGTCCACACCCCGGTTGGGCAGAGGAGAGGTCCTTGGGCCGGAGTCCACGGCAAGGGATTCCAGGCTTGCTGCGATGCCAGCCCAGAGTCCGCACCGAAGGAGGGGAGGGGAGGGGCCTGGAGCCAGAGTCCCTGGTGAGGAATGCTGGGCTTGCAGCGACGTGTTCAGCTTTAGAAGTTATTTACTTACTGATAGTTAATAAATAACTTCTAAAGCTGAACATGTGTGCTTCGCCGGGTGAAGAGAGGGGAGGGCAGGGGCCTTGGCCAGAGTCTGCACCCCGGCTGGGAGGAGGGAGGAGAGGGGAGGAGCCTCGGGCTGGATTGCGCTGAAGGAGGGGAGGGCAGGGGCCTCTGGCCAGAGTCCACATTGAGGGATGCTGGCATCTTTGCAGGCTGGGCTGAGGGACCCCCCCCCCCCCCCCGCCGCATGAATTTCATGCATCAGGCTACTAGTATTAAAATATTTCCTCTAATTAGTCCCTTTTAATGTGCATGAATTTTGTGCACCAGGCCACTAGTATTATCTATAAAAAAATCACAGGTTTGAATCTTATAATCCTACTGGAGGCCCGGTGCATGGATTTGTGCACTGGTGGGGGCCGTGGCCCGTGGGGATTAGCCTGCTGTGGGAGTGCCACTTATCCTGGTCAGCCAAATGGCTGTGGACCCGCCCTCTGAGTGGATGCTGCCACTGTGGGAGCACACTGACCACCAGGGGGAAGCTCCTGCTTTGAGTGTCTGCCCCCTGGTGGTCAGTGCACATCATAGTGACTGGTCAACTGGTTGTTCTAGTCGTTCTGCCATTCGTTCACTGGGCTTTTATATATATAGATGAAATAGATATTCATTATATACCCCCAGTGGTTCTCATGCCATGAAGTTTCTGGGTCCAAAATTCTGATCTATCAGTATTTGTTTGTTCATTATATAAATTTCTTTTTGTGTTGTTTATTATTTATTCCTTATTGTCCTTTTTCTATTTTCTTCTATATGTCCTGTTTTAGATGTTCTTTGTATGCATTACAGATTACTTCTTTTATAAATGGAGATTATAGGTTTATGTACAGATGTGTGCAAAGAGCCCTAACAGACCAAGTCTGCATTCTAGCTCCTCCAGGTTTCAGTAGTCACTCAAAGCCTCTGCCTGTTCATGCTAGAATGAGAGGAGTGGCTCATTTGCCCTCACTTTTTGAGGATCATTGAGATATGAAGCACATGAACCCAACATATGGTATTAGTTCATCTACAAAGAAAAACTATTTCAGAACATCTAGGTAATGAACTGGGGAATATATGAAAAAGTAGTCACTGTAGTGTAATTCTGACTTTTTAAAATCAAGATATAAAGTCAATCATCAATGAGTTTTTATTGACAGTATTTTGTCAAATTCTTTATAGAAAAACATATTCAAATGTTACCAAGTGTAATATGAGCTAACCATAAATTCTAGAGTTAAAAAAACACACATTCTAAACAAGTGGAAGAATGTACTATGTTCATGGATTAGTAGAATCAACATCATTAAAATTTCCATACTACCCAAAGCAATTTATAGATTTAATGTAATCCCCATTAAAGTACCAAGAGCATATTTTAAAGACCTAGAACAAACTCTCCAAAAATTCATCTGGAATAAAAAAGGACCCCAAAAAACCACAGCAATTCTGAGAAAAAAGACCAAAGTTGGAAGGATCACAATACCAGATATCAAGCTATATTACAAAGCCATGATTCTCAAAACTGCCTGGTACTGGCACAAGAACAGACATATAGAGCAATGGAACAGAACAGAGAACCCAGAAATAGACCCAAGGCACTATGTCCAATCAATATTGCACGAAGGAGGCAAGAGCATACAATGGAATCAAGACAGTCTCTTCAATAAATGGTGCAGGGAAATTTGGTCAGATATGTGCAAAAAAAATGAAACTAGATCACCAACTTACACCAAACACAAAAACAAACTTTAAATGGTTAAAGGACTTAAATGTAAGATGGGAAACCATAAAAACCTTAGAAGACTCCTTGGGAGCAAAATATCAGACATATATTGAAGCAATATCTTAACCGACACAGCTCCTAGGGCAATGGAAACTAAGGAGAAAATGAACAAATGGGACTACATTAAAATAAAAAACTTCTGCACAACAAAAGAAACCATCAACAAAACAACAAGAAAGCCCACTGCATGGGAGAACATATTTGCCAATGCTATCTCAGATAAGGGTTTAATCTCCAAAATTTGCAGGGAACTCATGCAACTTAACAAAAGAAGATAAACAATCCAATAAAAAAAAATGGACAGAGGACTAAGTAGACACTTTTTGAAAGAGGACATACAGAAGGCCGAGAGACATATGAAAACTGCTCAAAGTCACTAATCATCCGAGATGCAAATCAAAACAACAGTAAGGTACCATCTCACACCTGTCAGAATGGCTATCATCAACAAATTAACAAACGACAAGTGCTGGCGATGATGAGGAGTAAAAGAAACCCTCGTGCACTGCTGGTGGGAATACAGACTGGTTCAGCCACTGTGAAAAACAGTATAGAGTTTCCTCAAAAAGTTAAAAATGGAACTGCCATTTGACCCAGTGATCCCACTTCTAGGAATATATCCCAAGAAACCAGAAACCCCAATCAGAAAGGTTATATGCACCACTATGTTCATAGCAGCACAATTTACAATAGCTAAGATTTAGAAACAGCGTAAATGCCCATCAGCAGATGAGTGGATTCGAAAACTGTGGTACATCTACACGATGGAATACTATGCTGCTGTAACAAAGAAGGAACTTTTACCATTTGCAACAGTATGGATGGAACTGGAGAGCATTATGCTAAGCAAAATAAGCCAGTTGGAGAAAGATAAATATCACATGATCTCACTCATATGTGTAATATAATGATCAACATAAACTGATGAACCAAAATGGATCCAGAGACAAGGTGGCACTGAGCAGACTGTCCAACCTTGGGGAGAAGGCAGGGGAGGAAGAGGTTAGAGATCAACCAAAGGACTTGCATGCATGACCAATGGACACAGACACTGGAGTGGTGGGGGCTTGCCCTCAGGGACGGGGGTTAATTGGGAAAAAGGGAGACATGTAATACTTTAAACAATTAAAAAAAATAATTACTCATCAAAAATTTTTTTTAAAGTAAAAACAAAACAAAAAAAAACACATTCTATGCCAAAACTATGTGAAATTGAGATTCCAGTCTTCAAGTTCTGTTTGTTTTTAATACACGACTCTCTCTCAAAAGGCCACCAATACGAAGCAGAAGAACAAATTCCTTGAAACCATGGATGATTGCCCTTTTTGTTGCAGCTGTTGTGTTGGTTCTAGCAATAATCATCGGTCTCCTTGTTTATTTTTTGGCATTTGGTAAGAACCTATCTCATTGCATTTATTTTTTTTTAATTTTAAATATCCACTCACTTATTTCAAAACTTTAATAATTTTTAATATTTTAGAATACAATTTTCATTGCAACAATGACTTGCTTAAATGTGTACATACTTTGTATAATGTAATGTTGATTTGCATAAATTTATCTACATTTTGGAAATTATAATCTTTTATGTGTAAAAATGCTTCTAGCATTAAAATTTGACTTGGTTCACATAATACTTTTTCTTGACCAATGCCATAGATTTATATCCTATGTTATTTTATGATTTTATATTCTCCATATGATTTACTGAGAATAAAAAATTATTTTAGTAGCAATTCTAAATTCAAGGTCAACTTGTGTCAGGACACAACTGAAAATTACATGACTAAGAGACTGTGCAATCTTCAAAAAGGAAGAGAGAAGTGTTGGCCACAGCTACTGAATTAATTCTCAGGAGTTCATCAATTATGGGATGTTTTTGCATGCCATACCCTCTATTTCCATTATTTATGTAGCTCATATGAACTAAAGAGAAACCATGCATATTTGTTCTCCCTTCCAGATCAGAAAAAGGTGCACTATTTCCAAACCTCCTTCCAGATCCCCAGTATTGAATATCATCCGGATTTTTCAGTAGAGCACTCAAAAATTAGGACTGACCTGAAACAAAAAATCAATGATGAGGTAAGTCTAAGTTTTGCTGGCATCATTTCTACCTGGCAATACTGTTAGGGAGAAAGAGGTTAAAATAAAATAAGAGGTGAGTTGAGAACACACCAAATTATATCTATGTTAGGTTTGCCAGATAAAATACAGACAGAATGCCCAGCTGAATTTTAATTTCACATTTTCCTGAAAATATACTCCATTTAACATGCTTATACTAAAAAGCATTTATTGTTTATCTAAAATTAAAGTTTAACTCTATTTTTATTTGCTACTCCTAGCAATTCTAATCAACATTGTCTCAGGTACACTGGAGAAAGGATGATTGCACCAAAGACTGAACAACATAAGCTAAACAAAAAGAAAAAAAAAATAGCTTAAGTACAAAAAAATAGCATATTTGGAAATATAACTCAATCATTCAGGCACAAACAACATTACCATATATCATTAAATATACACCTACAGTATGTATGATCCTAATACATTTCCCTAATAATTAGGCAATTATATTGAACATTTGTTCTTAAAAATAGAGCATAGAAACACATAGACTTCCACTGAAGACTTCAAGTGTATACACAGCTTCTACTGAGCCAAGCATTGGCCAAAGATAAAAGATCATTCTTGCCAGGTTCAGAAGTATTTCTTTAGCCATTTCCCAACCAAAATCAGAAAATGATGAAATGAATTGAAATATGCAATTAAGTGGCATTGGCAGGGTACTGAATATTTTATTACAGGAATAAATATATTGAATTGGAGACAGTCTAAGCTTTGAAGTCAGAACATCTATGTTCAATCGGCTTCTCAACTTTGGGAAGCTACTTGACCCCTCAAGGTTTCCACTTTCAAAATAATGATAATCACACCCACCTCTGAATTATTCTGAGAATCAGTTTATGTTGCGAATAAAAAGTATGAAAATCAATGTCTGAATGAAGGTTAGTATCTGTTTCTTGTGTTCTCATGGAACTTTTCACACACCTCTGCTAGAGCACTTACTGCCTTGTGACATTATTATTATTTTATATGTCTAGGTTTCTCTGGATTTGTGAAGGGCTAAATCGACTTATTCTTATAATTCTGGTGCCTGTCACAGTGTCTGCCACATGGTAGGATCATAAAAATACTCATCAAACAAATGACTAGGGAATAAAGAATTTACTAGTAGTGGCCCTGTCCTCTAGAATACAAATGGTGACCACATAGGAGAAGCATCATAATTGAGAAGTACAGTAAAGAAGTACAGTAATTTAGACCAGGAGTTGGCAATATTTTTTTTGTGAAAAGCCAGATAAGTGCCCATCAGAAAATGAGTGGATTAAAAAACTGTGGTACATCTACACAATGGAATACTATGCTGCGGTAAAAAAAGAAGGAAATCTTGCCATTTGCAACAGCATGGATGGAACTGGAGAGCATTATGCTAAGTGAAATAAGCCAGTCAGAGAAAGATAAATACCACATGATCTCACTCATTTGTGGAATATAGAGAACAACATAGACTGATGAACAGGGACAGACCCAAAGACAAAGAAACAGCCATCAGACTATCAACCCCCAGAGGGAAAGTAGGGGAGGGTGGGGGTAAGGGGAAGAGATCAACCAAAGGACTTGTATGTATGCATATAAGCCAAACCAATGGACATGGACAACAGGGGGATGAGAGTATGAGTGCGGGGGGGGGGGGGGGGGGTTGGGGGTTAATGGGGGGATGAGGACATATTTGTAATACCTTAACCAATAAAGAAATTTTTAAAAAAGCCAGATAGTTTCAGTTTTGCAGGCCATACAGTCCTTCTGAAGCAATTCAGATTTGCCTTTGTAGTGATACTGCACCAGAGACAATATGTCAGCCAAGCAGTATGGCTGCAGCCCAGGAAAACTTGATTCTGGATGCTAAAAGTTAAATTTTGTAAAAATTTTTAGCTGGCACAAAACATTACTCTTTTTATGATTTTTTTTCAACTATTAAAATAATATGAAGACCACTCTTAGATGATGGGCCCACAAAAACGAGTGGCTGGCTGATTTTTCCTATAAGCTATAACTTGCTGATCCCTGACTTAGACTGCGAGTTTCAGTTCTAGCAAACATTATCCCAGAAGAAATGACTAAAATCAGTACCTAAAATGAAATTTAGAGATGTCTTTTGGAGTTCAATAACCTAGACTGTTTATAATATAGACTGCTTATATTGCCATGGGCAATAACATGGTTCACAAAACTGTAATTTAAAGGAAACAACAACAAAATAATGAGATAGAAAGAGAATGGAAATAGGCAGAGAACTTATAGTAAAATGTATAAAAATCGATGTAGAAATCTGGAAGTACATATGCCCAAAATGAAAATTACAGGTTCTCTGCAGTGATTTAGAAGTTATTTTAATGCTTTCCATTATGCTTTTTTGCTAGCTTTTTATAACTTTTTACAATGAATATGTATTAGGTTTTGTCATATAAATGTACATGTGTGTATAGAAAACTATATCCTTAGAAAAACAAATTTTCTATCATTGTTAAAGGAAAACACCTGGTCATTGTTTTTCTTAATAACTTGAATTTTCTTTTTTTAATAACTTGATTTTTCAATAACTATATGCTTACCATCCTATCTAATAGGATATGATATGGTGCCTCACCAGAGGAAATGTCATAAATCAGATGAGTGAAAAGCCCTTGTTCAGCACAAGTCTAGTTTCACATTTTGACAGCTCTTTTCTCTTCTGATTTGAGGAAATAATTATTGAGACTCAGGTTCACTTAAGATTTGACACATGATCTGTCATTTTTTCTGAAAAGCCAGATTGATGAGTCAATGTTAATGAATAGGTTAGTGCAACCACAGATTCTGTAACAATCTGTGGTTTTAGTACAAAATAATTTCTTCTAGGGATTAGTATTACACAGAAATTATCCCACAAAAGTCTAAAATGACACACAAATAGCATAGTCTTATTCTGTTATTATTTCATGATTTTTCTTGCTGAGTATATTCATTTTAAAGAAGTACCCAAAAATATATATTCTTTTCCTCTCCCCCACTTATCACAGAATCAAAATATGGCCTAAAAAGTTTCAGAAAAGCCTAAAAGACTGATTTTTTAATCACCTCCATGAGGAAGATAACTGAACTTGAATGACAGAGGATTTTAAGTCCTTATGTAGCAAGTTTTCAAAGAACCTCCATCTTTGTACCTCCAACTCTGTGCATATTTTATATTGGCTGTTGAAACAGCTAGCTTCATTCAACTCTATATCAGCCATCTTTAACCGTGTGACAATTTGTTTAAATATCAACATCTAATTACTAGGAAGATCTTTCTGATAACAGGATTATGCCCCAGTGAGCTTTCTGGGTGGGGATAGGTGTAAAGCAACACAGAATTAAATGCTATTTGAATCACTGCAGGTTTTATACAAACTTTTTTGTGTTCTATTGAAATGTGTGAAATTCATATTTAACAAAGTTCTATGCTGTGTGTTGTTTGTTTTTTCTTTTCTCAGATTGATAAGATATTTCAAAATTCCAGTTTAAATCATCATTACATCGAGTCTCATGTTGTCAACTTTAGGTAATCATAACTAATCAATTTGTATAATGAAAGGGCAATTTTGTTTTATTTAGTTATTCTTCATTTATTTGCTTTGTTGGCAGGATGTGAAAATCTTAGATAGCTCAGCTGACATGGCTCAGTGGTTGAGCGTTGACCTACGAACCAGGAAGTTACGGTTTGATTCCTGGTCCGGGCACAGGCCTGGGTTTCAGGCTTGATCCCCAGTAGTGGATGAGCAGGAGGCAGCCAATCAATGATTCTCTCCCATCATTGATGTTTCTATCTCTCTCCCTCTCCCTTCCTCTCTGAAATAAATAAAATATATATTTAAAAAATCTTAGATATATCAAGAGCAAAAATAATTTCATATTACTATGTTTAATTGTTATTCCTCTTCTACAGAGTACCTAGAGGGGACACTTTCTTGATTTGGGAAGAGATTAAATACATTCTTCTGGTTGTTCTTTTAAAGACTTGCATTTCTGCCCAGGCCGAATGGCTCAGTTGGTTGAGCACAGTCCTGTGCACTGAAGGGTCACTGGTTTGATTCCCCATCTGGGCACATACCCAGATTTTGGGTTTCATACTCCCATTAGGGTGTGTACAGAGGCAACCAATGGATGTTTCTCTCTCACATCAATGTTTTTCTCTTTCTCCCTCTGTACCTTCCTCTCTCTTAAAAAAAAAAAATCAAGAAAAACATATTTTGGACAGAAAAAAGATTGTGGGTCTGATTCTAGTAGGGCACATACCTAGGTTGTGAGTTCAACCACCAGCTGGGGCACGTGCAGGAGGCAACCTATTGATGTTTCTCCTTACATTGACATTTCTCTCTCACACACACACTCTTCCTCTCTCTCTCTATAAAAAACAATGAAAACATATCTGCGCATGAGGATTAAAAAAAAAAAAAAGACTTGCCCTTCACTTAAAGAGTCTCACAATCATTAAATACTTTTACTTAATTTTTTTTAAATATATTTTTATTGATTTCATAGAAGAAGGGAGAGAGAGAGAAACATTAATAATGAGAGAGAATCATTGATCAGCTGCCTCCTGCACACCCCCTATTGGGGATCGACCCTGCAACCTGGGCATATGCCCTGACCGGAAATCGAACATATGACCTCATTCCTGGGTCCATGCTCAACTGCTATGTCACACCTGGCTGGGCTTAATTTTTAAATTTTAAGCATAAACAGATATGAATTTTTAAAAATTAAGAAAAAATATATGTAGACAGAGTTGACGAATTTAACAAGTACTTTTGATTTATTTTCCCAGAAAAAAAAATTCCAAAACTCTAGAATTTTACTCTCCCCTCCGTAAATATGAAACACTTTTACAAACAGGGAATAATTTATGTATTAACACCTATATGATAAAAGAAAGGGAAAAATCTATGATAATAAAATATTTATGTTGTATTTTTAAAGATATAACTAATATTTAAATAATAAGGTATAAAATAATAATTATGGCTATGACTTCACTTATTTATTCTGGTGTTTTTGTTTTCTAGGTCAAGTGATGATGGATTGAAAACAGATGTATTGCTTAAATTTCACTTTCTTCCTAACAATGCAGAAACAGTAAAAAGTCAAGCTGCTAACATTTTGCATCAGAAGTTAAAATTAAATGAAAGCTTCTTGAAGATAGATACTTCATTGTCTTATCTTAAAGGTAAGAAATACCATTTTTCTCTCCATGCTGTAGTTCACAATTTTACTATCTTCTCATCTACAGAGAAAGGATCTTTATTTCACCATAAAATGAAAATGCTTTTCATTTTTAAGTCTCTCATTTACTTGATAATAAGCAAAAACCCAATCAACACCAAAATATTCCTTTGATTAATATGGAAATAATTAAGACAGAATGATTATATAATAATTATATAATAACACAAATATAATAGCAATTCCTCCTTTTTTGAAAGAGAGATATTAGTATAATTGTTTGAATTAAACATGGATATGATTTAAAAAAAAACAAACCTATACTCTGCTACTGTGCCGTGAGAAGACTACCTTGTGTTACTTCTTTATAGCCACACCCAAACCCTCTGCCCATCTCTAGCCCCTGGAAACCCTAATCCATTCTCCATCTGTCTATACTAATAAAAGGGTAATATGCAAATTAGACCAGATAGACCGGACATCTTCTGGTCGTCTAGTCCTCCTTCTGGACAAAGCCATGGTAGCAGGGGTCGAGGCAGAGGTGGTTAGGGGTGATCAGGCTGGCAGGCAGAGGCAGTTAGAGGCAATCAGGCAGGCAGGCAGGCAGGCAGGTGAGTGGTTAGGAGCCAGCAGTTCCAGATTGGAGAGGGTGCAGGCCGGGCTGAGGGATTCCCACCCCCCCATGCACGAATTTCATACACCAGCCTCTAGTGTTATTGTATTATTTCATGAATGTTACATAAATGGAATCATACACTTTATATCCTTTTGAGATTGTTATTATTGGCAAAACCTAATTCTAAGGGACTTACTCTAATAAACTCCCTACCCACAGTAATCTGCAGATGCATTTTATGTTCTCGGTTAGAGTCTGACCTACATTAAAGACTCCTTAATTTGCAGGTTTACTGAAATTTCACACAGCTTTCATTGTAGCAAAATATGGGTCTAGATTGCTCCTTATTCTATCTGGCATAAGGAGAAATTCATGTAATTGTGGGGAACAACTGAGCATGCTTTGTTTTCTATTTTACTTCATGATAAAAATGACTAACATATTTGAGGATTTGTTAGGATATTGGTGGATTTTGATTCCACAGGGAGCATCTGTGGACCAACCCTCGATGCCAGCTGTCTAAGATTCTTGAACGGCTTTACAGTAACACTACTGTGTGAATGAGGATGAAGGAGAACAGTGTCCAAACATATTAGTATATATGTAAAAGTGGTCTTAGGTTCTCTTCAGTTTCACTTATATTTTAATAAATTGGCATGGCATTAATCCACCTTCATGGCAAAAAATCGCATCCTCTCTGCCAATGTTTTTATAACAATGAACCAGTATTTTCCTACAGTCCATATTTAGTAGGCATTAAGAGTTTAATTTATATCTAAACTACCCCTTTTCGTAGGATTTTATTCTATTGCCTTTAAATTAAGTATTTCCTAACTAATTCAGTTTCTTCCAAATAGAAATATTCATGTCATGCAGGTACAGTGTTTTAAATGATAATTGAAATTGCTGAGCAATCATCTTGTATTTTTTCCAGATATAAATAAAATACAAGCAGAGCACATTCTGAACAGTGGTAAGTTCAAAAATATCTCTGAGATGTCTTATAGATCAAATAATAAAACTTAAAAACACTTTTAAGAGTTTCTTGCTCTAGCCAGTTTGGCTCAGTGGATAGAGCATTGGCCTGCGGACTAAAGGGTCCTGGGTTTGATTCCAGTGAAAGACACATTCCCCAGTTGTGGGCTCGATCCCAGTAGGGGGCGTGCAGGAGGCAGCCTATTAAATAATTCTCATAATTGATGTTTCAATCTCTCTCAACCTTTCCCTTTCTCTGAAATCAATTAAAAAGAGAGAGAGAGAGAAGAGTTTCTCTACTCGCATCTTTACTATTTCCAAAAGTATATGATATCTCTAAATGGATACATGATTTAACTCTCCTCAAGGGAAAATAATTGGGAATTCATGTCACATGGGTTCTTTGGGAATAACTTACTCTTCTTTATAGAAGGATTCACTGATGACTTCTTTTAAAGATTTCCCTTTCATTTTATCTTATTTATTTTTATTTGGTTCACTTTGTTAAAGTAGAAAATTTGTTTAGAAGTAAATGACATCCACTAAGTTTAATATGTAAACTTAGATATTTATACTAAGTTATGTAATGGTTTTAATATTAGACAAGTATTTAAATAAAATAGTACAAATAGTATTTTTTTCCTGCAATAATTAGTATACATTTCACAATCAAAATCATCAAATATCATGGGGGTAAATGCTGCACCTAAGAACATGATCCCAAAATATAAGAAAAAAAATAAGTGAAATTGCTTTAAATACATCAGGGAGGGTATTAAATATTTTATGTTTTAAGTTAACCATTTTTAGTATAAATTATTATTCTATCATGTAATTTTGATTAAATTTTAAGGCCAGGCAAACCTATGAATGTTCCCATATTTTACTATGTGCCAAATATACTTATATACATTGATAACTCTAGAAATAATTATCTTATTCTCTTATGACAGGTTGTGGTTTAGGGAGGGAGTCTCCATCCATGGAAAAAATTGCTAATGGTTATATTGCAAAGAAAGCTGATTGGCCATGGCAAGCCAGCCTGCAAATGGATGGCACCCACTATTGTGGTGCCTCTTTGATCAGCGAGGAGTGGCTCCTGACTGCAGCGCATTGCTTTGACACGTAAGTCCTCTGTCTGTACCAACAGGGTCACCAATGTCACTTCTTTTTCTCACCTTCACTTGCTATAATTCGTATCCCTTTTTCATCAATCATCTTGGGCCTCCCAATAGTATTCGTGATTTTTCTGGTAGGCTTAGAAAAAGTGACAATTACTGAATAGTACAAAAAATTAGAGTATCTTCAGCTTTAACTAAATATATATTCCCCAGCAATCTCAATTTTACTAAGAATAAGCCAACACTGTCAAAATTTAAACACACTCGCCAGTTTTTCTGAGATATATTGTGGATTTTTGAAAAACTCTGCTAATAATATCTCAACCCACAAACTTACATCTGATTATCCCATGAACTTACATCTGATTTTCCCACATGGATATCTTTGGTGCTCTACTTTTATTATTTATATACTCATTGAAGATTTAACATATGGGACACTTGGAGAAAATAAAGAGATATAGTAGCTCTAGCGAAATTCACATAAAATGTGACAATATTCTGGATAAAATTTAACCTAAAAGAAAGGATGAGAAAACACTGAATCAATTGTGGCTCTAATCTCTCTCTCTCTCTCTCTCTCTCTCTCTCTCTCTCTCTCTCTCCCCCCCCCCCCCCCCGCCTCCCATCCCTCCCCTCCCTTTCTCTCTTTCTAACTATGCATACATACATTTAAATAACTATGCATGGACATAGTGATATGTATATGTATGTATACAATATCTCTAATTTTTATTCAAGTATATTTTCTTCAAAAAATAGCAATAATCCATTGGTTTCTTTAAAAAAAAAAATACAAACTCCCCCTGGAAGAGTATACTTTAAGCTACATGAGAATGGGGGTATTTGTCATCAGCGAAATCAATACAAAGTAGCCCTAGGTGAGAAGCCTTATATGAGAAGGTGGGAGGATCCCCATCTACTATCACCCTTCTCCCACCCTATGCCCCCTGCTCATCCAGAGTCCTGGGTAAATTTAGATCAGAAATGAACCAACAATAATCCTTTTAATCTGTGATCAGTTACAAAAACCCCAAACTCTGGACGGCTAGTTTTGGAACCACTCTAAGCCCTCCGCTAATGAGAAGAAGGGTGCAGACAATCGTCCTTCACGAGAACTATGCTGCCCATAAGCACGAAGACGACATCGCGGTGGTGAAGCTCTCCACTCCCGTCCTGTTTTCCGAAGATGTGCACAGAGTCTGTCTCCCAGATCCTGCATTTGAAGTCTTGCCTAAGAGTAAAGTGTTTGTCACCGGATGGGGAGCACTGAAAGTAAAAGGTGAGTATCTCAGTAAAAAAACAAAAACCTCCATCTGAGAGGAGATATGAAGAAATAAGATACCAAGTCAAAATACAGAAAATAAGAGATTAAACCATTATGTCCCATGAAAAATATGGCAGAAACAACAAACAAAGACCAGATATTATGACTTATGAAAACTTTGGCTATTACTATTACACAGTATTTATGATTATTATATTCTTTAGGGGTTTCTCTAAAAACTAGTTATAACTTTTCAAACATAATTAAAGCATATTTTTTCATATGATTTTTTTTCTTTCATTGCTCTTTCAGATGTAAAGATTCTGTTATGGCTACATAATTCTTAAAGTATGTTATTTGTGAGTAGTAGTAATGTATCATAAACAGAAATAGTCTTAAGAGAGCAATTTGAATGACATTCCTGATGCTGAATATTAAATGGGGCCTTCTGATCCATGTACCTATAAAACAGTTTTTTGAGTTTGAGAGTTTATGAAGTTGACAAGTATGATATTTTACTATACTTAATAATATATAATAAACTGCTGATAGACATTTAAATAACGATGTAAGTTTCCAGTTCTGTTAAGCTGCACTCTTTACATATGGTTTAATCTGTCCTTGACCTTCTGATTCTCATTCCAGGCTCTTATTATGAAGTTGTAGTCTTATTATGTTCATGCTCAAAGTACAGCTTTTATCTACCGAGTCTTCAACAGCTGATTTTTATAGATATCTGCTCTCTTTCAATATGCACTCTAAAATTCTCACATGGGGTCCAGGTTGACACACTGTTTTTATAACCTGAGAGTCCTTTTCCTCATTACTAAGGGATTGGCCTTGTTATATAGGGTATGGTGATAAGTATAAAGGAGAATTAAATGATTTGGAATTAGGCAAACTGCTTACTGATTGGAGAAGAAATATATAGCATCGACCACTAGGGCAGGACCATGACGCCACCTCTAGAACCTAATTAAACTTAACATCCCCCTTTCCAGAGTTGTAGTTTCGGAGTGATTTGTGAGTTCATCATGAATCATTCAATGCCCAAAAGTGTGCAGAATACTGCGTATTGACCTATCTATTGTTATAAGTTGCATCCTTTAAAAAAACCCTTTATTGTTGAAAATATTACACAGATCTTTTTTACGAAGTAATAATATTTTATCTATTTAGTATTGAAGTTAATTCCCAATAGTAAAGTCTTGCTCTGTATTGCTTTTTCTAAAGGATTCTCAATTCCCAATATAAGTGTGTCATTTGAAGAGTGATAATCCAGATTTCCTGTAAATTAGGTAAACTGTGACAGATTTTCCCAGGTAGTGATAAATGCCCTGACTTTTTATCTCCATTTAGCTAAGTGATCATTGCAAGACTCATAGCCAAGTGATCTTTGGTTTATTCATCTAAAAAAGCAATCCATATTTATCTTTGGTAATTGTGACAAGTATGAAGTAAGACAGTGGAAATAAGCATGCCAAGGATGATAGCTAACACATAGAAAACAAAAGAGCATCCAGGAAATATAACTTGACTCCGAAGCGCTGTCATCAAGCCCAGAGCCCAACTTCTAGACCAGTGGTTCTCAACCTTCCTAATGCCGCGACCCTTTAATACAGTTCCTCATGTTGTGGTGACCCCCGACCATAAAATTATTTTTGTTGCTACTTCATAACTGTAATTTTGCTACTGTTATGAATAGTAATGTAAATATCTGATATGCAGGATGAATTTTCATTGTTACAAATTGAACATAATTAAAGCATAGTGATTAATCACAAAAACAATATGTAATTATATATTGTGAAATATTTATTTCTAATTATAAATAAATGAAATTTT
This sequence comes from Myotis nattereri, assembly GCF_964212035.1. Classification (NCBI taxonomy): domain Eukaryota; kingdom Metazoa; phylum Chordata; class Mammalia; order Chiroptera; family Vespertilionidae; genus Myotis; species Myotis nattereri. The sequence goes on from NC_138075.1 coordinate 188,395,579, forward strand.
GTCTTGAAGCATGGTGTAGCATGGGTAACAGTCTTACTATAACAACAGTAAACTACATTGCTACATTTTGCACAATATGTGTAAAAAGTCAATGTCAGTCAGTGTGAAGGTTGAGATTGCTTCTTTTTCACCAGATCAGAAATTCTCAGGGAAGTCTTTGCAAGAGCACAACGAAGATCATCTTCCACAACAAGTCTACTTCTGTATTTAGACTTGATAACCAACAAGCTGGAAAACCCTGTTTCATAAAGAAATGTTGTTGGAAATGGAAGAAGAAGGCACAACACAGTCTCAGGCAGAACAGGATATGACCGCAAAACACTTGATCCAGAATTTTGTAACTGGCATTATAGAGAAATCAGTTCTCACTGCATCGTTGTTAATAAGTTCAATGAACTCCTGTCTTAGGAACATCTTCAACTTTGACTATGAATGGGCTCTGGCAAGTGCAAATGGGGTGTCAGGTAGATTTGGGAAGTACAATGAAATTTCGTCTGCAAGCATGTGCAAGTGTTCTTTCACAGAAATTATCATCGTAATCCTTTTGTCTGGTTCAATGTCATGTTCCTCAAAGAAAGCAGATAAGGTAGGCAATATGTACATTTTATTTTCACCCATTTTTTTTTTTGCCAAAGCTGAAGTTTCATTTGGAATGATAGCATCTTTTCAGACAAATCGAGTCATGTTGCATTTGGTCCTTGCAGTGATAAATTTAACTCATTCAAGATGGGAAAGATGTCAACCAAGTAAGCTATTTTCTGCAGTTCACTTTTATCGCCGAAAAGTGCTTCGAACCGCGGTCTTGCTTTCTGATTAAAAAACGTTTTGAGTTCATCACGAAGCTCAAAAACACGTTTTAAAATTTTTCCTCTCGACAACCATCTCACTTCAGTGTGAAATAGCAGAGCATTGTTCGGCGCATCCAACCTGTTGCACAGTTGAGAAAACAGTCGACTGTTTAAAGTGCTCGCCTTTACAAAATTGACACAACTTATGACGCTTTTCATCACTTCTTGTAACTCTTGTGGCAGCGTCTTCGTTGCTAATATTGCCAATGAATCACAGAGTGAGTTCCAATGACTTTTGGTGACTCATTCAGTACCAAACGTTGAAATCCATATCAACATCCTAGCATAGCTGGAGCACCATCTGTGCAAACACCACAAACCTTTTCCCAAGAGATCTTATGCTCTTTCAGAAGTGAACCCACTGTGTCAAATACATCACATGCAGTAGTTGTCATTTCAAGAGTTTTGCAAAAAAGAAACTCATCCTTAAAGTCACCATCATTAATATACCTCACATAAACCAGTAACTGTGAACAGTTTGCAACATCTGTAGATTTATCAAGCTGGATACTAAATATTGGAAGTGGAGCAGATTTAATTTCCTGGATTACCTGATCAAAAATATCAGCAGACATGTCATCTATTCTTCTGTGGACAGTGTCATTAGATAAGGAAATTGCACTCAATTTCGTAGCAAATTCGTCTCCGATCATAACTCGAACAATGTCTTTGGCCACTGGCAACAGTAAATCCTCAGCAATGGTGTGAGGTTTCATAGCTCTGGCGATTCTGAGTGCCACCAAATATGAAGCTTCAACGGCTGCTATGTTTTGTTTGTGGTACTTGCCACCAGTGTCAAGTCTGGCTTTCTTGAGTCCATCAGCTTTGCTTCTAAAATAGTTGGTATCCTTGCCGGCAAAGCTCGATGCTTGCTATCAAAATGGCGTTTTAGTTTGTTCGGCTTCATAGATGCGGCTGATAGAACTTCACAACAAATAACACATTGCGGTTTCTCAATTCCGGCTGTAATTATTGAGGTAAAACCATACCGTAAAAAATCCTCACTATATTTTCTTTTCTTAACGTTCCTCTCTGCATGGTCCATTGTCATGGGATGGTATGCTAATGAAAATAATATATAACAATAGCTTTAAAAATACAAAAGATGATACATGGCATAGTTCAGTCAATACAGTTCATTAAAGTTTCCTATGATTTACCATTCTCTGTGTTGTTTTTTTTACATACCTATTACTATCGCAAGGGGGCAGTATTCACATCAACCACAGCTGAATATAAAAAGACAGATCAGCATCCAGATTAAGTTCCCATGGTACAGATATTTTTTTTTTTGCAGTAGTTGATAATTTTACAGTACATGATTTTACATTTACCCAGTAATTGTAATTCATGAAGTGTCGTTTTACCTCTAATACTGCTGCTTTCAACACAGCAGCTGCTTTCTACACAGTAGCTGCTCTCTACACATGTGTGACTGGTTCGCATAAGTACAGTATGGCACCAACCCTGTCACATACACCTGTATTTGTACAGGGTGTATGTGATGGGGTTGGCGTGATGATGTCATCACGCCGGGTACTCATATGTGGGCGTATCTGCATGTGGACGGACCCGCCTGGAGACGGATAGGGGAGTGGTGTCTCAGTTCCTAAGACCATTGAAAATATGTGTTTTCTGATGGTCTTAGGCGGCCCCTGTGAAAGGGTCGTTCCACCCCCAAAGGGTCGCGACCCACAGGTTGAGAACCGCTGTTCTAGACATATATTTTATCATTAATCTATCCTTTGCAAGACACAATTAACTATTATAAATACAAGAATTTGGAAATTCTTCACTTATTTACTTTTTTCTTCTGTAGGTCCTTTTCCCAATACTCTTCGACAAGTTGAGGTAGAGATCATAAGTAATGACAGATGTAATGAAGTTCATGTATATGGTGGTGCTGTGTCATCAGGAATGATATGTGCTGGATTCTTGGAAGGAAAACTCGATGCCTGTGAGGTAAGACTAGACACAAATCCACAAAAATGAATCTGTTGAATAGAGATGAACTCACTGTCCATAAGTCAATGTCACTTCATGGATCTCCATAAAATTAAGTTGTGCAGGAGAGAGCAGAGTGTAAAAAGAGGGAAAGGATGAACCATAGGAAATACTCCTATTATTGTCTCCATGCATATGTAAAAAAGGACCACCAGATGCACATTAGTGCTCTAATTAGAGAAAAGGAGTGGCAGCAGATAAAAGAAACTAAGTCAGGAAGCCACACAATCATTGCTTCAATCCATAATTATAATTGATAGTTAAATATCTAATCCCTACTAGTTGTAAGGCATTGTGAGATGGGATTGGCAGTAGTGTCATTTTATGGGTGCTTGAGCCATTGACCTTAAATAGTACATCCAGAGAGAATTATGCAATTAAAAAAAAATTCTTAATCATTAAACATTTAAAGAGAATATCACTTTTATTTTTTCCCCTTTTTAAAATTTATTGGGGTAACACTGGTTAACAAAATTATACAGGTTTCAGATGCACAATTTCAAAACATATCACCCGTACACTGTATTATGTGCTCACTACCCCAAGTCAAATCCCTCTCCATCATTTATTCCTCCTATGGTCTCCTCCACCTCCCCTAACCTTCCCTCATGCGGGCAATCACCACCCTGTTGTCCCTGTCTATGAGTTTATTCTCTCTCTTTTTTTTTTCTTTTTTGCTCAATATCTCCACCTCTCCCACCCAGCCAGCCTCCCAACTCCCACCCCTTCAATCGCTGTCAGCCTGTTCTCTGTTTATGAGTCTGCCTCAATTTTGCGTGTTAATTCATTTTGCTCATTAGATTCCACATACGATTGAAAACATATGGTACATGTCTTTCTCTGACTGGCTTAGTTCACTTAGCATAATGCTCTCCAAGTCCATCCATGCTGCCACTTTTAAAGTCTGGTTATATAAAAGAAGAAAAATAAATATCAAAATTAATAAAGATTTTTACCTATAGCATTTGAAACTGAGCCCAACATTTCATAATTCTTGAAGGATTAGGAATGGCTTTGAGATTTTTACACATGAGTGCTTTTTTTATATGCAAAGTTGCCACCATTGATCTGCTATTGGTAATAAATATTCATTCACTTATTCATTCACTTTTTTGTGTGAATTGCAAGGTACTATGGCAATTACTGAAGGAAACATAAACACTTAAAAAAGCAGGAGTCCATGATGAATTTACAATCTAATAACAGCACATAAGTACGTAACTAAAAGCAGTGGACAAAAGACAAGGATTTGGCTACATTTTCTGGAATGCAAGGTCTCCTTCCACTAGTTTTAATTCTTTTTTTTCTTTTTTAAAAAATATATTTTATTGATTTTTTACAGAGAGGAAGGGTGAGGGATAGAGAGTTAGAAAAATCGATGAGAGGGAAACATCGATCAGCTGCCTACTGCACACCTCCTACTGGGGATGTGCGGGCAACCAAGTTACATGCCCTTGACCGGAATCGAACCTGAGACCCTGCAGTCCGCAGGCTGATGCTCTATCCACTGAGTCAAACCGGTTAGGGCTAGTTTTAATTCTTAAGAAGCAGAAACAACATGTATGCTTCAAGATAGAACTGGATCACATGACTTTTAAGGAAGAACACAAAAAAGTCTATAATTAGGATAGACTCAACTCCACAAAAATGAATCTGTTGAATAGAAAGTTATATTTGAGTTTATAAGAAAGAAGATTTCCTCTTTCTATTGGTCCATGCTTCCTTCACCACTAGCACACTGAGGACCTAAGTTAGGATGTGGGCTAACTTAGGAAAGGAGCTAAGGAGCTGTGGAGGATAGCTTTTGGTAGACCAAGGTTTTCACACTCCCTCTACTGTGCACTGAAATGTACTAAAAGGCATGTTAAGGGAAGAGAGCTAAAGTGACAAGTCTCTGGGACCCCATGCCTACTTCAAACAAGACCATTTCTCTTATTTAAAAAAAAGTCTGTAAGGAACTTCCACATAATACTTTTTTGGAATGAATAGGTTCATTGCTAAAAGATAAGTACAAATCAGTTGTCCAAATCTAAGGTTAAAGATATCAAGAAAGTCCTCATGATTCACAACATTCAAACCAGATCTTGAAGGCTAGGGATTCCATCTTAGTTTGGAAGCAAAATCATTTGTGTAATAAATGGTGCACATTGGTTTGGAGTGCCCTTTGCATATCTTCTTCCTCTCAAACCTACTGCTACACAGTAATACAGTGCCCAGGACACCTACCAGCTGGTGAGAGTGGAATAAGGTGAGATTTAAACTCAAAGCAAGAGATTATTCTACATAACAGAGTTAGGAGAGGTTTCATTGTAGAGGTGGTGTTTAGTTGAAGCTTAAGGTATAATTTATGTAAGAACTGGATGCCTAAATTTAGATACAGTTTGCACTCTCTATTTAGATAGAGCAAAAATAAAAAACTATACAAGGGTAAAACTGAAACATTATCTTTATTATCATCATCTTTCAGGTGAAGATATTAATAGAGGTAAGCAGACATAATAAGATATAAGTAATAACACAATTATTATATTAATACTAATAGTAAGTAAAAATAGAATTAGTTTTACATACTTCAAAATATTAATTTATTAGATATTAAGTTGCTGATTAACTGTCATTCTGACACTCATTTATTACATTGACAATATTTCTCTTCTTCTCTAGGGTGATTCTGGGGGACCTCTGGTTATAGCACGTGATAGAAACATCTGGTATATTATCGGAATAGTAAGCTGGGGAATAGACTGTGGTAAAGAAAACAATCCTGGAATTTATACAAAAGTGACTCATTATCGGGACTGGATTAAATCTAAAACTACTATCTAATGCAACAACCATCTACCTCCAAGCGAAAATGTCATGTGTGGTGTCTAGGAAATTGTGTCCAGTATGTGTTTGCCATGTATGCTGTCATTGAGGTCAAGATGCAAATAAGCATGATCTGACAACTCTCCCCTTAGATGTGAGGAAAAAGACAGGCTTTCTTTCACATAAAGAAGTATTTTGCTGAAGTGTTTTGCTGACCATGAACATATAAGAAACTGTCATCTCCTCAAAGATCCACCACTGCTGCTGTGTCTCTGATGACCTCCTTGTTCACCTTTCTATCCCTACTATACGCTTCTCAGTTTAGCATAATCCAGCAGTTTAAGTAGGTAAGTAGCAGTTGGCTAAGCATTCTCTATTTTTTTCCGCTGACAGATCACACTGTCCTTCCCCTGACTCCACAGTTTTTAACCTTCCTCATCAAATAGTTCTCATTAGGAATCTGTATGTCCATGTACTAGGCAAATCAAGGTAAGTAGTTTTTTGGCCAATGCTAACACAAATGATGGAGGGGCATTAGACATGAAGCCAGGACTTAAGAGATGGCACTACTGTGAGTTCTTTCCCCTTTGCCCTCATATGCACGTTTTACCTCTCTTTGAAATTTGAAGAAAAACTGTCATTTACATTTACACCCAGATTTTAATTTCTTTAAACAACTACACTAATCTTTACTTTTGAACAATAACAAAATATTTGAATCAGACAGCAAGAGAACTGAAAATATTGCCTAGCATTGGATTTTGTTTTAAACTATGTAAAAATGCCTTTTGATATTCAGAAAAGAAAAGTTTCTTGGCCTTTTCACTGAGAAGAGGAGGCAAGGACTGAGTAAGAATGAGCTTCCTCCCTCTCTAACAATGGGAGAAGTTCCGATCTTAGTGTAAATTTACTTTTCAGTTATGTTTAATAATTTCTTAATACAGTTTATTTTCTAAAAACAGTTATTTTCAATCAATTTCAGAACAATTAAGGAACCCACAGAATAAGTCAATGTAAATTAGATATTCATAAATAATTTAAACAAGAAGCCAGTATAAAATTAGACATTCATGGATACTTTGATGCAAGATTTTGGGAAATACCTTACTATACAATATTTCAATTTTATGTTTAAAAGTTAGGCATTATTTGCAAAATAGTATTTATAGAAAAACTTAACAATCAAGAAAGCATCTTTGAAATGGTTTAATTCTTTACCTAGGTCATTTTCATATATATTTAAATGCATTTTTGTGGCACTGTACATGGCAACATGACATGAGTAATATTCAACAAAAGTTTTTCTGTGCACCTAAACTTTTATTTGTTTACCCATTCTTTTTATAATTAATTAATTTAGTTAATGAAATAACTGCCAAAGCTAAGAATTTTTGTGTTCTTTTCTTTGTTTTATATCAAGGGAGAGTCTCTCTTGCACTGCATGATATTATGTTATATACATTAAAATATATTTATAATAATAAAGTCAAACTCATTCTTTTTGGTCATCACCATACTGGAGGGTTTCTCGTTCTTGGTACCATAGACATTCTGTCAGAAATAAATCTTCGGGAGATGTGTTACATGGAGGGCTGGCAGCTATCCTCTATTTTTTAGAAGGTTTAGTAGCATTCCTTCTTTCTATACACTGGATACTAGCAGTAACCCTACCAAGTTGCAGCAAACAAAAATGAATCCAGACATTGAAAAATGTCCCTTGAGTGGCAAAATCATCCTCAGTTGAGAACCATAGTCATGGGATCAATAGCTAAAAGAAAAATTTCACTGTTAAAAATCTTGCACCATAATTTTCTTACATGAATTTGGGAATATCTTTCTCCTCCTCATTTTTTTAAATTGATTTTTTAGAGAGAGAGAGAAAAAAAAACACATCCATCAGATTGAGGGATAGAACATGCAACCTGGATATATGCCCTGACCAGGAATTGAAGCCATCACCTTTTGGTGTACAAGATGATGCTCCAACCAACTGAGTCACACCAGCCAGGGCTCTTCTCCCTCTTTTTATAATGCTGATGCATTGAGGATGCTGAGAGACCATCATGATCTCACCCATATCTAAACAATTCTAGATAAATTAAGATCATTTGGAAACTGGACCTGGCTGGAGGAAGGAGGCTGTTTGAAGTCTGAACTGCTATGGGAAAATAATTCATCTGTCTATCTGTCTATACAACCACCTATGGAGAGACTTATATAGAGAGAAATCTATATCTTATATAATAAAAGGCTAATATGCAAATTGACCTTAATGGCGGAATGACCAGTTGCTATGATGCACACTGACCACCAGGGGGAAGACACTCAATGCAGGATCTGCCCCCTGGTGGTTAGTGTGCTCCCATAGGGGGATCTCACTCAGCCACAAGCTGGGCTGACAGCTGCGAGTGCAGTGGTGGTGGTGGGAGCCTCTCGCACCTCCTCGGCAGCTCTAAGGATGTTTGACTGTGGCTCCCCAAGGGGGAGCGGGCCTAAGCCATCAGTCAGACATCCCTCGAGGGCTCTCAGGCTGTCAGAGGGATGTCTGACTTCCAGCTTAGTCCTGATCCCCAGGGAGTGGGCTTAAGCTGGTGGGTGGATATCCCCTGAGGTCTCCTGGGCTGCCAGAGGGATGTCTGACTGTCAGCTTAGGCCTGATCCCCCAAGGAGTGGGCCTAAGCTGGCAGGTGGATATCCCCCAAGGGGTCCAGAACTGTGAGAGGATGCAGGCCGAGCTGAGTGACCCACCAAGTGCACAAATTTTTGTGCACTAGGCCTCTAGTAGATATATACCTACAAATAGAGATATTTCTCAAATACCTTAATTATGCAAAATTGCACCATAAATACCCTATTTAGTAGCTTCAAAATGCATAAAGAGATACTACTTGAAAGAGCATTATGTATTTGGCTGAGGCAGAATGGTCCACTCCATCATTCACTAACAGTGTAGAGTGGAGAATAGAAAATTGCAAAGCAACACTAGGCATTAAAAGCTGCACTGTCCAATATGGTAGGCACTAACCAGATGGGGCCATTTAGATTTAAATTAGTTTAAATTAAATACAATTAAAATCTCACTTCTTCAGTCATACTAATCACATTTTAAACACAAAATAGCTACCTATGGCATATTGGGCAATATGGATATACATCATTTCCATCATTGCAGAAAATTTTATTGGACACTACTAACCTAGAACATTCTATGCAACTACTTACATCAGCAACTTTCAATCTTTTTCATCTCATGGCACACATAAACTAATTACTAAATTTCTGCAGCAAACCAAAACGTGCACTATATATCTTGCCAATCTGACAGAAAAATTGGTATAAGTTTGATTCATTCACACCAGACGGCAATTGTTGTGTTGACCAGTATCATATTTTTATATGACACTAAGGGAAAAGAGGTCAGTGCCCTGACTAAATGGGTATTCCTTGTTTTAAAAATTCTTGCAGCACACGGGTTGAAAATCGTTGACTTACATAATCACTTATTCATCGAACAATTATTTGAGGCTCTATGTGTCAGACATTGAGTACTCTAGACACTGGGTATACAATTGTCTATAAAGCTAAGTCCTGTTTTCAAGATCACATACAAAGGTAAAAGTTTGTTTGATAACTGCTGGTGAAAGCAGGAAACCCTGGTGGGCGGGGGGGGGGGGGGGGGAGGGGTCTCTCCTTTCAGACTCTCCTTCCTCTAGGGGCACTGGTCCAGGAGTGGAGAGGTGAATCTCTGTATGAGCAGGCCCACCAGACACCCACAGGTAGATGGAAGTGGTCAGAAATCACTTTTCAAACTTCCAAAGATCCCAGAACTTCCCCAATTAAATGTATATTAAAGAATAAAAAAAATTCCTTGTTGCTTTTAAAATAAATAGGGAATTTCTTATAACTCAACGAGATATATAATGAAAACCAAAGAAAAGAATATCAAGTAATGGAGAAGTATCAGAGTCACAAAGTTGAAAATATTAAATGATGTTTTAAGCAAGAAGCAAACCCAAATAAAAAAAGGTTTGGCATGTGCAATATGCTAATGTCATTTTGGTTGCCAGAGAGGAGGGAAGGGAGTTGATGAGCAAGAAGGGTGAAGGGGAATAAGAGGAACAACTTCCAGTTATAAAATAAAATAAGTCACAGTGATGTAATGTACAGCACAGGGAATACAGTCAATAATGTCATAAAAATTGTGTACAGTGACAGATGTTACTAGACTTATTGTGCAGATCACTTCATAATTCATAAATATATAACTGTTGAATAAATAGGTTGTACACCTGAAATTAATATAATATTTTATGCCAACTATACTTGAATTAAAAAAGAAAAAAAAAACAACGCTGCAAGGTACTAAGAAATTTAGACCAAATGTGTTACTATGCTGCCATCTCCTGGTCAATGTTATTTTTAATATATATTTTATTGTCATCTCATTTCAAACTATAATTTATACAATCTGTGTTCCAACATAGAGTAATACAAAGAAAAAATCTGGCAATCTCTCCCAAATTTTCTCCTAAGTTAATCAAAGTTCAAGTTTTGTATATCCTTGCATGGTTTTCTTTGTTTATCTAAACATAATCTATTCAGTTATAAAGGATTTACTCACAAAAAAATTGTATCATTTTATCTGCCCCTCTCTCTCTAACTTCTGCCAAAATGGTGAACTAGCATGGCATACTTACTTCCTCCAAATCAATCCAATCAGATAAACTATAGAAGAAAGGAGTAAACATGAATTCCAGGCCAGGAAATTACAATAAAAGTGAGAGACAGGGAGACTGCGGCTACCCTGAACTGGAGTATGTGAGGAGGGGGGTGGCAGACGCCGAGAGTGGAATAAGAGAGTACTTAACGAAACCCTGTCTAAGCTTTACTCTTTCATCCCTCACCCCCACCCCAACACCCTTCCTTTCCCAATGTTGCCTTGAGACAATGTTCTCCTGCTTTTCATACCAGAAAATAGTCACAGCAATCCAGACTGCCAATTTTGGAAAGTATCAAGGCAAATGTCTACTAAGGAGAGGAGTTTCTACAAAAGGTGATAACGAAGCAGCTACTTTCAGATATTCTCTTCCTCACCCACACTCCTCCAGACCTCCAGGGCTGGTATCGTTTCCTCCTAGTGCTGCTTAGCTACTCCTCCTATGGCCAGCCTTCACCCGCAGAGAAGAGCCAGTGTTGAACTTCTCAGTTATGCTCTAGCCCCAATCACCAGCTCATCTGGTGGCTTTGGTAAGTAGAGTGTCCTCTGGGCCACCCCATAGAACATATCTCCTGACGGGTCTTCCAGCTTTACACAACATAGCCAGCAGTTTATTTCTTTCTCCACTCTCTACCAGAACACATAGGGCTTTTATTTTTTTTTATTTTTCATTTTCTTTTTTTTTAATCCTCACTTAAGGATATGTTTTTATTGGTTTGAAAGAGAGAGGTAAGGGGATAGAGAGATAAACATTGTTGTGAGAAAGAAACATCCATCGGCGGCCTCTGATACACACTCCAACTGGGGATTGAACCTACAACCTGGGTATGTGCCCTGACCAGGAGCTAAATTCACCACCTTTTGGTGTAAGGGACGACCAACTGAGTCACACTGGCCAGGGTCATAGGGCATTCCTGCTTCACTCAGCCTTGACTATTGCTTTCTTCAGGCTAAGAGCCACCCTAGCAGCAAATCTGCCCAATCTCCTTGGGTCCTTGCCAGCATGTTAAATACTATATCTCGAGAAAGTCAATAAATTCTTATTTATTTGTCTTTCATTCAACACTGCTTCATCAACCACCCTCAAAATCCAATGCCATAAACAGGAGTGCTCCTCTGTCAGCACATACTTATTCTTATAACATTTTCAGTGCACAGTCGTCTTCTTCCCTTATCAGACCCTGCACATTCCTAGCTGTTGTTATTGACCTAGTTGTCAATCAAGGAGGTGGGAATATCTCTCAAGGAGGCAGCTGTGTCTTGTAGGGGAAAGGGCTCTGTAGCATCTTTCAGCAAGGGAGCAGGGACTGGCTCTAACTAAAGAGTAAGGGACTACTTCTGCAAAGTCTGAGGGTTCAGGGGATCTGCAGAACCAATATCATCATGACATCCATCTGCTTGTCTCCATCTTACATCTCAAGGTCCTAGGTTTTCCCAACTAGGGCCCTGACCTAAGTGTCTCTGATCAGCTTTGACTAAGTTTTCAAATAAACTCTGGCATTCTAACTATTAGAACTTCAGCCTGCTGCTTAGCTGTGTCTGCTCTTTCTCTGCAGGAGATCCGGGTCTCTTTTTAACCTTTAACTAATTGTAAATAACCCTCACTTTCTCCTTATCCCTATGCAGGGCAACAGTGAAAATCAGCAGTTGGCAATAACCAGCCAACTCCATTATTTCCTGTAGGTACTTTTTCAATTCATTTTTCAATCGCTTGGACTATCGTACCTGGAGTCCCTTCTACCAGGAAGGTTTTCCAGGTCACTGCTGGTGAAATCTTTAGTAATTCAGCTACCCAGTTAAGACAAGGATTATCTGTGCCTCCCATGCCTCTCAAGATGGTACCCTCTTTACCCAATGAACAGTGAAGTGAGTTAGTCGGTCCTATGTTTTCTCAGACCATTCAATCAGACACAGGTGGAATCAGAGGTGAAAAAAATTTATTGGAAGAAATTTCTGTGAAGAAAGTGGAATACGTGCCAGAAGAGTCAAAGACCCTTCAGAATGCAGTTCAGGTCTGACCCTGAAGTAAGGAGGGAAGGAAGAAGAGTCAGATGGGAAGAGTCCCACATGGCAATGCAATTCCCAGAAAATTTGATCAGCCTAGTGGGAGCCTTCAAGTCAAAGTTGCCCAGCAGAAGAGTCCCACATCTCCCAGGAAAGGGACAGCCTAAACAGCCCTGCTCTGCTTGACCATAGGCTGGGAGAAGCCAGCAAGAAGCATGGCCACTGGGTGAATGCCGTGGTGGGCTGAGAGCACAGTGGCTGGGCCATTTGTCAATTAATTACCTTCTCTAAAGCTGGAGGTCTGAGAGGCTCATTTCCATCATCATCACAACAATGGATCCTTGCTTAAAACTATGCATAAAGGTAGACTCCAGAAATAAATTAGAGACACATTGAGAAGAAAAAAAAGAATAAAATTTATAGATTAAATAAATCATATATACCTATGATTGACTTTGCGACTCAGAATAAGGAACAGATTGTTAAAGCCAAGCATAGAACATATCAATTGTAAGGCCAAAAAAATAAAACATACTTCTGACTATTCACTGCTTCTACAAGGCAAATAATGTCCATAGAATGCAAAAGGTATTTAAAATGTCTAAAACTGAAAAGGTAGTGATATTAGAATATATAAAATATCCCTGCAAATAAATAAGGAAAATGATACTTTCCTTCAATAGAAATATGGGAAAATATTATGAAAAAGCAGTTTATCCTATATAATAAAAGGGTAATATGCAAATTGACCGAATGGCAGAACTACCAGAACACCTGCAGCCCCTTGCCCTGCTCTGTCCGGCCCACGGCCCCTTGCCCCAGCCAGCCCGTCCCCATTGGCCCCCATTGGGGTGGGCTGACTGGACCCCACCAGTGCACAAGTTCGTGCACTGGGCCTCTAGTAGAAAATGAAAACCCCAAAGCCAGCAAGCATATAAAACAAAAGCTCAAATAACTCTCATTGAGAGAAATAAAATTAAAATAAACATCATCACTTTACACCAAATAGAGAAGTGGAAGAATGGCAAGTGTAGGCAGGTATGTAGACTTGGATTGTTGGTGTTAGCTGACAATTTTAGTTAAATTACTCAGAATAAAAAATAAATTGTTAAAGCAAAGCACAGAGAGTATCAACTATAAAGCAAAAGATAAAATAAAAAATATATATTTAACTATTCACTGGTTCTGTTAGGTAAATAAAATCCATAGAATAGGAAAGGATATAGAATGTCTGAAGACCTCCAAATTTTATAATTTTCTATATCATGCACAATTCACTTTCAAATTGTATCCCAGTGCATTTTCTTCAGATTAGATTATCTGGAAAAATTTTAATTTTCCCATAAAATTTCAAGTGCAAACCAAAAATCAAGAACACAGGAATTTTTCATTTGACAAGAGTTTAGTTCTGAGAATAGAATATTTATAGCAGAAGGAAAAACATACATTCTTAAGTAATGCTGCCAGTCTTTATAGTTTTCAAAATCAACAACCCATCTCTATCTAATTGTTAAAGGAGGGAAACAGTTTTTCACAGTTTGAATAAACCTCAAGGTTGTCAGAGTAAGCAGTAAAGGATTGATCTCACATTCTATGCAAAACAACCAACATAGATTTCATTGCTCAGAGATGCATGCAGTAAAAAGAAAGATTTTATACCTTAATCTTTTAATTTAAATAGATCCTTATATGCATAACTTATACTTGTAACTAACTGCACTAACTGGCAACTTTGATTAAAATAAGTACATGAACACATTCCCTTATTTTTTTTTCTATTTATTTAGAAGTGTGGACAGTATGATAGCTATGCCTATGATATTCCTAGATCAGTATCCAAGCCATGACCTTTCTTTGGCTTGAAACAGAATAAAAAAATCTCCTCCTGAAACCTCTAGGACAATAGCTTTCACAAAGAACATTTCTAGTAAGTTGGATTCTGGGTATGCTCTGCTCACTTCAACCAGATCTACTTCAATGTAATTTCTTCCATGTATTTAGCTTCAGCATAAAATTCAGTTAGAATGAATGGTTCCACTGCTTCACCCACCTCCACCCCAAATAACTGCTCTAATGCATTGTTTTAGGTTGACATTTGTTATATTTTGTGACCCAGTTCAACGGAAAAAGGAAGAGAGATGGGGCATAGATTCTTGTGCGAATGAGAGGGAGACTAAAAAATCAGTGCAGGTCATAATAATTCAATGGATATGGGAGACCCTGGAATGGATGGAAGGGAATTATAGATCCGTATTTTGTTTGAGTACATTGAATTTGAGGTATCAGAAATAGCACGTAGACTTCTTTAAGAGCCAGACCTTTAATGCACTATCAACAGAGTGAAAAGGCAAGCCATGGAATAGAAAAAAGCTTTTTCAAATCATATATCTGATAAGGAATAGCCATATATCTAAAGAACTTCTACAATTCAAAAACTAAAAAACAAGCACCCAAATTTAAAAATGGGTAAAGTATTGGAACAGATATTTCTCCAAAGAATATATACATATGGCAATAAGCACAATATGATGCTCAACATCATTAATCATTAGAGAAATGCACATCAAAATCACAATGAGACACCACTTCACACCCATTAGTATAAGGAAAAAAGGGAAATAAGTATTGACAGAGATGTGGAGACAGTGGAACCCTTGTGCATTCATTCCTGGTGAAGTGTAAAATGGTATAACTGCTATAGAAAATGTTATGGAAGTGCCTTAACCCATTTTGGCTAATATAACAAAAATACCATGGACTGGGTGATTAAACACAAATAATTTATTACTCACAGTTATGTAGTCTGGAAGGTCAAGACCAGGCACCAGCAGACCTGGTATCTCGTGAGAGTGTGCTTCTTGGTTCATAGATGGCCATCTTCTTGTGATCTCACCTGGAAGAAGAGACAAGAGCTCTCTGGGGTCTCTTCTAATAGGGCATTAATCCCATTCATGAGGCCTCCACTCTCATGACCTAATCACTTCCAGTGGCCCCACCTACTCGTACTATCACATCGAGGGCTAGGGTTTCAACATACAGATTTTGAGGAGACACATTCAGTCTACTACATACAGCTCCTCAAAACATTACGCATAAAATTGAAACATATGAAACAACAATTCCACTTCTGGGTATCTATCCAAAAGAATTAAAAGCAGGGACAAATAGATACTTATTTGTACACCCATATTCACAGCAGCATTATTCTCAATAGCCAGAAGGTAAAAGCAACTGAAGAAGCCATTGACAGATCAATGGAGAAACAAAATGTGGTGTAGATTCATGTAATGGAATATTATCCTACCTTAAGAAATAAGAAAATTCTGGCACCTTCTGGATGAACCTTGAGGACATTATGCTAAGTGAAATAAGGACATGCTGTGTGAGGTATCTAGAGTAGTCAAATTAATAGAGACGGATAGTAGAATGGTGGTTTCCAGGGCCTGGGGGAAATGGAAAATTGGGAATTAATGTGTGATGAGTACAGAATTCCAGTTTTGGAAGATGAAGTTCTGGAGACGGATGATGGTGATGATTGCAGAACAATGTGAATATACTTAATGCCAAAGAACAATATATACCTAAAAATGGTTAAAATGGTAAATTTTGTGATGTGTATATTTTATCACAATAAGACAAGAGAGGGCCTGCCTGGTATGGCTCAATAGTTGAGCATTGATCTATGAACCAGGAGGTCATAGTTTGATTCTAGGTCAGGGCACATGCCCAGGTTGCTGGCCTGATCCCCAGTAGGGGGCATGCAGGAGACAGCCAATCAATGATTCTCTCTCATCACTGATGTTTCTATCTCTCTCACCCTCTCTCTTCCTCTCTGAAATCAATTTTTAAAAATTCTTTTAAAAAAGTTAAAAAAAAGAGAAGGACAGAAAATGAGAGAACACAGAAAGAACAGAAAAGACAGCCAGGTTGAGACTGAGGCAGAGACTTGAGTTTTCAGATATGAGCAAAGGAATTCATGGGGCCACCAGAACATGAAGAGGCAAGGAAGCCTTTGGAAGGAGTATAATACTGCTGACACCTTAATTCCAGACATGTGGTCTCCTGAACTGTGAAAGAATAAATTGATGTCTTTTAAGCCACTAGGTTTGTAGAAATTTATTACAACAGACTCAGGAACCTAATACAGAATGTATGAAGAAGGTCATCAGCTAAGAGTGAGAGTGGGAGAGAAGCTGAAGGGGCTTGAGGAAAGAAGATGGGTGAGAAATTGCCCTGGATTATGGGAAAGTCAATAGCCTGGAAACATAAAATGACTGCCTGCAGCATTAGGAGCTACTTTAGGGTCATAAACAGGAATTTAAAATGCGATAAATCAGTTTGTGTGGTTTTTCTACAGATCTGTTTATCTGTACAAGGGTACAGGTGAAGAATCATAGAAACTTGGATTTATCCAGGGTTATCTTTTCATCAAGAGAGTACAAAGTAAAAGACAAGTAAAACAGTTGATGATATATGTAAAGAACTGATTTTAATGACTGTCTTTTTTTGTAACTGCTCTCATCTCCAGGTACCTACAACATACCCTGACAAATCATAGAAATAGAGCAAATATCTGTTTAAACAATTACTAAATGGCTTGATATTTACCATAGTAGGCTTCTCTGAAATCAACATAACACAATTGAGTCTAAGCTACATCACAGATAAACCTTGCCACACTACAATCTACTGTGTGTGGGTCCATGAAATTATTTCTCATGATCCTGTGGAAGAGCCTAATTTCCACCAACACCATGAGTCCTAAGCTATGTGATTCTTTCCACCTATTCCTTTCTTACATGACAACACTTGTTTGTCACCTGGTATCAGTTTCATAATTTCCCCTTGGGAGAGAGAGAACAAAAATATCAGTTGAAGAGAAATATTCATAGAAATATCTCACATCCCCAAGAAAAGTATATCGCCATTGTTTGATGATATAATCCTTATGCTGTATGTATTTGTCAAAACTCAGCATTTTTAGTGAATAGTTCTGTGAATTTTGTCAAACACATACAGCCTATAACCACCACCACAAAAAATAGAAAACATTTTCATCATCTCTGGTAGTGAATGCTTCCCTGCCACCATTGGACTCTGGAAATTCGAATCTGTTTTGTCCTTATAAGGTTTTCTAGAATGTCATATTAATGAAATCATGCCTTTTGAGTTTAGATTCTTTTACTCAGCATAACTCTTTTGAGGTAATCTCATTTTATTTTCACATGCATTACTATTCTCAGAGAAGGAAAATTATATTTAGAAAGCTAATAAACCTACTCAAAGTTGTAGGTATTGAGTCAAAAATTTGATTCCAGTTGCTTCAAAGTTGTGTTTCTTGTTCACTATGCCATATTGCTTTCTGTTAGCTGATGACTTATACAACTCTCACTACCAATTCTTGAATTTAACCATTTAGTCCTCTACCTTCCTGCAAACAAAGACCAGAAAGCTAAGAAGAGAGACATCAGGGCCAATAGAGGCGGTCTAAGCAAACCTTCTGCCATGTTCGCCATGCTGACATTTGTGCAGTCACCATGTTATCTTAATATCATTAACGGTTCAGTTCTTACATGTGCCACTAGTGTGGGGAGCATTTTACATGCATTCTTTCACTTAATTTTTACAACAGAATGGAAAACTAGTATGAATTCCATGCATAGAGGAGGAAGCTTAGGTGCAGGAAGGGCCCAGCAGCAGTGGTGTCAGGGAGCCAGGATTTACAGACAAGGGTATTTGCTTTTTTAAAACATACATTTACTTCACTCTCAAATTCACATGGAAATTCACCAATAGAGCCATAAAATATTAACAAATTTTAACATAGACATTATACAAATTATGTTCTAAAAAAAATGGAATTAAACTAGAGCTCAAAAACAGAAATATAACTGAAAAATCTCCAAAGAATTGGGAATTAACCAGCATACTACTAGTAATGCGTATTTTCCTCCAATGTCTGAGCTTAGGAAATGAACCAGGCCTCATCCCCGACAGCGGAAGGTACCATTTAGTACCAAACAGTGTGCTAGGCAGTGCCACATACATTATGTTATTTAATTCTCACAAAAGTTGTACATAAATGGTATCAGCTCATTTCATACAGGAGAGCACATGCTGAAAGGGTTTATGTAGCCTGTCGAAGTTCACCTAACTATTAGGAAGTCAGAATTGTATTCTAAGTTCATGCCTCTTTTCACTATTCCTTGAAGCACTATGTTGGGGGGAGTGATGAGTGGGGAGGAGGGAAAACACGGAAGGAAAGGAAACAGAAGGGAAGGGAAGAATGTAGCTATGTGTGCTCCTTCCTCATTAGTTCAATCGAATGAGCTTCACTTAGGGTATCTCTAAAAAACGTTAACTAAGAAAATATATACAAATAAATTAAGGACTTTTAACAATATTAGTTGATATTTCTGTAATGCTTCCATTGCACAAGGCACTAATCCAAGCATTTTATCTATGTTAACACATTTATATTTCAAAAAGCCCTATAAGGTAGTCACCAGTAATATTTCTATGTTACAGACTACTACAATTTGAACCCTGGCACTCTAATTCTAAAGAGTCTGTCCACTTACAGCAGGACGCACACAGTACTAAAATTATTCCAAATGTACTCTCCCTACATGTTAGAAGCAATGACTGATGAAAACCTTTGTTTGAGTAGTGTTTCCCTTTAAATGGGTATAATTTAGTTGTAAGATTATAATCAAGGCTAAAGAGGGTATTCATACTTCATATAGCTGTCAAAAAGAAAAGGTAGGGAGAACCAAGATGGCGGCATAGATAAACACCTGTACTCGCTGCCTCTCACAACCACTCAAAATTACAACTCAAATACAGAGCAATCATCATCCAGAACTGCTGAAAAGCTGGCTGAAAGCACACTGAGACTGGTAGGAGCACAGAGTCGCGCAATGGGCATATCTGGTACTGATGTGTGCCGCTTTTTTAATCAGAAGGGAGATCATCTCTGTGGAGGCTTCCCGGAGGAGCAAGGGGTCCCAGCCCCACACCAGACCCCCAGCCCAGGGTCCCAGAGCTGGAAAAAGAAGTCCCCATAACTACAGGCTATAAAAAACAGTGTGGATTGGGGCTCAGTGACACAGAGGCTAATGAAGACTCAGCTGTTCCTCTTAAAAGGCCGGCATCATGAAGTGAACTTACAAGGTCCTGCTTCCTCAGAACTCCAGCTCCAGGGTGAGGCTTTGGGGGTCACATTTGTCTGGCATCAGGGCAGGAACTTGGGGGCAGCTATATCCCAGACAGAGGTACTCTCAGGGATCATTGTTCCTATGCTGGGACCTCCTCAGTTGCAGGGCTGACTGGAAGCCATTTTTGCTTGCTCTGCCCTGGTGATTCCCTAAAATACTGCCTCATCCAATTTACAACCCCACCCAAGCTTCCTGCAGCAGCTTTTGCATAAGAATGGTCTGTCCTTGAAAATCTTAAACAAGATGCAGCTGGGTCAGGTAGCCTCAAACCTATCAATGAAAGGCCCAAAACCTAGAACCAGCACCAGCCTGCCCTGCTTCACAGCTGGGCCTCATCTGGGCATTTCCAAAACCAATACAAAGAGGAAGAATCTGCAGATCTCTGTGTAGCTCCTACTGGGTGGCCCCAGGCAGTGCTGACTTTGTACCTCCCTGAAGACCCAAAGACAGTGTACCCAGTGGTCAGTGTCAGACCATACCAGATTACAATTCTACACATCCATAAGAGACACACTCAAGGGGCAGACTCAGTGAGCACCAAAGCCCCACTGAAGCAAGTCCTGCTCCATAGGGGCATCTCCTGCACAGCAGCTCTCCCACTATAGTCACAGCTGATCCTCATAGCCAATTGGCCTGGAGGTCAATTCCTCCCAGTGACACCAACAGCAATCAAGGCTTAACTACAACAAGACTGTGCTCACAGCCCACAAAGTGGTGCACCTAGAGTCCCCAGCTCAGGTGACTGGGGAGGCTAAGCCACTGGGCCCTATAGGACACCTACTACACAAGGCCACTCTACCAACTCAAGGAGACATAGCAGCTCTACCCAATACATGGAAACAAACACAGGGAAGCAGCCAAAACGCAGAGACAAAGAAACATGTCACAAATGAAAGAAATGGAAGAAAGCAAACTACTGGATATAGGGTTCAAAACCATGGTTGTAAGGTTACTCAACAATCTTCTAGAAACCTCTAAGGGAGTTAATGAGACTTTCAAGGATCTTAGTAAGAATGCAAAAAAAAAAAAAAAAAAAGGAAAAGGACCAGTCAGAAATTAAGCATACACTGACTGAAATAAAGAATAATATATAGGGATTCAAAAGTAGAGTAGAGGGTTCTGAGAATCAAATCAACTATTTGAAATATGAGGAAGCAAAAAACATCCAACCAGAAGAGCAAAATAAATAAGAATCCAAAAATATGAAGATAGTGTAAGGAGTCTCTGGGACAACTTCAAGCATACCAACATTCATATTATGGGTGTGCCAGAAGAAGAGAGAGAGCAAGATATTGAAAACCTATTTGAAGAAATAAATGATAAAAAAAAACTTCCCCTACCTAGTAAAATAAATAGACTTACAAGTCTAGGAAGCCCAGAGTGTGTAACACAAGAGGAACACCAAGAGGACCACACCAAGACACATCATACTTAAAGTGCCAAGGGCTAAAGACAAAGAGAGAATCTTAAAAACAGCAAGAGAAAAGCAGTTAGTTACCTACAGGGGAATGCCCTTACGACTGTCAACTGATTTCTCAACAGAAACTATGCAGGCCAAAGGTAGTGGCAAGAAATATTCAAAGTGATGAATAGCAAGAACCTATCACCAAGATTACTCTACCTAGAAAAGCTATCATTTAGAATAGAAGGTCAGATAAAGAACTTCACAGACCAGGAAAAGCTAAAGGAGTTCATCACCACCAAACCAGTATTATAAGAAATGTTGAAGGGTATTCTTTAAGAGGAGGAAGAAGAATAAAAAAGATAAAAAAATATGAACAACAAAATGGCAACAAATACATACCTATCATCAACTGAATCTAAAAAAGTAAAATAAATGAATAAGAAATTCTAATGAACAGAATAAACTGGTGAATAAAATAGAATCAGAGGCATGGAGATGGAACTGACAATTCTCAGAGAGAAGGGGAGTGAAGGGGCTGGAAGAAATTAAACAAATATCTTATATGCACATATGCATTACCTATGGACACAGACCATAGGGTGGCGAAGGCCTGGGGTGGGCAGGAGCTGGGTGGAGAGAGGCAATGGGGGTGGGGGGGAGAGGAACATCTGTAATAATCTCAACAATAAAGATTTTAAAAAAAACAGGAGAAGGTAGATCTATGTTCTTAACATAGGAAGATCTTCAAAATACTAAGTGCAGAAAAAAACTCCAAAAGAATGAGTACAATATAATGCTTTTTAAATTGATTTTCATCTGTGTTGTTTTTTTTATAGATATAAGTGTGTGTGTAAATACTTAGTATCCTATGTAATAAAAGGCCAGAGGCATCACGACCGAAATGACCAAAGACCAGACCACCACAGCCCGTCGTGGGCTGGCCCCGCCCCCAAGCAAGTGGTTAGAGGCAATCAGGCAGGTGAACAGAATGCTTAGGATTGATCAGGTAAGCAGACCAGCAGTTAGGGGAGATCAGGTAGGCAGATGGTCCCTCGCCAGGCTGGCCCTGCCCCCAAGCAAGCGGTTAGGGGCAATCAGACAGGCAGGCATAGTGGTTAGGGGAGATCAGGTAGGCAGACAGCCCCTCACAGGGCTGGCCCTGCCCCCCAACAAAGAAAGAGGGAAGACCAGGCCAGCCAAGGCATCGCACCACAGCCTGTTGCCTGCCAAGGGGGCCACCAGTGGCAGGGGAGGGGGGTGCAGTGCTGCACAGGTCAGGTGGGGCCAGCTGCCTGCACCCAGGGGAAGGAAAGTCCCGATAGGCCCTGATCTCAGGGCAGGCCTAGGGACCCTACCTGAGGGGTCCTAGATTGTGACAGGGTGCAGGCCAGGCTGAGGGAACCCCCTCTCCCACGAGTGCATAAATTTTCATGCACCAGGCCTCTAGTGTTCTATAAAAAGATGAACCTTTTCAGGACAAGATCAAATAGTGCTTTAGTCTCATTTATAATGTTTCACTATTCACAAAAAGCAGGTATTTATGTTATTTGACTGATGTTCTAATTAAGAATTATTTGTTTCTCTTATCTCTTTTTTGTTTTCTTTATGCTGATAAATCTCTCTCCATATATAGAAAGACATATATGTGTAATATAGACAACATAAATATAAATTGTATTATACACTGAGTGACCAGATTATTATGACCACCTGACATTTGTAGGCGAATTAGCTATACACTGCATTGTATGGGATATGGAAGCCGAAGGACAGTTCGAACATCTTTGCTGTCTGCAGTTATCAAGATAAAAACGTCTCCAATTCACACAGGAACACAAGGATTGGACAGTCAAGCTTTGGAAAAAAGTCATGTGGTCCGATGAATCACATTTCCAGTTGCATCATGCAGATGGCAGAGTGAGAATTTGGTGGAAACAGCATGAAAGCATGCACCCCACATGCATGAGTACAGCCCTTCAAGCTGGTGGGGGCAGTATTATGGTTTGGGACATGTTTTCCTGGCATGATTTGTGCCCTTTAATTCATGTGGAACAACATCTGAATAGCACAACATACTTAAGTATCATTGCTGATCAATTTCATCCTATCATGTTGATGGCGTATCCCAATGGAAATGGCTTCTTCCAACAGGACAATACACCATGCCACAGTGCTCGTATTGTGCAGGAGTGGTTTCAAGAACATGAGGGAGACTTTACCTTGCTTAGGTGGCCCCCACAATCACCAGATCTTAGTAAGAATGCAGCAGCTTTTGCATAAGAATGGTCTTATGCTCAATCCAATTGAGCATTTGTGGGACTAAGTTAAAAGAGCCATCAGGCAGCTGGTTCCACAACCATCAAATCTCACAGAACTGGACAGTGCTATCAATCAGGCATGGTGTTAGATTCCTCACATCACCTTTCAACACCTTTCAACATCTCGTGGAGTCAATGCCAAGAAGAATCGCGGCAGTATTGAAGGCAAAAGGTGGCCCAACGAAGTACTGATGGGGTGGTGATAATAATCTGGCCACTCAATATATATATATATATATATATATATATATATATATATATATATATATATCTCACGTTCAAAAGGCTGTTAAATCGCATTGTTTACCCATATCTTCAGAAAAAAAATCACTTCTACTGTTGTGGTAAACAATCTGCTTCCCTATTTATAATGGTCTGGCCCACTAGCAACTTCAGTGCAAAATTGTAGCCAATTTGCCGACAAACATCAGGTGGTCATAATAATCTGGCCACTCAGTGTATATTTATTATGAAAATCATTTGGAGAAAAACCTGATTTGATATAAATTTATTTAAAAACTTTCAGAAGTAGATATTTTAAAATGGCCCTAGCTGGTGTGGATCAGTGGATGGAGTGTCGGCCTGCAGACTGATGAGTCACAGGTTCCATTCCGGGTCAGGGGAACATGCCTGGCTTGCGGGCTCAATCCCCTATGGGGGTGTGAAGAAGGAAGCTGATCAAAGATTCTCTCTCATCAGTGATGTTTCTATCACTCTCCCTCTCCCTTCCTCTCTGAAATCAATCAAAGTATATTTTTAAGATAAAAAATCTTCCAGCAAACAAAAGCCCTGATCCGGCCAGCTTTACAGGGGAGTCCTACCAAGCATTCTAAGAAGAACTAAAACCTATACTCCTCAAACTATTCCAAAAAATTCAAGAGGAAGGCACACTTCCAAAGTCTTTCTATGAAGCCAGCATTACCCTAATCCCAAAACCTATAAAGACACCACACAAAAAAAAAGAGAACTGCAGGCCAATATCCTTGATGAACATAGATGCTAAAATCCTCAACAAAGTTCTAGAAAATAAGATTCAGCAATACAGTAGAAAGATCAGAGACAAACCAAGATGGCAGCATAGGTAAACACCGGAACCTGCTGCCTCCCACAACAACTTCAAAAATACAACGAAAAGACAAAATGGACATCATCCAGAACTACAGGAAGGCTGGCTGAGTGGAAATTCTACAACTAGAAGGAAAGAGAAAAGCACACTGAGACTCAGAGGAGCTGCTGAAGTAAAGTGCAGAGGTACGGAGGCTCGAGCGCGCATGCGGAAAGGGGCGGGCACCTGAGGACGTGGCTGTCTTTTTGAATCAGGAGGGAGTCACAGGCCCCCAACATCTCTGAACTCCGGTTCCGGGAAGCCTCTGGGGACCCCGGACTCATACTGGGAGAAACTGGACTGTCTGGTAGCAGGCAGAACTCGGAACTTAAGGGCGGCTTTCCCTCAGAGGTGCTTACAGCAATTACCAGGACACTGAGATGCCAGGCCCCTTAGGGCAGGGCTGAGGATCAGCCATAGCTGCTTGCTCCGCCGTGTTGATTCCCTGAGACACCGCCCCACCCAAGCTGCGTCAGAGGCTTTTGCATATGAATGCCCTGGCCCTTTGCAATCTGAAAATTACCTAACAAATTATAGCTGGGCCAGACAGACCCAGAACTTCCAAGAGAAGGCCCAAGGCCCCAAAGTAGCTTGCATTGCTTCACAGCTGGGCCTCATCTGGGCACCTCCAAACCCCAAAAAAGGAAGGGGAATCTGCAGATCTCTTCATAGCTCCTGCTGGGTAGCCTCAGGAAGAGGCTAAATTAGCACCTTCTTAGAGATCCAAGAACCAGTGTACACAGTGATCAGAGTGAGATCATCCAGATTACAACTCCTCAGATCCATAAGGGACACACTCAGGAGGCAGACTCAGTGAGACTGAAGCCCCACTGAAGCAAGTCTTGCCCCAGAAGGGTGTCTTCAGCACAGAAGTTCTCCCACTGCAGACACAGCTGATTCTCACAGCCAATTGGCCTGGAGGTCAATTCCTCCCAGTAATAATTACAACAATCAAGGCTTAACTACAAGAAGACTACAACAAGACTGTGCACAAGGCCCACAAAGGGGTGCACCAAGAGTGTCCACCTCAAGTAATTGGGGAGGCTGAGCCACTGGGCCCTATAGGACACCTAGCACACAAAGCCACTCTACCAACACAGGGGAGCATAAAATATGTGGAGACAAAGAAACAGGTCACAAATGACAGAAATGGAGGAAAGCAAATGACTGGATATAGAGATCAAAACCATGGTTATAAGGTTTTTCAAAAATTTTCTGGAAACCGCTGATAAATTTAGTGAGACCCTGGAGGATATGAAAAAAGACCAACTAGAAATTAAGCATACACTGACTGAAATAAAGAATAACTGCCGAAACCGGTTTGGCTCAGTGGATAGAGTGTCAGCTTGCAGACTGAAGGGTCCTGGGTTCGATTCCAGTCAAGGGCATGTACCTGGGTTGCGGGCACATCCCCAGTGGGAGGTGTGCAAGAGGCAGCTGACCGATGTTTCTCTCTCATCGATGTTTCTGGCTCTCTATCTCTCTCCCTTCCTCTCTGTAAAAAATCAATAAAATATATTTAAAAAAAAGAGAATAATATACAGAGATGCAATAGCAGACAAGAGCATCCCAAGAATCAAGTCAAAGATTTGAAATACGAAGAAACAAAAAACACCCAACCGGAAAAGAAAAAAGAAAAAAGAATCAAAAATATGAAGCTAGTGTAAGGAGCCTCTGGGACAACTTCAAGCATACCAACATCAGAAGTATAGGGGTGCCAGAAGAATAGAGAGAGAGCAAGATATTGAAAACCTATTTGAAGAAATAATGACAGAAAACTTGCCCTACCTGGTGAAAGAAATAGACTTACAAGTCCAGGAAGCACAGAGAACCCTAAACAAAAGGAATCCAAAGAGGACCACACCAAGACACATCATAATTAAAATGCCAAGCGCAAAAGACAAAGAGAGAACCTTAAAAGCAGCAAGAGAAAAAAAGTCAGTTACCTACAAGGGAGTACCCACACAACTGTCAGCTGATTTCTCAACAGAAACTATGCAGTCCAGAAGAGAGTGGCAAGAAATATCCAAAGTGATGAATAGCAAGAACCTACAACCAAGATTACTTTATCCAGCAAAGCTATCATTCAGAATTGAAGGTCAGATAAAGAGCTTCACAGATAAGAAAAAGCTAAAGGAGTTCATCACCACCAAACCAGCATTATATGAAATCCTGAAAGGTATTCTTTAAGAAGAGGAAGAAGAAAAAGGTAAAAATAAAAATTATGAACAGAAAATACATATCTATCAACAAGTGAATCTAAAAATCAAGTGAATAAAAAATCTGATGGAAAGAGTACACTGGTGAATATAATAGAACCAAGGGCATGGAAAGGGAGTGGACTGACAATTCTTGGGGGGAAAGGGGTAGGGGGTACAGGAAGAGACTGGACAAAAATCGTACACCTATGGATGGGGACAGTGGGAGGGGTAAAGGCAGAGGGTGGGGTGGGAACTGGGTGGAGGAGAGCTATGGGGGGGAAAAAGTGGAACAACTGTAATAATCTGAACAATAAAGATTTAATAAAAAATTAAAAAAAGAAAGAAAGATCATACACCATGACCAAGTGGGATTTATTCCAGGGATGCAAGGGTGCTACAATATCCACAAATCAATAAATGTGATATATCACATAAACAATCTGAGAGACAAAAATCACATAATCATATCAATTGATGCAGAAAAAGCATTTGACAAAATCCAACATCCTTTCTTGATAAAAACTCTCAGCAAAGTGGGAATAGAGGAGTCATGCCTCAACATAATAAAAGCCCTATACAACAAACCTACAGCCAACATCATACTCAATGGGCAAAAACTAAACTCATTTCCCCTAAGAACAGGAATAAGACAAGGATGCCCACTTTCACCATTCCTGTTCGACATAGTACTAGAAATACTAGCCATAACCATCAGACAAGAAGAAGAAATAAAAGGCATCCAAATTGGAAAAGAAGAAGTAAAACTGTCCTTATTCACGGATGACATGATACTATACATAGAAAGCCCCAAAGACTCCATCAAAAAACTACTAGACCTAATAAATGAATTTGGCAATGTAGCAGGATTCAAAATTAACACCCAGAAATCTATGGCCTTTTTGTACGCCAATAATGAACTCACAGAAAGAGAAATGAAAAAAAAAAAATCCCATTTACTATTGCACCAAAAAAATTAGATACCTAGGAATAAACTTAACTAAGGACGTAAAAGACCTGTACTCGGAAAACTACAGGACATTGAAAAAAGAGATAGAGGAAGACATAAACAAATGGAAGAGCATCCCATGTTCAAGGATTGGTAGGATCAACATCATTAAAATATCCATACTACCTAAAGCAATCTATAGATTCAATGCAATACATATTAAAATACCAATGGCATATTTCAAAGATCTAGAACAAACTCTACAAAAATTTATCTGGAATTTAAAAAGACCCCGAATAGCCACAGCTATCCTGAGAAAGAACAACAAAGTTGGAGGGATCACAATACCAGATATCAAGCTATATTACCTAGACACAGTTCTCAAAACTTCCTGGTACTGGCACAAGAACAGACATATATACCAATGGAACAGAATAGAGAACCCAAAAATTGACCCAAGTCATTATACTCAATTAATATTCAACAAAGGAAGCAAGAGCATACAATGGAGTCAAAGCAGTCTCTTTAATAAATGGTGCTGGGAAATTTGGTCAGATATATGCAAAAACAATGAAACTATGTTACCAACTTACACCATACACAAAAACAAACTCAAAATGGCTGAAGGACTTGAATGTACAATGGGAAACCATAAAAATTCTATGACTCTATAGGCAGCAAAATTACCTACATATGTCATAGCAATATCTTTACAGACACAGATCCTAGGGCAAGAGAGACTAAGGAGAAAATAAACAAATGGGACTACATCAAAATAAAAAGCTTCTGCACAGCAAAAGAAACCATCAACAAAACAACAAGAAAGCCCACTGCATGGGAGAACATATTTGCCAATGTTATCTCCAATAAGGGTTTAATCTCCAACATTTACAGGGAACTCATACAACTTAACAAAAGGAAGATAACAATCCAATCAAAAAATGGGCAAAGGACCTAAATGGACACTGTTTGAAAGAGGACATTCAGAAAGCCAAGAGACACATTAAAACATGCTCAAAGTCACTAAACATCCGAGAGAGGCAAATCAAAATAACAATGAGGTACCACCTTACACCTGTCAGAATGGCTATCATCAACAACTTAACAAATGACAAGTGCTGGAGAGGATGTGGAGAAAAAGGAACACTCATGCACTGCTGGTGGGAATGCAGACTGGTACAGCCGCTGTGGAAGACAGTGTGGAGTTTCCTCAAAAAGTTAAAAATTGAACTCCCATTTGACCCAGTAATCCTACTTCTAGGACTATATCCCAAGAAACCAGAGACACCAATCAGAAAGGATATATGCACTCCTATCTATGTTCATAGCAGCACAATTTACAATAGCTAAGATTTGGTAACAGCCTAAATGTCTACCAGCAGATGAATGGATTAGAAAACTATGTTACATCTACACAATGGAATACTACACTGCTATAAAAAAGAAGGAATTCTTACCATTTGCAGCACCATGGATGGGACTGGAGAGCATTATGCTAAGTGAAATAAGCCAGTGCCAGTCAGTGAAAGAAAAATACCACATGATCTCACTCACTTATGGATAATAAAGAACATGACAACCTGATGAACAAAAAAGATAGAAACAGAGTCAGAGAAGCATTGAACAGACTGTCAAATTACAGCAGGAAGGCTGGGGAGGGGAGGGGGGTGAGGTAAGAGATCAACCGAAGAACTTGTATGCATGCATATAAGCATAACCAATGGATGCAAGACACTGGAGGGATGGGGTGAGGGCATATGCTGGGGGGGTAGGGTAGGCCAGGGGAAGGTCAATGGGGGAAAAAGGAGACATATATACTAGTATTTTTAATACTTTAAACAATAACGTAAACAATTTTTAAAAGGTATATTTTTTAGAAAATAAAATAAAAATAATTATGTATTAATAAATTCACTATATCCCTGTGACACATGGGATTTCTTGAGTTATTTTATGAATATGTTTTAAGAATATCTGGTTGTGTTTATTGAGAGCTTTTATGTAAAGTTTTCTTTAAGATATCTGTATACCTACCAATAATCTTCTTTAAACTCTTAATCCTAGTGCATTCCTTCGGTGTTTCTCATTCAAATCCTTGCAACCAGTTTCTTCTCCTTTGATGAAATTAGTCAATAGTAAAAAAAAAAAAAAAAAAAAAAAAAGGTATTGCTTTCTTGTTGGGACTATGCTGTCTCTGAGCTATTTTCTTCAAGCTCTTCTATGGGTTGAGACTTCTCTGTTCAGACTTGTCAAACTAGTTTCATTTCAACTACTTGTAATTTGTTTCCTTATTTCTTGTAGCTGTAGACCTTTAATACACGAGAGATGTCATACAGTTGATTAGAAAGTCGAGTTCAGTGGGTGCATGCTTCCAAGATCTTATTTTCCTCCTGTAGATGATGTTTCGGTAAGTTCAGCTTTGTTTTGTAAATGGCTTGTTTGCTCTGCTGTGTGTCAGTGGCTAGATTTTTGGTGTGTCAGAGGTTCCTGCGAGGTGTCCTCAGTGGATTGAATCTCCATTGGATTTTGTGAGATATCCGAAATTGTTATAACAGATGAATTAACCTCTGTATTTGAAATTAGTGTTTTTGTATTTAAAAGATCATTGTCAGCATTATTGCACATTGTGAATTTCAAATAGTTGGGATTTTAGAAGTTAATGAAAACTATATTACATTGCATCCTGATTGATTCTGATTTTGGGGTTAGGGGAAAGGTGTTCATTTGTTTTTTAAAAAGCCTGTTAGCAATCTGAAAAAATTTAGCTTTTATGGCACTTTTCCTTTAGCTGCTTTTCCTTGTACCTTCAAGTCAGTCCCTGGGAACTAATGCAGATTGGGAGGTCAGTAACTATAGAGGCACCTGCCTTCATCATAGAACTGTCAGGACTTCTTGGGGGAAGAAAGAAAACAGGAGACCTGGATTGGGGAAAACATGTCTATCCTCTTAAGATTTTTCTATTAAATATTAAGAAAAAAGAAAACTATGATTTCAAATTTTTTGTTTTTCAAATGGAGTTTGTTACATGCAGAGGAGAGGAAAAAGTAAGATTTCTTGATATAACTTTATACACATTTAAAATAGTGACTTTAAACATCCATGATGACAATAATACTTCACCATTTATGCCATTTCAAAACATTTATATTTATGTTATTTCATTTAATAGCCAGGACACTGTTATGAGATCAGTAGAACAGGTATTGTTAACTCTGACTTTAAAGTGAGAAATCTGAGAGAAACAGAAGTGAAGGGGCCTCCCAGGTCTATGGAGCTGTGTAATGACAGAGCCCGAGAGCTGCAATGCACAGCTCCTCAAGTCCAGTCTTCCCGGACTCCTGCAGACACCCCAGGGGGCCAGGGTTCCAACCGGGAAATTTCAGAGATGAGAACTTGACTCTAGATTGGCCACTAAGTTAATGTACTTCCCTGGGCTTCCTTCCCCACTAATAAAATCCATATTTGTATCAGCACTTTAGTGAGCACATTGCAATTGTCAAAGGGTCTGAGACCCTGAGAGCAGGTCTAGAAAGCTTCACACATAATCGGCACTCCATAAATATTTGGTGAACACATGAATGAGTAAACACATTCTGTAACTGTTTAGCATTAATTTTTTGCTTATTAAAATTTATTGATTTTGAAAATGTATATCCCATTTCATTGAAAGCATGATGTTGTAAAGCAGTAGTTCCAACCTTTCACATTTCACATTCCCCAAATTATTCTTTTAAGAATATGAAGTCTCGTGATTACAGATACCCAAAATCGTTTTTTCTAATGAATATCTGTGTATATGGGAATGTGTTCAGTTTTAGGGAAGTAAATTACAGGAATAATTTTAGAATTCAATGCTTTTGTTTAGGGCACCCACGACATTTGTTGTTAAAGAAAGGGGACAGTAGGAATCATCAAAGGTTTATGGTTCCTTTAAGATAAATTCAAGGAACACTAATCCAGGATTTAGAGGATTTGTAGGAGGTGGCAGGTCACACTAACAGGTGAATCTAAGGACTGAGGCCAAGCAAAAGCTTAATAATTTCAGGTATCCCCACTTTTCAAAAGTTCATGCTACGCCACTTCACTGTTACAAAAAAATCTACATTAGTATCTGTTTTTGTTAATTGAAAGAAATCCAAAGAGGACTTTCGCTTTTATAAAAAAAAAAAAAAAGAAGAAGAAGAAGAAAAAAGCGAAAATAGCATTCAGTGTTTGTTTTGCAGTGAGCTGTTACGGAGGCAGCAAGCACCGTGAGCGTAGAAGGCATCACCAAGCTCAATCTAGTTTATACAGGCCACGTATTTATCACTATCATTCATATTCTTACTACATGTTAGTGTTACTTCAAGTTGTGTGTGTTATTTGGTATGATCTGGTAAGTTACTTTGGGGATCTGGGAATGCGCAAAAGTTTTTCCATATAAATTAATGATAAATATTTCTTCCCTTTATACCATTTATGCTTACTAGAGGTTTCATAGGAATGCTCCATTTCCAGAGAGTGGGGGAAACTGTTGCCATGAAACGCTATATCTCACCTACATTAAATCGACAATATGTTCTACAATCACACTCACCATTCCTACTTCTCAATGAACAAGAAATACAATGGGAACCCTTGTTAAAATATATGTGACCCATATCTTCACTGTTTCTGCCCTATAGAACCTTAGGTCTCTTCTCTATGGATTTACTGACCCTCTTCTCTACATCTCAGAGATATCTTTAGTGTTTGAACCTTGCTGTAAATATTTATTTGCATTTGCCTTTCGCAATATCCAAACCCTTACTCTTCTTTAAAAATGTATTAATGGGGAGAATTACTCACTAAAAATCTCAGTTATTTCCCTTGCATAAATAAAACACTAAACGACTTCATCTGAGATTGTTGTCCTTTTCCCATAAGTCTGCATCTCCCTCTCTCCCTATAGTGCATTATTTTTGCCATTGCTAAATAAATGCAAAAATTAGATTCCTCCTCTCCATTTTTTATTCTTTAGAGAAAAAGATAGTCCTGGGAAAGTCTTTGCAAACATTTACATTTTTTATTTTAATTTCATTCTGAATACTCATTTTAAACAATTTGCCAAGCCCATTCTCTAATATATTCAAAAACTCTATCTTCAGAATTAAAATTAAAACAGCAAAGTAAAACCTTCATGTTTCTTACTGATTACTAAGCTTTGTGAAAGTTATCCATTTTACTGGTTTTTTTTAATTTTTCAATAATCTCATTGTGTTTAGATACTGTTAGATACTATTATTATCTACATTTCATAGATGAAAAAGGAACTGGCTGTACATCATCACAGATAGTAAAGTGAAGAGTTGGGATTTGAGGCAATCTGGAACCAGAGCTTAACTATTAAGATATTCTGCTTTTCCTCTTTTTGTTTTTGTTTTGTTTGTTTATAATTTTCAAGCAAAAATAACTTTTGTTTTTTAATTTAAAATTTGAATAAAAGATCCATCTTGCTAGTCACTCAAAACTCCACAAAGTTATGGCAACAACTACGTGAGATAACCCATACAAAAACTCCTGACCCACAGAATAAGTTTAATATGTGCTAGAGTCCTTCATTACTCACTTCATTGCTTCACACTTCTGGGCAGTATTTATTGTCACTGTTCTAAGGTTGGACAGTTGAAATTCAGAGAAGTCATATAATTTCTCATGATACATGTTAAAGAATTACAAGCAGGGGCTGAGGCCAAATTCTTCTACTCTAAAAGACGCGGCCATATCTGCAATACAGGATGCCTTCTGAACATTTGTCCAGGCAGGTGAAGACTTAAAGGAATTTTTAAAACCTTTGTCTTGGAAAAACTCTGTGTTTTTCTTCACTTTCACGCTACTACCACACTCACTACACTTTGACACCGGCTGTGTGTGGCTTTTCCCCAAACAATTCTGGAGCACCAGCTGTCCTACAATTCAGTTCAGTTCTGACACTAATCAGAATTAGCACAGATCCCTTGGGTGAAAAGCTCATTCCCATTAGACTACCCTTGCCCCACTTCAGATGCCAACTCCTCTTCTGGGTTTCTATTCACTTGTTTTTTATGCTGCTTGAAATTTCACACATTATTCATTTGGGTTAATAGAAAGCCTGTTCTGGGGGGAAAAAATCACTCTCAAAGGGAAGTTTGACATCTCAGAGAAAGATGGGTTTCTGAGTACTAGCGGCCAAAATTAGATTATCACTCTGCCTACCAACTGTGTGAATTGAGCAAATTATTTGCCTGTAAAGTGAAGATAAATAACTCTACTGACAAGAGTGTTTAGAGGATGAAAGATTACAAGATATCAACAACTCCTACAAAGTCAGCACTTAGTAAATAGTAGCTCTTGTTCTTATTACTTTTAGTATTGAATGTTCATTCTAGAATAGTCATATGTTAGGTCCCCACAAAAGGATGTTTCTGTAAAAAATGCCTGATATTAGTGGCTCAGAGAGAATGATGATTTTCACTGGTAAAAGGAGAGTTTGGCACTTTGGTTCTATAAGAACTTGCCTCCAGAGGTGGGAACCAGGCTGGAGAAAGAGGAACAGTTTTCTGCACTAAATGGCTCCCAGGAAGTTAGTGCATTTAGCACCTTTGTTCAGTTACATTAGGAGCTAAATAGACATCTAAGTTGGCCTGGGAAGCTAACTGATAATTTCTTTTAAAATCAGATAAGATATTTTACACTTCAAAACTGTCTTTATGAAGAGTTATGAGTCCATAATCTATCTGTAAATTGGTGTTTGTAAAACAATCACATGTCTCTATCTGCATTTGTGGAAAGATATCATGCTTCTACAAGGAAGCAAAAAGCACTAGCTGGTTTGGCTCAGTGAATAGAGCCTTAACCTGCAGACTGAAGGGTCCTGGGTTCGATTCTGGTCAAGGGCACATGCCCAGGTTGTGGTCTCAATCCCCAGTGGAGGGAGTAAAGGAGGCAGTCAATCAATGACTCTCTCATCATTGATGTTTCTATCTCTCTCTCCCTCTCCTTTCCTCTCTAAAATCAATAAAAATATATTTTAAAAAATAAAGCAAAAAATATTATTGAAAAAAGAAATATTTGGAACTTGTAGAAAAAATTATAAAGGGCATGTGTTTGACTGTGGAGTGAGCCAAAGTTTTTGCCTTCAGGGAAGGCCTTTCTAGAAAAAGGTAGATCCATGTGGAGTGGGGAGAGGCCTTTTGCTAACTCAAATATATAGAACTCACATATATGAAAGTCCTCAGGTTACAGCATGGTTGCTGAGGAAATGAATATCCCAACTCTGATCATTAACAATTCATACTGCTCTGTATATTCTTCAAGACACATATCTTTCAGTCTGAAAGATTGCAGAAAGCAAAATTACCAAATTATTCAAATTATCACATTTTCATTGACATATTTGGAAAAATCATGCCATGAATATACTAAATAACCAAGCTTAATGAAGATATAACAAGTATGAAAAACTGGATTTCATTGAATGCAGATTGCCAATTAGGTCATGATGAGGGATTAATTTTAGCTTTCTTTCTATTTCAATTTCCAAGGGTTCACATTGCATTCCCCAAATTATTCCTTGAAAAAATATCCCTTAATCTTCTAATTACATGCTTAACATAGAATTCCATTGTAATGAAATTGTTCTTCACCACCCCCACAATTAGAGATTTAAATCTCACATGCTTTCTTATGAAGTCGATAAATTTCTGTCCATTTTTATCAAAGACATAATATTTTGTGATAAATTTATAAGGTTCTTAGTCCTTCATGCACATATTCCTTCTTCTATTTATTCAAATGAATATAGGTGCTGCTGTGAAGGAGTTTTGAAAATATAATTAAGGTCTGAATCAGTTGATTTTAAGAGGGGGAAATTATTCTTTGGGCCTAACCTAATCAGGTGATACATTAAAAAAGGACAAAGCTCGCCCTGGCCAGGTGGCTCAGTTGGTTGGAGCATTGTCCCATACACTAAAAAGCTGTGGGTTTGATTCCTGATCAGGGAAATTACCTAGGTTGTGGGTTCCATCCCTGGTCATGACACATATGGAAGGCAAGCGATGGATGTTTCTCTCTCACATCCATGTTTCACTCTCTCTCCTTCTCTCTCCCTTCTTTTCTCTCTCAAATCAATAGAAGCATAGCCTCAGGTGAGGATTAAAAAAAGTATAAGGCTCAACCTGAAGAGAAATTCAGAATATCAGAGAGATTTAAAGTGAGAGAGATTCACCATCACTGGCTTTGAAAATGGAGTGGGCCAAATGGCAGAAAGATTTCAAAGTTCATAAAACTCCTTGAGTTCTAGCCTTTTTGTTTTGGTTTTTTTGTGTGTTTTTGAATGACTTGGAGACATACTGATAAGATTCTCTGTGAAAATGAATGGTCAAATATATAAAGAATAAATGAGTCAGTGACTAAATAACTATATAAATAATAAACATTTAAAAATTAAAATGCAATCAATGGAGATGCAGTCTGGCACTGAGAAAAAATTGGGTTGAAGGAGTGAGAATTCATGCGTTTAACATTACTGATGGTTCTATTATATTGGGAAAAATGACTTTTTCGTCTCTAGGCCTCAGTTTCCTCATCTAGAAAATGCATTAAACTATACTAAGTAGCCTCTAAGTTCTCCCTCATATTTGAATTTTTAGACTTTAAGCCATTTAAGAGACTAAGTAATGTTACTCCCCATGGACCTTCTGCTTCTAGCTTCTATCACCTTAGCTCTTGTCCGTCAGAGGACACACTGCCTTTCCACAGCCAGTTAAAAATAAAAGATAAAAAGTAAATGGAGTAAGATATTCTTCTTTTTTACACTGTATAAATGTACCACAGTTTTTTAATCCACTCAGTTACTGATGGGCATTTGGGTTGTTTCCGGATTTTAGCTATTGTAAATAACACTGCTATGAACATAGGGGTGTATATATTTTTTCTGATTGGTGTTTCTGGCTTCTTATTATAGATTCCTAGAAGTGGGATCACTTGGTCAAATGGCAATTCCATTTTTCTTTTTTTTTGAGGAAACTTCACACTGTCTTCCACAGTGGTTATACCAGTCTGCATTCCCACCAGCAGTGTACTAAGTAGAGTTCCTTTTTCTCCACATCCTCACCAGCACTTGTTTGTAGATTTGTTGATGGTAGCCATTCTGGAAGGTGTGAGATGATATCTCATCATCATTTTAATTTGCATCACTCTGATGATTAGTGATGTTGAATATATTTTCATATGTCTCTCGGCCATTTTTATGTCTTCTTTGAAGAAATGTCTGTTCAGGGTCTCTGCTTATTTTTTAATTAGGTTGTTTGTTGAGATGGATGAGTACTTTATTAACCTTTGAGAAATCATGGAGGGATGTGAGAGTATTATGCTAAGTGAAGTCAGCCAGCCAGAAAAAGATAAGTATCTCATGATCTCACTTATATATGGAATCTAATGAACAAAATAAACTGATGAACAAAAGAGTTCCAGAGACATTAAAGCAAGTAACAGACTGACATATTTCAGAGGGAAGGGGGAGAGAAATGGAAGAGATTAATCAATGAACTTATATGCATAGCCCATGGACAGACAATATTGCCGGGAAGACCTTTGGAGGAGGTGTGAGCGGGGTAGAGTGGGTCAAAGCGGGGGAGGAAAGGGCGACATCTGTAATACTTTCAACAGTAAAGATAAATTTAAAAGTGTAAATGGGATAATAGATTTGAAATCACTTTGTACACTCTAAAAGGGTAGACAAATAAAAGAGATAATTTTTAAAGTACTGGAGAAAGAAGAAATGGTCCTTTTTCAAGCATGCATGCTACTTTGGACCACACTGTTAAGGGAAATCAGATCTGGCCACCACAGAGAGCCATGAATAGCCTCTAGAAATAGAAAACAGAAGCAATATTATAGATTCCTAAATTTTCATCTTTTCCACACCTCCCCTCACACCAAGATGACCTTGACCAAAATGGAAGACAAATATCTTGCTGGGAAAGGTAAGCTAAAGCAGCTTGCACTTATTCAAAGAGTATTAGAAAGCCTGTGACCATGACTATGTGAGAGTTACTGGTGAGTTTTCCTTTATGCAGAGCAGTAGGATTTGGCACCCGAAGCCGAGATTTGAAACCATGGATGATTGCCCTTCTCGTTGTGTTATTGCTGATGGTGGTGGCAGTGACCATTGGTCTTCTGGCTCATTTCTTAGTCTCTGGTAGGTAAAGTTACGGATTTCACTCAGTTTGAGTTCATTTTTCTGTCAAGCTTCATTTGCATACATGTAAATGTAATTTCATCCAAAAGACATTTGTACTTTTACCCGTAAATGCCTACATTTTGAATATTTTTATTTATTCAATTATTTCATCAACAACTAATTATTGAATGCCTATTATATGCAACTGCTTTTCTGGGTATTCAAGATAGAGCATTAAGCAAAGCATACCAATTTCCTATATCCTTGGAGCTCAAAATCTAGTATTCTTTTGAGAACTACACAAAAGATCAAAGATAGTAATCATAATACATTCTAATCATCATTGTACATTCAAGGGAAAAACTATGACAAATTACTTACTAAATTAGTAACTAAAATTGGCTCTTTTACTCATCATTTTTCTGTCCACCAACATTTCAAAGCTAAAAGCAAAGCACATGTCCAAGGAAATGATTAATTTTGAAATGACTGGTAAACTATAAATATGACACAATGTTTTTACTAATTTTTAGAGAAAAATTTGCACTCTCCAAAATAATATTCAGGGATATTTGTATTGCCTGATATGTTTATAATCACATAAACAGTGCATTTTAGAATTGCCTCTTCTAACATTGCATTTTTCTCTGCACAGAGTAAAATCCATTTACATTTTTTGACGACAAATCTCTACAATGTGACTCTGACCCAGATTATGTGATAAAACAAATAGTTCAGGTTGCTAACTTGAGTGGTCTTATCTACTGTCACTTTCCTCAGACTTGATGAGGGACTGAAGACTCCATTATGAGCTTTAAAGGGCTTAAGAACATAGTTCTGGGTCCAATATAACAGTCCAACTTATAGTTTACATGATGGCAAAAGAGTTAATTTGATTGCACAAAAACTCCTTTGCTATGGTTAAAAAGATTGATAATTGTGGATTGTATGGATAAACATCAGGAGGTCTAAAAAAAGCATTCCATATCCAGAGATGTACCATTTAGGAGAGAGACTATCCTGAGATCCCTGTTTCTTTTCTAGCTCCATGGGAAACCCTCCTTGTGTCCTGTCTATGCCAGGCTCCCCGAGGAGAAAGGTTGTTTTGTGGTTACACTGTTCTCAATTTCTAACTCTCTCATAGCTTTCTTGCCCACCCGCCCTCCACCTGGACGCTTTACTCCTGAGATTACCAAATTCCTCAGTACTTCCCACAGTTCCCTGTGTTCTCTCCTTTCTTACTGATTCATCCCAGTTACACATTGTTCTCACTACCAAACTGATAGTGCTCCCCTGCCTTTCTTTTCACGTATTTCTTAGTGTGCCTGGTTCTCACATTACAAATTAAAATGTATAAAGATTTTTATTTGAAAAAATTAATTTAAAATATAAGTGAAAACATAAAAATAAATTTATTTACGTCCACTTCCAGTAGAGTATAAGATGGCATACACTTCACCTCAGCAAGGGGTAATATGGCAATTAAACATTCCAGGACTAGAGCCAGACTGTCCGGGTTTAAAACCCAGGTAGTTCACTTACCGCTTCCATAGCACAGAGCAAGTTTCTTAACCCCACTGAGCCTCACTTTTTTCACTGGTGAAATGGAGGTGATTATAATCTTAGAGAGCTGGAGTGAGGAAATACTACAGGTAGAGTGCCCACAACAGGGCGTGGCACATAATAGGCATTCAGTAAATATAAGCTGCTGTTATTAACCGGTGGCATTAATCATTTTCACTATACTTTTTATTAAACTAAATTAGAAAGGCTCTCAGCAATATATTCAAGACCATATTAGCCTCATTATAGTTGAATTCTGAATTTTTTTCCAAAACCACTTAATTTTCTGCTTTTCCTTTTCACCGCAGGCCAGAAAACGGAGTATTATCATGGTGTCTTTAAAATTTTAGATGTACGAACCAATAGTGATTCTGGACACAATGGTGTATACCAACTGAAGGACTTAAAAGAGATAAGTGAAAACTTGGTAAGTCAGACACAATTATTTCTATCATAGGGTAATGCAGGTGGAAAGGATTTTGTAGATCATTTCACTCAGTATTTTTCAAAACCTAAGTTTCAGACTACTTGCACCGGAATCAGCTTGCAGATGCCGAGGTCCCGCTCCAGACCCACTGGATAGGTGTCTGATGGGAAGGGCAGGGCAGGCTAGGGGAGCAAGGGCGTCAGCATGTCTAACAAATGAGTCGTTCTGATTAACCACTCTTTCTGACTCAACTACTTCATTTAAAGGTGAGAGAACTGAGGCCGTAATATTACCTAAATGGGAAAGCTTAACCATGTCAGAAGTGGTTATTTGTAAGACACATGCTTGTTTTTGGAGACCACATTTTAAAAATTTAAAGATTTTTAAATATATGAGGAAAGATGATCATAAATATTCATTTTCTCTTACATAGTAATAAAGTAAAATACCCAGGCTTATTACAATTTAGTTCAATGAAATGCTAACACATTTTTTTAAAACTAAAATTAAAGAATGCTCCTAAAAGGGGGAGAAAAAAAGTAAACTTAGCTGTCCAATAATTTTGCTCAAGATACCTTGAACCCTTACTTAAATGCTCAGCTCAAGTTAACGTTCCTGTTAACACAGAAATACAGTTATTTTAAAGATATAAAAATAACAGTTGTATTGGTTTGTTTTAGACAAAGAACTTTTTTTCTCTCAAAACATTTTCTTTTTTCCTTCAAATCAATTTTTATTTTTTCCATATCACCATCCAATCTCTGTCCTAGGCATTCTTAGTTACAGCATATGGTAAATATAGAGATGAGGTTTATAATGTATGTTTTCAATTATCACTAAATCATGCATACTTATTCTATATTGAAGTTTCATTCCCCCAAATCAATAACCATTTACAGATTGATATAGATCCTTAAGATCTTCTATATTCTTGACACCTTAGAAAATAGAATTTGTAATCAGTTCTTGAGGAATGCCAGTTAAAAACTATATATCTATATCTATATATATATATCTATATATATATATATCTATATATATATATCTATATATATATCTATATATCTATATCTATATATATATATATCTATATATATATATATATATATATATGTTAGTACTTCCTTTATTCCTCTAATCTTGAGAAACTCTGCATAACTTCCTCAATGAAAAATATGAGTATACGTAGTGAAAATCATATACAAATTATTTGAACAATGGGAAATTTATAGTAAGTATTGAGACAGTTAAAAATCTGTGTTTTTTATTTTATATGTTTTCTTCCCAACATTGTTGTTGTTGTGTTAGGCTAACTGAGATATTGTCTTTATTGAAGTGAATGGACAAGAATGCAATAGATGTTTTAAAAGAAAGCAAAAGAAATGATAAAGTACACCTATAACAGGAACTGTGTGTGGAAGTAGACTTTTAGGTTTCAATACAGAATTCATTTCTAGGAATGGAGAAGCCTTAGAGCAGTGGTTCTCAACCTTCTGGCCCTTTAAATACAGTTCCTCATGTTGTGACCCAACCATAAAATTATTTTCGTTGCTACTTCATAACTGTAATGTTGCTACTGTTATGAATGTAGCATAAATATGTGATATGCAGGATGGTCTTAGGCGACCCCTGTGAAAGGGTCATTTGACCGCCAAAGGGGTCGCGACCCACAGGTTGAGAACCGCTGCCTTAGAGGCAAAGTCTAAGTTAGGTAATGACACACTCTCATCCTGAGTACATGCAAGGCCTTCTCTAGGCATCACTATATTTTTTCTTTATTGATTAAGGTATTACATATGTGTCATAAGCCAGTCAGAGAAAGATAAATATCACATGATCTCACTTATTTATGGAATATAATGAACAACATAAACTGATGAACAAAAACAGATCCAGAGACAGAGAAACATTGATCAGACCGTCAAATTTCAGAGGGAAGGTAGGGAGAGTGGAGGCAAGGAGGAGAGATCAACCAAAGGACTTGTAGGCATCACTATTTATGATTCTTTATTCTCATAGTACACTCCGGTTCATCTCCCTCTGCAGGTGACCATTCTGTATTTCATGTGTAGACTTTTGTTTGTATTTATTTTTGCAAAAAATACTTTTTGATGTTTTATATGCACATGCTTTTAATTATTCTTTGTGTTATAAATCACTTGGCTTAGTCAGGTCTGGCTGCTTCCCAAAGTACCACAGACTGAGTGGCTTATAAACAGCAGAAGGTCGCCTCTCACAGTTCCAGAGGCTGGAAGCCTAAAGTCGTGGCACCAGCATAGTCAGGTTCTGTGAGGGCCCTCTTTCAGGCCAGACCATAGACTTCTTGGAGTATCTCACAGGGTGGAGAGCAGGGAGTTACACAGTCCTTGGAGTCTCTTTAGTAAGGGCACCAATTAATGACCATTTATGACCTAATTACCTCCCAATATCTTCCCACTTCCTGATATCTTTACCTTGGGGGTTAGGATTTCAACATATGAGTTTTGGGTTAAACAAATATTCAGTCCACTGTATCACTTTTTGTTTCATAAATTTTTATTCAGATGTGTTAAGATCTCCCTATGCTGTTAAATGTGCATCTAATTAATTGCTCTTAGCAGCTACATGATGATTCATCGTATATACTGACCATGTTTTACCTCCTCCCATTATTCCAAGAAATGCTGCACTAAACAGCCTCCTCCTTATCCCCTTATGAACCCATGCAAGTTCTTCAGGAAGCAGAATTACTGGGTCATTAGGTTTGCATACACTTAATTTAACTAATTGGTGTTGGCTTGCTCTTTAGAGTGACTGCATCACTGCACTCCCATCTGCAGTGCGTGAGGATCTCCATGTCCCAACATCTTTGCTAACGCCTGGTATTAGTTAGCTTTCTCATTTCTGCCAACCATTAAGTTGTATCTTATTTGTGATTTAGTTTGCATTTTTCTAATTGCTAATGAGTTTGAGCATTGTTATATATACTTGTTAGCCTTTTGAGCTTTCATTTCCATAAACTGCCTGTACCTTTCCTTTGCCTATTTTTCTGTTAAGGCTGTTTTATTTTATTAGCATTGCTTTGCAGGAGTTCCTTATGTTGTGATGCAAACAATCCATTGGTTACAGACATTGTACTTATTCATTCTGTCTTCTATTAATTTGGACCGTGCTTCTTAAAAATACAGATTGGTAATTTTGAAATAATCATATTCATCAATTTTCTTTGCCTTACTGTTGTGTTTTTAAAAGTTTTTATGAAGTCATTCCCTCTTTCTAATTCTATATTTAAACATTCTACTGTAATTTCTTCTATTAACTTTATAGTTTGACAGTAGGTCTTTAATGTATCTGGAGTCTACCTTTGAGTGTGATGTTAGGTAGGAACCCAGGTGTTATTCTCCATATAGTGGGCCAGTTTTCCCAATTGATTCCAACAATCTGTTTTCCCAACATATGGTATGTTATTCAGCTCTTTACATTTCTGAGCATCTGAGTCTTGCAAGAAAGGAAACATGATCCATCCCCTAAAACTGCTCCCAATCTCTTTGGAGAGATGAGAGTAACATGAAATTGAATAGCATGACACGATATAATTAAGGATTAAATTGTATGTTGAGGAAAGAAGTACAAAAGAAATTCAAAGAAAAGGAAGATCAAGTAGGGTTCCTTTGGTCT
Source organism: Myotis nattereri (assembly GCF_964212035.1). Classification (NCBI taxonomy): domain Eukaryota; kingdom Metazoa; phylum Chordata; class Mammalia; order Chiroptera; family Vespertilionidae; genus Myotis; species Myotis nattereri. The sequence continues at coordinate 188,438,979 of NC_138075.1, forward strand.
GGAAAGGCTTTGTATTGTTGTAGCCCTCTTTAAAGAAGACCGGTGTCCCTTTCCATCCACTCCCCACTAAGTTACCCTAAGAATTACAGGAAGGGTTCATGCCTCATCCTGAGCCACTCCTATTTATTGTTGTTAAATTCCAATGAATAAAACCTGATTCTTCTCTCAGCACTATAGGGGTGCTCAGTAGACAGCCAGGATAAACAGGTTGCAGTCCTATTCTTCCTCATAATTTGAAATTTAACTATTTGAATGCTAGTGGAGATGTAAAAGTAAAATGAATTCATGCTCAAATACTGCTAAAACCCATCCCAGTTCCCTGAGATTGTGGCACAGACATGTCTCATCTTTCATATAATTCTTCAGAGAAGACACCAGTAACCAGAAACCAGTAATTCATGACACTCCCAAATGGATAGGTCACTTTCATCATTATTATAAGTTTGAGTAGTGTCACTGACAGAGGGAGTACTTTATTTGGAAAAATATATTTCAGATATATCAAGAAATACTTTTAAATTATAAGGTCATTACAAATAACACCATGACAATAACATAGCTAACATGTATTGAATGCTAAACACCACATTAAGCACCATATGTGTCATTTTAGTTAATCCTCAAAAAACAGCCTAATAAGGTAGGTACAATTACTATCACAGTTTTAGAGATGAGAAAACTAAGGTACAGAAAAGTTAATTTACTCAAGATCACACAACCAGTAAGTGATATAGTTGGGACTTGATATTACATGTTCTTAATAAACTATCATCCATAAGAATCATCTATGTGATTTTCTTTCCCATCAACCATCCCATAAAATACCAGAAATCAAGTAATTATTCCTGGTACATTCGTCTCTCTCAACTATACTATTAACATGGGTTAGTGATCACCGTCTGCATTAGCAAAGGCAACAGTTGGGAATTTTCTTACTGGGGTTGTCCCTCACCAAAAAACAAAAACAACACTCTACTCCTATACCCAAAGCAGTTCTAAATTGTATCTTCTTTGTACCCAGGTACACTAAGAACAGGGCCTGAAATGATCCTCAAAGTATCCTTGAGCTTATGTGTCTAGAGTTGTAGTGACAAAAAAAAAATGGGAAACAGAAAGTGATGCAAGGAGAGGAATGTAGTTAGGAACACTCTATAATGAATTAGAAGGCAGAAGTGAGATTTGGCTCAGATCAACACTGACGCAGGAAGTTTTTTAGAGAAAAAGCAACTGTGTCAAGGTACACTTAAACTTAACAAAGGTATTAAACTATTTAAAGTTTTGGGTTGAATAAGGTAAGAAAGGTAAAAGACACCTCATGCTTGGTGAAGGGCTATAGCCCTATGCCTAGAGAGAACAGATTGGATTTGGAAACTTTCAGAAAAAAATAAGCAGATGTTACCAAGAATCTTGTGTTCAGAAGTTAGAAAAATTGGATGTAGAGAGTGGCTGAGTCCTTACTTGAGAGCTAAGACTTACTTTGTTTTGTAATTAAAGATTAGACATGATGAAAGAGGAAGATGTGTAACACTACTTCTACTTTCTATGTCTTTAATTTGAATCCTGAAAGAAAAGGCTAGTTGTTGTATATTTCATGTCAAATCTCCAATATAACACTGCAAAGGAGGCATTATTATCTACATTTTACAGATAAGAGAATTAAGCCTCTGAAGTTAAGGTGCACAACTAGGAAATGATAGAGGGGAGATCTGAAGAAATATAGGTCACTCAAACATAAGCTCTTTTCTCTAAATTGTTCTACTAGTCAAGAAAAAACTCAGCTAAGATAGACAACTCAGTTCTATATAAATTTTTCTCTCATATAATATTTAAGTCCATACAGATTATAAATCCTACATAATAAAAAGCTAATATGCAAATCAACTGAACGGTGGCACAACTGGTTGCTATGATGTGCATTGGCCACCAGGGGGTAGATGCTCAATGCAGGAGCTGCCCCCTGGTGGTCAGTGTGCTACCACTGGGGGAGCGCCACTCAGCCAGAAGCCAGGCTCATGGCTGGCGAGTACAGTGGCAGTGGCTTCTCCTGCCTCCAAGGCAGCGCTAAGGACCCCTTGGGGGATGTCAGCCTGCTGGCTTAGGCCCGCTCCCCAAGGCCTAAGCTGGCAGGCAGACATCCCTCAAGGGGTCCTGGACTGCAAGAGGCCACAGGCAGGGCTGAGGGACCTCGCCCCCCACTGCACGAATGTCATGCACTGGGCCTGTAGTCTAATATATGGTACTAGATTACTTTTAGTTATACAACACATGTGTTTACTTATTATATAAATATGTCTTTATCCTTGCTTACTTTGCTTTCCTGTATCAGTTTTTATCCAGCTTTATTGAGATAGAATTGATATATAACATTGTGTAAGTTTAAAGTGTAATCCATGTTGATTTGATACACTTATATACAAGATAATTATCACCATAACAATATTAATTCTTACAATCCATGAACATGGGATATCTTTCATTTTTTTTTTTTGTCTTTTTCAATTTCCTTCATCAAAGTCTTATAGTTTTCAGTGTAGAGATCTTTCACCTCCTTGGTTAAATTCATTCCTAGGTAGTTTATTATTTTTGATGCTATTGTGAATCAAAATTTCTTTCTCAGATATTCTGTTGCTAGTGTATAAAAATGCAACTGATTTCTGTATGTTGATTTTGTGTCTTGAAACTTTACTGAATTTATTGATTAGTTCTAACAGTTTTTTGGTGGAGTCTATAGGGTTTTCTATATACAGTAGTGATGTTTCTTCTATATACAATTTGTTGAGCATTTTTATAAAGAAAGATGCTATATTTTGTTAAATGCTTTTCCACATCTATTGAGATGATTATATTCTTTCTGCTAATATGTGTATACATTATTTATTAATTTGTGTATGTTAAACCATTTTTGTATTCCAGGAATAAATCCCACTTCATTATGGTGTATGATCCTTTCAATGTGCTGCTGAATTTGGTTTAGTAATATTTGGGGGGGGGGGGAATTTTTTCACTAATATTCACCAGAGATACTGGCCTATCATTATCTTTTCTTTTTTAAAAAAAAAATATATATATTTTATTTCAGAGAGGAAGGGAGCGAGAGAGATAGAAACATCAATGATAAGAGATAACCATTGTTCTGCTGCCTCCTGCACACCCTACACTGGGGATCGAGCCTGCAGCCCCGGCATGTGTCCTGACCAGGAATGGAACCGGGACCTCCTGGTTCACAGGTTACTGCTCAACCACTGAGCCATGCCAGCTGGGCTAGTTTTCTTTTCTTGTAATGTCCTTATCTGGCTTTGGTATCAGGGTAATTCTTGCCTTGTAACATGATTTTGGGGTTATTCCTTCCTCTTCAATTTTTTTGTAAGAATTTGAGAAGGGTTGGTATCAATTTGTATTTAAATGTTTGGTAGATTCACCAGTGAAACTATCTGGTTCTGGGCTTGTCTGTTTTGGGAGGCTTTTGATTACCCATGAAGTCTCCTTATTCATGTTTTCTCTATTTAGATTTGTCTATTTCTTCATGATTAAGTCTTATTAGATTGTATGTTTCTAGGAATTTATCCATTTCTTCTAGGTTATCCAATTTGTTGGAATATAATTGTTCATAGTAGTCTTCTGTTATTCTTTGTATTTCTTTTGTACCAGTTATAATGTCTCCTCTTTCATCTTTGATTTTATTTAGTTGACTCTCCTCTCATTTTTTTAAATTTGTCGAGGCTTGTCTATTTTGTTTATCTTTTCAAAAAACAAGCTCTTAGTTTCCTTTATCTTTTCTTGTTATTTTTCTAATGTTTATTTCATTTATTTCTGCTCTGATCTTTGTTATTTTCTTACTTATGCTAATTTTGGAGTTAGTTATTTTTCTTATTCCTTAAGATGTAAAGTTAGATTGTTTATTTAGCATCTTTTTTTTCTTAATGTAGGCATTTTTTGATATGAACTTCTCTCTTAGAACTGTTTTTGCAGCATCCCATAAGTTTTAGTATATTGTTTTTTCATTTTTATTTGTTTCACGATATTTTTTGGATTTTCCTTTAACTCATTGGTTGCTTATAAATATGTTGCTTAATTTCTACATATTAGTGAATTTTCTAGCTTTCTCCCAGTTGATTTCTACTTTCATACCATGATAGTCATAAAATATACTTGGTATGATTTCAATCTTCTTAAATATTTCCTAAGATTTGTTTATGACCCACCAAATGATCTATTCTGGAGAATTTCTGTGTGCACTTGAGAATGTATTATTTTGCTGCTATTTTTAGATATAATGTTCTGTTAGGTCCATTGGGTCTGACGTATGGTCAAATACAATGTTTCTTTGTTAAATTCCTGCCTGAATGATCTATGCATTGTTGGAAGTGAGATATTGAAATCTCCTACTATTATTTTATTGTTGTCTGTCCCTTCAAATCGGTTAGTATTTACTTAATTTAGGAGCGCTGATGTAGGGTGCATATATATTTATTATGGTTATAGTTTCTAAATAAATTGACCCTTTCTCATTGTATTCTTTGTCTCTTGTTACTGTTTTTAGCTTATAATCTCTTCTATCTGTGTCAGTTTATGAAGAGAAAAACAACGGTTAAAGCAATTGTAATAGAGAGAGGAAGGAGGTTAGTGGATATATTTGCATTAACTGAGTGTCCCAAAAAACATATACACACTTTGAGTAATTATTAATTCCAATGAGTTAAATCTGAAAAGGAAGAACCAGCAATTGAGCTATCAAGAATGTATGTGTATAAGTTGGGGCGGGGGGGCACCCTGTATATGTGTAGCATAAACAATCTATGATTGGAGGAAAGATGTGGATGGGTGTTTTCTGAGGGAAGTTTCTGTGTGACAGGAAGCAATATGAGCTATCTCTAAACTTCCTAAAAAAGTTGTAAATATTTCACAGTCTTCACTCTATTGGATAACCTATTTAGGTTATTATTCATTATTCAGGCACTATAAAAAGTCTAAGAGAAATTATTATCTCTCTCTTTCTCTCTCTCTCTCTCTCCTTCTGAAAGAATAATCAAATTTAGAAATTTTGAAGACAATCACCTGGAGAGGAATGAATCTTCTATATAATGATCATCCCTTGCTTTGAACATTCTGGTTTAAATATCTTCAGTACAACTTTAAGCAGATACTAATTATATATTTTCCTCTTTTAAAAAAGATAACTCAGAGATCTAGGCTTTTGTAGTATACTTAAATGTACTATACTTAAAAATGTCTTTATCACCCTTAATTGCAAACATTTTAATTCTATGACTTTATTTTGCCTGTCAGTCTCAGGAATATAAACCGATTTGAGATAAGTTTTTCCAATATATTGCTATTTGTGATATATGGTTATTTAGTCACAGATGTCTGTTTCCTTCTGGCATTTCACAAAGAAACACTGAGGAAGTAGTAGTACAATCAAAGAAACAACTTTGGTAACATCACATAACAATACAACCCATTGGGTGCTATCATCACTTCCTGGTTTAGAGTAATCAGAATGTCACACTTCCATGGAAACTGCTCACACACCCACAGGTCCCATATACAATGGATCCAGCTGTCTTCTCCAAAAGACACAGCACTGGGTGCAAAGCTGTGGGAGTTATAAAGAGGACTTTGTGAAAATGAAGTGACTTAATTCCCAAAAGGTCAACAAGCCCCCAAATCCTGGGAGCCCCACCAATGCTCAGGTTAGCCATGCTCTACACAGGCTTAGGATAATGATTCACAGCTCACTTGTTGAATCTTGGGTTTCACAAAAAATCTGGATACAATAATAACCTCAAAGGATTGTAATAGAACTATCGAGATTATGACCTTTATTTTGGGGACCAAAGAAAACAGGCTGCCTTCGGAGAGGAGTATAACAGGAGTATTTCTGGTCCCCCTAACACACTGTTTGCTACACGTAAGTGGGTAGGAACCCTTAGTGAGAGCCCACCTGTGTGCTCACACTGAGGTCAGCTGGCTCCCTGCTGTGTCACCTTGGGCAATTCACTTACCAATATGATAGTATTTACCTCAGAGGTTGGTGGGAAAAGCAAATGAGCTCAAATACAATGGAGTTTGTGCCTGGTGCACAGGTAGAAAACAGCAGTGATACTAGTCTTCTCTCATAACTAGTGTAGTCTCATCATGGAGGAGTTTTCCACAAGGAATCAAATTACCTGAAAATGTCAACAAGGAGGCAAATGTTTTAAATAATTCATGGATGGGCAATTTTTTTCTTCTCTAGTAACATTAATCACAATTTGATATAAAGTGCATTAACAACTCTTACAAATGTCCTAATAAATGCAAGACTCTCTGATAAATAAATTTCTCTTTTATTAATACATTCAACAAAAACATGCTGCATTCCTATATATTGCAGAGCATGAAAAGATGAATCACAGTTCCTACCGAGAAAGGGTTTGCCATTTAGTAGAGGAAATATCATATTTGCATAAGTAACTATATTAAAGAGTGGAAGGTTTAAGAGGGATAAGAAAAATTAAGACAAGAGGAAACATAATTACTCTGAGGTTCAAGGAATAACCCCAATGAAGGTATTATCTGAAGTAGACCTTAAAGGAGAGCTGTGCTTCAGAAACACAGAGCTAGTAGAATTGGGGAGGTGCTCCTGACCGAAGGAATAGCTTGAGAAGGGCAAGGGCATAGCCAAGCCTGAAAGGTGGTGGTGGTGCTGAAGTGGGTGCGGGGAATTGGCACATGGTGAGGCCCTTGAATGTCTGACTTAATGACTGGAGGCTCAAATTTAATTGTGTTCTGTTCTCTGTTTCTACCTTGAGTTCAACCCTTGTATCAAGCAGCATCCATTAAGCCTTACTAAGCCTTAGTGGCGTATTTTTAAAAAGCATCTTTTATACATCCTTTATGTGGTATTTTTGTTATAATTATGAGAAATCAACAGAATCTGAAGTTTTCTTCATGGCATATTTTGGTTCATTGGGGCTTTTCTGGTGTGATGGTAGAAGGAACTGCTTTTATATCTCACTGGACAATCTTCAGTGGCTTATCTATCTGAAGTTTGCAGTCTCAGCCCTGAAACTCCCCTATGTGAATACAAAGACTGCTGAGAGAGGATTCGGTTGGGCACATCTGACAGTGAAAGGAGGCTACGTGTGTAAACAGAGTTAGTTTGGGAATGATCACTGAATGGTTGGGTGAGGTCTGTTTGTTTGAGCTGACAGCCTCTCCCTAACTCTTTCATTAAACACCCAAGTAACCTCCAATTGCCCTCTTAGAACTTAATCTCAGTGCAATTACTAGCATTTCAAAATCATCCAACACAAAAAAGTACTAACCTGAAAGGGGTCTTTATTCAATGTTAGGAGAGGAATTCCAACTACAAAATTCTACAAATGCCCCAAATGTGAAGCAGTATAGATTTAGAAACCACTTACTCTATTAGGTAGTATAAATAATAAATTTATAACAAGCTGGCACACAAGTTAAGTGTCCTCCAACATTTCTGAGAACTTAGAATGCCAACAAGTGTTGGTGGAGTGTTTCTGATGAGATAGGCCTTCATCTACCTGGGAAACATGATTTTGGGTCTCTAGAAAGCTAGTTCATACAAAAATGCCAGTCAGCAATAAAGTTTATGTTCATGTTTGCTCTAATTTTTCCCGTCATAAATTTATTTAGTGCAATACTCCTAGCCAGTCTGTGCCCTAGCATTTCTCAAAGTGTTTTCCTAAAGCTACCTGATCACCTAAAAATCCTGGCCTCACCCCAGCCCTAATCAATGAGGCAAGGTCCTGGGATTTGAGTTATAAGGAAGAAAGTCCTTTATTTCTATGATTACTGAAGTTACTTCTACCCAGTTTCCTCTTATGTTATTATTTCAGCTCCTATCTTCCCAGACAGTTGAATCATTCAGAGACAAAGTTGATGCTGGGTGTAGATAGTCTTTTCAGAGGCATGTTGCCATATGAATGATGTCATCCCCAGTCAAAAACTTACTCCAATACCTTCACCAACAAGTTACAAAGGGCCAGGGGATCAACTGTGGTTGGGATTTCAGAGAATAATTAGAAACCAAATTTTGAAAGATATCCAACTGCTATTAACTTTTCTTTTTAATATTTTTCACTTTTATCTCTGTTATTTTTTTTGTTTGTCTTTTCTTTTCTTTTGGATTTCCCCAGGAAACTGAGTAATAGGACTAGTTGTGGATTACAAGAGAGAAGTGATTATAATAATGTCACTCTTGCAAAAACGTATCTTTCAAAAACAGTTTTGTTACTAATAAATAAGCCCCATACCTCCTCAGTCCCTTTCAGCTTTTCTTATTTAAATACAAATAAAATTATACTTTGGATCCTAGCAATTTCTTTGTTTTCCAAGTGACACTTTTGATCTTAAATGTATCAAATGCATATCATTACATCTTTTATACTTTGTCTTTTAAAGTCAACCAACTAGTTATTTTATAACTTACTATTATGTTTTCTATAAAAAAAATTGAAGTAAGATCTATATCACATTTAACAGGGAGGTTGTATGTTTGATGAAAAGAGACCTAAAGACAGAAGACATAGGTTTAAGTCCAAGTTTATTATTCACGTGATTCCAGAGAAATTCATATAATGTCTCTGAGTCTTAGTTTCATATTTAAATACTAGAGGCCCAATGCATGAAATTCATGCAAGAGTAGGCCTTCCTTCCCCCACAGCTGCTGGCACCAGCTTCCCTCTAGCACCCTGGACCCAGGTTTCCCTCGCAGCCCCGGCTTCCTCCGGAAGGACATCCGGTCTAATTAGAATATTATGCTTTTATTATTATAGAAAATAAGAATCAATATAATTCTTAATTCCAAGAGTTATTGTAGGGATTAAAGGACATCGTTAATATTTTTGTTCTTAAACATTTATGAATGCCTAATGATGTCAAGGTAGTCATAACGTATTCCTTGATCCCTAAAACAGCCTTCCATTTATTTCTATCTTTTGTGTTTTTCAAAATGATAGTTGGTCTTCTTGCTCCTTCCATAGGATGTAAGACATGGTTTTTTGCACCTGTGACTGATCTACCACATGTGAAATGCAGTGCCAGCATTCTGGTGACACTGTTGCCACCAAGTGGTCACTGTCGGGTACTGCAAGTCAAAATCTAGACCTGATAAACCACAACATACCAGTAATAGTGCTATGACAAGCAATTCAAACTGTGCATATCGACCAAAACAGTAGCTTTTCTTCTCCTTCCTTGGTGACATAAACTGATAGCACAATTCTTATCTAACCTGAAACACCATATTACTCTTTCTTCCTAGAGCCCACAATCCACAACAATTTAAAAATCATTGGCTAATGATTTAAAAATAATTGGACCTATGAATGCCTAGGTGCCTTCCAGACCAATTTTAACTAACACTCTGGAAGATAAACCACCCCAGCATCTGTAATTTTTTAAAATTCTGCAAATTACATTGTTGTACTGTGAGGGTAAAGAACCACTGGTTTAAATAATGATATCACTCATGTTAAATTGTTTTTCTACTGCTTTAGTATTTAATCAGGAGTATATGCTCATTATGAAATTCTTTATTAACACAAAGTTTCTCTCTTGTTGTAATAACAGGTGGATGAGATATTTATAGATTCGGCCTTGAATAAGCATTATATCAAGAACCGAGTAGTCAGACTGACGTATGTATGTTTGGGCAAAGGTGGAATCACAGCCTAATGAGACAAAGGGCAAAGGGGACAGGGACCCTCGTATATGCTGCATTTCTATGAGCTAGGCTTTGGAAAGGGTTTCTCATAAACATTATCTCTACAACAGTCTCAAGACATGGCACTGATCACCATTTTGTAAAGGAGAAAACAAAACTGGGGGAAGGTTAAGTGATATGTTCAAAGTTCCCCAAGTGACGGTTTCCCAAGTGAAACAGAACCAAGATTCAGTAACTGGAACTACCAGAATCTGTGTCTGGGAAAACCCAGCAGTATGTCACTGCAGGCACCAAGTTGTATTTTTTCTTACAAATATGTCATTTCAAAAATATTAAGAAGGAAAAGTTGACTACAATTTGGGACAATTAGTTTTACCTGTAATAAAGCCCCAGAGTTAGTGGGCACACCTACACAAAAACAGGTTTCTGTTTTAATAAATGTTCTGTTTGTTGTGGTGGAGGGGGAAGACTCATATCAGTTGCAGGAATCGCTCAGAGGTTTCTATTATGTTATTTGGAAAGCACATAGCAGAACCTATATGTAATAGGTGCAAATGTATGGGCCTGTATGACTCATCTTCTTAAAGAAAATGAATATATTTACACAGATTTATTTGAAGGAAATAATCACTTTTCTCACTCATAGACTAATGCCTAGTAACAGACTTACTCCAAGTTCCTTACAATTTACTAACTAGTGACTACCAGATGAATTTTATAAAATTGGTAAATTCTGTAATACTTGGGAGATAAAAGGAACATATTTGCTGAAACCTTCTGGACTTCATGCCTTCTATTTTGAAATTCTGATTTGCCATAATATTCAAGCAACATTATCATAATCTTATGAACTCCTTTAAATCTGTAGCCATTGTCAGTGAATTTTTGTGTGAATTCAACAATTGAGACATAATTCCGGGAAAGAAAATACAGGAAAGAGTGTAAGTTGATACCAGATTATTACTTCGAATAATCACCTTTCTCTTCTGTCTCAAAGTCCAGAGGACGATGGTGTGAAAGCAGATATCATTATGGTGTTCCAGTTCCCATTTGCTGAGCAAAGGGCAGTAAGGAAGAAGAAAATCCATAACATCCTAAACCAGAAGATAAGGAATACAAGAGCCTTGTCAATAAATGCCTCATCAGTGCAAGTTAATGGTAAGTAGGCACCTTTCTGTGTGATGTGAAATTCTCTATTAGGCTCATGTTGTGTCTCACCTTAAACTTAAGTGCCATATTTCTATTCCAAACAATAGCTAGAATCAAGATTAATTTTTTTAAGTTAAAAAAGTAAAATTTCAAGGTCTTACTAATATTATTGACTGATGAAAGCATGTCTACAGTTAGTTGTCAAGGGGTTTTTCCTGTAGTAAGTGACTGGTGCTGATCCCAAAATAAAGGCCAACCTTTACCATTAATAGAAAATTAATCTGACCCATCACTGCCTCCATGACTAAGGAAGTGAAAATACTAAGCATTTAGCAACAACTGCTTTTCTGGGTGGAACCTTTCTAAACATAAACTCGTGTGTTGCCTCTCAAAAATATAGATAATTTCTGAATCAAGTGAAATTATTACATTTTTAGAAAATATATTTTTATTTATTTCAGAGAGGAAAGGAAAAGGAGAGATAGAAACATCAATGATGAGAGAGAATCATTGATTGGCTGCCTCCTGCATGCTCCCTACTAGGGATCAAGCCAGCAACCCGGGCATGTGCCCTTGACCTGAATCGAACCCAGGACCCTTCAGTCCACAGGCTGACATTCTATCAACTGAGCTAATCTGGCTAGGGCAATTATGACATTTTTGTTAACTTTTTTCCTATGGGCATTTGGAAAATTGGTAAACTAACTTTGGAGCCACTAAAGCAATCTTACAATTAATAAGTAAAAATCACTAACCTAGAAAAACTTATTGAAACAATTATACTGTTAACACTTCTCTAAAATAGAGAATCAACCTTTATCAAGGCCCTGTCTATTCCCTTTATATGCTGCATCTAATTTCTAGATCCCTAAGAAGTAGGCAAATGTTATAGATGTGAACGAAGGCCTCAAAAGATTAAGGACTCTAATTGTTAAAAGGAGGTAAAATTCAAATCGAGATCTCTAATTTCTTGAGAGGCTCTGTTTAAAATGGCTCTGTGGTCAAACACATTTTAGAAATTCTGTTTTTTCAGATTCATCTCTTAGAAATTCATTCCTTATTAGCATACCCTGATGAGTCCAGCTAGACAAAAACCTGTCTACCCTTGTATATTAAGCTGCATCTACTTCCGGCAGACTTTCCTACAAATTCCAATGGACACAATCCTTAAAGTCACAAAGAGAATCAGAGTGATTAATATCAGATGGGAAACAGGATGCCCTGCCCTTGTAAGGGTCTGACTGACTCTTCAAGAGGAAACCAGACCAGGAAGCAAAAATGTGAATGAATGGGATGGGCAGGAGTTTGCTGATGTGGCAAAGAGTCAGCTACTCAAGGAATAAAGCTGTGGACCTCTCCCAAGCCGAGGGGGAAGAAACTGTCAAGGGCTTAATCCACCTTCTTTGTTAGGTGGGAAAGCAAATGAATCGAGGTTATGAAATAGTGGCAATCCTGATAAGTTACATGATAGTTCTATTTAATTCCCAATAACCAGTTAACTTACCAGGAATTTAAAAGCCTGACCTATCTGAAACTTGAAATGAGGTGTGAAATGGTCATGGATTGCCTGGTCTTTTTGTTTCTTACAGACTCAGATTGTACACTGCAGTTTATTTTAATGGCTGGAGTAGTTTAAAGGGTAGGATGTGCTGATAGAGAACCTGATTTAAGAGTTACCTGACTAATTCTAACCCCACTGAGTCACTGCAGGACGACCCAAGTAATTGGCCTAGGCCTTTGCCTTCATTTTCTCATCTAAAAAATCCTATATAATAAAAGGGTAATATACAAATTGACCCAAACAGTGGAACAACCAGTCGCTATGATGTGCACTGACCACCAGGGGACAGGCACTCAACAAAGGAGCTGCCCCCTGGTGGTCAGTGCGCTCCCACAGAGGGAGCTCTGCTCAGCTACAAGCTGGGATGATGGCTGTGAGCAAGGAAGTGGTGGCGGAAGCCTCTCCCACTTCCACGGCAGTGCTAAGGATGTGCGGGGAGCAGGCCTAAGCCATCAGTCAGACATCCTCCTAGGACTCTGGGCTGCCAGAGGGTGGACATCCCCCAAGGGTCCCGGACTGCGAGAAGGCACAGGCTGGGCTGAGGGACCCCACGCCCCACCCTGAGTGCATGAATTTTCATGCACCAGGCCTCTAATTGTAATGATAATGTTTGTTCTTCCTGAAATAGAAATACCATGAGGCTATAGGAATATATATATATATATATATATATATATATATATATATATATATATATATAATATGGAACATATAGACTATTACCACTTAGAAAATTAGTAAATTGTATATATGTTTTGGAAACTGAAAGCATTAATGTGAGTGACTGGTAATAGAAAAGCTAGAACCTTGAAGATTTCCAAATTTATAAATGTAATAAGAGCAGTGTTTGTTAGCACTTAGGAAAGGCCCATTAGTGGAAAGCTCATTAAGAAACCTCAAGGCTGTTCTTACAGGCAAAAACATTGGTCTATAGAAACACTTAATTTGGGGGACTCCCAATGAATAAAAAACTGCAGCCCAAGATTTATCCATAATTTGTCAAAATATGTGTTTTGTTTTGACAAATTACTGTGTGGTGTGGGTCCTTCATGTGATGCGGTGTGTGAAAGCAAGGCCAAAGTCAACACCTCTGCATTGCAAATGCCCTGGCTGTGGCCGAGCAGCTCACTGCCTACCTGCAGTGGGTGTGCTCCCACTCCCATCATGTTACTTGTAGGCTGTAGAGCCCTGAATACTAACTGCATTACTCCCAACTCAGAAATGTGTGAGAGGGTTACTTTCAAGACTAGGATGTTCATGTTTCTTTGTGCTCCTAGATGTGGAAAGTCAAAATATTGATACAAATTAGAAACCTTCAACAGCTAGTGACTTGTGCATAGGAAGTTTACCTCTAGGCATAATCATGTCCCCTAGAAAGTCAACCCTTAAAAATCCAATTATACTTAACAACCATTACACTTAACCTGGCATCATTCCTGGAAAAGAGGTATTTGCATCCAGCTCAAACTAAGCTGAAGAAGTTTTAACTGAAGAATTCTAACATTATACTATTATAAAATCACCAAATAAAGACCAACCTTTATTTTGTATCAGTTAATCAATATATAATTCTAACATTATACTATTTTCCATTTTAGTGCATTACTACTATGTGGCATTTTAAATTGTTTTTTTAAGTGAAATAAGAAATTTACTAAAAATAATATTTGACAGAAAATTGAGTTCCTTCCATAGACAACATTTGACAGAAAATTGAGTTCATTCCAAATAAGACCCTGGAGCCCAGGGCAGGTCCTCCTCAGCATATGGATCACTGTAATCAACCACGGCGGCCTCCTACTCTTCATAATCCTCTGGAGGAGGGGGTCAATTATATATTGTTTAACTGATACAAAATACACATTGAGAATGTGTCCTGAGAAATTGATTCTTCACCATATAATAATTTGGGCATGCCTTTAAGGGAATCATTGAATTCAATATTTTCAAAACCCCAATTTACAGAGTTCATCATCACTAGTTTTTCAAGTGGGACTTATAGAAGGTGGGTAAAATTTCTTATTTTGCACAATGAGAAGTTAAATGCAGACAACATGAGTCTAAAGATACCATTGGTGGAAATTTGTAAAAGTTTATCTTCATTCTGCTCAGCAAGCAATTTTATCTTGAAAATCATCAGTATTCAGGCAACCTTCCACCAACTTAAGTTTAAGTATTCATGTTTTCTTTATCAGATCCCTAACTTTGTTGGAAATTAACAGAATTTAATCTTAGTTTCTGTTCAATAATTGATTTTGGATAAGAATACACAATAGCTTACTCTTCAGAAAAAATCATTTTGATAATTTAGGAACTATGTCTTAGAAGTATTTTAAGTACAGTTCACATGGGTGTTTTCAATGTGTTTTACTATTATTATTATTATTATTATTATTCCTAAACCTTTTTACCAGAGAAAAGCTTCTGTGAACTCTTAAACAGAAGAGATAAAAGCAGTCCTTCTCTGGTTGAGGCTGAGTTTGAGCCTCAAAACCCCACCTACTTGCTCCCTACTTCCCCGCTTTTTCTTTCTTCTAAGGTGAAATCCAAAGAGGGTGTTTTCTACACCATTAGAAAACCACTGTTCTGTAGGAATATAAACTATTTGTGAAATTTAATCTTCACTATTTGTTCCCTAATCATCCACTGTTTGAGGTATTATGCACCTAATTGGAGGTTGCCTATTAGTCTCTACAAAAATTGTGCATATATCTGGTATATCTAGTAGCCATTCTCCTGACTCTAGAATACTGTCTAGAATCCATATATGGTCAGCACTTCCTGGTAATTTCAGGTCATGGAGGCCAATCAGGAGAATGTCAAATTATTATTCTTTGTTCTATTTTGTTTTTCAGCAATGAGCTCATCAACAGGGAAGTTAACTGTCCAAGCATGTAAGTCTAGTTAGCTTATAAAAACAAGTTCTATTTCCACATCAGAAAGAACAATATCTTCAAATATTTGCTAATAATTTCCCATCCATGTCCCACTTTTCTTGGGAGAGAATAGCAATTGGGCAATATCGAAATACTTTTATTTCTAACCCTGAGATTGATCTTTTCTCATGTTTAAGAAAAACATTTTACATGATTGAAATTTTGAACATTTTGCATAAGTTATACATATATATTTCTGGTTTGGAATAAATGGACTTGCTTTTCTAATTTTTAAATGCTACCAAATATGCTTTCTGCTGAGAAATAAAATGAGAAAATGAGATGGAGAAGAGATAGATTCCATTATCTGTGACTGACCTATAAAATTTGCTTAATATATCTTACCTTTATGGTTGACAGCAGCTCCACTTGTTTATTTTATATCAGTGTAACCAAATTTTTGAAAGATTTTATAAAAGTGGTGATGAATTTGAGCAAAGCTGTTCATGCATTCATCTATGTGTCTTGCAAACACACCATACTACACATTTTAATTAATTAATTAATTCCCTCGCTCATTCCACAAATATCATTTTAATATCTACTAAGTGCCAGGAAGTGAATATAATTGTGAATGAGACACAATACTGCTTCTAAAATTAAGAGTTTGAAGTTAGGGGAAGACATAAGTAAATCAGGAAATATTAAAATGGTGTGATAAATGCTATGACAGAGAAAGTGCACACTGCTATGAGAGTCAATCAGAGAGTAAGCTAACCTCATCTTGTGGAGTCAGAACATGATCTGAGACAGAAAAGAGGGGAGACCATAAAACAAATGACAAGTAGGATGAGTGTCCTGGCAGGGAAAGTAGTGTGTAAAAATGTCTTCTGGAAAGAAAGGACATGGTCATGTCTTGCAATTGCAAAACATCAGTGTGGCTGGAACACAGAATGGAAATTGAAGGTATTAGAAAGAGGCATGATTAATAGTCACCAAAGACCAGAATCCTGCTGACACATTTTGACTTTATTTGGAGTGCAGTGAAAAATCACTAAATTGTTTTACTCAGATCAGAAAGATCACTCAGTTTCAATGTGGAGAACAGATTGGAGGGACAAGACTAGAGGCAGGGAGATAAACTGGGACACTGTAGAAATCTTCTAGATGAGAAAAATGGTGAACTAGAGCAATGGCAGAGTGATGGAGATTTTTTAAATGACTGGCCACAGTTGGAGTGTAATCAATGCCAGTAAAAATCAGTTTTCTTTTTTGATACCTAATTAGTTAGAACAAAAAGTGAAGCTAGTTTATTTTCCCTATTATCACCATAAAGGTGCTAATAAAGGAGACTGATTCTTAACAGGAACCCTAAGCAGCAGACTAATCTCTGATCTGATGCACAGAACAGAGTACCTACTTATTCCCACCAATAGTGAATGTGATGTTTATGTGGAAACATGGAACTCCATCCTGAAAGTGAGAGACTGGTCACCATACATTACCTCATGCACACTTTAAGAACTGGCCACTCAGAAAAATATAAAGAAGAAGGAGCTCCAACAAACAGGACATTACTTGTCTGGTCAGTTCTCTTGTGAGAAGTTCATGTCAAAGTGACACTGTTGAATCACCTAAAATTGAGAAACAATGATCTTAGTATGAGCTCCCAGGACATGTAGGTAATTGACACCACAAGTCCTTAGGATACACACTTTGCAGTGTGCCAACCCTTTGCAGCTGTACATAGTTTCAGTAGGCAATATATTCCACATATATAAAGGGAAGGAAAGAATAAAACATCAACATATTGGTAAATACAGAGGGCGGATATTAATATTGTACATGTTTATATAATGATAGATGCAAGTATTGCATTGTAGTACTCTATTAGAGGTTCTTTGCATCAAAACTTACACATTTCTTAAAACGCAATAGTCTCATCTCTTTCAGGTTGCGGTAAACGGGTTGTTCCATTAATAGTCAACAGAATAATGTCCGGAGACATTGCGGCCAAGGCTGCCTGGCCGTGGCAAGCTTCCATTCAGCGTGATAACATCCATCAGTGTGGGGCCACCTTGATTAGCAATACGTGGCTCGTCACTGCAGCACACTGCTTTAAGAAGTAAGTTATAGACCTTAAGTTGGACCCCTCTACTGCTAAAAAAAAAAGTCTCTGAGTAATAATCAATACCCCCAAATATTACTGAGGTAAAATGAGAAATTCTGGTTCTTTTCTAAAACAATGTTACGTTTGCAAACTTATTTGAAAAGTTGTGGGGGGAGTGGAGTAGTCATTGAGCAGGTCCTC
Organism: Myotis nattereri; assembly: GCF_964212035.1. Lineage (NCBI taxonomy): Eukaryota > Metazoa > Chordata > Mammalia > Chiroptera > Vespertilionidae > Myotis > Myotis nattereri. The sequence continues at coordinate 188,456,561 of NC_138075.1, forward strand.
AGATTTCTTTCTAACTAGTTCACTTTATGACCTTTCCCCAGTACCAAATATTCTGGTAAGAAAAACAGAAATGTCAAAAGGACTTTATGTTAGAGTAATAGCAAGAACTAAATGATGTGCTTTAACAAGTGAAAATTGCTTAGAAATTTCTGTTGGAAGATAACTTACTATGAGTCGATTCACAAAACTACAATTGTGATTTAGATTACATTAAAAGAAATGCAGAACCCAGAATAAATGAGATATCAGACTCTTTGTTGGTCAGTTCCTGCCTAGAATAGTGAATTCTGTCCTGGACAATACACTTAAAGAGAACTTGACAAAACAAAATGCTCTTACTAGTAGAGTAGTAGCGAGTCCTTGGTGATAAAGAAAGGAGCTGGTATATCCATACAGTCTTGCCACTCAAAGCATAGTTGGTAGACCAGCAGCATTGACATAACTACAGAATTTGTTAAAAATGAAAGAATCTCAAGCCCTATCTCCACCCTACAGAATCAGGAGCTGAATTTTAAAGGCTCCCCGGGTTATCTGTTTGCAAATTAAAGCTTGAGAAACTATCCTAGGAGAAAAAAAGTTATCTTGCAAAAGCTCTGGTAGAGATGATAAATAATTATGTTCATATATATGAAATACTTTCCTGTGTAAGAGAACTAGGTAATCAAGTAAAAATTTTTCAACAGTCAGAGATGCTCAAAGATGAAAGGGACTTTAAGGTAAAGAAAGGGATATAAAGGCAATGATGTCCCCATCTGCAAAAGGGTTCAAGCGTAGACAATGGCCACTTGAGAGTGTTCTTGTAACAACAACTATCATCATTCATTAAGCCACAATATGCTACAAGCATTTGGCTAGGTGCTTAAGATTTGTTTTATATGATTCTTATCTATGCCCTCCTTTGCTTGCTAAACCCTGCTTAGTAAGCCCCTTTTCAGTGAAGGAAATAAGGAAGGTTAAGTAACTTGCCCAAGGACACAATGTTAGGAGATGGTAGAGTTGAACACAAGGATATGACTTCCTCATGGCAAATCCCATTTCCCAAGCAGTGGGTCAGTGAAAGGACCTCATGACTTTGTATGGCATTTACTACTCAGATTATTTTATATTAGTGGAGTCTAATATTGAGTTAACACTTTAAGAAACCTCAGTACATGATTTTTTTAAAGCTAATAACACAATTCCTAGATCCTATTTACAGGGATGATTTTCAGACCAGGTGTCACCACTTTAAATGTTTACAATTTATTTGGGGATCTAAATTACTGTTTTATACTTATCACTAGTAAATTGCACCTTATTGATATGGGGCCAAATTAAAAATTGTTAAGTGTATTTGTAATCTTTACTCAGCATCCTCATGTAAGGTATTTCTAGTTTGTAATCTGCATATGTAATAAACACAAACTGTATTAATTGGTAGCAAGCCATTGTTGGAAAGTGTTAGAATGATCACTCCCATTTGAGTAAATATAATTCTGTCCTTTTCATTTCCAAGTTCAAAATATCTATTTTATGTGACGTTCCTCTAGGCATGATTAAGTTGTGAGTGCAGATTTGTACCAATAAATCTCACAAAAGACTGATTTATAAATTTAAAATGTGTGTATATTTATGCTATATGAACAATTGTGTTTATAAACCAATCTTTATTTAGCTTTTCTCATTAGAATATTTTTGCATATAAAAATTGTGTATAAAAATAAAATTTTAAATTGCCTCAAAAATGAAAATAATAATCCCAGCACAATTAACAGCTATCAAATAGGATTTAAGCCCCATTGATGTTTATAATAAATGCATCTTTCTATGAAGCTACCTATTAAGAAATAATTAGGCTGAGAAACAAGTATCTATGTAGACAGTATTTGTCTCTTTGGTTATCCCTATGGATGATGTTCAATTAATTAGTTAAGGAACATTTATCTTGCTATTAATAAATAAATTTTGGTTGAAGACCATGTCCTATAAAGAAAAGAGCATAGAGAGGCAAGCAGACATGTGATACTAGGCAAATAGTGTAGCCCATTTAGGCTTTATTTTCTTTAAGCATGAGACACAGGCTTTATTAGATAATCTGTCATCACTAGATGACCTTTCCAATCCCTACATGCACCATTATCCACCAATTGCTCCAGCCCACGAGCTATAAGTCATACACAATTGGCCATCTCTCACATGACCTCTGACAGCTTTTAACTCATCCACTCTTATCATCCAACAATCTATTTTCTAGAATCAACATTGTGGTTTTTTTAAAAAAATATAAATGAGACTCAAGTACTGTCATCTTAAAATCATCCATATCACTTGAATAAATCCAGGTGCTTTACTCATGACCTATAAGGCACTCTAAAACTGGTTCCTACCTACCTGTCCAACCTCACCCCCACCATTCTTCCTTTGGGTCCTGAACTGCAGCCCCTCCAGTCTAAAGCCTTGGGAAGTTTGTCTGGAAACTTGTCTTCCCATCTTCTCACAGCTGACTCCTTGTCAGCCATGTATTAGTTCCATTGTCATATCCCAAAAGAGCCTTCCCTAACTACCCTCTAGTATTCTATTCCATTGTTCTATTTTATCTTATTCTTAGCCCTTGTCACTGTTTGGTAATTTACTCATTTGTTAATTGGTTTCACTCTTTTTCCTTCACTAGAATCTAACCTTTTCTGTCTTGTTCACCACTTTATCCTCAGCACTTTGAATAAGACTCAGCACGTAGATGTTCAATAAATATTGGTTGAAGAGGTAAATGATATTTTATGTGCCTTTGCAGTTCTAAAATCTAATAATTCTGTATTAGATTCAGGCCTAAGATGCTGTTTGTGTATGTTTTAACCGTCAAAATAGTAGCAGTAGACTCCATTTAAATAGTCAAAGAAAGTTATTGGTGCAATCAAGTATTTTCAGGATGCCATTTTCTCTTTTATTAGCCTAGTGCAATTATTGTAGTGCAGTTTATATATTCTGTTCATTTGCTAATCTTTTCTAGGAACATAAATCCACGTGAATGGACTGTTAGCTTTGGAACAACAATCAACCCTCCACTAATGAAAAGAAATATCAAAAGAATTATTCTCCATGAGAAGTATCACTCCCCAGCAAGAGAGTACGACATTGCTGTTGTGCAGTTTTCTCCCAGAGTCACCTTTACTGATGACATCCGCCGGGTTTGTTTGCCAGAAGCTTCTGCATCCTTCCAACCAAATTCAACTGTCTATATCACAGGATTTGGAGCACTTTACTACGGTGGTGGGTATCTTAAAAATGATCATAAGGTATGATTTAATTTCCGTCAACATTTTCAGCCATTTCCACAACTTGGTTGGATTCGTTAGGGCTCCTGTTTTGCATGTGAAAAAACCTCAACTCAGATTAGCTAAAACAAAGAATAATGATGAAATGGCAACTTTTGCCCTTGTAATTTTGAAATCAAGAAGTGATTCTGGCTGGCCTAGATAGTTTGGCATAGAGGATAGAACGTTGGCCTATGGGCTGAAGGGTTCTGGATTCGATCCCAGTCAAGGGCTTGGGTTGCAAGCTGGCTCCCCAGTAGGGAGCGTGCAGGAGACACCCAATTAATGATTCTCTCTCATCATTGATATTTCTATCTCTCTCTCTCCCTCTCCCTTCCTTTCTGAAATCAATAAAAATATATATTTAAAAAAGAAAAAAGAAATGAGTCTGGCTTCAGAAACAGTTGGATTCAGGACTTCTTATGATGTTACTAAGCTCTAAATTGCTGAATCATTCCACTTCCCGGCTCTGTTTCCCCCTTCATATGGAGGGATTCCAGCTCCAAAGTGGCCAACAGCAGCTCAGGATTTACCTCCTCTCCACCTATAGATGCAAAGGGAAGAACATGTCTCTCTCTTTGCCAGAATCTATGCTAATCCCTGAGAATATCTCTTTTGGCCCAGCTTGTGTCCAGGGGTACTCAGATTGATTGGCTAACTCAAATGCTCAGACCTATGCCTACACCAAGAAAGGCAGGTGTGTGATGGGCAGCCCGGTCAGCATCACATGGAATGAGGGAGAGGCAGTTCTAAAAGGGTGGGCTTTAAGGAAGACTTCAAAGGTGTTCCCTCAGCAACAATAAAATCTATTTCTATGCGCCGTTCTCTATGCAATACCAGATATTACCCTCTCTAAGATTATTTAACTTGGTAATACTAACTTGATCTCCTAACAAGTAAAAATTATTTTATTTTTGAATATTTGGGGGGCATGCTTAGACACACTCTGGATCCTAAAATCTGGTGCAGGTACATACATATACAACAGCGAGAGGGTTTCTTTAACTCTGGGCTTGAGAAGATGAGAAAGGGCATTCTGAGAATGACAAAATTCATTCACAGAGCTCTATACAATTTAAATACAATAAACTCTAAAGAATAGACCTTTAATTCTCAGTCTCTACTAAGAAACTAGGAATACCTTTCACTAATGTGACCCAGAATAGATGTCCCATATGGTTTCATTCCATACTGTATGAGCTGAGAAGCGTGTTGCTTTCTTTAAGGCAATATTACTAGTCACAGAAATTATTAGCCATAGTTTTTTAATTCCAGGGGTGGCTGAGTAGAGCTGTAAGCCTGACACCTCTCTGTCTGCATTCTATCTGAAGGGTTTTGTCCTAAGTCATAGTTTGCATTCTCTGCTTCAGGATGATAGGAGGGGCTTGGTGGGAAGAAACATTCCTGGCTTGGAGTTTGAGGCTGGTACAGAACCATACCTGGCATAATACTTTTTGCGTAGCAATAGAATCTGACTTTCATGTATAGAACACCATACCGAACAACAACAACAAAAAAAATACTTTTTCAAGCACCCATGGACATTCACCAAGATAGGCCACATCTAGGTCCATAAGACAATCCTACATACATTTTTAAAAATTGAAATCATACATAGTATGCTCTCTGATCATAATGGAATCAAACTACAAACTAGTAACAGAAAGCCAGCAGGAAAATCTACAAATGCTTAGAAATTAAACAACTCCCTTGTAAATAATCCATCAGTCAAAGAGGAAGTCTTGAAGAAACTTTTAAGTATACACAGAATTGATTTAAAATGAAAAACAAAATATTAGTACATGCAGGATGCAGCTGAAATAGTGCAGAGAAGGACATTTACAGCAAATGTGCAAATTAGAAAAGCAGAAAGGTCTCAAATCAATAATCTAAGTTCCCACTTCAGATAACTAGAAAGGAGCAGCGAAATAAACCTACAATAAGCAGAAGGAAGGAAATAATAAAGATTAGAAAATGAATAAAAACAAAAGAGAAAATGATAGAGAAAATTAATGGGGGGGGAGCGAATTCTTTGAAAAAAATCAATATTTTGTGAGAAATGTCATTCAGCATTCTCACAAGAGTTGAGAAACAGTTCAGGGAGTTCCAGGATTTATTTAAAACAGCAAGCAAAGTCTTGATGGGGATTGTGGTCTCATTTGCAGTTCTGGGTTCTCTTCCAAGATCATTGGTTGGTGGTGGAATTCAATTTCTTGCAGCTTCTGACAACTGCTTGTTCAATGTCATTAGGAAAGTTTTCAAAACCAGGAAGACCTCAGCCCTTTTTAAAAGGGCTCATCTGAATAGGTCAGACCCACCTTGGAAAGTCTCCCTTTTGATGAACTCAGTGTCAAACAGAATTTTTCTTAGTTTACACCTAAAATATTTCCTCACCTGTGCCTCATATCATAACCTAATCATATGCATGATACACATTATATTCAGAGATTCCACCCATACTTGGGGGTAGGGACATCACAAAGGAATCGTGGGGATCATCACTGAATTCTGTCTATTACAGTGTCAGTTTCCCAGCGACCATACTGTTTGACGTAAAGCATCTGTGAATGCTTGTGATAGTCTTTGTTTGTACCATAGTTATCTTCCTGCCATACTATTGGTTTCTATAATTCAGAATCTAGTTTAGAATCTGGAGCCCCAAACTAACAATACATAAAAAATGAAATCATTGCCTTGAAATGTCATTTTATGTGTGAAACTTCTTCATAAAATGCAAAGGATAAAATAAATAAACATAGTGTTACAGTTATTTTATCAAGCCAAGGGAGAACACTTGACCTACAAAGTTCTGGAAATAAACTAGAGTTCACAAATATAAATATTGTTTTAAAAAATTAATGTCTTCCTAAATATATAAACTGATCATTTTTAATGGAAAGATACAAAGATTTTCCAGGAAAAGAAATAAAATGGTATTTCTTGCTAGTATAGCTATTTATAAAAATATGATAAGGCCCCCACCTAGCCAGTTTGGCTCAGTGGATAGAGTGTTGGCCTGTGGACCAAAGGGTCCCAGGTTCGATTCTTGTCAGTGGCACATACTGGGTTGCAGGCTCCTTTCTGGCCCAGGTGGTCGGGGTGTATGCAGGAGGCAACCAATTGATGTGTTTCTCTCACATCAATGTTTCCCTCTGTCTTTCCCTCTCTCTTTCATTCTCCCTAAAAAATCAATGAAAAAAATATCCTTGGGTGAAGATTAACAAAATGTGATAAGGCCCTAGCTGATGTGGTTTAGTTGGTTGGAGCATCATACCATGCACTGAAAGGTCTCCGGTTTGATTCCTGGTCAGGGCATATGTCCAGGTTGTGAGTTCAATCCTTGGTCAGGGCATTTGTAGGAGGCAACCAACTGAAGTTTCACTCACATATTGATGTTTCTCTCTCTCTCTGTCTCTCTCTCTCTCTCTCCCTTCCTCTTTCTCTAAAAATCAATAAAAGCATGTCCTCAGATCCGGCCAGCATGGATCAGTGGTTGAGCATCAACCTATGAACTAGGACAGTTCAATTCCCAATCAGGGCGCATGCCAGCGTTGCTCAATCCCCAGTGTGGGGTGTGCAGGATGCAGCCTATCAATGATTCTCTCACCCTTTCTCTCTGAAATCAATAAAAAGATATTTATTTATATGTTTGTTTGTTTATTTATTTAAAAGCATGTTCTCAGGTGAGGAATAAAAAAAAGTGATATGATAAAAATCATTTAAATGTTCCAGGTTTTAAACAGAATTTTATTTTCCTCTGGAAACTGCTTACATTAAACTCATGCTGTGCTGACAATTTTAGTATGAAAAAGATTAGAATAAAGTCTGCTCACTTCATTCTAGCTAAGAATGCTGACTGTAAACACTAAAATTATTTTGTTTTGCCTTAAGGGGAATCTCAAAATGAACTTCGAGAAGCCAGACTCAAGATGATAAGTGATGATGTGTGCAAGCAACCAGATGTATATGGCAGTGATATTAAATTTGGGATGTTTTGTGCTGGATATCTGGAAGGCATGTATGATGCCTGCAGGGTAGGTGGAAAGACATTATTTTTATATCATTAACTCAAAATTTTTTTACCCGAATTAAGAAATATTCTATAGTCTTTATACTAGTACAAAATACAGATATCTTATCAGTTCAAAAATTTCTAAATACAAATTTCACAGGCCCAGGGCTGGTGCAGGAGGCAACCAATCTATGTGTTTCTCTCACATCGATGTTCCTGTCTTTCCCTTTCTCTTCTACTCTCCCTAAAAATCAATGGAAAAATATACTTGGGTGAGGATTAAAAAGAAAAATAAATAATAAAATTAAATGTCCTTAATACTGGAAGTCCAAAGATTCATAAAACTCTCTTTTATTAAAGAGCTCACATGTAGGAAGGAAACACTCAGGAATAATGAACGATGATGTGAGGTTATAAATGATATAATGAAGAGCAAATATTTTTACAGCAAGTATCAGAAAAATCACATTTAAATGAGGCCTGAAGGATAAATAGCACTTGCCCAATTATAGAATAAGAAAATAATATTATAGAAAAGAGGAAGAGCATCACCACAATTATAAAGCTGTGAAACTACAATTCATATTTGAGGGGACCCCAGGCAACCTGTTGAGTCTCGCATAGGAGGATGAGAGGTGAGAAGTAGCAAATGCTTAGAAGGTGGATTAGACCATGTCGTGACTATCCAGTGCCCTTACCATGTCCCCCTCTGTCATCCAATATCTATCCTGCATATATGTGTTCTGACAAGGTACAAAAGTGTTTCTTCCTGGAGGTACTTGCTCTATGATGTGAGATCCTTGAAAATTCCAAGGAGGTGATTCTACCTGATGAAATGATGGGGTTATTAATATCAGGTGGCAGCAAGCCCTTCCCAGAGTCCCACAGATTATAAAACATGGGCAGCCTCTGTCAGAAAAAGGTATGCTACATATATGTACAAGTAGCATATAGGCTTAGAAAGAACAGAATCTGACACTCACCTAGCCTCAGTTGTTAAGAATGTGGAGGAAGGCAGCTAGAATTCAGGGAAGCCAAAGAGAGGCCCATGCCTTGATGGATAAGTGGAAGGTGGCGACAGGAGTCTAGGAGCAGACAGGATATGGGAATCTAGACAAACGTTGAGATTAATGAAAAGCCTCAGGAAGGATTGGTGCTCATGAAGAGACTTCCCTGGATTGGGGAGCAGACATAAGATTCCTAACCCATTATTGTGCAAGTGAGTAATAAGCCAGAGTCATACAAAAAGTGAGAAAGTTATCAAGGAGAAACTCAGGCACACGTCCTAGACAAAAATAAAGCAATTGTACTGGGGTCTATGGTGTGGGGCTTAGTCTGTCTGAGAAAACGGGACACTAAGCACCCTACTTAGAGTCAAAAGAAAACCAACATCAGCTTGACTTTCTGTGTTATGTATTTGAAATTTGTTAAGAATAGACCTTATGCATCCTTACCTGCCCCCTACACACACACACACACACACACACACACACACACACACACACACACAGTAACTATGTGAGGGATGGATGTGTTAATTAGCCTGATGGATATGTTAGTTAACTTGATGGTCATTTCACAAAGTATAGTATGTCAAATCATCATGTCATTTTCTTTAAATATATACAATTTTATCTGTCAATTATCCTATATAATAAAAGCCTAATATGCTAAGTGTCCAGTCTTCCAGTCGTCCAATCAAAGCATAAGATGCTAATGATATGCTAAGGCCACTCAACCACTCACTATGACATGCACTGACCACCAGGTGGCAGACACTTCGACTGCTAGGTTAGCTTGCTGCTGTGGTCCAGCTGATCAGGACTGAGCGAGATGGGCTGGACATGCACTGGAGCCCTCCTATTGTTCCTCCCTGGCTGGCCAATCTCCCACATCCCTCCCTGGCCCTGATTGTGCACCAGTGGGGTCCCTCAGCCTTGCCTGTGCCCTCTCACAATCCGGGACCCCTCAGGGGATGTCAGATAGCCAGTTTCAGCCCAATCCCTCAGGCTAAGGAACCCCCACTGGTGCATGAATTCGTGCCCCGGGCCTCTAGTATATCTATAAAACTAAAAAAATTGAAATGTCAACATTGAAATTTTATAGACTTTTTAAAGGGTTTTATAACTTTTAAAATACATGTTTCAATTAATTATCCTATAATTGGTAATCTATATATATATATGCCTAATAATAAAATATGTGCTTCATCAGAATATCTTAAGTAATAAGCTTTATATTTAACTAATATTTTCTTTCTCTCTCTTTTTTACCTTCAGGGTGATTCTGGGGGACCATTAGTCATAAAGGATCTTAAAGATACCTGGTATCTCATTGGAATTGTGAGCTGGGGAGATAACTGTGGTCAAAAGAACAAACCTGGAGTCTACACAATGGTGACTTATTACCGAAACTGGATTGCTTCAAAAACTGGGCTCTAAATCACTGTAAAAGTTCAACATCGAGAGCTGTATGCAGGCCATACGTGTATGAGAACCCAAATATTCAGTGAGGTTCAATGACTGGGCCGAGCAACACAAAACATATGTCACTATTTATTTTAGAATCACTCTAATTAACCAATAACCCATAGCCAATTCATAAAGAATTTAAATTTGTAAAGTCGTGGGTCAATTTAGCCTGGCTTGAAAAATACATCAGAGCTACTCAGCTCTTAAAATCACACAAGGTGGAGCATAAAAGAGGAGCAATGCAATCTATTGAGGATAATCCATGAGATTTGTCAGGGGTGTCACCTTAAATGAGTAAATTTTTAAACACTCAGAGAGTTCAGGAAACCTTTATATAATCTTCAGAACTCACAAATACGTTTTTTTCTTTTTTCTCATTCTTCCAGGTTTTCCAAAGAGATTTTCCACCATAAGAAACTAATTTTTTACTTATAAACTCATTGGAGGGGTCTTCATAAAAGAAAGTTATATCTGGGAAACAAAGTTCTGTGACAAATCAAACCAGAGATCTAACCTTTTTATGTTGGTTCTAACCTCCTTAATTTGTGGTGATTTTTCACACACACACGCACACGCACACACACACCTATCCCTACCCTACAGATAAACTCAGAGAAAGCCTGATTAATGAATAAGTATATATATATTAATTAACTAATCAAAAATATATTTTTGTTATAAGAAATTTGGGGGAATGTGATAACTTTATGAACAGTCCCAAAACAGTGGCACAACATTTTGACATTTCATAGATGCATTTACATGTTTAGACCAACAAGAGGTGACTGTAGATTATTATTGTAAGGTTAAATGCCTAGAAAAAAATTAAAAATTTGCTAATACATTAAAAAATCAAAGAACATTGCTTTTCTAGATAGAAATCAAGTGTCTTTGTATTGCTGCAGCCTATTTTCCCCTAAAGCTTGTGGCAGTAGCCTGACCACTGCAACCATGAAACCCTAGTTTTAAAAATATGTTTTAAAATAAATATAAATTTTGAAGACCTACCACACAGAACACGTGAACAATGTCATCTGAAAGAACAAACATGCCCGCTAAATAAAGTGCCTTGTGAAGACATTGGGAAAGTCAGGCTCATGTATTCAATGATACAATTGAATGAAGGCTTTGTGGGAACTTACTCTGTGTGACAACACCAGCTAAACTTCAGCTGTGCAGTGTGGTGTCATTTATTCATGTAGCGCAAATATAAGCCAAAGCATTGGGAAATTGAATGACCTTACAATAATTTCCCCTCATGTGCTATTGAGAAGGCATGAAAATAACCCTGAAATAATGGAAAGGAAATTTACAGTTTACTCACCGCCCCCCGCCAAAAAAATGATCCATAACTTAGACTCACAAAAGTTTAAAAATTAGAAAAGACTGTACAAGTCATGCAGGCCAGCACACATGTTTCAGAGAATGGAAGCCAGGAAGCCTAAATGACTTGGTGAGGCCCAGATAGCCTATATCCAGCGAGGGCCGCGAACCCAGGTACCAATTTCACATGCTCTTTACCTTGCAGAGCATCTTTTTTAACATCAGATCTATAAAAGTTTCAGCAAGTGCTATTATTGAATCTGTCTTAAATTAGGAAACTCTTAAGAAAATAATCTTAAATGATGAAATTCACTTAGGCAGCTGGCTGCCAATTCTCTGAACTCACTTCAAGATAAAGTTGTTTGTTCATAGGCAAAAGTATATACAGACATATGAATTAGACTCTATTTTGGTGGTATATAATTCTGACTTTTGATGTTAAGATTCAAAATAATCTTAGAGTTATAAACTTTGTATTTCTAACCTGTTTGGTGCAGCATTTCATTCTGGGACATGCGCAAGCAAATATTGATATGTCATTTTAAATCAATAATAAAGTTGGTGGTCAGAGCATTCTATAAATATCATTTAATCTCTGGTAGGCCAATAGTATGAATCTTTTTTTCAACTGCTCTTAAGAATTGCCTTTCTTTCTTTCTTTCTTTCTTTCTTTCTTTCTTTCTTTCTTTCTTTCTTTCTTTCTTTCTCTTTCTTTCTTTCTTTCTTCTTCCTCCTCACCAGAGGATATTTCTCCCATTGCTTTTTAAGAGAGAGTAAGGGAGGGAGGGAGAAAGAAAGAGAGGAAAGGAAATGAGAGAGAGAAACATCGATGAGAAAGACACATTGATTGGTTGCCCCCCTCAGGAACCTGGCAGAGGCCAGGGATGGAACCTGCAACCCAGGTACCTGCCCTTGACCGGAAATCAAACCTGAGACCCTTCACTGTGGGCCGATGCTCTAACCCAGGGGTCCTCAAACTTTTTAAACAGGGGGCCAGTTCACTGTCCCTCAGACATTCCACACATGCGCACTGAGGGCCCAGGATGAGTTGGCTGCTAAGCAGGACAGGCAGCGGCAGCCAAAACACCTGGCGGGCAGGATAAATGTTTTCAGGGGACCACATGTGGCCCGTGGGCCATAGTTTGAGGACCCCTGCTAACCACTTACCAACACTGACCAGGTCTGTATTTCTTTTAAATAACTAGTTTGGGTCACACTGAAGCAGGGTTTCTCAACCTTGGCAGTTTTGACATTTTGGCCTAGATAACTTGTGAGGGGCTACCCCATGAGGTGTAGAATATTTAGCAGCACCCTAAACTATGCTGCTCGCAGAAAATACAAAATATGATATTTCCTCATTGCCAGGTTGAATCTTTTTTATCAATATGTTTAGGCAGAGAACAGGAACTAAAAGTATTTTTCCTATGTAAATAGCTGAATATTATGCAGCTTAAAATTCCATGAAAACTGATGGTGATAAAGCGCCAGTACAGGCAAGGACTAATAACTTCAGGAGGGTATTGGAGACCTCCAGGACAGTATTATGCTAATGTTGGTAGCCTTGAAATACGTGTTCTGGGTTTGGGCATGCTAGATGTTATGCAGTATGCAGGGTCACTGAGGATCCCTGTAAAATCTGCTGAATATTTTGCATGGTCTGTAGTGATCAGCTAGAGTAGCTTCATGGTACAGAGAAAGCACTAGGATGAGTACCTCCCTGCCTTGAGTGATGTGGTCACTGCCCTCATAGACCAGACTGCTCTCTGGGCCTCCAAGAGCCATCTCAGGAGGCTCTGGCATTCAGCTGGGCACTCCTATGCACAGTTCTCCTGTTATCCTTTACGGGACCATCAGCCTTAGGAGGAACCTGGAGGCTAGACGACATCCACATTCTCAAGTTTGTTAGATTTTCCTAGGAAACGTTTCTTTACCTTTCCCTGGTAACCTGGCTTCCGGGATTGGAGGAGTTGTCTGGCAGTTTTCACACTCTACTCCAGTGAACACACCACAGCGGAAGTAGCAATGGCTGTTACCATGGTAGTACAGGCCACGGATATCTGGTCATATCATCCTATGATGCTGGCTCCCCCAAAGGAGAATTTCTAAATCTTAAAAACATGCTTCGTCTTAAAGAAAGAAGGCATTTTATCTTTGTGAGACTGCTTTCCTGGAGAATTTGATACGAGTGGAGAAGAGATAGAGTTTCAATGATGGACTGTAAGGTTAATTTAGAGGAGATTGGGTTAATCCTGTCACTGTGTACAGGAAGTACAGTCACCTCTAGGGTTCCAGACAAACCTCCTTCCCACATAAAGGCTTATCTTCTGGGGTATGTGTGTGTTTAGAAAAGTATGAAATGAATCAATGAGAACCTTAAAAATCTTTTTATCAATCTTGAAGATTCCCAATGATAAAACTGTTATCAATTATCTTGCTGGAATCATGTCGTAGATGGAGAGAGCACTCAGTGTTCCTATCAGTTGCTCTTCCTGAAACTGGTCTAAAAGGGGTAATGTAATCTGGCTCCATCATACACAACACCATGGTGGCCCAACACAAACAAGGCTTTACCTGTGCCTCCAACAGCCAGAGCTCCTCAGCTTTCCCGGATTCTGTTGGACAACTAGGGAATAGGACGGAGCATGGAGAAGCCCCTTCTAGGTCAGAAGTCTTGCTCACAGCCAACCACAGCTCTGTTTCTTCTCTTCACTTTGAGGAAAGTACTCCAATTCCTGGTACAAAGCACAAACATTACCCCTGGCTTTTCATGACAAACACTCTGAAAAACAGCCAAGCCCTCACATGCCTTTCATTGGGTCATTTAAGGACCTAACAACATACTCTGATTACATGATCTACTATTTTATCCATAGTCCTTATATCCTTCTCGTTTAGATGCCTCTGAGAAATGAGATCAACAGATTATAGCACAGGACAAATAATAAAAACAAAAGAAAATCACAGACTGGATTTCAAGGTGAGTTGGATAGCTTCTCCCTGATCCATGACTACAGACTATCCCTAATCCCAGAAAACCATCACAGTATTAAGTGTTCCTGTCCAAAAGCCTTGGAAACAAATAAGGATGAATCAGTGGAAACGTCCCTGTGTTACTAAGAAAGAGACAATGCAAGTACATGCTCTTCTAACTATGAGAACTATTACCTTGAATCAGAAAGGTGTAATGATACATCTTCATAGTTCCAAATGACCTCAAACCCAGTTCAAATACCCGGCTACAGTCACATATTTCAGAGTTTGGTAAAAGAGTAAAACACTAATACAAAACCTGTCCATTGATGACAATTTGAACCAATTGGATTATTGAATATAGGTTCAAATAATCTTTTAAAATATTTTTAAAAGATTACACTACCAAATCACACATTTGCTAGATGATGGATAGTATGACATAGGGGTAAACAATATGAAGTTAAACAGAATTTATTTGAATCCTGGCTCCACAACCTACCACTGAACAACAATGGGTTATTTGAACTTCATGATGGTTAGTTTCATGTGTCATCTTGACTGGGCCACTGGGCCCAGATAAGTGATTAAATATTATTTCTAGATGTTTCTGTGAAAGTGTTTTAGATGTTATTAACATTTCCCAGCTTTATTGTGATATAATTGACAAAGAAAATTATATATGAAGTGGACAGCATGATGATATGATAATACATACATTGTGAAATGATTGCCAAATTAGCTAATTAACATACCCACCACCTCACGTAGTTGCCTTTCCAATACAGCATTAACTATAGCCGCAATGCTGTCCATTAGGTTGCCAGGGGCTGGGAGGTCGGGGAAATGAGAAGATGTTGGCTAAAGGGTACAAACTTTTAGTTATAAGTACCAGGATCTAATGTACAGCATGCTGACTATAGTGAATGACACTGTACTGTATACTTGAAAATTGATAGAGTAAAGCTTTAATGATCTCATAACAATAACCACTATAAAATTGTAATTATGTGAGGTGAAAGATGTCTTAACTAACCTTATTGTGGTAAACATCTTACAATATATATGTGTAGCAAATCATCACATTATACACATTAAACTTACACAATGTTACATGTCAAGTATATGTCATTAAAGCTGGGGGAAAATAAGTAGATTTTTTTTTTTTATTTAGCAGTAAACACCCAGAAAAATAAATGGGGAAAGTAACCTGGTCAAAATAATAACAACAACAAATCCAACAAAACAAAATCAAGAAGTTTACTTTGACAATTCTCATCACCAAAGTGGGAAAAACCCAAGTTCAGTGAAAGGTCTCGATAACTAAAGAGCTAGTAGGACATGTTATGTATATTACAAGTAAAGCAAAACCAAAAACAGCATTTTCACATGCAAACTCCAAACTGAAGGTCATGAGGGCAAACACTCTATCACAGTGGGAGAGCTGGACCCAAAAGCATTTGATTTGTAGTCTACATAAGCAACCCTACGTAGCTTGTTCTAGAAAAGATAGATCCAGGTCTTTACTTATTCAAATATAGTTAATAATTTCTCATAGCTAGATTGGTAAATTCCTTAGTGTTTTACCAAAATTTTTATTAACCAAGATCACGTCGGCATTATAAAATTCACGGAAAAGATTTCAGCATGTTCTATACTTGGAAACAGTTAAGATAGCATAGGAAACAACTGTTTTGGAAATGCTATGAGGCAAGATGTTTTTATAAAAAAATTTAATACATTTTTCATTTCTCCTGTGGTTATTTTTGTTGTTGAAGTTTCCTAGCTCTTAAATCGATTTCAATGATTTGTTTTTTATCCCAGAAATTTGTTTTCTTGAGACTAAGTATTTTAGTATAGTTTCACATATAATTACTTATTTTTCTACATTTGTTGTTACATTATTGTTCTCATTTTCAAAATTGTATATTTGTATACTTTTGACCAATACAAATTTCACTCTTTATCCTGGTTAATGTTGTTGCTTTGGATCTCTGTATATTTGCCTGCTATCTTTGTTCTCTTTCTCTTTAACATTCTTTTTGTTTTAGTTGTGTATCTGAAAAAGTATGGGTTTTTTATAACTGGATTTTCTTTTTAAAAGAGACTCAAAAGAGTCTTTGCCTTCTATTATATCTGTTGAAACCATTTACCTATATTAGCACAATTTTTATGTTTGCTATAACTTGGGCCAACTTTCTTTGTACCATTTGTTTCTTCTGTCTTCTTGCTAATTTCTTTATACAGGGGTGGCAAAAGTAGATTTACAATTCTGAGTATGCAAAACACATAGTTTATTCTTGCATTACTGTTTATTAATTATTTTATTACTTTCCATGTGAACACCTATAAACCAACTTCTGCCAAACCCTGTATTTTATTCCCAAACACACAC
The DNA here is from genome assembly GCF_964212035.1 of Myotis nattereri. Lineage (NCBI taxonomy): Eukaryota > Metazoa > Chordata > Mammalia > Chiroptera > Vespertilionidae > Myotis > Myotis nattereri. The sequence goes on from NC_138075.1 coordinate 188,473,022, forward strand.
CCATACCCAGAGCAATAGAAACCTTAGTAAATGGGTTGTCTCCCTTGGTGGGAAGTTTTCTACAACTTATTCATAATGGTCTAAACACTCTGCTCTAAACATACATAAGTTGTTTCTTTTAAAGCACCTAAAAGCAGAAGTGAAAAAGAAGTTTGTATGCTAATATTTAATGTAACCTTATTTCTCACAATACTTTCACTTGTTCCTCCTCGTAGTGAAATTCCTCTTTGTCAGAGGCCTGGCTTGTGCTCTTGGAAAAAGCCATGATGCTTTTCCCATATTAAAAAAAACACTTGCCACCAGAACCGGTTTGGCTCAGTGGATAGAGCGTCAGCCTGCAGACTCAAGGGTCCCAGGTTCGATTCCGGTCAAGGGCATTTACCTTGGTTGCAGGCACATCCCCAGTTGGGGGAGTGCAGGAGGTGGCTGATCGATGTTTCTTTCTCATTGATGTTTCTAACTCTCTATCCCTGTCCCTTCCTCTCTGTAGAAAATCAATAAAAGAAAAAAAGGAACACTTGCCATGGGAATCCATATAATAATTTAATACACATAATTTACTGAGTCCTAAAGCTCTTTTTTTAATATATTTTTTATTGATTAAGATATTACATATGTGTCCTTATCCCCACATTACCCCCCCCCCCGATCATGCCCTCACCCCCCCCCCCGTTGTCCATGTCCATTGGTTAGGCCTATATGCTTGCATATAAGTCCTTTGGTTGATCTTTCCCCCTTACCCCCACCCTCCCCTACCTTCCCTCCAAGGCCCGACAGTCCAATCAATGCCTTTCCATCTCTGGATCAGTCCTTGTTCATCAGTTTATGTTGTTCATTATATTTCACAATGAGTGAGATCATGTGCTATTTATCCTTCTCTGACTGGCTTATTTCACTTAGCATAATGCTCTCCAGTTCCATCCATGCTGTGGCAAACGGTAAGAGTTCCTTTTTCTTCTTCCTCTTCTTAAAGAATACCTTTCAGAATTTCATATAATGCTGGTTTGGTGGTGATGAACTCCTTTAGCTTTCTCTTATCTGTGAAGCTCTTTATCTGACCTTCAATTCTGAATGATAGCTTTGCTGGATAAAGTAATCTTGGTTGTAGGTTCTTGCTATTCATCACTTTGAATATTTCTTGCCACTCTCTTCTGGCATGCATGGTTTCTGTTGAGAAATCAGCTGACAGTCATATGGGTACTCCCTTCTAGGTAACTGACTGTCTTTCTCTTGCTGCTTTTAAGATTCTCTCTTTGTCTTTTGCTCTTGGTATTTTAATTATGATGTGTCTTGGTGTAGTCCTCTTTGGATTCCTTTTGTTTGGGGTTCTCTGTGCTTCCTGGACTTGTAAGTCTATTTCTTTCACCAGGTAGGGGAAGTTTTCTGTCATTATTTCTTCAAATAGGTTTTCAATATCTGCCCTCTCTCTTCTTGTGGTACCCCAATAATTCTGATGTTGGTACGCTTGAAGTTGTCCCAGAGGCTCCTTATACTATCTTCATATTTTTGGATTCCTTTTTCTTTTTTCTCTTTCGGTTGGGTATTTTTTGTTTCTTCGTATTTCAAATCTTTGACTTGATTCTTGTGATCCTCTTGTCTGCTATTGGATCTCTGTATATTATGCTTTATTTCAGTCACTGTATGCTTAATTTTTAGTTGGTCCTTTTTCATATCCTAGAGGGTCTCACTAAATTTATTGGCGGTTTCCATAAAATTCTTGAAAAACTTTATAAACGTGGTTTTGAACTCTATATCCAGTAGTTTGCTCTCCTCCATTTCTGTCATTTGTGACCTGTTTCTTTGTCTCCGCATTTTTTATGCTTCTCTGTGTTGATAGAGTGGTTTTGTGTGCTAGGTGTCCTGTAGGGCCCAGGGGCTCAGCCTCCCCAGTTACCTGAGGTGGACACTCTTGGTGCACCCCCTTGTGGGCTTTGTGCACAGTCTTGTTGTAGTTATGCCTTGATTGTTGTAGGATCACTGGGAGGAATTGACCTCCAGGCCTATTGTCTGTGAGAATCAGCTGTGTCTGCAGTGGGAGAACTTCTGTGCTGAAGACACCGTTCTGGGGCAAGACTTGCTTCAGTGGGGCTTTGGTGCTCACTGAGTCTGCCCCCTGAGTGTGTCCCTTATGGATCTGAGGAGTTGTAATCTGGATGGTCCCACTCTGACCACTGGGTACACTGGCTCTTAGATCTAAGGAGGTGCTAATTTAGCCTCTGCCTGAGGTTACCCAGCAGGAGATACAAAGAGAACTGCAAATTCCCCTTCTTTTTTGGAGTTTGACGGTGCCCAGATGAGGCCCAGCTGTGAAGCAATGCAAGCGCCCATGAGGAGCCTCTCTTCTGGGACTGCAGGGCCTGGTTGGGCTTCCCGTGAGTTTGTGCAGAAGCCAGTCTGTGAGGCCGGCCAGGAGAGAGCACACCGCCTGCCTGGCTTCCATGCAGTGCCACTGGGCGGCCCAGAGGCATGCTGTGCCCCAGCCCATGGCATCCGGCCATGCTCACCACATCTCCACATGGGAACCTGGGCACTATGACTCAGGCAGAGGGGGAAGCGCAGGAGTCTGGGGGCCCAGGTGCTTCCCAGGGCACAGAGGTCAGCTGGGACCTGCCCTTCCATGCCAGATGCTCACGCTTCAATCACCAGCCAGGCCTAGGGACTGCACCCATGCAGGCATTTTGTGCACTGGGCCACTAGTTTAATATAAAATTTTATTTGTAGCCCTAGCCAGTTTGGCTCAATGGATAGAGTGTTGGCCTGTGGAATGAAGATCCCAGTCAAGGAAGGGCACATGCCCGGGTTGTGGACATGATCTACAGTAGGCAACCAATCAGTGATTATATCTCATCTCGTTGATGTTTCTATCTTCCCCTCCCTTCCTTTCTGAAATCAATAAAAATATATTTAAAAAAAATTTTTATTTCTATACAAGTTTTACATTTATTATAAATGTACATTTAAAAAAAACTTTATTGCTGAAACTGGTTTGGCTCAGTGGATAGAGCATCGGCCTGCGGACTGAGGGGTCCCAGGTTCGATTCCGGTCAAGGGCATGTACCTGGGTTGCGGGCAATCCCCAGTGGGGGATGTGCAGGAGGCAGCTGATCGATGTTTCTCTCTCATCGATGTTTCTGACTCTCTATCTCTCTCCCTTCCTCTCTGTAAAAAATCAATAAAATATATTTTAAAAAAAAACTTTATTGTTGGATTATTACAGATGTCCCTCTTTTTCCCCCCATTGTCCCCTTCCACCCGGTTCCTAACTCATCCTATTGTCTGCGTCCATAGGTAATACATACACACATATAAGATATTTGTTTAATCTTTTCGTGCCTCCTCCACCCACTTCTGTCTGAGAATTGTATCTGTTCCATTTTCATGCCTCTGATTCTATTTTATTCACCAGTTTATTCTGTTCATTAGATTTCTTATTTGTTTATTTTGATTTTTAGATTCAATTGTTGACAGGTATGTATTTGTTGCCATTTTGTTGTTCATATTTTTTATCTTTTTCTTCTTCTTCCTCTTCTTAAAGAATACCCTTAAACATTTCTTATAATACTGGTTTGGTGGTGATGAACTCCTTTAGATTTTCCTTGTCTGTAAAATTCTTTATCTGATCTTCAATTCTAAATGATAGCTTAATCTTGGTGGTAGGTCCTTGCTACTCATCACTTTGAATATTTCTTGTCACTCTCTTCTGGCCTGCATAGTTTCTGTTGAGAAATTAGCTGACAGTCATATGGACATTCCTTTGTAGGTAACTAACTGCTTTTCTCTTGCTGCTTTTACGATTCTCTCTTTGTCTTTAGCCCTTGGCATTTTAATTATGATGTGTCTTGGTGTGGTTCTTTTGTGTTCCTATTGTTTGGGACTCTCTGTGCTTCCTGGACTTGTAAGTCTATTTCTTTTACCAGATAGGGAAAGTTTCCTGACATTATTTCTTTAAATAGGTTTTCAATATCTTGTTCTCTCTCTTCTTCTGGCATCCCCATATTGCAAATGTTGGTATACTTGAAATTGTCCCAAAGGCTCCTTAACGCTATCTTCATATTTTTGGATTCTTATTTCTTTTGCTCTTCTGGTTGGATTTCTTTATTTCCTCATATTTCAAATTGTTGATTTGATTCTCAGAATCCTCTACTCTATTTTTAAATCCCTGTATATTATTCTTTATTTCAGTCAGTGTATGCTTAATTTCTGACTGGTCCTTTTACATTTGTTTTGGCATTCTCACTAAGATCCTTGAAAGTATCACCAACTCATTTGGAGGTTTCTAGAAGATTCTTGAGTAATCTTACAACCGTGGTTTTGAACTCTATATTCAGTTATTTGCTTTCTTCCATTTCTTTCATTTATGACATGTTTCCTTATCTCCACATTTTGGGTTCTTCCTTGTGTTTGTTTCTATGTATTGGATAGAGCTGTTATGTCTCCTTGAGTTGATAGAGTGGCCTTGTGTACTAGGTGTCCTATAGGGCCCAGAGGCTTAGCCTCCCCAGTCACCTGAGCTGGGGACTCTAGGTGCACCACTTTGTGGGCTGTGAGCACAGTCTTGTTGTAGTTAAGCCTTGATTGCTGTTGGTGTCACTGGGAGGAATTGACCTCCAGGCCAATTGGCTATGAGGACCAGCTGTAACTACAGTGGGAGAGCTGCTATGCAGGAGATACCCTATGGAGCAGGACTTGCTTCAGTGGGGCTTTGGTGCTCACTGAGTCTGCCCCTTGAGTGTGTCTCTTATGGATGTGTAGAATTGTAGTCTGGTATGGTCTGACACTGACCACTGGGTACACTGGCTTTGGGTCTCCAGGGAGGTGCAAATTTAGCTACTTCCTAGGGTCACCCAGCAGGTGCTACAGAGAGATCTGAAGATTCCTTTTCTTTGTATCGGGTTTGAAAGTGCCCAGAGGATGCCCAGCTGTGAAGCTAGGCAGGCCGGTGCTGGTTCCAAGTCTTGGTCCTTTTATTGTTAGGTTTGTGACTCCCTGACCCTGCTGCAGCTTGTTTGAGAGATTTTAGCCTGAGCAAGGGCAGGCCATTCATATGCAAAAGCTGTTGCAGGCAGCTTGGGTGGGGTTGTAAATTGGATGAGGTGGGGGTCTTAGGGAATCACCAGGGTGGAGCAAACAGAAATGGCTGCCAGTCAACCCTCTGACTGGGAAGGTCCCAGCATAGAAACAGTGATCCCTAGGAGCACCTTTGTCTGGGAGAAAGCTGCCCCAAATTCGTGCCTTGATGTCAGACAATCCAGTTCCTCCTTGTATGTGTCTGTGTCCCCCAATGCCTCGCTCTGGTACTGCAACTCAAAGCAAGTGTGACCTTATAAGTTCAGTTCATGGTGCCAGCCTTTAAAGAGGAACTTCTGAGTCTCAGCAGCCTCTGTGTCACTGAGGCCGAATCTGCACTTCTTGTTACAGCCTGTAGTTATGAAGAATTCTTTTCCCAGCTCTGGGACACTAGGCTGGACTTCTGGTGTAGGGCTGGGACCCCTTGCTTCTCATGGGTGGCCTATGCAGAGATGCTCTCCTTCCTGATTAAAAAGCAGCACACAGGAGAAAAACTAAGATGGCGACATAGGTAAACATCTGAAATTGCTGCCTCGCACAACCACTTCAAAAATACAACTAAAAGACAAACGGACATCATCCAAAACCACAGGAATGCTGGCTGAGTGGAATTCTACAACTAGAAGGAAAAAAAAGCACACTGAGACTCAGAGGAGGTGTGGAAGTAAAGTGCAGAGGTACAGAGGCGCACACTGAAAGAGCTGGCAACTGAGGAGGTGGTTGTCCTTTATAATCAGGAGGGAGTCTCAAGCTCCCGACTGCTCTGAACTCCAGTTCCAGGTGAGTCTCTGGGGACCCAGACTCATACGGGGAGAAACTGGACTGTCTGGAAGCAGGCAGAACTCAAGGGAAGCTTTCTCCCAGAGTTGCTTGTAGCGATTACCAGGACACTGAGACCGGGGGCCTCTTAGGGCAGGGCTGAGGATCAGCCATAGCTGTTTGCTCCGCCCTGTTGATTCCCTGAGACCCCGCCCCACCCAAGCTGTGCGCAGAGGCTTTTGCATATAAATGGCCTGGCCCTTTGCAATCTACAATTACCTAACAAACTGCAGATGGGTCAGACAGACCCAGAACATCCAAAAGAAGGCCCAAGACCCCACAGCAGCTTGCATTGCTTCACAGCTGGGCCTCATCTGGGCACCTCCAAATCCCAAACAAAGAAGAGGAATCTGCAGATCTCTCCATAGCTCCTGCTGGGTAGCCTCAGGCAGAGGCTAAATTAGCACCTCCTTAGAAATCCAAGAGCCAGTGTACCCAGTGGTCAGAGTTGGACCATCTAGATTACAACTCCTCAGATCCATAAGGGGCACACTCAGGGGGCAGACTCAGTGAGCACCAAAGCCCCAATGAAGCAAGTCTTGCCCCAGAACGGTGTCTCCAGCACAGACGTTCTCCCACTGCAGACACAGCTGGTTCTCACAGACAATAGGCCTGGAGGTCAATTCCTCCCAGTGATCCTACAACAATCAAGGCTTAACTACAACAAGACTGTGCACACAGCCCACAAAGGGGTGCACCAAGAGTATCCACCTCAGGTAATTGGGGAGGCTGAGTCACTGGGCCCTATAGGACACCTAGCACAGAAAGCCACTCTATCAACACAGGGAAGCAGCCAAAATGAGGAGATAAAAAAACAGGTCACAAATGACAGAAATGGAGGAAAGAAAAATACTGGATATAGAGTTCAAAACTTGGTTCTAAGGTTTTTCAAAAGTTTTCTAGAAACTGCTGATAAATTTAGTGAGACCTTCAATAAATCTAGTGAGACCCTCGAGGATATGAAAAAGGACCACCTAGAAATTAAGCATACACTGACCGAAATAAAGAATATTATACAGAGATCCAACAGCAGACTAGAGGATCGCAAGAATCAAGTCAAAGATTTGAAATACGAAAAAGCAAAAAACACCCAACTGGGAAAAAAAAGAAAAAGGAATCCAAAAATATGAAGATAGTGTAAGGAGCCTCTGGGACAACTTCAAGCACGCCAACATCCGAATTACGGGGGTGCCAGAAGAAGAGAGAGGGCAAGATATTGAAAACCTATTTGAAGAAATAATGACAGAAAACTTCCCCTACCTGGTGAAAGAAATAGACTTGCAAGTCCAGGAAGCGCAGAGAACCCCAAACAAAAGGAATCCAAAGAGGACCACACCAAGAGCAAAAGACAAAGAGAGAATCTTAAAAGCAGCAAGAGAAAGACAGTCAGTTACCTAGAAGGGAGTACCCATATGACTGTCAGCTAATTTCTCAACAGAAACTATGCAGGCCAGAAGGGAGTGGCAAGAAATATTCAAAGTGATGAATAGCAAGAACCTACAACCAAGATTACTTTATCCAGCAAAGCTATCATTCAGAATTGAAGGTCAGATAAAGAGCTTCACACATAAGAAAAAGCTGAAGAGTTCATCACCATCAATCCAGTATTATATGAAATGCTGAAAGGTATCCTTTAAGAAGAGGAAGAAGAAGAAAAAGGTAAAGATACAAATTATGAACAACAAATACACATCTATCAACAAGTGAATCTAAAAATCAAGTGAATATAAAATCTGATGAACAGAATAAGCTGATTATAATAGAATCAGGGGCATAGAAAGGGAGAGGACTGACTATTCTCAAGGGGGAAAGGGGTGTGGGGGTGCGAGAAGAGACTGGATAAAAATCGTACACCTGTGGATGAGGACAGTGTGTGTGTGTGTGTGGGGGGGGGGGGGCTGGGTAAGGGCAGAGGGTGGGGTGGGAACCGGGTGGAAAAAAGGGGAAGAATTATAATAATCTGAACAATAAAGATTTAATTTAAAAAAATAAATTAATCTTGAGAAAAAATAAAATAAAATAAAATAAAATAAAATAAAATAAAAAAGCAGCACACAGGGGTGCTGGACCAGCTCATTCTGCACCTCTGCATTTCTTACCAGTCTCAGTGTGCTTTCCTCTTTACTTTTCATCCCCACCCCTAGGTGGCACATGTCGCCATCCCCTGGTGGTCAGTTCACATCATAGCTAGCAGTCAAACTCCTGGTTGAACTCCTGGTCAATGGGGCAATTTGTATATTAGGCCTTTATTATATAGGATGGTGAGCATGTCTATTATCTTTGTTTTTCGATCTTCATAATAACTGTGAGAGAGGTAATGACAAATTCATTGCCAACCAAAGGCATATGACTGGACTGCTCTGAATTGAGTAGTCAAACTCCAAATTCAAAGAAATCACTACTGGCCCACACCCTCTTAGATCATCTGCATTTTGATTGTTGTTTTTCTGCTTGTATTGTTATGATGGACTCCATTGAGCAATTCATATTTCTTTCAAAGTTAAGTTTATGAACTGATTGTTTGCATGTTCAGAGATATTTTCTTTACTATGATCTCTCCCCCTCGGCCTAGGCAGGCAAAAGAATCAATTTCAATAGCTCATATACTACCAGTTTATCCTTCATCAAAATAAATTTTCTCTTTAATCCCCCCCCCCAAAAAAAAAAAAAACGGTTCCTGTTAGTCCTCCTAAGTCGGGCTGCCTTGGTTTTGTGAATGTACAAGTGGAGGAATAAAATCAAGCTTATGACAGAGAAGAGGATTATGCTATTTTTGTATGTAATTCTATGCTCCTTATTCTTGCAATGCTGCCTCTCACAAACAGAAAAAGTCAAGGCCTAACCTGCCACTTTATGAGGACTTCAAGATTAAGAGTCAATATCTTTTTACATTGGTGAGGATGTGAAGAAAAATGTAACTCTCAAGCACTATTGGTGGGATTGTAAATTGGTGCAGCTACTGTGGAAAACAGTATTGGCAGTTTCTCCAGAAATTAAAAATAGAACTACCATATGAACCAGAAATCCCATTTCTGGGTATATATCTGAAGAACAATAAAACATTATTTCAAAAGATATATGCACCCCTATGTTCATTGCAGCATTATTTACAATAGCCAAGATATGGAAGCAACCTAAGAGTCCACAGATAGATGAATGTATGATGAATTATTACTTAATCATAAAAAAGAATGAAATCTTCTTATTTTCAACAACCTGGATGAAGAGGGTCTTATGCTAAGTGAAATAAGTCAGAAAGAGAAAGGCAGATGGTTGTCAGATGGGAGGGGTTTGGGGAAAGGAGAGAAGGTAAAGGAATTAAGAAGTAAAAATTGGCAGTCATAGAAGTGGTCACAGGGATGTAAAGCACAACATAGGAAATACAGTCAATAATATTGTAATAACTATATATGATGTCAGATGGGTACTAGACTTCTCAGGGTAATCACCTCATAAGTTACATAAACATCTAATCACTATGTTGTACACCTGAAACTAATATAATATTATATGCCAACTGTAATTGAGAAATTTAAAAAAAAGGTTTTAAAGAGTCGACATCTTTTGAACTCGTCCGTGTTAAGAGCAAATCCTTTGCCTCTCAAATCATAATTTCATAACCCAGCTCTCTTTGTATGGCGCTCATTCCAGGCAAGCAGGAAGTCACTTTCAGACTGAGCACAGCTTTCCCCGTGCCACTCCCCTGACTCATCTTAAGTTCTGCTGTGAATAGTGATGGGACGCCAATCTGCATGAATACATTCAGTTACTGGACATCCAAACAATATGTTTTGACTAAACACATACTCCTTAAAAAGGCCTTTTCTGAGTACTCCAGGAAACACAAAGATGGAGGAGAAAGAGCATGCGTACTCTGGGGAAAGTGCTGTCAACAAAAACCAAAGGACAATACTTCACATCCTTGAAAAAATTATTTAAAAAAGTAAAGTTTTAAAAGCCATTAAAATATTTAAATAATTGATTGAATAAATTATTTTCCCTTTTATTTATTTCAAAGAAAAATTGAGCATTAGGGTGGAAAAAAAACTATGTTTGTGAAGGTGGTCATTGAAAGAATGAATCATCAACTATAAAATAGATATAAACACTTCTTATCAGGATGTAGTTTCAGTATTTTATGATGAATCTAGTCAGTGTAATATGACTCATCCTTTAAAATGCAGCCATTAAAATAGTTAATACTTGATGAATCTATATTTGAAGGTTTTCTGTAAGTTTGAAATTATATCAAAATAAAAAGTTATAATATACTTTTTATATAGCTACTAGAGGCCCAGTGCACAAAAATTTGTGCACTCGGTGGGGGATCCCTCAGCCCAGCCTCTGCCTTCTTGCAATCTGGGACCCTTTGAGGGATGACCACCTGCTGGCTTAGGCCTGTTCCCAGGGGGATTGGGCCTAAGCTGGCAATCAGACATCCCTCTGGCAGCCCGGCAGCCCTCGGGGGATGTCCACTTGCCAGCGGGGAGCAGGCCTAAGCTACAGTCGGACATCCTTAGTGCTGCTGAGGAGGCAGGAGAGGCTCCCACCACCACCATCAGCCTGGCTTGTGGCTGAGCAGAGCTCCCCTATGTGGGAGTGCACTGACCACCAGAGGGCAGCTCCTGCATTGAGCGTCTGCCCCCGGTGGTCAGTGTGTATCATAGTGACCCGTCATTCCCAGTCTTTCTGCTGTTAGGGTCAGTTTGCATATTACCTTTTTACTAAATAGGATGGAGGTCTGGTGCACAGGTGGGGGCCAGCTGGTTTGCCCTAAAGGGTGTCCATCAGGGTGGGGGTCCCGCTGGGGTGCCTGACCAACCTGGGTGAGGAGCTGATGGCTGTTTGCAGCTGGTCAGACCCCCTTCAGGGTGGGGGTCCCCACTGGGGTGCCTGGCCAGTCTAGGTAAGGGGCTGAGGGCCGTTTTCAGGCTGGCCAGTGACTGAAGCTCCCAGGCTCTCCTTTTATTTATTTATTTTTTTATTCTTGGATTTATTTACCTTCTATAATTGAAACTTTGTTGCCATCACTGGACCTGAGAGCCGGCTCCAGCTCGGTGGCCACGGCTGACTGAAAGCAGGTATCTGGGGTTTTTTAGCTTCTATAATTGAAACTTTGTTGCTTTCGGACCTCAGAGCTGGGCCACAGCAGGCGGGGAACCTTGGCTTCCTCCAGCACTGGAGCAAGCAAGCCTCCTGCTCACTTCAGCTGCATGGCTGCCGGCTGCCATCTTGGTTGGGTTAATTTGAATTTCATGCTGATTAGCCAATGGGAGGTGTAGCAAAGGTACAGTTAATTACCATGTTTGTCTATTATTAGATAGGATTATATATATATATATATACACACACATATACTCTTAATTATATAGTTACTAGAAATAAAAATTATTAATACAGGGATATGCTTATGAAATAACATTAAATATAAAAAACATAATACAAAATTATGTATTTCTATATAACTGTGTGAAAAATACCTGAACATGTGAAAAGGACTTAAAGGTTAACATGTGAAATGAATATGGTTTGTTTAGTTAACTTTGTTCAAAAGTCTTAAAAATAATCTTTCATTGTTTTACTTAAAAAATCAGAATATCAGGCATAAATACATGATATGATGAAAATATATAAGGGAAAGCAAGGGAGTCTGGTGTGAATTTATTGGTTAGCAGTTACCATTGACTTACAAGGTAAAGTCATAGGACTTTAGACTTGGAAATGTCCTCTAAGGCAAGCTGATTGAGCTTCGCGTTTCTCAGTCCTTAAATGAGAGTCAGAGAAATAAGTGATTTCTCCCCCGTAGGCTCCCATTAGTTGGTGAAAAAGCTGAGACTAGAATTCAATCAATATTTAACATCCAATCTAATTCTATTATACATTCCAATTCTTTAGCATTCTTTGTTTCTCACAAAGTAATCCGAGCATAACCTTCCAAATTTATTTCCTACTCCTTTTCAACACACTAAACAGGAATGTTTTTTCTCACTTCCACATTATCCTAGTCTCTATGTTTTCTTGGTCATAGTTCCTGTCTGCAAACATCACTCAACACTCCATCCTTACTCTAACCCCACACACACTCGTACTATGCTCCATTGCCCATTCATCTACTAGAAGTAATTAGAATACTTTTTCAAAATACATACTTAGTAAAAGACAACGTGAATTTTAGTTTAAACTATTCTACTTGATTATTATACAACTACTCAGTTACTTCTCTGGATCTCTGTTTCATATGCTAATGAGAAAACAGTATTTTTCTCTCAAACAGGAGAATTCATTGACATATGGAAAGTATTTTCTGACAGTCCGTGGCATACTGTGGCAAAGAATGAGCTGTGTGACGATAGAACACAGGCAAGAGTGTCACATCTTCTTTAAATGAAAAAACTAAATACCCTACAATATGTGGAGTGGTTGTAGGCTTCCACAATATACCTGTCACCTCTTATGGTGTTGAATCACAATTTAACCAGAAGAAACGAAATTCTTCCTGGTTTGTGAAATTCCCTGTCTATTTCTGATTCTGTTCCACAGTCATACTATTGGTTCAAGTTGATTCCTTCAAACTTGTCTAACAAGTTAGGTATTAATCACATGGGATTTCCTCTTTGACCTCAGCTCCTCCATGGATCACACATAATACATGACAGTCATTCATTTGAGTGAAAGCCTCAGAGCAGCAGGAAAAAAGGACCTCTTCATTATTCAGCATTAAAATGTATAGGTAAGTACGTTTCTGACTCTGTAGTTTTAGAAGTTTTACTGTATCTTAGAGCATGTGAAAAACATACAGAAGCTTAAAATTTTGGGTTGTGTCTAGCAAGCTTCTAGTTACTTCTTTGGAAACTTCATTAACACTCTTAGATATTTTAAGATAATATGCTTGATATTGTTTAAATAAGATTCTTGGCTGCTTGACTACATTTTTTTATGAAATGAAAAAAATCTAAAGAGATGGCTTGGCATTATGACAGCATATCTTTAAATAAGGAAGTGTTTTTGTTTTCTCATGTTCAATTTTTCAAAAAGTGATGGGTGTGAACATTAAATGAAATCAGTAAAAAAAAAATCAGTTGTTTAAAAATTTTTTTAGGATTCTGTATTTTTACTCCTGTTGCAGTGTCATTACTAGCTATTAAATATGCAATGAATCCTGAAGTTTTCTTTAAGAAAATAAGACATTATTTGTCTACTTTTTATATACTTATGGCATCATTATTTTCAGGTAAATTCTTGTTGAAACTTAAGAAGAAAATAGTATTTATCTAGTTTTGTTTTCAGTTAATAAATATTTCCTTTTATACACTTTCACATAAAAAACAAGTTGTACCCTAATCTAGTCAAACAGTACAGTCTCAAAATGATTATATAATTTGGTGTTTTTGGTGTGGGCATCTATGAGATTACAAAGTGTTCCTTTTGTTTTTCCATGACAAAGAAAAATATGATACTGATGTGATTTTAAAAGGGGGATAAATCTAAGCATGAAGAGTGTGTTGGCTATGTTAAGTGTAGTTGAACTTATTTTAAATGTCCCAAATGTTAGAAAACTCAACCAAAATAAAAATTATTTTAATAATTAAATATATGTGCAGGGTATTATGAAGTATATTAGTAAACTACCAGTCATAGAAGCAGTCATGGGAACATAAAATACAGAATAGGGAATATAGTCAATAATATTGTAATAACTATATATAGTGCTAAGTGGGTACTAGACTTATAGTGGTGATCACTTCATAAGGTATGGAAATGTCTAATCATTATGTTGTATACTTGAAACTAATATAATATTATATGTCAACTATAATTGAAAATAAATTTTAAAAAATAAAAATATATGTACAATGGTGTGCATTTAAATATATACATAAAAGAGTGAAAATTGGTAGCAGCCTAAGTTTCCACCAATAAACAATAATTAATAATTACCAGTAACATAAAGAAAATAATATCAATTATTTTCCATTCATGCAGTGGATATAAAGAATTCATTAAAATAAATCAAAATATATAAAGTAATTTATATACTGGTTTTTATCAGAATAAAATAGAGTTATCATACCAAATTGATGAAATTTTGAAAATAACTTATGGATCCTTATTTATCAATTTGAAGACCTGTGACTGGGAAATAATTCTTTCTGGCAACATGAATAAAGAGCAGAATTTTCGGTGGGCAGGGGAGAGCATATTCAAATGGCTGAGGGTGTTAAAAAAAATAAACGTATTTTTGTTCTGATAATCTTACTTCTAAGTCAGTGCATCTGCATGAGTTTAATATTGCAAGGAATGAATTAAAACTAAAATTTTCTTCTCTGCTGAAATATTCCAGACAGCATAAAGAAACGCAATTTTTAAAAATATCCCAAATTCCCACTATTTCACAATTCCTCCATATGCTCTGAGGGAGCAGGGTATTCAAATAGGGTAAGAGAAGTGAAATGAAAACTAATTAATATTTTTAGATCATTTTAAAGTAGTTTTAGGTAAATTTCCAAGTAATTCTGAGATCTCTTTGGTTGCGAATGGGCTCTCTTGGATGGTTTGATTACTTTTATGTATAAATTAAACTGTCACACCCTTCCAGGTTGTCCTCTCCTAAAGGTTGCAGAGATGGTGTGTTTCTTTTCATTCCCATCTGTTCTTTCCTTCTCTGAAAAAGAAAACCTTATTACAGGGCCCAGGAACTTGGGCAGCTGTGTTATCATGATAGACTCATCATTCCTTTTAATCATCATTTCTTTCAAATCCTTGGATAGTCCAGATGTCTTAGGCCCATTAAGAGAGAGTCTATATCCACTGAATTACAATAAAAGTGTGAGATGATGTTTGGACAATAGGATGAAGATTTGGGGAAAATGGGCATATCTCAGCTTAGGAACAGAGAAGTCTTAGCAAGACTCCTCCCATCATAACACATCTTATTTCCATTTCCTTCCCTTTGTTTATGCTCATAATACAATTAACTGACTACACAGACATGCCAAAGACAGTCAGTCAGGTGCCCTGCCTCCTAACAGTCCAAGACAACACGAGGCAAGGGGGGAGATGGTTATCTGTCAAAAGTGCATTTCAAACTCAATTCTAGTTTATAATTGTTTATTTTAACTTTAAAAAACCATGCTCAGCATTGCAAATAAGTAGGCAAAGGATATATAACTTAATAAAAACTAGGCAAGTGTATTTAAGTAGTGCATATAAAGTATAAGTTTTTGCCCACAAAATCCTCAAGGCCACATATTAAAACAGTTGCTGAATTTGGCCAGAATGTTTTACTAATGGTGGTGATAAAAAAAAAAATTTATATTATTTTTGGTTAACAAATGTTTTACTAATAAGGGAGTGGTGATGGAGTTATATAATACATAGGATGGTCAGTCGCAATCAGTCACTTAGGATAATACATTTTCCAGCAAATTCTCTCATGCTCACTATCAATTTGTCCTCCAGGATGCACTCTCAAGCTATTTTCTCAGAGATTTGTTACTTAACTTACTCTTATACCACTCCAACTCCTGAGATGACTATGGTTGACACCCCTAAAATAAAACATGAGGACAAGAATCAATATCTACTGTTTTAAGGAAACTTGACGATATCTAATCCAATTCCTTAAAAGGTGTTACTCAAACTTGGAGGATCTATTTCTTTTGAAAAAAAAAAAAAACAAACAACAACAAAAAACAAACAAAAAATACTTGCCATTATTTAAGTTTTTCAATGTATTCTTTAAGTCTAAATTTAGTGTGTGTTCATAATATGTAAAATAAAAGCAACATCCCAAACCTAAAACCATTGAATGAGTAACTGAGATGACTCAATATTGATGGCTGCTGACTGATCAGGGCGATTGAAGCCTGGGTGGTTGTGACAATTTCTTAAGAGAATTTTGTTGTATTGATTGACTCTTCCTTTTAGGAATGCTTTTTCTATGACGCATGATGCTCTCTGATAGCATTTTACTCACAGTAAGACTTCTTTCAAACTTGGAGTCTACCCTTTCAAGCCCTGCCACTACTTTTTCAACTAAGTTTATGTAATATTCTAAATCCTTTGTTGTCATTTCAATAATCTTTTTAGCATCTTCACCAGAATTAGTTCCATCTCAAGAAACTACTTTCTCCACTCATACATAAGAAGTAACTCCTCATTCATTAAAGTTTTATCATGAGATTACAGCAATTCAGGCACATCTTCAGGCTTTGCTCCCAATTCTAGTTCTCTTGCTATTTCCACCACACCTGTAGTTACTTCTTTCCTAAAGCCCTGAACCCCTCAAAGTCATCCATGTGAGTTGGAATCGACTTCTTACAAAAGTCTAGAGAAGTGATTTTACCTCATGTCAAACAGCTTTTCTGATCACCTCAACAATTTTAACCCCAGTATGCATTCTGCTTCCCAAGATAAGATATATATCTGCATTTATTTTTTCTGAGCTCTAAGGAATACATTCTATTGTGTAAAAAAATCAGTATCAGAGATCTTGAAACTCTACTCATTTTTCTATGACACGAAATCATCCTGGACAGATGATACTGAGAACCACAACTCTTTCCTCCGCTTCTGTAGACGATCTGGGCAAAAAGCCAGTAGGATTAAATTCAGAAGAGGTTGAGTAAAGATGTTGTTTTAAAAAAACATATTGATGCAACTAAATATTACTCAAGAGTACCTAAAACAACTAACCTTGGGTTTGGTCTATGATTCATTAAAAGCCACTTTTTTCCTGTAAGAACAATATCCTTTACTAGATATAGTTAAATAGAACTAACTATGATGAATACATATGGGATTCTGAATCTAGTCTTCATTTCTCTAACTGTACTGAGAATAGTTCCAGGAAATTTCTGGATTGTCTATCATGCCATGCCTGTTAGCTTATCCCATCCCGTCTGTGAGGAAATAGTTTTCTTTTTTTAGATCCTTTACTAATAGATTTTTACTTCTTTAAATTGTGCATTTAATTATGTTTTTCTTTCTTCTACCCCATCATACATAATACCTCCTTTCCTGTCTCCCTGCACTCCTACCTAAGTAAACAATGTTTAAAAACTATTATATATCTTTCTATACAAATTAAGCAGGATTGTTTCCTTGGCAGTGGTTAGAATCTTTTTTACATTTGAGTCCTTATGTCACAGTCAAATCAAATATTGAAAAATGAACATATTTGGACAAAAAAATAATAATAATGCTGCTGTGCTTCTCTGGAGTGTGATATACCAAATTTCCCACTGAGGTGGGACACCCTTTGTAGAGCCAATGAATGAAATATCCTGACACTTGCAGTTTAGTACTACAAATCAGGTCACATTGAGCTGGGAGAAAGGACCCCTAAATCTGTTACTCATTTATTTTCTGTAAAAAGCAAACATGTATCTAGTTCTATATTAGAGTCAGTATATTTTGACAAGGTGATAAGTTAAGGTTTTGAACATTTCATACTGATCTTATCGTAGACAAGGATTGTATATGTACTTGGATTTCAGAAAACAGAGAAGTCAGAAGCCTTCAATAAAATCACTCTTTTGGCCCTGACCACTGTGGTTCAGTTAGTAGGAGCACCATCCCATGCACCGAAAGGTTGCCTGGGCACATGGTCAGGGCACATGCCTAGGTTTTAGTTTGATCTCCAGTGGGGGCATGCACAAAGTCAGTTGATCGATGTTACTCTCATACAGCAATGTCTCTCTCTCTCTCTCTCTCTCTCTCTCTCTCTCTCTCTCTCTCTCTCAAATCAGTAAAACATATCTTTAGATGAGGATTTAAAAAATTTAAAAATCACTTTTTCCATGGATCTGACCAAGATTATAAGCAATTCCAAATGCCTTACTTGAAACACTGTACCACCAAAAATTAAAAAATGCAAATGAATGAGAGGAATGTTATGTTAGAATTAGCTGCTCTAAATTGTGTAAGAAGTAAATCATTTCACCCTAACCGGTTTGGCTCAGCGGATAGAGCGTCAGCCTGCAGATTCAAGGATGCCAGGTTTGATTCCGGTCAAGGGCATGTACCTTGGTTGCGGGCACATCCCCAGTGGGGAGTGTGCAGGACGCAGCTGATCGATGTTTCTCTCTCATCGATGTTTCTAACTCTCTATCCCTCTCCATTTCTTTCTGTAAAAAATCAATAAAATATATTTTTTAAAAAAGAAGTAAATAATTTCAAAACTCTGATGCTTTAACTATTATTTGTAACAAATGGCTTGCCGTCAACAATAACACACCACTGTATTCCAATGCCTGAGAGAACTGTTTTCTAGAAAATGCCCTTGAAACTTGAACTGAACAGGTTATTGAGTCCTTTTCAGTTCTTGTGAGTTTAAGCCCACCCTCACAGACAATTCTTTGCAGAAAGCTTGATAATTTTGTTATTATAGTAAGTAATAATCATTAAAAGATAAATTTAATTTTCTTCAGCAGCTGCACTGAGGTATGATTACATACCAAAAAGTTCTCATGTTTAAGGGTATAATTAATTCAGTGCATTTTCACATATTTATGGAATTGTGCAACCATCACCGAAATACAAATTCAAAATATTTTCATCATTTCAATAGCTACAAAAATTAATTTCAAGTATTCATTTCCAAGAAGCATTCTGGCAATAAAGTACCAAATATCATATTTAGATTGTCATTGGTATGGCTTTGAAATTTGAAGAAAATTACCAAAATAATATTGGTGTCTTTAATTAAGAGTAAAGGAAAATAAATGAAGGGGAAGAATAAAAATGGCAAAGGAGAAAGAAAACTAAATTTTAAAACTAAATCCAGGGAGAAAAAAGTGCTATTTAGAGGAAAATGGACAAGGAAGCAAATCTTCATCTAAATAGTTTCTTGCTTTGTTAGTTTACTCTGAGCTCAATGGTCCTGTCAATAGCTAACTTTTTAGAACTCAGAAGGAAACTAACGCTGAACAGCAGTGACCTCTAGAGTACATGCTGGCCCTCCCTAACCTTAATCAGCAGGAGCTCAGTAACCTGTTCCAGGACTTTCTCTGTTACAGGCATTGCTATTGAAACACTAGGTACACGTCTTTCAACAATGGTAGAGTCAACAAGGAATTGCTTTCATCACTTTGTGAATTTGGTGATTCCTAGAGAAATATACTTAAAATATCAGCATCATGAAGCCCCAAATATAAATATTTCCATCTTTCTGTTGTCTTCACATCACCTAGGTAGGCTGACCTTTGTAGAAGAGCCACCACCCACCATATTGACATTGTGCCCATTTGCACACTAACAAGGCTCTATAATCTCAATTATGGATGCAAGAACCCATCCTTTGGGCAAACTGTACAGTTCCAGCAAAGATAGCCTTCCTTCTAAAAGCAAGTATACTGTAAGTTTAGCAGTGCAGTAACCAGAATATAGCTCTAAGTCTTTAACTGACGCTTTGTCAGTCAGTAGTCTCCAGACATCTTCTATTAACAATTACTCAAAGCTACTTCTACAGTGCAAATCTCCTAACTCCAGTTCTCTTTCCACATCCCCTTAAATGTCTTTTAATGAAAGAATTAAACACTGTGCTCAGTTTAAAGTCAATTACCAAATCTTTTAAAAAAATTTTTTTACATTTCTCATGATATTATTTTTAATTTACTTTTATTTTATTTTTTCCATCACCATGTAGCCCCTCTATGCCCTTTTCCAGCTCCACCCACCTTCTTCCCCTCCACAGTCTCAATACTGCTGTCCATATCTATGAGTTCTCCCTCTTTTTAACATTTTTTGCTCAGGTAAGCACATATCATTCATTTCAAAAACATAACTGATATCAGAACAAAGGAAATCTCAAAAAGAAGAAATGATCACTTTTTAATTGAAAAAATTCAGCTCCTGCCTTACTTTTTTTCAGAAGCATAAAGTGGACATTATTGACTATATTATAAAACTGGAAGTATTTTTCAATTTAGTAGGGTCCAAATAAATAATATTTGATATATTATGATGAGGCTTAGTCTATTTTTCTTCTTTAATAATTGTTTAATACACCTTTAAATACTAGAACCCAGTGAAATCTTTTAAAATCAGGTAATAATTGTTGTAAATAAATTTTAAACATATTTAATGTTATAACAACAACAAAATGGAGAAAAATGCCCATGAATTTCCATATATAATAATGATTTCTTCAAGTTTATAACCAATTAGACAAAGTCTGAATGGGGCATCACTAGGGAAGGCATCTATTTTTCTCCCAGCAGTAAAGGCAGATTTGCCCTGTTGTGGCCACACCCTCTCATGAGGTTGACTCTAGCACTTAGACCTGTTCAAAAGAGCCTGAGTCCCAGCAAAGGACAAATTTAAGCAGCTTATGAAACAATTGAGCCCATACTCCTAGCTTCATTGGCAGCAGGTTCTCATGAATCATCACCACTCCCAACTTAGCCATTACATATATACATATATACTTACATACATACATGCATACATATATACATACTAGTCATTTGTTCATATCAACTTACAAATTTTGTGAGAAGAATTTCAATCCTACATTGTCTTTTCCTACAAGTAGCAGGTTACCAAATTTCGACACATCATTACAGGACTGCTATACACAGTTGTATAGTTTGTGCAATATACAAAAATGGATAATTCAGGAGACGATTGGAAGCAGATATGTAGCCTAAGCTCTGTGCCAAATTTTCTGTCCCAGAGTAGAGCTGAATGCAGCCTGAGGAGCACCCTTTTATAATTGTCTCTGTCTGCCAGAGAAGTTGCCTTTTCCTAATTCTCACAAAAGCATTCTGGCATGGGTCCCTCACCACTTGCCTAGCCTCTGTATCCTCAGGAAGGATAAAGTGATTTATATCATCAGGAAATATAAGCTTATTTATATGCTACCCAATATAAAAAATAAACTGAAAGTAAACCATTGAATATTTTAAAATGTCATGTAGTGTATTCCAAAGGTACACACACATATAGTGTTGAATGCTTTTGATTCAAGGACAGGATTATTTTTTTTTTGTCCAATTACAGTTGACTTAAAATATTATATTAGTTTTAGGAGTACAACATAGTGATTAGACATGTATATAACTTACAAAGTGATCACACTGATAAGTCTAGTACCCATCTGACACCTTACATAGTTATTAAGGTATTATTGACTATATTCCCTATGTCAGCTATTACAAAGGATAGGATTCTTACCTTCCATATAAGCCCAGAGTTTTTAGAATGTTTAATTTAATAAAACAAATAAGAAGTCTTAAACCTGTGGCACTGACTCTACCACCGTCCAGTCGTACGATCCTAATGAATCCTGTGTCTCTTTCCTTGTACAGTGTACTCAAGCTTACCAAGTTGATAAACTAAGTCAATATCAACTAAGATGACATCAAGTTCATCAACAAAAAAATTTTAGAAATAAGTAAAAGTATTGGATTGACTCAGTGAGAAAATAGGTCATTTTCACCCATCTCAAGTTCAACCAGAAAAGCTACTCCACTTTCTTCTGTTTATTATTGACCTTCCAAATAAGACCTTATTTAAAGTGCTCCTCAACTTAAAAAAAATTAAATCATTGAATTGGATCATCTCTACTGCCTCCCCAGTGGTAACCATCTAGAGTTAATGAAACTGACTAAAATAGAATTTGTCCCTTCACTTTGGAACCATTTTCATATTCTTCATAAGTCCAATGCTCCAATACATAATGTAAACACGCATATTAAAATGTATGTGTTTGCATATTCTATAATAAAAGGTTTGTACAAATATTTTTGAACTTTCCATCTCTTAGCATCAAGAGTAACGTAGTGTGATAGAAATTAGTAACAACGACATGATAATTAACAAAAAAACCTCCTCCCATCTGATGTGGACATTTTTCCAGTTTGAGCTTGACAGACCTGGATTCACATTCCAGCTCTGTCACTTACTAGCTGAGTAGCTAAGCCTCTATTTCATCATCTATAAACCAGAGTTATTTACCAGGATTAAGTTAAATGATGTAGAAAAACTCAATCCAGTGCCAAATACATGGTAAGCACTAAATAGATTATTCTCCAATCTGTACTTTGTCAGTATTCAAAACAAGAATGGATAGCATACAATTGTATTTAAAGTCCCTCCAAACTACAGTACAATTATTTTTAAACTCATCTCCGCAGTCTCATCCATCAGTTTTACCATAAACAAAGCCCCATATGGATTCGTAATGGGTATTGCACTAAGGACAGGACGTATCCATGCATCTCTACCTTCATGAGCTACAGCCTAGATGTGGGCCCAGGCCATACAATCATTGTTTACCACATGAAGGGATAAGGACTATAATAGAGAAATTCATTGGGCATATGAGATCAGATAAGGAGCAGTGAGATCACAAGAAGGGAAAAGAAAGATGCTTGAATTATTTTAAGAATAAAATGGGAATTCGCCAGGTGTCTGACTGGAGATAAGTGGGCAGATGAGTATGTGGCAGAAGATAAGACTCCAGAGGTGACTGTGATGGACTTTAAATGCCATGAGGAAGGTTTGGATGCCATCCTGAGGATCATGAAAAGCTATAGATAAATTTCAAATGAGGTAGGGGAAGGGGAGAGTGTTAAAACCTAAGATTTAATTTTTTTTTTTTTAAAAAGAATCTCTTGAAATATTTTAAAAGGTTGATTGGAAAGAAACAAAAACCTTAGATTCAATCTAGATCCCTTTTTCTACATCTCATAAGTGAATTATCAGGAAATTTTACATGGTTTAAATTTAAAATATATCCAGACTCTGACCACTTATGACTACCTCCAATGCAACCACCATTGTGTATACTTCCATTATCTCTCCCATCAATCACTGAATGATTTCCCAAATCATCTCCCACTCCATCCCCAGCCCACCATTCTTCTGCACCTCCCAGAGTGAGCCTATTAAAGAAATAGATCTGATGTCATTCCTTTGCTCAAAACCCTCAAAGACTGTCTTTTTCAGAATAAAGACCAAAGCCCGTACATACAAAGCCCTGAATGATCTCCCCTCACCTGCCGACACCCTACTCCTGCCTTTCTCACTTTATCTCCCTCTGATGTATCCTCACCCCTAACTTGCTCACTTCACTTCAGCACAGAACCATTGCTTTGTGAGTCAAAATTCAGACAGTGGCCCTAGCTGGTTTGGCTCAGTGCATAGGCCTGGGGACTGAAGGGTCCCAGGTTCTATTCTGCCGAAAAGGCACATGCCCTGGTTGCCGGCTCTATTCCCAGTAGGGGGCGTGCAGGAGGCAGCCGATCCATGATTCTCTCTCATCGTTGATGTTTCTCTCTCCCTCTCCCTTCCTCTCTGAAATCAATAAAAATATATTTTAAAAAATGTAGACAGTGTCTGGAACACATTTTCTCTAATAGTTTACAAAGTAAATATTGTCCACAATTGAGTTTGTGTTGTCATAAGCTTTAAAGCCAGCCACTTACAAAGGTTTAAGAACAAACCGCACTAAAAAAAGAGCAGACATTTCTTCAGCTATTTTCTATAGGATGGAACAATCCATTCTTATGCAGTTAACTATGGCTTGCGAGATTAAGATAATTTGAGCTCCACGCCCTTTGTTTACTGAGTCATATGTCTCATGATGCTTTTCAGTCATTGAATTTAAGATGTTTTCTATGAACTGAAGCAAAGTCAGCTCTAATGTCATTCCCATGGGAGGCTCATCCAAGCTAAAGCATGTGCTGACTCCAGCCTTTATGTTTTTGTTGTCTGGGGTTTGGACCTCCAACTTAAACTTTGTTTTTCAGTACTTCTCTCTTCACATCCATAAATCTTGACATGTTCGCCTCTGGAAATAGTTAATCCCTGGTTGAGGAGGAGGCCCAATCCATTTGAAATTTATTTAGGTTTTTAGGTTTACCCTTGCCTCCAGTACTGTCTCCTTTTGGCTCCCCTACTGCTGGGCAGCCACTAATATTCACTGAACTCACAAATACCAAACACTATGTGCATCGGTGATCGCTTGTCATTGGCACGACAATCCCATAAAGTAACAGGAGTAAATAGGATCAAAAGCCAACAAATGTCAAAGTGCCAATTTTCTCCAAACTTGGAAATTACCACTCGTCGTTCCTAAACATCGGACTCTGGACCATTGGAAAGTGACCAGTGTCAGTGAGCATCAGTTTCACTAGTAGAGCAAAATGAACAAATAGGAACACTGGAGTAAAAAGACATCCTAAAACTAAAGTCTAATTATTCATCATATTTTTTTTTATCATTCTGAGATTATGTCCTTCCTACTTTTACATATTTCAATGCCCTTCTACTAAATGATAATATTTGATCATGGTCAATTTTTTAAAATATATTTTTTATTGATTTCAAAGAGGAAGGGAGAGAGAGAGAGAGATAGAAACATCCATGATGAGATTCATTGATTGGCTGCCTCCTACATGCCCCCAAATGGGGATTGAACCTCAAACCCAGGCATGTGCCCTGACTTGGAATCGAACCATGACCTCCCGATTCATAAATTGATGCTCAACTGGGGAGCCACACTGGCCTGGCCAGAGGCATGGTCAATTTTTAATGTGCTTATTCAACAAAATTGAAAGTTGGCAATTCTATGTCCACATCCAATAATCTGACATGTTACTAGTCCCAGGGTCATAACATATGATATGCAGGGGGTACATTGCAAAATGCCAGGAGGTACCCTTCCATAAGTCTGTGAGTTGGGCAGAGCCCAGAAACCACTAGGCAACCCTGCTGTGAAACCTATAAATGTCTGGGAATATCTGACCTCAGAGCATTCCCTTCACACGTAGACCAGAATATTGGCAAAACAAATGGAAAAAAATGAAAGTCAGACTATATTCTGGTTAAATGTAAAATACTTTCAGCTCAGTAAAAACCTTAAAATTTGAAACATGGCCAGGTGTTAACACATACAGCAAATATTTATAAATATCATAAATATTTATGAATCACTTATGTATGCTAGGCACCCTACAGAAGTGTCGAAAACATAGCATGAATACCATCTTTACTTTCAAGGTGCTCACAGCCTAGTGAATAACTGATTTAACTAGAAATATAACTAACATAACCTTACTGACCTTCAAAACAGCCTTATGAGGTTGGTATGATTATTCCTATTTTTCAGGTAAAGGAAGTCTCAGATAAATAACAATATGATCACCAATCAAACAAGGGATAGAACAGGAATTCACACTCAGCTCTTCTGACAACCTCCCCAGTATGAGTGTGTGTGCAGTGAGAGGAAGGCAGTGTAAAAGATAGTACCTGGGCTATATGCCTAATGCAATATCAGATACTATTGGATTACACTGCAGTTGACAGATTCATGAGAAAAAGGAATAAATCACACAAATCCTCTGCTGGTGGTGCAATTCTAATTCATTTTGGGAGCTTGTTACTCTCCTGGACCTCAGCTCTCAGCCTCTGGCCACATGCCCATTTTTATAATAAGGATAATATAACAGTGAAAAATGCTACTGTTCTGACTCCATCCTTGCCCCACTCAAAACGATCTCTTTCTATACAATTCTGAGGATGGTGCCCAGGTGAGGGAGATTACTATAGTAAGTGTCCCACATAGGGTCCTGGAAGAAGTTATAGCAAAACAGAGAACATTTTGGATTTTATTCTTGACAATTTCATCAACTGGAAGAAGGGAAAACAACTGCAAACCATAGGTTAGATTTCCCTAGCAACTACATGTCAACAACATGCTGAAAAATTTTTGAAAGAAAAACCATTAAGGAGAATGTTGTCCAGGTCAGGTTTATTTCCAGGACTTAATTCCCATCAAGAATCACTTGGTTTTCAGCCCAGCCAGCCTGGCTCAATAGTTGAGCATCAACCTATGAACCAGGAGGTCAGGGTTCGACTCCCAGTCAGGGCAAGTGCCCGGCTTGCAGGCTTGATCCTCAGTGTGGGACATGCAGGAGGCAGCTAACTAATGGTTCTCTCTCATCATTGATATTTCTCTCTCTCTCTCTCTCCCTTCCTCTCTAAAATCAATTAAAAATGTATATATAAAAAGAATCACTTGGTTTTCCATAAATAGAACCATGTGCAAGCTAATAGGTTTAAGAAGACAGAATATGACCATGAGCACTAAAATAATAGCTTCTCTGCTTGAAATAAGTAGCCTGTGATGTTTTTCTCTTGTTCAAAGGCCAGCTCGGGTGCCATCGACCTCAAGATTCCTGAATCCATATGTAGTGCTTTTTGTTGTTATCGCAGTGGTGTTAGTCCTGGCAGTGACGATAGGTCTGCTGATCCACTTTTTAGCTTTTGGTAAGTACCAGAAGATTAAAAGAGCCACTTTTCAGTCTAAATAACTTTCAGATTAAAAACTGGGCTTTCCTTGAAGTCTTACCATTTGCAACAAAATGGATGAACGTAGAGGGTATTATGCTAAGTGAAATAAATTAGATAAAGACAAATACCATATGATTTCACTTATATACTGAACCTAAAGAATGAAATAAATGAACAAACAAAACAGAAACAGACTCAAAGATACAGAAAAAAAACTGATGGCTGCAAATTGGTAGTTACAAAATAGTCAAAGGGGATATAAAGTTCAGCATCTTGAATATAGTCAACATATTGTAATAACTATGTGTGGTATCAGATAGGTACTTGAATTATCAGGGGGATCACTTTGTAAATTATATAACTGACTAACTATTATGCTGTACACCTGAAACTAATATTTTAAAAATTTTGGCCTTCTTTAATTGCCACTTTTAGTTCCTAATATAAGATAATTATATTTTTTTGCTTATAATCTCCTAACTATGTATTTGTTTCTATATTTTCCCTCAATCTATATATTTTTCTCTTCTGTCTTGGCCTTTTTTTGTCTAATAAACATTATTACCCAGGCAAAAGTATTCTAGCCAAAGGAAAAAAAAATTTCCTGGTACTTTTCTAATACTAGATTTTGCCTATTTTGACTTTTCATTAATACCATGATTCTCTTTTCATTTAATAACCTGATAAAACTAGAGGCCTAATGCACGAAATTTGTGCAAGGGCCTTGGTTTCAGCCCCCTCCCTCTGCTGCAGCGGCTGGGGCCTCTGCTGCCTCTGCCTCAGCCCCCACCTGCTGCGGCTTTGTCTGGAAGGAAGGATGTCCGGTCTAATTAGCATTTATGCTTTTATTATTATAGATTGTAAAAATAAAATGTTCTAAAGAACTTTAAGTTTCAAAAATAGATATAGAGGCAAAGAAGTATCGAATAGACTGTCAAACTACAGTGGGAGGGCAGGGGAGGGTTGGGGGGGTGAGAGATCAACCAAAGGACTTGTATGCATGCATATAAGAATAACCAGTGGACGCAAGACACTGGGGAGGAGGGGTGAGGGCATGTGCTGGGGGTAGGGGAGTCTGGGGTGGGGAGGTCAGTGGGGAAAAAAAGGAGACATGTATACTACTATTTGTAATACTTTAAACAAAATAAAATAACCTTAAGTGTCAAGCCTAAAATTTGGATGTACCTAAGTATTTGTTAATTTATAATCTGTCTTCTGAAAACACAATCTTACTAGCAGCGGTCCCTCCCCCCACCAGCTGGCCCCGATTGTCCCCACCACCGGCCAGACCGAGGGACCCCACCCGTGCACGGCCTCTAGTTTTATTATAAATACATTTATATTAAGTTTAAAGTATTCTTTCATTTAATAGAAGCAAAATTTTTAAATTATGTAATATAGCCTTCCATAGTTCTGAATAAATTAAAGATTACAGTACTTAGTAATGTGCTTTTTCTTTGTTTTACAGATAAAAAATCTTACTTTTACTCTAGCAGCTTTGAAATCCCAAATGTTAAATATAACGATAAGTTAAATTCACCAGCTACACAAGAGTATAGAAATTTGAGTGGAAGAATTGAATCTGCGGTAAGTTAATATTATCTCTGTTCTTTATTCCATCATAAAACATATGATAATAAACCTATTATTTTGTAATACATTTGCAATTGCTAGGTACTCTACATATTTTTCTCTCTTCAAAGGTAAAAGATGTGTTTCTGCTTTTCCTAAGTTAATCTGCTAGTATACTAATTCTTATCCACGTTTTCTTAAGTCATGAGTGAAAAGTGTTAGAAGGGGCAGGATTATTAAAACAGATTTCTGGGCCCTAGAGTTTCTGATTCAGTACATCTGGAGTGGGCCCAACAATTTGCATTTCTAACAAGTTCTCAGGTGATGCTGATGCTAGTGATCCAAGGGCCATACTTTGGGAACCACTGAGTAAATCCACAATAAAAGCTATCATGGCTGGGGGACTGAATCATCCACTTGTCTAACACATTTTTCCCATGGATGGAAACCTCACTGGGAGCAAAAGTATGAGACAACTGCTTGGTGAGCATGGAATCAGAGCAAGGGACATTAGGTATATTATTTCAATGTTTAATAAGATCAGAATAAATATCAGAATTAGAATGATTTGGGAAGAGAATCTATATCAGGAGGTAGATGTAGGATTAACATTGAGAACATCAGCTTATTGTCAGGAATGGGAACCTCCTGTTCCTACAATAAACATTTATTAAACATTAATCCTGCCAAACATTGTGAACATATACAAATGGATAGTGCCCTAGCCAGTTTGGCTCAGTGAGTAGAGCGTCAGCCTGTGGACTGAAGGGTCCTGGGTTCGATTCTGGCCAAGGGCACATGCCTGGGTTGCAGGCTCAATCTCCAGTGTGGGGTATGCCAGGAGGCAGCCAATCAATGATTCTCTCTCATCATTGATGTTTCTATCTCTCTCTCCCTCTCCCTTCCTCTCTGAAATCAATAAAAATATATTTAAAAATAAAAAATAAATAAAAAATGGATAGTGGGCCCTGCCCTTGTGGAGCTAAGTCTAACATGAAAGATTAAACAAATCTAAAAATACTTATGATACAAGATATATACTGTAGTGGGTACGTGACATGAGAGCATGGCAAACATGAGTTTGTGGTGAGAGGATAAATTACATTCAGTCACAGAGAGCAGAGGTGGCTTCTTATAAAGATGACCTCTCAGGTTGTCTGTAAAGAAGAGTAAGTCGCACAACAGTCAAAATATAAGCCAAGGCACAGAGGGGAGAAGGTTCTAGCTAACAACTTTGGACTTTATTTTCTAGGCAAAAAGTCTTCAGTAGGAGGTAGCAGGATGGGAACAGGATCCAACAGATTTGTGTTCAGAAATGTAAAAATTAGATTATGAAGAGAAGAGCCTGTATACTAAGACTATTTAGAAGGCCATAACAATGGTCCAGAAAAAATCCAAAAGTCAAGAACTTGAATTTGGGAATATTACAGAAAATATGGAAATTCAGATAGAACTTCTACCTTCTATCTTAGCAACCCTCCTCCCCAACTTACTACTTTCTCTTCCCAATCTGTTATGAGAAAGCAACAGAAATATTTAGTTATATCATTTATATCATGAGATTCCATTATTTGGACTTCAAGCCAATGGACACTCCTAAATTTCTTGAAGAAGCTACTATGAATATACATTTCAGGAGGCCAGTTACTCATAATGAAGTTTTCACATCCACACAAAGATATCTTGAAATGCTTCAGCTGTGTACTTAGCCCAATGAAGGAAGCAAACTGCAAGGGAGTTTTGAGTAGACTCCCAGCTTCATCATACGGAATGGAACCCCATTATTTGTCATTACAATAAGATGCTAGAGAAGTCCTCAGCCTTCAGGAGGTCACTCCGACCCTGACAGACAGACCAGGTATGTTAGCTCAGCTCATCCTTAGTAAAGCATATGTAAAATTGCAAAAGGCCAATTTGAAAAGAAATGGCATAATAAAGCAAAACATATGTTCAACAATTTAAAAACTAGGAACTAAATTAATTTTTTAAAAGCCCTACCAGCACATTTGGAAGATATTCACTAAAAAATTATTAAATTAAACATTATTAATATAAAATTATTAAATATTTCCTAATTTAAGCTTGTTACTCTTATTCTCGAAGAATGTTTTTAAAGTAAATCTTTTCTTGTTATCAAAATCAAAGTATTTTTAGTACTATCTCTTATTATAAAGATAATATACAAACATGTAGAAAACTCAGAGTATTTAAGAAATATAAAGAAATAAAATCTCAACATGCATAAAATCTCAACACTCATATACATCTACTATTAACATTTTAATGTTCCAGGTACCTTTCAATGCAGATTGCATACATCATACATCCCAGACACATATAATTATCTGTCAGTGGAATCAGACTATACATGCTAATTTATCTACTTTTCTCTCAAGAATGTTATAGAAACAAAGATCAATAAATTTAGAAATGTACCATTTCCAATAACTAAGTAGTATTATAGTGTGTAGATATATAATATTTTATATAACCAGCCCTTTATTGACAGTTTTAAATTGTTCCCAGTTTTTCACTATTATATTCAACATCCTGATGACTACCCTTGTTCACACATCCTTGCACATTTGCATGATTATATATTGGGGATATAGTACCAGACATAGAGTTATCAGAGTATGGGATCTATGCATTTTAAAAAAAAAAATTTTCTAGAGATTTTCAAATGTTTTCTTTGTTTTTACTGAAGATTTTATTGTAGAAGCATTTTAGATTTACAGAAAAGTTATAAAGATAATATGGAATTGCCTTATACATTACACCCAGCTTCCTCTATCATTACCACTGACATACAATAGTACATTTGTTACAATTAATGAATCAATGTTGATACATTGGTATTAACCAAGATCCTTATTTTATTTAATTTCTTTCATTTTTACTTAACGTACTTTTCTGTTGTGTTCCCAAATCCCATCGAGAATACGATATTACATTTAGTTCTCATGCCTCCTTAGGCTCTTGTAAACTAGGACAATTCCTCAGATTTTTTTTTTTCTTGCTTTTTATAACCTTGCCAGCTTTGAGGAGTACTGACCAGGTATTTTATAGAATGTCCCACAATTGAGGTTTTTCTGAGGTTTTTTTCTCATGGTTAAACAAGGATTATGGGTTTGGGGGGATGAAGACCACAGAGGAAAAGAGTCATATTTATTGCATCATATGAAGGGGGTGCATATTAGCAACATGACTTTTCACTGTTGACCTTGATCACCTGGCTGAAGTAGTATTTGTCAGGTCTCTACACTAAAGTTACTCCCTCCCTTTTCCACACTATACTCTTCAGAAGCAAAACATTATGTGCAAACCACACACTAAGAATAAGGGAGCGAAGGGTTATGCTTTGAATATTTGAAGAATATTTAAAATTCTTCTATTTGTTTGTTTTCCCCATGTATGTGTTTATTCAAGCACTTCTTATACCAATAGAGAGTAGTTTATGTATTTTAAACATTTATCTTAATTTCTAGATTGCACTCCAGAGGGCCCCAGTTTACATTCTCACCAGTGGTATATAAGTATACACAAGTGTGCTTATTTCCCCACAGCATTAACACTAAGCATTGTAAATCTTTTCCATTGTTGCCAATAAGAAAAAAGCAATACAGTGGGGCCTTGACTTACGAGTTTAATTCGTTCCTTGATGGAGCTCGTTAAGGAGCTCATTAACTCAAATTACTCTGTCAACTCAAAGCAAAAAATCAGCCTAGAGATGGCTCCTTTCTTGGAAAAACTCGTTAGTCGGGACACTCGTAAGTCAAGGCCCCACTGTATGTCATTATTTTGATTTGCATTTCTTTGATGACTAGTATAATTTAACCTGCCTTCATCTATTAATAAGTCATTTTTATTATTTTGTTTATGAATTTCCTGGTCATGAGAGTGCTCATTTTATTATTAACTAGAGGCCCAGTGCACAAATTTGTGCACAGTTGGTCCCTCTGGGTGGCCTGCAGGGATTGGTGGAAACCCACAGTCCAATGTTGCCTGAAGCTCCTACCTGCTGCCCCCTCTCATCCTGGCCTCACTGTGCCTGCCATGGGCTCGTGCCCAATCAGTCCCAATTGGAAGAAGCTCATTCTGCCACAGCAGCACTTACCAGCCATGAGCCCTGCATCTGGTTCCCTCCCAAGGGGAGTAGCCTGTGGGAACCAGCTGAAACTGGCTCTCCAACATCCCCTGAGGGGTCGTGGATTGGGAGAGGGCACAGGCCAGGCTGAGGGACCTTACCAGTGCAAGATCAGGCTGGGGAGGGAATGTGGGAGGGCTTTAGGGTGTGTCCAGCCCATCTTGCTCAGTCCTGATTGGCCAGACCCCAGCAGCAAGCTAACCCACCTATCAGAGCATCTGCCCCCTGGTGGCCAGTGCACGTCATAGCGAATTGTTGAGCAGCCTTAGCAAATCATTAGCATATTACACTTTGTTTGTTCAGTTGTTCTGCCATTTGGTCTATTTACATACAACCCTTTTATTATATAAGATTATTATATAGGATGAAGCATTTGTCCTTTTTACATAATCTTGGGGGGGGGCTTTCTTTATTAGAAAATTAAAAGTTATCTATCATTCATGTTGCATATATTTTCCTGATATGGGATTTGACTTTCAACCTTGTTTATAATGTAGGGTTTTTTTTATGCCCAATAGGTTCAGTATTTTTATGTAGCTAAAATTATCAATCATTTTAATGATTTCTTACTTTTATGCCAAGTTAAACATGTCTTTCTCCACTCCAAATATTCTAACATGTTCACTCACATTTCCTTTTTTGTACTTTAATTATTTCAGTTTTTGTAATTTTATCTTTGATTCATCTGAAATTTATTTTATAGTAAGATAGATATACAGTTTTTTCCCAAGAAATAGCTAGGTGGTGGTACCAAAACTATATGTTAAATAGTGTAATTGATTTATTTGTCATGCTTACCTTTATCATACACTAAATTTTTCCTTTTATTTTCTGTATTCTACTCCCTACCACTGATTAATCTTGCCTCACAGTACCAAACTACTTAGAATACTATGGCTTTAGAATCTATTTAAACACCTGTCAAAGCAAGATCTCCTGTGAAATTTTTCTGATGTATGATTTTGGTAATATTATACATTTATCCTTCTGTAAAAACACATAAAACATTTAAAACATAACATGAATAATACTTTAAAATTGTGCTTTATAGTTTACATAGCACTTTGACATATATTATCTAACCTTCAACTCATAACAGCCATATGAATTAATAAATCATTTTTATAGGCCAGTAAGCAAAGGTTGTGAGATTAAGAAACTTCAAAGGCCATTCAACTGGAAAGTTGTAGAACCAGAATTTAAACCAAGGTCTCCTGACCACAAATCCAAGAATCATATAATTTCCCATTGGTAACATCAGTACCCTCATTATCCTTGTCCCATAGACAACATTGTTCTACTTAATGAGCAGTGAACTAGTCCTGGAACCTTCTATTATATTAAGCAATTCACTTTGCTTTTCTGGTTCTGTTTACTCATAAGTAAAATAAATTTGTTGGGCTAGATGATTTTTATAGTACTTTCTAATACAAAAAGCCTATGATTTTGTGATTTCCATGAGAGATATTTGTGCCACCCATTCACCTGTTTTTCTTATCCTACCTTTCTGGCCACTCCTCTATGTCCTTTACAGGCTCAAGCTCCTCTACACAGCCATTTAATGTTGAATTCCCCAAGGCTTTGGCCTATTCCCTCCTCTCTTCTCACACTCTTTTCTATCTCTAGATAATCTCATCTACGAGCATGACTTCAACCAAAATGTATACTAGTGACTCACTCTATCTTCAGCCAGGCTTTTCTTTTGTACTTCAGAACTTTTCACCCATTTGCCAGCTTGATATCTCTACTTGACATTTTTAAAAAATATATATCAAATACATTATGTCCCAAAACTAAATCTATGATCTTTTCACGCCATCCTAGCCTTCTTCTAATAATCCTAGCCACATTAATGATAATGTCATTTATTCAGTTTTTTAAACCAAAAACTTAGAATTCACCCTTAACATACTGCTCTCTGTCATTCCAAATATCAAATTCATTACCAATTCTTGTAGGTTTTGTCCCACATTATTTTTCAAATCCATTCATATCTCTCCTTCTGTGCTACCACCACATGCATCCAAACCATCACCTCTACTCTAGAGTACTAAAATAGCACCATAACTAATTGGCATTATTTCTTCCCTAAGAAATAACACATCCAGAGATGCTGTTCTCAAATTGCAATCTGATTATATTTTCTTCTTACTTAAAAAATGTCAGTGACTTCCCATTATTTAAGATAATGCTGCATGGTCTGGCCTTTCCTATCACCCTAGCCTAGCCCCTTTGCTCTCTATGCTGCATGCTCACACTAGCCTTCTTTTATTCTTTAAACACAACCTATTTGTTCCCACTACAGAACTTTGCATGTGCCATTCACTCCACCTGTGAAGTTTTCCATCCTCTTCAACCAGCTAACTGAGAAAATGCGAGTCTCACTCTTAAAAATGTTCAAGGCCTCTCTAGAAAAGAAATTATCATTTTGTCAAACAGCTGGTTGGTTTGACATCTGCCTATAGAAATGGATATTGAAAAAGTAAAATACAAGATGGTGTAATAGAGATTGCATAAACTTTACAATTTAAAGAATTGGCTTCAAAATCTGGCTTACTGTAGCATTCACCATGCTACTTTATTCCCCTACTTTCATCTTTCATATCCAACTCCACCTTGGTGCACCCTCACAGTATAAAGGAATGGATTCCACTCTCAATTACAAAACCTTACTATATCTGACCTTGCAATTTGGGGGAACTGTTCCAGCCCTAGAACCACTCCTCATTCACTGTAAAGCTAAACTTCAAGAGGGCCATCCTTGCTGGGACTGAGCAATGATTCAGGGAGATAGCTAAGGGCAGGTCAGGAAATTACCAACCGATGCTAAAAATACCTGATGCTTACATATTAATTAGAAATATCAAGGAAAAGGCTGACTTTTGCTTTTTTCTCCCCTTCTCTTCAAGATCTCCATTGCTACCCATTTTAACCTGGTTTTAACTTTTAAACGCAGTTGTTAAAAGGATTACACAATATAAGTTGTATCAATGGACTTCCCTAATGTTGGCTTGCCACCAAATCACATAACACGGTCTCTCATTGAGTAAAGCATCTAGTGTGTTTAGAATGTCCTCTGGTGAGACACATCTTATCCGCTATCATCTTTGTGCAACAAATGAAAAAAATGGGCCTGCATCAAAAGGTTATATAACCTGCCTAAATCAATCCCATGTATTCTGAAATGGAATGGAACTAAACTGAGCTGAACTAGTTACTCAGTCCCTATTATCTCATGTACGTAAGTCTCATGTTGCGAGGTTGGGAGCAAAGATTAAGGAGAAGAACTGTAATTACAGAGGGTTTCCTCCCCCCTTTATTTCTACAGATTACTACAACATTCAAAAAATCAGATTTAAGAAATCAGTTCATCCGAGCTCATGTTGTCAAACTGAGGTAAGTGGAACAATATCAAAAAGTATGGAAACTTGGATGCAATTTGGCCCATTTGACTTTTATTCACAGCATGAATAATGAATGAAACTTTCACAAAATTCAATGCAATATTATGAGAATAGTATCATAAGCAATTTAAAAAACAATGCCAAAACAAAAACAAAACATGTCAGATATGACCTATTTATCTACTAATATAAATAACTACATTTAATTTTTGGTAGGAAAAAGAGAAAGGGTTGGAGAGAGATATGGGTGAAGGTAAGGTAACAGGGCTGTCCTGTTGTATAAATCCAGTGGATATCATTCACAATGCAGTCTATGTAAACAGGGCCCCCTGGAGTTATGCAGTGCTGTGGTCCTGGCCTTATACATCCAAGATCAGAACACTACAGCCAACATCAAAAGTGGCTTTGGGTTTTTGATTGCCTGGAATGCAGTAATATGAAGATGCTGTGGCAAATGCAAGCATGTCTGTCATGATTAATAACAGGGGGAGTAGCAGCATGCATGCTAGCTATTTGCTATTCCTGCCTTTATTCAATGTGTACCTATTTACATGATGTGATAAGACAAGCATTCACAACTAAAATAGTCACCCTTCACTAACCCTACCACAAATGCCTCAAATGCCCACATTGCACAATTCTACAAGCAACGTGCAAACATTCTTTGAAAGGAGAATGATTCTGTTCTTTCTCAAATACTAATACTACAAGAAAATTAATTT
The DNA here is from genome assembly GCF_964212035.1 of Myotis nattereri. Classification (NCBI taxonomy): domain Eukaryota; kingdom Metazoa; phylum Chordata; class Mammalia; order Chiroptera; family Vespertilionidae; genus Myotis; species Myotis nattereri. The sequence continues at coordinate 188,509,054 of NC_138075.1, forward strand.
TTCTTATTCTCTGTAGAGTCACCTAATAAGAAGCCATGGAGATAGAGCTCTGGACAGATAAATTTTGTTGAGAGTTAGAGGAGTGGGCAGAATCCATGAAAAAAGTATTTTCCAAAATGCACTTCAGTGCACATTTGCCTTAGTACCTTCTTGTGAAAGTCTCTATATTAGCCACCAGCTCTCAAAACATGTAGGACTGAATGAGCTATCTGTATTTTCTCTCCCTTTATTCACTTACCCTTAGCTGAACCTATTTCCAAATCTGAACTTATCATCTCTCCTTCACCAAATGTTACTCTTGTAGTGTTGCATACCTCTATTAATGGCAAAAGCTTTAACCTAGTTGCTCAAGAAAGAAATATGAGTCATTTTTAATTTCTGTCTTTCCTTCAATCCACATTATGTATGTATTTATATATATATATATGTGTGTGTGTGTGTGTGTGTGTGTGTGTGTGCGTGTGTGTGTGTGTGTATTTTAATACATATATAAATAAAATGTCTCTTTGAGACATTTTATTTATATATGTAGTAAAAATTTTACTAAACCTTTATCTGACTTCTTCCTACCATCTTCATCTCTGAGCTTATCTTTTACTACTTTCCACTCTGCTCTTTACTCCACTAGACTTCTTTCAGTTCTTCACTCTTCTTAACTCAGACCTTTATATAAGCTATTCCCTCTGCCTGAAATACACACACACACACACACACACACACACACACACACACTTTTCCCCCTATCCCTTCTGTATTAAAATATAGTGTGTTAATGGAGAATTTGAGCTACAGAAAGCAAACACATCAGGAAATGATTACCCTTGAAAAGCCAGTTTTTATTCACAATTCCCAAGATGAAGTGACATGACTCTTTGATAGGGTTGTTATGAAGATCAAATAAATTATTAAATATAAAACACTGTCCTGTGTGAGCAGCTGTTTACATGTTTATCTTTCACTAAGGATCCCTTTCCTTTGAATTGCACATTTATATATTTTCTACTTTTTCTCTTGTTAGTCTTTTCTTACTGATTTGTAGAATTCCATATTTATAGTAGGTACCAATCATTTGTCGCTCTCTGAGTTGCAAATATATTCTCCTTGTCTGTGGCAGATAATTATCATAATTATCCATTTTTAAAAATATCTTTATGGTTTTCAGGCAAAAAGGCAGTGGTGTGATGGCAGATACTGTTATGAAATTTAAATTCTCTAGAAATAACAAAGCAGCATCAATGAAAAGCAGAATTGAGTCTGTTTTACATCAAATACTGAATAACTTTGGAAACTTGGAAATAAACCCTCCGACTGATGTAGAAGGCAAGTACCTTGTTTTTTGCCATTTTATTTCAATATATCCCTCAATGTAACTAACCCATGTTTTAAATTAATGAGAAACTGGCCTTTTTCCCCCCTGGAGTTAAACTTTGTGAAAACAATATATTATGAATCTAGGTACAATATGTAGCCCTCTAATATGAAACATTTTAAAGTTTAAAGAATCATCTAGAATTCATATAGTAAATTTCATTTATTAAAAATTCTTTATTAATTTTCCCTTTCAATACTCCTTATGAGAAATGTTGTCAGGTGTTCAATTGTATGCATGTTACAGGAATGGTAAATAGCTTCTCAAAGTCAGAGACCCATTTAATGACCCCACTCAGAACAGAGCACGCAGCTGTAAGATTTCTAGTAAATACTTGTAGAATAAAGAAGGAAATTAGGAAATTTAGCGATGTCTTTATATTCTTTCTGAAAATTATCTCTACTTCTGCCTTTCTTGAATCTATGTCTGTTTTCTTCATCCCAATTGCTACCTCTCTAGTTCAAGCCAACATCATCTCTCATTTGAACTTTTGCACCAGCCTTCATACTGCTCTCCTGATATATTTTTCTTGGCCCCTTCCAATCTATTTTCTACAAATTCATTAAGGAAATGTTTTACAATACAAATGATTTTGCTTACAAGCCACCCACAGCTTCCCACAAAACACACACACACACACACACACCTTTAAGTGGAATACCATATTTTCTGGTTTGCCCAGGACAGTCTCAGTTCATGCCAGTTATTCCAAGAACCATGATAATTATTGCCCCCTAAATGTCCTGGTTTGGACAATAAAGGATATAGCCACTTCATCTAAAGCCCTGCATGATTTGGTTCATACTTACCCCTCCAGCCTCGTATTATACCACTCTCATCCTCATTCTGGCCACACTTTCATTTTCCCCAACTGCCAGGCTCCTCTCTTCCTGCTTCAGGGCCTTTGCACGCATTGCTCCCATTTGTTATAATACTCCCTAGATCACCCCTGAGCATCTGTCAGTTTTCATCAGAATTATTACTTTCTAATGTAAACCTTTTCTAACTTCCGTTATTCAACTACCTACCCTTGTCACAGACTCTTTCATTTACCTTCACAGTATTTATCTCAAAGGAAACCACGAAATTATTTATGTGATTTTTGTACTGTTTATCTTCATCCTCTTCTGTAAGTTTACTAAAGGCAAGAACTAGTCTGCCTTGTTGATCCTACTCAGCATCTAGTATAACAGATACTCCATTAATATTTGTTGCATGACTAAAGGAAAGGAATTACTTAGTACATGCATAAAATTGAAGGGCACTCCTCCAACTTTGTCTTAAAACACGTTTAATAAACCATGATTCTCTCACAATAAATTCAAGATTAAAGGATTTTGGTGGCTCCCACACTGGACTGCTATTTAATCTGGATTTTACCAACAAAGAGGAAAGCAATTTTAAATCTGTTGGTAAACAATCATTGCACCAGGACCACAAAGTTTTCTCCCCAGCTCCTCCAAGCCCTCCCAGTCCTACCTTGGACTCCCATTTCCTCTGCCAGCAAGTAAAGAGTTAATCCTTGGCACAGAACAGACCTCCAAGACACTGCTCCAGTTCCATGGCTGGTCATGTCCTTTCTGACTGGCTGACACTCAGACACTACAGTTTGTTTAATCCTCACAATAATCCTATCTTACATTTTTATTGTTAACACTCAGAAAAGCTAGATAATTGAGTCAACATGTAGGGGCGTCAGGATTTGAAGTCAACTCTCTCTTATTCTAAGGAGGAAAAGCAATGGTCAGCTCTTTTTATTTTTGTTGCCTCTAAAAAGGATTTTTTAGCTCCTCTGACACACAGCAGATGAGATACCAAAGCCCTGTGTAACTACTGGCAGCCAATAAATTTGCACAGATTTATTTTAGAGAGCATGATTAGCACATCTGAGTTTAGATTTAGCTTATAGGAAATATGAAGCTGATTTCAATCAGAGAAGAATATGACCTGATATACATTTTTAGAAAAATCAGTGTGGTAAAATAGAGATGGATGCATGCAAAGTGCAAAGGAACCCAGTTTGAAGGTTATTTTAAGAGTATCGGTGTCAAATGACGAAAGCATGAACTAATGCAATAGCCAAAGGGATGGAGAGAATGGGGCTAATTCAAAGGAAAATTAGAAGCTAGAAGGTACAAAATGTGGAAACCAATAAGATGTGAAAATTACAAGAAAGAAATAGTTAAAAGGCCATTTCAGATGTCTAGCCATTGGTGGAAGTGATGTCATTACTAAATGAGGAGCCGAGGAATCTGTATTTTAGCAGCTGTCCAAGTGTTTCTGACTATGGGTGTCTGAGGGCTACCCTTTAAGAAATTACAATAAAATTACACACAGTCCTTAATGTACTAATCTCAGTCTTTTTGTTTTTTGACACCAGCTATTGATGACCAGGAAGCAGTAAATATGTTCAATCAAGGTAACTTTTAAAATTATTCTGTAAATATGATTTACCAGAATATATAGAGTAAGTGGTCAAGTCAGTTGTGCCCTTTGCCAAGGCAGCGTCTATTGAGGTGATACCTTTATTCTTAGTTCACTCACGTGGGATGTTGTTGAGATAAGACACTGCTGATTCCATTGGCGATACAGTGCTATTCAGGTTTGCCCTCCTTGAGGAAAGAAGCCGTAGCAGTGGCATTCCTCCCAATCTGTAACAAGTGTAGCCTCTTGAAAAATTTCTTGGCAGCTTTGGGAAGCTTTTCCTGCCCTGGCCCTATGGTGGCATTTCTGTAGAATTGTAATTTATGTTGGGTGATATCGTTTATATGGCTTCTCCTAACTACCAGAATAGTGTGCTTTGTTGTGGAATTATGTTAATTATAAAGTATAAATTTTTTAAAATTATAAAATGTGCTGCCAGTTTTATGTTGATAACCTAAAGGACAAGTCACTACTTTCCACTGTCATTCTGTATACTCTCTGGCTAGGATAGCTGAAATATAATCACTAGAAAACAGCAGTTTTCTGATGATAAAATGTAGACAGAAAGTAATTTAATATACCTCAATAGCTGGCCTATTTCAGGTACTTAAATGATGTTATAAGATAATGCTACTCTATGGGTGTTGTTCAACTTTATTATATATTTAATGCATGCTTCTTCATTTTAGTGAAAATGTGCTTAAGTAAATTTCTAGAGGATTTGGTTGGCGGTACAACAAAGGAATATATGTTCCATGTATATTCTTTAAAATATATATATATATATATATATATATATATATATATATATATATATTGATTTCAGAGAGACAGGGAGAGGGAGAGATAGAAACATCAATGATGAGAGAGAATCATTGATCGGCTGCCTCCTGCACGCCCCCTACTGGGGACCGAGCCCACAACTCCAGGCATGTGTCCTTGACCCGAATCAAACCTGGGACCTTTCAGTCTGCAGGCTGACGCTCTATGCACTGAGCCAAACCAGCTAGGGCTCCATGTATATTCCTTTTTTAAAATATGTATATTTTATTGATTTTTTACAGAGAGGAAGGGAGAGGGCTAGAGAGTTAGAAACATCGATGAGAGAGAAACATCGATCAGCTGCCTCCTGCACACTCCCCACCGGGGTTGTGCCCACAACCAAGGTACATGCCCTTGACCAGAATCGAACCTGTGACCCTTCAGTCCGCAGTCCGTGTATATTCTTAATAGAAGTCTAGACCTTTTCTATCTGAGAAGTCTATTACAAAAAAGAAAAAAAAGAAAAGTCTTTGGATGGTTGTCATATTGAAGCAGTATCACTACCTTAGAGCTGATCCAGCAATAGAAATTGGTGGTGGTGATTTACCTCTAATTTCTTAGTAATAAACCAGAGGAAGTAAATCATGCAAATGGGAATTGAGAGGAACTGAGTGACTGGCCAACCCCAGCCCACTTCAGCTTTGGCCATTGCAGTGATCATGGGCTCTCTTAAGATTTTTATTTGTTTACTAAAGGTCCAGTGCACGATTAAATCGTGCCTGTGTAGGGTCCCCTAGGCCTAGCCTGCCATCATGGCCATGTCCACCCCCCCGACACCTCGCATGCTCCGCGGACTCTACCGCCCCTTGACCTCCACCGGATGCTAGGTTCTCACCTTCCCTGGGCCTGGTGTTCACCCGCTTGGAGGATGCTTGTAGGCAGCAGCCCCATTGTGGACCCACTTCCGGCGCCCTCCCCTTTGGCCATGACCCGCAGGCCACACAATCTGGTATCAGGATGCCAGGATGTCCTTCTGCTCTGTCTGGGCTCGGGTAGTAACCGCAGCCACCATCACAGTCACCGTGCAAGAGTAAAGCCGGCAGGCCGGTGGCACACACAAATGCACACTCCCTTACACTCCCCCTTGCACCTCTCAAAGGTTAGCCCCACCCTGTCAAATCCAGCCAATCCGGGAGCCCTGCTGCCCCACCTCCAGCCAATCCACTCGCCCACTGGCCTCACCCCCGACCCCCCACAACTGCCTTCCCAACCACCCTGGAGGCTCTCAATCTTTTGAGCTGAACCTTGCAACACAAAGAAGGCAGGGAGGGTCACTTGACACACCAGGTAACTGAAGTCCGAGGCTGAGTGTGAGTGCAGCTCCGCTCTGTTCCCTCCCATGGAGCCTGTCCTATCCCTCTGCGCCAAGTGCTCAGGTCCCGCCCCTCCCTGACATCAAGGGCCTATTCTGCCTGCCCACCTCCTGCTGCCCGCCACCACCCCCATGTCCCTGCCGCCGACCGTGCCCCGGCCACCCGCAGCGCCCTGGCATCTACTCCCTTGTGGTCAGTGTGTGTCATAGTGACTAGTCATTCCCAGTTGTTCTGTCGTTAGGGTCAATTTGCATATTACCCTTTTATTATGTAGGATAGAGGCATCGTGCACAGGTGGGGGCCAGCTGGTTTGCCCTGCAGGGTGTCCCGGATCAGGGTGGGGGTTCCACTGGGGTGCCTGGCCAGCCTGGGTGAGGAGCTGATGGCCATTTTCAGGCTGGCCACTCCCTTCAATGACCCAAGCTCCCAGACTCTCATTTTTTTCCTGGGATTTATTTATCTTCTATAATTGAAACTTTGTAGCCTTGAGCAGAGCCCAGGTCCGGCAACCCAGGCTCCCAGCCCCTCCTTGAGTGGAGGCCATTGCTGGCTGGAAGCAGGTATCTGGGATTTATTTATTTTCTATAATTAAAACTTTATAGCCTTGAGTGGAGCTGAAGGCCAGCCAGGGTAGATGGGAAGCTTGGCTTCCTCCATCACCGGAGGCAACCCAAGCCTCCTGCTCACTCCAGCTCTGGGGCCACCACCATCTTATTTGGGTTAATTTGCATACTTGCTTCTGATTGACTTGTGGATGTGGCTTGTGCGCATGGCTTGAGCATAGCGGAGGGACAGTTAATTTGCATGTTTCTCTTTTATTATATAGGGTTCAATATATACCATGCAGTAGTTGTTTTTGTCTGGCTCATTGCAGTTAATACAACACATACAAGGTTCATTAATATTGTTGCAAATGACAGGATGTTTTTCTTTTTAAGGCTAAATATTAAATATTAAATATTATACCATTATTCCATTGTGTGTGTGTGCGTGCGTGCACGTGCACACGCGCATGCTACATTTTCTTGATCCATTCATCCACGGACAAACACTTAGGTTGTTTCCATACAGCATCAACATTTTTAATAGCTCCCAGGGATACCCATATTGCAGGTCACAGACAATAGTCTGAGTAGTGAGGCTACAAAGAAGATGGAAATTTCCTGGTGAACCCAACAGTGACCTATCATGACCAACCCCAGCTCATGAGGAATTCCAGAGAACTCTGAAGCTGTTCCAGAATTTGAAGTGACACATCAATTAAGTTCAGAAATGTTCTCTAAAATTCAGTTTAGAGGCAACAGTAGTCACATAAGTATCCTAAAAATATAGCATATTGATCATGCTTTTAGAAGGGCTAGCATTTCCTGGGAAAGAATACATAAAAGACAGAATACATAAAAGTCATAAATGATGAACTCTTGCAACATCTCCCAAAAGTAAATGAATCATGATATTCCCAGAACACTAATGCCCTTTTCTCATTAGAATGCGGGGCCCATCCAAACCTAATATCATTGTCTGAAGAGAGAGTCGTGGGAGGCACAAAGGCTGGGGAAGGAGACTGGCCATGGCAAGTCAGTCTACAGCTGAATGGCGTGCATCACTGTGGCGGCGTCCTGATCAGTAAGACATGGATCCTGACAGCAGCTCACTGCTTCAGAAGGTGAGTGCACAGCTACCTATACATCTGGAACAACTAGGAGAGGCATATACATGAGGACTCCACCCATACCCTAAGGACTAAACATGATTAGATTGAGTCAGAAATAATTCAATGCAAAAATATTGAGTATTTTCTTCCTATTCATGATAGCAAAAATATTTTTTCACCTTCAGCTAGCTAATTTATTCCTGTATTTCAGGTAATTGTATATCACCATGGTAAACAGCAAAGATTTATATGTCAGAATGTTTAATTTAAATCTTAGCTGCAAAAGTTAGGAAATTTATCGAACCTCCACAAGCCTCGTTTTTATTTATTTATTTTTTCAAATTAGGGCAAATAGGGACATACTGTTATCTATGTCTTAGTTTTATTGGCAGAATTAAATATGCTAATGCAAACATGTTAAATGATAGCACAATAGTTTTCTGCAAAAATATTGCACATTATATCATGTAAGCTAATCAACAGACTGATGGCTGATCTCAAACTGCCTATGCCATTAACAGTGTTATCTATTTTAGAGACTAATTAAACAAACACTGCCCCTTCCTCAAGGGAGTCTAAGTTCTAACACAAAAGTAATGACCAATTACTTGGAGTAACATAAATAAATTAGTTTAAACAATTTATAGAGAATTCTTTATTGATGTGAATACAGGTTATCCTATATAATAAAAGATAAACATGCAAATTAACCATCCCTCCGCTATGCTCGAGCCACGCCCACCAGCCACGCCCACCATCCAATGAGGCGTGAGTATGCAAATTAACCCAACAAAGATGGCAGGTAATTTGCATACATAGAGCAAAGTAGAAGAGCTGGCAGCTTCGGGGGACGTGGCTCCCTCAGTCACTGGAGAGCCGGTGGCTTGGGGGGATGTAGATCCCTCAGTCGGGGAACACCCAGAGCGCGGGAGCACCAGGAATGCTGGGAATCATAGTTCTGGTAGCAGACGGATCTCCTAGACCAGCCGTGGGCAAACTACAGCCTGCGGGCCAGATCCGGCCTGTTTGAAATGAATAAAACTTAAAAAAAAAAAGACCGTACCCTTTTATGTAATGATGTTTACTTTGAATTTATGTTAGTTCATACAAACACTCCATCCATGCTTTTGTTCTGGCCCTACGGTCCAGTTTAAGAACCCATTGTGGCCCTCAAGTCAAAAAGTTTGCCCACCCCTGTCCTAGACACTAGAGCAGCAGTTCTCAACCTCTGGGTCGCGACCCCTTTGGCGGTTGAATGACCCTTTCACAAGGGTCCCCTAAGACCATCCTGCATATCAGATATTTACATTACGATGCATCACAGTAGCAACATTACAGTTATGAAGTAGCAACGAAAATAATTTTATTGTTGGGTCACAACATGAGGAACTGTATTTAAAGGACCAGAAGGTTGAGAACCACTGCACTAGAGCAAAGTGAGCCTGGAGCAAGTTGCTGTTGTAATTGGGGATGGAGGGAAAGCAAAGGTGAGAGACATAAGTAAAATCAGAGTGTCTAGGAAAAATTAAAGGGAAGATATCCTAAAACTTCCAGGAAATCTCCACCAATGGAGCAAAGAAAAAACAAAAACCTCTATTATTCTGTGAGCAACAAACCAAACTGGATTGGGGGTCTCAGACAATTCGCTCATATGATTGCAAAGACAGACAGAAACTCCTGGATTGGAGAGGGCTCCCCTGAGGGCTCCCAGATTGGAGAGGGTGCAGGTTGGGCTGAGGGACCCCCCTCAACTCCCCCACCCCTCCCTCAGTGCACGAATCTTCGTGCACTGGGCCCCTAGTTGTTAACATAATTAGAGTAATAAACTATAGTAAGATACATAAACTTATTCTATTGTCATAAAGAAAAGGCCCTACTGCTCATAATAGAAGATCTTTAGACTTTTTTGTGACTAAAACCTGCCAGGTTCAGACCTACCTTATCAGTAGGGTATCCTAAAGGCAAATACTGTGAAAGAACTAAACTCAAAAAGTTCACTTAGAAAGTGAGGATGTTCTGAGCTCATGTGTCTCTGACTATATCTATTCTCTTCTCAAACTCTTTCAATAACACCTGTCTCAAATCCATCCTCCTTACCACACGCCCAAAGCACTCCAATTTTAGCAATTCAGGTTTATTTCTCAAAGCACAAGTCTTAAGCACCAACCAGATTACCTTACTCTCTGCCCCTGGACTCTGCTTACATTTTCCCACTTCAAAGCATTTGCTCAATCTGATTATTCTCTTTGAAATGTTAATTCCTTCCAAAATCCATGTCTATTGGAATTCTATAAAACCTTCACTAATTTAAGAAGTCCTTTACAGATTTGATGGTACTGCCTCATACTACAATGCCTGTTTCAAAAGTGTTTATTAAGTTAAGAGGGAGTAACATTTAAAGAGATTAGTACATGTATTCTGAACAAATGTTTTAGGAAACCCCATATTATTCTGAAATTTTCTTATAACTATATTATGACTCAAAATATTTTTTACAGAATGAATACATTTTAAATTTCTGATAGCAGAACTTTCTGATATCAGGAGTAACCAAATTTCTGATTTAGATCAGCACATTTATTGCTATATATCAGAAAATACAAGCAACAAAATTAACAAAAACATTTCAGTCTTCATTGCCACCTAAAAGGAATGGCATTAATTTATTTTGATCACCCCTCAGTTTAGGAAACAGAAATGCAAATACCTGGACTTAGCAACACGCACTTAGAGTAATCAAGAATGAGATAGAAAGAGTGCAGGGTTCTAAGCTGTATTCAGATCCGACCACCAAAAGCTAAGTAAAGGCCACAGTTATAAATGAAAGCCACAATTATAATGAAAGCCACAGTTATAAATATCACCAATAATAACCAAAGAATTCCATGATTTTAAAGGCTTGGAACATTTGGGGAAGTTTGTCTCCCCAAATCCTTCCATTCACTACCCTGACTTATCCCTGAGAGCTGGCAAACTACATGAACCTTGTATTGGCATCTCCCTGTAGCCCTGATTGTCACTGAGAACCCATTAATGAGGATTTGTTTGGGGCAGGACCAATCTTATGTCAAGGGACATAGAAGTGATGAGGCCCTCATAGAAAGGAGTCTTGAATTGTTACCTCCTCTATGAGGTTTTTCCTGATGCTCCTTTCCTTCTCCTACCTTCTTCTCACAAAAATATGCTTATTAACCTTTAACAGTTGTGCCTGTGATTTATAATGATCTCTGTTAGGCTCCTCCTTCATTACTGTGTAGAGCTGCTCAGTAACACATGGATCCTAGCAGCAGCTCACTGCTTCAGAAGATGAGGCCACAGCCACCTACCCATCTGGAACAACTAGGAGAGACATGTACATGAGGACTCCACCCATAATTATGTATATTCTTATTCTCAGAGAGTCATACTATTCATTATACAAAGGAGATACTTAGTAATGGCTTGCTGAATTATAACTAGTGAAAAGAATAGTTACCTTCAATGAGTATTTACTTTGTGCCAAGCACTATGCTTGACATAGTTTACTTGTCTGAATTAATGCTTAAAATTGTGTGAGAGGAAATCATCTATCACATTTTATGCATTAAATAAACTGAGAATTAAAGAGTGTGAGTAGCCTTAACCGGTTTGGCTCAGTGGATAGAGCATTGGCCGGCAGACTGAGGGGTCTCAGGTTCGATTCCAGTCAACCTTGGTTGCGGGCACATCCCCAGTAGGGGGTGTGCAGGAGGCAGCTGATCAATGTTTCCCTCTCATCGATGTTTCCAACTCTCTATCCCTCTCTCTTCCTCTCTGTAGAAAATCAATAAAATATTTTTTTTTAAAAAAAAGAGTGTAAGTAACTTGCCCTAAATAATATTGCTAATATGTGGCATAGCCAAGATTCAAATCTAAATCTTACTGGTTCTCAAACCATGATCTTATCCATTTGCTGGAAGAAAAAAAATAAAGGAAGAAATGGAGACAGGGAAGCAAGGAGGCGAAGAGGGAAGAAATACACAAAGAATATATTTTAGAATCTTCACTGAAAGACCCCGATTAAATGAAGTTCAATGTAAAATAATCATGTATTTGCTTGTGAAATATTTTTTCTTTAGAATTTTTAACTAGTATTTACTTTATACAAGCTACTGTGACTTATAAAAGTATTTCCTGGATATATAGGTTTTATTTTCTGTATCAATTCCACTGTCAATATCTAACCTCCACAAAACCATTAAATTATTATTTGGTTTCATTTTAAAAACATATTTTTATTTATTTTAGAGAGAGAGGGAGAGAGTGAGAAACATCGATTGGTTGCCTTCCAATTTGCTGCTTTCCATATGTGCCCAACCTGGGACCAAACCTGCAACCCAGGTATGTGCTCTGGCTGGGAATAGAACCGCCAACCTTTCATTGCACAGAATGCTGCCCAGCCAACTGAGCCACTCCAGCCAGACTACATTTTGTTTTTATTCAACTTTAGGAGCACATTGAGTTAACCCTACAATTTATAGATCCTTATTTTCATCACTCTGTACAAGATCTTTCTCTCATTTTATTTTTCTCCTTTTATATGTGGATCCTACTTCCACTGCCCCCATAGGCCTCACACTGATATTTTACATATGTCTTCAAATATACAATTACCTACAAAATGTATAGGGTGTGTGTGTGTGTGTGTGTGTGTGTGTGTGTGTGTGTGTGTGTGCCCTTCATTTATATAAATAGCATTGTGTTCATATTATTCCTTATTTTGGGGGCTCAATCCTGGGAATTTTAATCTGGTCCACCATAAACTCCACCATATACCTTTATTCAAGCAGGTTGCTCCAACTTCACACACACACACACACACAGACACACACCCTCATTTTTGCCTCTCTACAAACCTTCAAGAATTTCTCTGAAATATGTACCCAGAAGTATATGTGTAGTCTGCCAAACAAACTAAAATGCTTTCCAGAAGCTTACATCTTTACTAGAAATGCAAAAGAGTTTGAACTTCTCTTCACCGACACCATGTTATTCTCTTCTTAAACTGTTGTCATCCTCATGAATATACATTAGATGCTCATTGTTACATTTTCCATTTCTCAGCTTACTAGTGGGTTTGAGTATTCTTTTACATATGTATCTACTAGCTGTTTGACCTTCCCCTTCCATGAACTTTCTATTCACATATTTTGCCCATTTTATAACAGTTTTTCTGCACATTTATTATTGGTTTACAGATTTCTTTCTATATATTCTACAAAAGTTTTAGATATTAAACACTGCAAGTATTTTTTATGGTTTCTCATCCATCTAGTAAACTTATCAATAGTATACTTAACTTTGATTCCATGAAATTCATCCATTATTAACCTATGGTCTGTGTTTTGGGAGTTTCACTATGAAATCCAAATTTCTAGATCACCAAGATAATGCGTTAGATTTTTTTTATATTAGTGAATGGTTTCACCTGCCCCCCCCCATACACACACACATATTGTACACATGTACACAGAAATCTTCAACAAGCCTCACAGTACAGAAAAATCATTCATTAACTAATAAAAGATGGGAGTCCCTTTTCATAAATACTATTTAAATAGAGCTTTTGGCTAAAGGCAAGGCAAGGAAAAAATACAGATGGAAGAAATGAGTTAAAACTAAAGTAGAGATTCCTTCAGACTTCTTAGTTGTTTTGATAGGAGGATGTAGAAAAAAGAAACATCAATGAAGGCATATCAAAGTATCAGAATATCCTTAATGAGATTTCACCAACCTAAGATATATTTTCTAAAATCTTTCTATGTTTCTTTATTGTGTCAGTGAAGAGTTCAACTCAACTGCTAGCTATGTGATACAGAAATATATAGCAAAGAGGGTTGACCAAACAGTTTCTAGATGGTGGTGAGGGTAAAAAACACAAAATCCAAATATTTAACATGCTTTTAAATTCCCTATTCAAATCCATGATTTCTTTCTTTCTTTTTTTTAGCTACTCTGATCCTCGTAGATGGACTGCCACCTTTGGTATTTCCACAGCATTTCCTGTAATGAGAAAAGCAGTAAATACTATTTTGACCCATAACAATTATAACTTTGTAACTCATGAAAATGATATTGCAGTTGTGAAGCTTGTAGAAGGTGTCACCTTTACCAAAAATATCCATACGGTATGTCTCCCAGAGGCTACCCAGAATATTTTACCTGGTTCCACTGTTTATGTAACAGGATGGGGATCACGAGCATATGACAGTAAGTATCTCAGGAAAAATAAAAAATCTTCTGGTACTTGCTATTATATAATCTTTTTAAATTAGGGAACACCTGAAAGATGGATTCTACAAACATAGCCATACTATATTCTGGTCAGTCTAAACTGTAGTTACTCCTGAGTTCCCTCAGCAAAACAAAGCAATGCCCCTAGCTACTATGGAGAATTCCCAAATGCACAGAAAAATGTAAAATAAGGTGATAAAGAAACATGAGTTCTTCATAGGGAAATACAAGGTAAAGTGATGAAAATACATGAATTTTTCAATGACGCAGAGACTCCATGTTACTCAAATGGCTCCCTTATAAGAAGAAAAATAAAATAACATTTTTTAAAAGAGAATTTGGCTAGATATTATCTAAGGGTTTTAACACCCTTTAAGGTATTAATAGCCATGGGATGAAATAAATCCTGCCTCACGCAAGACACTCTAGGTATACATAAATATTGCTCAGATTTATTTATTGAATGAATAAAATGGAAATAAATATGAGGGCAATATGAGGAAGCAAATAGGGCCAAGGGGAAAATAAGAGTATCATCAGCTGAGGAGTGGAAAGATAGCATTAACAATTTTCATGGGATTTACCCATGTTGTAGATGTCTCTCCAGAATAACACAAAGATTTTGCTGGGTTTAATTGTCCAGGAAAATATTTTATTGTGTTCTGATGGTCCAATGTGATTTGGTGTAGTATATAAAAATTTGTGCGAATCACAAAAATGGCATTGTTTTTTGATGGAACATCAATATAAAATAAATTAGTTCTTTAGTCTTGAAAACAGACTAGTTTCTCTTTTGTTGCTATATTAAAGGCTATTCGACACGTAATTTTCCAATTCAAAGTCAGTCAGTAGATAATTTAAATGCTATTCGTCAATTTTAAGATGGCAGATTTATTTTTTTGTTCTTAAATTCTAAGTGGCATCACAAAGCGAAAGGAGAGAAGAGAGAGAGAGAGAGAGAGAGAGAGAGAGAGAGAGAGAGAGAGAGAGAGACTGATCTGTGTAAAAAAGGTTATCTTTCTCTACTCATGGGTATCTTTACTGAGAAGAGACACCTAAATACATCTTAATAGCCTTCTTTTCTGAATAAGAGATAAAGTTTGGAGTACAGTTATTCCTTCCCATATTCAATGTAGATTCTTCAATTTATTTACTTATTTTGAGTCTATTTTCTTTCTGATTTGTAATTAACAGGCAACCCAGTTCCAGAACTAGAACAAGGACAGGTCAACATAATAAGTAATAATGTATGTAATGCACCAACTAGTTATGATGGAGCAGTCTTGTCTTCAATGCTATGTGCTGGACTGGCTCAAGGTGGAGTGGATGCATGCCGGGTAAGTTCAAGACAATGTTATCAATGATTTCACTCAAGTTTATAAGTTCTTACTAGCATGTGATACTGTGATAGGCAAAGAGATAAATTGTAATGCACAGTCCTGGTCCTCAAAAAATGTATGATCTAGATTTTAGAGATAAAATTTATGTTATGAGGTTGATTTGTCATGAAATACTAGTTTTGAGAAGGCAGATTGCAGAGTGGTTAATCCAAGCTCAAGAACCAGACAGGCCTGAGTTTGAATTCCTTGAACTCTATAACCAATTATTTTATCAATAAAATGAGGATAATAATAGTAGTAGTAGTAGTAGTATCTAATGTTTTTACGTCCTACTAAAGAGTAGATGGAGATTAAATTTGTAGGGTACATACTAAGCAACAAGGAAATACCAGCTATTTTTATTGTTATTAACCTAGATCATGATCACTGGCATTAATAACTGTAATCTCAACTGTTTAATCACTATGAGGGTTTAAGTAAATTAATTACTCATCTAAGAGTCATGGACAATAATTGATTTTAAGATTAAATAACACCTCAATATCAGCACCTTGAAGATAGAAAATTTATTTTAAAAGCTTAATTACTTGAGTTATAACAGCTCTCAAATTGTAAAACAGCACAAATGTGAAAAAAATTTAGATCTAGCCTATAATTTTTAACAAGTATAAAAATGCAAACAATAAATATGAAATTCTCCCTTTAAAATCATTACAATAATATTTTAATACTAAAAATTTTAATTAAGTTATCTACACCATTGATGTGGTTATATCTTTTCATAGATTTTATCAGAAATCCAATTCCATATATTAATAGCAACAGCTTCTCGGTTTCAGAAACTACATTACTGGAATTAAGAAAAATCAACCTGTTTTCTTGAGGAATTTGATACTGTTTTCCTGGGAACTGTATGCAGAAAAACTAGGTTTATTCTTTCCTCAAACATTACTGACTTTTTTATTTAGTGCACATGTTTTTAAAAAGTGAATAAGAAGAACTTCTTACATAACTTTTGTGAAGAACCCAACCCATGCACATTTTCCCCAAAATGAAACATTTTTATTGATTGCAAGTTGTGTGTAGGTGAGGGGTGTTGTTTATTTATTTTCAAGATACTGTTAATTACTCATGGCCCTTTATCCCCAGTTTAAGTGGATATGACTTTGTGGTAGAGACCGTTTATTCTTCCCTTAGCAGCTCCTTTTTTATTGCTAGCCTTGTTAACAACAAATTCTCAACTTTCATAGCAGTTTTTCAGATAATTCACTAATCTAATAAGCAACACACCTCTGCACTGACAATTCCAGATCTACTAAGAGCATTAATACACACTGACTTAGGGACACACATGAGTATAAAAGGATGTTATCATGCTTTACTCATGATGGCCTTTACCTTCGGCATATACAAATTCGGCTCTTCCGCCAAGCCTACTTGAAGCCATAACTCATCTTGAAACTTTCCTGTGTCTTCTACTCCAGGCCTCATTAATTTTCAGCTGAAATACTATAATGCAGACAGTTCGTGCCTCAAGAATAAATAGCACTTTACATAAGAGCTTATGATGTCCTTTTCATTTCTGTTCATTCATTCATTCAAAGAAAATATATTCGTTTCTGTGCACCAGACACTTGCTAACACAATGTGTTCCTTGCACTCAGCAAAGCAATGTCTAGAAGAAAGAACACAAGTTCAAATGTCTGCATAATCAGACAGTGAAGCTGGCTAGATACAGGGAAAAAATGACATGTCCTTCTTAGTTTAACATTTGCCTGTGCACTCTTGGTAAGACATTACACAGAAAATTGTCTTACAAGAGTGGAAAAAGCAGCAAAAAGGCAATGGTGAAAAAAGTGCTGAGAACTGGTTAACTGAAGCACAGATGCATAATCTGAAAGAGGCATTGCCTCTGGTGATTCACACATTAACCCGTCTTCCCATCTAGACCAGTAATTAAGTAGGCATGGAACCACTAGCTACCAAGGTCAGTCAAATGAATAGCAAACTATTCTAGAAGCACACTCGGTAATAATAGCTGATTTTTATTAGTACTAACTATATGCCAGGCATTATACATGTTAACCTCATTTAAACACTCAAAAACATTTACCGATGAGGAAACTGAGGCAAAAGGAGCTATTAAATAGCTTACCGAAGGTCATGTTGCTGGTTAGTGGAGAATTCAAACACTGGCTATCTAACTCCAGAACATAGATTTACCCCATCATGCAGCATGTAAGACCTATTAAATTTGTCTCCCCAACTGGAAAGCATATGCACATATTTGTTGGTTGGCTTATTATTATAATTGGCTGGTATTTCATGAGGAGCATTTTATTCATTGCCATATAAATATCGTTCTGCCTATTCATAAAAAATAAAAATATTGGATTTTTTATATTTATCTTTATTGTTGAAAGTATTACAGATTTTCCCTATTTTTCCCCTTGAACTCCCTCCAACCTACTCCCACCCCCTCCCCAAGCCTTCAGCACACTATTGTCTGTCTCCATGGGTTATGTATATATGCATATAAGTTCTTTGGTTAATCTCTTTCCTCTTCAACCCCTTTCCCCGGAGAATCATCAGTTTGCTGTATGCTTCCATGTCCCTGGACCTATTCAGTTTCTTTTATTCATTAGATTCCAAATCTAAGTGAGATCATATGGTATTTGTCTTTCTCTGACTGGCTTATTTCACTTAATATAATACTTTCCAGGTCTTACCATGCTCTCTCAAAGGCAAGGAGATCCTTCTTTTTTACAACTCCATAGTATTCTATTTTATAAACTAAACACCTGGTGCACGAAATTTGTGCACTTGGGGGGGGGGGATGTCCCTCAGCCTGGCCTGTGCCCTCTTGTAGTCCGGGAGCCCTCAGGGGATATCTGACTGATGGCTTAGGCCCACTCCCCAGTGGGAGCGGGCCTAAGCTGGCAGTCAGACAGACATCCTTAGTGCTGCTGCAGTGGCAGGATAGGCTCCGGCCACCTTGGCTGCGCTCACCAGCAGTGAGTCCAGCTTCTGGCTGAACAGTGCTCCCCCTGTGGGAGCACACTGACCACCAGGGGGCAGCTCCTGCATTGAGCATCTGCCCCCTGGTGGTCATTGCACATCATAGCAACCAGTCGTTCTGCTGTACGATTGATTTGCATATTAGCCTTTTATTATATAGGATGTACCACAGCCTTTTTAACCACTCATCTACTTGGGCTATTTCCAGATCTTAGCTATGATGAATAGTCTTGCTATGAACATGGGAATGCATATATTCTTTCTGATTAGTGATTCAGGTTTCTTAGGACATATTCCTAGAAGTGGGATCACTGGGTCAAATGGAAGTTCCAGTTTTAATTTTTGAGGAAACTCCATGCTGTTTTCCATAGTGGCTACACCAGTCTGCATTCCCATCAACTGTGTACTTGGTTTCCCTTTTCTCCACCCCCTCACAGGACTTGTCATTTGTTGATTTGTTGATTGTATACATTTAGATAGGTGTGAGTTGATATCTCATTGTTTTAATTTAGGTCTCTCTCTGATGATTAGTGATGTTGAGCATTTTTTCATATGTCTCTTGGCCATCTGTATGTCCACTTTGGAGAAGCGTCTATTTAGGTCTTTGCCCATTTTTGAATTTGATTTTTTGTTTTCCTTTGGTAAGTTGTATGAGAATATATATTCTGTAGATTAACCCCTTATCAGATGTATCAGTGCCAAATATGTTCTCCCATACAGTGGAATCCCCTTTCTTTTTTTTTAAGTATTACATATAGTATTACATATGTCTCCTTTTTCCCCCATTGACCTCTCCCCAGCCACTCCCACCCCCTAGCACATGCCCTCACTGCCCTTAGTGTCTGTATCCATTGGTTATGCTTATATGCATGCATACAAGTCCTTTGATTGACCTCTTACCCCACCCCCTCTACCTCCCCTGCCTTCCCACTGAAGTTGGATGGTCTGTTCAATGCTTCTATGTCTCTGGCTCTATTTTTGTTCATTAAATTCCACAAATGAGTGAGATCATGTGATATTTATCTTTCTCCAACTGGCTTATTTCACTTAGCATAATGCTCTCCAGTACCATCTATGCTGTTGTAAATGGTAAAAGTCCCTTCTTTTTTATAGTAGTGTAGTATTCCATTGTGTAGATGTACCACAGTGTTTTAATCCACTTATCTGCTGATGGGCGCTTAGGCTGTTTCCAAATCTTAGCTATTATAAATTGTGCTGCTGTGAACATAGGGGCGCATATGTTCTTTCTGATTGGTGTTTCTGAGTTCTTGGAATATATTCCTAGAAGTGGGATTACTGGATCAAATGGGAGTTCCATTTT
Source organism: Myotis nattereri (assembly GCF_964212035.1). Lineage (NCBI taxonomy): Eukaryota > Metazoa > Chordata > Mammalia > Chiroptera > Vespertilionidae > Myotis > Myotis nattereri. The sequence goes on from NC_138075.1 coordinate 188,528,567, forward strand.
TAATTTTTTGAGGAAACTGCATACAGTTTTCCACAGTGGTTGCACAAGTCTGCATTCCCACCATCAGTGCATAAGGGTTCCTTTTTCTCCACATCCTCGCCAGCACTTGTCATTTGTCAATTTGTTGATGATAGCCATTCTGACAGGTGTGAGATGGTACCTCATTGTCGTTTTTAACTGCATCTCTCAGATAATTAGTGACTTAGAGCATATTTTCATATGTCTCTCGGCCTTTTGTATGACCACTTTTGAAAAGTGTCTATTTAAGTCCTTTGCCCATTTTTTGATTGGATTGTTTATCTTTCTTTTAAGATGTATGAGCTCCCTATAAATTTTGGAGAATAGGTCCTTATCAGATATAACATTGGCAGATATGTTCTCCCATGCAGTGGGCTTTTTTGTTGTTTTGTTTTGTTGATGGTTTCTTTTGCTATGAAAAAGCTTTTTATTTTAATGTAGTCCCATTTGTTTATTTTCTCCTTAGTTTCCATTGCCCTATGAGCTGTATCAGTAAAGATATTGCTACGACATATGTCTGATAAAAAATAAAAAATTTTAATCACACCATTCAGGGAGAGTACTAGGGATAGAAAGATAAGTGAGACTTCTAAAAACTCATTCAAGAAATGTTTTCTTAGCATCTACTATGGGCTAGAAGCATAGAATACAGCAGTGCCTGGAATAGGGTAGGCCCCTTCCCCTGATGGACTTTACAGAATGACCAGAAAAGCAGACAATGAAGAAGTATCATGAAAATGCAAGGAAGGTTGCAGAGATGTGCAGCTGCCACAATGAGAGGAACTGACCCAGTGGGAGTAAGTTCAAACAGGCACATGAATGTGCTTGTGTAAAACCATGATGAAGCGCTCAAAAAGATACACATGAGATATAGGAACACAGGCAGTGACAAATTAATCCAGCCCAAAGGCAGAAGGGTTGACAGTGAGGAGGGAAGGCACCAGTGTTCAGGAAGGCTTCCTAAGGGAGATAAAACTTGTGCTGAGCAGCGTCAACCAAGCAACTGAAGGAGCCTGGGAAATGTCCTCATCTTCTCACACTTGCTGAAGGAATAATCTGTGTGCTTGGAAAAGTTTGGTGATTTTCACATGACTTGGTAAAATATCTTACCAGGTAATGTCAGACTAACTGTATTGTCATAATGGCTATGACTTCTTCCACTACCATAAAAAATAAACTCCTTGCCCTGACCGGTTTGGCTCAGTGGCTAGAACGTCGGCCTGTGGACTGAAGAGTCCCAGGTTCGATTCCGGTCAAGGGCATGTACCTTGGTTGCAGGCACATCCCCAGTGGGGGATGTGCAGGAGGCAGCTGATGGATGTTTCTCTCTCATGGATGTTTCTAGCTCTTTATCCCTCTCCCTTCCTCTCTGTAAAAAAATCAATAAAATATATTTTTTAAAAAATAAAATAAACTCCTTAATGCTTTGGGGTTGTCTTCACACTGAAGTAATTACTCTGTTTCTGTTTCTTCAGGGTGACTCTGGTGGCCCACTGGTACAACAGGACACACGGCGGCTCTGGTTCCTCGTGGGGATAGTGAGCTGGGGGGAACAGTGTGGCCTGCCAGATAAGCCAGGAGTGTACACTCGCGTGACCGCCTACCGGGACTGGATAGCTGAGCAAACTGGGATCTAGTGCAATAAATGCCTCTCTGTTGCAAAGTCTGTATGCGGGTGTGCCGGTCTAAAACTCTACGACTACTTTTCAACTTCAAAATAAACTGCAAGCTCCCTGTTTAATACCCTTTACATAAATATGGCTTCACCAGCAATTTTATCTTTCTGTATTACTATGGATTTCATATTTTCCTCAAGAAAACCATATGAACATTGCACAGTACTGTGGCAGCATGCCAGGCAGAGGTAAGAGATGTATGACAGTTGTGGTAACTGCTAGTAGTGAGGAAATTGGGTCTTCAGGAAGAGATAAGAGGAGCCCAGACACATCTGCAGCATCAAAGGCCTCTTCTCTAAGAAGTTTCACTGAAGCTGATACTTAGGCAGAGTATCAAAACGTGCAAAAAGAAGTGGTGGAATAGCATTCAAGACAGAAAGAACAACATGAGGCAAGAAAAGAGACTATTTATTTGAAATTTCTGCTTACTCAATATTTTATGGGTGGTGTTAAGTCTTAAAATTAAATATATATAAAGTCATTGTACAGTGCCCCAGCAGTCTTAATTATCCTGTAAGAACATGCTCCCATAAGAGCTAACTGATGAATTTTACGCATTTTAGAAGTGCTCCCATAAGAGCTTACTAATGAATTTTAGGCATTTAAGATCAAAGCTAAAATATTCACTTCTCAACTAAGACCGAAAAAATTAAAAATAATTTTTAAGACAACTTTTATTAAATATATTCTTGATCTACCTGAAGAAGAGATTTTATTTCTTCCATAGATAAATTTAGGAAATACATCTATACAACCATTTTAGGTAACTTACAACTACATGGGGCTTTTTTACAATTAAATAGGAGTAATTTTAAGAACTTAAGAACACCAGTGACAGTTATTTTTTAGAATTAAAGAATCCTCAAAACCTAAATCCAAATAATGAATTGGAAGTCATGAGGGGAAAAAAAGTGAAGAACTAGTTTGCAAAGAGAAAGTTTAATTTCAATGAAATCATCTTAGAGAGACAAAAGGACTTTTCTCTTTCCCTCTTTCTCTCTTTCCCTCTCATATACATACAAACATAAATTAAATAAGATATATTAAAATTTAATGACACAACAATTTATATCATCTGAATCATGAATGTTACTGAATTTTTATGGGATCCTAGCATAGCTAAAGCGTGGTTATGCATGACCATCTATGTGTCAGGGCTTCCTCCTTCCTAAAGCTAACTTATAGGTACCAGAAAAACCACATGCGTTATGATGAAACCTTCTTATAATTCCCCGTGTAAAATTGTGAGACCTACATTGAAGTCATTTACTTTTAAAGAAAAGATGTTGAAAATGTAACCAACTCCTGGTGAAATGTATAAACTGTTGACTTACATTATTTCAAATAAATCTTACAAATCAGTTCCCTGCCTAAGTATTTATGGAAGTTATGATTTATGAAGGACAATCCAAAACAATTTATTTAATTGGCTCTCCAGTAAGAGAAGTGCCAACTTGACTCTAAAGGCTTGGCACTTTCTGCTGCCTTATAATCAAGCTCTATAACTGAGGCAAGCGTCCAGCTTGGCACTCCCTGGCTCCACCCTGTGAGGACAACATTAAACTGGTAATTTAGAGTATGCCCCAAGGGGACCGGGTTTTGTACCTGTGTTGGTGTGTTTGAAAGTGTGTGTACTGTCACATAATCATAAACGTATTTTTGTTTATTCCTACATATTGAAAGCTATATAAAGGAAATTGCTTATTTAGAAGAATATAAATAAAACTCAGTTATTTATTGAGGAGGTTGGAAGATGGCGGCTGGCAGGACAGAGGTGAGGGAGATGATGTGAGTGAGTGAGAGGGTGAAGGGAGAGTGTGTGTACGCGTGTGGTGTGTGTGTGAGTGAGTGAGGGACAGTTAAACCCAACAGGCGTACCAGGGGCCGGCAGACCACACTCTCCTGGACAGGGAGAGACTATATGGATGCAGGCACTCCCCGGACTGCGGGACTCGGGCATGGAGCCCACGCCATCTTAAAAGGGAGAGCGGCCCTCTGGGAACTCATCGGCACCACCACCCAGACAGGCCTTGGACACTGCCCACAGCCACTCCAGCCAGGGTCCTGCTGCCCCACCTGCAGACTCGTGGACCCTGGGATCTCCACCTCCAAAGGAGCACCACGCCATAGGCAGCCCCTGGGAGCCACTGCGAGCCCCCCACTCAGTGCAGCCTCCCCCTCCCCAGCTGCGGACCTCCTGGCACCACATTCACTCATTTCCACCGTGCAAGCCTCTGGAGCCCACCACCCCACAGGCAGCCCCTAGGAGCCACTGCAAACGCCTGCTGAGTATGATATTGTGCAAACGGGGGTGCACTGCCCCACAGGAAAAATTCTGAATTCACTCTCCTGAATAACTTCCAATAGACACTGTCACACAATTTCAGAACCAGGGCCCCTTAGGGTGCTTCAGGGCTCTGCGCACATGCTGCCAGAGGCGCGGTTTCCAGCAGGCAGGCATCTGGAGCCCACCACCCCATAGGCAGCCCCTGGGAGCCACTGCGAGCCCCCCACTCAGTGCAATATTGTACAGGCAGTGGCACACTGCCCCACAGGAGAAATTCTGAATTCACTCTCCTGAATAACTGCCAGTAGACGCTGTCGCATAACTTCAGCCCCAGGGCCCCTCAGCGTACCTCGGCACTCCATGCCGCAAATGCACCACAGGTACCCCTGTGACCTGCCACTGGGAGCGTGTGTATACATCCACAGGCACAGCAGCAAAAACTGAGTCTTCCCACTCTACAGCTGCAGAACTCTGGACACTATAGTCATGCTTTTCCAGCGCTCAGGCCTCATGAGCCCACCGTGCCACAGGCGTGTTGTTATCCTAACAAGGGTGCACTGCCCCAACAATAGAAATTCTGAATACCTGGGTCCTGGATACCTGACCACAGATGTCTCGATCGCTTGGCTTCAGGAGGGCCCTTCAGAGTGCTCCAGGGTGCCACACTGGCAAGCACACCATGGGTGCCTCTGTGAGCTACCACTGGGAGCGTGGGTATCCAACCACAGGCCCAGCAGCAAAAACTGAGTCTTCCCACCCTACAGCTACAGAACTCTGTGCCTTTCCAGTGTGCAGGCCTCCTGAGCCCTACCACCCTGACAGACAGCTCCTGGGTACCTCTGTGAGCCCCTGCTGGGCATGTGCAATTTTAGCCAAGGACACAGGCAGAAAAAATTGGAACATATCACCCCCCCCCCCCAAGCTGCTGACATCTGGACACCACGGTTGCACCTTTCCAGCTCGCAGGCCTACATCAAAGAAACCCAAACAGCTCAAGTAGGGAGCTGCGCTAGATTACCAAGCTCAGGAGACCCGAGAGAACACACAAGCAGCACCCTCCTAAAAAGAACCGGGGTAGCAAAACAGATCTAGGACACAGAAACAATTAAAATGTTAGAGCAAAACATGGGGAGACAAAAAGCAAACCCCAAAGGAAAGAAAAAGAGGAATCAACAGAGAGGGAGTTAAATGAAACAAAGGCAAGTAACTTCTCAGAGACAGAATTCAGAGTAATGGTTATAAGAATGCTCAAACGGCTGGATGACAAATTCACGCAACTCAATGACAAATACACACACCTCAATGAGAATTATAAGGAGCTGAATGAGAATGTCACCAATATGAAAAGGAACCAAGAGGAAATGAAGAACCACATAGCTGCAATAAAGAACACAATGGAAGGCTTGAATAGTAGACTAGAAGAAGCTGAGGATCGCATCAGCTAGCTATAAGACAAGGTAGACAAGAAAAAAACACACAAACACAGCAGCAACTGGAAAGAAACATTAAAAAACAAGAGGAGAGCCTAAGGGAGCTTTGGGATAACACAAAATGAAACAACATCTGCATAATAGGGGTACCAGAAGGAGAGGAAGAGAAGCAAGGAATAGAAAACCTGTTCGGAGAAATAATGAGAGAAAACTTCCCCGATATTGGCAAGAAAAAAACTATGCAAATACAAGAAGCATACAGAGTCCCAAACAAGATGAACCCAAAAAGACCAACACCAAGACACATCATAATTAAATTGACAAACATAGACGACAAAGTATGAATCTTAAAAGCTGCCAGAGAGAGACAGAAAGTTATATACAAGGGATCTCCCATTAGAATATCAACAGATTTCTCAACAGAAACACACCAGGCTAGAAGGGAATGGTATGAAATATACAAAGTGATGCAAACCAAGGGACTGAATCCCAGAATACTATACCCATCAAGGGTATCATTCAAAACTGAAGGTGGAATCAGGAGCTTCACAGACAAAAAAGGACTAAGAGAGTTTATTACCACCAAGCCAGCAATGCAAGAAATGCTAAAGGTACTGCTGTAAAAAGAAGAAACAGAAGGGCAAGAAGAATCACAAATATTAAAAATAAAAATAACGACAAACAAGTACTTATCAAATTATTACATTTAATAATTTAAATGTAAATGGATTAAATGCCCCAATCAAAAGACACAAGATAGCTGAATGGATAAGAAAGCATGACCCATATATCTGCTGTCTACAAGAGACCCACCTGAGAACAAAGGATTCACACAGACTGATAGTGAATGGATGGAAAAAAATTTTTCAGACAAATGGAAATGAGAAAAAAGCTGGGGTTGAAATACTTATATCTGAAAAAATAGACCTTAAAGTAAAGGCCATAAGAAGAGATAGGAAGGCCACTACATAATACTAAAGGGAGCAATCCAACAAGAACAATAACTCTGGTAAATATATATGCACCCAATACAGGAGCACCCAAATACATAAAACAACTTCTGGAAGACATCAAGGGAGAGATTGATAGCAATACAGTCATAGGAGGGGACTTTAACACCCCACTGACATCAATAGATAAATTCCCTAAACAAAAAACAGCAAGGAAACAGCAATCCTAAATGACTCACTGGATCAGAAGGACTTAATTGACATCTTCAGAATATTTCACCCCAAAGCAACAGAATATACATTCTTCTCCAGTGCACATGGGACATTTTCAAAGATAAACCACATATTAGGACACAGGCAAAGTCTCTTCAAAATCAAGAGGATAGAAATCATAACAAGCATCTTCTCATATCACAGTGGCATAAAACTAGAAATCAACTACAATAAAAACAATGGAAAAAAACCAAACTCTTGGTAGCTAAATAGCATGCTATTAAACAATGATTGGGTTACCAAAGAGATCAAAGAAGAAATAAAAAGCATCCTGTAAACAAATGACAATGAAAACACAACAATCCAAAATCTATGGGACACAATGAAAGCAGTCCTGAGAGGGATGTTCATAGCTCTACAAGCCTACCTCAAAAAAAAAAAAAAACAAAACAGAAAAAATGGTAATAAATTACCTGACCCTGCAACTTAAAGAATTAGAAAGAGAGCAGCAAGAAAAGCCCACAGTATCCAGAAGGAAGGAGATAATAAAGATCAGAGCAGAAATAAATGACATAGAGACCAAAAAACACAATACAAAAGATCAATGAAACCAAGAGCTGGTTCTTTGAAAGGATAAACAAGATTGATGAACCTCTAGCCAGACTCACCAAAAAACAAAGAGAGAGGACCCAAATAAACAAAATCAGAAATGAAAGAGGTGACGTAACAACTGATCCCACTGATATACAAAGGATTACAAAAAAAAAATACTACGAACACCTCTACTCTAACAAACTGGACAACCTTGATGAAACAGACACATTCCTAGAAAAATACAAGCTTCCAAAACTCAACCAGGAAGGATCAAAAATCCTGAATAGGCCAATAATTACTGATGAAATTGAAACAGTAATCAAAATGCTTCCAGCAAACAAAAGCCCTGGACCAGATGGCTTCACAGGGGAGTTTTACCGAACATTCAAAGAAGAACTAAAACTAATTCTTCTCAGACTATTCCAAAAAATTCAAGAGGAAAGCACACTTCATAGCTTTTTCTATGAATCCAGCATTATCCTAATCCCAAAACCAGATAAAGACACCACAAAGAAAGAGAATTACATTCCAATATCCCTGATGAACATAAATGCTAAAATCCTCAACAAAATTCTAGCAAACTGGATCCAGCATTACATTAGAAAGATCATACACCACGACCAAGTGGGATTTATTCCAGGGATGAAAGGCTGGTACAATATCCGCAAATCAATAAACGTGATACACAATATAAACAAACTGAGAGGCAAAAATTACATAATCATATCAATTGATGCAGAAAAGGCATTTGACAAAGTCTAACACCCTTTTCTGATGAAAACGCTCAGCAAAGTGGGAATAGAAGGATCATAGCTCAACATAATAAAAGCCTTATATGACAAATCTACAGCTAACATCATACTCAATGGGCAAAAACTAAAACCATTTCCCTTAAGAACAGGAATAAGACAGGGATGTCCGCTTTCACCACTCCTATTCAACATAGTACTGGAAGTGCTAGCCAATGCAATTGACAAGAGGAAGAAATAAAAGGTATGCAAATTGAAAAGAAGAAGTAAAATTGTCCCTATTCACAGTGACATGATACTGTACATAGAAAACCCTAAAGACTCCATCAAAAAACTATTAGAATTAATAAATGAATTCAGCAATGTAGCAGGATACAAAATTAATGCCAAGAAATCAATGGCCTTTTTATACACCAAGAATGAACTTACAGAAAGAGAGATTAAAAAAACAATCCCATTTACCATCACACCAAAAAAATTAAGATACCTAGGAATAAACTTATCTATGGAGGTAAAAGACCTATATGCTGAAAACTACAGGATGTTGAAAAAAGAGATAGAAGAATACATAAACAGATGGAAGAACATACCATGTTCATGGATTGGTAGAATCAACATCATTAAAATGTCCATACAACCCAAAGCAATCTATAAATTCAATGCACTCCCCATTAAAATACCGACAGCATATTTCACAGACCTAGAATGAACTCTCCAAAAATTCATCTGGAATAAAAAAAGATTCTGAATAGTTGCAGTGATCCTGAGAAAGAAGAACGAAGTAGGAGGGATCTCAATACCAGATATCAAGCTGTATTACAGAGCCCCTGTTCTCAAAACTGCCTGGTACTGACACAAGAACAGACAGATAGGTCAATGGAATAGAATAGAGAACCCAGAAATTGACCCGAACCAATATGCTCAATTAATATTTGGCAAAGGAGGCAAGAGCATACAATGAAGTCAAGACAGTCTCTTTAATAAATGGTGTTGGGAAAATTGGACAGATACATGCAAAAAAATGTAAGTAGACCACCAACTTACACCATACACAAAAATAAACTCAAAATGGATAAAGGACTTAAATGTAAGACAGGAAACCATAAAAATACTAGAGGAATCCAAAGGCAACAAAATCTCAAACATATGCCGAAGCAATTTCTTCACCGATACAGCTCCTAGGGCATTGGAAACTAAAGAGAAAATAAACAAATGGGACTACATCAAAATAAAAAGCGTCTGCACAGCAAAAGAAACCATCAACAAAACAACAAGAACCCCCACTGCATGGGAGAACATATTTGCCAATGTTATCACCGATAAGGGTTTAATCTCCAATATTTATAGGGAATTCTTACAACTTAACAAAAGGAAGATAAACAATCCAATCAAAAAATGAGCAAAGGCCAAAACCGGTTTGGCTCGGTGGATGGAGTGTCGGCCTGCGGACTGAGGGGTCCCAGGTTCGATTCCGGTCAAGAGCATGTGCCTGGGTTGTGGGCACGTCCCCAGTGGGGGATGTGCAAGAGGCAGTTGATCGATGTTTCTCTCTCATCGATGTTTCTGGCTCTCTATCTCTCTCCCTTCCTCTCTGTAGAGAATCAATAAAATATATTTAAAAAAAAAATGGGCAAAGGACCTAAATAGACACTTTTCAAAAGAGGACATTCAGAAAGCCAGTAGACATATGAATACATGCTCAAAGTCACTAATCATCTGAGAGATGCAAATCAAAACAACAATGAGGTACCATCTCACACCTGTCAGAATGGCTATCATCAACAAATCAACAAACTACAAGTGCTGGAGAGGATGCAGAGAAAAAGGAACACTTGTGCACTGCTGGTGGTAATGCAGACTGGTGCATCCACTATGGAAGACAGTATGGAGTTTCCTCAAAAAGTTAAAAATGGAACTCCCTTTCTGTCTAAGATTCACCCCATGATACACAAATACTTCTGAGGAAGCATAAGACCTCTGTGAGAAAGTTCAGAGTACTGGAACACTTGTTTGCTTGTTTAATTTGGTGCTCAACCATGAAACAAATCATCTAGAGCAGCGGTTCTCAACCTGTGGGTCGCGACCACTTTGGGGTCGCCTAAGACCATTGGAAAACACATATATAATTACATATTGTTTTTGTGATTAATCACTATGCTTTAATTATGTTCAGTTTGTAACAATGAAATTGGCGGTCACCACAACATGAGGAACTGTATTAAAGGGTCACGGCATTAGGAAGGTTGAGAACCCCTGATCTAGAGTAAAGAAATCAAACCAATTAGAATTCAAATTAAATAGAAATTCATTTTGGAGAAAAAGGCACTGCATGAAATTAAAGAATTAATTTTAAAGCAAGCAGAGTTCACAGGGCTACCTCTACATGTAACCTACCTCCAAGCATCAAAATTAGACTGAAATTACTAAAGCAATACAAAATAAAACATTTGATACATTAATAAATGTTTCTCCTCTGAAAAAAATTTATCCATCTAATCATTCATTCATTTCTTTCATCCTTCCATTTGTTTACCAATAGCTTTTGAGCATTTATAATGTATTAGCAGTATTACGGAGTAGTCAAACAAGTTCTAAAAAAGAGAAACCAGGAAGAGGAAGAAGCAAGGTCAAAAGTCCTGAAGTGATTACAAGTCTGAGGGTTTGAAGAACTGTAAGAAGTTAATGTGACTGGGGCAAAACTAACTAAAGAGAGATGGGTTAGATGAGATTGAAGAAATGGGCTTGTGGGCCTTATGAAGAAGTTTGGATTTTATTCTAAATTTAAGACAAGATTTTGTGATCAATTTTCCATTTTCTAAAGATTTATCTGGCTACTCTAAAAAGAAAGAACTACAAGAGGACAAAAGTAGGAGGGAAATGAGTCAGGAGACACAGTAATCCAGAGAAATAATGGGGCTGACTTATATTGAGGGAGGGGAGCCAGGAGACACAGTAATCCAGGAAAACAATGAGTCTGACTTAGACTGAGGCATGAGCAGTGAAGATGGTGAAAAATTGTTGAATTCAGGAAATATTTTTAGAAAGAAACAATAGGAATTTTTAATAGACGAATTTTGGGGGCTAAGAGAAAAGGAGAGATCAAGGTTGACTCAAATTTTGAGCCTGAACAACTGAGAGGAAAATTTGGGAGGAGGACTGAGTTTGGGGATGGGGAATCAAGAGTCTTTCTGAGTCTGTTACATTTGAAATGTACAAGCCAGCAGGTCAAGCAAACAATTGTAAATATAGATCATGAGCTTAAAGGAGGGATTGAGATGGGACATAACCACTTTGAAGGCATTTACATTTTCCAGGAAGTAGGAGAAAAAAACCATTTTGAAGGACTAGAAGAAAGAATGGGAAATGTAGCTTTTAGAAAATAATACTAGAAAACATCTTTTTAATTTTCATCTCTCAAATGATCAGTGACTTTAAGCACTTTTTCATATGCCTTTTGGCCTTCTGTAAGTCCATTTTGGATAAGTGTCAATTGAGGTCCTTTGCCTATTTTTTAATTGGGTTGTTTATCTTCCTTTTGTTAAGTAATAAGAGTTCCCTGTAGATTTTGGAGGTTAACCCAGGAGTGGGCAAACTTTTTGACTTGAGGACCACAATGGGTTCTTAAACTGGACCGGAAGGCCAGAACAAAAGCATGGATGGAGTGTTTGTGTGAACTAATATAAATTCAAAGTAAACATCATTACATAAAAGGGTACGGTCTTTTTTTTTTTAGTTTTATTCATTTCAAACAGCCGGATCCGGCCCGCGGGCCGTAGTTTGCCCACGGCTGGGTTAACCCCTTATCAGATGTATCATTGGCAAATATGTAATCCCATAGAGTGAACACTCTTGTTGTTTTATTGATGGTTGCTTTTGCTGTGCCTCACACCTATAAGAATGGCTGTCAACAAATCAACAAACAACAAGTGTTGGCGAAGATGTGGAGAAAAAGGAACCCTGTGCACTGCTGGTTAGAATGCAGACTGGTGAAGCCACTGTGGAAAACAGTATGGTGTTTCCTCAAAAATGGAACTCCCATTTGACCCATTGATCCCAATTCTAGGAATATATCCCAAGAACTCAGAAACAGCTATCAGAAAGAATATATGCACCCCTATGTTCCTAGCAGCACAGTTTAAAATAGCTAAGATTTGGAAACAGCCTAAGTGTCCATCAGCAGATGAGTGGATTAGAAAACTGTGGTACATCTACTCAATGGAATACTATGCAGCTATAAAAAAGAAGTAACTCTTACCATTTGCAACAACATGGATGGTCCTAGAGAACATTATGCTAAGTGAAATAAGCCAGTTGGAAAAAGATAAATATCACATGATCTCACTCATATGTGGAATCTAATGACCAATATAAACTGATGAACAAAAATAGACCCAGAGACATGGAAACATCGAACAGACTATCAAATCTAAGAGGGAAGGCAGAGGAGGATGCTGTGGGGGTGGGAGGGAGGAGATCAACCAATGAACTCATATGTGTATATGCATAACCCAAGGACTCAGACAGTGGGTAGTGAAGGCTTGGGGGGTAGGGGGAAGAGGGCAATGGGGTGGAAAAGGGACATATGTAATACTTTCAACAAAAAGATATATATATATATATATATATATATATATATATATATATATACACATATATATATATATATACATTAGAGGCCCAATGCATGAAAATTCATGCAAGAGTAGGCCTTCCTTACCCCGGGCTACTGACACCGGCTTCCCTCTGGCACCCGGGACCCATGCTTCCCTCCTCTGGCCACCAGCAGGCACCCGGGACCTGGTCAGGAAGGATGTCCAGGATGATGTCCAGAAGATGTCCAGTCTAATTAGCATATTACCCTTTTATTATTATAGATATCTTGGTGGGGTCAAGAAATATCTTGCATGTACCTGGGTTGCGGGCACATCCCCAGTGGGGAGTGTGCAGGAGGCAGCTGGTCGATGTTTCTCTCTCATCGATGTTTCTAACTCTCTCTCTCCTTTCCTCTCTGTAAAAACTCAATAAAATATATTTTAAAAAAAAGAAATATCTTGATATCTTAAAGAAGAGAAAAACAAAATGTTCTTAGTCTCACAGCAAAAAGAGACTTAAAAATAATGTTATATTGTATATTATTAAAAGTAAGAATTTTTTGTTATTCAAAAGACTACATTAAAGGATAAAAAAAGGCCAAACGACTGAATGAGATTACTACAATACACATAACTAACAACTAGTCTATATCTAGAATTTATAGGAAGGACTACAAATCAATAAGGAAAAGACAGATAACTTGATAGAAAATGGGCATAAGGTTGAAACAGGTACATCAAAAAAAGAAGGAATCCAACTTTCATTTAAATGTTATACATCTATAGGATTGCCTAGCAATGTTAACATTATGAATATATTTAAACATGTCTAGTGTGTATGGTTCTATTCCAATATTAGATTCTATTTCTTCCACAATTAAGTCATTTTCCTAAACTATGTTTTTGAGGGTAAAATAAAAAGATACATATAATCACACTTTGTAACAAGATACAGGCTTGAATGATTCAGAGATTGTTAAACAATTGTACTTGCAATAATAAAAGTGAAAATGTTTTAAATAAAAGCTCTGTGTGTGTGTGTGTGTGTGTGTGTGTGTGTGTGTGTGTGTGTGTTTAAATAGAATACTTATAAAGTTCTTAGAAAAATAGTTAGGGAATCAATGTTCCCAAATTTTCTTTGCTGGTAAATTTCTACATTTCCATTTTTATTCTCTCTTTGTGAAACATATAAAATTAAGATTAGCATTTTACAGCTTTTATAATTTTCAATGTTTTTATAGAGAAAGTCCTGAAGTAAACATCTTTTAATATTCTAAAAATTTCCACATTTTATAACCATAGCAATTTAGTTTCCTTTTTTTGTTCTACTAATCAGAAAATATGGCCAGGGTTTCCTACCAGCTGTTTCTTATGTATGTATGTATGTATGTATCTATGTATGTATGTATTTAATGTTTTTATTGATTTCAGAGAGAAAATAAAAAGGGAGAAATAGAAACATCAATGATGAGATAGAATCATCAATTGGATGCTCCCTGCATGCACTCTACTGGGGATCCAGCCCACAATGTGGGCATGTGCCCTGACCAGGAATTAAACCGTGACCTCCTGGTTCATGGGTTGACCTCAACCACTGAGCACACCAGGTGGGCTGTCTCTTTATTTGATTTGGAACTGGGGAGAAATTTGTCAAATTTAGTAACCAATCTATCACTAATGGATGTCCAGAAAAGATGAATCAGTAAAACTCTTGAACATTACTAGATATTTATATGTTTCTACTAACAGCAGGAAAATGTCAGAATTTTACCTAAACTTTCTATTTCATCTAGTTTTCTGGAGTGTAATTGGCTCATAACTTTTAAAATGTGGGTTTTATGGTAAACATCCACACTGAAGAGAAACTTTAACATTATCTCAGAGCCATACTGGTAAGTTTTTAGATGGCAACAATATAAAGCTAAATTTCATGAACAGCAATGATGGCTGTTAGTGTGACTGTCTATGTCAGTGATGGCGAACCTATGACACGCGTGTCAGAGGTGACATGAGAACTCATTTTTTTGGTTGATTTTTCTTTGTTAAATGTCATTTAAATATATAACATAAATATCAAAAAATAAATCTTTGTTTTACTATGGTTGCAAATATCAAAAAATTTCTATATGTGACACGGCACCAGAATTAAGTTAGGGTTTTTCAAAATGCCGACACGCCGAGCTCAAAAGGTTCGCCATCACTGGTCTATGTGGATAATATAGGAGTTGGCATATGTAGGTTTACAGTTGTGAGTATGAGAAACACAGTTTCTTCTTGTTTGTTTATTTATTTATTTATTATTGCATTATTTATTATTAACCTACTTTGGCCCACCAGACATTTTTGCATATTATTGTTTTTAGAAAAATAAGGAAATAAATTCAACTCATAATATGATCTAATGGTCACATTTGGTCAAAGAGATAGTATTTTCCTTAAAAGTTAGTTACACTCTGCAAAAGGTCAGAGAAGTTAATTGATGTGACCAAGTTCATCCACTAGGAAAAGGCAGAAGACAACTCAACTGCTGGTTATCTGATTCAGACCAAAGTTCACCACTCCCCCCCTCTCGCTACCGTTTACACTGCTCTTCCACTCACATTACTCTATCGAAGGGCCATGGTGAGCCACACCAGGGCTTCCATTTCCTTTTCTGTAAAGCGTCAACAAGAATACTCCCCACTTCCTAGGGTTTTACTTCAGGTAAATGAGGAAATGTGAGCATTTATAGAAAATAGAAATTTTGGTTATTCCAAAAAAAATTTTAGTAGAATAACTGAGTCAACAACAAAAAATTTTAAGTGGGAATTTTTACTCTGAAGATATACAATCAGGCAATTTATTTCACAACCAACTATAGCGTCTAAAAATGTGTTTTATATTATTCTTCAATTTCAATGATAATAAGCATGACATCTTTTTCTAAAGATCTAAACCACTCAGAAAAGAAGTGCCACTCTTTAGCAGAAAGTACAAAATTGTCTCGAATTTGGAGGTTCCAGTCCTATTCGGTAAAGGATCTTGGTTACCTCCACTTTGGCTGGGTAGTTTCAAGAAGGCTGTCTGTTTTCTGAATGATTCCGCTCAGAATTCATGCCAAACAAAACCTGATCAGGAAACATGGAAGTGTAAAAGCTTCAAATGCATACTCTCTCCTTAGCAACAGTTACATTTTCTTGTTAAGTGAAGTTAACATTAAATCTTTCTTTTCACACAACAAAGTGCTTTCCCTAACTAGTGGCGGTGGGGGGCGGGGGGGGGGGGGCGGATAAGCTCTCATAAAATGCCTTCTCGAGCTCTTTTATAAAAATGAAGCACAACTATAATATTATAAAGTGAGCTTGTTTACATGATTACAAAACTCATTTGAGTAGAAATCATAAAGCAGGCAATTTCAATGAATTCTAACATGAATATAATGAAAGTGTGGTAGTTAATATTTTCATGTCTACCCTACTATTAAACCTATAAATTATAGGAACTTCCTATACCCTATCTGTTAAAACTTGCTCCAGATAAAGTAGTTTTATAAGGATATTTCTTTCTACTGGCAGTTTTGCTAGGATACTCCCACGTAAGCTGATTTGCTGGGTTAACAGTGTAAACTGCTCTCACTCTCTTCACCTGACCAATTTTGAAGTTATGCTTCAGCTGATAAGATTTATTTAGGTTAAATAATGTTAAATTTATTTTAACATTTCCTCACTAACTGTTCTGCTTCATCAGGGGTATTTATCTTTGATAAATAGGAACCATGAAAGCAAAAATTGTCTTTCTCCCCAGGATTTTTTAGGGAAATAATATATGACGGTGGGCCAAGCAAAGATGACTGATGATATTCTAATGTTGTTTATAATTGTACCCTAACAATACTCAAATATCTGGTCAAGTCAATCAGGTCACTTCCCACCATCAGGCAGCCCTTATATGACTTTTGCTCAGTAAAGAACAGATGACTGTTCATTTCTAACCAAATGCTTTGCCAATGTCTTCACACACATGTGAGCAGCTATATCTGTTTAATATTGCTTGACTATTTAACTCCTGAGATTGTTTTGGAGTCCTTATGAATTGCTGCCAATTGTCCCTTGAGACGTCATTTGTTCAGGTGTCCAAAATACAATATATGTATCACACATTACAGAATAAAGTACAAAACTATGAATAAAAATTCCCATTAGCAATAAGTAAAATAATAAACTAAAATTTCATACAAAAATTGTTTTCTTATAGATCAAAAACCTAACCATTGAAATAATGACCTGCAATAATAAGAGTAATAAGAATGGTAGCTATAAGTAGTTGATATTTGTGGAGCATTTGCTAACCACCTGACCCCATGTAATAATGCCAGGACAGATATTATTACAACTGTTTTTTTAATATGCTTTATTGATTTTTTTTAGAGGGAGAGGAAGGGAGAGAGATAGATAGATAGAAACATCAATGAGAGAGAAACATTGATCATCTGCCTCTGCACACCCTCTCTGGGAATGGAACCTGCAAGCCTGTCATGTGCCCTGACCAGGAATCCCTCTGGTGACCTTTTGTTTCATGGTTGATGCTCAACCACTGAAAACACTGGCCGGGCATAACTATTTTTAACAGGGAAAACCTAAGGTTTAGAGAAGTTAAGTAAGCATCTAAGATCACAGAACTGGTAAATTGCATAGTTAGGATTTCCAGGCAGGTTTTCAGATTCTAAAGCCTGTGTACTTATTCTTTAGACACTAATTGTTAGCATAATTTTAATTTTTATATATAAATGTTATTTTCCCAACTCTATCAGATTTAAACTTAAGAATCAGACCCTGTAAATACAATTTCCTCTACATTATAATGATATTCATGTTCTCATGAGTACCTTCTACATTATGGGAATCTCCATGTTCTGATGATCTAGATTTTCAAGGGTTATTATGCACTCGCATCCCTTATTATCAACAAATATGCACTGGCTGTCATTCAAATTGGAACCTACAGAATAATGACACTCAGATGGTTTAGTAAATTTCTTTTTGTTGGTCTCCGTGTCTTTACGGACAAATTCTCACTTATCGTGTGATCATATACAACCTCCTTTTGAACCATGTTGCTTCCATCCGTAAGTACCATATAGAACCTGACCTTTCCCAGTCTCAAACATGCCCATAGCCTGTGCCCATGAAGCCACTCATACACATAAGCCTCACCACTGTAACCTCCTATCCTCAACATCCAGGCCACAAATGTTTCTTCTGGAGATTTCCTAAACTTCCAACCTTCAGGAATGATGGAGGTGTCTACGCAGGGGCAGAAAGACTGGCTTCTCTCAAAATCTGTGCCACACTTTTTCAACAATCATTCAACAATAAACAATTCTGAGGGGCCTAAAGACTCAAAAACATCTCTTGAATATTTCATTCATTAATCATGTCTTGCTTAAAATCTCACCAAACTCCTCATTTAATAAAATGTTCTTCAGTTTAGGCTCTTGACTCCTCCACCTCTAAGAGCTGACAGTCTCAAGGACCTGATGTATCCCATGCACTCCCTCTGGCCACCGCCACCAATGTGTAACTGACTACCGTGAAAGAAAGAAAACTAAGCTTCCATACGTATCAGTGCGATGAAACAGAGGCTGAAGGGAGCGTAGGAAGAAGGTGTGACGGATATTGATAAAGGCTTCTGGGCTTTAAGTAGTGTTCTACTGTAGTTTTTAAACGACTGTAGCTTTTTCTACACACATGGTTAACGGAATCAAACACTATCTGCAATTCCTAAACTCCTTACTAGTTCTAATGATGTCCTAAGTCAATACCACTCATAGTCATGCTCATCCTGGGCCACCTGAGAAATCCTTCCGATTGCTCCTCTTGTGATGACTGATGCATCTCATCGGATAAATTCTCTGGCCTGTTTTTTTTGGTCCTGAACAGGCTTAGGATACAAATTTATTTATTTTCAATCTTAAATATTCCACTTCCTCCTTAGTTTTGAGGGTTAGAGCATTTTAATGAGAAAGGTATAAATTTGAGTGAACTGTCAAAATCATAAGCAATAAAAATATGATTATAGGAAAATCAACCACAGTTCCAAAGATATGTTTTCAACCACTTACTTGGATCAACTTTTTAAAAAACTTTAACATTATCCTTCAAATTTTATGTTTTATATAATTATATTATTCTGTTTTGTTGTGTGTGTGTGTGTGTTTAATCCCTGTTTGGTTTATAGATCTTATCAGAACAAGGCAACTCCTCTTCTTCTAAAACTCTGAAGCTTTTTACAATCCCTTCTCTAAAACTTTTCTATTTAGGAGACTTGTCAAGCTTGTTTTATATAAACTGCCTATAACTTCATTTTTCTCCAAACCTGGCTCAGGAAACATCAATTGCAACATCAAATGCCCTTAATTTTATAGAAACACTTATCCATAATATGAGATTAAAATGGAGTTTCTTTTTCATCAATTCTAGATACCCAGAGGTAAGTGCAACTTTTGTTTCTTTGTAATCTCATATAATCTGGGGGATAAATGCTAGTTTAAAAACATGTAATTGTAGGACTCTCCTCAATGGCAAACATTTAAAAACTTAGAAAATAAGAATAACTCTTTAATAATGAAGACCTCTCTAGTTAAGGGATTCTTAAAACCTGCCTCCCCCCCAAAAAAAAAGTGTTCTTAACTTTTAAAAGTAAATTTTTAAGAATTTTAAATAATAATTTAAAAGTGAAACAAATAAAAATGCTCTGTAAATGAGACAAAGAAACTGGAGAAATAAAAACTAAAGCACATAGTTTACCTCAAGCAGACTTGAAATTGCCCATTAATTAAAAGGAAATCTTTACTGAAAAGTGAATATATATTTTAAATTACTTACATACATATGGAAAAGTTCAATAAAATCCTATATTTTGACATCTTGGATTTTAATTATTCAGGTAAGTTTTTAACATTTAAGAAAGCAAAGTCTATGTATGTGTGTTTACAGTTTATGTTTCTTATGGAACGCAACAATATTGAATGATATAACTATTGTTATTCAGAAGATGAAAATATATGGCCAATAACCTATGACCAGTTTGTATCACAGCTTTCCCATGAAATTTATACAATCACACAATATATGTGTACAAATTTTTCACAAATTCTTCCTGGAATTCAAGTTTTCAATAAATTAAAATATAGCTGACTTTCATCTCAGAATTCCCACCATGATGCATAACAGATAACAGATAGATACTCAATGAATATTAAAA
Source organism: Myotis nattereri (assembly GCF_964212035.1). Lineage (NCBI taxonomy): Eukaryota > Metazoa > Chordata > Mammalia > Chiroptera > Vespertilionidae > Myotis > Myotis nattereri. Next base: position 188,548,318 of record NC_138075.1, read on the forward strand.
GTTTTAAAATCTTTAAGATAAATGAAAGTTTTAAAATCTTAATGGCATTAAAAGGAAAATTAATTTTTTGTTCACAGTTGATGAAGATTATAGCAACAAAGGTAATTTTATCTTATATGCAGCCATTTTTTTATTATGACTTCCAAAACCAAAATATACTTGGAAAAATCTAGAATGCATTTTTAAACATTACTAAACTTCTTTCAAATAATTTTTCAAGCATACAACTGTTGTTATTAATGGGTCAGAAAGGTATACACAGAGACACTCAGACACACAAATATTTTCAAACACATACAATTATGGAACTTAAAGGAATAAAATATACTCATAAAAACAATCATATGCACATTAACCAAAAAGCAAAAAAGTAGTCTTAGGTAAGAATAAGAAAAATTCAAGAATTTAACCAATATTAGTTTTTGTTAGACAATTTTTATAAAAATAGTTAAAGTATGAGTTATCAACAATGAGTATACACATAGATAGTCATTAATAAAACCCATAATACTAATTCTCAAAGTATGAATTTCATGTATTCCAGGATTACTTTTTAAACTAACTTGTTGATATATCAAATAAAAATTTTTACATAGAATAATCTCCTTAAAATCGCTTACTTATTATATTTAAAAAAACCAATAAAATGTTTTCTTTTGCAAATACCTTTTTAAATATTGAACTATCTTTATGTTTTATCCTTTGTGATTTTATAAAATTTCTCTTCACTCAATGTTTTCTACTTAAAAAGTACAAAACATATATTTTATACTTTTAAAAGAGGTCTATTTTAAGTTTTTACATGAAGTGTTAAAAGTAACTTTAACTGAATAAAAAACAGTTTCTTCATTTTAAAAGAATGAATTTTGCAGGCATATTATAAGAATGGAAAGGAATTAAAAGCTTTAAAAAAAAATCAGTGACACTGCCAATAATCAACGACAATCAATTTTTACTTTCTCTCAGTTCACATCTAAATTTATATGTAATTTTACTTGGTTTATAATCACAACTGTTGGTTCACAACTTGGCCCTTGTACACAGAGGGCAAGGAGGGATAAAAGACAGAAGCCACTCCAGATTTGTAGGTGGCAGGTTTTAATAAGCAAGGGAACTTATTTAGGAGGCTTGGTTTGAGCAACAGCGATATGAGATCTCTACACTCGCCTGCCAGAATCGTAAAAGTTTATCTCTTACCTGAGTTCAGTCACGTATTCAGTCTAGTGGTCTCAGCACACATTGTTCTCTCAAGGTTGTGCCCTTGAAGGTGGCTCCCACCATGGGAATGGTGAGCAGAATTTACATTCCAAAGACGGGGCCGGGGGCGGGGAGCCTGTGATTGCTGGAATCCAGTTCCTGAGTACACCCGTGGTCCGTGGTCCTATCCTCTCAATAATCTCCTCCAACAATGTATAAAACAATTTTGTATTCTGCTTTATTCACTTAATATTTGAATGTCATTTTATATTGCTTCATGATAACTGTCAAAAGGCTTTAAGTTTAGCTTAATTTTCAATGCATCAGTTAACATTCATTTAAAAATTCGTTTTTAAATTTTTTTCACTTCAAGCCAGTGGTTCGTTGACTGATTGATTTTTAGTGATAGCTTTTAAAGTGGACACTTGGCATTGTAACAGAAAAAAAAAGTAAAACATAGTTAACCCTTGAACAACATGGGTTTAACTGAATAACCTGGCTTATAGGCAGATTCTTTTTTCAATACACTTGGCCCTTATATCTTCAGGTTTTGCATTTACAGATTCAATCAATCACGGATAAAAAGCAGTATTTTCAAATGCCCAACCATAGATTCCTAACTGCAGATTGAAAATACAGTTGACCCTTGAACAGGTGGGAGTTAGGGGTGCCAGCTTTCGAGCAGTGGAAAATTCACATATAACTTTTGACTCCCCAAAAACTTAACTACAGTCAGACTTTGCATCTGTGGATTTAATCAACCACAGTTGGGAAATCACAGTTGTGAATGGGAAAATATTGTTTTCTGTGTGTGGTTGATTGAATCTATGGTCACCAAATCTGCAGATACAAAGGGCCAACTATATTTATCAAAAAAGGTACATGTATATTTGAAAATGCACAGTTCAAACCCTGTTGTTCAAGGGTCAACTACACTATTTTCAACCCAAGTTTGGTTGAATTTGTAATGCAAAGGGCCGACAGTAAATTTTGGGGGAGTGGAAAGTTATATGTGGATTTTTGGACAGGGTGAGGTGGTATCAATGCTACCACTGTTGTTCAAGGGTTAACTATACTTTTAGTTTTTTAAAGTATTGTAGTATACATTATCATAAATGTTAGACATAAAATATATCTAACTTTCAAACAGAAAAGAATGGAACTTAAAAGGAAACTTAGAGTTGTAACTTTCAGGTGGCTAAATATTAGAATGTGTCCTATCTAGTTTCCATACCAGTATCTAAATTGGCTGCCAAGAAACATAATGCTATCCAAAACTTTGAAAAACTAGTAGTTAAATCTCTTTTTTTTTTAAGTTAAAAATCAACACCCTTTGGATTTCAGGGAATAAAAAATTCTTTAATGGGCACTAGTATTAGGATCACTGTAAAAATTTCAGGAAGGAATTCATCAAAGGATGATATATGGGTTGAAAGAGTCAAGAGTGTTATGAGTTGGAGAGCATTCAGATTCTAATGGAGGGTTAGAGCTTGGACAGCCATTGGCCTTCCACCCAAAAGCAATAACGAAACTGCCAAAAATTTTGGAAGTGGATTCAAAGGAGGGAAAAGAGCAGCTGCTTACATCCAAATTCACAAAATGCAAAAGCTGGGTGAGTAAAAGCTCTTTTCAAACCTGGGGACCCTATTGTTTTGGTCACTCACAGCAACTGAGAGTTTTAAATTTTGCCTCCACTTGGGTCATGTGATTATTTATTATTTATGGGGAAGCACCTATACAGCTCATGTTTTACTAGTGTAAAATTAATTAGCAAATGTTCAGAAAGCACTTTGAAGATGAAAAGTTGTGTGACTGCTAAATATTATCATTATACTACTATCATAAAATACATAAAAGGCACAGGATCTCGTAAGCTAAATAGATGGAGAATGACTGTGCTGTGTAGCACTCGGGGAGAAGATGGCAAAGGAGCAACCTCCGCAGAGGAAGCAGGCATGGATGCCACTACAGAAAAGGTGAGCTTAAATGGGTAGGCGGTGGGTGCAGGATGGCCTGCCTTTGCTCCTTGGGCCTACTTTCTGAAGGGACCAAATTAAAATAGCTTCATTAGTATTTTAAAGATCTTAAAAACAAGGTTATTCTCTCAACTTGTTATGGAAATGAGAGCAATGTAAATCACAAAGGAAAAACAAGAATGAATAAGATTGAAAAACTGTAATTAGAATCTGTTTGCTTGTGAATTATTGTGAAAAATCTTTCCATCACAAGTAGACCATTCCTGAAAAGTATAGGTATAGTTGCTGGAATTGCTGAAGTAAAATTGGGGGATTTTACTTTTAAAAAGATAATTTCACTTAGACAATGTAAAGAATACAGGATAGTTACATCTCTCTATTTCTAGTGCTGTATGTTGTAATAGAGGCAATATTTGTGTTCATAATATGCTATTTTGCCTGTAGGAAGTGGAAGACAAGGTTTAGGTCTTAATTTTTTTTTAAAATATATTTTATTGATTTTTTACAGAAAGGAAGGGAGAGAGATAGAGAGTTAGAAACATCGATGAGAGAGAAACATCAATCAGCTGCCTCCTGCACATCTCCCACTGGGGATATGCCTGCAACCCAGGTACATGCCATTGACCGGAATCAAACCTGGGACCTTTCAGCCCGCAAGCTGACGCTCTATCCACTGAGCCAAACCGGTTTCGGCTAGGTCTTAATTTTTAATTACTGAAGCAGTGCAATGCTTCACTGCTATATAGTGTTAGCAGTATAATTTAACATTGTAGTTGGAAACAGGAACAGCAACAAGAAGAGAGGACTTTATTCCTTCCCATTAACAGTGCCATGTGCCCAGATAGCGATTGGCCTGAAGATCAAAGAAGTATGTTGATGGTTCCATAGCACACAAAGAAGTGCAAATAATTTTTGTGATGCTTCTTAATGTAATCAAACTAACTCACAATATAAATACTCACATACTCATTAGTCTTTCCTAGACTCCAGCAAAATGCATGCCTTGATAAACCCTTTGAGCCTGACCCATATTTTTAATAAAAATTTTAGACGACTTTTCTGATTTTGATATCTTGCCGACAGCTAGCCTCTAGGTAAAGAGTATAATATTGAGCAGAATGTAATTTCCCAATAAACATGTTGAATAATCAGTCATTTTATACATTAATACTTAGCTTAAGCAGCTATAAGAGAACCTCTGATATCTTTCCCATCAGTTAGTTAATCCTTTTATTTAATTAACAAAAAGGCTAGAAAAAGTATTTAATCTTGGTTTCCAAGTAATATGTTCTATGCCCTTCGTGCTAACTTGCTATGCTCCTTTTGCTCCATAAACAATATATAAGAAATCAGACCCTGGTTTCATCCTTTGAAGGAATTAATAATTTTTAAGTACAACTTACTACTGTTTCTGAAATCCCTATATAATCCTTGATATCCTCTTATCATTATTATATCTAATGACTTCAGGATATATTTGGCAAAAAAATATAACACTGTAGAAAATTAAGGCAAGTTGCTGAAATTAAAACAAGTTTTCTATTCCTCAAATTAACTCCATTCCAAGACCCAATTTTGGTTGAATACTATTTCTCCACCAACATTCCACATCATAATACTTGGAGAAAAGTAGAATTTATGTCTGACATTGTGTTTAGAGAACATTTTAAAGAAAATAATCTAAATGGTGACAAAGTTTAATTTTTTCTTTTGAATTGCAAATATACTCACACACACAAACTGCAGATTAATTGAACCCTTTGCAAATAGGAAGAATATCTATATTTTAGAAAACTCAGGTGACAATGACAGAAATACTTAGTTCACCTGCCTTTAAAATTAATTTTTACTTATTACCATAATTTTACATTTATGAATTAAGATGTAAGTTACTGTGGTGATCTTTGATTTAGTCTGTAAGGTAAGTGAGAGTTGCAAGATAGAGTGGCCTATATGATTTAATTTTCCTTCTGGAGATCAGGAACTCTCACCCAAAACCTAAACATACTAATAATAACCAGAGGAGAAATCCCCACCTAAAATCCCTACCATATCTTCCCTAGATTTGAAATGGCCTAAACAGAAAATATTGTTTTACACTTACCCTTCTTTAAAATTAGGAAACCAGAATGGTGATCTGTAAAGTTCCTTCCATTTCCAAGAAGCTATGTATATCCCATTTTAGGAGCTATACATTGGAGGGAGGTTTGAAGTCAACAATACTCCTTAGTAAACAAATTCTGGTATACAAGAATCACTGTCCCATCACCTTATAGACAAATAAGAAGGAGGGACAATAAATGAAGTTTATATATGTGAAATATTGTGAAATTTCCAGTATTCAACTTTTAATATACAAACACAGCATTTTTACATTATTTATTCTAGAAGCACATGGTTGAGAAGAATAAGAAAATATACTCCAAATATTTGCTACATCAAGTTTTACACTCCATTTATAACATTTTTTTGAAGCTTATCCCTTGGCAAACTGTGTTGAGTGAAATATACAGACATATACCTTTGGGAATAAAAAAGGTTCCTTTAGGGTAACATATTCATCTATAGGAAACTAATTTACCAAGCTTTTATTACATTATTTAGTCATTTATCTTTCCAAAAAATGTAAACACTATTTTACATTCAGTAGGTGAGTTGATCAACTTGGAGGAAAGTGTTTTCCTCTTAATTTTTGCAGAGTTAGATGTCTTTTAGCATTTTTTAAATTTTATTTTATTATAGATCCAAAAAGTTCATGGGTATTGTGTTTCTATAGAAATATTAAGATATTCATTTATGTGCAGAGCATGTACAAACACAATTTAAACAAAATATATTTAAATTGTCAAAGTTTTTTAAAATAAAATGAAATTTCTAAAAAGATTTGGAGTTGGAAATTTCACCTGCATTGGAATCTAGTAAATATTATCTTTTCATGAAATAACACCTATTTGAGGAATACTGGTCAACTAACTAAAAAATAAACTTCCCAAAATATATTTAATTCTGCTTGCAAACAAAAATCAAATTAATATAGGTGTTTCAAACTGATCAACATTTAGTACTGTCATTGTATGTTAATTATATATGTTTACATATATACATTAACATAACAATATATAAATCTGAAATATATATACAAACCTATGTGCAATATTGTATGTATGGGTATATGAAATATACAAAATAAAATATTAAGAATTTATATTATGTTAATATAAAATGTATAGACCAAATATTATATATATAGATATGTATATATGTGTGTGTGTGTGTATGTATGTGTGTGTGTGTGTATATATGTGTGTGTGTGTATATAGATATATATCATGGGCTGTTTTATTCTTCAAAATTTATATGTTGAAGCCCTAATCCGTCATACCTCAAAATGACTGTAGGATTTAGAGATAGGGTCCTGACAGAGGGAATTAAGTTATGAATTATGAGACTGAGCCCTAATCAAATATGACTGATGTCTTTGTAAGAAGAGTAAATTAGGACACAGATATGTAGAGGAATCTCCATGGAAAGATACAGGGAGACAACAGTCATCTGTAAGCCCAGGAGAATGGCTTCAGAAGAAAACAATCCTGCCAACCCCTTGATCTCAGGATTCCAGTTCCAAAATTGTGACAAAATAAATTTCCATTGTTGAAGCCTCTCAGTCTATTGTACTCTGTTATGGAAGTCCTTGCAAATACAATATTCACTATCATATATAAAACAAAATTCATTTTACAGTTTTCACATTTAACATTAATAACCTTGCTCATCATTATAAACCCCTTGCCTAAACCAATACCGTGCGCATAAAAAATGTTCAATAAACACGAACATAATAAATTACTTAACTTCTAAACAGAAATTTCCTGTTTATGCCAAAGAAAAACATTATTTAACATTGCAGAAATATAAATACATTGGAATTAAGTTGTCCCCCAATTCATAAATAATATGGTAATTTATTCTAAAAGTTTTTATTATTGTTATTTTCTTACTCTATTGCTTGCATTAATGCTTATTAAAACAACAACACCTATGAGTGTGTGAATAATGCTGAATAAGCCCCCAGAGCTTCTGAAGGCTGTTTTGATTAAGGCATTAAATAGGCTGACTTGAGCACTGGCTGGTGCAGCTCAGTTGATTGGGTGTCGTCATTGCATCCGGGGGTTGCCAGTTGATTCCCATCAGGGCACATGCCCGGGTTTGCAGCAGTAAAGGGTGTGCAGGAGGCAGCCAAAGGATATTATATTCATTCTCACATCAATATTTCTCCCTCCCTCTCTAAAAGTCAATAAATTTTTAAAAACAAGGCTGACTTGAACCCTAAAAATATTAAGGATGGGAAAAGACCAGTCATGCAGCATCATTCAAAGGAGAGAAGGACTGACTATATTAATATCAGAGAAAGAAGTAGACTTCAGTGCAAAGAAATTACCAGACAGGGAGGGAGATTGTATAATGATCAAAAAGTCAATCCACCAAGAAGATATAGCAACTTTAGAAAGTATATGTACCAAACAACAGCTCAGCAAAACATGTGAGGTAAAAATCAAAAAGAATTGAAAAGATATAAAAATTCAAAATTACATTTGTAGAATTTAATGACCTCTTCAATAAGTGTTAAACAACTACAGAGAAAAACAACAGAAATAGAATAACTCAATAACACCATCAAACACATATCTAATCAACATTTATAGAAAGCTTCACCCAACAACAGTAGAACACATTCTTTTTTAAGGATCCATGGAACATAGCCATGCTAGGTCATATGCAGTGCCATAAAACAATTAAATAATTCAAGTCATATATAATACATTTTTCACTTGCAATAGAATCAAACTAGAAATCAAATTTTAAAAGTTAACAGGAATACCTCAAAACACTGGAAACGAAACACATTTCTAAATAATCTATAGGTTAAAGAGGAATGCTAACAGAAATATTAAAAATACATTAAACTACATAAAAATGAAAATACAACATCAAATTTCTGAGACACAGCTAAAACAGTGCTGAGATGGAAAGTACGGCGTTAAAAACATGCATAAGAAAGGAGGAAAAGTATCAAATAAATAATTTAAGTTCCCACTGCAAAAACCCAGAAAAAGAAGAGCAAAATAAACCCCCAGCAGGCAGAAGAAAAGAAATAATGAAGAGTAGAAATTAATGAAGTGAAAACAGAAAAACAGTTGAAAAAAAACACAATAAAACACAGCAATGGTTCTTAGAAAGATATCAATAAAATTAGCAACTCTCTAGGAAGACTAACAAAGTAAATAGATTAAAAATTACCAATATCAGAAATTGAACAGAATCTTTCTATAGATACCCATAGACATCAAAAGGATAAAAAGGGAATACTACCAACTCTATATACATACATTTGACAACTCAGACAAAACAGACCAATTCCTTGAAAAAATTACATGAATTCCTATCAACACTATACTCAATATGTTCCCAAACTTCAGCCTCTTTTAAGTTCCTCTGCCTCTCCCCCCCTGGTTCAAGCCAACATCATTTTGTGCTTGGATTATTATAATCATTTCCTATATTGTTGCTCTGCTTCCACGCTTATTCTCTATAATTTACTCTCCACAAAGAAGTCAGAGGGATCCCATTAAGAAATTAGGCTAGATCATCATAGGCTTCTCTCCAAAGACCTCCAATACTCCCATTTCACTCAGAGAAAAGGCCAATATAATTACAATGATGAACAAGGCCCTACATGATCTGAGCCTTAGTACTTTTCAGACTTAGTCTCTTACCACTCTTCCCTTCATTCACTGCTACAGCAACGCTGCTCTCCGAACATACCAGGCATGACCCTCCTAAAGACCGTTTGTCAAGTTGTTCCCTCTGCATGGAATATTCCAGAAATCTGTATGGCTAACCCTCTCACATGTTTCAAGTCTGCTTAGATTTTACCTTTTTAGTAGGCCTAACCTGACTATTCTATTTAATATTGCATCCTGACACCAACACCATCTTACACATGCTTTCACATTTCATATTTTCTTTACCTAGAACTATGTTTTTTTCCTACAGACCTTAATATTGTTTTACCAGCTATGAATTTTATTAATTATGGTATCTGTTGTCTAGCTTCCCTCAGTAAAATGTAAGCTCCATAAGAAAGAGGCCTTTTTTCCTACAACTCTGCTTACCACATAATAGGATATCTAAAAATATTTGCTGAATGAATGAATTCTGATTTTAGTATTACCATTATTATTCATATGTCCTCAAAAATAAGCAGGCCAAATATTATATTCACAATTCTATATGTTGTTTTCCAAGCTCAGCAGTCTTGGAATCCACAGTTATTGAAAAATAATATACTTTTATACTTAACAGCAAATTCATATTTATTTCTGATAGTTCTATATCTTACTCATATTAACACTTGCTTTCCTATTCTTTTTGCTCAGAAGAACAGAGTCAAACACAAAAGTGAAACTCACAAGGTGTGGAAAGATTACCCTGGGTATCATAATTATTGTGATTGCTGTAGTAATCATCGGACTCATTGTTCATTTCGTCACTTATGGTAAGTACTCATGATATCTGGCTTTCCAGTCACATGAATTTAATTTCCCATTATTGGAAAGTTAGGAACTTTGAGAATAGGAGGAAAGGAATCAGATAAAACTATTTGACAGAGATAATTTCTTACAGTTAATAACATTTACTGCAGTCTTTGTTCTGTAGCGACTTTTGGCTTAGGGCATTCTGAATCCAGAGATGTGGTATGATCTTTTTTTTTTTAATTCCTGGTAAAGATTTAGGTGCTCGGAGTACATTAATTAATTAATTAATTAATTAATTAATTCACTGTTACATTAATAAGTTTTGAAGAGATAATCAATGAGTTAACAAATAAATATAAAAGCCTACAACCTAGATTTCTAAGCTAGATTTCTTATTCCAAAGCCTATAATAATTCTCTATATACAATGATTTCTTTTCATAAAATTCTCTCTAAAAAAGTTAAGTATTTTCCATTAATGAGGGATGAAAAAAAGAAACAGTAAAAATTTTTCTATATATTTTTCTTTTACTTACTGGCTTATTTCACTTAGCTTAATGCTCATAAAATTGAAAAAAAGTATGGGATCCTCAGATTTGATGTTTTCTTAAAATAGCTTTTTGTGCCAACCCCTCTGTGTCCTGTGCTTATTACTTTCTTTCATCCACTGTTTCCTAACCTTTTCAAGGATAAGGACTTCTTTATAAAAAAAAAAAAAACTCCTACATTCCCACAAGAAATTATCACATTTATTGATTGGTAAATCTCACTTGATCAACATGTATAATCCTTTTAATATATTATTCTACTCAGCTAGCTAGTATTTTGGTGAGGATTTTTGCACCTATACTCATCAAAGATATTTGTAGTTTTCTTGTGTTCTTATCAGCTTTGGTATTAGAGTAATGCTGGCCTCATAAAATAAGTTTAGAAGTACTCCCTCCTTTTCTCTTTTTAGCCAATTTTGAGAAAGAGTGATATTAAATCTTCTTTACATGTTTGGTAGAATTCATCAGTGAAACCATGTGTTCCGAGGCTTTTCTGTATTGGGAGGTTTTTTATTATTGTTTCAATCTCCTTACTCATTATTTATCTGTTCAGATTTTCTATTTATAGATGATTCAGTCTTGGAAGGGTGTATATTTCTCAGAGTTTATCTATCTTTTTCTTTGCTACTGTTTTTTAGCTTAAAGTATATTTTGTCTAAGTATAGCTAACCCAGCCTGGGGTTATTGTTTTTCTCATCTCTAACAATTTAATTCAAGAAAAAACTCTGCCTTGTTTTACTTTGCATTTCTTTATTTGTAAGTGTGCAGGAAGATTTTCTCCAAATAATTAACTTCCCTGACATGAAGGATCTTCTCAGTGTTACAAAATGCTTTTATTTCTCCGTCTCTTTCTCTCTTCTGTCTTCTCTCTCTCTCTCTCTCCCCTCTCCCCTACCCCCCAGTCTGTTAAGTAGTGGGGTACAATGGCACCTGAGCATAGTTACAAAAAAGTTTGGATTTCTATCATATTTGATGTACTAAAATAGTACAGTCTAAATACAAAAGCAATCCTGAGAAAAAAGAATGAAGGCAGAGGTATCACATTCCCTGGATTCAAATTATAATACAAAGTGATGATAATCAGAACAGCATGGTATTGGCAGAAACACAGAACAATGGAACAGAACTTAGAATCCAGAAATAAACCCAGATGTATATGGGCAAATAATTTTTGACAAAGAAGCCTAAAATATAAAATAGAGATAAGAAAGTGTCTTCAATAAATGGTGCTGGGAAAACTGGAAAACCACATGCAAAAGAATGAAACTAGACAGATCTTTGTCCCCATGTACAAAAAATAATTTAAAATGAATCAAATACCTAAATATAAGATCTGAAACAATAAATTACATAGAAGCATAGGTACTAATCTTATGAATGTTGGTTATAGAAAACATTTTATGAATTTGACCCCAAAGGCAAGGAAAGTAAAGACAAAAATAAATTAATGAAACTATATCAAACTAAAAAGCTTTGGCACAGAAAAAGAAACCAACAACAAAACAAAAAAGCAACTAACTAAATGGGAGATGATATTTGCAAACAACAGTTCTGACAAGGGCTTAATATCCAAAATATATAAAGAACTCATAAAACTCAACACTAAACAAACAATCCAACTAAAAATTGGGCAGAGTATATGAACAGATACCTCTACCAAAAAGACATACAAACAGCCAACAGATATATAAAAGATGTTCAAATCAAAGCTACAATGAGGTACCACCTCACACTTATTAGAAAGACTATTATCAACAAAACAAATAGTAACAAAGATTGGAGCGGTTGAGGAGAAAAAGGAACCCTCATTCGCCACTGGTGGGAATGTAAATTGGTACAGCTACTATGGAGAACAGTGTGGAGTATCTTTAAAAGATTAAGAATAGAGTTACCATATAACCCAGTAACCCCTCTTTGTATATCTACCCCCAAAATTTGAAAACATTTATTCGCAAAGACATATGCACCCCTATGTTCATTGCAGCATTATTCAAGGTAGCCAAGACATGGAAATAACCAGTGTCCTTTGATAGATGATTGGATAAAAATGTGGTACATACAGGGTGGGGCAAAAGTGGGTTTTCAGTTGTTCGTATGGAAAATAATACAATAATTAATAAATAATAATACATCTATGTTTTATGTACTCATAACTGTAAACCTACTTTAGCTTACCCACTATACACAACAGGATACTATTCAGCCATAAGATGAAATACTGCCGTTTGCAACAACATGTATGGACCTTAAGAATATCATGTCAAGCAAAACAAGTCAGACAGAAAAAGTTAAAAATCATATGATTTCACTCATATGTAGGATATTAAACTGAAAGTAAGAAATGAACAAATAAGAAAAACAAACAAAAACTCATAGACACAGACAACAGTATGGTGGTTACCAGAGGGAAGGGGGATGGAGGGTAGTAGAGGGTAAAGGGGTTCAAATATACAGTGATGGTGAAGGAAGATTCTTTGACTTTGGGTGGTGGGTAATAATGCAATATGAATATCATGTATCTTAGAAATGTATACTTGAAACCTATATATTCTTATTAACCAATGTCACTCCAATAAATTTAATAAAAAGAAAATAATTACTCTATAATTTTGCAATAAATTATTTTATTTTCTTTTTTAACATATTTTTATTTATTTCAGAAAGAAAGGGAGTGGGAGAGAGAGATAGAAACATCAATGATGAGAGAGAATCATTGATTGGCTGCCTCCTGCACTCCCCACACTAGGGATCAAGCCTGCAACCTGGGCATATGCTCTGACCAAGAATCAAACCTAGTTCATAGGTTGACGCTCAACCACTGAGCCATGCCTGCTAGGTGCAATAAATTGTTTTATAACAAACTTTCTAAAAAATAAATAAATAAAGTAGTAAAGCTGACAGTCTAACCATCAGCTTTATGGTTTGCTTTACTTTCTGAAAGTTGTAAGTTTGATTTCTTTGTTCTGTTTACTTAATTTGCAGTACTTACAAGTCATCCCTCATTTTACTTTCCTCTTTATTCATTTTCATTTCTTAGGTACTTCATAAATTATTAAACCTGAGACTCCACTGATTTTCCAAAATGTAATCTGTGATGATCACAAAAACTAAAAATTATCTACACTTTAATATAATTTCATTTCATAGTTACACATATGCCTTCAGATTGCCCAAACGTGAAAGCTGGCACATCGAAATTTTACCTTAAAAATTCTGATAACATTCTTGGCTGAAGTTATAATTTAATCAACATTCCTCTGTCAAAGTTAGATCAACAGTCACTAGAAATCAAGATTATTTAAATGTCAAGTTACCTGAAATTTTATCAGAGTATTATATTTCATATGTTATTTCTTAAGAATAAAAGCAGTTACATAATGAACTATCCTAAGTGAAATAGCCAATCATAGAAAGACTAGTACCATATGATTTAACTCACGTGGAATTTAATGAACAAATTACCAAGCAAAATAGAGACAGATTCATAGATAGGGAGCAGCCAGACAGCTCTGGTTAAGGAGGGGTTATAGGAGGGGGAGGGGTGGAGGGATTGAGAAAAAAAAAGAGAGAAAGAACTCATGGACATGGACAACAGCATGGTGATTGTGGGAGGGGGGAAGGTGGAAGAGGGCATAGAGAGGTTAAATGATGATGGAAAAAATAAAATAAAATATTTTTTTAAAAAAATGTAGTTACACGATGATCAAAGTCAGAACTATTTTTTCTTTTTTCTCCTCAGGGAAAACATCTTGCTATTATGACATCAGCTTTAAAGTCAATAATGTTGACTATGACAGAAAGTTTGAAAAGCCATATTCACAAGAATATGTGGACCTAAATAAAAAGATAGTGTCTTTGGTAAGTTAAAATGTTTTTCTATGCATTGTCTTTTTAAATGCTGTGCTCCTAGGAATACTAGAATCCTAGTAATCACCTTCCAACTTGGAATTTAATAATTCATAAATTCACACTGTTTCTTACCACTATTTTAGTTCTAGATTAGGACAGTCAGCCCTTTCAGAAGGTAAGTTTCTGTCTTGATTCAAAAGTTTTCCACAACCCATAAGAGAAGTGTATTCAGTTGCCTAGAGAGTCTTTTCCCCTACTTTTAAGTTTTAATCTACATGGAAATAGATTTAATATAAGGTAGGGGGCCAACTTCATTTTATTTAGTTGAGCTGGCACTACTTATTAAATAATCTAGTTTATCCCAATGATTTAAAATGCCATTCTTGTTAAGTCCTAAATCCTCATATATTCCAGAATCTATTTTTGAATTCTGTATTGGACTACACAGTAATTACATAGGATTTCTTTCCCATACCTTTATTTTGAACAGTATTTCATCCCTTTACTTACAAGTATGATGCTTTTAAATAATAGATAACTAGGTTTTGTTTGTTAATGCAACTTAATAGATTCTTTCATGACATTTTGTCTATTCTCATTCATTATAACAAGTAATAACTGTTTTTATTTTTTAAAATGTATTTTTATTGATTTCAGAGAGGAAGGAAGAGAGAGAGAGAAACATCAATGATGAGAGAGAATAATTGATCAGCTGCCTCCTGCACACCCCCTACTGGGGATCAGGCCCACAATCCAGGCATGTGCCCTTAACAGGAATCAAACCAGCGACCCTTCAGTCCACAAGCTGATGCTCTATCCACTGAGTCAAACCGGCTGCCGTGGTTGGCAAACTGCGGCTCGCGAGCCACATGCGGCTCTTTGGCCCCTTGAGTGTGGCTCTTCCACAAAATACCACGTGTGGGTGCGCACGTACAATGCGATTGAAACTTCGTGGGCCATGCGCAGAAGTCGGTATTTTGTGGAAGAGCCACACTCAAGGGGCCAAACAGCAGCATGTGGCTCACGAGCTGCGGTTTGCCGACCACTTGATAACTGTTTTTATTTCTCTAGTTTGCTTTAAGTAAATATTTTAGCTTCCTTTTTTATTATTTCTGTTTTAAATTGTTTTCCATTCCATTTTTTTCCTCCTGAAAATGTCAATATACTTAGTTAACTTATCCTTTCTGGAACTAGAAATTACATAAATATTTTTCCACTATTATTTTAAAAACTGTTAGTCCCATCAACTGATTATTTTCCTTACCTAACCCTCAACCCAAGAAAAGGAGGCCTTTAACATACTTTCCCTTCTATCCTCTCCTCCCTTTTCCATTCCCCACTCCTGATAAGACTTTTTATCACTTTTATTTTCTCTCCCTCTTCTGCCCTCCTTTCTTCCTCCTAATAACTAGGTTTTGCTGAAATAGTACTTCAAGTTCAAAACTATTATTAGGATGTTTCTTAAAGTATGTTGCCTCCACTGTAAGCATAGAAATTATATGTTCATTATATTAATATCACGCACACACACACACACACACACACACACACACCAGGTTTTATTGCTTACCATTTGTTTCTTCTCTTCTTAAACTTCTCCTCCACTAGGATCTCAATTCTGACTTATGTCTTACTTTATGAGAATTATTAGTCATGTATTTTTCTCAGTTGTGATATGTAAATGATGTTACTAAATCCTTGCCATAAAAACCTCTTTTCCTCTGATTTGAGATTATATCTTGACTGGGAGTAGGATGGTTAAATTGTAAAATTGTTATCTCAAAATATGACAATATTATTTCAGCAACTTCCAACTTCAAATGTTATAAATGAAATTTCTGATTCTATTTTTCTATTAATGTATACTTTGTTCCTAAATAGAAATTTGTCAAAATTTTTCTTTATATCTAAAATGCAAGAATATTTCCCAGATACATCAAACATGCCTCAAATCAGTCTACTCCTTTGAATCTACAGGTTTTGATCTTTATTTAATTCAGAACCATTTCCTCCCACTATTTATTATCATTATTATATGTCATCCACCCCTCTTTTTTCTCTTTTCACACTTCTATTATTTATAGCCACTTCTGGAATCATATTCTAAGTGGGGTTTTTTGCACCCATTATTTTATTTTGATGAAAACCTAATCTGTTTTATGTCCTTTTTCTGGCAGCTAGACTCCTTTATTTGCATTACCATTTTTCCTGTTGGCTTATTGGGGCCACTGTTTTGTTATTAGAGGTAGTACTACAAGTTGGGAAATGAGATTTTCTTACATCCTATAGGCTGAAGGTTGGGCAGCAGGCATTCTTCATACCAAAGCCCAGAAGGAAGTCTTCCAGCTCCCCATGTTCTGCCCACCATGCTAGCTTAGTCTCAGGAGCAAGGAATCTTCAGTTTTGCAGTTTCTTCTTAGAGGCAGAGGGTCTATGAAAACCCACTCACACGGTCCAGTGTCAGCTTAATCCCTGGGCATCCATGCATCTCAGTTAGCCAATCTCTTCCCAGGGCCTGTGTGATTCTGTCTTTTCACAGGGTTCTCAGGTTGTTCTCTAGGTTCTTCCTGGCCCATGAAAAAGAAGGTTCCTCATCATCTCCCTTCTCCCCGGACTCCCATTAAGCCCAAACCCACTCAACACCAGGAAAGGCAGGTATATTAAAATGGAAATAGAAGAGAAATATGACGTAATTTAACTACCATCTTGTCAAGGTTCTTCCATTCACTATATTTTAGGAATTACATCTAAAACCCTTATCATGGCCAACAAGGTTCTCTATAATCTTGTCGCTGCCTATGCATACAACCTCAATTTATATACCCTCTCCCTTGCTCACTTTACTTGAGTCACAACAAGTTTGTTTCTATCCCTCAATTATACCAATCTCATTTTTCCCTAGGAACTGCATTTCCTTCCATCTATAATACTCCTCTCCCCTTGATTGTCAGGTTTCACTCAAATATCACCACTTCAAAGAGGCCTGACTTGATCCTTCCCATATCTCCATTATTTACTTTAGTTTATATTTTTATATCACCTAATACTATCTCAGATTATCATATTTACTCCTTGGTCTGCTTGTTATCTATGTTCTCTTTTGAATCTCTAAAAAAGAATGGATCTATCTGATTAGTTCATAGTTTTATTTCAACATATACTTATTGAATACATGAACACATTCCAATTGCTTAGGAGCAAGAGGAAAATGTAATTTAAATTGCTGCGATTCCAATATTGAGCCAGTTTTTGAAGGCCAGTCTTTGCAAAAGTAAAAGTCATGGGCCGTGCAATTTGTTGTCTGGTGCTCTGTAAAGGTCCTACAGTGGGAAATCATCCATCAGGTTGAGATCAGGAGCACCTGAAAAAAACAATTCGTAAAATTTCTCTGAGAGATTTCTACATATCACACTTTGAACCCATCAGTAGCATGTTATTCAAACAGCAGGCAAAAATGGTTTGAAGTTCAGTCATGAACGAAGGCTGCCATTGGGGGGGGGGGGAGAGAGAGAGAGAGAGAGAGAGAGAGAGAGAGAGAGAGAGAGAGAAAGAAGAAGAAGAAGAAGAAGAAGAAGAAGAAGAAGAAGAAGAAGAAGAAGAAGAAGAAGAAGAAGAAAAGGAAGGAAGGAAGGAAGGAAGGAAGGAAGGAAGGAAGGAAGGAAGGAAGGAAGGAAAAAGAAAGAGAGAGAGAGAGAGAGAGAGAGAGAGAGAGAGAGAGAGAGAGAGAGAGAGAGAAAGAAAGAAAGAAAGAAAGAAAGAAAGAAAGAAAGAAAGAAAGAAGAAAGAGAGAGAGAGAGAGAAAGAAAGAAAGAAAGAAAGAAAGAAAGAAAGAAAGAAAGAAAGAAAGAAAGAAAGAAAAAGAAAAAGAAAGAAAGAAACATCTCCTTCTGGGGACATTTCTGTCAGTTTTATGACATTGATATTCAATAAAAGGCTGAACATAGAAGATAAAAACTATTAGTTGGTCTTTTGAATTCACCTCTCCAAAATGAATATTCTGATGTATCATGCTACTGTTAGGAACAAATATTTTTATACAACTGTGCCACATATTTTTTTTATTTAAAGACATTTGTGAATGAACTGAGCCTGAAGATAATTTTCAAAAAGATATATATTTAACACATTGCATCTTTTCCCTAAATGAGTCATGATCTGGGAAAATTTTAATACTATGTATTTGATGATATTAAAGAACTAGTTAATTTTGGGGATGTAGGTAGTAGTAAAATGAAACTGGTCTGGCCATTTATTAATAACTGATAAAGTGGAATGATGGATACATGGGTTTTTTTACACTATTCTATCTGCTTTCATGTATGTTTGAAGTTCTCCACAATGAAACTTAAAATAAAACATAATAATTATGCATTTTACTCTTTTAACAGATGAATGAAACATTTCATGGATCAAAACTGAGAAGACAGTATGTCAAATCCCATGTTGTCCAAGTAAGGTATATAAAATAGCATGAGAGGCACTGAGAAAAAAATGTTCTGTCCTTCTGTTTCTTATCTCATACTCAGCAGAATATCTTTGCTTGGTATACAATTAAAGGGTTCAAACAAATTTGAATTCAGGGCTTCAAAACAACTAGCATTTTCAAATGCGAAAAATAAAAGGTATTCAAGGTCTATTGAGAAATTATTGAACCAGAATCAGAAGTTCCAGATTATTGTAAGTTTCAGGTAAAGATTAAATGAGTGTGTGCGTGTTTTAAATATAAGACCCAAAATAAAAAAGTACATTTAAAATCAGGAGATTATTTCAAGCTAAGGAAAGAATAGGTAAGGTAAGAGAGCCATGTACAGAATGTCTGACCCAGGAGTCATAAACTAGTAGCTAATGGGGTAAATCCCAAATGTAAAAGTTAGAAAACTTCACATAAAAAAAAAAAAGAATTTTTAGAATGTTGAAAAATCAAAAGATCTAACAACACAGACCACATTCCCACATGATATTAGTAAACTGAAACAGGCTGCACAGTTTGCCATGATGTATGCACATGTATTTACACCCAAAAAGCTTCATTCTTTTACCTTACCCTCCTGCCCCTCTAAAAATCCAAGTCTGCAGCTGTTTTCTAGCAGTGAGGATGTTTTAACCAAATACTGGGAAGGAACAGATAACCTGCAAGAGATAGGAAAAGAATAACAACTACAAATAGAAATAGAAATGTTAATATGCTTTGGAATCTACCTCTCCTTAAACCAGCACACTTAACCAGTGACCCCCTCCCCTGGAACTTTTTATATATTAACTCATTTAACCTGATAATAACCCTGTGTGGTTTTATATATAAGTTTCCCATTCTACAGATGAAGAAACTGAAGTAAAGGAAGGCTAAGTGACTTGCCAAGGTCACACATTTAATAACTAGAGCTGTAGGTTGAACCCAAGCAGGTATATCTAGATTATTGCATCAACTTGTGTAATCTTCAGCTTTCACTCTTGCTCCACTACAATCCATTCCCCACACTGCAGTCAAAGTGAATTGGAAAAGCATATAATCCCCCTACTTAATATCATCTAATCATTTCCTACCATTTCCAAACTCCTAATATAGTCCACATGACCCTACCTGACCTGGCCCTGCCTCTCTCTGACCTTTTCTCATACCCTTGACTTCACCCGTAACTTTATATTCACACTACTGACCTGCTATTATTCTTCTAATAAACATGCAAAATTGCATCATTGGCTTTGCCCAAAGTAAACTAAACTCATGTCTTCATGACAGGAGGTGGTTTTACAACTTGGAGTAAGGTGCCCACCAAGGTTAGGCTTTCACCTTCCCCCTGAAACTGAGAGATAGAGAGGCTACCATCTTTGATGGTTACTAGACCTGAGTAACCGTAGGTGGCCTTCAGGGGCTTGAGAAATACATTTCTGGGTTAAACTGCAAGAGCCTTTTGAAAAACTTACTTATAACTCAAAGGAGCAGAGAAAGAATTTACATTTACAAGTTTTTAGAGTAAGTGATCTAAAAACAGGGCTATCAGGGGCCTAGAGTCAAAAAGAAGTCTGTCAAACATTTAATAAAATGAGGGGAATGTTAAGGCTACTTTGGGCAAGGTTTTTACAGTTGGTATTCCTTCTTTCTGGAACATTCCTCTTTTAATCTTAACATGACTCAGTCCTTGTTACGAGGCTATTACTTCAAAGAGGCTTTATATAATGTTCCCATATCTACCCTTCAAGTCAATGCTCTATTTTCTTCATAGAATTTACCATAAAGATTATTTATTTCTTTGTTTTCTTGTTTATCTGTCTCTCTTTCTAGCTCATGCTAGCAGGGATCTTGTGGTCTTATATGAGCTGATATAGTACCTAGAACTATGTATGGCATATTGCCTGAACTAAATTAATACATGTCTGTTAAATGAATCAAGGTATGAATGAATGAATGAATGAATGAGTGAATGAATGAATAGAAAGTTCAGGAATGTAAAAGAAAATAAGCATTTGTCATATAAAACTAAAGAGTATTTTATGAGTCAAGAAAAGGTAAAATTAAAATAACTTTTATTTAATTTTTATTAGAAAAGAGGATCATTTTACCCTAATGATGTCAGCCTAATAATCCATATGTCTATATTTAGTTTAATTTTAGGTTGTTATTTGACACAGAATGAAGAGTCAAAGTGACATCTACGGTTTGACAAAAATCTTTAAAATAAACAAAGTAATACAATATGTCCTTGCCTATTGCATTAGAAATAAAGTGTTTGTCCCTATAGATCAGACAAGAAAAAAATAGCATTGCACCTACATAAAAGTATATTTAATAAATTGGCAAGTAATAACTAATGCTTAATACTGTATAAAGGAAATAAAATAATTCACATATAGCACTCAAAGTAAGAGCATATGCATACATACTCTAAAACATAAATAAGGAGTGATATATAAAAAAAAGCTAATCCTTTAATTTAGAATTATCCTGGAAAAAATTGTTAGAATATTAGGCTTTATAACCATTTTAATCATGGATACTGGCCACGGTTTCTGTTTTTGTTCATGAGTTTTATGAAGGTTTAGAAGTGGATGTTTTCAGGATCTTTTTTTAAAATATATTTTTATAGATTTCAGAGAGGAAGGGAGAGGGAGAAAGAGAAACATCAATGATGAGCGAGAATCGTTGATCAGCTGCCTCCTGCAGGCCCCCTATTGGGGATCAAGCCTGCAACCTGGGCATGTGCCCTTGACCAGAATCAAACCTGGGACCCTTCAGTCCTTAGGCCAACTCTCTATTCATTGAGCTAAACCGCCTAGGGCCAGGATCTTTCTTGAGTCTCATAAAGCTTTGGGGTGGTTGTGGGTTTCCAAATGCACATATTCAGAGAAATACCTAGAGAGGTAAGGAGACACAGAAACGGAGAACAGAGCGAACAGAGTGGAAGAGACATTCCCCAGAGTCACTGGTAGTTACCCCTTTTTAAATTTCTGGTTTGTTTATTTATTTTCACTTTGTTTATTTTATGTATTTGCATCTTCAAGTCAGAATTATAAATTTAATAAATCTGGTAGAAATTTTTTACTCAGTCATGATTTCGAACAGGTGAGAGAGAATTGGCCCACCCTGGAAAATTCTGCCCTCACTTTAAAAAAATGAGAATTAATGATTCTCTCATCTTACCTGTTACATTCACTTTTATACTAGCTATTGGCCCTTTATACAGAGTCTGTACTGGATTTATAATACATAGATGCATTTATATTAATAAGTAATTTTTACACAATACTCTAAAATTTTCAAAATACCTCCATATACATTATCTAATATGGTGTTTACAATAACCCAGTAAATAATATTCCATCCCTATTATAGATATGAGGAAATTTAAGTACAGAAAATGCCAACAGCTTGCTATAATCAAGAAGGTGGCAAATAGTAAATCTAGAATACAAATTCAGTTCCCCTGAGTCTAAATCACATTGTCTTTTCTGTTCACCATGTCCAGAAAGTGCCATTTCCATGCCCTTGGGAGAAACTGAAATAGCTGCTAGGAGCTCTGCTTAACAAAGTATGCAATGACTCTGCTAAGAATGACAAAGGCTCAGTAAAAAGCTGAATTTATTTGTCTGTTTCTGTTCTGCAGCAGAGCCAAAGGGAAAGTGGTAATACATTGTGTGCTGAAGTTTATATTCTGCTTTAAAAATAAGGCAGCAAAATTTCGGGATAGGATCGAAACCATTTTATACCAGAAGTTAAATGGTGAAACTGGGTGTTTAAATATAGATTCTTCTTCATTGAGAGTCTCAGGTAAGCATTTTTCTGTATGGTATAGAGTGATTTTCAACTTTTAATTTGAATATGGTATTTTGATATGCAAATGAAAACAACACTTCTCTCTTTAAAATGTCATTTTATATACAACGATAATTATCTTTAATCACTGATTAAGTATTCAAGGTTCATTTTAATCAATTTGTTTATGTAATATCATCTTGCATTATTGGAATTAAACCTTATTTGATTATAGTTTTTTTAAGTAATCAGGTTCCCAAATAATGTTTTTTTGCAACATAAGGCAGCCTTTAACTCTGAAACTATTATGACTTGTTCTGTGGGTCATGATTTCTTCCTCCTTTCTTTTGGATGTCACAAGAATCTAGACTCCTAAACTCCAGAATTGAGTTTGAACATCGAACTTCTTTATAGGCCTTTAATGGACTTTGTCTCTCACTCTTTCCCACAATCTTATTCTTATTCTCGGTCACCTAATACTATTGTAAAAGGCAACTTCTAAAAAGTAGGAACAAATGTTCCACCATTCTCTGGTCTTGATAAAAGTACAGTTAACATTTGGCACAGTTAAGCCATGCTATCAGTTCTTTGGTACAACAAATTTGACCAAGGACAGACAAGTACATGTTTGTTTAGGGTGTGGGGAGAGAGGAGAAGAATCTCTAGACCAAGGGTTCACTTGCATGGAACATCAAAAGGCTTAAAACACAAAACCTGAACATGCATCTCCTGAATATGGAGCACCATGTGTTTGAAAATGACCCTTCTCCAATTATTTGATACTTTCTTTTATAACCTTTCTTATCATACAGCTTATCCTATGTATCGTGACCTCAAGAGAATACAGATAAGTAAAACAGCTCTCCAATTTATAGAGAGGTTGACAACAAAGGTATATTTTGGGAAACTCATTTGCTAAAACCATGAACTCACAAGTTAAAAAACAACATTATATTCCCAGTATTTTTCCAAACTTTAAGACCATTATGTACGATACCAGGAAAACAGACTTTCTGGATGTCTTTTCCAGATTTATTATTTTTCTCGGTAGTTTTACATATGACAATCCCATGCTACAGTTTTAAGAAAAGCAGTGACCGTTAAGCGTAATATACTTAAGGATGGACTGCACTTTGGTATTGTCTTAGCCTCCACCTGTTGCTGAGAAACTCCACCTCCCTCCTTTCTCACCTCTCATCAGAAGGTTTTTGTCAACAATGTATCTAAAGCCCTATGTTTTCAGTCCACTGGCTTCTACACCCTTGTCACCACGTTTGGCCAACAATTCCAGTAGGAGTTATATTCCTTTGACAGAGCTCTCAGAGAAGCCCATTCTTTCCCTTCAGCGCACTTTCTCAGGTTTTAATTATATAAATCACTAAAGTGATTACTTGATTATGGACTATCTCTCCCATCAGATCATAATCTCCTTGAGAGCAGAGGCCATGTCTATTTTTGCTCACCATTACATTTTCAGAGACAGGCACAGGGGCTGGCATATAGCAGTTAATAGTTGTTGGGTGAATTAATGAATTCCATAATATCAAAGCTGCAACTGAATATATATATATATATATATATATATATATATATATATATATATATAGTCAGTTGGGGTTCCATAAAAAGAATTAATCCCTAAAGAAAATGGTATGTGTGACTGTTTTCAGTTCTTCCAAATAAAATAGATAGTACTATTCCAGATGCATAAAAGAATTCATTCATTTCATAAAAATAAAATCCCCCTAGGGCTTTAGAGCTTAGTTCTCTTCCAGAATCCCAATTGAGGAGGGATGACGGCAAGGTTGCAACATGTATGTTACTAGTAGACATTGCTACTCCAGATTTAGAATGTAAAGAGTACTTCACTTATTAAGACCCATGAACGTAATGTGCCATTCTACTCACTCCTGAATTCCATGAAAAATGACAAAGCTACTATGTTCCAAGTTACTAACAATCAGTGAGAGAGCAATGTTTTCTCCATTCATCCTAAACTCACTAACTAGTTCAGAAGATTTTCAAATTGCCTAGTTAGCATAAACCTAGAAAAACCATTGATAGTATAGTTTTTCCTGCCCATGAAAATAGTGTTTCCTGAAAAATCTCTCAAAAAGAGAATTTCTCAACCTAATACCATTGATGCCAATGGGTAAACTTTTTATGCATTTCCAAACTCCCAAATTTATATTCATGGATGCTTAAATCATATCACAGTTCTTTAAAACAGAGATGATAATGTCAATAATTAAAATTAGTTAACACAGTTTTCCTTTATTTTATAATGTGAGTGCTTACATGACCTCATTATTTTATAGCTTAAGAATCAAACCAAAACATTAAAGTGTTTGTTTATGTAATTCAAACTTCAATGCAAAAATAAATAAATAAATAAATAAATAAATAAATAAATAAATAAAGGACGGAAGGAAATGACAAGTTAAACAATTCAAGTGATATCTCACCAAACAAGCTGACCTCACAGCATGATGCACTTGACTATCACTGCCATAAACTCTCAAATCAAAAGCTACAAAGACAATGTAACACTAGACTAGATGTACCAAATACACAACTACAAAGATGACCACATGGTGGCTCTCTTCAGGGAGCTCTGGAAGGAAAAATCCAAGTCATTCCTTATAAAGAAATATCTCACAAGCTAAAGTGAGGGTTTTAAATCAAATGTCTTATAAAGTTGAATGTTCATAACTTTAATGGGCGTATTTAAGGGTATGCCTGTAATTTTCTTTAAATAATAATCATTTCCTTAAAAACGCCTGCATATATTGGTACACTTAACCATCTATTGAATAGGATGAAAAATATTTTAAATACTTATGCTAAATTATAATTGGTTAGAGTAAAAACTCAAATTATGTTGAAGTAATAGAATGAATAGTAACATAGAACTTCATACAGATGACTGTCCTGACCCATTATTAACAGTTTTACAAGAAGAATAAAGCTCTGGCCTAGCAGTCATTTGTGAGCAGCAGGCCAACACTGACAAATGGATTAGTAGAACTCATCTTTTTCATGTGGCTTGATCCTGAGACAACACCTCACTGCATTTGCACCATGATTTAATCAGTTGACTGACCAATTATTCTTTGATAAATCCCAGAGAAAATTTTCTTAAAGCTTATTATTGCCCACAGTGTCCTTTCTTAATCAAGAACCAATCTTCAGCTCTTATAATCCTGTTTTATTAACAAAATATTTTTAAAATATTCTAAGTAGTATAGTACCTTGACAAAAGACAATTCATTGCAAATAAATCTGTCTAAATAGGTAAATATTCTGAATAGTTTATATTTTATCTGTTTAATAAACTATAAAAATTCTTTTTAAATTATATTTTTACAAAAATCTTTCTCAAACTTACCACCTACTTTTCTAGTATGAACATTAGTATGGACATCCATCAATATATAGTGGATATTCTAGTGCCCTCGGGGCATGTAGGGAAATATTGGGTTGTTGGTGCCTTTGCCAAATAATCCCAATGTTTGGGGTTTTGAACTCTAATAATTGTTCTTTTTTTTTATTTCTCATACTTCAATGTCAAGCAGAGTTCCCTTTATTTCTTCTTTTTAATACTTTATTGTTTAAAGTATTACCTGTCTCCTTTTTCCCCCATTGAACACACTCCAGCCGCCCCCAACCCACAGCACATGCCCTCACCCCCCTAGTATCTGTAACCATTGGTTATGCTCATATGAATGTATATGAGTCCTTTGGTTGATCTCTTACCCCCTCACCCCTGCCCCCCTGCCTTCCCTTATAGGTTGGACAGTCTGTTCAATTCCTCTAAGATTCTGGTTCCATTTTTGTTCATCAGTTTATGTTGTTCATTATAATCCACAAATGAGTGAGATCATGTGATATTTATCTTTCTCTGACTGGCTTATTTTGCTTAGCATAATGCTCTCCAGTTCCATCCATGCTGTTGCAAATGGTAAGAATTCCTTCTTTTTTTTACTTCAGTGTAATATTCCATTGTGTAGATGTACCACCGTTTTCTAATCCACTCATCTGTTGATGGGCACTTAGGCTGTTTCCAAATCTTAGCTATTGTAAATTGTGCTGCCATGAACATAGGGGTGCATATATCCTTTCTGATTGGTGTTTCTGATTTCCTGGGATATATTCCTAGAAGTGGGATTACTGGGTCAAATGGGAATTCCATTTTTTATTTTTTGAGGAAACTCCATAATATTTTCTACAGTGACTGCACCAGTCTGCATTCCCACCAGCAGTGCAGGAGTGTTCCTTTTTCTCCACATCCTCTCCAGCACTTATAGTTTGTTGATTTGTTGATGATAGCCATTCTGACAGGTGTGAGATGGTATCTCATTGTTGTTTTGATTTGCATCTCTCGGATGATTAGTGACTTTGAGCATGTTTTCATATGTCTCTTGGCCTTTTATATGTCCTCTTTTGAAAGTGTCTATTTAAGTCCTTTGCCCATTTTTTTATTGGATTGTTTTTCTTCCTTTTGTTAAGTTGTATGAGTTCCCTATAAATTTTGGAGATTAAATCCTTATCAGAGATAATATTGGCAATTATGTTTTCCCATGCCATGGGCTTTCTTGTTGTTTTGTTGATGAGGGTTTCTTTCGCTGTGCAGATGCTTTTTATTTCGATGTAGTCCCATTTGTTTATTTTCTCCTTAGTTTTCATTGCCCTAGGAGGTGTATCAGTAAAGATATTGCTGTGACAAATGTCTGCTATTTTGCTGCCTATTGCTTCTTCTAAGATTTTTATAATTGCCCGTTTTATGTTTAAGTCCTTTATCCATTTTGAGCTTATTTTTGTGTATGCTGTGAGTTGGTGGTCTAGTTTCATTTTTTTGCATGTATCTGTCCAATTTTCCCAACACGATTTATTGAAGACTGTCTTAACTCCATTGTATGCTCTTGTCTCCTTTGTCAAATATTAATTGAGCATAATGGCTTGGGTTGATTTCTGGGTTCTCTCTTCTGTTCCATTGGTCTTTTCATCTATACTTGTGCCAGTACCAGGCAGTTTTGAGAAGAGTGGCTTTGTAGTATAGCTTGATATCTGGTATAGTGATCCCTCCAACTGTGTTCTTCTTTCTCAAGATTGCTGCAGCTACTCGAGGTCTTTTTTTAATCCAGATGAATTTTTGGAACGTTTGTTTTAGGTCTGTGAAATAAGCCATTGGCATTTTAATGGGGATTGCCTTGAATCTATAGATTGCTTTGGGTAGTATGGATATTTTAATGATGTTGATTCTACCAATCCATGAACATGGTGTATTCTTCCATTTGTTTATGTCTTCCTCTATCTCATTTTTTTGCATCCTTTAATTTTCTGAGTATAGGTCCTTTACCTCCTTGGTTAAATTTATTCCTAGGTATCTTAATTTTTTGTTGCAATGGTAAATGGGATTTTTATTATTATTATTATTATTATTATTATTATTATTATTATTATTTAGTTTCTCTTTCTATGAGTTCATTATTGGTGTATAAAAAAGCCATAGATTTCTGATTGTTTATTTTGTATCCTGCTACATTGCCAAATTCATTTATCAATTCTAGTAATTTTTTGATGGAGTATTTAGGGTTTTCTAAGTACAATATCATGTCATCTGCGAATAATGACAATTTTACTTCTTCTTTTCCAATTTGGATGCCTTTTATTTCTTCTTGTTGCCTGATTGCTATGGCTAGTATTTCTAGTACTATGTCAAACAGGAGTGGTGAATGTGGGCATCCCTATCTTGTTCCTGTTCTTAGGGAAAATGGTTTTAATTTTTTTCCCATTGAGTATGATGTTGGCTCTAGGTTTGTCATATACGGCTTTTATTATGTTCAGGTATGATCCCTCTATTCCCACTTTTCTGAGAGTTTTTATCAGGAAAGGGTGTTGGATTTTGTCAAATGCCTTTTCTGCATCAATTGATATGATTATATAATTTTTATCTCTCAATTTGTTTAAGTGATGTATCACATTTATTGATTTGGGGAGATTGTACCAGCCTTGCATCTCTGGAATAAATCCCACTTGGTCAAGCTGTATGATCTTCCTAATGTAATGCTGGATCTGATTTGCCAGAATTTTGTTGAGTATTTTGGCATCTATGTTCATCAGGGATATTGGCCTGTAATTCTCTTTCTTTGTGGTGTCTTTATCTGATTATGGGATTAGGGTAATGCTGGCTTCATAGAAAGAGCTTTGAAGTGTGCCTTCCTCTTGAATTTTTTGGAACAATCTGAGAAGGAAAAGTTTTAGTTCTTCTTTGAATGTTTGGTAAAACTCCCCTGTGAAGTCATCCAGTCCAGGCCTTTTGTTTCCTGGAAGTATTTTGATTACTGTTTCAATTTCATCAGTAGTTATCAACCTATTCAGGATTTTTTATTCTTTCTGATTGATTTTTGGAAGCTTGTATTTTTCTAGGAATATATCCATTTCATCAAGGTTGTCCAGTTTGTTGGAGTAGAGTTGTTCATAGTACTTTTTACAATCCTTTGTATGTCTGTGGGGTCAGTTGTTACTTTACCTTTTTCATTTCTGATTTTGTTTATTTGGGTCCTCTCTCTTTGCTTCTTGGTGAGCCTGGTTAGAGGTTCAGCAATCTTGTTTATCCTTTCAAAGAACCAGCTCTTGGTTTCATTGATCTTTTGTATTTTTTTTTTGTCTCTATGTTGTTTATTTCCACTCTGATCTTTATTATTTCCTTCCTTCTGCTTACTCTGGGATTTTCTTGTTGCCCTCTTTCAAATTCTTTAGTTGTACAGTTAGATAATTAATTACCATTTTTTCTTGTTTTTCTGAGGTAGGCCTGTAGAGTTATGAACTTCCCTTTCAAAACTGTCTGTTTTCACTGTGTCCCATAGATTTTGGATTGTTGTGTTTTCATTATCATTTGTTTCCAGGATGTTTTTAATTTCTTCTTTGATCTCTTTGGTAACCCAATCATTGTTAAATAGCATGCTATTCAGCTTCCTCCAAGTATTTGAATTTTTTTATTGGTTTTTTTTAATTTTTTTATTGTTTTTATTGTAGTTGATTTCTAATATTATGCCATTGTGATCTGAGAAGATGCTTGATATGATTTCAATCTTCTTGAATTTAGAAAGACTTTGATTGTGACCCAATATGTGGTCTATCTTTAAAAATGTCACATGTACACTTGAGAAGAATGTATATTCTGTAGCTTTGGGATGAAGTGTTCTGAAGATATCAATTAAGTTCATCTGATCTAGTGAGTCATTTAATATTGCTGATTTTTTATCCAGAGGATTTATCCAGTAATGTCAGTGGAGTATTAAAGTCCCCTACTATGATTCTATTGTTGTTGATCTCTCCCTTGAGTTCTTCCAGAAGTTTTTTTATGTATTTGGGTGCTCCTGAATTGGGTGCATATATGTTTACCAGAGATTTATCTTCTTGTTGTATTGATCCCTTTAATATTATGAAATGGCCTTTTTATCTCTTGTTATGGCCTTCACTTTGAGGTCTATTTTGTTTTATATAAGTATTGCTACCCCAGCTTTTTTCTCATTTCCATTTGCCTGGAAGATATTTTTCCATCCCTTCACTCTCAATCTGTGTGTGTCCCTTGTTTTGAGGTGGGTCTCCTGTAGACAGCATATATATGGGTCATTCAGCCACTCTATTTTTTGATTGGAGCATTCAGTCCATTTACATTCAAGGTTATTATTGATAGGTACTTGTTTGTAGCCATTTTTATTTTTTGTGCCTATGTTCCTCCTTCCCTTTTTATTTCTTCTTTTTACAACAGTCCCTTTAGCATTTTTTTCCATTGCTGGCTTGGTAATGATAAACTTCCTTATGCTTTTTTTTAGTCTGTGAATCTTCTGATTTCCCCTTCAATTTTGAATGATAGCCTTGCTGGATAGAGTATGTTGGACTCAGTTCCCTGGCCTGCATCACTTTGTATACTTCCTTCCATTCCTTTCTAGCCTGATGTGTTTCTGTTGAGAAATCATTTGATAATCTAATGGGAGTTCCCTTGTAGGTAACTCTCTGCCTCTCTCTTGCAGCCTTTAAGATTCTCTCTTTGTCATTAACATTTGCCATCATATTTTATGATGTGTCTTGGTGTGGGTCTTTTTGGGTTTATCTTGTTTCAGACTCTCTGTGCTTGTGTAACTTTCTTCTTCCCCAAAACAGGGAGGTTTCCTGACATTATTTCTTCAAGTAGGTTTTCTAACCCTTGCTCTTCTTTTTGTAATTCTGGCATTCCTATTATACATATGTTGTTTCATTTCCTGTTGTCCCAAAGCTCTCTTTGCTCTCCTCCTGCCTTTCAATTTTTTTCTCCAATTGCAGTTCAGATTGGATGTATTTTGCTGCTCTCTCTTCTAATTCACTAATTTGGTCTTCTACTTCTTTTAGTCTACTGTTGAAACCTTGCATAGTTTTTTTATTGTAGCTATCTCACTTTTATTTCCTCTTGATTCTTACATAAGTTATTGATTTTCTCATCCATCTAGTTTATGAACTGTATGATCCTTATTCTGAATTCCTTTTCTGACAAATTGCATGTCTTCATTTTATTTAGTTCCTTTTCTGGTGATTTCTCCTTTTCTTTCCTTTGGGGGTTGTTTCATTGTCTCCTCATTTTTGCTCTCACTGAAGGATCTAGGCGTTGAGTTGCACTGGGCCTGTGACTGCAGTGGCAGGCTTGGTGGCAGGTCGTATGGTCACCAGGACCAGGGTTGATGCATTGGGCTTAGCTGCTCATTCTTAGTTGTGGCACCCAGGGTTGCTGCATCAGGTTTTTTGTGGGCTAGTACACTCGTGGCATCTGGAGTTGCTCTGTAAGGCTTGGATTTTCACGTGTGGAAGGGGCTCCCAGGGTTGCTGCGAAGGCTTGGCTCCCAGGGTTGTTGTGTAAGGCTTGGCTCCCAGGGTTGCTGCATAAGGCTTGGCTGTTTGCACGTGGACAGGGTGCTCAGGGTTGATTCATGAGGCATGGCTATTCGCATACGGACAGGGCACCCAGGTTGCTGCATAAGGCTTCGCTGTTTGCACGCTCAAGCTGAGTTCTTGCTGCCACTTCTATTTTCTCTGCCTCCTTCTATCTTCTTCAATTAAATTCATTCTAAATATTCTATAGTAAATAGAAAACATTATAAAAGCAAATAGCTTTAAATGATTATGTGGCAGGCTTTCTTATTTAATAATATAAGTAGATTTTTTTATATATCTTTTGGCATCTTTGGTACTCTTATTTCCTGATTCTTTTTTTTAACTTTTTTTTATTGCTTAAAATATTACAAAGAATAGTACATTTGTATCCTTTTTTATTTCCCGATTCTTGACTTTAATTCAGAGAAAATGTTGTCCAGTCTCCTTAGAAATGTAGACCACTATTACTGTTGGAATTTTAAAATATCTTTCAATAAGTTGGGAATTTATTTAAAACTAGGCTCGATGCAGAAATTTGTGCACAGAGGCGGGGGTACCTCAGCCCAGCCTGCAACCTCTCACAATCTCGGACCCCTCAAAGGGATTTCCAGCAGTCAGACATCCCTCTCACAATCTGGGACTGCTGGCTCCTAACCACTAGCTTGCCTGCCTGCCTGATCACTCCTAACCACTTGTCTGCCTGATTGCCTCATCACCCCTAACCACATGCCTGCCTGCCTGATTGCCTCATCACCCCTAACCACTTGCCTGCCTGCCTGATCACCCCTAACCACCTCTGCCTTGGCCCCCGCCGCTGTGGCTTTGTCTGGAAGGATGTCCAGAAGGACATCTGGAAGGACATCCAGAAAGTCATTTGGCTGTCCAGTCTAATTATCATATTACTCTTTTATTATTATAGATGATATTTATTTCAGTATTTTTCAAATACAATCTTGAGTTTGAGTTTGAATTATAAAATATTGTACCATACAACTAGTTTTAGACACTGTTCAGATACTTTAAGAGAATTTAATATTAATAGATAGTCACTATCAATAGGGTACATGATACATATCCACAAAAATATCTGTGAACTAATAATGATCTTTCCTAATCGTTTTAATTTTTTAACCTACATGAGAGGAAAAACCATTATAATTTTATAATAGTAATTTTAATAGTCAGGCATTAATTTTAAATTACTAATACTAAAACATTCTACATAGTGGGCCAATGCAGTTAATTGCCTGAGCTACTTAGATTCATCTATAGTGACTAAGTTCTAAACACACAAAAAGTCTGAGACTCCGACCAAAATAGGCAGGCTATTAATAGACCAGACACCAACAGAGTTTATTCAGTGAAGTTCTAATTTGATCTTACCAATTTAAACCCAGTATACCTAGGATGAGTCCTGAACTTCTGTCATCTGCTTTCTGCATCATATCCATTCCTTGACACTTCTTTTAAAATACATATGTGTGTGTTTTTATTGATTTTCAAGAGAGGAAGGAAGAAGGAGGATAGAAACATCAATGATGAGAGAGTATTATTGATTGGCTCCCCCTTGCATGCCCCCTTTTGGGGATTGAGCCTGAAACCTGGGCATGTGCCCTGACTGGGAATTGAATCATGACTTCCTGGTTCATGGGTTGACACTCAACCACTGAGACACACTGACTGGACTGGGCTGGGCTTCTTGACACTTCTTGACTGAATTCCCAATCTTGATCTCCATTATAGATAGTTTTGTACAGCTATCTCTATTTTATCTATTTGTGTTTGTGCATTTGCATTTTTTGCTAAAACTGAAGTTCTCAGAAACTTAGCCTTTAGGGCTGAAGTTTTAATAGGTAGGCTAGCTAGCTCTTGCCACTCCCACAAAATGCTTGAGATCTTGTACTCATGGGATTGAATGCCTGGATCCCAAATACTATGTCCTGATTGATATTCAGCATCACCCTTCTGAGGTTCAGATACATCTGTGTGATGGTTAACTTTATGTATCAATTTGACTGGGCCACAGGATGCTGTGTGTGTCCATGAGGATGTTTCCAGAAAACATTTGCATTTGAACTAGTGAAGTGAGTAATAAAAAGAACGTAGATGAATCTCTAGAAAGCTACACCACGTGAAGAAGCCCGTCTAGAAAGTTACATACTAAATTATTTTATTTATATGAACATATGACATTCTTAAAATAAATAAAAAATTATAGAATGGGAGAACAGATTAGTGGTTGTCAGTGATAAAGGATGGGAGGAAGCAGATGTGGCTGTAGAAGGGCAACTTGACAGATCCTTGTGGTGATGGAAATGTTCTGTATTTTACAGCATCAGTGTTAATATTCTGATTATGATACTGTACTATAGTTTTGAAGATAATACCTCTACAACATCTTTGCAAGATATTACCTTTGGGAAAAATTAGGTAAAGGGTTCATAAAAATTATTTATTTCAACTGCATCTGAATCTACTATCTCATATTAATTGTTGAAATTTTTAATCGCATTACAAAAAAACATATACACACAAAATTTTGGGATTAGATCTTTGATGTCCTGATGGGTTTGGTTCCTTATCTCTCATGTTCCTAGATCTCTGCTTACTGTCCTAACAAATATTATTTAAATAAATCACAGAGTGGGGTTTTTTTTAATGGCTTTGAGAAATTTGGAAATCTTTCCATGATTCTGAAATATAGCATTATGGAGCTACTCCTACTAAAGTATAACAATGATATTTCATCTTCCATTTCAGCAGCCTGAAATCTTTTGACACTCATCAACACTTTAGATAAGATTGTGAAGATACTAAAGCTATTAGGAAAAAACACTGCTTCTTCTTTTATATGATTATTTCCTGCTTCTCTTAATGCAATACATGTAAAATAGTATCATGTAATAAATGCCAATTTTAATTTTTCCTCTTAAAGCAATTTATTTTTCTGATAATGTATACACCCAAGAGCTTCTATTAAGGCTCATAAAAGTCAATAAGGACAGAAAAGGCATTCACAATATTAATAGTTCTGTGTTAAAAAGAAATAAAATGTTTTACCAAGTTTGTCAACTCAGGCCAGATAGAAATTTAAACTTAAAGAATTTAGAGATTTCTTCCAAAACAGATTTTCTATTCTTTGCACCCTCTACATTGTGTCTTTTATGGAAAAATTTCTGAAAAAACACAAAAGAATTCTTTGTGTTCTGAGTAAGAAAGGAATAGCTGTGGTTTGTGGTTAATGACAGCTTACTTGTGCAACTTCAAAAACGGTGTAATTGTCATGAATTTACTCACAAGTATTGCATAAAATAAGTCTATAAATTTTGTTATAGTTGAAATTGGGTCTATTAACCATTGCCTAAATATTTTTGTTTTTATGCAGTTTTTTAAATCAGTATAGTTCCCAGAAAAAAATATTTTCTTAACTATAGAAAAGATACATTTAAAACAAAACATCCTGAAATAAGTTCCAAAAAAATTTTAATTTGTTCAGAATGAACAAGTGACTATTATCAGGTTATGATTATTTTGCATCAAAAAACTATTAAATGCAAATTGGTAAGGGAACATGAAGCTAGGGTATTTACTGAGAAAAGGGGGATAAGAAGGAAAACTTCTTGGAGAAGCTACCGCTTAAGATGGGTCTTAAAAAAAGCAATGAGCATGAACTAAAAAGAATCACAAAGTATTCTTTGTCGAATATAACACCAGATCTGTGCCATCAAAATGCAGACATTCACAAGGTACCCCCAGGAGTGCCAAGCTAGAAACTTCCCAAACTGAAAGTGCTAATCCTAAATATTAACTTTCTGTCCAACGTGTGTTCTCAAAAGGGCCCCTTAGAAACATAAGGATAGCATTTCAAAAGCTTAAGACAGGTTATCACTGACATTGTCCACTGCTCACACATCAAAGAGCTGTCTAAATATACTCCTCAGTACATGTCTGTCCTCTCTTCATTGCAGTAGTCTTTTCTACTGCTGCCAAAGCTTAAGATCAATTATGGCTAAGTCATAGGAAAAGCATATATATTACCAAATAAAAAGAAATATTTCTGATTTTTCATGTTTCTTAAAATGGCATAAAGGTAAAAACAAACAACAACAACAAAAAAAAACATTGAAGCACAGTTCTACCTTAAAATCTACTACTTGCATACACAACTGTTTATTTAAGTTTAACCAACATAAAAGTTTAATTAATTAAATGTTAAAATATTTTATTTTATTTTAAATATTTTAAATATTTAAATTTTTAAATTTTTTTTAATCTTCAAAGTTAAAATGATGAACATATTGAAATAGTTACATCACTCTGAGGAATGATATATGATATTTAATATCTAACTATAGATTCAGTCTAATTAGAAGCTTAAAAAAACTATTTATTGTTAAATATGTAGCCAGGTGACTAATCAAAGCCTGCAGTGAATGAAGGATTCAGATTTTATCAACCACAATCCAGGTCCAAACTCTATTCCTTTGCCTTCTAATGCAGACAAGTCATATTAATGCTCTAGAGTAGCTTTTATTTTTAAGTAAAAGTAATTTCCTGATTAAATTTGTCATCAGCTGTTCCCATTCCCCTATCACTCCTCTATGCTAAGTGACTTTTCTTGGTGCACTAATGTTCTCTGCCGTAACACTTATCACATAATATCAAATTGTCTACTTAGTTGTATATCTCTTCCACTACACTCCAGGTTCACTGAGGGCAGGGGCCTTGTCTATTCTTCTTTGACTCCTGGTCCATGGAAGAAACCAATGCACATTGGCTGGGCTGTTTTTTAAAACTGCTTTGTCTTATCCACTAATGGAATCTCATTTCTAGCAGGGGCAGTGTTATTGTCGGAGAGGGGAAGGGGTCACTTCCTTTATACTCTATAAACAGAGTATCTTGGGTTACAGCATTAACTCCTTGATTCAGAGGTAAATCCAGAGGAGTTCCAGCCTTTGAGTGTATGCCAAGGGACTTAAAAGGAAGGAAACACAGTGACTCAGACCAAAGGAGTAACAGCTAATGTCATTTCCCCATTCATTGTACATGTCTGTCTTCCACCAACCCAGGTGATAGTTATTCTATTAGGTTCTAGGATAATACAACTACTAAAAGTAAGTTATAAGTCAGAAACATTTCTTTCCTTTAGCAAGTCATGCATCAATAAAGAAATCCTCAAAGAAAGAAGAAAGTTCTGCAATCATAGAAGGGTTCCTAAATAATTTGTTCTTAAATTATAGGAATATAAAATTTTTAGTCAAGTTAAATGACTTTATTTCCCAAAATCTTAATGTGGTTTGATATATTTTACCAACCACAAAAAGCTCAAAATTAAACTCTAAAGGTACCATGCTGAACAAAACTTGGCTTCTGGAAGGCAGTTATGAAGGATTAGATGGAAATATGCTACCTTCCTGGTTTAGTAGGTGTGGTGCATGTCTACTCATAGTCCATCTGACTGACAAATTGCTCCTGACTTTTTGTCCAGACAGGTTGACTCTCTGGTAAAGGATTCTTTTGTCTTCCTGGTTTGTTGTGTAACCTAATGTAAGAGTGTGTAACTATAATTGGTATATGGAACTGGATACTCCCTCATGGATTTATAGAAACCCAAGATCATACTAAAATGAACCTACATTGACACTTATAGTATTTAATTTATAGAGCAACTAGAGGTGGGTGGGGTTTTTTTATTTATTTCAGAGAGGAAGGGAAAGGGAAGGAGAGATAGAAAATCAACAATGAGAGGGAATTCTTGATTGGCTGCCTCCTGCATGCCCCCCTCCCCCCACTGGGAATTGAGCCCAAAACCCAGTGTGTCCTGATTAGGAATGGAATCGTGACATCCTGGTTCATAGGTTGACACTCAACCACTGAGCTATTATCAGTCAGGCTAGCGATTCTTTTGGAAAGAGAAACACTTAAAGAGAAATATCTAGTTGACTTACAGTTTTCAGCATCTGAAATTTGCACATTATCATGATTCAGTTGTTCACCCTCTCCTTGCACATCTCCCTTATAAATCAAACAGATTTACAATTTTACAGGGATGTGGAATTTTGCAGACAATTTTTCAGAATTTTCTGGAGTAAATCTCATCCTGTAATGTTCCCTAGTTGCTAGAAATGATTAGACGTTGTTAAAGTCTGCCTTACTACTAAAGTAAAAATAAAAATTGTTATCCAAAATGAATGGAAAACAAATATCATATTTAATTAAATGTTCTGAATAATTGAAACATTACACAAAGAATATTAACTTTAAAAATATCAAACTCGCAAAATTACTTATTTTAGAAAACTTGAGAAATTTTAGGCAGAAAAATGAGTACTAAGATTTTATTATTCTTTATGCTAATCTATAAACACAGAAGTTATATAATGAAGATTGAATAAATAATTATGCCTACATAAAAATCTATTCCCCACAGAAAAGTATTTAATATTAATCACTATCAAAATAATATGTTTATAAATATAAATATTTCCATTTTCTTTTCCCTTGACTTTTAGACATAGAAATGTCGACAGCAGAAAATCTTCTTAATACCTGTAAGTTCATCAACAAATACTTATTTTCTTGTGAATCTTAATTTCTTGGATGGCAAAAAGACCTCCACTGGAGAGTCAGTGTGGTATTCATAAAGGAGCAATGGGAAGCCTGCTTTTAGAAACTTGTGTGAAGGTGACCTAAGTTGGCCCTAAAATAACTGATATCATGGGTTTAAAATGAGGAACACTACCACGTGCCATAATGGCACAGGGGATCTAGGGTTTATCAAGCATTTAAAATCTAAAACCAGCTACCTCTTCAGTATTACCTATCAGTTTTGAGACCCAGATCTGCTATTTACCACTGTATAAATTTATATAGATTATTTAACCTTGAAGCCTTTAGTTCCAAGTTGTTGTAAAGAAAACAGAATATAGCACAAGTAAAGTACTTACAAGAATTAAAATACTTCTCCATTTTCCAACTGCATATCTGTGTGAAACCAGATTTTCTTCATATAGTTTAACCAAAACAATATATAACAGTAGACTGAAACAAGAAGCAGATATAAGAAATTCAGCCATCTTTTATTAAGACAGACTTTCAAAATGTAAAACAATGCTACTCTCTTTCCCTAAATTATATTGTTTTGAAAATATACTTTTTTAAATAAAAATATCTAATATATACTTTTAAAAAGAGAGTACATGGCTCATAATAAGCACTTAATAGATGTCAGCTGTTAGATTTTCTATTCTGCCTATGAAAAAATTCAGGTTTAGGAACTCACTATGGAATTCTGACCCTACAAGCCAAGCTTAGTGTGCTAAGAAGTAGAGTGCCTTTCGTGCTGGCCAAGGCTTTCTGCTCCCACTCTCCTAATAGCTGCTCTGATAAAGGTGATCTCTGGTTGCTACAACCTGGCTGTCAGCAGAAATACTGCTCCTGTCTGGGGTGTGAGACCAATGGAGGTAGCTGGATTAGAGGAATCTCCCCCCAGAGACAGGTGGCACTGACCCTGGTGGCCCTTATTATCCTTCAATCGCAGCATAATTATTTCTGAGCAACCTGGGCAAAAGTTAAACACAAAGCTGTATTACTTTTCTCTCTGATATATTTTGGCTGGGCAATCCTCAAGCAACTTAATAAGACATCTTAAATCACTTATTCCAATTAAAACTTTAGTACTGATGTGATCAAAATCTACAACTAGGAATTTGTCAGGTTAGTAGAGGAGAGGTCGTCAAGACACAAATAAAAGCAGTGGTAAGAAAGAGATCGGCAAATGTATTCATTCCCCAGCTAGAACACTAAACAGCCAGCTAGATCAGTAATCTGAATTTGACTAGGCCTCTCTGAGATTTTGATTGTACCTTAGATAAAAGGGGAGAAAGAAGAGGTTGGCAAGCAAAACCAAACAAGGTTAAAGAAAAAATTAAGGTTTGGAACATGATATAAAGTATTTTAAGCGCAGCAATAGGTGATGTTTCTGAAAGTAGCCAGAGAATCATTATATTCTAAAATCTTTGAAATTGACCTTCTGACCTCTTTTAACACAACAAAAGCAAGGTACCCTGTAAGATCTCAGCAAGGTAATAACAAGGTAATACTGAAGAGGTAGCAACTGAAAGCTTAACAGAGAGCTCAGAATGGCAGTTTATGAATAATTATGAATGAGATTAAAATTCTGAGTAAGAGCAGAAACAGGGAAGTTAGAGTCACCCAGGGGAGTTTCCCCTAGCTCACAGAGAAGCATCTTTGTTTTTATATTCCTCTCAAGGAAGTTGAATAAAAGCTGATTTCCTTTAGGAGTTGTCCAAACAGAAGGGAGGATAGGGAAGAACCATTATACCTTTGGGTTCTGGATTGTTTGTTTTATCCTCTGTAGGGACCATGATTAAGGAGTAGAAAGAAAGAGGAAAAGGCAAGGGAGTTACATTCAATGAGTCAATGTGAGAGCTCTCCCATCAAAAATAGAAATCACAAAGGCTCTGTTTCTGCTAAATGGTTTTTATGAAGAGGATGCCTTGACGAATGAAGTCTGGGTTGTATCAAACAGAACAATCTGGGATCGGAAGCAATATACAAACTTGAGGACTTTAGAGGACTAGGGAAGGCCTTTTAAAAGGTCTATGTGTCCCTCCCCTGTGCTTCTCATTCCTTTCCACCCTCAGGAAAAAATATCTCATGACACATCTTGTCACGTATAATTAACAACATCCCTATAAAGCAATTGACCATCTAACCTTTCTGATTAGTTTAAATCTCATTCTTGACATAAACTCCTTTCTCTAACTCAGAGTTTATCAACTTTAACACTATTGCCATTATGGGCCAGATAATTCTTTGCTTCAGGGACAGTCCTGTATATTATAAAATTTTAGCAACATTCCTGACCTCTACCCACTAGATACCAATACTCCCACCCCCAATTATTACAACCAAAAATGTCTCCAGCCAGATATTGCCAAATTTCTCCTGGGGATGGAGGGTGGTGTGCAAACTGTCCCTGATCAAGCGCCACTACTTTAATCTAAGCCCACAGTGTTGATTATGGCAAGTTTTTGGCACTCTCTAAATGCTTAGGAACATTACACATTACAGAAAAGGGTTTTGCAGTCAAATATCATGTTTATTCCAAGATGTCTCATGAATTAGTAGACTAGACAGACTTCATTTCTACAAACATTTGTTGAGCACCTTGTATATAGTAGATTCTCTGAGATAACTTATGGAGATACAT
The DNA here is from genome assembly GCF_964212035.1 of Myotis nattereri. Lineage (NCBI taxonomy): Eukaryota > Metazoa > Chordata > Mammalia > Chiroptera > Vespertilionidae > Myotis > Myotis nattereri. The sequence goes on from NC_138075.1 coordinate 188,588,819, forward strand.
TTTTTTAAAGATACAGTTTCTGCCCTCTAAAAAATATTTATTAGTAAGACTGACAATATTTAAAAGATACCAGAAACTGTTAAGGTATAAGCTCGGTGCTTCATTTGGAGTAACATGAGGTAGTCAAAAGAATCAGAGAGAGTCAGACAGATAAAATAACAGTGAAGTCGTTCTATTATCGCAGATTTGCTTTAAAGGCTTAAGAACCTATGCTAAGGGAATAAGCCAGTCAGAGAAAGACAAATACTATATGATCTCACTTATATGTAGGATCTCATGAACAAAATAAAACTGACAAACAAAATAGAAGCAGAGGCATAGATACATGGAGCATACTGACAGCTGTCAGAGGGGAATGGAGGGGACTAGATGAAAGAAGATGAAGGGATTAGCCAAATAACATATATGCATAACCCATACACTCAGACAACAGTGTGGTGATGATCAGAGGAAAAAGGAATTGGGGGTGGGTAAGGGCTAGCAAAGGTGGAGGAATGGGGATATCTGTAAAAATGTCAACAATAAAAATAAAGTTAAATAAATACATTATAATTTTTTTTAAAGAGTCTAGCAGTTTCTCTGAATCTAAATTGACATGAAAGTAGTCTTGATTCAGAGAAGCATATAACTTTGAGAATATCCTGTGTTATTCCTTTTATCCAGATATTGTGTATTGTAACTTGAGTATGAACACTTTTTTGTCTACTCTTTCTCTCATAAATATCTCATTCATCACATTTCATTCACTCGTTACTATGAATGTTTCATAGCAATCATTACTCTAAACAACTGCTCATGAAATTAAAAGGCACACATTTCCCTATGCAACTTCGTAGCTGGTTATACAATTATTATCTTCCAATTTCAAACATTTAATTTCACTTAGCCCTTACAACAGGCAAGGCCACACAGACACAGAGAAAGTGTATGTGAGTAATGAGGATGGGGAAGGAAGATGTCAATTTATTTTGAATGCTCAGGAAATCTCATGTCAGTAGTAAGTTAGTCCTAACTTTCCCAAGACTGTCTGTTGAGTTTTTCCTTAATTCATAATTAACAGTGAAATGTATTATGGGGAATTTGTTTACTAGAGCAATGTATGCATAAGCAATATGAATATCATTATATGCTAATGAGCTCTATTTTGAGCAGGTTGTGGACTGCGAACAATAACTTTCTCTGGCAACAGGATAGCAGGGGGCACGGATGCCAAGGAAGGGGAATGGCCCTGGCAAGCTAGCCTTCAACAGAACAGTGTCCACCGATGTGGAGCCACTCTGATTAGTAACTATTGGCTTGTCACTGCTGCTCACTGTTTCATAAGGTAAGCTCTGGACCACATAAAGGCTTCAAAGCACTCAAGTACCTAAAAGTTTGATACATATCTTTCAAGAATATGGCCATACACAGCACCTCTGACTGTTTAATATTATACAGTCTTAGAATTACTTATTGAATTATTAATTAAAAAATAGATATATTCAGGCTAATGCAGATTTGTCAGCAGTGACTTATGGACATTTTAAGTCAAAAAAATTCTTTATGTGTGTCCTTGTTGTTGTTTTTGTTGTTATTTGGGGAGGGGGGCTACCTGTGATTTCAAAGATATTTAGCAGCATTCCTGTCCTCTACCTACCAAATGCCAATAGCATTCCCTCAGGATTGACAAGCAAAAATGTCTCCAGATAATACCAAATGGGTCCTGGAGGATAAAATAGCCCTCAGTTGCAAATCACTAAGCTAGATTCACTTAATTTAATTTTATAAAGAAACTCTAAATCCCAAATTGAACATAAGTCTTCTATTTCTCATCATTATTACATTTGGTCTTATTTAATAGGTATTTGAATTCATCCTGTATCCTCCCATATATATTATAGCCCTATTTGAAATGATTATTTCTTTAAAGGATATATTATTACACCAAAGTTTGCCTTTTTTCTAAAAGCTTTTTTACCCCTTTGTTTGATGGTTCATTTCAATAATTTCTATTAGCTTTATAGAGCATTTATATATTTTATTTTAAACAAAAACTCCTCTCAAACTTGAGAGTTTAAAAATGTCCCAGGGTTCTAATTTTCAATGCTTAATATACAAACTCTTAATTAACAAGTAATGGTACCATGCCCCAGTTTGGCTCAGTGGATAGAGCGTTGGCCTGTGGACTGAAGAATCCTAGATTCAATTCCAGTCAAGAGCACATGGCTGAGTTGTGGGCTCTCGATCTCCAGTAGGGGGTGTGCAGGAGGCAGCCGATCAATGATTCTCTCTCTTCATTGATGTTTCTCTCTCTCTCCTGCCTTCCTCTCAGAAATCAATAAAGAAATATATAAAAAATACAAGTAATGGTATCTTGGTTGATTAGCACATAAAATATCTTCCTATTTATAGTTATAACTAGAGGCCCAGTGCACAGATTTGTGCACCAGTGAGGTCCCTCCACCTGGCCTGCAGGGATCGGGCCAAACTGACTTTCCAACATCCCCTGAGGTGTCTTGGATTGTGAGAGGGCACAGGCCAGGCCAGGGGACCCCACCGGTGCACAATCAGGCAGGGGAGGCCTGTCTACCCAATCCAATCAGCCAAACCTAAGCAGCAAGGTAATCTACCAGTCTGAGTGTCTGCCCTGTGGTGGTCAGTGTGTGTCATAGTTGAACAGTTGAATGAATGGTCAGACACATAGTATTTTAGGCTTTTATTATATAGGATGATTGTATAAGAGGATTTAGATACTTCCTTAATTTCCATGTTTACTCTGTCCCATAGGCTTGCCCACTTTTTATTTAATCTTTTTACCATGTGTTGTCATAGTAATCTATTTAAATCACTCTTGAGTCTTTTCTAGAAAAAACAAGAATAAAATGTAGTTTTTATGGGTTATCTTTTAAAATATACCTTATTCAGTTATTCAGAATCTAACCATCTTATTATTTTTTAATTTTTCTCATACATATAAATTTATTTTTGTGTGCTTATATGTACTATAGAAATTCAAAACATATCTAATTATTTTCAGAAGCATACAATATTAATAAATAAATTTATTTTCTTTAGGAGCAGTGATCCCCAAAAATGGAATGTTAGTTTTGGGCTTCTTTTAAGTAATCCACAAGCACAACGAAATATCAAGAATATTATAATTCATGAGGACTACCATTACCCTGCACATGAGAATGACATTGCTATCGTGAATCTTTCTTCACCAATATTATATACAAGCAACATTCGAAGAGTATGTCTTCCAGAAGCTAATTATACACCCCCACCCAATTCAGATGTGGTGGTCACTGGATGGGGAACATCAAAGACTGATGGTGAGTTCCTAACCCTCCTCCATTGCATGACTTTATTTTTAGGAATTAAAAAACAATACTCCCTAAAATAAACTAAACCTAAGAAAGACTTTCTCTGCATAATTTTAGAAAGAATAATGTGCAATAGATTGAAAATTATCCTCAACAACTTTCATACAAAACTACAGTTTCATAGAGCTATCTAATCTAAAAGAGAAACATGCAAATTGAACGCACCTCTGCTACACCCCAAGACACGCCTACCATCCAATCAGAGCAACTATATGCAAATTAACCCAACCAAGATGGCGGCTGGCAGCCACAGAGCTGGAGCAAGCAGGAGGCTTGATTGCCCAGGCGATGGAAGAAGCCAAGCTTCCTGCCCTGGCTGGCTGTGGCCTCTGGTCAAAGCAACAAAGTTTCAATTATAGAAGATAAATAAATCCCACATACCTACTTCCTGCCAGCCTCCACTGGGAGCTTTGATGGCTGGGGGCTTGGCCAGCCTGCAAACAGCCATCAGCCCCTCACCCAGACTGGCCAGGCATCCCAGCAGGACCCCCCACCTTCAAGGGGGTGTGGCCAGTCTGAAAACGGCCCTCAGCCCCTCACCTAGGCTGTCCAGGGACCCCAGCGGGGACCCCCACCCTAAAGGGGGTGCAGACAGCCTAAAAACAGTCATCAGACCCTCACCCAGGCTGGCCAGTCACCCCAGCGGGCTCCCCACCCTGAAGGGGCTGTGGCCAACCTGAAAATAGCCATAAGCCTCTCACCCAGGCTGTCCACACCCTCATGGGGTGAGGGTCCCCACTGGGGGGCTTGGCCAGCCTGCAAACTGCCATCAGCCCCTCACACAGGCTGGCCAGGCACTCCAGCAGGGACCCCCACCCTGAAGGGGAGTGACCAGTCTGAAAACAGCCCTCAGCCCCTCACCCAGGCTGGTCAGGACCCCCACCCTGATCCGGGACACCCTTCAACGCAAACCAGCCAGCCCCCACCCAGGCACTAGGCCTCTATCCTATATAATAAATCAGTAATATGCAAATTGACCTTAACAGCAGAACGACTGGGAATGACTGGTCACTATGACACACACTGACCACCGGGGGCAGACGCTCAATGCAGGAGCTTCCCCCTGGTGGTCAGTGCACTCCCACAAGGGGAACTCTGCTCAGCCACAAGCCAGGCTGATGGCTGCCAGTACAGCAGTGGTGGTGGGAGCCTCTCCTGCCTCCTCAGCAGCGCTAAGGATGTCTGACTGCAGCTTAGGACTGCTCCCAGCTGGCAAGTGGATATCCCCTCAGGGCTCCCAGGCTGCCAGAGGAATGTCTGAGGGCCAATCCCCCAGGGAGCAGGCCTAAGCCAGCAGGTGGACATCCCCCGAGGGGACCCAAACTGTGAGAGGGCACAGGCCAGGCTGAGGGACTGCCCCCCCCCCCCGAGTGCACAAATTTTTGTGCACCGGGCCTCTAGTTTACTATAATTTTCCTTAACAATGGCAGTTTTTATAGAAATATATTACTTGAATAAGTAATTCATTTTCCTCCATTTCATTAATTTATTAATTCATTCATTCAATAAACATTTATATTCATTATCAGCTTTGTTTCAAGTGGATTGGAGATATTAATAAATTAAATAAACAAATATTCTTGTCCTCATAAAGCTTACATTCTTAGCAAAGAAAAATAGATAATAATCATAAAATATAATCAATAAGTACATTACACAGCATGTTTTGTGCAGGTGAGGACCATAGAAAAAATAAGGACTACAGAGGACTGGGCAATTTTGAAGGAGTGAAATGAGTAGCCCTCTGTGATAAGGTAATACCTGAGCAAAGACCATTTAATACCTGAGCAAAGACCATTTAAACATGTGCATCCTGATGACCCTTATAATGTAAATATTTAGTGGCTAGTTATATTCATAAATGCATTTGAAAGCAGAAGAAAATGAACCTGAAATTATTTCTAAGATTCAGAATTATGGTAACAGCAGAAAATCTTTAAAAAGATCATAAAATGTATGTTTCTGGAATATGAATTTTTCATTTTGTTTTGTAGGGTATACATATCCTATCTAATAATAGACAAACATGGTAATTGACCATACCTTCACTACGCTTCCCATTGGCTAATCAGGGTGATATGCAAATTAACTGCCAACAAAGATGGCGGTTAATTTGCATACGTAGGCGCAATGCTGGGAGGCGAAAGGGGAAGGACGGAAGAAGCCATCTGCCATTGACAGTGATCGGAAACCCAGGTGGCAGGCAATAGCCAGTTGCCCTGCCCCCTGGCCCATGATCGGAGAACCGGGGCCACCTTTGCCCACCCCCCAGCCAGTGATCGGAAAAGCCGGGTGGGGCAAGGGAGAGGCGGCCACCAGCAGCCCCCTCTTCCCTGCCTCACCCCGGCTGGTGTTCGGAGAAGTACCTGTATTTTTAATAATTTCTTGACATGGTAAAAGAATTTTACATTACAATCCAAGGGTGGTGGGGTGAGGAGAAGGAGTAGCAGAACAATCCAACAAACAAAAAGGGGAATAGAAATGCATGGTGGAAGGGATTTGAAGGGTGGGTAGGGGCATTGCCCAACTAAAATGCAATTGGTTTGTTACTGAGTACTATTCATGGGAAGACAGCATCTTGACTCCTTCTCTATACAGGATATTGGGAGTAAAAATGATGCATCCAGGTGGAAATATGATTAGGGGTTGGAAGACAGACAGGGAAAGAAGAAGTCAGAAATAGACACTGAGAGAGTCACTGGCTGGCTGGCTGCAAATACTGACACTCCATTAGTGATAGAATAAAAAAGTGGGGGATATCTCTGTAAGATTCAAGAGATAGGGGGCAACTCTTCTATGGTTTTGACTTACCCAGCAGATTTCCACATACACACGTGTACACGCCTATTTTTGCATGCACACACATATACACATAACTGACTACCCTCCCTGGAAGCACAGAAGAAGAAGAAGCCACCAGAAGAAGAAGCTGCCCACCTTTGGTCCAGGCACCAGTGCCTGCAGCTGGCTGCAGCCCAGGAGACAGACAAGCCACCCACCCGAGGTCCCAGGCTGCAGCCACCCAGAGAAGCGGCCAGCCCTGTGGTCCAGGGCGCCAGCACCTGTGGCCAGGGAAATAGGTTCCCTCTTCTCCTACTGCAGTCACTACTTCGATATTCCCCTTCTGAATTTCTCTCCTGTGCTGCAACCCAAATCCTTCCTTTTCATCGGAAGGATACGGAAGAGACAGAGCAGTATTAAAAGCTTACATTTTTAAGCCGGTACGGTTGGTACTTAAACATAAATGGAAAACTAGAGTCCTTAAGGTAACAAAGGCTACAAAGGACAGGGACAGCGCATGACCTATTATATCCAGCAATCCATATGGGGACTGAAAACTTTGCAATGATGACAATGAGTGAAGATATGAATCAACTAAAATAGTTGACAGGGACAATTCTTCCATCTTTGAAAATATCTACATCAAAGCTGTTTAAATAGATTTTCATCTGCATAATATAACACATCCTGACAAGAACACCACCACCACCAATGTGGTCAGTGTTGTGCCGATAAATGTTTAATAACTGAGGAGACACCCCCCCCCCCACCCCGAGTGCACAAACTTTTGTGCACCGGGCTACTAGTAATAAATAAAATTACAAAATAACTCTAAAGGAAAAATCCCATCACATATGGATGGACACACTATTTCAAAATATGATCATTTTTAACAATAGCTTACTGTGTTGTTATCATTTCTTTCTTACTAGGAAAGGAGACAATTAAAATGTTTTACATTTATTTGAAAATTGCATACAGTGTTAGGTACTAATAACCTAACCAGAGGAACTAATTAATATTGACTTTAGCAAAAATTATAAAATCTCTTCTTCCTTTAGGAACAATTCCTAATATACTCCAAAAAGGAGCTGTGAAGATTATAGATAATGAGAGCTGCAATAACGAAAAGATATATAGTGGTGTGATCACACCTGGAATGTTGTGTGCTGGGTTTCTGAAGGGAAAGGTGGATGCTTGCCAGGTAAGTCTGCCTATTCCATTTTCAAGAAGATTTTTTTTTGTAATTTTTAATTTCCAATTAACCAGTTCTATTTTCTCAAAAGACTGACAACTATTTAAAGCTTACGTATGTTTTATAGCCAAAGTAGCTAATTAAAATTATATTGCTTTCTGATAGGTCCCTTTAAAGTACTAAAATCCTAAGCCACCCTTACTATTATAAGAAGCTGAGTGGGAATGGGGAAGAGACTCAATGTGGAGTAACAATAGAGACCAAATGAAATATATTGGTGACTTTAGCTCAATTGTCCTCTTTCACTAAGAAACATACAACTGAGTTCAACATCAAATCATAGAACTTTCTTAATTTAGGGTGCTCCAACACCCTAAACATTTTTTTTTATTTAACAAAGCTTATATAGCATCTCCATGTGCCAGACACTGTTTTAAGATCTTTAAAAATATTAATTTATTTGTTATGACAGTTCTGTGGTGGATGTTTGTACTATTATAAACCTTATTTCTCAGATAGCGACTGAGGCAGAGAGCAAGTAATTTGTCTAAAGTGACACAGGATTAAATGGCAGAACTGAGATTTAAGCCCAGGAAATTGGGCTCTATAGCTTATGCTCCAAATGCCATACTAAGCTGCCTTTCCTTATGATTTATATGCTTCAAACACTCCTGATGCTATTTATAAGCAATCATATAGAGCTAACAAAAAAGTACTACTGTAGTTATTAGGACAGGCAGAATGGGTGATAAATCCAGGAAGACTCTTATTTTATTAACTCATTCTTTCATGCAATTTACTCACTACTAACTATATGCTAGGTGCAGGGAAGTTACAAGTGAATAGAGTATTATTCCTAACCTCTGGAGCGAGAAGACATGCAAACAAGTACTTGCAGTACATAATTATCATCTCTAATTACAGATTCCCAGCTTTCCAACTGTCCTACTAAACCTATTCTTCCAAGTCATGACAAGCTTAAATCCTTGTTTCTCTCCTTTTTCTCTCAGCCCACTCTCAGCCTACAACACTCTTCTAACTTTGTGCTTCTAGAATGTATGTTTTGTTATTTCAACCACTCTCGTGACACCACCCTCAATGACTTCACCATCTTCTATTTCCCCCACACCCATCCTAATAATCTCTAACCACTGAGAAATCTATCTACCATATTTGCTTTTATATGTGAGCTCCTTAGCACAGCGAGAAAACATCTTATAGCCTTGTAAATCTGTGCTATATAAACACAGCCGGGTCTTTAACACACTGTTGAATTCTTTAATGCATATTACTTGATGCTGTGTCAAATTTTCATTACTTTTTTTGAATGTATCACACTAATGTAAACTACTACTTTAAATCAGTCTTATAATCCTTGACTTATGACATTTCCTCCTACTAACTAGAAAAAAAATGAAGGCAATCACATGAAAACTCCTTTAATAATTTTTTTTTTTACCTGATACATTTATAGTTGCACTTATCTTCACCTTCCAGACTCACAATGAACAAGTTTATCCTACTATTCGAAGCTAATCTCTTACTTGTGTTTTTCATCCACTATCTTTCTATCTATACAGATATTTGAACTTTCTATTAATTTGAACTTTCTTCCATATTCTCCAAACTGTCCCACTCTAATATACTCTTCCACATATTTTGCAAGCATTATTAAGTCTCTCCTTCAATATATCATACTCAGTCTTTCTTTTCCACTTCTTGATCAAATCTCTAAAGAATGCTTTACCATCATTGTTCCATACTCTCAATTTACTCACTTTCTGACACATTGCTTGTAGACTTTGACCCTACCAGTCCACTAGTCAAGATTATTAATGATTGTCTACTTGCCAAATCTAATATATGTAGAGTGTAAGACAGACTGAAAACAAGTGAGCTAGAGATAATGTGATCTATTAAAATATTTTTCTGAGCCCTGTGTTGTTTGGCTCACTGGATAGAGTGTCAGCCTGCGGAGTGAAGGGTCCTGGGTTTGATTCCAGTTGGGGGCACATGCCTGTGTTGTGGCTTGATCCCCAGTGGGGGGCATGCAGAAGGCAGCTGATCAATGATTCTCTCTCATCATTGATGTTTCTCTCTCTCCCTCTCCCTTCCTCTCTGAAATCAATTAAAATATATATATACTAGAGGCCCGGTGGACAAAAATTTGTGCACTTGGGGGGAGTCCCTCAGCCCAGCCTGCCCCCTTTTGCAGTCCAGGACCCCTTGGGGGATGTCTACCTGTCAACTTAGGCCCACTCCCTGGGGGATCAGGCCTAAGCTTGCAGTCAGACATCCTTCTGGTAGCCAGGGAGCCCTCAGGGGATGTCCGACTAAAGGCTTAGGCCCCCAAGAGATCAGGTCTAAACCGTTAGTTGGACATTCTTAGCACTGCCACAGAGGTGGGAGAGGCTCCTGCCACCACCACTGCGCTGGCCAGCCATGAGCCAGCTTCTGGCTGAGTGGCACTCCCCATATGGAAGTGCACTGACCACCAGGGGGCAGCTCCTGCATTGAGTGTCTGCCCCCCTGGTGTCCAGTGCGCATCATAGCAACTGGCCATTCTGCCATTCAGTCAATGAGCATATTAGCCTTTTATTATTATTATATAGAATGTCCCAATTTGCCCCCTTTTGCCCCCTCTACCCAGCTCTTGCCCCCACTTCTCTCTGGCCATCACCATACTGTTGTCTGTGTCCATGGGTTGTGCATATATTTTTTTTGGCTAATCCCTTCTTTAAATTCACTTCTTTAAATTTTTATTTTCAGATAAGTGCTTATAACTGCACTATTATATATTTTCCATTATATCATTTAGAATTAAGATATTTTTTAATTGAACCCTTGTAAATTTTAGCACAATTTAATAAATTATGCTAGAAGCAATTAGGAGATTTTTCATGTAATGCATACACATTTCAATTAATATTTTATTAATTTTTAATTTTTTAATATTTTAATTTGAAATAATCTCATACATGTAAAAAAAAACTATAAAATACTACAGCATATTATATGTACCCTTCACCCAATTTCTTAGGTGTTAATAATTTAAACATAACCATTATACAACTAACAAAATTTGGAATATATTTTTCTTATAATCTCTTTATTGTTAATTAATCCATTTACTTTGTTTTTGTTAATCTTCACCCAAGGATATTTTTCCATTGAATTTTAGAGAGAGTGAAGGGAAAGGGAGAGACACATTGATTGGTTGCCTCCTGCACATGCTTTGATAGGGACTGGGGATCAAGCCAGCAACTGAGGTACATGCCCTTGACTGGAATCGAACCTGGGACCTTTCAGTCCACGGGCTAATGCTCTATCCACTGAGCAAAACAGGCTGCAGCTTAATTCATTTACTTTTAATCTATCTGTGTCTTTATATTTAAAGTGGGTTTTGTTTTTGATTCACCCTGCCAGCTGCTGGGGGCTTCTGGGGCAGGCGTGCTTTGCCACCCCGGGACCCACCAATCTCGGGTCCCAGGGCAGCAAGGCATGGCTGGCTGCTGGGGCTTCTGGGGCAGGTGTGCCTTCCTGGGCAGCTGGCCAGCCCTGGATGGCAGCGCGCTGGCGGTTGGTGCTGTCCCTCCCTGCCTGCAGTATGCAAATTAGCCGTCATCTTTGTTGGCAGTTAATTTGCATATTGCACTGATTAGCCTACGGGAGGTGTAGCAAATGTATGGTCAATTATCATATTTGTCTATTATTAGATTAGATATGGTCTGAGAAAGGCAAGGAGGTCTTCAACTAAGACACAGTAGGAATAAAGAAACAATAAAAGTTGAGTAGACAAGATGGTGGGATGGATTATATGTGAGGATGAAAAAAAAGGAACAGTATAATGTTAACTCCCGTATTTCTCCCTGAGCAACTGGGAAGAAGGTGTAAATGAGAAAGAACAGGTTTGAGGAGGTGAAAGTTCAGTTGGGGATGCTAAATTTGAGGTGCCTGTGGGATATCCAGGTGGATATATTCATTATACTATCCTATCTAATAATAGACAAAAAGGGTAATTGACCATACCTTCGCTACACCTCCCATTGGCTAATCAGCATGATATGCCATGATAACCAAAAAATATGGCGGTTAATTTGCCTACATAGGTGCCCAGCGGTTATTGGCTATTGGAGCCTGCGATCAGAGCTGAGAGGTCCCCTGCCCAGGCCTGACGCCTTGGTCAGAAGCGTTAGGCCTGGGCATGGGCGGAGCTGGGATGGTGGGGAGCAGGGGGGGAGCCCTCGATTGTGGGGAGGTGGGGGTTCCCTGCCCAGGCCTAACACCTCAGTCAGAGGCGTTAGGCCTGGGCAGGGGCAGAGCCGGCAATAGCGGGGAGCTGGGGATCCCCTGCCCAGGCCTAATGTTTGGCCACAGGCGTTAGGCCCAGGCAAGGGCAGAGAGGGAGATCACGGAGAGCTGGGAATCCCCTGCTCAGGCCTAATGCCTGGGCCACAGGCGTTAGGCCTGGGCAAGGGAGGAGCAGGAGATCGTGGAGATCTGGGGGTCCCCTGGCCAAGCCTAATGCCTCCGCCAGAGGCCTTAGGTCTGGGGAGGGGCAGTGCCAGAGATCATGGGTAGCAGTGGCGGAGTGGGTGATGGTGGGAGCTGGGGGTCCTCTGCCCAGGCCTAACGCCTTGGCCAGAGGCGTTAGGCCTGGGCAGGGGCAGAGCTGGCAATCACGGGGAGCTGGGGGTCCCCTGTCCAAGCCTATCGCCTCAGTGAGAGGCATTAGGCCTGGGCAGGGGCAGAGCCAGCAATTTCAAGGAGCTGGGGCCGAGTTGGCGATTGTGGGAGCTGGGGGTACCCTGCCCTGGCCTAACGCCTTGGCCAGAGGTGTTAGGCCTGGGCAGGGGCGGTGCCAGCAATCACAGGTTGCAGGGGTGGAGCCGGTGATGGTGGGAGCTAGGAGTCCCCTGCCCAGGCCTAATGCATTGGTCAGAGGCATTAGGCCTGGGCAGGGGAGGAGCCTGGGAATGCAGGGAGCAGGGGGTCCCCTGCCCATGGCATTAGCCCTGGGCCACAGGTGTTAGGCCTGGACAGGGGCAGAGCAGGAGATTGCAGAGAGCTGGGGGGTCCCCTCCCAGGCCTAATGCCTGGGCCAGAGGCATTAGGTCTGGGCAGGGGCGGTTCCAGCAATCTGGGGTAGCAGGAGTGGAGCCGGCAATGGTGGGAGCTGGGGGTCCCCTAACCAGGCCTAAGGCCTTGGCCAGAGGCGTTAGGCCTGTGCAGGGGAGGAGTCAGCAATTGTGGGGAGCAGGGAGGGAGCTGGCGATGGCGGGGAGCAGGGGTAGAGCCAGCGATCATGAGGAGCAGGGACTGAGCCGACGATTGAGGGAGCTGGAGGTCCCCTGCCCAGGGCTAATGACTCGGCCAGAGGCCTTAGGCCTGGGCAGGGGCCAAGCCAGCAATTGGTGTGAACTACAGAGAAAACACCTTTTCTGACTGCTCATTGGCTTAGCTCCCTGTATGCCACAGGTAATATTCTTTGTAACTTGGGTAATAAGAATCCAAATAGGTGATCTAGGGTTTTTTACCACACTCCTGGAGAAAAAAAGGAAGGTCTGCTGCTGGCGGGTTAAGAAATGTCATATCCTGTCCTAGCTGGTTTTGCTCAGTGGATAATGCCTCGGCCTGCCTACTGCTGGGTCTGGGTTCAATTCTGACTAAGGGCATGTACCTAAATTGCAGGCTCCTTCCTGGCCTGGACCCAGGTCAGGGCTCATGCAGGAGGCAACCAATCAAAGTGTTCCTCTCACTTTGATGTTTCTCTCTGTCTTTCCCTTTCTCTTCCACATTCTCTAAAAATAAATGGAAACATATCCTCAGGTGAGGATAAAAAAGAAAGAAAGAAAGAAATGTCATATCCTATGAAAGACACATCTTCAAATGCCTAAAGAAAGTTGTCATATTTTCATGGTAAAGGGACTGGAGTCCGTGTTGATGAAAACACCTTGGTGGCTGCAGTGACTGGCAGTGGCTGCAACAGCGCGGTAACGGGGCTGGTGCCTTCCCCTGATCAGCCTGGTCGCCTCCCACAAAGGGAGGCCAAACTGTGGCTTAGGTCCGCTCCCCAAGGGGAGCGGGGAGCAAGGAGTAGGAATCCCCTGAGGGCTCCCAGTATGTGATAGGGGGCAAGCTGGGCTGAGGGGACCCCCCCCCCTCCAGTGCACAAATTTTTGTGCACCAGGCCTCTAATCCTATATAATAAAAAACTAATATGCAGTGGAACTACTGGTCTCTATGTTGTGACTGACCACCAGGAGGCAGACGCTCGATGCAGGAGCTGCTCCCTGGTGGTCACTGCGCTCCTACAGGGGGAGTACCGCTCAGCCAGAAGCCAGGCTCACAGATGGTGAGCACAGCGGTGGTGGAGGGAGCCTCTCCCACCTCACAGCAGCACTAAGGATGTCGAACTGTCAGACATCCCCCGAGGGCTCCTGGACTGAGAGAGGGCATGATTTTCATGCACCAGGCCTCTAATTGAAAATAAAAATCTTGCGATCAGGAAAGACTTCTGGCTAGAGATACATATGAAAAGCCATTGCCATCTGAGTGGTAGTTAAATTTGTGAGCATGAATACCATTCCTCAAATAAAGTGTGTAAAATACGAAGCACCTAAATAACAGAATTCAGTTATACATGTTTTAATGGGTAACACTAAGAGATAATAAAGATCAGAAAAGCAAGAGAAATTTGATCTCACAAGAGTCTCAGAATCAGAAAAAGGGAATAGTTTATAGTGATGCATGCCATAGAAAAGTCAAATAAGATAAATGCTGGAAAGAGCCCATCAAATTCTACTAAAATTTTGTCAATAAAGTTTGGGAAGTTGCATTGGTGGAGAAGAAATGCCATTTAGAAGTTAAGAGTGAGATGAGAATATGGAAAGTTCAATGTAAACTACTACTTTAAATCATTTAGCTATGAAAGGATGATAAGGCTATAAGGAGGTCTTAAGATCAAGAAAGCCTTACCTGGTTTGGCTCAGTGGATAGAGCCTCAGCCTCCAGACTGAAGGGTCCCAGGTTCTATTCTGGACAAGGGCACATGCCCAAGTTGTGGGCTCAATCCCCAGTAGGGGGCATGCAAGAGGCAGCCGATCAATGAGTCTCTTCATTGATGTTTCTATCTCTCTCCTTCTCCCCCTCTCTGAAATCAATATATATATATATATTGATTGTATGTATATATATGTATATACATATATATGTTAAAATAATAAGATCAAGAAAGATTGTCATTTTTCAGGTAGGCAAAACAAAACAAAAGACTATTTATAGAACAAGGTTCTTGATCCAAAGAACAGATTAGTCTTGAAACAACTAAATACATATATTACTCTAAAGAGGAGAGTAGATACAGGTGTAGGGCTGATGTAGGTGAATTGCAAAGTCAGTAGGGACAAAGACAAAACGTGGAAAGATTCCTACCTGTTAGTCTCCACTTACTCTATGAATTTAATACTAAGACATTAGATTCAGAGTCAGGGAACCAGATTTTTAAAAATTGTTAAATGAGCTCCGTGCACTGCTGGTGGGAATGTAAAATGGCACAGCCTCTATGGAAAGCAACAGGGTGGTTCCTAAAAAGAATATCATACAATCCAAAAATTCCATTTCTGGGTAAATACCCAAAAGAAATGAAAGCAGGGACACAACTAGATATTTGTACATCCATGTTCATAGAAATATTATTCTTAATAGACAAAAGATGGAAGCAACCCAAATGTCCATTGATGAATAAAAACATAAACAAAGCATTATATTTACACACACACACACACACATATATATCATGGGATATATATACCATGGTTTATATCTACACTAATAAAAGAGAAAAATGGTAATTGGCGTACGGCGATACCATTTTCTTGGCTAATCAGGGCTATATGCAAATTAACTGCCAACAAGATGGCGGCTAATTTGCATATGTAGGCACAATGCAGGGAGGCTAAAGGGAAAGCAGGAAGAAGCCCCCTGCCACTGACAGTGATCTGAAACCCAGGGGGGAGCTAAGAGCTGGGGGGCAGGGCAAAGGCGGCCCTGGGGCCGCCTTTGCCCTGCCCCCCAGCCATGATCGGAGAATCAGGCGCCTTTGCCGCCCTGGCCAGTGATAGCAGGAAGTAGGGGTGGAGCCAGCGATGGGAGCTGGGCACAGTCGAAGCTGGCAGTCCCAGGAGCTAGGGATCCCTTGCCTGGGCCTAAAGCGAAGCCCACGATCGCGGCGCCCCCCGCTGCCACTGCAGGTCCCCGCTGCCTGGGCCGGAAGCCTAGGCCAGAGGCGTTAGGCCTGGGCAGGGGTGGAGCCTGCAACCGCGGGGAGCTGGGGGTCCCCTGCCCAGGCCTGACACCTCTGCTGGAGGCCTCAGGCCTGGTCAAGGGGCCGATCCGGTGATTGGTGATCGGAGGGTGATGAGGGTCAACTCCTCTGGCCGAGGCATCAGGCCTGGGCGGGGGGCGGAGCCAGGGATTGGGGGGATATGATGGGGATATGATGGTCCCCTTGCCCAGGTGTCAGGCTTGGGCGGGGGGTGGAGCAAGCGATCAGAGGGAGATGGGGGTCCCCTGCCCAGCCATGATTCCTGGGCCAGAGGCCTCAGGCCTGGGTGGGGGCCAGAGCCAGTGATCGGGGGGAGATGGGGGTCCCCTGTCCAAGCCTGACACCTCTGGCGGAGGCGTCAGGCCTGGGCAAGGGGCCGATCAGGCGATCGGAGGGTGATGGGGGTCAATGCCTGAGGGCTCCCAGTATGTGAGAGGGGGCAGGCTGGGCTGAGGGACACTCTCCCCCCCCACACACACACACACCCAGTGCACAAATTTCGTGCACCGGGCCCCTAGTATATATATAAAATGAAATGTTATTTAGCCTTATAAAGGGAAGGAAAGTCTGACATATGTTACAACATGAATTAACCTTGAAGATATTATGCTAAGTGACATAAGCCAGTCACAAAAGGACAAATACTCCACTCTGATGAGGTTACTTGTAGCAGTCAAATTCATAGATACACTAAGAAGAATGGCAGTTGCCAGGAGCTGGGGAAAGGGAATAATGGAGAGTTATACAGTTTAATGGGCATAGAATTTCTGTTTTGCAAGATGAAGAAGGCTCTGGAGATGGATGGTGGTGATGATCACAATATCAACATACTTAATGCCATAGAACTATATACTCAAAAATGGTTAGAATAGTAACTTTTATGTTATGTATATTTTACACAATTAAAAAAGAAATAATGATTTTTTAAAATTGGGAAATGAGAAAAGTTATGATTGATTGCTCTTAAAAAATGAGAAAGTAATATGATTGGAGACAAATAACTATTGAAGAGAGGTGTTAGTGCAAGGGTGTAAATTTGTAATGTAGTATTTTTTTGCAGAATATGGTTTGGCCTGGATTATGATGGGAAGGTAAGAAACAGAATCCTGTTGAAAGAGCAGTGGTTTGGGTAAATTATGGAATATAGTCACATGAAGAAAAATGGAAAGTAAGAAGTAAATACACTAAGAGAAAAGGGAGGAGTCAAGAATTGGCATTCTTGCCCTAACCGGTTTGGCTCAGTGGATAGAGCGTCCGGCCTGCAGGCTGAAGGGTCCCAGGTTCCATTCTGGTCAAGGGCATGTACCTTGTTTGCGGGCATATCACCAGTAGGGGTGTGCAGGAGGCAGCTGATCAATGTTTCTCTCTCATCGATGTTTCTAACTCTCTATCCCTCTCTCTTCCTCTCTGTAAAAAACCAATAAAATATATTTTTAAAAAAAGAACTGGCATTCTTAATGAGGCTGAAAAGCAGATGTAGAGTGAAAAGTGGTGGAATGAGAGCACTGAAGGGGCAGGTACATGCAATCATAATGCAGAAAAATGGCATTTAAAAGGTAGAGCAGTTCCAGGCGATAAAAAGTTTGCCATTTACCTCTTTGCAACCCTGTCCAGAAGTGACATGGAAATGTTTAATGTGTCCAGATTATCAGAAGTAAGGAAACCAAGAGACTGTGGTTTCATCCATTAGATATTGAATGATCCACGATGATGTGAAGGATTAGAGCAAAGGAAAATCCAAATGCCAATGTGTTCAATCATTCCAGAAAAATGACCTAAATATTAGTAGATTAAAACCATAAGGAGTGTAGAGGGTAGTTTAGCCAAATTACACAATTCTGAAAATCGGAGAGATGTTTACACAAGAATGGAAATCACGAGTCCAATGTTGGTGGTGAGTAAATAAAAACCTTCCTTTTTCCCGGCATCTGTCTGAAAATAAGAGAGTTTTGGGAGATACTCAGATAATTCTTCATCATACTGATGATTACGTTAGCAACAATACCTTCAATATCTTTTAGGTAACAGTTGAGTTGAAGTTTTTCATACTTGTTTTCCATTATTGTATTTTATATCCAAAGACATAGAATGATATCTTTTATTTAAATAAATTATTAGAGAACACAAAAATATTCCACACTAGAATCCTTTTAATGTTTAAATACTGTTTTTCTCCTTTTTCTGTCCCTCCCTAACTTTATTGTAGAAGAAAAATGTAGTATTCATCTTTAAATTATAGTAATTGTACATATTCTTTTTCATCCTAGGGTGACTCTGGTGGACCCCTGGTTATGGCAGATCAGAAAGGCATTTGGTTCCTTGTTGGCATTGTAAGCTGGGGAGATGAATGTGCTCTTCCAAACAAGCCTGGCGTCTACACTCGAGTAGCCTACTATCGAGACTGGATCATGGCCAAAACTGGTCTCTAGTGCAGAAGTTCTTTGTTCTAGTAGATTAAAGCTTGATGATCATATGCTTGTTAAATGTTTGTAATACCCAAACTACATTTAACTAGGAATCATTTTATGCATTAATGTTTCAAATTTTAAAATATTCAATTTTAGAATTATGAAAGCTTCTTATGTATTAGATTTTGACAAATATTTAGTGAAAATAATAGCACAGACATACAACTTTCTCTTTTGCCCCTTTCCAGACTGAAGACTATTATATGAGTAAATATGGATTATAGCTAAGGAGGTCTTCACTGCTGATTTGCAGATCCTTGAGAAATTATAAAGTTGGTGTTCGCAATAAACTTTCTCCTGAAGGTATAAATAATGCCCTGCTGACAGGCATGTGGATTCCACAAGATCAATATATTGACAGGTTGTAGCCTAGTGAGTTTCCCAGGAAAATCTGTCTACATATTTTTTTTCTATTTTGTGGCAGTGCTAACCCCCTTTCTATTTTTGGCTTCTTCACCTTGAGTGACACAAAAGAGCATGGTAATCCCATGGAGTGCATTGAACGGATCTTGGTGACTATTGATTTGTCCCTATTTTTCTTTCATATGAAAGTGAGGCCAGAAGATGGTTCTCACATATAAATATATAATAGTAAAATTATCCTCAGACACGACATAGTCTTGAATAGACTATGCAAGTAATGCCAAATTCCTCAATAACACAAATTATCAACCAGAATAAATAATATGGAAATTTGGTTCCACTTCGCTTTCCCAATAAGAAACATCCTAACCAACTTCTGAATCAATACCATTTTATTCAAAATTGTATTAATTTACAAAAAACAAAGATGTCGTACTTTTGTGTGTAAATTGTCTTAATTAGAGATTTTGCATAAAGCAATGTCATACTATGTATAATCTGGTATCTTGCCTGGAAAGCATGATGGACTAATGACTTAAGCCACCACTGCTCTTCTTTACCTAATTTTTATATAGAAAATGTATAAAATTCCTATGGGAAGAAGTACAAACACTTAACTTTTATTTTTTAAAATAATCTGACATGAAGATAGGCATGGTAGGTAAGCACATTTATGAAGTATGCCACTTCCAACTAGGGATGGTTTAAGTGAACCAACCTGCATAATGATATATTAGATGATGATAGACTGCCTTTTCCTCCCTATAGAGAGAAAAAAAACAATAAGTAATGTCAGTTATAATGGTGCCTTCTGACCTGGGCAACAGTGTCATAACTACTAGGTATCTTCAGATTCAGGAATTTCTGCAATAATTAATAATGGCAAGATTTCATGAGGAGAACTTTCAAATAATAGTGAAAACTCAATACATTAAATATAAATAAGTTATTACCAAGTTTATTAAATAGTTAAGTTAAATATTATACAAATAACACTACAAGTACTGCGTGTTGAAATCTACTTTTTTCAGTTAATCCCTCCTTACTGGTAAACTAGTAATATGTTAATGAATTTATAAGGTTCATATCTCAGTTGGTTTCTTCTTTAACCTATCATCAGCTTCAAAACCATTTCTTTAACCCCATGTCTTCTTTAACCCCATGCCTTTGTGACTGCTACCATCTGAGTTATTTGGCATCTTTTTCAGCACCTTTGTGATTTACTCAGCTGAGGCTCACAGAGACTCCTTTGTCAGGTAAAACTTAGTTTTATTAGATTGCTTACTACAGATTCATATTTTCACTTAGGTCTATTATTTCTTTAATTTTTCCTCATACTGATGCTTTTCGGCCAGAATTGAACCTGGGACCCTTCAGTCGCAGGCCGACGCTCTAACCACTGAGCCAAACCAGTCAGGGTGATAAGTTATCTGTCTTATTCTATATTCTTAACACCTAGAACTCTGTCTGACAGATAAAAATATTTTTTAAATAAATGAAAGAATGAATGAATGAGAAAAGCGTGGTAATTTTTCTATGACGGTGTTAAATAAGGCATAACCAACAATTAAAAATACATAATTTTAATGAGTACAAATCTGTGCTTAATAAAAGAGAATAATAAAAAATGGTTTTGAAGCTGATGACAAAGAACTTCAAAACTGTGTCATGGCCCTGGCTAGGTGGCTTGGTTGCTTGAAGCATTGTCCTGGACAACAAGAGGTTGCGGATTTGATTCCCAGACAGGACACATATGGGAGGCAACTGATGGATGTTTCTCTTTCATCTCTCTCTTTCTCCCTCTCTCTCTCTCTCTCTTCCTCTCTCTCTCTAAAATAATAAACATATCCTTGGATGAGGATTTTTTAAAAACTTGTGTCATGAATTTTATAGATAACTAGAGGCCCAATGCACGAAGATTTGTGCCAGAATGGGCCTTCCTTCTCCTGACTGCCGGCACTGCCTTTGCTCCGGCCAGAGCCACCTTTCTGCCTTTCCATGCTTCCCAGAGGCCTGGAGCAGCTGGGGTAGTGCCTGCATATGCAAATTAACCTGCCATCTTTGTTGGGTTAATTTGCATACCCACTCCTGATTGGCTGGTGGGTGTCATGAATGCACGATCAATTTGCATCTTTCTCTTTTATTAGTGTAGATACTTGAGATCCAGGAGGTTTGAGTGTCATGCAGAAAAATTGGAATCTCTTGATTCTCAATACATATAGTGCTCTTTCTTCTGTACTATATTTATAATGAAAATATAGTTTAAATGCCATTATAGAAAACCTATAACCCTCAAATATTTATTTTTTAGAATGTTCTTTGAATAGATTATATGGGTTGTAATGCACATTATTTGTGCTCCACCTACACCCCTCTATCAGACGTGGACATTCCTCCATCAATTGTTGAGCTATCTTCTTCTGAGAAATGCCCTCAGCTGATATGGAACGCCATTCAAATGTGCCCGAGATGTTTCCCACTTAACAGGTGGTCCTCAGCCAATGGGTAACTTATACACAAGTTGTCCTGATGGTGGGACAACTGTGGTGCCATTTACACCCCAGCGTTCCATGTGGGATCACACTAAGGCTGGACATCAGCTGAAGCCACATTTGCCTCACTTCTTCCTCTGTCCTAACTTGCTTTCCCTCACTCATTTGAAAATTTCACCTTAGAGCACTCTCTGAAACCACTTGCACAAGAATCTCCACTTCCAACTCTGATTCTATGGAACTCTACTTAATACACTGGTTGATTTAATTTTCAGATTAGTTGATTGTTAGGGAAAACAATTTTCCTGTATTTTTCCTAAAACACATGATGTATTTTTCTAATTTAATAAATCTAGTACATTAAAACCAATTGGAAGTTTATTGTTTCAGAATTTTATCTTGCCAAAATTAACCATTACAAACATGAAGTTTCCTTTTACTATAAAGTTAGACATAGGTAATTTAGGCATTTAAATGTAACTATACTGATTTTAGGACATAAAATCTGTGTTTAACTAAAGCTATGTTATCACTTTGCTTTTTTTGTCTCTTTTTCGTGGAAGTGTAATGCAAAAACATTTCCAGGTAACTAACCATACACTGGTTGTAGAATACCAGTTAATCAAATTTTGCTATTCAAACACTTTTGATTTAAAGAGTTTTATAGATGCTTTGATAAGCTAGCAAAGAAAAATTCTATTTAACAATTAATACTATATTGTCAATTCCATAGGTACAACAGATCCCTATCTATTAAATGACTCTTTGTAATAAAGGCCTTGCATAGGTGATAACTGCATTTTAGACCATGAGAAATAAATAGGAGAAAAACTATCAACAAAGCAAAAGACAACCTACTCAATGGGAGAAGATATTTCCCAATAATACATCCAATAAAAAGTTAATATATAAAATATATAAAGGACTGATACAACTCAACACAAAGAAAACAAACAGTCCAATTAAAAAATGGGCAGAGGATCTGAATAGACATTTCTCCAACGAAAACATACAGATGGCCAACATATGAGAAGATGCGCAATGTCACTAATCATTAGAGAAATGCAAATTTAAATCACAATGAGGTATTACCTCACCTCTGAGAATGGCTATCATCAATAAATCAACAAAAAAGTGTAGGTGAGGATGTGGAGAAAAGGGAACCCTTGTACACTATTGCTGGGATTGCAAACTGGTGCAGCCACTATAGAAAACAGTATAGATATTTCTCAAAAAATTAAAAGAGCTGATTTATGACCCAGAAATTCCACTTGTGCATCCAAAATAAATTCAGAACACTAATTCAAAAGAATATGTGCACCCCAATTCTCATTGCAGCATTATTTACAAAAACCAAGATAAGAATGTAACCTAATGTCCATCAACAGATAATTAGATAAAGCAGATGTGGTACATATACAAAATAAAATATTACTTTACCATATCAAAGAATGAAATTTTACCATTTGTGACAACATGGGTGGACATAGAGGATATTATTCTAAGTGAAATAAATTAGATAAAAACAAATACCAAATGATTTCACTTATATGTGGAATCAAAAGAACAAAATAAATAAACAAACAAAATAGAAACACACTCATAGTTATAGAGAACAAACTGATCATTGCCAGAAAGGAGAGAGGTTGAGGGGCTAGGTGAAAAAGGTAAAGAAATTAAGAAGTAAAAAGTGCTAATTACAAAAATAGGGGATGTAAAGTATAGCATAGGGTAATAGTCAATAATATGGTAATATGATAAATGGTGCCAGGTGAGTACATAGTAGAATTATTGGGGGAATCACTATGTAAATTATATAATTGCATAACCACAAAATAAATAAATCCTACATAATAAAAGGCTGGAACAACCGGTTGCTATGATGCACACTGACAACTACGGATCAGATGCACAATGCAGGAGCTGCCCCCTGATGGTCAGTGGCTCCCACAGGGGGAGCACTGCTCAACCAGAAGCCAGGCTCATGACTGGTAAGCATAGTGGTAGTGGGAGCCTCTCCTGCCTCTGCAGCAGCACTAAAGATGTCTGGGAAGTGGGCTTAAGCTGTCAGTTGGACATCCTCTGAGGGCTCCCAGACTGCAAGAGGGTGCAGGCCAGGCTGAGGGACACCCCCCACACACACACCCAAGTGCATGAATTTCATGCACCGGGCCTCTAGTCCTATCTAATAAAAGTAATATGCAAATTGACCATCACTCCAACACACA
This sequence comes from Myotis nattereri, assembly GCF_964212035.1. Lineage (NCBI taxonomy): Eukaryota > Metazoa > Chordata > Mammalia > Chiroptera > Vespertilionidae > Myotis > Myotis nattereri. The sequence continues at coordinate 188,612,037 of NC_138075.1, forward strand.
AGATGGCCACCCCCATGTGGACACAAGATGGCTGCCAAAAGATGGCCAGTAGGGGAAGGCAGTTGTGGGCAATCAGGTCTGAAAGGGAGGGCAGTTGGGGCAGACCAGGCCTGCAGGGGAGGGCAGTTAGGAGCAATTGGGCTGGCAGGGGAGGGCAGTTAGGGGTAACCGGGCCAGCAGGGGAGGGCAATTGGGGGCGACCAGGCTAACAAGGGAGAGCAGTTAAGGGTGACTGGGCCAGCAGGGGAGGGCAGTGGAAGGGACAAGGCCTTCAGGGTAGGACAGTTAAGGGTGACCAGGCCTGCAGGGGAGGGCAGTTAGAGGCAACCAGGCTGGCAGGGGAGGACAGTTAGGCATCGATCAGGCTGGCAGGGGAATGGTTAGGGGCAATCAGGCAGGCAGTCAGGCGAGTGGTTGGGATTCAGCAGTCCTGGATTGTGAAAGGGATGTCCAACTGCCCGGTGGGATCAGGCCTAAACGGGCAGTCGGACATCCCTCGAGGGGTCCCAGATTGGAGAGGGTGCAGGCCAGGCTGAGGGACACACCCCTCCATGCACGAATTTTGTGCACCTGGCCTCTAGTAATTATATAAAGTGCAATTTGGAAAGATTTAAAAAATAAACAGAAAGAGAAGTGTTATCAATAAGCTTCTTGTTATCACTGTTGTGCCCAGATTTCAAAGTTCCCAAGACCTCCAGGGAGCCAGTCAGTCTGATGCAAAAGCAAAGAGTCATTTATTTCAAAACTAGGTTTGGCTCCCCTGCCACACTCACCGATGCAACGGTAAGCTCCAGTGGCCGAGAGAAAGAGAGGCCTGATGGGACAGGGGGTTTTAAAGGGGGGTGGAGTGAGGGCAGGAGAGGGGACTGTGGGCCCCGCCGATTGGCCAGGCACGAGTCGGTACAGGATGTGGTCATAGTGATGGCGTGCACTTCCCTTGATTATTATTGGTTAGTCCAGAGAAATCCTGGGTGTGGCTAGCAGCGGCTTCTTCCCGTGAGGAAGCACATGGCACCATCCCAAAATGGAGGACCCAAGGCAAGATGGAGGGCGCACATGGCCCTGTCCCAAGATGGAGGACCCAAGGCAAGATGGAGGGCGCAGTCCTTGTCCGGCTCCTGCTGCTGCCGCTCGAACTGGCCACAAGGCAGGATGGCCCTCCCGCACAGCACCCGCAGCTGGCCTGCGGGCAGACCGGGACTCCAGCGCATCTGGGCGGCACAGGCCCAGCAAACGGGGTGCGGCCGGTGGAATGGCCCAGCTCTGGAGGAGCGGCATCCGTTAGGAGCAGGCCCGGCCCATGGGGCCGGTGCACTGCAGCATGGCGGCCTCCCCGAGCTAGGGCACGCGCCCCACTCCGCTGCCGCCGCTGCTGCACTGGGCCCGGTCCGGGGGGCAGCGGGCGGGTGGCAGCCCGCGCCGGGCTCCCGCCGTGGGCCGGGGAGCCAATGCACCCCCCATGGGGCCCGGTGGTCAGCCCACGCAGGCCCCGGTCCCCCCGACCGGGCCCCAAGGGCCGCATGGACCCCCGGCCCCAGCGCGGGCAAGCGGGGAGCCGACCACGAGGGAAGGGAGGAAAGAGCCAGGCGGTGAGGCCTGCCGCTCCCATGACCTCCCCCGTGGTCGGTCGCCGCCCGGCCCCACCCCTCGGCCCGCTGCTGGCCACCACGCAGCTGGTCCGGACTCGGACCCGCTCCGGGGAGGCCAGGCCCTACAGCGGGTGCGGAGGGATTTCAGAGCCCAGCGGCCAGACTCCTCCTCCCGCACCGCCCGGAGAGGCGGGCGGCGCGCCTTTCAATCACTCTTAATTTTGAAAATAATACTAATAAATTTGAATATTATACATTCTAGAAAATAATCAATGAAATAATATCAGATAAAAGACAGCAGATATCATTTATTTGGACTAAAATTGTTTTTCAAAGACCTTGTTAAATAACTTCAGCATCTATGGGTGTCAACCCGTTTTAATGTTAAGTCCTAAAGATTTTGAAACACAATATTAATTTTTATAAAAATCAAAATTTAAAAACTGTTTATAAAGAAATTATCATAAAAGAATTATTATCAGTGTCATTAACTCTGAAATGAATGTTTATGTTTTATGGGGCCAGAAATGTTCATGAATGGATTTCTATAAAGTGGCAAACCATAAAGTTAAGAGCCAACTTATCTAAATTCAAACCCTGGTTCATTCAAACCCTAATGTCTGTGACCTTAAGCAAGTTACTTAACATTTCTGTACTTTAGTTTCCACATTTCTAGAATAAAGATAAAAGTAGTATTCACCTCAGAAGGTAGTTATGAGGATTAAAAAACTAAACCCCTTAAAATAGCTCCTGGCACAAATTTTCTATATTGGTATTTGTTAAGCAAAATATTTATTTACAACAATTTAACATACTCAAAGAACAGGATAACCCTTTATTTAACTTTACTTATTCCCATTAAAGAAATATAAGTTAGAAAAGCAGGAAAAACTACTAAAATAAGAATTGTGTAAGTCACCACTTATTCTGGTGGAATATTTGATATAGGTTTGTGGTACACTATTTGCTTCATTTTACTAATTAGAAATTAGGAAATAGTTCAATATTATAAATACAGAGAAATTTCCTACGCTCTTTCTAGAAGGAGCATAAATAGTAAATTAATTTTTAAAATATTTCTTTACTATTTTCTGAGAAAAAAAATGCTACATATTTAAATATTTATCACATTACACTAATTATTTCTAAGCTAACTTCAGTGGTGCTCTAAGGTAGTTCTTCCATGTTAGTATACCTTATTCTAATATAGAATAAAATTAAAGGTTGGAATCTACTTAACTCTGTTAAGAATAATGTTAAACCTTAACATGCTAGATTTTATAGGGAATATAGCAGAATTTAAAGCAAGTAATACTGCACTAGCTGATTTGGCTCAGTGGATAGAGCATCAGCCTATGGACAGAAGGGGTTCAGGTTCAGTTCCTGTCAAGGGCACAAGCTCGTGGGAGGTAACTGATCCATGTGAGTGTTTCTCTTTCTATGGCTCTCCCCATACCTTCTGCTCTCACTAAAAGTCAATGAAAAAATACCATTGGGTGAGGATTAACAAAACAAAACAAAATCAAGTAATGCTGATGATTTTTTATAAATGTCTATTAAAAGGAGCATCAAAAAAAATTATAAAAGTAAATGAACCACTCAGAAACAACAGAGGTTTTTATAAAAAAAAAAAAATTTAAATGTGAAAAAGAAAAAATATAAATGAAATAATATCTCTATGTATAAAAGCCTAAGCAACCGAACGATAGGTCGCTATGACCACCAGGGGGCAGATGCTTAACACAGGAGCTGCCACCTGGTGGTCTGTGGAGTCCCACAGCAGGAGCGCCATTCAGCTGACTGACGGGAGCCAAACACAGGGCTCACTGCTGGTGAGCTCAGCTGGGGCGGCACGAGCCTCTCCTGCCTCTGTGGCAGCTGGCTACCGAGTGGGATGGAAGGCGCAGCAGGGCCAGGATGAGGGGAGCAGCACAGCGCCTGGCTGCCTGCTGTTTCATGCATTACTACATCCCTTGGGGGATGTCAGCACTGGGGATCAAGCCAAAAACAGCAGTCCAACATCCCCTGAGGGGTCCTGATTGCAAGAGGGCACAGGCCAGGCTGAGGGACCCCACCAGTGCACAAATCCATGCACCAGGCCTCTAGTGTTACATAAAAATTAATAGAATATAAATTAATTTCATGGGAACCTAGTCTTAATAAAACTTAATTTGAATAGAAATAAATAATACCAATAATCACATACATTTTCTAAGTTGTATTTTAAATTTTTATTTATATTATAATATATTTGCATTAGAAGTTCTAATTTAATTGTTGAATATCTAGCTTTCAAAGTTCCAGTTCTGAAAAATATGGGATTAAGACTTGTTGTATTTTAGAACTGAATTCCTTTATGAAATGGAAATGTTAAGTGTGTCAACAGAATAATATCAGAAATAGAATAAAATTAACCAGTAGCCCACAAGAAATTTATGGGAATAAAAATACCTCCACATATTAATTATGAAATATGTTTAGAAATATCAAATATAGTGAACTTTGGCTAGCCTTTTTTTGATGACCATAAGTACAGTACCCAGGACATAATGCTCAATAAATGTTTGATTATCAATTATTGAAATAAAAATGATAATTCTTGTATTGTTAGTTTGTATTTAGTTATATATTCTTTTTTTAATTGATTGGGTTTTTTTAATTGACATTGGTCAACATGAACATATAGGTTTCATGTGTGGGTTTCTATGTTACAAGTGCATATTCTTAATTAAAATTAAAACATAAATGAAATGTACTACTTTCAATATTTAGTGAATCTATCAATTTGACAAATAAGCATTAAAAGTAATTATGCTTCTGTTTTTTCATTTATTTCATAATATCAATGATCTATGTTATAATGTTTTTTGTTAATCTGACCTGCAATATTTTATATAAATTTTAAACCATTATTTCCTATCATTTGCCTCTGACACAGTTATGCTGAAATAAGAATTTTAATGATGTCTCATGATTTGATTCTCCAAATAAAATACTCTCAGAAAATGAAAATGAATTTTCCATGTTAAATGCTACATATAATTTAGCATGACTTAGAAAAAAATTGAAGAGCATTTAAATTTGTTCCTTATTTCCATAGCAATTTTGTATATACACCTCCTCATCAATAATAGTCCACATTTCCTTCCTCAAATCCTTCCAATTAAATTCAAATGAAAATGCTCTCCTTTTACTCAAATATCATTGTTCCAAATACTATCATTCTTGGTTAAACAAAGTGAGTCATGTTTTGAAAATGAGAGAGAAAAAAATATTCTTTTTCTCCAATAATGTGCTGCTTCTATCTTTTCTCTCTACTAGAAAAAAAAATGTTCTCCCAAATACTTTTCATCCATATACTCCTCTTTTGGAAGCCTGAGTTCTTCTATTCTTCCAGTCTTATTGGTAAAGAGGTGTTAAAAATCTATTTCTTACACCTCTGGGTCACTTCCCAACACGATTTCTCTTGCACTTCAGAAAGAGCTAGTCAGGTAGGTACAAGAAGAAGATGGAGAAGATAATGCACAGAAAAACAAAAATATCATGCTTGAATATCAACTCAGGTCATGAAACAGAGAAAGTTGCTCTAGAGCTGCCTGGGTTCCTGTGGGCTTTCTAGGCCTCTATTACCTAAGAGGGTCTCCTTTTCTTGCTACCAAAGGGACCTAAATACTCTGGCCCTTCATTCACCAAGGACTCTGACATCTGGCTCAGTCCTTCCACCCACTCCTACAAGAGAAATAGTACAACATAAGAGGTAAGGTCAGGACCTCTGGAGGCAGATGCATGCAATGTAATCCTAGTTCAGGTGTGTAAGTGGTGCTCTATGTTTCACTTTCCTCAACCACAAAATTAAGATAACAATAGTACTGACCTCTAAGGCTGGTGTAAGGATCAAATGTGTTAATGTATGTAACATGCTTAGAAAAGTGCCTGACACATAGTAAGTAGCCAGTATGTGTTAAATATTGCTAATAGTATCGTTATTGCCAGAATCAATGAGCACCTTCAAAATCCATATGGCTGATCCACCCATCCAACAGCATAGATTCACGGTTCTTTGAGCTCTTTAAATGCATCAAACCTCATTCACTCTCTGCTTCTATTCACTTTCATGGACACATCCTATATTTTCTTGTGAGTCAGAACAGCTTCATATATAGAATCTTAAATGCAAATCTCTATCTAAGGTTATGATCTCTTACTCCATTATAACTTGTTTTAATGTTATATTCTTGTTTTACTCTGTTGTGATCTCCTTCTTACTTTGCAATGCTCCCCAATCTCTCTGTGTTCTTTAAATGACCATGTTCTGCCCTGACCAGTTTGGCTCAGTGGATAGAGCATCGGCCAGCAGACTGAAGGGTCTAGGGTTCAATTCCCTGACAAGGGGTGCATGCGGGAGGAACCAATTGATATGACTCTCTCACATTGATGTTTCTCTTTCTCTCTGTCTGTCCCCCTCCCTTTCACGCTCTCTAAAAATAAATGGAAAAAATATCCTCAGGTGAGGATTAACAACAACAAAAAGAAGAATCAACTTCCGAAAGTTTTGTTTTAAATAAATGAACATAAACCAGAAACATGCAAATAAATGAACCAAGAAGAATAAAACATTTTAGTCAAAAGAGCCACTTTTAATATTCTTCCAGCTTTGGCTGCCACAGAATCAAACTAGTTAACATAAAACAAATCAAGCTGGTGATTTAATAAATGCCAATGTAAGTCATACCAGTATTTGTAAGTAACATCACCAAACACTCACCATGAAAGTTAAAATAGCAATACAGAGAAAGCTTCTAAGTGGCCCCAAGGTGAAATGACCTGATATAAGGAATATAAGCAAATATTCATATTATATAGAAACATACAAATGTGGTTATAGCATTAATACAGCATTCTCTCCCATAACTAGTTACTATATGCAATAATGTACAATGATGGTAAGTATAATATTGAGACAATTATATAAGCGAGGCAATAATTTTTTTAAATAGTTTACCATTTTTATTCTAACTTAAGCATGGATAATCTGACCATTAAGACTGATGGATAACTTTGAAGCAGTCCAATTTGTATTATATCAATTTGATTCTAACTGTTGTTATTAATTTATGTTTTGTGGAGGATGTCATTAAGTTAATATATTTGTCTAGTGTTTGAATGCATAGCAGCATGTGATTTTAAAAGAAAACAAATGCTTTTGAGAAATGTATTCATTTCTTCAAACAACAGATTTTAACTGAGTTATTTTTGTCTTTTTCTTCATTTTTATTTTGCATCTGTTGGATGGAACACTAACACATTCGTTTTTAGAAAATCTCTTCATTACTGTTATTTTAATAACATCCTGAGTAAATTTTAAATTCAAAATTAAGCTTCAAGTGTCCTTCCATCAGGAAAAATGTTGTGACAACCAGGCCATCTGCTGGGGTTCTACAGTTACGTTTGGCCCTCAGAATGTGTTTGGCAGGCTCTGTTTTAGCACTCTGTTGGATTATAAACCCACAAAACAAGTTCACCTTGATCTTTTGCATTAAATATAAAGTATGTCAGGAACAAAATTTGTCATACATCTAAACTGGTGACAGAAATAAAATAGGTTCAATTACAATAAAACAGCAGAAGTGCCAGGAGCACAAGTCTTGAAGCTCTACCAGTTGGGAAAGATGGCAAACGGTGCCTCTGCTGAGCAGAGTCAACATCACTGTTCGTCCAGCAACAGCAGCAGCCCGCTGATGCAGGGCAGCCTCCCCACCCTGACCCTGTCTGGAAAGATTCGAGTGACCGTTACGTTCTTCCTTTTTCTACTCTCCACGACTTTCAATGCTACTTTCTTGTTGAAACTTAAGCAGTGGACTCGGAAGAAAGAGAAAGGGAAGAAGCGCTCGAGAATGAATGTGCTTTTAAAACATCTGACTTTAGCCAACCTGTTGGAGACTCTGATTGTCATGCCACTGGACGGAATGTGGAACATCACCGTCCAATGGTATGGGGGGGAGCTCCTCTGCAAAGTGCTCAGCTACCTGAAGCTTCTCTCCATGTACGCCCCAGCCTTCATGATGGTGGTGATCAGCCTGGACCGCTCCCTGGCCATCACGAGACCGCTACCTGTGAGCAACAGCAAGCTGGGACTGTCCTTGATTGGCGTGGCGTGGCTCCTCAGTGGCCTCTTTGCTGGACCACAGGTAAACCATTATCAGGAACGTGTTACGCTGTGGCAATCACAGATTTCCTATCTCAACTTGAGTACTGTTTTGTTGTAAGTCAAAGGCAGTATTGTATTCTCCTTAAGAGCTTGGCTCTGGAAGTCAGAGAGTAGAGTTCAATCCTGGCACTGTTCCCTTGGGCAAATTTCTTAACCTCTCTGGGTTTCACTTCCTTCATTTATAAAATAGAGGTAATGCCTACTTCATGCAGCTTGTGTGATTAAATGAACATGGATTAAAGTGTCTAGAATTATCTCTGGTGCATACTAAATACTCCCCCAAAATGTAGTCATTCTCAAACTTGACTGCATTCCCATCTTAGTTTTCCACCTATTTTCTTTTTTTTCTGGTTGACATGGCAAATTGAGAGGATCTTTAGGAACTATGAAATTTGCATAGCTAGAAAGTATTTATAACTTGTCTTACTTGGGACCTCTTGAGTGGAAACGTTAAGAATTCTGTCATTGCAGTTCAGAGAGAATTGTTCTCAGTTAGTATGTTGATCTAAAATTTGCAGCTGAGTGGGATTCAATAAAGAGGAAAACCTTGAACTTTTGGAATTTTGAATATTTTCCTGAGGTTGACTTAAAATTTTCTGGAGGAAAGTTAGACTGTAACCGACTATTAGCAAAACTCTAAGACTGTTGCACAGGCCCTCTTCTGCAAAAGGCAGATAGAGATCTCTCCAGATTGTTTTCAACAGAGGCTACCTGGTTAATTGATCTATAGAATCTGCCTTTGTCAGAAGTCATACCTTTGAAGAAAAGGACACATTCTTGCAAATAGAAAGATCCTTTAGTAACAAATAAACAAGTTCGCTGTATGCATGTAAATGTACTAGATGAAGAACTTGGGGCTCAAGGGGGATCAAGAAGTAAAGTCAGACTTAACCAGGATCCTCCAAAAACGTACCACTACAAATGGAAATTTATTTAGACATTCTAAACTGGCCAGATGGTAAAAGAAAAAAAAAAGGCAATGCAAGACTCACTATACAAATAGTACAAGACACAAGAAAGCCAGGTAACTAAATTTTTTCACTAATTCCACACGTAACCAATATTTTTTTGTTAACCAATTAGTGTTTGTTTTATAGCAGGGAAAATGGGAAAAAAATGTTTTTCTTTCCCTGGGGGAAAGTACAATACAATTGTTCTCACAGTGAATGAGTAGCTAAGAATAGATGTAGCAAATATATCACTTGAAATTAAGTTATTTAGCTAAGGCTATGGCTATGTTTTGAAATTTTCCATTTTGTTTCTTTAAAGTATGAGTGCTGCTTTTTGATTGGTTTTCTTGAAGAAGATAACCAACGTTGGGGAAGATAACCAAAGTTGGGTTTCTAGCACTGAGCGTGGTATTAACAAAATTAAAAAATTACCCTCAAAGAAAATGTAATTCAGTTGTGGAAACAAAACTTATATAAAGCTAATTTAACTATATACTAAATTATTTTAAACCTATTACAAATGTTAAGAGAGGGAGAGATGAGTATGACTTGAAATGATAAAGGAAGATTTTAGGGTAAAGGTGCAATTAGCCAAGTTTTTAAAGAGGGATGGTATTTGGATGGAAAAAAAATAAGTCAAGGAGCACATATATTTTCAACGAAGGTTGGAAGTGTGATTTTTATAGATGTGTTTGGCTGAAGTGACAAATTGAGAGTTGGGACCAGCAGGAAATTAGATTTGGTTAACCTCATAGGGTACTATTTCTTTGTCATAAAGTGATGTGGTTATGTTGTCTGCCTGTCTTTGCCTTGAAGGTATATGCTCCTAAATAGTGGAGACTGTTGTGTTTAACATATTTCATATTCACAGTACCCAATAAGATACCTAGCAAAAATAGAAATGTAAAATGTTTGGATACTCTGGGGTTTTTCCAGATGAAATAAATCTTCCATGTTTCACAAAAAAAAAAAAAAAAAGAGTTTGGATAAATGAATTAATGAATGGGGTAAAATGAATTTATATTATAGCTATTGAAAGCCAGGGAATTTTGAAATTAATGTGGGAGCAATATAGCTGTGAGACCTGTGCAAAGGGTAAAATGGTTTTTTTCTTTTTAGAACTGACATACATCACTGTATGAATTTATGGTGTACCACATGATGGAGTGACTTACATATATTGTGAAATTATATTAGAAATATGCACTTTTTGTTTGTTTTCATGTTTATAAAATTAATTGTTTACCATAGAAAATTGGTGCATAGATATAAAGAGCTACTGTTATTTTTCCCTAATCCTAGCATTTTACAAAGTTATCATAATTGTACCCTTCTTTTTTCATAAAAGGCTATATAAAATGATTTGCCTTTTCCTTAACTGGGAGCTTCTTCATTTTAATGTCTATATAAATTCAAATGCAGCCCTGACCAGGTTGCTTAGTTGCTTGGAGCATCGTCCAGTACACCAAAAGATTTCTGGTTCCCTTCCCAGGCAGGGCACATACCTAGGTCTCAGTTTCAATCCTTGGTAGGGCTGTGTGTATGGCAGGCAACCAATTGATATCTCTCTCTCTCTCTCCCTTCCTCTTTCTAAAGCATTTTTGTATTTTTTAAAATATATCTTTATTAATTTTAGAGAAAGAGGAAGGGAGAGGGATAGAAAAAAAGAAATATCAATGAGAGATGGGCAATAGGTCAACACTCAACCACATGGTTACTAGGTCAACACTCAACCACTCAGCCATACCAGTCAGGCCAAATTTTTGTATTTTTATCGATCTCCTAAACATAACCTTTGACATTTATTTATATGATGTTGTTCTAGTACTTTGAGTGACTTATTTGAACTTATCATATCTTTATAAATGTACCACTTTACTTTAAAGAAAAAGACTTACATATATTGTGAAATAATTACCACAATAGGTGCAGCTAACTACCGTCATTTAAAATACAAAAAAATAAATAAATAAATTTTCTTGTGATTAGAACTATTAGGATCTAATCCATTAAAACTTTCCTATATATCATACAGCAGTGTTAACTATAGTCATCATGTTATGTACATTACTAAAATAATTTTTAACAAAAATATTTTAATAAAATGTATGCAGAGAGAAGAGAGACAAAGAAGCTTTTTCAGAACATCTGGCAAAGAGGTGATTAGGCTGAGGGCTAGGGTGGAGTCAGAGGGAATTGATAGTAATTACAAGGGACATTTCAAACAAAAAGCAAAGCTTAGCAACAAATTGGCTTTAATAATAGGGGGTTAATAATAGGAGGGAGTAAAATAAAACTCTAATAATATTTTTGGTCAAGGAGTTTTAATGGTAAAACTACAGAAACAGACAGGTAGGTTGAGAAGAAGAGTTTCTTTGTCTGCCTTTCTATGTGAAAAGGGAGGAAAGGCTGACTTTGAAAAGGGCTAAAAACATTTGCTTTAGGACATGATATTGATGATATAAGGCCTTTATATAAGTTCTAGAGGCCCAATGCACAAAATTCATGCATGGGTGGGGTCCCTAGGCCTGGCCAGCAATCAGGACTGATCAGGTTCCCAGCCTCCCTGCCTCCCTCCCTCCTCCTTCCCTCGCCACCCATGTCCACTGCCACCCACTCCCAGTTCTGTGTCCCAGCCCGGCAGCCTGGCCTTGATCAGGCGATTGGGACCTGCCAGCCAGGGGTAGGCACTGGGAGGTTGGCTGGCAGGCCCCGATCAGGTGATCGGGGCCTGCTGGCTGTGGCAGGGGCCAACTGCAACCCCAGCAGGCGGGTGGCGGGCCGATCAGGGCCTGCCGGTCAGGGGGAGAACCAGGGGGAGGAACCTGGGATATTGGCCGCCAGCCCCGAGGAAGGAGCCAGCTCTCGGCCCCCCTGGGAAAGGGGCTGCATCCACCGCCACCCACCCCCAGTTCCCTGTCCCAGCCTGGGGGCCTGGCCTCAATGGGGCCTGCTGGCTGGGGTGGGGGGAAGAGACTGGGAGATTGGCCTGCAGGCCCCATCAGTAATCATGGCCTGCGGGCTGTGGGCAGCCCTGCACTGAGTGTCTGCCCCCTGGTGGTCAGTGCACGGCATAGAGACCAGTCATTCTAGTCGTCTGGTCGTTCCATCATAACAGTCCCTTAGGCTTTTTTATATATAGTCTAGAGGCCCAGTGCACGAATTCGTTCACGGGTGGGGTCCCTCAGCCTGGCCAGTGATCGGGGCTGATCGGGGCCATGGGAGGTTTGCCTGCCAGCCTGATCTGGGACATTGGGACTGGCCAGCAGGGAGAGAGGGCCACAGGCAGTTGGCCAGCTGGCCCAACCCCCAATCAGGGTGTGGGGGGGCTGATTGGGGGCAAGGCCGGCTGGTGGGGGGGGGGGGGGCCATGGGCAGTTGGTCGGCTGGCCTAGTCCCCTGGTCAAACTCCCATAGAACTCCTGGTCGAACTCCCAGTCAAGGGGATAATTTGCATATTAGCCTTTTATTATATAGGCTGGCTATTCAAAAGGTGGTTGGTAATTTGGAATACTGACAAAGATGAAAGTTAAAACAGCAGAAATAAGCCAATTTATGATAACTGAAACACAAACCCACCATTTCACTCTCTTTTAAAAGGACTCTCCCAAAGGCTATAAATAAAATATTGATTTATTAACTCAATTATTTCCATCTAAGTATATTACAGCAACAACAGAAAGAAAATACCAAAACTTATCTATCTTGATGTAATAAAAAAAAACAAACATAAAATTAATTTTAAATTGTTTAGGAATTTCAAGTGATAAATAGCCTGACCTCAAATACATTACTCTGAGAGGTTTATGTGAAATAGGCCACAGAAATTATGGTGACATATATTTTTTGGTAAAACAAATGACCCATCTTTACTTCCAGCAGCACTTTAAATTTGTAAGGAACTGTGTAAAGTTTCCTGAAAAAACTAAAATATGTAATCTTATGTTATATTCACACTAGAGGCCCGGTGCACAAAATTTGTGCACAGGGGTTGTCCCCTCAGCCCAACCTGCACCCTCTCCAATCCAGAACCCCTTGGGGGATGTCCAAGTGCTGGTTTAGGCCTGATCCCAGGGATCAGGTCTAAATTGGCAGTCAGACATCCTTCTCACAATCCTGGACCACTGGCTCCTAGTCGTTCACCTGCCTGCCAGCCTGGTCACCCCCAATATCCCCCTGCCTGCCTGATTGCCCCCAACTGCCCCCCTCGGCCAGCCTGGTCACCCCTAACTGCCCCCCCTGCTGGCCTAGTTGCCCTCAACTGCCCCCCTTGCTGGCATGGTCTCCCCAAACTGCCCCCTGCCCACTGGCCTGGTTGCCCCTCACAGCCCCCCTGTCGGCCTGGTCACCCCACACAGCCTGCTTGTTCAGTCATTTGCTCATCCCTCACTAACCCCCCTGCTGGCCTTGTTGCCCCATGCACCTGCTTGTTCAGTTGTTTGGTCGTCCCTTAATAACCGCCCTGCCAGCTTGGTCATAGGCAGTCATCTTTGTGAGGGTATGAGGGTTAATTTACTTATTACCTCTTTATTATATAGGATTAACTCTATGAAGTACAGTAGAACCATGTTATTGTCCCCATTTTAAGCATGAGAGAATGTCCAAAAAGAACCTTTGAAAATAATGACATTCAAATCTTTTTGGCAGCATACATACTACATAGAGACATGGTTTGTCTGTCTGTCTTTCACACACCTATGACTGAGAACAGATTTTCATTAAACAAATATCTACTCTGTTCCATCTTATTTTTAACGGTTGATTACAACTACCTGATAGGCACAACCTGCAGCTTGGAAACCACAGGTTTAAAGGATTCATTGGCTCTCCCAATGTCACTTGACCTGTTGTTATTTTTTTATTAATGCCAGTTTTTCTTTTTATTATGGCTCTCTGCTATCTCTGAAATGGGGTTTCAACCCTGTGACTAATGTTACTTATATTTGATGGGGAAGATGAGACATAGAGAGGGCTTCTGTGACACATGGTGAGTGTACTTCATGCTTCACCACACTCTGGGGACAAACCCATTGACAAAGACACATCCTGCCGTGGCTAATTTACAATTGACTTTAATCTTCATCCCTTGGTACATATTTTAATTTTCTATTACTTGAGTAATTCATTACCAAGTTAAAAAATATAACAAGTTCATTGTCAAAATTTAGGCCCGGCAGCCTGGGAATTTATGGCATTTTGCTATAGCTCAGAAAGACCAAATTTCAAATTGGCCACCTTGGTTTTCCACCTTTCTTATTACTAACCTCAGAAACTACATTCTATGATGGATTGGAGATATATTTCCAAAGGTTTTAGCATATGTACTGTAGGAACTTTCAAACTTTTTATGAGTAATGGAAATTTTAAAAAATCTATGTGAAGCCCCAATAAATAAAACAGATATGCTCTGGTTGAATAGGGATAAGGGAGGCCCAGTCTTCTGCTTGGCTATACACTAGCCCCAGTAATAGTCTCTCTGAAGATCTTACACCCCCCTGTAACAAAGTATGACAGGCAGTGGGATAGTAGAAATGGCATGGGTATTGGATTAAAACAAAGGTGACTTCAAAGCTCAATACTATCTCTTACCAGCTATGTGATTCTGTGTAAATTACTTAATTAAGTTTAAGTGCAATTTTAAAGACTACATTATAAAGAATAAGATATATAAAGTATCATCTACTATAAGACTTTATAAATACTCAGTTAATGTTTATTCATTCCTCTCTTCCTGTCTTCACTCCTTCTTTCATCAAGTCAGGTGAAAAAATAATAGGGAAATATGGGTATTGAAATGCATAGTTCTTTGAAAAACAGTAAAGAGAATTGCTTATATAAAGGTTGATTATTTCAAATTTATTCTGACTGATAAGTAAGTTTGGCCAACCTGCTCCCTAGTCACCAAACTATCCTACTCAATCTGATAGGTACTTAATAAATCTAGTATTGGAGGCATAATTTTTAAAAGTAGGAGAAGGAAAGAAAGAGCAAAGGAAAGGAGGGAGAGTGGGAAGAAGGAAAGAAAAAAGAAGAAAAGGGAAGAGTAGAGAAAAGTAAAAAAGAAAAAAAAAGGCAGCAAACATGACCAAAAGACAATCTGAATTAAGAGCATCTGTGGTTAGGCTGGTAAGTACATGTTGAGAAAACATTTCCTGAATTAGGTGTGTCCATATATAATTAAAAATTACATGGTTTTCAATAACAGTCATTTAAGACCACAAGAATTCCAGAGTAGCAGATTATTTACAGAAAGAGTTTATACCACTAAGCTCATACCACTGCTTAATATGAAACATTACATTTTGACAGTATTTAAATTCTATAGTTAACCTAGGCCTACAGGCAAGATATATGAGCCATCCTTTAGTCTTTGTTATAAAGATGTGTGGTCTGAAGATGTGTGGAGGCTTGCCTTGACACAAAAAATTTATAGTGCTAGAATGCACTTTTGAACTTGACAGGCAACTTAAATTCAATAAATACTCCTCTCTCACACACACAATATGCCAAGAACTGTACTGGAACACAGTAATAGCAAACTAACAGCAGATAACAACAATGATGATGATGATGATAAATAATAGTTATGGAGGACATAAATATTGGATAGGAAGTTACTAAATGCTTTTTTTTTTTCATTACTTCATGTAAGGCTCCAACAACCCTATGAATTAGATATGATTATTGCCCTTATTTTATTCATGAACAAACTAAGGATAAGGATGTTATATAATATGCCCAACATTACCATCTAGTAAGTGAAGGTGACAGTGCACCCAATTACCTTCATACCCAGAGCTTTTAACTACTACACTATACCACACTACGCAGCATTGTTTATTTCATTTTTACCTGAAGGAAAGGGAAAGACAGGGAAAGTGTAAGGTGAGAATAGATGGTTAAGGGATTTCAGGGGGGAAAAAAGATGGCATATATTTATAAATATATAAATAAATATATATGAACACATATTTATAAGCTCTGTGCCTCAAAAATCAATATATATAAAAGGCTAATATGCAGTGTCCTCGCTGGAGTTCGACCGGGAGACCTGGAGTTCTAGCTCTCGCTATGATGTGCGCTGACCACCAGGGGGTGGCGCAGAACGAAGGAAGGCCCCAGCAGGCTGCTGGCAGCTGGGAAGGGAGGCCTCGGCCTTCAGCCAGAAGGCCCTTGTAGGCCCTGACCACCGGCCAGGCCAAGGGACCCTACCCATGCATGAATTCCGTTCACCAGGCCTCTAATTTTATTATAATAACGGTTGTGACTTATATAGTGCTGTGTGCCAGGCACTATTCTAAGCATTTTCCAAGTATTTATTTGTTTAATTGTCATGATATCAACTAGGTAGGGGTAGATACTGTTAACATCTCCATTTTATAGATGAGGAAACTGAATCATATCACCTGAAGATAATTACCTTTAGAAAAGATTAGGTAATGGTGTAATTAGTCTTGGGTAAGGTAAGGGTTAAAAATAATATTCTAAAAAGAAATGAGCATCTGCAATTGACTGAAAGAAAGGAAAACAGATTGCTCTTGTTTATGGCAAAATAAAGCAAACACTAATGAAACTAGGGCCAAGGATAAGAGAGGAGAAACATAAAGAAATTAAAGAAATATAATCCAAGGACAAAAGAACCACTGGAAGTAAAGTGATCCCTCTAATAATCATTAAAATGAACGTGGCCTTGAGCATAAAATAAACCGAACCAAGCCTCAAACAACCAGTTTATGAGCAAGTAACTTTCTGATTTTCCATAACACTTTACTATACTTCTCTTTTTGAACTATTACAGTCTATCTTGTATTGCAGGTGTCACATTCATGCTCTATCTTCTTTACCAAATATTTAATACCCTGATAGTAGGATATACCTGATTTATTGTTTAGTACAGACAGCCCCTAGTATAGTTTTTAACCAAGGAGTTGCTTTAAAAATAAGCATTTTGTCCTGGCCAGGTGGCTCAGTTGGTTGGAGTATCATCTCATACACATAAAGGTTGCAGGTTCGATTCCCAGGCAGGGAATATACCTAGGTTGTGGGTTCAATCCCCGGTCAGTGTGCCTTTAGGAGGCAATCAATGTTTCTCTCTTCCATTGATGTTTCTTTCTCTCTCTCTTTCCCTTCCTCTCTCTAAAATCAATCAATCAATAAAAATATATATCCTCAGGTGCGAATTAAAACACAAACACACACACACACACACACACACACACACACACACAAGTATTTGTTAAATAAAAAAAGATGATAACCAAAATTCAAACCAGCCCAGCCAGTGTGGCTCAACGGTTGAGATTCAACCTAGGAAACAAGAGGTCGCCAGTTAGATTCTAGTCAGGGCACATGCCCAGGTTGCAGGCTGGATCCCCAGTAGGGGGTGTGCAGGATGCAGCCTATCAATGATTATCTCTCATTATTGATGTTTCTCTCTCTCTCCCTCTCCCTTTTTCTCTCTCTAAAAGTCAATAAAATATGTTTTTTAAAAATTCAAATCATAGTACCATATTTCAAAGTCACTATTATTGAAAGTGTCATCATTATAACTTAAAACATTAAAGTGAAAATGTGGCCCAGTGCAGAGCATAAAGTAAAACTCAGGTCATCTGGTTCCAAGTATAATTGGGAAGGTGGGAAGGGAAGTAAAGATTTTAAGGAAATATAGGACTTTCAGGTTCTATGTAAAGTAACCCTTCCAAAGACTTCAACTCACATCTGTTTGGTCAAATTAAAAACTGAGCTTTAAGTAAGGTAGCTTGAAAAGAAATATGGAAAACTGAAAGAATCACTTTATGTTGAGGAAAAAGTTGGTCAGGATCATAAAATAGAATTAGCTGACTGCGTGTTTGAGTTTCTTGATATGATCATTGGGCGCCCTCTAGTGGATTATTTTTAAATTATTTTTGCCCTTGAAACTAAAAATCAACATTTTAATTACAAATAAAAGAAACTGGATTCATTTTTTATTATATTTACTTATATTTTTATTATAATTATAGTTTATTCAAATGTTTCTACTGTAAAAGAAAAGAAAGGAAATATAGGCGTGTGGGTTTTTGGTTTTTGTTGTGTTTTTTTTAATTAATCCTCACCCGACAATATTTTTTCCATTGATTTTTTAGAGTGTAAGGGAGGGAGGGAGACACATTGATTGGTTTCTTCCTACACATGCCCCTAGTGAACCTGCAAACCAGGTATGTGCCCCCAACCTAGAATCGAATCCACAACCCTTCAGTGCACAGGCCAACATTCTAACCACTGATCCACATGGGCCAGGGCAAAAATATAGTATTTTTTCAATATATATAAAGCATATTCCACTCCTGCTTCATCACTTCAAAAAGGAAAGAAATAGGCTGTTAAATAAATAAGTTTAATTTAATTTTTTTCTAATGCAATAAAATACATTTAAAAAGGCTGTCCCTCACTTACTTAAAATAAAAGAAATCCTGGCTACAGAAGCAAAAATAAACAAGTAGAACTGCACCCAACTACAAAGCTACTGTACAGCAAAGAAAACTATTATCAGTGGAAGTGGGGTATCCCTTTCCTGACTGAGTGCTGGGGGTGGAGTCCTAATGATATCTTGAGAAAAATAATTTTCTGAGACTTGAATGGGAGGATGAGTGATTTTTATTTATGAGGAACTATATCCTTGGGTTTCCAAAGTCCTATTTCTCTTAATCCAGGCCCAGGAGAAGTACAGCTGGGAAGTCAGTAAAACTAAAAGCAAAGTCAGTGTCCAGAGTTTCTGTTCCATATTGCAGTTGGATCCGGTTTAGCATTAGGCCTATTGCAGTCCATTGGTCCATTGTGTGAGATCCACATGGCTGTGGACCAGGTGAGTAAATGCAAGAGATCAGGGGTTTGAGAGTCCCACAGGCCAGGGGTCAAGTACAACATGCCAAGAGCCAAGAGCACAAGAGACCAAGAAAATCCAAGAGAGTGAACTCCTTTGTTTAGGGTATTTAATATTACAAATCTTGCACTGGCCATGCCTACTCTGGCCAATGGCCTGTTCCCAGGTGTTGACTGACAGAGAAGTACCTTCCCTTTGTCAGACTTTATTGGACATTCCTCTATTCACCCAGTTCAGTCCCTTCCCCCATGGATCTGTGGGGAATAGACCCCTGACGGCTCCCTGGGGAGTGTTAAACTGCAGCTTCCTGATAAAGCTGCCCAAGTGACATGCCTATAATATGTGGCATTCCCTTTGTTTCTCTCCTGTTATTAATAACTAGGTTAATTACAATGGTGCCAAAACTATCAACCAAATTAGAAGACAACCTACCAAATAGGAAGAAATATTTGCAAATCAGGTATCTGATAAGGGGTTAATATCCAAAATACAGTAATTCTTCCTCAACCATTATACTAGTATATGACAGTGGTGGTCCCATCTATACTAATAAAAGGGTAATATGCTAATTAGACTGGGAGACCTTCCGGGTGGCAGGGCCGAGGCAGAGGCAGTTAGGGGAGAACAGGCTGGCAAGGTGTGGGGGGGGGGGGCTGTTGGTGGTGAGCAGGCTGGTGGGGAGGCAGTTGGGGGCAAGCAGACCGGCAGAGGGGGAAGTTGGGGGTGAGGAGGCCAGCGGGGGGCAGTTGAGGGCGAGCAGGCCAGCAGTGAGGGGGCAGTTGGGGGTGAGCAGGCTGGCAGATAAGGGCAGTTGGGGGCAATCAGGCAGGCAGGCAGTTGAGCAGTTAGGAGCCAGCAGTCCCAGATTGTGAGAGGGCTGTCAGACTGCCAGTTTAGGCCCGATCCCATAGATTGGAGAGGGTGCAGACCAGGCTGAGGGACACTGCCCCCGTGCATGAATTTCATGCACCAGGCCACTAGTAAGATTATAATGGAGCTGAATTTTTCCTATCAGCTAGTGATATTGTAGCTCTCCTATCACAATGCATTTCACAAGTACTTACCATTGTATTACAAGTGCCTATGGTATACAATACAGTAACATGCTGTGCTGGTTTATTGCCTAGGAGCTGTAAGGGAACAGAATTTGTCACCCCAAAATATGCCATTTTTGCACAAGGTTTATTTTAGGCCGGTTCACTTTTAAAAAACTGAAGATATGGGAGAAACTCTGAAATAAAACAATTAGAGGTTACCCTTTATTTAAAAAAAATACACATTTACATTTGATTAAATCTCCATCTGTAAGGGTGTCTCTCTCCTGGTACCAAGAAAAGGGAATGACCTTATCTCTAGAAGTTCACATCAATGCAATAGACATTAAATCTGCATAACATAACTCAGTCCCCTACCCTCAACATCTTCTTTTCGCTTCAGCTGAAGATAATATGTAAGGTGGTGACTTCAGCCACTTTGGCAAGTTGCCTGTTTTACAGGGTCTCTCCCATGTAGATGTGAGTTATGCATGTAATTAAGCATTTGTTTTTTGTTTTTCTAAATTAATCTGTCTTTTATTACAAGGGGTCTCTACCAAGAATCCAGAGGGTTCTTGGGAAAATTATTTTCCTCCCCTCCAGAGCACTAGGCTATACTATCCAGGTTTGTATAAGTGCACTGTGTGATGTGCACACAGTAACAAAATGGCCTAACAATGCATTTCTCAGAGCAGATGCCCATTGTTAGATGGCACATGACTGTATTTAAAGAACTCATACAACTCAATAGCAAAAAAACAAACAATTCAATTAAAAATTGGGCAGAGGATCTGATTAGACATTTTTCCAAAGAAGACATACTAATGACTAATAGGTACATGAAAAGGTGCTCAGCATCACCAATGATCAGGGAAATGCAAATCAAAACCACAGTTAGGTATTTCATACTTGTTAGAATGGCTGTTGTAAAAAAAAAAAAAGACAAGAAATAGCAAATGTTGATGAGGATCTGAACAAAAGGAAACCTTGTGCACTGCTGATGGGAATGTACTTGATACAGCCACTATAGAAAACAGTATGGAGGTTCCTCAAAAAATTAAAAATAGAACTACCATACTGATACAGGATTTTTGTACTGGAACACATGGTGTTCCCCTGGGCAGGATGGTTCCCCAGATTCTTTGTCCATTGGAGTCGAAGAATGAATCCACAGACGGAAGATGGTATAGCAAAGGTGGAGATTTATTGAAAAACAAGTATAGACTCCCATGTGGGGAGGGGGAAAGAGTCCCACCGACTTCCTGTTTCCACAGTTTATAAAGGCTGCAAGTCCCTATGTCCTGATATCCCTTCTGATTGGTCAATATTCCCTTTTGAATTGGTTACTATAGTAACTCCTGAGGCCCTCCTCCCTCATTGTTCTCCTTCCCTCTGGGCTTTCTTCCTCCTTCTTTATTTTGTAAATATAGACCTTTAGCTACTCCCAGTTTCCTTGTCTTATGGAAATGTAACTCCTGCTCTGTAGCCCTGTGTTTTTTTCCATGGACCCCCCAATCCTAAAAATTCCCTAAACCTGCCTATTTCACCCTTAAAATTCCTATTTTAATGTGATCCAGCAATCCCATTTCTATGTATTTATCTGAAGAAAGCAAAAACACTAAATTGAAAAGATATATGCATTCCCATGTTCACTATAGCATTAGATACAATAGCCAAAATATGGAAATTACCTGTGTCCACTTATAGATGAATGGATAAAGAAATGTATAAACACACACACACACACACACACACACACACACACACAAACACACACACACACCATGGAATATTATTCAATCATAAAAAAGAAGGAAATTTGCCATTTGTAACAACATGGATGGACCTTGAAGGGACTTTGCTAAGTGAAACAAATCAGACAGAAAACATAAATACTATATACTATTGTTATATGTACAATATTAAAAAGAAAAAGAAAATCAAGCTCCTAGATACAAAGAAAAAATTGGTGATGGTCAGAGCCAGGAGGCGGTGTGTGAAGGGGAGCAAACCATGCCAATTTCCAGTTATAAATGTCATGGGGATATAATGTTCAACATGGGGAATATACTGTACTTAGAAGTTTCACAATGAAATAGAAAATGTGTAACTATGTATGGTTGATTCCGGGTGTTTTCTTGAGCAGGATGCAATGGTGATTTCTTTCCCAGGTTCTTGTCCAGATGGATTTGAAGAATGAAGCCACGAACCAAAGGTGGTAGAAGAAATGGGTGGAAATATATTGAAAGCAAGTACAGATTCCCATGTAGGGAGGGGATCCCAAGGGGGTAACCCACCAAGCTCTTTTTTGCTAAGGTTTATAAAGGCTGCAGTGCTTTGTCTCTTCCTACTGCCTTCTAATTTGTCACTCTTTTGCAGAATATCAGCTTCAAAGCCCAATCCCCACATGGTTGTGCCCCCCTCGTTTTACCCCTTCAGTGGTAGAATTCTCTATCTCCTGTGAAAATCTGTTCTCCTCTTTCTCCCATTTGTTGGCATTTCTCTATCCCTTGTGAAAGTTTATTTCCGTTTTCTCCCCATATCCTGTGGCTTTTCCCTATCTTCTGTGAATGGATGTCTTCCTCTCCCCTTATCTTGTGTCACTTTTCTGTTCTCTGTGAATGTATGCCTTCTGGTGGCTCCAAGCCTTCACCTATGCCTTCCTCCCCCATGGACCCTCCTTATTCCTAAAACTGCCTAAATGTGGTGATCGTTTAGAATATATACATCAAATCATTATGCTGTTCATCTGAAACTAATATACTGTTGAGGTCAATTATACAACAATTTTTAAAAAGAAGAAATAAAAAACTACAGACTTAAAAAAAGAAATCCTGTAATATTTTGGTTTGAATTTACTTGCTATCAGTTTTTAAGTGCTTTGGCCCTCTTATCTTTTCATTTTATTAACTAGATGCCCGGCATGCACAAAATTGTGCCTGAGTAGCTTGCTTCCACTTGCCTCAGCTGGCCGCCCTGCCCATTGCCACTCGTAGCTCTCTGCTGCTAGGAGCTCGCGCCCCACCCCACCCACTGCAAGAGCCACTGCTCATTTGGTCGTGACAGTGTTACAGCATGACGACCACGGGCCTTTTATATAAGAGACTAGAGGCCCAGTGCACGAAATTTGTGCATGTGGGGGGTCCCTCAGACCAGCCTGCACCCTCTCCAATCTGGGACCCCTCCAGGGGGATGTCCCACTGCCGGTTTAGGACATCCCTCTCACAATCCAGGACTGCTGCCTCCTAACCACTCTCCTGCCTGCCAGCCTGATTGCCCCCTAATCACTCCCCTGCCAGCCTGATTGACGCCTAACTGCTCCCCTGACGGCCTGATCGCCCCCAACTGCCCTCCCCTGCTGGCCCAATTGCTCCCAATTGCCCTCCCCTGCTGCGACCTGCCTCCTCCAGGACCCGCCTCCTCCGCACGAGGCGGAAGAGACGCTAGGACCGCTAGGACCGGCCTCCTCCACACCGCACTGATCCGTGGGACCCCCAGGCCTCACCTTGCGAGCTGCCACCGAGCCCCGCCTCCTCTGTGTGTGCGACCATCTCGTGGTGGCCATCTCATGGTGACGACATCGTGCACAAGGGCGTGATGCCACCTAAGCTTTTATTAGTATAGAGGTTGTATTGTAAATTAAAGTTTCTCCACGGAAATCTTGTAAATGACTAGGTAAGCATGTTTTTGATAAATGAGGAATGAATAAATGTCCCCTGCAACTCATTTTTGAAAACAACTTGCAACATTTCTTTAATAGTTGATTCAATTTGTGCTTTATAAGAAAGCATAATTTTATGCTTAGAGAAAGATTGCAAGAATTGTACAAAGATTTCTTGAATACATTTCCCTCAGATTCCCCAAATATTAACATTTTAGTACACTTGTTTGTTTTGTTCTTTCTCATATACATTTTTTCTGAATTGCTTAAAAAATAAATTCAGATAGGATGTTCTTTCTCAATATTTCAGTGTGACTTTTCTCACATATAATCACAAGTATCAAAATCAGAAAAATAGCACTGATACAAGGTATTTAATCTCTATACCTTATTCATATCTCACCAGTTGTTGTAATGTCCCTTTTAACAAAAGAAAATCTATAAGATTATGTGGTGGACTGAGTTGCCATGTGTCTTGGGACCCCTTTAAACTACACCCTTTACTCAGTCTTTTTGTTTGTTTGTCTCATGATATTGACATTTTAAGAGTACAGGTATGTTACTTTGTAACTTTGTAGAATGCCCCTCAATTTGTGTTCGGTGTTTTTTCATGGTTAGTTTCAGGTTATGCACCTTTAGCAGAAATACAAAAGAAGTGATGCTGAGTTCTTCTTAGTGCATTATATAAGGAAACAGATGCTGTCAACTGGTCCCATTACTGGCAATATTAGCTTTAATTATTTGGTTATTTCTCTATGATAGTTATTTTACTTTTTATAATGCACATACAGTAGGTAGATATTTTTAGAAATGTAAGTAATCTGTTCTCTGCACTTTGACCAATGTTTTTACAATGCATTGATGATTTTTGCCTGAATCACTTTTTATAGATTACCACTACTGTAATTCTGTTGTTCCTTTCTATGGTAACAAAGAGCTTTCCCCCTCCACGTCTGTTTGTTGTTGTTTTGTAATTTATTGTTAGAATGAACCCATGTATTCTTACTTTATTCAATAGTTTCTCATTTTTTATCAGTTGTTTCCTTTATTATCAAGCTTAAACTGACCTAGATTTGGCCAAGGGGAGCTCTCTCAAGCTGACTCGTGATCTCTTTTGACATGCTCTGTCACTCTCTGACTACTGCCTGACTTTTGGCACAACAAGCTTTTCTAAGCACATACTGTACTTTGCTGCCCAAGCCTTGGCATCACCCACTTCTCCAATGAGCTCTTGTTCCTTTGGTAGACAATGACAGTTAGAAATCAATATCTGGGCACTAATGTGTCATTATCTCTAAGGTCTCTCAACAAACAGAACTGGAAAATAAATAAATGTACACATAGGTGCACACACAAATATATATATATACTAGAGGCTCGGTCCACGAAACTCATGCACTCAGGGAGGTCTTTCAGTCTGCCTGTGCCCTCTCGCAGTCTGTGAGTTCTCAGGGGATGTCCATGGGGAGCAGGCCTAAGCTGTCAGTCGGACATCCTTAGCACTGCCGTGGAGGTAGGAGAGGCTCCCGCCACTGCTGCTGCACTCGCCAGCCATGAACCCAGCTTCTGGATGAGCAGCGCTCCCTCTGTGGGAGTGCACTGATCACCAGGGGGCAGCTCCTGCATTAAGCGTCTGCCCCCTGGTTCAGCACGCTTCATAGTGACCAGTTGTTCAGCCGTTCAGTTGATTTGCATATCAGTCTTTTATTATATAGGACTAAAGGCCCGATGCATGAAATTTGTGCAAGGGGCTTGGCCCTTATGGCCGCAGCAGCTTGCCTTGGACTTTGACAGCTATGGCGGCTTGCCTCAGCCCTCGCAGCCCAGGCTTCATCCAGAAAGTCATCCAGAAGGACATCTGGAAGGTTATTTGGCTGTCCGGTCTAATTAGCATATTATGCTTTTATATATATGCTAGAGGCCTGGTGCATGAAATTCATGCACGGGGGTATGTGTGTCCCTCAGCCCAGCCTGCACCCTCTCTAATCTGGGACCCCTCTCACAATTCAGGACTGCTGGCTCCCAACCGCTTGCCTGCCTGCCTGCCTGCCTGATTGCCCCTAACCACTCCCCTGCCAACCTGATCAACGCCTAACTGCTCCCCTGCTGGCCCAATTGCCCCCAACTGCCCTCCCCTGCCGGCCTGGTCACCCCCAACTGCCCTCCCCTGCAGGCCCGGTCACCCCAAACTGCCCTCCCCTGCTGGCCATCTTTGACCACATGGGGCAACCATCTTGTGTGTTGGAGTGATGGTCAATTTGCCTCTAATATTACTCTCTTATTAGATAGGATATATGTGTGTGTGTGTGTGTGTGTGTGTGTGTGTGTGTGTGTGTGTGTGTGTGGAGAGAGAGAGAGAGAGAGAGAGAGAGAGAGAGAGAGAGAGAGAAATTTTCCTTACTCTTTATTTTTATAATGATATAGCACTCCATCATGTGGTCCACCATAGTTTATTCAGCTACTGTTCTATGAATTGGTACTTAGATTTTTCAATATTTTTCTATTACAAGCAATGCACCAGTGAATAATCTATGCAAATGTATTTTCATATAATGTAGGTAGGGGTATATCACCCAGGTATAAATTCCTGGATGTAGGATTGCTGGATCAAAGGTAAATGAATATGTATTATGCTAGTTACAGCCAAATACCCTCCAAAACAGCTATACCAACTTGCATTCCCACTAGCAATGTCTGACAGTCCCTGTTTCCACACAGCCTTGCCATGAGACCATGTTGCTACCATGTTGTCAATTTTGTTAATGAAAAATTACATTTCAGTGAAGCCTTAATTAGCAATTTGCTTGTCATGAATGAGGTTGAACATCTTTTCATAGGCATAATGGCGACTATTAGATCTCTTTTGTGAACTGTATGTTCATGTCCAACTGTCCGTTTTGACCACTTTATTGGATTTTTTCTTTCTCAAAAATAAAATTTAAATACATAGCTTGGGGGCACATCCTAAATGCCATAGTTTTTAAGTGCTGCAGATGGGATGATGAACAAAATTACTTGCAAAGATTACTCAGCACATTTTCATCTGAAATTGAAATTGAAACAAGATTTAAATCCTTGGTTGAGGATTGCTCTACAAGTTTGAGAAAATTTCCAAAAAAATCAAAAATCCTATAGATCCATTCACATCATCCAAACATATTTTAAGTAAAGATTCACTTATAACTTTTCATAGAAATCCCAAAAGGGTAAATCAAGGACCTCAGCAATTGCTTTGGGCAACAGCATCCTAAAAGGCTAGCAGAATGCAGAACACTTTCAAGAACACATGCAAATACTGTTTGAAATAAAGTAACACAACTTTTTAATTTTTTATTTCCTATACAGTTATATATCTTCAGAATGATACATTTATCTGATGGCTCCGGACAGTCAGACGGTTTCTATCAATGTGTAACACACTGCAGTTTCCCACAATGGTGGCATCAAGCCTTTTACAACTTTTTCACCTTCAGCTGCCTCTTCATCATTCCTCTTCTCATCATGTTGATCTGCAATGCAAAAATCATCTTCACCCTCACACGGGTCCTTCATCAGGATCCCCATAGTATGTATGCCTTAGATTTGGTGTTAGTTGTGGATGAACAGTTTTTAAACAGCAATACCCAGAGTGGCACTTAGTATGTGCCAGGTACTGTTCTAAGCAGTTCGCATATGTTAACTCATTACATTCACAATCACCCCAGGATGTAATCCTTTTATTATCTCCATTGACAAATGAGGCTATCTCTCCTAATGTTCTGAATTTGGACTGTGGAAATAAAAATGAAAGGACTATTGCCCCACTTACCCAGTGTAAGTATTGGTGAATTGTTCCTGCTGGGCTGTCACTAACTCTCTATCAAACACCTGATTTCTAGAAGATAGCAAAGTACAATTCTTTAAATGGCAGCCAAATATTTGTTTAAATCAAGCTCTTCTGTTTCACATCAAATCCTCTATATCCACACAAAATAACTATGCACATTTGTGTATGATTGTGAGTGTGTGTGTTAGATATGAGGAAAATTGTTGAACATGTAATTACCTGTTTCATCTGAAACTTTACAAATATGGTTGTGACTTTTTGCTTCAATAACCTGGTGCATTCTCAAAAACTAAAATGTATGAACCTATAAAGTATGCATGGCTATGTTGGCATTTCAACCAAGATGCAGAGAACTTAACTCTACTCAACCTCAGTCTGCTCTCTCAAATTTAAATTTTTAAGAATTTGAGTACCACAATATTTCAAATCCAAATTAGTTTGGTAGAAAAATATAAGAGCACTATCATCTTTAATATTTTCTATTAATTATATGCTATAATGGAAAACATGCTTTTCCAACAAATTATCATTATTAAAAACATTAAAATTTGTTTCCATTATATTCATTAGGTTGAATTAGTGATTCTCTCTTCCTTTTTGTCCATTTTAGTCTTGTAATAAAACTGGTCTTTAAACACCTACTCTTTTCTCTTTCTAATAGATCTACAACTGAATCAATCCAAGAATAATATACCAAGAGCTCGGTTGAGGACCCTAAAGATGACGGTTGCCTTTGCCACTTCATTCACTGTCTGCTGGACTCCCTACTACGTCCTAGGAATTTGGTATTGGTTTGATCCTGAAATGTTAAATAGGGTGTCAGATCCAGTGAATCACTTCTTCTTTCTCTTTGCTTTTTTAAATCCATGTTTTGATCCCCTTATATATGGGTATTTCTCTCTGTAATTATTAGACTACATAGGAAGTCATGTGAAGACAAGCAAGGTAATGAATTTTCCCATTTGGGAATGATAAACAGGTAGTAGCAGACAAACTTATAAACAAATCATAATTTAAGTTTATGCTATCATCCTTTTTTTAAAAGAATCGCATTGTCAGAGACTCAATTACTAGGGAAAAAAACTTCAGAAATATCTTGAAATATTTTGTCTTAATCATTAGCTTCTGAATTAATCTCCTTCTGACCTCCTATAGTACATTATAGGCTCATAAATGATAGATGATAGATAGATAGATAGATAGATAGATAGATAGATAGATAGATAGATAGAAAAAAACCCTGAGCTACTGGTCGAATGTTCAACCAGTCAACTGGTTGGCCTATCACTATGACACACACTGACCACCAGGGGGCAGACGCTCAATGCAGGAGCTGCCTCTTAGTTGTCAGTGAGCTCCCACAGCAGGAGCACCGCTCAGCTGACCAAGGGGCGCCAGGCTCCAGGCCTACGGCTGGCAAGTGCAGCTGCAGCAGCAAGAGCCTCTCCTGCCTCTGTGGCAGCCCTACTGAATGGCAGCTGCAGCAGACACAGTGGAGCTGGGATGAGTGGGAGCAGCGTGGTGGCCAGCCCGGGCTCGGGCTCCTCCCTGGCCACCTGCCACTTTGTACACTACTACATCCCTCAGAGGATGTCAGACTGCCAGTTTCGGCCCAATCCCCACAGTCCAACATCCCCCAAGGGGTCCCAGATTGTGAGAAGGCGCAGGCTAGGCTGAGGGACCCCACCAGTGCACGAATCCATGCACCAGGCCTATAGTATTTCTATAATAGCCATGGCCTAAGGCTAAGAGTTACCAAAAAGTCAGGCTGAGAAACCACAACACAATCTTAATCTCAGAAATCCTTGGAGAGTTTTTCTCCAAAAGGGCTTATCAGCAATTCTGATCTTATGCTACAATAATACTTGGAGCACAGAAACAGTATTTCCCCTCCCCATAAAATCAATTTTTCTTCCTATGGTTAAAAAAAATGCAATGAAGCTTATATTTTGTTTGGCCTCAAAAGCATTCTGATGTTTGGAGTATTCAGCAATTACCCACCATCCACTCTACCAATATGACAAGACTTACAAGTAGTTTTTCATCTCATTCTTTATTTACATGGTATGTCACTGCCTCTACATGAAGTTGAGTTTAAGAGGGGTTTGGATTTCAACAGTGTTTAGAACAGTGGTTCTCAACCTTCCTAATGCTGCGACCCTTGAATACAGTTCCTCATGTTGTGGTGACCCCCAATCATAACATTATTTTTGTTGCTACTTCATAACTGTAATTTTGCTACTGTTATGAATCATAATGTAAATAACTGATATGCAGGATGAATTTAGGCAACCCCTGTGAAAGGGTCTTTGGCCCTCTAAAGGGGTCGCAACCCACAGGTTGAGAACCACTGGTTTAGAACATTCCTTTAAGCTGTACGGTCTATGGAGTTTGTGGTAATTAAGTGTAGTAATAATTATTGTTTTAAAATACAATCACTAAAAGGTCTATGCCAGTTATGTTTTATACATAATATACTCTCTGTTTTTTTATCATACAGAATTTGTGTTTCCCGTGCCCATTACTTATTTTTTATATCCTCTGTTCTAATATGAGGGATTTTTTTCTATCTTGTGATATTAAATAGGAAAGCAAGTGCACAAGCAAAAGATATTTAATATGTAAAAGAAACTCTGAAAACCACAATTTCAATATAGATAGGTCAAAGAAGACAGCAGAGTATTGGGAAAAACGCAAAAGAAAAACTCTCTGTAAATGGGTAACTAATAGTTACTGATAGTCACATTAAATGGTATCATTTCCAAATGATGTCAGCACAGTACCTCTTTTAATTCAAGCCTTTTTCTACTCCATGAAAAACAGGAGAGGATAAAAATAATGGGACTATAATATCCATTAAATGAGAAAATTATATAAGGGACTTAAAAAAAAATCAACCAATTATTTAACTTTTTTTTTTTTTTAAGAATAGATAAAATAACCCTGGCTCGTGTGGCTCAGTTGATTGGCATCATCCATGCACCAAGAGTTGCCAGTTTGATTCCCAGTCAGGGTACATGCCCAGGTTGCAGGCTCAATCCCTGGTAGGAGATGTGCAGGAGGCAGCTGTTAGATGTTTTGCTCTCACATCGATGTTTTTCTCTCTCTCCTCCTCTGCCTTCCTCTCTGTCTAAAAATCAATTTTAAAATCTTTTAAAAAGAAACAGGTAAAATACCATTATATTCATCTAAGATATGTAATGCCACACAAAAGATGAAATGTAATTCCAAATATTCTAGGGCATATGAACTTGTGAAAAGTAAATTGCTAATTAGATTCATGGTAGGTCTTTCCTTTCATTATTTTTCTCTTTTCATACTTTCAGTGTTTCAGTATTATAGTGTGTGGTGTTTTTTTTCCACATCCTACTTTATTTTCCAATTCTGTTTCCATTGGTCCTATTTCTCTCACCACTGAGCTCTTCCGTTGGATATTTTCATTCATATCTTCTTTTTTACTAAACATTTACCAATCCATGATCCAACTCTAAAGTTGAATTGGTTAAGTCAAAATTCGTAATGTACCAAAATGTTCAAATTTAACTTTAAAGGCATGTATATTGATACCAAGATTGGATGCTTCTGCTAAATAACATAGGACTATATATGTCACAGTAAAGCCAATCTTCTACAAGTCTCTATATCATATACTTATTCTTAAACTGATAACCATTCTTACTTTTTCATTTAAAGGCAAAAATAATACACATATACAAAATACAACCTAAGGGCTTTATTAAAATATGTGTTTAATGAACGTATGTCAGTTTGGCTCTTATATGTTTAAGAAACTGTTCTCAGGCATTTCTTTATATATTAAGTAAAGGGCTATTCAAAATCTTAATGCAGTTGGTCTTTAATCTATGGTTCATGCACAAAACTGTATTTACATGAAACTGCTTTTCTCAATTCTGATTTGTATTATTTTATACATTTCAAAACATTAGCCTGAGAGGGTTTTGTAGGACCAACCAGACTGCCAAAGAACCCCTTATCACAAAACAAGGTTTAGAATTGCTGATTCTTATATATTTATGAGAAAGTTTACTACAATAAAAATGTATTAGAATATAGTTATTTGTTTATTGCATGCATAATAATGTTAATATTGAAACTGTATGTTTCAATTTGATTACTCGCCATTTTCAAACTTAGAAACCCTCTAAAGCTCAATATATAATTAAAAACTTAGCAGAAATAAGTATATTATATGAATACTATACTTCATAAATTATAATAGGGATATGGATATAAACTAAAATTCATAGTCCAAAGGTAAATGTAGCTTTTAAATTAAAGATACTACACTCAACAGAGTGTATTTAATATTTGATATTATAGTCACTCCCTCTATTTCTAGTCATAATAAAAGATGAGGATTCCCTGTTTAAAAAGATATATTTTGCAGAGAGAGTCCAATGTATCAGATAATTAAAATTTTATCTTGTTTGTCTCCTCCTTTAGTTAGCATATAAAACTGGTTTAACAGTGGATTTCCTCCTGTAACTCAATTTAGTAAAGACATTACATGGACTAATGACAATGTATTGAACAATGACTGCACTAATTCAATTTTGGCCTAAGAACCAGAGATACAATAGGAGAAAATGTGGGGGAAGGAGGAAGATTGGTACCACAAATACTATCTTCCAGGGAGCATAAATCAGTGTAATTTAGGAATTTCCTTAAAGTGACCTGGTCTCAGAATTTATTTGGTAGTCATAAAGAGATATTTGTGGCAGTTAGGATATATTTAGAATTTCATTTATTTTGTTTTAGCCTAGTTTCAAATGTTTAACCAATTTATTGAGCTTGTCTATTTACTGTAAATTGCATCCATAAGAAACTAATCTTTAATTAAGATTAATTAATTTAAATGTTCAATTTAATTTTTATGGTTATTAAGTTTTTACTAGTAAACATCATGTTTAAGAGAATTAGTCTAATTTTAAAAGCTATATAATATGTAAAGTGCACGCATAGGAACAATAGAATATATGCAAAAAAGTGTTGAAATAGTTATCTCTGAGTAATAATTTTTAAAATTTTTCTTTCTTGTGAATTCCTATAATTCTAAATTTCCAAAATGTATATTGTTTTTATCATGAGAAAAAAATACAACAAATGTTATTTATGTGTGTGTGTGTGCTTGTATGACTTTTATTTTATGTATCACTGTTACTATTAGAATGGTTTCTGCTATAACTAATAGAAATGTCAGACTAGAAGTGGCTTTTTTTTTTTCTTCATTCATTTTATAGGAAATCCAGAAGTAAGCATGTAGAGTTGGTCATTCAGAGCTTTGAGTAATTTTTTTAATTGTTTCTACTAGGCTTTACTTTAGTGATTAGAAGTTAGTTGTTGCCAATTGGGGGCCTCAAAGGCAGAAAGAAAGGGTGGCTTCTTATTATGCATCTCACTTTCCCAGAACTTCAGCACTTCCTCCTAAATTGGCTATAATTGTAACATGTTACAATAACTAATAACTTGCAAAGGAGAAGGGGATTACCCTAAACAGCTTAAAGGTATGCTTTATCTTGTGGAATTAGTGTTCAGTTTCCTTGAACATTTAGCCATCTGATAACTGAAAATAATTGTATTTCTTTTTCCTCACGTGTGTGTGTGTGTGTGTGTGAGAGAGAGAGAGAGAGAGAGAGAGAGAGAAATAGAGAGAGAGAGAGAGAAAGCAGAAGGGAAATGTTTTGGGGTCAGAAGCCAGCTGTAGCTGCCACAATCACCAATTAACTTCTCAAAATAGACTGAGACGATACATACCACAAAGTTTAAATAGCACGTAATTTAAATACAAGCATAAAGACTAAATACAGTTCTTGGAACATAGTAATTATACAATCAATGTAGCTGTAAGGGAAAAGAACAGACTTGGTTTTGGTTTTTTAAAATCTAAATCTTAAACATTTTAAACTCTAGTAGTTGGAATCTTCACTCAATGAATAGAGGGTAACTTCTGCCCGATTATTGACTTTTTTGGAAACTCTTGGTCTCTGTCTTTTGTCTATTTTATAATTAGCTCATTGGGTAAGAAATTTATATAACTCTTTACAATTCTATCATTTCAAATTTAGAGAATAATTGTCCAATCTATATATATAAAAGCCTAAGTGACCATTATGACCAGAACTACCAGAACGACCGGTCGACCAGTCACTGTGAAGTGCACTGACCACCAGGGGGCAGACGCTCAACACAGGAGCTGTCCCCTGGTGGGTCAGTGCGTTCCCACAGCCAACCTCCCATGGTTCCTCCCCCTGGCCAGCAGGATCGCCGGCCAGGCCTAGGAGCCCCACCGGTGCACAAATTTGTGCACCGGGCCTCTAGTAAACTAATAATTAAATACTTGTGTGTGTGTGTGTGTGTGCGTGTGTGTGTGTGTACATTGATAGCACAGGGCAACAGAAATGAAGGAAAGGAGAGAGTGAATCTTTGAGAGATCTGACTGGAGAAGGGAATTAAGCTGGGAAACCACAACATTAAGCCAACATATTTTTAAACAGTACACACACACACACACACACACACACACACACACACGAAAAGAAAAAACAGAAAAGGGAGCTCTCTATTAAGTACTTAAATCAAACAATAAAATGTGCTTAACTGTTCCTAATGAAGTTTGGAAAATTTTGCTGAAACACATGAAAAAGGAAAAATGAATTTGGACTAAGAAAATTAAAATCTCCTTTGCCATTTATCAGATATAGACAACAGACAAAGAAGCCACTTGTAAAGTTAACAGAAAATAATATTTCTCTCAAGAACATGCTATAGTGTTAACAACCACCCCCCAACTTGGAGAAACTACTGCTTTTTCACTTACAGATAACCCTTTTCTATATAATAATGGATTGTTGAAAAAAAACTTGCTCTTTGAAATCCTTTCATTAAGAATGAAATATCCCACTCTTGGCTAGAAAATCTAAGTCACTTTGACACAAAGAAACAGCCTCTACTTCCAACCCAGGGGCAGTCAGAAAAGAGGTTTGTAGAAACAATATGTTTCCAGACTAAAGGGGTCTGTTTGCCTGCCTGCATGAAAGCCAGAGAAGACACAAACAAGATTTGTAGCAAAGAAAGTGAGGGTTTATTTTTAAGTGGCCCATGTCCAAAGTCACAGGTCAGCTAATTCTCAAAGACCTGGCTCCCTGATGGCATCAGGGAATGGGTTATACAGATGATAAGTCATTCATTTTGGTGACTAGGAGAGTTAGGGTCATGTTTCCACTGATTGGTCATTGCTAGGGTAGGGGGTATTTGATCAATGCATCTATTCCTAATGTCAGTCATAGCATTGCTTTATCTGTTTTCTCTAGGATGTGGTCAGTGGGATTGTTCTGGAGCTGAAACAGAGCTGAGGCCTACATGTTATCTCTATTTTGACCAAAAATCCATCTCTGGGTTCAACAGACCTGACGCTTTGTTCCTAAGATTACTTGATGTTGGTCAGAACCTCATTGTCCTGAGGGCTTAATGATTTAGGGAGTAGTCCTGCAAGAGAGAAGGAGGCAGGTGAATCAGGGTGCTGGATTAAGCCAGTTCAAAAGAAAGGAGAAAGATAATATTAAACAAATGAAGTTTCTACTGAATTACAAATACACACCTATTTAAACTTTTTAGTTTTCAATAAAACAGCACCCTGGGTCCATGTTGCCGTCCAGACGTAATGTAGACCTCTTTACATACAGCCTTGCTTTCTTGTGAGCCTATCAAAACATTTTCAAACTTCATTTCAATTTCTCCTAAACTCAACACTACCCAAAATTCCTATAATAAACTTATCTTTCCCTATGTTTGGTAAGGCACTTCATGGTTCTTCTGGAATATGGGCTTCCTCCTTGCAATGGGCCAGAAACCTGACTTTCTTGAAATATACCAGTAGTTTTATTCCCCATAGGCCTAGGCTTATTGGACTAGGAAGTCTGCCTCACACTAAAAGTTCAGGAAATTCATTTTAATTTCACATAAAAATGAGCAACAAAAAAAGTCCCATGCAAAGTTATTATAAGAAAAACAAGAATAAGGATCATAACATCATCATTACAGGTAATGCAAGCATGCCTGAAAGATGTACCACCAAATAGATCAAACCTTAAGTTACTGTTTTGAAATCACCTAAATAAGATTAAGAAAATCATACAAAATATAAAAAACAACATAGATTTAGAATTAGAAAATCTCAGTTAATTAACTCAATGGGAAGATCCTTTAACAGTGTATACATAGATCAAATCATCACATTGTACACTTTAAATATCTTTGTTTTATTTGTCAATTACACCTTAAGAAAACTGGGAGAGGGGTTAGAAAGACTCAAAAATGAGGTGACAGAAAATCAGGAAAATGAGTTACAAAGAATAAACTAAAAGGAACACAAAGCTAATAAGCACAAAAGATTGATTTTTTTTTCTGTAAAACTCTGCACCAAAACTTAGGTCGATACTTCTCCAGTCATTTTGGTTGTCTGACGCTTTCTCCACTACTTCTTTAGGAAGGACTCATAGGAACAACGGTCTCATTAAATGTTGATGTCATATCAAGTGTTGATAATAGCTTATTCCCTTTGTACATGAGGGGTGGTTTTGCTGGATATTAAGTCCTTGACCACACTTTTTCCCCTTGAATATCCTAAATGTCATTTTATTTTCTTCCGGCAAAAAAGATTCATTGTCAAAAGTCTGATGATATTTCAATTTTCTTTTCCATTTTGATGTCACATTTAATGTGACAAAACATTAAAATCTATTAAATCTGGGTATCTGGTATACTGTATGTTTGAAATAATTTACACTATATTTCACCAAATCAAAGATGACTTCAATTATAAGAGCACCATTGTTTTCTGTATTTTTAAAAAAGAAAAAAACACATTCTAATTTCAGGGATGTTAACATGTCAAGAAATGTGGGTGTTAGGTGAAATATACTACATTATGTTTCTAAATACATAAACCATAAATTTATTAGTTCAGAGTTCTTGCAGGTTAGAACTGGGGGCACAGCATAGCTGGGTTCTCTGCCCGAAGTCTTCAAAGGTTGAAATCAAGGTATCAGCTGTGTTTTGGTCTGAAGCTTAGGGGTTTTCTTCCAAGCTCACATAGGTTATTGACCAAATTTCGTTCCTTGCAATGAAATAGGTCGTTGTCCCCATTTTCTTCTTGGCTGTTAGTTGGAAGCCACTCTCAGGAATTAGAGGCCATTCCCATTTGTTTCTAGGTGGCCCCTTTCCTGTTCAAAGCCAGCAAAGCAGAATCTCTCTCACATCAAATTGCCCCTCACACTTTGAATCTCTTTCTTCAGGAAACGCTCAGCCCCTTTTAAAGGTAGACAGGCAATATATAAGTAAAAAAATACATATACACCAGAAAGTGATAAATGCTAAAAACAAATAAAATAAAAAGTTTATGCTTGCATTTCCCTTTGTCTAGAATATTCTTCTGCTAGAATATCTGGCAGGGCTCACATACATTAGATTTGGGTTCAAATTTCACTTTCTCAAATAGACCCTCTATGACTATCAAAAATTGTCTTCCTCCTCCCCTCCAAGTCTCTTTCTAACTCCTGACATATTTTTTCTTCATTATGTTTATTTTTCTGAAATTATTTTTTCATTTATGTTCCATTTTTTTTGGCTTTCCACAATGAGATTGTTGAATTCAGGAATCACTGTATCTCTATCACCTTATCATTGTCTAATAGGTCCTAAAGTTTAATGGCCATTCAATTTTTAGAAAGAAAAAAAGGGAAATTAGAAGGAAATACAGAAATTGGCATTATCTGTGGAGTGGGCCAAATATATTTATTTACTTTAGAATAAAAAGACAGAGGGATAAGCCTAGTGCTAGAGCAGAACCCTTGATAAAATTTGATTTTAGTTGTTCTGTTGAAAGGTACATAACTGGATTGAGAAACCTGAATGATGCCATAGTTGAGCAGCATGTTTTCAGGTTATTGGAGATGTA
Source organism: Myotis nattereri (assembly GCF_964212035.1). Classification (NCBI taxonomy): domain Eukaryota; kingdom Metazoa; phylum Chordata; class Mammalia; order Chiroptera; family Vespertilionidae; genus Myotis; species Myotis nattereri. The sequence goes on from NC_138075.1 coordinate 188,649,143, forward strand.
CAATTTTTAAAAGAGAATGGAGAGGCATAAAGAGTAATGTGGTTTTGTCTGGAGCCTCACTCCCCACTAGACAGGAAAAAGTTCTAATTAACTAAAAATATCACACATTGCAAGAGATGATGTAATGTATATAAAGACAGTATATGCCAATTTTAAAAATCCTGCAGATGTTTCTTAGACTGGAAGACAAACCCTAATGTTATTGTGTCCCACTCATCCTTGTTTTCCAAGAAAGGTGCAAGGGGAGTCAATGGAAAGAGAATTAGATGAAAGGTTCTTAGACATGTGTGACCAGCTCTTTGACCTTGGCCGAGTCACCTACATTACTAACTTCACCCGGAAGGTGAAGGGGGCAAACTGGATGACATACAGTAATGTTATTCACAGGTCTAAAAGTCACATGATTCTACTACACCTGTGGCAGTGCCTGGCCTGTACTATACGCTCAAAATGATCTGTCAAACGTATAACGTCTTAAAATTGAATCCCAGGCTGGACATCTGGAGCTACCCATTATTAATCTTTGGTTATTTATAAAATTGGGGGGCGCGGTTTCCATTTCTCGCAACAAAACTCGGGAATCCTGATAGGCAGCCCCATCATTTCCGGGCCCCTGGAACCCTCCGTGCTTGGCTGGGGAGCCAGCGGTGCAGCGTCACTTGACTGTTTCGATCCCACTAACGTCTGCGGAATCCGTATCGCAACATCGCCACGCACTGCAGCCACCTGCAGCCGAGCGCCCCGCGGCCACACCCAGACCGGAAGTCAGGACGCCCCGGGGGCTGACGGGAAGGCGCGGCCAGCCGCAAGCTCCGCAGGCCCGCCCCTCCGGTGACGTCATCGCCCGCCCCTTGACCCCCGCGGTGCCGCCCCCTTCCCTGCCTGCCCGTAGCCCGCGGCGCGGCGTTTCTCCGGAGGCGATGGAGGGATCCGAACCTGTGGCCGCACCTCGCGGGGAAGAGGCGTCCTGCTCTTCTTGGGGTGCCGCCAGGTGAGAGGACCCGTGTGGGCGCAGAAAGGCGAGGGGTGGCGGGCAGGACCCAGCGCCGCTCTCTGCTTCTCCCCATTGGGCGGGCAGGGAGCGCTCTAGAGGCCGCGGGGCCGGGGCAGGACCGGCCTGGGAGGCGCGGGGACCCCCCGGGGTGGGTGTGGCGGCCCGGCCTCCGGCCTCCGGGGCTCCCGGCTTCGCCGAGGAGAAAGTCCTTACTCTCCCCCTTTCAACGTTTCCTCAGTTCCGGTCGGGGTCTGCCATCCTCCTTCCTCGCAGTCACCGGGCGGGAAGGTGGCGGAGGGCGGCTCCGACCGGGAGTCCCGGCCCGGTCCGCTCCCCAGACCTGTTGCCTAACAACACACGCTGCCCTCCCGTCGGCAAAATGAAAACTAGGAGCTCCCCTGGGCGTCATCCTCCACCGCGAGCCTCCTTTTAAAACGATCACCTGGGGGAACTTGGTCACCATGAGTCAGTGACAGGACACCCCGAGGACTTCTGTGGACTACAGTTAAAAAAAAAAAAATCAGGGTAAAGCCCGAGTGACCCATTCTTCTTTCCCAGTTGGTGTTGAGGTTCTTCACGGTTTGCTCGCCCCTGGAACATGAGGGTTCGTGTAGTTCCTGCTTCAATGAGCGCATAGTTAAAGCGTAGTTTTGTGTCCCGCCACCGCCAGAATACAGTCTGCCGGCGGTGGACATGGTGGACGCGAACCCGTAGCCTTTTCCCGAGCTGCAGGCTGAGGGATGCTTCTGATACCGGGGGATTGCCCCGCTTTGCCCACACTGCCACATGCACTCGGGGGACACTGTGCAACGCTAACAGAAACTCCCCCTTTTTAAAGCATCTTTGATGGCCACATAGATCTTCACACAAACGTGACTTGTGAACCATCCCAGCAAGGCAGGGCTTTCTGAACACTGCCAGTCACAGTAAGTGACAGGGCTGATGAGGCTGTAGGGCTTCGCACTTTCGCTAGAGAAAGTGTCCTAAGGATGAGAAAACTGTGTAATAGGACATTTTACGATCATATTTTGTTGCAATGCCCAAACAGGTTATTACAGTGGATGTGTAATAAGCACAGCTATTTTCTGGCTTGCTTTCGTAATTGCAATCAGGAATATTTCTCATAGTTATCCATTTAATTAAGTAGAAGCTGATAGCATTTAATGGTACCAAGCAATGTTTGGTAAGATTAACTATATTTACAAACTAGAGGCCTGCAGTGGGGGTCCCTCAGTCTGGTCTGTGGCCTCTCACAATCCGAGACCCAAGGGCCAGAGAAGGACCACGGGAGGGCCCCAGGGCGAGTCCTGTCTTGCTCAGTCCCCATCTTCCGGACCCCAGCAGCAAGCTAACCTACCAGTAGAGCGTCTGCCCCTGGTGGTCAGTGCACATCATAGCAACTGGTCAAATGACCGGACACTTACCATATTAGGCTTTTATATATATACTAGGGGCCCGGTGCACGAAATTCGTGCACTGGGTGTGTGTGTGTGGGGGGAGTGTCCCTCAGCCCAGCCTGCCCCCTCTCACATACTGGGAGCCCTCAGGCGTTGACCCCCATCACCCTCCAATCATAGGATCGGCCCCTTGCCCAGGCCTGACGCCTCTGGCCTAGGCATCCGGCCCAGGCAGCGGGGACCTGCAATGGCAGCGGGGGGGGGGGGGGGGGGGGGGGGCGGGGGGGGGCTGTGATCGCGCGGGCTCCGCCCCTGCCCCTGCAGGACGCCTCTGGCCTAGGCGTACGGCCCCAGCAGCGGGGACCCGCAGCTGCAGCGGCCCCGCAATCATGGGCTTCGCTTTAGGCCCAGGCAAGGGGCCCCTAGCTCCTGGGACTGCCAGCTTCGACCGTGCCCAGCTCCCATCGCTGGCTCCACCCCTACTTCCTGCTATCACTGGCCAGGGCGGAAAAGGCACCTGATTCTCCGATCATGGCTGGGGGGCAGGGCAAAGGCGGCCCCAGGGCCGCCTTTGCCCTGCCCCCCAGCTCTTAGCTCCCCCCTGGGTTTCCGATCACTGTCAGTGGCAGGGGGCTTCTTCCTGCTTTCCCTTTCGCCTCCCTGCATTGTGCCTACATATGCAAATTAACCGCCATCTTGTTGGCAGTTAACTGCCAATCTTAGTTGGCAGTTAACTGCCAATCATAGTTGGCAGTTAATTTGCATATAGCCCTGATTAGCCAATGAAAAGGGTATCGTCGTACGCCAATTACCATTTTTCTCTTTTATTAGTGTAGACTAGGGGCCCAGTGCATGAATTCGTGCACCTTGAAAGGAACTGTGGGCCATGAGGCTGTTGTGGGCACAGGCGGGTCTTGGCCCATCCTCCATGCCCCCACTCAGCCCCTCCCACTGTGGCCCCCAGTTCCCTGTCTGCCAGCAGCCCCACTCCCATGCACTGACGGTACCGGCCCCGCTCGCACCCGCTGACTGAGTGGAGTGATTGGGGCCGGTGCCAACAGCAGGTGCGATCAGGGCCAGGGCCATCAATGGGTGTGAGCAGCAGCTGATGCCCCGACTGCTCCTCATGAGCAGAGGGAGGTAGAGAAGCCCTTAGGGGTGATCAGGACCAGTATCAGGCGCCAGCAGTGGGTATGAGAGGCAGCTCTGGCACCGGCAGCAGGTGAGAGTGGAGCCATTGCTGGCAGCAGTTGAGAGAGGCAGCTTCCAGCCCTGAGCAGGGGGAAGTAGAGCAGGGGGAGGTAGAGAAGCGTGCACCCCCGGTGGTCAGCGCACATCATAGTGACTGGTTGTTCAGTTGTTCCACTGTTTGGTCTATTTGCATATTAGCCTTTTAATATATAGGATATATAGATAGATCCTTTGACTTATATATCAATACCAGGCCTTAAAAAAAAATGAGTTCTAAAACTGAACTTTCTTGCTACCACATTGTTTTTAGAATCCTGTAATTGATCACTAAAGCTTCCCAGAATATGGAATGGATTATACTTTTATTAAGATGATACTGATCTTAGCTGTCACAGTGGCTCAAGCCCAAATGCCTCAGGCTGGTTCCCTCTGCCAGGGAAGCATCTCTATTCCCAGTGCTTATCCTATTATCATTTTCTTTGCGTGCCATGCTTTAAAAAAATTGGGAGGAGCTATGGTAAAGGATACATTACCATAAGTATGTCTTGTCACACTGGTATGTTTAACTTTTAAAATTTACTCAACAGATATTTTTTGAGTGCTCTCTTTATTCCTACTACGTAAGAGGTTATAGGCAGTATAGTCTGGTGCCCAAGAGCTAGACTGCTTAGGTTCAGCTTCTGGCTCTGCCATTTGCCTGCTATGACTTTAGGAAAGTTATTTAAGTCATCCTTAGTTTTGTGGTGTTTTGTTTTATTCCTTCTGTTCAATGAAGATGATAATAGTGCCTATTTCATAAAGTTGTTGATAGGATTAACTGAGTTAGTACAGCTAAAGCATTTAAAAGGGTGTGGACACAGTGTTAACTCTCATTAAATGCCAGCTCTTTTAGGTATTTGGAATGCAGTAGTGACTTCTTAATGTATCATACATTCCATAGAGGAAAGCAGACAATAAGCAGTTAATGATAAGTGATTTGAAGAAAATATAGCAGGTTAGTGAATTACAGAGTGACCTAAGGAGAAGGGGAGCCATTTCATTGATAGGGTGATCAGGAATGGTCTGCATAATATTTGTGAGGAAGTATTCAGAAAGAATATAGCCAGTGTAAAAATTAAAGTGATAGCAGGCTTGGCTTTTTGAGGAACAGCAAGTTGGCCAGCGAGGCTGAAGATAGTGAGCAAGGAGAGTTGTGGGAGTTGAGATTGGAGAACTAATTGGGAGACCTTCAGCGTACTTCAGATAAAATATGATGGTCGTTTGGCCTGAGATTATACAGATTGAAATAGTGAGAAGTGATCAGATTTGAGATCTCCTTTGAAGGAAGAGCTTAACAGATGAAGAAAATGAGGGACAAATGAAAAAGATCCCTAGATTTTTTTGACCTGAGTAGGTAAATGGTAGGTAGTACCAGAAACTGAATTGGGAAGCACTGGGGAAGAATAGATTAAGCAGGGAGAATTGAATTCTGTTTTGGGCTTATTATATTTGTGATACTAATTGGACATCAGACTAGAGATATTGTTTTGGAAGATGTATAAAATCTAGAGGTCAGAGGAGAGATCAAACACAGAGAAAGAAGTTTCGATATCATCAGTATATGGTAAATTCCATGGATTGTATGAGATTATCTAGGGAAACTATATATTAGAGAAGGTTTGTGGGACACTACAAAACTGCTAAAATATAGATCCAAAAGAAATTATGCATCAGTGATAAAACAATGCCGAAGACTAAACAACCATGGGCTGTAATTTTGCAGTATACACAGAAAGAATATGCAATCAGTGAATTTAATTTTGACCTATTTTTTAAATCCAGGTAAAGTGGTAGATAATAAAATATATATCTGACTTGTAAAAGCTCCTTTAGTAACTGGTGAATCTGATACCATGTATAATTGAATGTTAATTACAGGATGTGAATATTGAATAATCGTGCTTGCCCTTAGAGATTTTGTTTGTTTTTTTCAGTACAAATGCACATTTGCCCATGATGTCAACTGAATCTGTGGAGATTGATGATGCATTATACAGGTAAGAACCTTATGTAAACTGAAACTTATTTTCCCCATTCTTTGTTCTCAAATAATGAAGTAGTCTGTTTGAGGTTGCCATTAGGCCTATGCCAAGTTTTGTAAATGTATCTTAAGAGTTGCTCTTGAGTTAAAATTAGATTTTCTGCAACTTCTTTTTTTAATTATGTGTAGTCTGAAAGCTAGAATAATATTTAAATCTCAGTTGCTTTAGGCCAAGCATGTCAAACTCGCCGCCCACAACGAATATTTTTGTGGCCCAGCCAACATAACGGTATATAAGAAATGTTTTAATAAAAATTTCATAACTTAATTTTTACAATATCCTGTTATACATAATTATTAATAACAAACTACAGCGTTCGCTAATGACTGATTACTATAATCGTGTTGCATTCATTTCCCTTACGAGCCTTTTACACACAGGTGCACCATTTCTCTCCACTAATACTAGCAGTGAATATTTTAGCAGCCGATTGCCACATCATCAGTCTTGGACTGATTTGTTTGGTATGTGCAATAGGAAATTTTTCACTTTTGGAGAACAACAAAAATTAGGTTTATTTGCATTACACTTATTGTGTAGTTATTCAGTGTCTGGTAAGTTAGTGTGCAAGAAAAAATATTAACTTCTATTAAAATATTCTATTATTTTATGTTAACGATTACTCATTTATTTCAGCCATTTGTATTCAACATGTCTTTATCGAAATAAACCTTTATTTCTATGAAAATTAAAGCTTTTGTTTTTTTGCGGCCCACATAAACTTAAACCTTTATGTGGCCCGTGTTAGCCTTTGAGTTTGACATGCTTGCTTTAGACAATATGACTAAGAATGATCCTGCGATCCACCACAAAATATTCCTCTTGTTTTTGGACAGGAATATATATTTATGTTCTTAGTAGTACAGGAGTCTCATGAAAAATAGTCCATTCCACTTTATTTACTTATACAGTAGCATCTAAAAAATATTTATGTCAGTATAATCTCATTAATAACTTTGCACTCTATAAATAATGGAGAACTATTATGTGATTGAAGAGCTGTGATTTTAATGAAATTTAGTGAGACTTTATTTACCATACTTTTTCAGGAAATCAAAATAGTTTTTTCAAAATTAAAGTTAAATTAAAAACACATTTGTTGCTATTATTCCTAAGAAATTTTTTAGTACTTCAAGTTATTTGTATATAAGGTAGTATCTGTTCTAAAACTTTTAGGTTTCCTCTCATGTAATCACGAAAAATAGATTTTATGTAGATACAATTTGGAAAGATAAGCTCATTGTGTACTTTGAATTCCTCTGTGTATTTTTAATGTGGGGTACAGTATCATTTTTGAGCACTTTAGAAGGAGCTGATATGTTGACTTCAAATCCACTTGGAAAAAGTGGATGAAAGACTAACTTGATTTTGCTTATGTGAGAATTATTTTACCATATGTTCCCCCGATTATCAGTATACTTCAGAAGTCACCTTAGGTTTGTACTCTTAATCTATAATTATGTTGTTCTTAATGTCCTTTTGATCATATTCTTGGGATAACAAATGGCAGCTCTTTGAATTTTTTTGCTAATTTTATTCATTATAAATCCCTATGAAACTTTTATATCCCTCCAACCCAGTAATTGCTAACTAATGAACATAATTTTCAGTAAGCCAGAGATTAAATTTTTTGTTTGCAATGCTATCTAAGTAGGCTGCAGTTTGCTTGAGACTGAAAGTTTTAGAATATAGCCGTTTAGGTATGGCATATAGTAGTAGTACATATATAATCAGGTATTGCTGGGTCATAAGGTAATTTTATTATTTTTTTTTTTAGGAACATCATATTGTTTTCTGTTACTTTTAGACTAAAACATTCCCACCACCTGTGTACGAGGATTCAGATTTCTCCACATCCTTACCAACACTTATTATTTTCTGGGATTTTGTTTTTGTCTTTTTGTTTTGTTTTATAATGGCCATCCTAACAGATAGATATAAGGTGATATTGTGGTTTTGCATGTCTCTGACCATTAGTGATGTTGAACATCTTTTCATAACACACATAACATTTGTGTTATCTTTGGAGAAATGTCTCTTTTAGTCCTTGCACATTTTTAAATCAGATTATATGGTTGTTGTTTTTTTGTTGTTTTTTTTTTAACTATAGAATTATAGTTCCGTATATATTTTTGGTATTAACCCCTTATCAGATATATGATTTGCAAATATTTTCTCCCATTCTGTAGTTGCCTTTTCACTTTGTTGTTGTTTTTGTTACACAGAAACTTTTTAGTTTGAAGTAGTCCCACTTGTCTGTTTTTGCTTTTATGACCTGTGCTTTTGGGATCATACCTAGGAAATCTTTGTCAAAACCAATGTTTAGAAGCTGTTCCTCTTTTTTCTTCAAGGGGTTTCAGTTTCATGTGTTGTCCTTAAGTCTTTAACCCATTTTGACTCCATCAAAAAATTATTAGACCTAATAAATGAATTTGACAATGTAGCAGGATACAAAATTAACGCCAAGAAATCTATGGCATTTTTATACACCAATAGTGAACTTACAGAAAGAGAAATTAAAAAAAAAATCCCATTTACCATCAAACCAAAAAAATTAAGATACCTAGGAATAAATTTAACTAAGGAGGTAAAAGACCTGTACTCGGAAAACTACAGGACACTGAAAAAAGAGATAGAGGAAGACATAAACAGATGGAAGAACATACCATGTTCTTGGATTGGTAGAATCAACATCATTAAAATGTCCGTACTACCCAAAGCAATCTATAGATTCAATGCACTCCCCATTAAAATACTAACAGCATATTTCACAGATCTAGAAAGAACTCTCCAAAAATTCATCTGGAATAAAAAGAACCCCAAACAGCTGCAGCGATCCTGAGGAAGAAGAATAAAGTAGGAGGGATCTCAATGCCAGATATCAAGATGTATTACAAAGCCACTGTTCTCAAAACTGCCTGGGACTGGCACAAGAACAGACATATAGACCAATGGAATAGAATAGAGAACCCAGAAATCAACCCAAACCACTATGCTCAATATTTGACAAAGGAGGCAAGAACATACAGTGGAGTCAAGACAGTCTCTTCAATAAATGGTGTTAGGAAAATTGGACAGATACACGCAAAAAAAATGAAACTAGGCCACCAACTTACACCATACACAAATAAAGCTCAAAATGGATAAAGGACTTAAACATAAGATGGGAAACCATACAAATATTAGAGGAGTCCATAGGCAGCAAAATCTCAGACATGTGCTGAAGCAATATCTTCACCGATACAGCCCCTAGGGCAATGGAAACTAAAGAGAAAATAAACAAGTGAGACTACATCAAAATAAAAAGCTTCTGCACAGCAAAAGAAACCATCAAAAAAAAACAACAAGAAAGCCCACTGCATGGGGGAACATATTTGGCAATGTTATCACTGGTAAGGGTTTAATCTCCAACATTTACAGGGAACGCATACAACTTAACAAAAGGAAAATAAACAACCCAATCAAAAAATGGGCAATGGACCTAAATAGATACTTCCTGAAAGAGGACATAAAGCAGGCCAAGAGACATGAAAACTTGCTCAAAGTCACTAATTATCCGAGAGATGCAAATCAAAACGACCATCTCACACCTGTCAGAATTGCTATCATCAACAAATGACAAATGCTGGCGAGGATGCTGAGAAAAAGGAACCCTCATGCACTGCTGGTGGGAAAGCAGACTGGTGCAGCCACTGTAGAGAACAGTATGGAGTTTCCTCAAAAAATTAAAAATGGAACTTCCATTTGACCAAGTAATCCCACTTCTAGAAATATATCCCAAAAAACCAGAAACTCCAATCAGAAAGGATATATGCACCCCTATGTTCATAGCAGCACAATTTATCATAGCTAAGATTTGGAAGCAGCCTAAGTGCCCATCAGCAGATGAGTATATTAAAAAACTTTGGTACATCTACACAATGGAATACTACGCTGCAGTAAAAAAAAAAAAAAAAAAAAAAGGAGGAATTCTTACCATTTGCAACAGCATAGATGGAACTGGAGAGTGTTATGCTGAGCAAAATAAGCCAGTCAGAGAAAGATAAATATCACATGATCTCACTCATTTGTGGAATATAATGAACAACATAAACTGATGAACAAAAACAGATCCAGAGACAGAGAAGCATTGATCAGACTGTCAAACCTCAGGGAAGGTAGGGGAGGGTGGGTGTAAAGGGGAGAGATCAACCAGAGGACTTGTATGCATGCATATAAGCCTAACCAACGGACACAAACAACAGGGGGGTGAGGGCATGAATGGGAGGGTTGCAGGGTGTAATGGGGGGATAAGTACACATATGTAATATTTTAATCAAGAAATAAAAATTTAAAAGACTCAAAAAAAGAACATCTTAGTCTAAAATTTTTATCTAAAATAATTAATATAAATTTACATTATTGAGTGCTAGTTTTTGGCATAAAGTAGCACTCAACACCATTTGGATCCCTTTTTCTTCCTCTTCCTATTCCCAAGCTTAATTAAATGCTTATTACACCCACTCAGTAACCTAAGATAGGAATATGGTGTCATCTTAGATTTTTTTCCCTATTTGTTATCCTCCAAATTCAATTAATTTTTAAAATGCTTCCAGTTCATTTTCTGAACAAATCTTAATTCCATCTCTTTCATTTCCTCTCCCTAAATTTGGCATCTTTCAATGATCTGTTATTCTTTTATGTGATCTCTTTAGAGCTACTCTTGCCTCTAATCTACCTTTCATACTTTATTTAGCAATTAATTCAGAAAATGTAAACACTATGCAAATGATCCAAAATGAGTCTCTGGCCGGGATCTAGTTGCCAGGCTGTTTGCAAACAACTTTAAAAGGATATATAATTTCAATGACTTAATTTATTGTTTTTCATTGTGTTTTACATATAGTCGACAGAGGTACGTTCTTGGAGACACAGCAATGCAGAAGATGGCCAAGTCCCATATTTTCTTAAGTGGTATGGGTGGTCTTGGTTTGGAAATTGGTAAGCAGTAGCTTTTATTTATAATTTTACATGACACTTTTGAGCGTAATTTCAAGATTTAATACCTTCCCCATGTATTATTTCTCTAAAGAAAATTAAATTCAAAACCTTAATCAGGTTTAATTATTTTGGAAAGACTACTTCGCAATACTGTTATATTCTTCCAGAAAGAACCAGTAATGACTCTCTTGATTCTCTTTGTGATGTTAATAGCCATTAGTGGTTATTCACTGTATTTGTTAATTTATTATGGTAGGCCACATATACATATATGTATAATAGTATATTTGGAAGAATACATTAAAATTTTAAGAGTAATTATCTCAGTGTGATATGATTATGGAAAATTTTATTTTTTATTTTTGTTAATCTGTACCTTCTTTGGGACATGTATTTCTTAAGTAGTAAAAAAGTTAAAATTATTTAGTCAGAGATGTGATGAAGCTCCATGAAGACATATCTGTTATACATTCCTAATATTGAGCTATTATTTTTCCTTTTTCTTTATAGCAAAGAATCTTGTTCTTGCAGGAATTAAGGTGAGTAAATGTCCTTGGTAAAAAGAATTATTTGTTATGAACTCTTTTTTTTATTTCTCTTTTGCTTCTCAGAAGTAATATTATTTACACTTTGAGTTAATTATTGCTTTTTTATTTAGTAGCAAAATTGTTTTAATTCTTCAGTCTTTTTTAAAAAACTTACAGAAAATTTAAAAATTTGAAAAAAAAAAGTTTTGACAAACCCCATGTACCCATCATGCAGCTACAATTATCAGCTCATAGACAAATTTTAATTTGTTTTCATGTATCTCCTCCCCATTCCCCACTGCCTACCCCAACCACAAAATTATTTTTGTGTAAGTTTCAGACATCCTATTATACACTCCTTAAATATTTTAGTACATAGTTCTAAAAGATAAGGGTCCCTTTTGAAAATATAACTACAATACCATTTTCACACCTAAAAAATGCTTCTTAATTTCACTGGATTAGTTATCTGTTGCTGCAAAGTAAATTACCCCACAACTTAGCAACTTAAACAGGAGAACCTATCTCAGTTTCTGTGACTCAGGAATCAGACACAACTTAGTTGGTTCCTCTGTTTGAGGGTTTCTAACAAGGCTCCAGTCAAGGTATTGGCAGGGACTGCAGTCATCTAGGGTAAGGATCTGCTTCCCAAGGTGGCTCAGGTAGTTATTGAAAGGATTCAGTGGCAAAGTTGTGCCACTTCACATTCTCACCTCAGCTCCTTTCTAGCTGTTAATCAGTTCCTTGCCATGTGGCCCTCTCCATAGGGCACTTTGCTTCATCAGAGTAAGCTAGCAAGAAGAAAAGAAAGGGAATGTTCTAGCACCGTGGTCGGCAAACTGCGGCTCGCGAGCCACATGCGGCTCTTTGGCCCCTTGAGTGTGGCTCTTCCTAAGCCTTAGGAGTACCCTAATTAAGTTAATAACAGTGTACCTACCTATATAGTTTAAGTTTAAAAAATTTGGCTCTCAAAAGAAATTTCAATCGTTGTACTGTTGATATTTGGCTCTGTTGACTAATGAGTTTGCCGACCACTGTTCTAGCAGACCAGTCTTTAGTAATCTAATCTTAGAAGTGACATTCAATCCCCTCTGCTGTATTCCTCAAAAGCAAGTCACTAGGTCTTGCTTACACTCAAGGGGAGGGAATTACATAAAGGCCTAAATACCAGGAAATGAGAATTATTGGGGTCATCTTAAAAACCTACCACAATCATCAAATATCTAGTTTAAGTTCAAATTTTCCCAATTATCTTCTGAGATATTTTTTCAAAAATTTTTGTTCTAATCAAGATCCAAGTAAAGTCCATACACTAAACTTGGTTTATTTTAATCTATAGATTTCCCTTCTCTGTCTCCCACCCCCCTTGCAATTTGTTAAAGAAACCAGATTATTTATCACATATACCTCTACTTCTGTATTTCCTGTAAACTGGTAGTTATATTCAGACAGTCAGATTCATATTTGATTCTTGTGGCGCCACTACTTCACAGGTGATATTTTGTTCTCCCCTGAGGAGGAAATAATATTCTGTTGTCTCTCTCTTTGTGGTTATTACTACCTATTAATGATTATTGCCTCGATTCATTATTTTATTAATGGCAGTGATATTCTAATTCTGTCATTCTTTTTATTTATTAGCTGGAATAATATTTAGAAAGAAAATTTGTCATTCATCACATATTTGGTTCTGCTAAAGTGGTACTATATGAAGAGCAGAAGAAATATTTGATATTTTCCCACTTTATTTACCAGTTTTCAAATCAGTGGTTTTTCTATCATCCCCCAGCAGTAGCCAGTGAACGTGTGTGTGTGTTTGTGTGTGTGTGTGTGAATATGATGACAAACTCAGATTTGATAGGTTTTGATCTGTTATAATAGCTGTTCTCATTGATGCTCATATTGTTTTACCTTTCCTTGTTCAGATCTTCTTCAAGTTTTTGAGTCCTCTTGGTACACCCCAGTAGTCTTTGATTGCTACTGATTGTAAAATTTTTTCAGCAAAACAATTCCAGTATTAATAACAATATGATTACTAATCAAAAGCAGTTAAGTAATTTTAAAAAGTTTTAAGATTTTTTTTTTGTAGTCACTTTAAGTCATTCCTTTGGGCAGTTATACAACAAATTCAAAAGGTAGTTTTGTCCATTTATTTTGCTTGGATTTTTAGGGATTGCTTTTTTTGATTTAACGTAGTATTAATATTATGTGAGACTTAAAAAATTCAAAGTCAGTTTTATAAAACAAAGTATATTCAGGTAAGCCTAGCTTCTTTGTACCCTATACCCTCCTTTCCTAATTAGCTCACCCCCTTTTTCATCTGTTTTTAAATATAAACAAAACAGATAAATGTGAAAATTTTATGTGTTTGTACATATTTATTCCCACCTGCCTTTCTTAGATAAAGAGCCATACTTTCCTCCATCTTGCTTTTTATCATGTTCTGAGTTTATCCCATATTGGTAACATATATATATATATATATATATATATATATATATATATACACATACATACACACACACACACACACACATACATATATATATGTATGTGTATATATATATATTTATATATATATATATATATATATATATTCACATACATACACATACTAGAGGCCTGGTGCACAAAATTTGTGCAAGTGTAGGGTCCCTAGGCCTGGCGGGCGATCAGGGCCGATCAGGTTCCCCACCTCGTGGCCTCCCTGTCTCCTCCTTCCCTCACTCCCTCAGAGCCCCACTGCCACCACTGGTTGCCCGCCATGTTCCGTGCCGCCCCCTGGTGGTCAGCGCATGTCATAGCGAGAGATTGAACTTCCTGTCTCCTGGTCGAACTCCCAGGGGACAATTTGCATATTAGCCTTTTATTATATAGGATGTATTCCTTTTTTTTAAATAGCTGCATGGATATACATTTTGTCAATGTAGCATATATTATTATACCCACTTCTTCACTGATGGATGTTTTATTTCCAACCTTTTGCTATTATAAATAGTGTTGCAGTTAATACTCATATCCATGTCTTTTTGTATTTTTCCCAGTGTGTCTTTGGTATAGATTTTTAAAGGTGGGATTACTATATCAAAGTATAAATGCACATGTCATTTTGTAGAGGTTGCAAAATTCTTTTCCATTGAGGTTGTGCAGCCTAACACTTCCACCACTGATGTATTGAAATGCCTGATTCACCTCATTCTCATCAATAGAGTATATTGTCAAACTTTTGGACTTCATACCATTCCAGAATGAGAAAAGATCTTTCATTTTTGAGCAAGATTGAACATGCTTCTATATTTTACAGGGCCAAATGCATTTCTTTTCCAGTATAATTTGTTTTCATATACCATTCCCCATTTTTTAAAAAATCCTCGCCCGAGGGAGGGCTCTGGCCGGTTTGGCTCAGTTGGTTAGTACATCCTCCTGTACACAGGAAGGTTGTGGGTTGATTTTTTGGTCAGGGCACATGCCTGAGTTGAGGTTTTAACCTTCATCAGGGCGCTTACAGGAGATAACCGATAATGTATCTCTCACATCATTCTCTTTCTCTCTCTCCCTCCCTAAAAAGTCAATAAAAAATAAAATAAATCCTCACCCGAAAATATGTTTTCATTGATTTTTAGAGAGAGAAACATCAATGTAAGAGAGAAACATCGATCAGTTGCCTCCTGTTCTTGCTTCGACAAGGGATTGAACCCACAACCTTTTTGGTATACAGGACGATGCTCCTACAAACTGAGCTGTCACCTGACCAGAACCCATGCCTCCTTTTTTTAAATTAATTTCTTGTGGCCTGTAATACAAGTCATAAACATTTTTTTATAGTTAGTCAATTATCTTTCTTACTTTGAACGTGGAACATTCGGAAATGCTTATTTATGTGAATTTTTAATTTTTTTATGTGATGCTTTATCTAAAATGCTGCTTTCCAAAAATTTAAATTCTCTTACTGTTGGAAATAGTTTTTTTCATTACTTTTTCTGGGTATTCTGATATGTATAGTCATTTCATCTGTGAATAGATCTAATTTACGTCCTTTTTAATTCTTACGCCTTACTTTCTGTTGTTTAATTATGCAGGATAATATTTTTAATATAATGTAAATATTGTAGATGGTGAACATCCTTGTCCTATTTTGAATTAACAGATATTTTCCTTTTTTTGAAGGCACTTACAATTCATGATGTAAAGAAATGCCAAGCATGGGATCTAGGAACCAATTTCTTTCTCTGTGAAGATGATGTTGTTAATATGAGAAACAGGTGAAGATAAAATATTTTGATGTATTATCATAGGAAATATTTTTAAAATATATTTTTATTGATTCAGAAGGAAGAGAGAGGAGGGGAGAGATAGAAACATTAATGAGGAGAGAGAATCATTGATTGTCTGCCTCCTGCACACTCCCTACTGGGGATCATCGAGCCTGCAACCCAGGCACGTGCCCTTGACCAGAATCAAACCCAGGACCCTTTAGTCTGCAGGCCAACACTCTATTCACTGAGCCAAACCAGCTAGGGCAGGACATTATTTTTATTCTTGCAATTACTTATAATATTACCTGTATCCAGAACACTAGTTCATTCGTAGTTGTTTAACTCATCACCATAAAGTTATACTACCATTGATAAATAAGTATTGACATATATTTACTTAATTATATTTGTCAAATTTTTGAGATATTCACATTACTACCTAGGAATGTATTTCTTAAAGATTGTTAAAGTAAGTCTTTATTGTTGCTGAATCATTAAAAGACTTAAGGAGTTTGGAGCTTGATATTATAAGGGTACACTTTGAGATTGTGTCTTACTATGAAATACAATAGTATGCTACATCTAAAGATTGTATAGTCATCTATAAATATAAATATGTCTCAGTTTTTTTCCTTCTACAGCTTATTAAATTTCTGTTGAAATTTTGTGACATTCAGATTCCTCTGATGTAAAAGTGTCCAAGTTTGAGAGATTGAGTATATTGAATGAAAAAATACTAAAGGTCATTTCTTTTTTTTTTTTTTTTTTAAGGGCTGAAGCTGTTCTTCAACATATTGCAGAACTAAATCCATATGTTCATGTTACATCATCATCTCTTCCTTTAAATGAAGCTACAGATCTCTCCTTCTTAGATAAATACCAGGTTGGTGCACCATTTAATATTGGAGGTTATTGACAAATTTCAAGGCAAATCATTAAGTATTAATGTGAAATAACTAACCTCTTCTATTAAGCAGAAAAAAAATTTCAGGATAAAAGATTTCCTTTAGAATAATATATTTCTAATGCTTCATTTTAGGCAAAGGGACTATAAACTTCTGACAAAGCAATTACATTAGTCAGCTATCTTCACAGTATTGTGCATAAAAATCTACCCCAAACGCAGTGGTTTATAGCAACATGTGTTTTTTTCTTTCTTATGTATTTGCATGTCAGTTGGAGTTCAGATATTCTAGATTGAACTTGAACTCCAGAGTCTGGGTTCTGCTCCATGTGCCTCTCTTCTGGGACCAGGGAGCTACCTAGGACATGGTCTGATGGCAACAGCAGAAATGCAAAGGGGCAAGTCCAACATTCTAAGCATATGTCAAGCCTCTGTGTTACTTACATTTAATAATACATTAGCCAAAGCAAGTCACACAGTCAAGCCCAAAGTAAAGGAATAGGAAAGTACACTCTTCTCTTCCTAAGGTCATGGGTTAAAGGTGATCTAATCCAGTTACAGAAATGTAAAACATGGGGATCTACTTCAGATAACCTTAAATAATAAAAATTCTAAACACTGTGGATGTTCTAAAAGTGACTAGATTCACCCTGGTTTTTCCTATGATCAGATTATGGTGTTACCCATTGTCTAGGGGAAAAAAAATACTCCTATCTTTCTCCTCTACTCTTCTTCAGGCACTGTGTGACCATATATATGTCAGTTTTCTCCCAACAAGAAGCAATTCTCTAACTCTGGCTGAGAATTTTGTACCATTGATGAAACAACTTAAGATTCAACATATACTTGGTTAGAATATTTTTTAAATATGTTTTTATTGATTTTAGAGAGAGAGAGGAAGGTGAGAGAGAGAAAATCATCAATGACGAGAGAGAAACATCAGTCAGCTGCCTCCCACATGCCCCCTTCTGCGGATCGAGTCTGCAACCTGGGCATGTGCTGTGACTGGAATTAAACTGGTGTCCTCTTGGTACATGGGATGATGCTCAACCAATTAAGCCACACCAAACGGGATATACTTAGAATTGACTTTTATCCTGTTTACAAGCTAAGTCAATGTGTTACTATTTGATGAACACTGGCAAGAATACATGAGATTCTTGGGTTAAAGACTTAAGAACTTTACTATTCAGAGCATGGTAAGAAGTATGAGTATTGGGGAGAAAACCAAGATGGCGGCATACGTAAACACTGGAAATTGCTGCCTCCCACAACAACTTCAAAAATACAATGAAAAGACAAAACGGACATCATCCAGAACTACAGGAAGGCTGGCTGAGTGGAAATTCTACAACTAGAAGGAAAGAGAAAAGCACACTGAGACCCAGAGGAGCTACGGAAGTAAAGTGGAGAAGTACGGAGGCTCTCGCGTGTGCGGAAAGGGGCTGGCACCTGAGGACGCGGCTTTTTTAATCGGGAGGGAGTCACAAGCTCCCGACTGCACTGAACTCCAGTTCCGGGAAGTCTCTGGGGACCCAGGACTCATACGGGGAGAAACTGGACTGTCTGGCAGCTGGCAGAACTCGGAACTTGAGGGCGGCTTTCCCTCAGAGGTGCTGACAGCAATTATCGGGACACTGAGACGCGCGCGGCCCCTTAGGGCAGGGCTGAGGATCCGCCATAGTTGCTTGCTCTGCCCTTTGATTCCCTGAGACCCCGCCCCACCCAGGCTGCGGCAGAGGCTTTTGCATATGAATGCCCTGGCCCTTTGCAACCTGAAAATTACCTAACAAATTGCAGCTGGGCCAGCCAGACCCAGAACTTCCAAGAGAAGGCCCAAGGCCCCACATCAGCTTGCATTGCTTCACAGCTGGGCCTCATCTGGGCACCTCCAAACTCCAAAAAAGGAAGGGGAATCTGCAGTTCTCTTCTTAGCTCCTGCTGGGTAACCTAAGACAGAGGCTAAATTAGCACCTCCTTAGATCCAAGAGCCAGTGTACCCAGTGGTCAGAGTGGGACCATCCACATTACAACTCCTCAGATCCATAAGGGACACACTCAGGGGGCAGACTCAGTGAGCACCAAAGCCCCACTGAAGCAAGTCTTGCCCCAGAACGGTGTCTTCAGCACAGAAGTTCTCCCACTGCAGACACAGCTTCTCTGCCAATTGCCTGGAGGTCAATTCCTCCCAGTGATACCTACAACAATCAAGGCATAACTACAACAAGACTGTGCACAAAGACCACAAGGGGATGCACCAAGAGTGTCCACCTCAGGTAACTGGGGAGGCTGAGCCACTGGGCCCTACAGGACAGCTAGCACACAAAACCACTCTACCAACACAGGGAAGCATAAAAAATGCGGAGACAAAGAAACAGGTCACAAATGACAGAAATGGAGGAAAGCAAACGACTGGATATAGAGTTCAAAACCAGAGTTATAAGGTTTTTCAAGAATTTTCTGGAAACCGCCGATAAATTTAGTGAGACCCTGGAGGATATGAAAAAGAACCAACTAGAAATTAAGCATACACTGACTGAAATAAAGAATAATATACAGAGATTCAACAGCAGACAAGAGGATCCCAAGAATCAAGTCAAAGATTTGAAATACGAAGAAACAAAAAATACCCAACCGAAAAAGAAAAAAGAATCCAAAAATATGAAGATAGTGTAAGGAGCCTCTGTGACAACTTCAAGCATACCAACATCTGAATTATAGGAGTACCAGAAGAAGAGAGAGAGCAAGATATTGAAAACCTATTTGAAGAAATAATGACAGAAAACTTGCCCTACCTGGTGAAAGAAATAGACTTACAAGTCCAGGAAACGCATAGAACCCCAAACAAAAGGAATCCAGAGAGGACCACACCAAGACACATCATAATTAAAATGCCAAGAGCAAAAGACAAAGAGGCAATCTTAAAAGCAGCAAGAGAAAGACAGTCAGTTACCTACAAGGGAGTACCCATACGACTGTCAGCTGATTTCTCAACAGAAACCATGCAGGCCAGAAGAGAGTGGCAAGAAACATTCAAAGTGATGAATACCAAGAACCTACAACCAAGATTACTTTATCCAGCAAAGCTATCATTCAGAATAGAAGGTCAGATAAAGAGCTTCACAGATAAGAAAAAGCTAAAGGAGTTCATCACCACCAAACTAGCATTATATGAAATGCTGAAAGGTATTCTTTAAGAAGAGGAAAAAGAAAAAGGAACTCTTACCATTTGCCACAGCATGGATGGAACTGGAGAGCATTATGCTAAGTGAAATAAGTCAGTCAGAGAAGGCTAAATACCACATGATCTCACTCATTTGTGGAATATAATGAACAACATAAACTGATGAACAAGGACTGATCCAGAGACAGAGAGGCATTGATTGGACTGTCAGGCCTTGGAGGGAAGGTAAGGGAGGGTGGGGGTAAGGGGGAAAGATCAACCAAAGGACTAATATGCAAGCATATAGGCCTAACCAATGGACACGGACAACGGGGGGGGGGGGGGTGAGGGCCGGGAGTAACGTGGGGATAAGGGCACATATGTAATATCTTAATAAAAAATATATTTTTAAAAAAAGAAGTATGAGTATTGTATTTGCCTTGTTTCTTCTTGTCTTCCCCCAAATCCTAGTGAAATGCAAGAGGGCACATGTAGTGGGTTCCTTTAGAAGAGAGGAACACTGAGCTTTGTCTTAATGTTTTACAGTAAGCAATAAACAAGTTTCCTTCTTTGTACCAGAGGGAGACATTACCTCATTCCTCAAGTTGTATGTGACAAATACTATCCTGAGAAATGGCACAAGTAAAAAATGGTCAGAACCTTGCATTCATGGTATACCTCGTGATACGTATAAAGTGAGAGACCCATGGAGAAATAATCTCCTTGTAGAAAGTATGCCACTATATTAATACCTGGATATTTGTAGTAAAACTAAGTAATATGTCATGGAAACCAGCAACAAGGAAAGCTCTAGACTAAGAGTCCAGCTCTGCTAATTACTCTAAGAAAGTATTTGACCTTTATCAATTATGATAAAATCTGATTATAAAATCTTCTTTACTTATCTCACAGGGTAATGATAAAAAATAAAGCATTGAAAATTAAATTTGATATTTATTACAGAACTTTGTGGTTTCACTAATGAAACTATTAAAGCAGAAGTAGTTATATTGTAAATCTGTTGAATCTCTGAAGTAAGAGAAAACTAAGCCAACTAATATATCTCTTTAAAAATGTCATTGTTAATCCTTTAGGCTAACTAAATACTTTAAATTAGTATTCTGGTGACTAGGTTTGTATTTTCATAGCAGTAACAGAGAAAACAAAAGCTCTGATCATTTGGAGTGCATAAATTCCACAGGAAATTACAGTTTGCTTCTAATTGTGAAGTCTATGATGGTAATAGAATTTAATGTGAGTAGGTTTTCCCTTGTTTATGTTGTTTTTGCTTTTATTATTCCCCTAGAGGCCCGGTGCACGAAATTCGTGCACGATGTGTGTGTGTGTGTGTGTGTGTGTGTGTGTGTGTGTGTGTTGGGGGGGTGTCCCTCAGCCAGGCCTGCACCCTCTCCAATTAGGGACCCCTTGGGGGATGTCCGACTGCCAGTTTAGGCCTGATCCCTGTGGACCTAAACCGGCAGTTGGACATCCCTCTCTGAATCCTTGACCGCTGGCTCCTAACAACTTGCCTGCCTGCCTATCTGATTGCCTTTAACCGCTTCTGCCTGCCAGCCTGATCGCCCCCTAACCGCTCCCCTGCTGGCCTGATTGATGCCTAACTACTCCCCTGCCAGCCTGATCGCCCACAACTACCCTCCCCTGCTGGCCTGATCGCCCACAACTGCCCCCCTCTGCTGTGACCTGCCTCCTCCTCTGAGACCCACCACCTCCGTGCGAGGCGGTGGAGACACGGAGACTGGCCTCTTCAGTGCTGCGCAGAGCCACGAGACCCCCAGGCCTCACTGCATGAAGCGGCCACCAGGCCCCACCTACGCTGTGTGTGCGGCCATCTTGTGATAGCCATCTTATGATGACGTGAGAGCGTGACACCACCTAGGTTATTATTAGCATAGATACCTCTGAGGATATTAACTTTTGGTGGGAATCCTATTGTATTTTGAGTATAAAATTGAAATGCTTCTGATTTAGAAGTTGTACATTACCAAAATAATTGTGTATTCTTTAGTTTTTAGTCTTTATTTTTTTTTCTCAACAGTGTGTAGTATTGACTGAGGTCAGACTTCCATTGCAGAAGAAAATCAATGAGTTTTGCCGTTCTCAGTGCCCTCCAATTAAGGTAATAGTATCACTTAATATTGACAGGTAGTTAACCATAGGAAGGACACTTGCACTATTAAAATTTTTAGCTTTTCATTGGATTATATAAAAGTTCTTTTTATATGAGGACAATCACAGTAATATTTTTTTCTTTAAACTTGGTATATTTATTTCATATTTTTAAAACTAAGATCTAAATTTGGTTTATAGACAGATTACCAAAACTAAGGAAGAATAAAGACTAGAAATAAAAAGGATGATAAATAGTGAATTCGTCATCTAACTTTAGTATGGTATGGTGATGATACTTTGGTTCTTTGAACAAATTCACTAAACATATACAGTTCTAGACACTAGGAATACATTAGTGAAGAGGACATACAAATTTTCCTACTTGTGAAAATAAACAAATAAGTCCTTCAGGTCCTATGAAGAAAAGAGCTAGGTAAAGAATAGAGTATAACATCCTCATGATGTTAGGATGGGGGCCAGTGCTGGTTCTCTTAGACCAGTGGTTCTCAGCCTTCTGGCCCTTTAAATACAGTTCCTCATGTTGTGACCCAACCATAAAATTTTCGTTGCTACTTCATAACTGTAACGTTGCTACTGTTATGAATCGTAATGTAAATATCTGATATGCAGGATTGTCTTAGGCAACCCCTGTGAAAGGGTCCTTTGACTGCCAAAGGGGTCGCGACCCACAGGTTGAGAACCGCTGTCTTAGAATGAATGTCAGGGAACATCTTCTCTGAGATGATATTTGAATAGAGCCCTGAATGATGAGAAAGAGCCAGCTAAGTAAACATCTGACGAAGAGCATTCAAAGCAATGAGAAGTGCAAGTATAAAGACTTGCGAGTATAAAACTTCACTTGGTATGTTTGAAAAGCAGAAGGAAGCAAGCAGGACCAGAATGGGAGTTTGGTTAAAGAGAGAGCAGTAGGAGTAAAAGATGCTGGAGGATTAGGTTGGAGAAATAGTTAGAAGACCATTTTCTTATAGATCACAGTTAAGAATGTCTGAGTTTTAAGACTGTGAGTTTTGATTTAATTTACATTTTTAAAAGATCATTCTGATTGTGCTGAGTGGAGAGAAGACTCTAGGAGTAGCTTTTAAAAGTGTAGTCCAAGGACACAGACCCTTTCATAAAATTTCATATTACTAAAATGTTATTTGCATTTTTCACTCTGGTTCTCTTATGTGGCACAGTCTTTGATGTGTAGTGATACAATTGCTCTGACAGCTAATATAGTGTGTGTGTGTGTGTATTCTTGGGTTTTAAATCTTTCTCAGTTTTAATATCTAACACATTGGATATCAGTAGGTATAACTGGCATAAATAAAAGCTCTTTGGGCCCTCAGTAATTTTTAGGAACATGAAGCGGTTATGAAACCAAAAAGAGCACTATTGGATAATGAATAGCATAGAGGCAGATAGGCCAGTTAGGGGCTAATGCAGTAATCCAGGTGAGAGATATTGATGCCTTATGTCAAGAGAGGAGCAAATATGGATTGTGAGTCATTGAACTTGTTTAAAAAAAAGAAAAAGAAAAAGAAAAGGCTAGCAGAACTTGAGAGTTGGATCAATGCGAGTTGTGAAGGAAAGAATGACCAAGAATAACTCCTAGCTTTTGGTCCAGATTAATTAGGTAAGTAGTAGTGACACTGGGAATATTGGAAAGAGATTTAGATGAGAAAATGCAAAATTCTTTCTCTGCAATTGAGTACATATTGCTAATTCCACCTCCTTAGTGAGACATTTGTTTCTTTGGAAAAAGCTATTCATCCTGTTTAAATGGCCACCAAGTCATAATTGTACTATATAAAATGGGTGTACTTTCAGATTGTGGTATTACATAGCATTTTTACACTTTGCAGAACATTTGTGCTATGGTTCATAATTTAAATTAAACAGATGAGTAAGACATGGAATGGTCAGTAAATTTATAATAGGTCACATAAGTTTTACAAAATAATTACAGTAGTTTATAAACTTAAATACTTGTTTCTGTAGTTGATACATATATTCACATTTTAAAAGTTGTTTTGAAAAGGAAGAAATTGTCCTCAAGTCTGAGCTTTTAAACTTAAATATATAAAAGTTTTACTCGATGTTATATCTCATAAAAATGGCTATATGTACTATTTTGACAGTAAAGGTAGTACATGATCAAGTAAGAGAGAGTATCAATAACTCTAAAAATAACTGAACATGAAAACAGTTTCTGTACAGATTTAAAATAGTGGAGAGTGTAGTATAATAAAAATCACTTTAACGCATTTATGATTCCGTTGAAGAATCTCATTTTTACCTTTTGTCAGTTCCTCAGCCCTTTTTCTGTTGACTCCACTCAGCTTTTAGCTCTGTTCTGTTTTCTCTTAACTACTGCTTTTGG
This sequence comes from Myotis nattereri, assembly GCF_964212035.1. Lineage (NCBI taxonomy): Eukaryota > Metazoa > Chordata > Mammalia > Chiroptera > Vespertilionidae > Myotis > Myotis nattereri. The sequence goes on from NC_138075.1 coordinate 188,673,149, forward strand.
TGAATGGACACACCATTCTTTTCTAAAATGAAAAGTAAAAATTCACTGCTAGACCATGAAATCAAGATAATCTGCTTCTTATATACTGTACTTGTAAGGTAAGAATTTTTGTTATCTAAAAATCATAGAATGTATAATGATGATGTGCAGACGTTGCTTCTAATTTTATAACATTAGATATCAAGTCCCAAATACCAAAATCCTTGATTCCTGAACCAATTTACAGGAAAATAATTTATTCTATTCATGTTTTACTTTATATCCCAAACGATATACTTAATTGTAAGTGAAATTGTCATAAAAGAGCCTAAGATAGTTGAGCTGTTTTTTTTTTATATAAATAGATAAGCTTGAACTTTTTTTTATTATTTTACAGTTCATTAGTGCAGATATACATGGAATTTGGTCACAGTTGTTTTGTGATTTTGGTGATGAATTTGAAGTTTTAGATACAACAGGAGAAGAACCAAAAGAAATCTTCATTTCAAATATCACGCAAGTATGATTGTATATGTATATTGTATACATATGTATAGGATTAATTTTTTAAGTTGATGTGAATATTATTTTTTAAAGGTGGTATTAGCAAAATATTGTAATATGCAATATTTTTTAGTTGTTTTACAAGATTTTAAGGTAATTTTTGAGAGATATTTTGTTAATTTCTTTATTGTATTATATTTAAAGCTAAATTTAAGTTAGACTATTAAAAGAGTACTCCTGCCTGGCCAATGTGACTCAGTGCTTGAGTATGGACCTATGAACCAGCAGGTCATGGTTCTCTTCCCAGTCAAGCCATATGCCTGGGTTACAGACTCGGCTCAATCCCCAGGGGGCATGCAGGAGGCAGCCGATCAATGATTCTCATCATTGATGTTTCTATCACTCCCTCTCTGAAATCAGTAATACTACATCTTTTTTAAAAAGAGTATTCCTGATTCCTTCTAACATTACTTAGCAACTAGAGGCCCGATACATGAAAATTTGTGAAAGAGTAGGCCTTCCTTCCCCTCGCACCAGCTTCCCTTCGGCACCTGGGACCCAGGCTGGCTTCCCTCCGGCCCTGGCTTCGTCAGGAATGATGTCCAGAATGACGTCCAAAAGACGTCTGGTCTAATGAACATATTACCCCTCTATTATTATAGGTTGGTAGACCAATATTTGCTTATGTCATATATTTTCTTTTAATCTTCATTTGAGGATATGTTTTTATTGATTTTTAGAAAGAGAGGAAGGGAGAGAGACAAACAACGATGTGAGAGAAACATCACTCAGTTGCCTCCCATATGCACCCAACGAGGGATCAAACTCGAAACCTAGGTATATGCCCTGACCCAGAATCGAACCTGCAACCTTTTGGTGTACAGGATGACACTCCAACCAACTGAGCAACCTGGCCTGGGCACAAATGTCATAAATTTTAATTTTGTTCTATGTCATGTTCTTATGGGACATGAACTGTGATTCAGTGTTTGCTGAATTGTTCATTGTGTCAGATCATAGATTTAACTTTGATATGAGTCACCTGGCCCAACACAGTGACTCTAGAGAGATGCACACTTAAGTTATCATAGACAAAAGCTGTTATATTTCTAAAACATTTGGAGGAAGAAAAAAGTTTTAAGAATTAACTAATCTTCAAATCAAAAGGTATTTGATCAACTTAATTTTTTTATTTCCTATAAAGGAAAAAATCATTATGATTCATTTTTACTCTTTCTTTTTAGCCTAAATCATTAACTTCATTTGCACTTTTTATAATCAGTTTACATTAAAAGCTCCGAAGAAGTCAACATAAGTGAATGATAATGTATTTTTGATAGTACATTATCTTTATGCTTTATTTTTTAACCCAATGTAATGTTGCCTTTTTTTAAGAAAAATTTATTGAAAAATTCTGTGCATCTCTCTCTTAGCAGAATGGTTTATTATTTAGCCTTTTATCTTTTATAGTTCTTTTTGGTTTGTCCCTGAGAATATCATATAGTTAGAATAAGCTCCAAGGGAGATTATGGATTCTTGTATTGCATTGGTCTTTTCTTTTATTGAATAAAGCAGGAAATAAGAAGTTATCCATAAAGAATTAGAAAATATCATACATGTGCCCATTTAAATTATCTGCAAGGAATTTTTTCTCCTTAATAAATTCCATGAGATACTAGCAAACCCATATCACATTACATGTTTGTGATCATAATTTTTAGAATCTACACTATTATGAAAGAGAGAATGATAATTTCATTAGATTTTATATAGATTATTATCACTTTAGTCAAGAAGTGTACAGGATTATGTGCCATTAGAAACTGTCTGGGCCTTTCACCTGTCTCATCCATCCTCTTTGGTGAAATAAGCTAATTCATTTTTGTTTTTATCCTGAGAAGCCGGCTGGGCTACATGTATTTCTTTGCTTTAAATGTTGCAACTCTTACTGGACTCTCTATTTCCCCTATGCATAAAAATTATATTTTAAGCATTTAAAATAAAATAAATTGATCATTATTTTGTTACACTTATTTAAAGAGAAGAATGGCTTGGAACTTGGTCGGGGCGGGGAGGGGTTGAGAATTTTATAATTACATGGCATTTTTTTTGTGTGGGATTGGGAATTTGTACGAAAAAAGTAATACTTGAACTTGTTTGTTAGTAGATTACTCTTATTTTTAGGCTAATCCTGGCATTGTCACCTGCCTTGAAAATCATCCTCACAAACTTGAGACAGGACAATTTCTAACATTTCGAGAAGTTAATGGAATGACAGGCTTAAATGGATCTACACAACAAATAACTGGTAAGTTGATGTGTTTTATTAATTCATTTATAATTACTCATTATTCTGCACATTTATAAGTCTTTATAAGTTTAGCAAGAAAACCTACCCAGTTTTGGTGCTACAGTAGTACAGACAAGGTGTCTTGGTTCAAATTTGTTGATTGGATTGACTTAGGAAGGTGGTGAAAAGATTATTGTATTCAGAGACAGAGGCATTCAAGGAACTGAAAGATGTGCTATGGCAGGGCTGGCAGTGGGAGTTAAGATAGCAAGAGTCCTAAGACATTTCAGAGGAAACTTTATATGTTATATATCTCATTAGGTGAACAGCATTTGCAACATATTTATTCACTTATCTATATAGATAGATAGATATACTTAAATAGAGTTTATTTTTTTTTTTTAATTTTTTAATTAAATCTTTATTGTTCAGATTATTACATTTGTTCCTCTTTTTTCCCCCCATAACTCCCCTCCTCCCAGTTCCCGCCCCACCATCCGCCCTCACTCCCCACCCACTGTCCTCATCCATAGGTGCACAATTTTTGTCCAGTCTCTTCCCGCATCTCCCACACCCCTTTCCCCCCCAAGAATAGTCAGTCCATTCCCTTTCTATGTCCCTGATTCTATTATAATCACCAGTTCATTCTGTTCATCGGATTATTTATTCACTTGATTCTTAGATTCACTTGTTGATAGATGCATATTTGTTGTTCATAATTTGTATCTTTACCTTTTTCTTCCTCTTCCTCTTCTTAAAGGATACCTTTCAGCATTTCATATAATCCTGGTTTGGTGGTGATGAACTCCTTTAGCTTTTCCTTATCTGTGAAGCTCTTTATCTGACCTTCAATTCTGAATGATAGCTTTGCTGGATAAAGTAATCTTGGTTGTAGGTTCTTGGTATTCATCACTTTGAATATTTCTTGCCACTCCCTTCTGGCCTGCAAAGTTTCTGTTGAGAAATCAGCTGACAGTCGTATGGGTATTCCCTTGTAGGTAACTGAGTTTCTTTCTCTTGCTGTTTTTAAGATTCTCTCTTTATCTTTTGCTCTTGGCATTTTAATTATGATGTGTCTTGGTGTGGTCCTCTTTGGATTCCTTTTGTTTGGGGTTCTCCGCGTTTCTTGGACCTGTAAGTCCATTTCTTTCACAAGGTGAGGGAAGTTTTCTGTCATTATTTCTTCAAATAGGTTTTCAATATCTTGCTCTCTCTCATCTTCTGGCACCCCTATAATTCTGATGTTGGTACGCCTGAAGCTGTCCCAGAGGCTCCTTACACTATCCTCGCATTTTTGGATTCTTTTTTCATTTTGCTTTTCCGGTTGGGTGTTTTTTGCTTCCTCGCATTTCAAATCATTGACTTGATTCTTGCGATCATCTAGTCTGCTGTTGGGAGTCTGTATAATATTCTTTATTTCAGTCAGTGTATGCTTAATTTCTAGTTGGTTCCCCAATATAACATCGAGGGTCTCATTAGTTTTCTTGTAGATCTCATTAAGCTTATCGGCGGCTTCTAAACAGTTCTTGAGAGACCTTAAAAGTGTGGTTCTGAACTCTAGATCTTCCATTGACAATTTTGTCCTGTTTCTTTGTCTCCGCATTTTGTTATGCTTCCTTGGTGCACCCCCTAGTGGTCTTTGTTTGTGGTTTTATAGTTAAATCTTGATGTAGCTAATTCCAGGGAGGGTTTGACCTCCAGGCCAAGTGGCTATGAGAATCAGCTGTGTCAGCAGTGAGAGAACTTCTGTCCTCTAGGGAGGTGCTAATCTGGCGTTTGCCTGAGGCTATCCGGCAAATGCCTCTGTGCAGGGCTTGGGCGGGGCGAGTCGCACAGGATCAACAGGGTGGGCCGGAGAGAGAGCAGTTATGGCGGCTCTCAGTCCTGTCCCCAGGGGCTCTGCCTCTCTGAGTCCCAGCACCCGCTGCAAAGCTCGGAGAGAAAGCTGCACTCGCTCTGACCGAAGCCAGACCGACCCGCTTCTCCCGTTTGAGTCTGGGTCCCTAAAGACTCGCCCGGATCTGGAGCTCAGAGTCTGCGACTCCCTCCCGATTGAAAACGCCACCCGTGCCCTCCGCCGCCAGCCCGCTCCGCGCACTCCGCACCTCAGAATTTGACTTCAGCACTGCGCCTCCTCTGAGTGTCCGTATGCGTTTCTCTTTCCTCCTAGTTGTAGGACCTCCACTCAGCCAGCGTTCCAGTGTTTCTGGGTGATGTCCGTTCAGTCTTTTAGTTTCACTTTTGAAGTAGTTGTTCAAAGCAGCAAACTCCGGCGTTAACCTATGCCGCCATCTTGGTTCTCCCTAGAGTTTAAAATGAGTACTATTTCAAGCCTCCTCGTTGCTCCAGAGGTAACTAAGTAGCTAAGTTTGATGTTTATTCTGCTGGTCTTTTCTCTCTACTTAATCTATGGATGACTTATGGGGAGAAAGAACTTACTGTTTATTTCATTTAATTTTTTTAATAAGGAAATTGTTCAAACACAATAAAGGTCAGATTTTACAGTGAAAACTTTCCTGCCTACCTACGGTTCCCACTCAGTTCTCATCCATTCACTGGTTCTTAGTTGATTATGTGTCCTTCCTGGCTTTCCTTACATTTTTTTACATATAGTGTATCATATTATACATCTACCCTTTGCCTTTTCACGAAACCAAATAGCTACATGATCTTTTCACGTTAATAATTGCAGAACATTCTTTTTGTTTTTCCTTTTTCTTTATGGCTGCATATTATTTCATATTACTTAATGAGTTGTATCACAGTATAATTTAAATTTGCATTTTACACATTATGAATGAGATAAGTGTATTTTCTTAAGTTTTAGGGCTATTAGTTCTTTTTTTTCTTTTTTTTCTTTTTTAAATATATTTTATTGATTTTTCACAGAGAGCAAGGGAGAGAGACAGAGAGCCAGAAACATCGACGAGAGAGAAACATCGATCAGCCGCCTCCCACACATCCCCCACCAGGGATGTGCCCGCAACCCAGGCACACGCCCCCGACCGGAATCAAACCCAGGACCCCTCAGTCCACAGGCTGACACTCCATCCACTGAGCCAAACCAGCTTCGGCTAGGGCTGTTAGTTCTTTAATATGAATCATCTATCATTTGCCCTTTTTCCTGTTGAGTTGTGGATTATTAACCATTCCTTGGAATTCCTAAAATATAAGGCATATCTGTCGGTGTTTTTTATATAAATTGCAAATTTTTTTCTAGTTTGGCATTTGACTTTGCTTATGATTTGTTTTTACTATGTGTATATATCAAATTTAAAAAGTTTTCTTTTATGATTTTTATTTTATTAGAAAAACCTTCCTCACTGCAAAGTTTTTCTCCCATTCTTCTGTCTTAATATATTTTTCTCATCTTCAACATTTAAAACATCCATTTGGAATAGATATTTTGCCAGATGGCATTTTTCCCGAAAGTTTTATTGAATAATCTTATCGTTTCCTCACTGGTTTGAGGTGCCATTTCCTTAATTGTATCCCTTGTGAGCCTATTTCTGAGTTCTCTAATATATTGTTTGTTTGCCTGTCTATTCGTGAGCCAGTACCATGCTCTATTAATTGTTATTAATTATGTGTAATTAGTACCAACATTATTAGTTATTGAGGCTTTATAAAATATTTAAATATCTAATAAGCACCTGTCACTAATTTTTTTCCCTTTGAGTTTTCTTGGCTATTTTTAAGTACTTAAATTCACATTGGAAAAATACTTTGTCTAGCTCTCCACACTTCTTACTACCTCTATACCCCCCTGGCCCACCCCCCCCCCCCAAAAAAAAAGATTTATATTGGGATCTTCTTAATGTTGTAAATTATGGGAAATTAACATCTTGATAAACCTTGAAATTCAAATTTATATCAGTAAATAATGGTTTTCTTTTTTTTCTTTTAGTGGTATCACCATTTTCTTTTAGCATTGGTGATACTACAGGACTGGAACCTTATTTACATGGAGGCATAGCTGTCCAAATTAAGACTCCTAAAACATTTTACTTTGTAAGTATTTCTTTTTCTGCTTTAAAAAAAAATATTTCTCTACAGAAGAAGAATGGCAGAAGAGAAAAAAAAGTAATAAAATGAATAGTCAGTTAACCAAACACTTAATTTAAAGCCTGAACAGATTTTATTCTTTTAATTTGCACCCACTTTGAGGAAAATGGTATCAATTTAAGGAAATAAGCTGGTATCAACAAAATATGAACAGCTAGAATACCATATGCATATAATTGAGGTAAAAATTACATTAAAGGAATTATACCTTTGTGAATCATCGGAGTCAATCATACTCTTACAATTACTTCCTAAAACAAAAGATGAAACAGTGTATATTTTATTATTCACTTACATTTTTAAAGTAAATGGAATATTTTTTAAATGTTTACATTTTTTTAAATTTCAAGAAACAGTGTAAATGTTGGAAAAATAAAGTAATTCCTATCATATGGCATTGAAAAGGAAAATCTAAGTATCTGAATAGAGAAAATGCAAAGGCTACTTATATCAAGGAACTCAGGAGTCTCTTGCCACTTAAATCTTTAGCCCACTTCTGAGTATAAGCTAATACATTGTTTTTTCTTACAAGTTCTCATGGTTTTAATGAGATTGCCTTTTCTTTTTCAGAATTATTATTAACTGTAGTCCTCTATGAGGCTTTGTTTAAGCCAGTTAGAACAACGAACAGATTAAAATAACCACTGATAGTCAAATCTGCCCCTGCCTTACTTCCTCTTGCCCCTGTCCCTAATTTTTAAATTGATAATTTATGCTTCAAGTAAATTTCAGATTATGTAGGTGGTTGGGGGAATTGTTTTTGTTTGTTTGATTGGTTATTTGTTGTTTTGGTCTTTGTAATTTTGAGTTTTCTAGTCTTGTCAGTCATAACAAGTCTTGATAACTTGATAACAGAAAAATATGGTAGCTTTTCAGTTAAAACAATAAATTTTTTTTCAATTACATACAAATGTTTTTGCCATTTCTTCCCAAATTTATTATGTGGGTCAGGTTGCCTGATTGCATTTAACATTTTTTTAAAAAAATGTAATAAGACAGGGGGTAACAGGAAAATTAGGAGCTATTTTATGTTTCAGCTAAAACTTAGTAGCCCAGGCTTCTGGTCAAGATGGCATTGACAGTATTCCAGTGGGAAGTAGACTTTTAGTATCAAATCATTCTGAGTCCTATTTAATTTATTTGGACCTAGTAGCTCAATCAGTGTTGGCTCAGTGGATTAGTGAATAAGTTATTCTTAATTCTACTTTTAAAAAAAGCTTTAATAGCCCAACGTTAGTTCAGATTTTTTGGAAAGTTCCGTTACTTGTAGTATTCTGTGTATTTTGCCAAGTAATCACTCACTTGCAACAGAGTAAATTGTTTTGTTTTGTTTCTATTAGGAGTCATTGGAGAAGCAGATAAAACACCCAAAGTGCCTTATTGCCGATTTTAGCAAACCTGAGGTAAACAAACACTTAGAAGGTTTTAAGAGAGGCGGCAGAATGGGGGATTGGGATTGGTAAGAGGTTATAAAGTTAAAATGGAGTAACCATGTATATACCTTTCTGTAAGATTTTCTTGATAAAGGTTGTTTCACATATATAAAGTTGACTTCCAGTGATTATAAACAGAAATTTATATCATGGAAAAATGTTAAAATAATAGGAAAAAGTTTTATAATGATATGTTATCTTTGATAGTTAAAAAACAGTTTTTAGTTATTTATGCAAGGTAATCTTATTAAAAGATTTTTCTGAACCATGTAGAGTTCATATAATAGCTCTTTTCTCAAAAAGCCTTGAAAGCATTTATTTTTAAAAAAATCAAAGGATATAATTTTGTAGCAGTGAATGTAATTGTGATAAGAAAAGAATTATATTGACAGATTCCAAATTTGTAAATGTTGATAAGGAAAAAAGAAGAAAGTGATCTTATACAAATATTTTGATGCATTTGTTTAGTTGATATTACTCTAAGTTTCATATAGATAACTTAGTAAAAACTGGTCATACCACCTGGGATTGAGACTTAAATCTATTGTTTACTAGTAATATTACTTTATTGCCTTGAAGTCAAGTCATTTGACTTCCCGAAGATTCAGCTCCCTTCTCTGTTAATAATAATATTGAGCTAATTAATTTATTGTAATGATTAAATTAAATAATGTTTTAAAACGTTAGCACAGTGCCTGGCACATATTACATTGACCTCTTTTTAATGTTCTAATTAGGCACCTTTAGAGATTCACACAGCTATGCTTGCCTTGGACCAATTTCAGGAGAACTACGGTCGCAAAACAAATATTGGGTAACATTCTTTGTTTGAAATAACTTTTTCCTTTTTTCTTTGTTATAAAACAGTATTTCAGTTTATGAAAACATATTTGATGTTATAATTATAGTTAAATTCAAGTGTACTATTTAAAATGCATGCATGTGCATGAATTTAGTACCCAAACCAAAAATGATACAATGTGCAATTTGTATTTACTGTTGAAGGACACATTATTTTTACGTAATTATTTAAAAGTAAATGGAAGCATGTGTAACATTGTTAGTTGGAAAAAATGATATTTGTCCTTAAATGTGATGAACATTATTAGATGACACTTAAATAAATGTTCTAATATAATACTGACAAAAAAACAGTATTTCAGAAATTATAGTTTAAAACATTTAAAAAGTAATTAAGCATCTTAAAATTGCAACACCAGCAGGTACCCCAAACTATAGAAACATTTTTTTATGACTTCCTGGTCTTCCTAGTGAGAGTAGAGAGATTAATTTATAAAGTTGGAATTACATTAAATAAGACTTTTCCCATTTTTAATTCTTCAAAAGCTACAACTTTTTAAAATGAAAAATATGATATTAATTCAGTTATGAAATCTATTACATAATTTTTCTCTTTCTAGCCTATTAAGTCAGAAGTATTGTTCTTAGATGAACATGATTTTAAGTAATGTATTTGTGAGCCAGTGTTCAAGTCAGTAAAACACTCGTGCTTCTACCTGTTAGTAAAATTCCACATTTTTCTACATATATCTTAGATTTGAATATGATCTATTGTTTATTGCATTTGAGAAAACTGAATTTGAGGTGCTTTGTTTTGAATCCTAGATGCAAAAATGATGTAGAAGAGCTGTTGAAACTAGCAACATCTATAAGGGAAACCTTGGAAGAGAAGGTGAGTCTTGAAAGTTACAGCTATCAAAGTGTAACATATAAATGTTCTGTATATAAATTTTCTCTTAACCTTCAAATCCAAACTTTGCTACTTATTGATTCTGATAGGAGACAAGTTACTTGGCTGTACTCTGTTTTAATTTATAAATTTATAAAATGTTAACATGCCTCAGAGAGTTCTTGTGTATAATAGATAATTTAATCTTTTAAGGTACTTAGAACAGTATGTGGCATATAGTAATTTGAATTTGTCACTGCTCTCTATTTTTTTTGTTTGTTTGTTTGTTTGTTTTTTTACGAAATAGTTGCTCTCTATTTTTAGTATTACTATTTTCTCTTCTGATTTTACTTGGTTTGTTAAATCAAAATATATGTAAACTACTATATAAACTTATTAGCTTTCCTATATATAAATTGTCTCTTTTATAAGTTATATATTCATATCTCTTAATTGCATTTTGCATATCATGTGTGGACATATCACCTGGAAAATGGGTTTTTTCATGTTACGGTGCCAGTGCCTGCTGGCCAACAGTTTCATTGTAGCAGATATAAATGTAGCAATGTTTGTGCAGTTATTTGAAAATTATGTTGTTTATGTTGTTACTTTATAATAATGAAGGAGAAATGAAAGTCTTAGCATTAGTAAGAATAATATCTCATATTTTATGTAATTAAAGAAGAAAAAAATAAGTGTACTGAAAGCAGTGAATCACTAGTCATAAATGAAAGCCCTTTTATTGCATGTAGAGTGGTTAGAAAAATGTCTGAGAAGTTAAGAACCTTATGATTTCACTCATGTAGAATATCGAACAAAAAAACAAATGAATAAACAAAAACAGACTCTTAGATATACTTTTTATCTACCACTTAAAGCACAAACTGATAGCTAGCTCCTCATCATTTATATGGGTCATTTTATTTTCATTTATCTTTTTTCAAGGTTTTTCCATAGTTTTCTTAAAACTTTTTTTACAAATTCTGGTTCTTTCTAAATATTGACAGACATCACAGAACTGTTATTTAACAAAACCTCAGATGTTAGATATTTCATTTAATTCTAAATGGTGTGTTTGTGTCACATAAAGAGTAAAAAAACAAAAATGGCAGGTACTGATAAAGAGAAATATGTACTGCTTGGGAAACTAACATTCAACTGGGTCTTTTATTGTAAGATTAGAACTTTTTTAGGACTTAAAAACTGTTTTAATGTTTTCATTGATTTTTAGAGAGAGAGGACAGGAGAGGGAAAGTTAGAAACATCTTTGAAAAACAGCCATTCTGCTGCCTCCTGCACACCCTTTACTGGGGGGTCAGGCCTGCAACCTGGTCATGTGACTGACTCAGAATCATATTGGTAACCTTTTGTTGCATGGGATGACACTTAATCCACTGAGCCACAGAGGCTGGGCAGGACTTTAAAACTATTTAGTTAGAGAAACTGAGTGGCTTTTTTTGAAGTTTAGCTATAAAAAATTCTCACATTAAGTAATTGAAGGTTTGAATGTACTATGTGAATACTGTTAATACTGTGGTCTTTCCTGGCTTATGTTTCAGCCTGAAGTAAATGCTGATGTTGTGCGTTGGCTCTCTTGGACTGCTCAAGGCTTTTTACCCCCACTTGCTGCAGCAGTAGGAGGTGTTGCCAGCCAAGAAGTATTGAAAGCTGTGACAGGAAAGTTTTCTCCTTTGTGCCAGTGGGTTAGTTCTGTATTTTAGTATTGTTTTATATTTAAGGTTGAATTATCCATCTATACAATGAATGTCTGTTAGGAATTTTAGTATTAATATATTATAAAAGCAACCTTACAATATTTTTTGATGCATGAGAGAGATCTGATATGATACCAAAACTTAATTCTGTGATATATATTCTCAATATATGATCATATATTGAGGCTGTTGGATTATAACCCAGAGTTGCGTTCTAGGATATATTTCCCTCATTTGTGACAGTTAGGGTATGAATTTTCTATCCTTATATTTAGTCTCCTGTATTATTAGGTTAGCATTCATGGACTCTCAGGATTTGAACTTGTTCTGAAATTGACTTCCTAGCTCATTTCCTCTATAGTGTATGCAATTATAAGTGACATATAATATCCCGCAAGCTGGAAAATAAATGTAGAATAGGTACTTATCAAAGAGTAATCAAGGATGTACATGAGGTGGTGCCATCCTATATAATAAAAGCCCAGCGACCAAAACAGTGGAACGACCAGCGACCAGAACCACCACGGCCCCTCACTGGGGCTGGCCCTGCCCCCCCGCAAGTGGTTAGGGGCGATCAAGCAGGCAGGCAGAGTGGTTAGGGACGATCAGGCAGGCAGATGAGTGGTTAGGGGCGATCAGGCAAGCAGGCGAGCGGTTAGGGGTGATGAGACAGGCAGGCAGAGCACCACAATCCATCGCCTCAAAGAGGGAGACCCAGGCCGCCCACCACAGCCTGCGGGAGGGATGCTCGGCGGCTGTGATGGGAGGTGCTGGCAGTGGTGGATGCTGCAGGGCAGGGCTGGCACCATGGTGGCTCCTGAGCGGGCATGGCACCTGCAGCCTGGCCCAGGCCCTAGGTTGCAGCCTCCGCCCACGGCTTCTGCAGGGCTGGTCTGCCACTCCTCCTGCTATGATGCCTGGGCAGATCCTGGACCCTTCTAAGATTGTGGGCTCTCTGCCAGGACTCAGCCCCCTGACTGGACTCCCAGCTCGGACCTGACAGCAGAAGAGCTGAAATACGCTGACATCCACAACATTGGGGCCATGATCACCCCTTTGCACTTCCTGGAGGTGAAACTGGGCAAGAGGCCGCAACCTGTGAAAAGTGGGCTAGACGAGGAGTGGAGGAGGAAAAGGCGCCAGGAAAAGAACAAAGTGGCGGCAGTCCGATGCTGGAACAAAAAGGAGTGGATGGAGTTTCTGCAGTGGGAATCTGAGTGGTTAGAGCTCATGAATGCAGAGCTGAAAACCCAGATGGAGGAGCTGAAGCGGGAGCAGCAGCAGCTCATCCTGATGCTCAACGGGCATCGCCCCACCTGCATCATCAGGACCAACAGTGTTAAGACCCCCAACTAAGAAGGCGACCCACTGCTGGGGCAGCTGGAGAAGACGTGATCATGGGCTGGGAGGAGGAAGGAGAGGAGGAGGAGATGGGGAGAGGAAGGAGGAGGAGGGTCCCAGAGGGCTCTTCCTTGCTGCATGAAAAACTGTTCAATGAGGCTCAGCACAGCCAGCATCGGCCAGGCTTTTTTGTGAAACTCAGATCAGCCACACCAGGGAAGAAACCCAGGCTGATGAAACCCAGGACCAAGCGCTGAGACCAAAGTAGTCCTGAGAGGGGGCTGTTCTGCCTGGGGCAGGGTTGCAGGGGACAGGACAGAGGCTCTGGGCCGGAGAGATGCCCAAGCGGGCAGCTGTGGGCACTTCTCCAGCATCTCCACCAGGGCACCCACCCAAAGGACCTCCGAGCAGTCAGGAAAAGCCATGAGTTGGAACCAAAATTAGGCTGAGTATGGAACTCAGAGGGAAACTGAACTCCCAGCTCAGCTCTGCAATCTGTTTGCCCCCATCCCTGACCCTGAACCTGACCCTGACACAAGGCTGGAGAAGGGCACAGTGCCAGGCCCTGCTGTACCCACCCACCGTGGTCCAGCTCAGTCCTGCCCAGGGTGGCAGCCGGGGCACACCCTCGCCGGCCCTGCTGGAGTTGCTGTGGGCATGAGACATGGGCGCCCTTCCAAAGTACATACTCACTGAATGTTTATAGACTGGCTGTCCTGACAGGGCTCTCAACTGCACGTTTTTTATACTTTTTAAAAGTATTTTTTATAAAAAAAAAAATATATTTTACGCAAGCAATATGTAAATGGATTTCTATAATCACTCAATGTGATACAGTATAAATATGCTATGGTTTGTTTGTTACGAACAGATATTCATCAGTTATGGCCGGTGCTTGTAACTTCTAAGTACTGTAGTCTGGGTGTTGGGGGTGGCAGGGGCAGGGGTGCGGTGCATTTCCATACTGGTAAACCCTTCATAGTATTCAGTTCTGTGTTGCTCAGTAAACATTACTCTTAAAAAAAAAGAGAGAGAGAGAGAGAGGCCCAGGCTACCTGGCCGGGGTTGCTTCGGCGGGTGGGCAGGGCCTGCCTCTGCAGGGTGATCGATCTGGGGGCCCTGCCCTCACTTGCCCCACAGAGAGAGGCCCAGGCCACCGGCCAGCGACGCTGTGGCGAGTGTGTGGGGCCAGCCAGTGATTGCACCCTACGCCTGTCACCTGCAGAGGGAGGCAACTGGTGGCAGGGGGCAGCACTGCAGAGATGGCAAGCAGGGACGGGGGCGGGGCCAGCTGCTAACAGCCAGGGAAGAAAAGCCCCAATAGGCCCTGATGTCAGGCCAGGCCTAGGGACCCTACCCAAGGGGTCCCGGATTGCAAGAGGGTGCAGGCCAGGCTGAGGGACCCCCGACCCCGCTCCCGAGTGCACGAATTTTTCGGCACCCGGGCCTCTAGTAAGAATATAACACCCCAAAGAGGCATTGGGCAGTTGAAGCTTATATGCCATCTGGACAAACGAGAGGGAGGCAGGGGCCTAGGATTTCAAAGGGAAAGCAGGCAATTTATATAAATAGATGAAAAAGATCAAACATGTAGTAAACAAATTCTTGCTGGGATACAGAGGAAAGTTCACCAAACAGGCTTTGCTGGATTCCTACCTTGTTGCCACATTTATGTTGCTAAGGTGATGCTCCCTTCCTTTCAGCAGGTTTTTCTATTTGAATTCTTTTAGGTAGGTGAAATGAGAGGGTCAAAGGATCTTTTTAAGTCTTTAATAACCAGCTTAAAATCAAATTCCCAAAAGGCATATTTTGGGGTGGCAAAACTTTGTTCCTCTTCATTACTTATTCAGATGTAGCTAAAATTAAATGGGACTTCCAGAGTTTTTATGTAGTTATAGAAAATAGATTTGGAGGGGAAGTTTTCTTTTGTTTGTTAAAACAAACATCTTTAAGATGGCTAAATTACATGAATCAAATTATATCTTTTAACAGATCCTTCGGGTTTAATCATTGCTTTAATGAAAGAATACAGGAGTGTATATATAAAAACAATTACATTTTGAATCTATTATTTTATTCTACATTGGTATTTTATTATTTTTCTTAATTATTAAATAACTACAGAAGAGAACTACTTTTTCTCTTAAGTTCTATACATAGTAAGTTATTTTTTTATCTTCTACTTTAAGTTATACATTGAAGCAGCAGATATTGTCGAGTTCCTAAGCAAACCGGAACTGGAAGAATTTCTCCCACGGTAATACTGGGATTTCTGTTGGTTTTTTTCTTATTTGTATATTTGTAATAGGCAACCAGATTAAAAGAGCTTTTGTTTAAACATGTAGTTGTTTTAAATTAAATGTCTTTTCTGAAACCTAGCCCATTTGCTTCTGCAGTCATTTCCCTTTTTAGAGGTGACATGTCATAATGCCATATGTCTTTACCACTTTATAAATTATATATTTTTATGAGAATGGTTAGCATTCAAAATACCACTCTGATGAACAGTTGCTATCTGCAGCTTTTATTTGTATCAGTGATTCACCTTTTTGAGTCACAAATCTCTGAGAATCTGATTAAAGCTTATGGATTCATTCGCTCCAAAATCACATACCCCAAAAGTTCTGCCTTCAATTTAAACTACTTTAAGTTTGTGTCAACAATGAAACTAATCTTAATGTTTTAAATGCCTTTCTGTTTTCTTTGGTATGTTCTTTTCTTCAGAGGAGATAGATATGATGCCTTACGAGCCTGCATTGGAGACACTTTGTGTCAGAAGCTACAAAATTTGAATATCTTCTTAGTAAGTATAATAATGATGAAAATAAATAGTACATTCAAACTGCTATTATATATCATCAAGTAAATTTATTAAAGCAAATTTGACTATAAAATGAGTAGTTTCTAACATAGTAGACATTCAGTAAATCTTTAGAACAGGAGTTTACAGACTGTGGCTGGCAAACCAAATCCATCTTCCTACTTGTTAATAAAGTTTCATTGGAGCACATTCATTCACTTATTATTGTCTAGAATTTCTTTTCTGCTACAATACTAGTTTGACAGAGACCATATGGAGTGAAGCTGAAAATATTTGCTGTTTGGCCCTTTACAGAAAATATTTGCCAACCCCTGATCTAAGGAATTAATACATTTAAGATGAAAATATGTGTATTATTGTTTTGAACATTCCATAATTTCTAGAAATACATTAAAATTGGTGGGGTGTTCGTTTGTTTTTGTGTTTCTTTTTTCTCTCTCACCAAATGGAGGAATATGGAGGTGCATTCTATCTTTCTTAAATTACTAGAGAATCTTTTTTATTAAAATACTAGAGGCCCGGTGCATGGATTTGTGCACCCATGGGGTCCCGCAGCCTGGCCTGCGCCCTCTTGTAATGTGGGACCCCTCGGGGGATGTAGTAGTGCACAAAGCAGCAGGTGGCCAGGGAGGAGCCTGAGCCCAGACTGGGCACTGCACCGTTTTTGCTCATCCCCGCCCCGCTGCTCCTGCTGCTGCCACCGCTCAGTAGTGCTACTGTGGAGGTGGGAGAGGCTCATGCCATCGCAGTTGTGCTTGTCAGCCATGAGCCCAGCATCTGGAGCCCTGTGTCTGGCGTCTGTCAGTCAGCTGAGTGGCGCTCCCACTGTGGGAGAGCACTGACCACCATAGGGCTGCTCCTGCATTGAGTGTCAGTGTGTGTCATAGCAACTGGTCACTTAGGGTTTATATATATACAAGATTCGTGCATTGGGGGCGGGGGTTCCTCAGCCCAGCCTGTGTCCTCTTGCAGCCTGGGACCCCACTGCCTGCAGTGGAGGTGGGAGAGGCTCCTGCCACCACTGCTGCGCTCGCCAGCTGTGAGTCTGGCTTCTGGCTGAGTGGCGCTCCCCCTATGGGAGTACACTGACCACTAGGGGGCAGCTCATGCATTGAGTGTCTGCCCCCTGGTGGTCAGTGCGCATCATAGTGACTGGTCGTTCCGCCGTTCGGTCGGTTTGCATATTACGCTTTTATTATATGGGATAGATTGCACTGATGATTTTTGCTGTTTGTTTTTAGCTTATATTTAAAAAAGGAGCTCACTATTTGGCTTTCCTTGGAATTTTAAAATGTTTTCTCTTTGAAGGAAAGGCAAATATTGTGCTTTTTCTTACTTTTTTTAAAATTATATATTTTATTTATGTTTTTAAATTTTATCTTATTGTTTAAGGTATTACAAATAGTACATATGTCTCCTTCCCCCCCCCCCCCCCCCATTGACCTCCCTTCAGCCTCCCTTACCCCCCGGCACTTGCCCTCACCGCCGCCCGTCCACTCCCCCAAACTCCAGTGTCTTGCATCTGTTGGTTTTGCTTATATGCATGCATACAAGTCCTTTGGTTGATCTCTTACCCGCTGCCCCCCAGCCATCCCCTACCTCTCGCTGTAGTTTGACAGTCTTACTTTGGTTTATACCTTTTTTTTATTTTCTGTAACTGAGACACTTAATAATGGCATCATAAACCAGTTAAAACTTTAAACTAAAATAATCAAACATGTTAAAGTTATTTTTAAAGTGTTTATTGTGAGTTAGCATTTGATGAAAATTATTATGAAATTGCTCTTTAGTAAGTAGAAGCTCTGATTTTATTTACTTTGATATATTTTTCTTCTCCATAGGTAGGATGTGGAGCCATAGGCTGTGAAATGTTAAAAAATTTTGCTTTACTTGGTGTTGGCACAAGCAAAGAGAAGGGAATGGTAAGACAAAAATCTTTGAGAGTTAAAGTGTATACATATTTTTTTTGGTGTCCACTTTTGTTTATATATATATTTTGATTTTTTACAGGGAGGAAGGGAGAGAGATAGTTAGAAACATCGATGAAAGAGAAACATCGATCAGCTGCCTCCTGCACATCTCCTCCTGGGGATGTGCCCACAACCCAGGTACATGCCCTTGACCAGAATCGAACACGGGACCTTTCAGTCCGCAGGCCGACGCTCTATCCGCTGAGCCAAACCGGTTTCGGCAGGTGTCCACTTTTGAACTGCATAGATCTGAAGTATTGAATTTTGAGGATAGGTTATTAAGCTAGAAATTGAAAGATTCTGATTCTACTGTGACCACTTGTCAAAAGTTATGCAACCCCGTGGCAAAATGCTTTAATTCTTTGCTCCTAAATTTCATTCTTTAATACTGTGCAGCTGATATCTGTACAACCTACCTCATAATGTTATTATGAAGATCAAATGTGAAAGAGCTTTGGAAACTTTAAAGTATATAAATATTGTTATTATTTTATTAGATACTAGTTAATTATTAAGTAAATCTTAAAAATAGGAGGAACTAACATTAGAAAGTTGAAGACTAATCAGATATAATTTCAGTTAGTGATTATCAAAAGAAGGAAATAATATAAACTTGTGTATACAATTTAAATTCTTAAGACTATAAGTGTGAGTTACTTGGGAAGCCATGTCATATATTTTAATAAAAATATATTTCAAATTAAGATGTAAACTAGCTTCCCAGAGTATTGACTTCAGATTTATCATGGTGACTAATAGCGAATAATTTTATAGTTAATTAAACTTGACTTATTGTTTCACTCGAAGAGGTTATTCGTTATTCCTGCTCAGTATTTCTAAATGTTGTATTCTACAAACTGCTATTAATTCTAGTGGTTTTAAAATACATTTCTCAAAAAAAAAATCCTTGGTTGCATGCATTTGGCAATCACCTGAATACTTTTAACTTCTTGTAAATTCACAATGCATAGCTATATATATAAAAGCCTAAGCGACTGTTATGACTGGCCGACCAAATGACCAGTCAACCAGTTGCTATGACACACACTAACCACCAGGGGGAAGATGCTCAACGCAGGAGCTTCCCCCTGGTGGTCAGTGTGCTCCCACAGCTAACCTCCTGTGTCCAACCATCCTCCCACAGTCCCTCCCCGCCCCTGGCCAGCCAACCTCCCAGCTCCTATCAGCCCGATCGGGACTGGGTGAGATAGGCCGCAATTGGCCCTGATCACTGGCCAGGCCAAGGGATCCCACCTGTGCACAAATTCGTGCACTAGGCCTCTAGTTAGCATATAAAGATTAGAAAAAGAGTTTCAGTAAACAAACCTACTGACTTCAGGTAACAAAACAAGGTAAGTTAATTGGGACAGATTTTTATCTTATTGCAAAGACATCGACTTGCTGTGTAAAAAAATTTTTTTAAGTCTTTACATAGGTAGCAAAACTAACTGAAAAGAAGGAAAGAGAAACAAGGTTCCAGGAAACAAAAGAGGAATTAATTCCTAAACTAAAAGTTGTGGTGACTTCTAAGCATTTTTCTTTTCTTTTCTTTTCTTTTTTTATTTTTGTTGATTTTTAGAGAGAGAAAGTGAGAGAGAGGTGGGGGTCATCAATTTGTTGTTCCACCTGTTTATGTAATCATTGGTTGATTCTTGCCGACCAGGGATTGAACCTGCGACCTTGGTGCATTTGGACAGTGCTCTAACCAACTGAATTACCAGGCCAAGGCCAACCATTTCTGTCTGGAATATTTGTCCAAAACATTAAATAGAAAGAGAAGTCACTCATGACAAATTAAAACACAGAGCATGCACCACACTGGTAAATGGGGTCCAAAATTATACAAAAATTTTAAGCAGAAAATTAATATAGCAAATTTAGGACCATTGAAACCTCTAGAGTTCTGACTAAAACAAATGCAAAACTGCATCATGACGATTCACAATAAAAAGTGATAATCAGCTAGGAAAAAAGTACCACCTAGAAAAACAATCAGCCAAGGAAAATGGAAAAATTAGTAATCTCTAAGTAATGTAGGTAATAGGAGTGCTACAGATAATAGAAAAATCTAGAGATAATAGAACAAACTTAAAAATGAAGTTAGAAATGATCAGAGATTAAAGTAAATAAATAAAAAGAGAAATGATCAAAGATAAAAAAGAGGAAAAGAAACTGGGAAAAGGCACTGAAATTTTTCACAAAAAGCCGAATAAGAACTTCTGTATAGTAAGTGAGCTCAAAATTCAAATATAGCTGAAGTGAGAATTTATTGGAAATTGCAGAGTCCAATGTAAGTGCAGAATTTCCATAGAGAATGAGGAAGAGACAGTTTCCAAGGATAATGGCAAAGTTTTAACTTTGGATGATAAGTGCATGATGCATTATGCAGATGATATGTTATAGAGTTGTATACTTGAAATCTGGTTTTATTAATATCATTTCAATAAATTCAATTTTAAAAAGTAAACATAAAGTAATGAAAACTGAGATATGGGCAACAACCACCAAAATGAAAAGAGACAAGTGTGTTCAAACAAATCAAAGGCAAAGAGAAAAAGAGAAATTACCTAATAGACTTCTCATCAACAAGAAATGCATACCTATGCCCTGGCTGGTGTGCTCAGTTAGTTGAGTGTCAATCACTGGTTCAGTACCAGTTAGGGCACATGCCCGGGTTACAAGCTCATTCCCCAGTAGGGGGCTGCAGGAGGCAGTCAATGGATGTTCCTCGCAGCAATGTTTCTCTCTTTAAAAATCAATAAAAACATTTTTTTTTTAAAGAAATGCAGCCCTAACCGGTTTGGCTCAGTGGATAGAGCATTGGCCTGCGGACTGGGGGGTCCCAGGTTGGATTCCGGTCAAGGGCATGTACCTTGGTTGTGGGCACATCCCCAGTAGGGAGTGTGCAGGAGGCAGCTGATCGATGTTTCTCTCTCATTGATGTTTCTAACTCTCTATCCCTCTCCCTTCCTCTCTGTAAAAAAAAAAAAGTCAATAAAATGTATTTTAAAAAAAAAGAAAAGAAAAACAAATGCACACCTAAAGATAGGGAATCAGATCTTCACAGTGCAAGGTCAAATTACTATCAACCCAGATTTCTGTACCCAGCTAATTATCCTTCAAGACAAGTAAAGATATTTGACAAGTAAAATGATGAAAAACTATCACTTACTGGTTCTCACTGAAAGAATTATTATATAACATGAACAATTCATGAAGCAAGGGTAAGTAGAGACATTTGTCAATATCTTAGACCGACTTTTAAAGCCTTTAAAATATTATCTGATTTGGAAGTGGATGGTTAAAAATAAGTAAAATGTTCATTTATAACATGGAAAATAGAAGGGAGACTTTAGATATCCTCTAATTGTCCAGAAGCAAGATGTTTTAATTAATTTTAGGTAAATCACATATGCATGTTTAAATTTTGAATTTAATCACATAAAAGTAAATGTTTAACTTGCTTGATCTATTCCTTTGCTAAGCATCTACACTAATAAAAGAGAAAAATGGTAATTGGCGTACGGCGATACCTTTTTCATTGGCTAATCAGGGCTATATGCAAATTAACTGCCAACTAAGATTGGCAGTTAACTGCCAACTAAGATTGGCAGTTAACTGCCAACAAGATGGCGGCTAATTTGCATATGTAGGCACAATGCAGGGAGGCGAAAGGGAAAGCAGGAAGAAGCCTCCTGCCACTGACAGAGATCTGAAACCCAGGGGGGAGCTAAGAGCTGGGGGGCATGATGGGAGAATCAGGCGCCTTTGCCGCCCTGGCCAGTGATAGCAGGAAGTAGGGGTGGAGCCAGCGATGGGAGCTGGGCACAGTCGAAGCTGGCAGTCCCAGGAGCTAGGAGTCCCTTGCCTGGGCCTAAAGCGAAGCCCACAATCGCGGCGCCCCCCACTGCCACTGCAGGTCCCCGCTGCCTGGGCCGGACGCCTAGGCCAGAGGCGTTAGGCCTGGGCAGGGGCGGAGCCTGCAACCGCGGGGAGCTGGGGGTCCCCTGCCCAGGCCTGACACCTCTGCCGGAGGCCTCAGGCCTGGTCAAGGGGCCAATCCGGTGATTGGTGATCGGAGGGTGATGAGGGTCAACTCCTCTGGCCGAGGCATCAGGCCTGGGTGGGGGGCGGAGCCGGGGATTGGGGGGATATGATGGTCCCCTTGCCCAGGCCTGAAGCCTGGGTCAGAGGCGTCAGGCTTGGGCGGGGGGTGGAGCAAGCGATCAGAGGGAGATGGGGGTCCCCTGCCCAGGCATGATTCCTGGGCCAGAGGCCTCAGGCCTGGGCGGGGGCCAGAGCCAGTGATCGGGGGGAGATGGGGGTCCCCTGTCCAAGCCTGACACCTCTGGCGGAGGTGTCAGGCCTGGGCAAGGGGCTGATAGGGGATCGGAGGGTGATGGGGGTCAACGCCTGAGGGCTCCCAGTATGTGAGAGGGGGCAGGCTGGGCTGAGGGACACTCTCCCCCCCCCCCACACACACACACCCAGTGCACGAATTTCGTGCACCGGGCCCCTAGTTAATTATAATTAAGTGTAAGTATAAAAGAGTAGTAATGGTAATCATTTTTGAATATTTGTATTCATATAATTTTTACCAGCCAAAATAATTTAGAATAATGGTGGGAGTTGTTTCAGTCATCCCGAGAAAAACAAAATAGATTTAAACTTATCAGTTACATAATTTCAGCCATTGTCTTTTCTTGGTATTAGGTTACAATTACAGATCCTGACTTGATAGAAAAATCTAACTTGAACAGGCAGTTCTTATTTCGTCCTCATCACATACAGGTATGTTGCTATGTGTTTCAAATTTAAATCATCTGTTGTGTTATACAAAACAGAAGAGAATTTCCTTTTAATATATAGAAAATGGTGCTTGACAAGCATAATATATTCTTTATTTATTAGAACCTCAAATTACCAAATAATGGGAATGATTATAGAGGAAAATATTTTTTAATATAAAAATTGGTTTTTCAATGATTTTGGATTGTTGTGAATTGTGTGTGGTATTTTTTTTCATTTTATAATCACCAAATTATGTCAACATGTTTTATTTTAGAAACTATATATATATATACATATACATACACACACACACACACAGAAACATTTTCTCTAATTTGAAGTGTTCAAATTTAGCACTTATAATTTTGTGTTGTATTGATTTTGTCTGATTAATATCCCTTTTTATTATAAAATAATGCTTTTCCATCTTTTTCATAGTGATCCAAATATTTAAGTCAGGAAAAGAAGCAGTTTAGTCAGTCAAGCAAATTTGCTTTTACTTTTGAAATTTATTTTTTATTTTTTAATGACTCGTAATCATAGCTTAAGAATGTCATAAACAGAAAAGTAACTAAAGCAGGTGGCATAGTTAACGTAATTGACTCACTTATCCAAATATAAAGAACTAAATAACAGGGTCTTTCATGAACTATAAAATGTATGTCACAAAATTAATTTACTTAACTGTGCATTTAACTTAGAGAAGAACTTGGCCTATTTATTATTTTACTGAGTTCTAGCAAAGTTTCTGCTTTGTATGTATATTAACAGCACTGAGAAGTAAAAGCATGTCAACTAAACAGTGTGAGAAGAGATAGAAATACCATATTAAAACTATGTTCATGTATTCAAACAGAATGGTCTATACACATTTAGTGTCAAAACCATTGTTTCCAAGTGAACTTTGTTGACATTTAAAATGACACCAATAATCTTTAAAAAAACAATGAATTATGTTTAGGGTACTTTTTTTAAATAAAACTTGAAACATGTAATAATTTTTTTAAATATTTATATCCAAAAATAGTAAAATTTTTTAATGATTTTATTCTCAAAGTGTTAAATTACCGTATGTTTGAGAGCTTATTTTATGTAGTTTGAATTTCTAATAAGGTACTGAATGTATTCTCATCTTTTTCTGGGCACTTAGCCGATTTATAACTAGGAAGAACAATGTGCTTTTAGTTGGACTTTTAACTAGTTGTTGTTTTTTAATTGATTTGAAAAAGAGAGAGAGAGAGAGAGAGAGAAACATCAATTTGTTGTTCCTCTTATTTATGCATTCATTGGTTGACTCTTATATGTATCCTGACCAGGGATCCAACCTGCAACTGTGAGGTATCGGGAAGATGCTCTAATCAACTGAGCTGCCCAGACAGGGCCTAACTAATATTTCAAGAACTCTAAAGCATTTAGCTGTAAAAGAGAAGTTGTTTAAATTTCAATGTGTAAATTATTTAGACTGCTGGGCACTATTAAATGTAGCCTGAATACAGTCTGAATGTAATTTCCACAAACTAAAACATGAACTTGATCTCATTCTCACCTCCATATATATTTTCCAGAGTGACAAGAATGTGTAAGTTCAATCATACTGTCTTTTTCTGTTTAACATTTATTTCTTCTGTTTGTTGTTGTTTGTTTAGAAACCTAAAAGCTATACTGCTGCTGATGCCACCCTGAAAATAAATCCTCAAGTAAAAATAGATGCACACTTGAACAAAGTGTGTCCAGCCACTGAGGCTATTTACAGTGATGAGTTCTATAATAAACAAGATATAATTATTACAGCATTAGATAATGTGGAAGCCAGGAGATATGTAGACAGGTATGTAATTGAAATTTGGGTTCATTGTCTTTATTTTTTAAATGCTTTTATTGATTTTAGTGAGAGGGAGAAAGAGAGACGTCAGTGTGAGAAACATCAATCAGCCGCCTCCTACATGCTCCCTCCATTCTAAATTAATGGAGCCGCAACCCAGGCATATGTCCTGACTAGGAATTGGACCTGCAATCATGCAACCTCTCAGTGCATGGGTTAGTGCTCAGCCAACAGAGCCACACTGGCCAGGGCATCATTGTATTTTTTGTTCGTTTTCACTTCTGTTTCCCATACCTATTTGTTGAAAAGTTACTTAATTTTTTAATTATTCTTTATGTTGCTAATATAATACTTCCCAAACCCTGTGATGATTTCTCATTATACCTAGGATAAAATTTAAAATCTTGAACATGGCCTCAATTTTTTTTATAGTGTCTGTCACTTACTTGCCCACCTCTCCAGCTTAACATTTACCTATTCCTTCCTGGCTCCCCTTATTCCAGCTACACATTTTTTTTTTTTCAATTCTTACAGAGCATTCAGCATTTCTTTAATTATTATTACTATAAATTCGTGCAAGGGGCTTGGCCCTCACAACTGTGGCGGCTGCCCTCAGCCCTCGCAGCCCTGGCTTCATCCAGAACGTCGTCTGGAAGGACGTCCAGAAGGTCGTTCAGCTGTCCGGTCATATTACTCTTTTATTATTATTGATTTTTTTTTTTACCTCAGAGACTTGCACATACTCTTCTTCAGCCTCAGGAAATTATGTTTATGTTTTCCCAAAACTCCTGATCCCAAATTTACCTATTTACTTCTCACCTACCTTTGTTTTTTTCTTCACCCTATAGTTGCAACCTAAATGTCTTTCTTTAACTGCCAAATTCTAAATTAAAATATCCTATGGTAATCTCCTATAGCACTAAGCATTTTCCTTCATAGCACTTATTTTATTGATGCACATATTCATTTAATGTTTTTTTCCTCATTAAATCATTTATTTTGGAACCATTTATTTTCCCATCACTGTATCACTGGTGTTCAACACATGATGTCATTCAGTAAATATTAGTGAAATAAGAAGAATGAATGACTATAATGTGTACATCTTACATAATTTTTCTTACATTTTTATATGCCTCTTGAATGTTAGGGTGTTAGAGCAGATATATTAACAGAAAAATTTATCAGTTGAGAGTATAGTGGAAAATTTATTTTTCCTTCCATGGTCAGAAGAAGGAAAAATAACTTTAATAAATTGTATAGAATACAGGTATTATAAATATTTAAGAAGGTATAGTATTATTTGGAATTAAGAAAGTATTGAGAAGATACAGTGGGATAGAAATAGGAAGCAAAAGTAGAAAGGATAACATAGCTAAAAGTTAACCTAATGGAAAACAAGCCCAAAATGTGGTGGTGGTGGTAGAAGGTAGAGACAGAAATGACTAGATTGAACAACATAATTTGTTGGAGGAAGGGGACAGAAATGATTAATGGGTTGTTTGGTGGTAATGTATGTTTCCTAAAATATTATAGTCCAGTAGTGATCAGTGTGTGAAGTGGTCAGTAGACAGTGGTAGGATTTCCTCTGCCTGCATTGCTATTGCTTACTTTTGTGCTTGTTCCGTATTGTCTTTTCAAATAGCCGTTCTGTAGCAAATCTACTGCCCCTCCTGGATTCTGGAACAATGGGCACTAAGGGACACACTGAAGTTATTGTACCTCATTTGACCGAATCTTATAGTAGTCATGTAAGTGAACCAATTTTTTTAAGTAAATGTCTCTTCTTTATATCTCATCATTTTATTATCTTCATCAGTCCACAAATTTGATTTAGCTTCTCTAATCGTGGTTTCATCTGCCAGTGATATTCATACATAAGTGTATGTACAATTTTAAAAATATATCTGAACTGATTTTTTTAAAATCATCAAAATTTTGGTTTGGAGTCTATTCTTTTGTTTACTGTTTATTTCTCAAAGCTGCTTGATTAGTTTTCTAACCATTCAACTGTAACTTATGAAATATTAGGGATCAAAATATATATATATAGGGGTTTTTTTTTTTACTATAAATGATATATAGATATAACTTTTTTAAACCCCCACAAGTAATCTTGATATACTGATGAAGCTGAAAATTACTGGCCTAAGAAATAATTTCAGGCTTTAGGATTTAAAGAAAGATCAACCTAAGTCGTAAAATTAAAAGAAGTATATATATATTTTTTCTTTTTGTTTTTTTTCTCTTTTTTAAATCAGTATATTTTTTACATTTGTAAATATCCTTTATTTAATGAAAATGTTTAGCTTAGTAAAATTTCAAATATTTCATATTTTCTCATTTACTCTCATGAAATCAACATTATATAATAAAAACATAGAAAACAAATTGAGGAATTTAATTTGATGGAAATTAGATGGAGGAAATCATGATATGTTGGTTGTTATGTTGGAAATTTTTCAAAGTAGAGAATATTATAAAATTCCAAAAGTTCCATTGATTCTCTTGTTCTATATCTTTCTCAAACCTTTTCCTGTCTTCTCTGACCTCATATTCAAAATTGGAATTTAATAATCTTCTGACTTACCTCTTTGGTTTATATTTTATGGTATTTCAAAAATCAAC
The DNA here is from genome assembly GCF_964212035.1 of Myotis nattereri. Taxonomy (NCBI): domain Eukaryota; kingdom Metazoa; phylum Chordata; class Mammalia; order Chiroptera; family Vespertilionidae; genus Myotis; species Myotis nattereri. Next base: position 188,700,198 of record NC_138075.1, read on the forward strand.
AAACTAAAATATAAATATCCATTAAAAAGAGACCAAGTGAGTAATTTACATTGGGTAAACAAATAAGCATAGGCCAAATATACCCTCTACAGGATATAAAATTTTTTCAGTAGTTCCTTTTTATCTGAGACAGTATAGGCATTTGCCATTTACTTTACACACTTTCTACTCAAAGCTGTACCAAGCATCAAGGACATATTCATGTTCCCCAGTTTTTTTCTCCATGGAGAAACTCATGGTATGCTGAGCACTGTATTGGGGATTCTTGAATTACTTTTCATAATAGGGAGTAGTATAAAGTTTTAAATGTAACCTTGATTCTGGGAGGGGAAAAATTAGTTATGTATGGTGGTCTTCCATGAGTGCTACATGGTGCCAAAAATGATCATAGAATTCATGTTTGTTGTTACATTGCTATTAACAAGTAGATTAAGTGTCAAAAGAATCAATTTGTCTTCTTGGTGCCTAGAAGAGAGAAGATATAAAAAGGTTGGATTTCTTTTATTTTTGAACTTCATTTCTTTTTTTAATGGTCTTAAAACATTCAAGTAAATTCAATCAATAAAAAATTGCCATTGCTTCTCTTAACTGTTTATTATCACATTTTATAAATTAGCGGGATCCCCCAGAAGAGGAAATACCATTCTGTACTCTGAAATCCTTTCCAGCTGCTATCGAACATACTATACAGTGGGCAAGAGATAAGGTAATAAAGATATTTGTTAAAGGAATATTTTTTGTAGTAGTTGAAAAGAAGATAGTCCAAGCTTCCAATTAGACTTCTGTTTGTAACTTTTTTCCCTCTTTTCCATAACAGTTTGAAAGTTCCTTTTCCCACAAGCCTTCATTATTTAACAAATTTTGGCAAACCTATTCATCTGCAGAAGAAGTCTTACAGGTAAAAATCAATATATTTTAATACAAACAGAGTTTTGTGTCATTTTATTTAAAAGTTCCCTGCAATTGGTTTATTTTACCTCTTTAAAAAGAGATTAATGTGATTATTATTGTTTGTGGTAAGTACATGAAGAATGTTAAAATTAGAAGGTCACAAATGATCTTTTAAAAAGTTATTTTATTTTATTTTTTTAGTTTGGTTGAACTATATGGAGTTGCCTATATTTGACCATGTTTGACCCACAAAACATCAATTCATATGGTTCAACCTAATAAGAGTGTTATAATTCTAGGAGAGCTACAAATAATAAAACAGCTCTTCGTGAGTTCTAGTGAAACTGTCACAATTGGATAGTAATATCTCAGACTTATACTGTCATGGTGAGGACACGACAAAGATGTTTTCTTTCTTTCCTTTAATCCTAAAAATGCCAGCTTTTTAGTATAAAACATTATTCTTAGTACTTATTTTAGTCAGTACATACATACTACCAGTAGCTAGCAAAACAGAATAATTTGGGAGACAAGAAACTTTAGAGTTAAAATTTGATGTGCTATTTTTTTTCTGTTTCCTCTCCAAAAATGAAAGAAAAGAAAGGGAGAGAGGAGAAAGGAAAGGACAAGTAGCATGAGATGGCACTTCAAACTGTGGCTAGTACTCACCTGGGAGAGAGGGAGGAAGGCAGAGAGAGATTAATTGGAAATGCATTTGTTTTGTTTTCTCTCATTCTAGAAGCTACAAACTGGACACAGTTTAGAAGGCTCATTTCAAGTTATTAAATTACTTAGCAGAAGACCTAGAAATTGGTCCCAGTGTGTAGCGTTAGCAAGATTAAAGTTTGAAAAATATTTTAACCATAAGGTAAGTATGCATTATAAAACATTTAAAAAAGGTCTGCCCTTGGCTTATTTAATTACTATCAAATTAATTTCATTGACCTGAAATGTCTACTCTTTCTTTCAGGAAGTTTTTCAGAAATAAGTAGTAAAGTAACTGAGAACAAGTGCTGAGTACACAACTAATTTCTCTTTAAATGTCACTTATTAATGAATGCATTTAAACTTCACTAATTGGCTTGTTAGATATACATTTAACTTATCCTTCTCTGTCTACAAAAATGGGTTTTATTAGATAGAGTTTCCTTCTGGAGTATAAGAAATATATTTCATCAGTAGTCTAAATGTAGTTTGTTTTTCAGAGTAAAGGAAAAGACTGAAAAAATAGAGAAATTCAGTCAGAAATTTTGTTGTAATTTTGCCTTCCCTATCCTGTCTGATAATCATATTTTGTGTTTCCTAATTTGTAAAATGGGGGTAATAAGCTGGTACCTAATTCATAGGGCAGTGATGAGGCTCAAATGAATTAATCCATACTAATAAAAGGGTAATATGCTAATTAGACCGGACATCCTTCTGGACAAAGCCACAGTGGCAGGGGCTGAGGCAGAGGCAGTTAGGGGCGATCAGGCCAACAGGGGAGAGCAGTTAGGGGGCAATCAGACAGGCAAGCGGTTAGTAAGTAGCCAGTTGTCCCAGATTGCAAGAGGAATGTCTGACTGGCAGTTTGGAGAGGGTTCAGGCCAGGCTGAGGGGAGCCCCCCTCCCATGCACGAATTTTGTGTACTGGGCCTCTAGTACATGTGTAAAGCATTTAGAACAGAACCTGGCCCATAAATACTCAATAATATTGGCTGTTTTCTTACCTCCAATAACTTAACAATTGCTAGAATGTGTCCTGTACTCTCTCTTTAATATCCTCCTCTCTTTGGGCTTTTATTGGAATAAATTTTAAGTTCATCCCTTTTTTAAAGTTTTGTTTTTTTGTGTTTTTTTTTTAAATATATTTTATTGATTTTTCACAGAGAGGAAGGGAGAGAGATAGAGAGTTAGAAACATCCATGAGAGAGAAACATCGATCAGCCGCCTCCTGCACATCTCCCACTGGGGATGTGCCCGCAACCCAGGTACATGCCCTTGACCGGAATCAAACCTAGGACCTTTCAGTCCGCAGGCCGACGCTCTATCCACTGAGCCAAACCGGTTTCGGCTAAAGTTTTTTTTAATTATACTTATCCTGCAATTCACTTTCTTCTTGGCTCTACTTCTTGGAAAAAGTGGTCTATACTCAACTTTGCCAACTCCACATCCAGTAAATGTGTCTTCTTTCCCCATTCTATTCAAACTATTCTGACCATGATTATCAACGATCTCGTTTCAAGATCTCAAATTGTTTTTAGTCCTTATCTTTTGTAGGTTTTTTAAAACTTCTTATAATGGAAAAATTGAGAACAATAGAATGTAGAGAAAATGGTATCATGAACTCCCATGTAATCATCATATGTCTGTCACCAAGGTTGAATAATTAACAACTCCTAGATAATCTTGTTTTAATCTATAACTCCACCCAATATACCCTTCCCCAGATGGTTTTGAAGCAAATCCCAAACATCCTATCTAATAATAGACAAACATGGTAATTGACCGTACCTTTGCTACGCCTCCCATTGGCTAATCAGAGCGATATGCAAATTAACCACCAACAAAGATGGCAGCTAATTTGCATACTGCAGGCAGGGTGGGACAGTGCCATCCTGCCTGCCCCACCGCCATCCAGGCCTGCTATTTGCCACCTGGGGCGGTGGGGCGGGACAGCGCCATCCTGCCTGCCCTGCTGCCATCCGGGCCTGCTATCTGCGACCGGGGGCGGCGGGTGTCCCGTGTGCGACCTGACCCGGGGCGGCTGGGCAGTGCAGCAGCGATTGGCTGGCCCGCCTGGCCGCCATCTGGGCATCCCGTGTGCGACCCGACCCGGGGCGGCCAGGCGGGGCACCAGCGATCGGCCAGCCCGCCCGGGTGCCCCATGTGCGACCTGGCCCGGGGCAGCCGGGCAGGGCAGCAGTGATCTGCCGTCCCACCCGGGCATCCCATGTGCGACCCAACCCGGGGCGGCCGGGCAGGGCAGCAAAGGCTTGAAAGTGGCTCTGGCCAGAGCGAAGGCCTGGGTCCCCGGTGCCAGAGGAAAACCGGTGCCGGCAGCCAGGGGAAAGGAAAGCCTACTGCACGAATCTTTTCATGCAACAGGCCTCTAGTACCACTATAAAAATACAAAATAGTATGTATTATACTGGTTTAATTTTAATTTGAAAGTTGCTAAGTACTATGTAACATACACCACCATTTCTGTAAAAAGGGATGAAATAATCTAATTTGTGTTTGCTGTAAATGCTGTTAACCTAAAAATAAAAGGCCAAATTGAGTGGCAATAAGCATTTAGATGAGATCCAAAAGAATAGCTATTTAGGAAGCACTGATTCAAGCAGAAACTAGAATAGTATTCCGATTAGGAGGTGAAGGCAAGGGGTATTCATGAGAAGGAGAAAAATTACAGGAATAGAAGGGAGGATTTTTTTTTTTCTTTATGGGTCTTAATACTCCAAAGAAGGAATTTCTATAGATGCAGATATCAGCATAGTGTTGCTGATTCTAAAGAATATCTAATTTTCAGTCTAACAGCCATAGTGCTTTTCTGTTAGCTTTACAAACAGTTGTTTGGGATATAGTATTGCCGTAGGCCCAGTCCAGTGATTTTTTCACCCAGTTTTACTATTCCAAAGGTTTGAGGGTTAAGACCTATAAGGCAGTTCTTCTGGGATGGTAGTTCAGACCCATTTTGAAGTGGCTTCGTTTATATTATTTTTTATAATGACAAACTATTAGTGTTAATTTTAAAATAACAATAGAGCTTATTCCAGGTTTTGGTGTGGCGGGGAGAGGGCAGTGACAGAATCCAGAATGGACAGATGTAGTACAAGAGTAGCTGGGAGACTTCACTGACATCTTTTTGTGTGTTTTCATTGGTGTTTTTTTTTACTTCATTTTTTTTCTTTAGGCTCTTCAGCTTCTTCATTGTTTCCCCCTAGATACTCGATTAAAAGATGGCAGTAAGTATAGCTGAGTATTGAGAAGGAAGTTTAATGTAATTTATTACTGGCTGTCTCAATTTAAAATAATATTTATCTATTTTGTTAGGTTTGTTTTGGCAGTCACCAAAGAGACCTCCCTGTCCAATAAAATTTGATTTCAATGAACCTTTGTAAGTATTTACATCCAGGTTTATATTCATTTGTAAATTTTTAACTTTGTATAAGTTTTTCTTACTGGGAAAATATTCAGACTTTTTAATGTTAAACGTAGTCTGCCCAACCAAGCCAGTCACAACAACCCTTCTTTCCACACTATTTATTTATTCTCTGTGGTAAATACCCTCATTATTTTTATCTTTTCTAAAATGAAACCAAAGCGTCACCTCTTTGACTTTATCCATAAAAAGTGAAGAGACAGCAGATTTTCTCTATTTAATGAAGCTAGTATATAGGAATAAGTAATAATGAAGCTAGTATATAAAAATTTAAGTTATTTGGGGTTAAGAATGATTACCACTAAATATCTCCCTAAATAACCTCAAATTAATTTTCAAAGGAGTTGGTCTTTGAATGAATACCTGTATACCTATCCAGATGCTATATATATATAAGCATACACACACATATTAAACACATTGTGTGTAAGCCTTCCTTTATGCTTAGGTTTTCATCCGGTGCTTATTTTAGGCTTCCACTCACCTAATCCGGACTGCTTGTTCTATCAAACTTACCTTTCTTTGTCTTAATATACTCTTTTGCTTAGTATGAACCACCTGACATACACTTTTTAATACCAAATATGTAATGCTTTTTTATGAATTTTCTTTGACTAGTATAATTTTTGCTTCTCTGACTAATCATATCCCCAAAGTAATCACAGTCACTACTTTGAAATATCAGTGCTGATAAGGATAAACATCTGATATTTTCTGTCTATAGCCTGTACAGTACTTAGATCTAGACCAGAATTTCACAGCCTGACTTTTAAAAAATAATCTTGTAATAAAAATTCTACGGTTATTTTCTTCAACATTTTAAAGACTAGTTTCTGATGAATTAAACATCTTATTTGAAACTGTTAATTCATACTTTGTTTTTTGTTTTTTTAATTTCAAAGGCATTTCAGTTTTCTTCTGAATGCTGCAAAATTATATGCTACAATCTATTGCATTCCATTTACAGAAAAGGTAAGATATTCTTAAAGCTTTAGCAAATGAAACAAAGCCAGGCTAGAATTATATGACTTACCAGCTAATTCCATCATCAAAATGTGTTTATATATTATGAGAATTTTTTTTTCGTTTTTTTATTTTGTTGCATGGTTGCCCATAGCAAAAGCTAAAATCTCATTGCAGCATTACTAAGTAGAAGAAAGTTAATTTTCTTTCTTCCTAAGTTTAAGTAGTGAAACACATTTATAAAAGCAGCCTTAGCTTTATTTTAAAACATTTATAACATAGTAACTTCAATTGTAATTACTCTGACACCCAAAAGGAACTATTTTATAACAAATTTAAAATATTCCTTAGAGATTCTCTTTGTTAACATTGGTTTGGCTTATTTTATGATGCTTTCTTATATTCTTTTCAGAAAATTTGAAAATGCTACCTCATATTGATATCTCTTAGTCCTTATCATCATATCCATTCTGTTAGGCATTATCTTTTTTGACTAACTGTAAAGGATCCAATGCAGTTTCATTTGAGAGGCAAATTTGCAGTAGTGAATTTTTCCCCACAAATGCATAGTAGAGCTAAATAAATTGTAACACTTTTAAATAGGCTGAATGGGGAAATATGAACCAGATTCATAAAATTCTGCCTATTTTAGATCTAGATCCAAATAGATCTAGCTTCCTAGGATCAAGATAAAAATGCCTGTTGTAGATTAATCCTTTTTTAGTTAATATACAGTAAAATGTGCTGTGAATGTCCAGTAAAAATAATGGCATACAGTCTACTATTCTTTTTGTAAAAAGAGTGGTAATTTTGTGATGTATCATAGGTGACCTCAAAAGCAGTTTGTCTCAGTTTTTCCTAAGCAGTTTCTTAATAGTATATAAGGATCTGATAACCTTAAATTTATCAAAGTTCATCTTGAACCATTTAAATATATTCATGTTTTCAAAGATATGAATTCAATTTACTTATTTATTTTATTTATTGAGTATAATTTTATGCCGAGAGCTTTGTAAAACAATGAAGACATAGTCCTCAATCTTAAAGCACTCAGTCTGATACAACCAGTTGTAAAACTACCTTTATAAAAATTTGTGGAAAGAACTAAGATTTTAAGTTTCTTGACAAATAAGTAGTTTTTTGCACATACTACTGTTCCCCCAGTCTTTTGGGTTGATATTTCTATAGAAATAAAGATAGGTATATGTCATAAATAGGTATAGTCTAAATAGTCAAATGATAAATTATTCAAATATTTTTATATGAAAAGGGACTTTTTATAGGACAGTTTTAGCTTTAGAATTCAGAATTAAAAGAAAAAGTTTGTTCATAAATTACTTTTTTTAAAAAAACAGGACATATCAGCAGGTGCCCTCTTGAATATTCTTTCAGAAGTAAAGATTCAGGAATTCAAACCTTCCAGTAAGGTACGTTTAGAAATTCTTTTATTTGGCAAATAGTTATTGAACTTCTGTATGTGTCAAATTCCATTCTAAACCTGGAGAATCCAGGTTAGGGTTATAAAAATTTGAGTTAGATGTCTTTTTAAGATAAAAAATAGTACTTTAATTACTGATGATGTAGCTAGTTTCTTAGTTTGAGAATATTAACTTTACTGCCATCATGGGATGTCCAGTAAGTAATCCCTTAAGGATAAATTACTTGTACATGTTGCCCTGCATTTGTATAAAGAAAGACATATTCATTGGAAAAGAATTGTTTGTCAGCAATCAAGAAATATTTAAAGGATACCTATGTATTTTATGGATCTCTTGTTCCTTCGAAGACAGAAAACAGCTCTGTGCTAGTTAGAGCCATGAAGTTTGTTTTGAAGTAGATTTGTGAGAATCACAAACTTTTGATTATTATCAACTTTATTTTAGTGTGGAATTTTAAAAGAGAACCATATAAATTCAGAGCTCACAAGCTATTCAGTAAATATTTTTAACACTCACTATAAACAAGTTTGTTATATATATATTTATTGTGGTTCTCTTAGTGAACAAAGTAAGCATTCTTGAGAAAAAAGTTTCTCATAGAGTTTAGATGTCAGTGTTAGGAGACAGATAATAAAGAAAACATATAAACAACATATTACCAACTTCTGCAAATATGGAGAACCTTTTTTCTGCCAAGGGCCATTTGGATATTTATAACATCATTCGAGGGCCATACAAAATTATCAACTTAGCCCTGGCCGATGTAGTACTGGTGGTTGGGCGTCAACCCAGGAACTAAGAGTCGAAGGTTTAATTCCTGGTCAGGGCTCATGCCCAGGTTGCACTCTCGATCCTCAGTGGGGGGATGTGCAGGAGGCCACCAATCAATGATTCTCTCTTATCACTGATGTTTCTAACTCTCTCCCTTCCTATCTCTCTAAAAACTAATACAAACATTTTTTTTTTAAATTATCAACTTAAAAATTAGCCTACTATATGTGGTCTATCATTTAATTAACTCATCCCTAATGCCTTGCAGGGGCTGACCAAATGATTTTGCAGGCCTTATACAGCCCACAGGCCTTTACGGTCCATGGGCCGGATGTTCCCCAACCATATGTAACTAATGGAAGGTATAAAACACATTGCACCATAATGATTAATAATCTGATTAAACTAGGTAGGGGGAATATTTTCTCTTGTGACTTATTTGATAAAACAGGTATGATAACCAAACTTAGACATTGGATGTGATACATTAATGAACATGTATACATGTATTTAAAGGTTGTTCAAACAGATGAAACAGCACGGAAACCAGACCAGATTCCTATCAGCAGTGAAGATGAGAGGAATGCTATTTTCCAACTAGAAAAGATTATGTCATCTAATGAAGCTACCACAAGTAAGAGCTAATCTTTATTAAAATGTTTTGAACTTGGAGAGATTTCTGTTTTTGCTAAGTTCTGTACCCAAAAGCTTATGGGATTTAATAATAGTAATGATATTAGTTGATTTCATGATCTAATGAAATATACTGTTCATCTTTAACTGTGACTGAATTCATAATTTTCTCCACCATTGCCCTACTCTCAAAAGCTCAAATGTGAGTCTGCTTTGTTATTGTTCTGATTATTTTAGGTTCTGTTGTGACTCTTTTTTAACTTATGACTAGCATAATGAGCAAAAAGTGGAGTCATTAAATTAGACAAGTCACTTCAGGATAAAAATGCATAGACAGATTTTTTTTTCTTGGTTTCTTAGTCTCCATAATTACACACAGGGAATACAAACTGACCTACACAAATACTTTGTCTTAAACATAGGGAAACTGAACAGTTAATTCCTTAAAAACAGAGCTACTAATTCATGTTTTTAGACCTGCTCATCATTTTTCTATTACATAAATCAATAGTTCCCAAACTTTTGGATTTTATGCACAGACCAATAAAATTCAGGGAAAACAACCAGGATTATTTATTTTACAAATAAAAGGTAACCATCTTAGTTTATTAATTATAGTTCTGGAAAAAAGCATACTATCATTTCTTTTTCATTTCATCACAGATCAAGTTATACCTATCTACAGAATGATTATGGGAACCACTGATCTAGAAATCTTTAAAAAAGATGCATATTTTTATTTGACCAACTTACCCTATTCTTAGTTATCAAAGGTCAAATGTTTCAGAGTAGTATGTTTCAAATCAACTTTCAAACAATACCCACTGTTGCCTTTTTATTGTAAACCACTTACTAGCAGATGTGGTACATGGCTTTCTTATTTTTCTATTTTTTAGAAAACTTTTTGTAATCTAGAAAATTCTCTAATCTAGTGGTATAAAAGCCATTATTTTCATTTTCTTCAATTTCTGCAGTTCTTTGCATTTTTCTTGTACATTTCAGTCATTCAAAAACATAAACAAAAAAGAACCTATAAGAGTAGTGAACCCACATTGCTTTTCACCTGGTAAAATCTTTACCACTTACTAGGAAACTTATTTTTCTGGTTGTTATGATTAGGTGACCTTCAGATGGCAGTCCTTTCATTTGAAAAAGATGATGATCGTAATGGACACATAGATTTCATCACAGCTGCATCAAATCTTCGTGCTAAAATGTATAGCATTGAACCAGCTGACCGTTTCAAAACAAAACGCATAGCTGGTAAAATTATACCTGCTATAGCAACAACCACTGCTGCAGTTTCTGGCTTGGTGAGTTTATTATTATTTCAGTGAAAATGCATCTTTTTCATAGCCTCTTTCCTTTTTTCCCATTGTACTACCTCCAACCAGTCACTCAGAGATCTTAGAAAAGGAGAGGTATACATATTGATCTTATAATTTAAAATTGCAAGACATTTGTTAAAGTAATCTACATTTTAAATTTTTACAATAAAAATATATTTTTATTAATTTCAGAGAGGGAGGGAGAGAGATTGAAACATCAGTGATGAGAGAGAATCATTGATCAGCTGCCTCCTGCATGCCCCACACTAGGGATTGAGCTCAACCCCAGGCATGTGCCCCATCTAGGAATCAAACTGTAACCTCCTGGTTCATAGGTTGATGCTCAACCAGTGAGCCATGCCAGCCAGGCGGGTATACAAACATTTTAACATTAAAAAAATAAGCTCTGTCAAGATAGTCTAATTTTTCTTACAAGCACTAATCCTCTTAATCATCTTTGTTTCCTCCATACCAAGCAGGTACTCTTTTTCTTGAATAAAATGAACTGCCCTGATCTTTGCTGTTGGATTTTAGTGCTCTGCCTTAAAAAATTGTAATTCCCTATTTGTGATTCAGTTTTCTTACAATTTAATCTTCCCTTAATGATTCAGAATCTTTACAATGGCCCTAATTATTACACTGTATACAGTGTTATTCTTAGAAGTCATGTAATTATCTGCCCCAGTATTGTGCTTAGACTATTGTATTTTTGAGTTCTGCTATCTGCTTTCAAAGTAGGAAGATTACCTGGTTAAGTTAACATATTTTTTAATAACCTTGTTCACCATGTAGAGAACAGGTGGAGAGTTTGAAAGTATATATGCTAAAACTGGAGAGATTTATAAGAAATTTATATTACTCTAGTCCAGTACTTGATTTTACTCTTTACAGAGAAATGCTTAAGAAGAATCTAGGGACATTAAGTAGAGATAATTAAAGTCATTAATAGTTTTAGCCTTTTTATATAATCAGTGTACCTTTTTTTAATCTAGGTTGCATTGGAGATGATCAAAGTAGCTGCTGGCTGTCCCTTTGAAGCTTACAAAAATTGTTTCCTTAACTTAGCCATTCCAATTATAGTGTTTACAGAAACATCTGAAGTAAGAAAAACTGAAATCAGGTATGCATGAAGCTCTATTTCTTGTACATAATAAAATTTTTACCTTTCAAAAGGGAAAAATACTAACTTTACATTTTCTTTTTTCTAAATCTATAAATTCTTACCAATACTTCAAGAACAGGTGAAAACCCTATCTTCTTTATGTATTTTTGACTAAACCAGCCATACAACTCTCACAATACTTAATCTGTCACACTGTTTAGCATTGTACTGTTTTATGGTTTCATATACCTAACTCAATGAATTAAAAGACACCTTAGTTTCTGACTAATGGATTATCTGATTTAGAATCTAGTTCCAAAAGCTATGTGACAAAGCAAAGCATTTGTCCTGGATCTTCATTTTTGGCTTTCCAGATTGGCAACAACCAAAAATTTGAAAACATCTATCTTGGCAAGACTGTGATAAAGCACTTTCATATATTACTGATGAGAGTATAAAGTAGTGTAACCCATAATATGGGGAATATAGCACTGTATTTCAGATTTACAGATACATTTACATTCATATCAAATGATATATGTACAAGATATTCATTCTGGCATCATTTGTCATAACCAAAGATTGGAGCAACCCAACTGTTCAGTAGTAGGGCACTATAACATCCACACAGTGAAAATCATGCAGGTGATTAAAAAAAGAGAGGGGGAAGACTCTCACTAAGTCATACTGATTTATAGTGAGATGCTAGAAAAATCAATAAGGAACTGATAAAAGTGGTTACCTGTGTGGTATGTTGGAGAAATAAGTTTATGGAATAATTAGGAGTTGTATTTTCCTTTTTCCCCCCACATTAATATCCAGCTAAATTACAAATAATGAATTTCTTGGGAATTTTTATTATTATTATTATTAAAGGGATGAAAATTAAAATGTTTTTGTTCTGAATATTTTCTACAACAGAAATGGAATATCATTTACAATTTGGGACCGATGGACTATACATGGAAAAGAAGATTTCACCCTCTTGGATTTTATAAATGCTGTCAAAGTGAGACACATATTCACTTAGTTGCTTTGAGTTTGTTTTTTATACATTAGTTGCTTTGAGTCTTAGTTTTTATACATAAATTTATGGGACAATTTTATAAGTATTATTTTTACTGGCTGTAAAACATTGTCACCCAAAACTTTATATTTAGATGAAGCTTTGATAATTGTTTCTCTTTTGGATATTCACTTTCAGGAAAAGTATGGAATTGAGCCAACAATGGTGGTACAGGGAGTCAAAATGCTTTATGTTCCTATAATGCCTGGTCATGCAAAAAGATTGAAGTTAACGTAAGTATCACACACTGTATGCAAAAGAGTCACAGGAATGGAAACATATAAGCTGGATGCACACTGGAAAATTAAATATAGAGGTTTATCGAAATTCAGATAGAAATATGTGTTTTACTCCTAATGGCAATCAAAAGACCGTGAATCTACCAAGCTCAGTTGGCTACCTCTCAAGAGAGATTCTTAAGATTATAATACCCTTGTGAATTTATTGTAGTTCAGTGTTAACTTTTCAGCCAGTAGGCTTAGAAACCTAATTTGATCAACATATCAAGTGAAAATAGATCCACTTCTCCTGTGGAAACACATAATGACCAGGAATATGAGACTGAAGTATAAAAACAAAAATGCGAAATTATTATTTTCATTCATTCACAATTTTTTTTTTTAGGAGTATCTACTATGTGCCAGGTACTTTTGTAAGCATTAGGGGTATAGCAGTGAGCAAAGCCAAGTCCCTGTCCTACTTGGAGAGTTTGCATAACAACTAGATAAGTACATCAGATAGTATTAAATGCTATGGAGAAAAGAAAGCAGAATAAGGGGGTAAATTGCTATATTATATTAAGTAGTCTAGTTAATCCTTCTTGTCGTAGGTAGCATTTCATCAGGGACCTAAAGAAAGAAAGGGAACCAAAAAAGGCAGTCTTTACAATGGTCTGCAAGGCCCTAAAAGATCTGGTTCCCAGTTACTCCTCTAAATTTCTTTTATACTTCTCTCCCTTTACTCTCAAAATTCTATCTATACTGGTCATTCTTTCTTTTCTTTGAACACTCCAGGCATGCACTAGCATGAAACCTTTGCTGTCGTTGTTTCCTCTGCTTGTACCTCTTTCTGCGATAACAACCTGGCTAATTCTCACTTCTGGTCTTTGTACCTCTTGAAGAGACCTCCATGAGCCCTGTTAAAATACTGCATTCTATCTGCTACCCTCTCCTCGCATGCTTGATCTCCTTTGCTCTACTTTTTCTCTTTAATATAGAATTTATCACTGACTTGTAGCTACTATATAATGTTTATTATTAATTATCTGTTTCCCCCAGCACCTAGACCAGGGGTCCTCAAACTACGACCTGCGGGCCGCATGCAAATACAAATATTGTATTTGTTCCCGTTTTGGTTTTTTACTTAAAAATAAGATATATGCAGTGTGCATAGGAATTTGTTCATAGTTTTTTTTAAACTATAGTCCTGCCCTCCAACGGCCTGAGGGACAGTGAACTGGCCCCCTGTTTAAAAAGTTTGAGGACCCCTGACCTAGACCATTAGCTTCACAAGGGGTCAGATCTCTATTTACACGGATATATTTCAAGAACCTAGATCATTTGTAATACTTTACGCAATAAAAAATAAAATAAAATAAAATAAAATAAAATAAAATAAATAATTTTTTAAAATCTGAAGAAGAAAAAAGAACCTAGACCAATGCCTGGCACAAAATAGACATTAAAAAATATTTGCCATATGACTAAATGAATCTCCACATGATGGTGCTATAACAGATATGTCAACTTTATGATTATCAGTTAATGAGGTTATTCACTGTTTTTTTATTATTCCAGTCTTAATTATCTATACTTCACAAACAAAATTCCTATTATATTAGCTAAGGCAGTGGTTGGCAAACTGCTGCTCACGAGCCACATGCCACTCTATGGCCCCTTGAGTGTGGCTCTTCCTAAGCCTTAGGAGTACCCTGATTAAGTTAATAACAATGTACCTACCTATATAGTTTAAGTTTAAAAAATTTGGCTCTCTAAAAAAATTTCAATCGTTGTACTGTTGATATTTGGCTCTGTTGACTAATAGAGTTTGCCGACCACTGAGCTAAGGCATTAATTTGGCTCATATTGGTTGTTTTTTTTTAAATTCAGATCCCTAAGTATCTTTTGGATAAAGAGTAGTATTTAGAATTATGTCATATACTAACTAGATGAGATTGGAATGTGTGGTCCTGAAATGTATTAACTAGTGAAATTTAACATTTGCTGTGAATATTCATAAAAATACTTTATAGAATTGGCCAATATGTATAAGCTCCAGCATGATGTTTTGTGAATAATATTTCTAATTTGATTACATTGTTTACTTAGCAGATAACTTACTGAGTATCTATGAAGTAGCTTGATAAGCTTGACTTCAGAAATACCTGGGTTCACATCCTTCCTCAGCTATTTCATTGTTTTGTCACATGGAGTAGTAGCTTATTGAACTTTTTTGAAACTTAGTTTCCTATCCACAAACAGGGATGTTTGTGCTATTGAATACTAAAGTAATAGTAAGGGCTAGTATTGTAATAGCAAGTAAAAAACATTCCATAAATATTACTCCTGTTAATGTTCTGTCATCATACATCTTTATCAAATAGACCAGTGGTCGGCAAACTCATTAGTCAACAGAGCCAAATATCAACAGTATAACGATTGAAATTTCTTTTGAGAGCCAAATTTTTTAAACTTAAACTATATAGGTAGGTACATTGTTATTAACTTCCTAACTAAGGCTTAGGAAGAGCCATACTCAAGGGAGCCTCATGTGGCTCGCAAGCCGCAGTTTGCTGACGACTGAAATAGACTTGCTCTCAAGGAGTTCACAGTTTAAGGAAGAGTCACATGTTAACCATTAAAATGTAATTGAATAGTTATTATAATAAAGGTTTTTACAGAATACTATGGGTACTACTAAATCAAACCTTATGCTTAGGGTAAATTTTATTTGCACTACTTTTGAAAATGGATTATATCAGGCAAAAGCAATAGTTTGTGCAAAGGCATGCAGCTAATAATAAGAAGCGTACATGATCTGTTTGGAAAATCAAGTATTTTTGAATGACTTAACGGTGAGATGGATAAGGGGTGGAAAGAATGAAAGTTATATATGGGACAAACTATCTTTGTAAAATGGAAGGAGCTAATATTGAGGATTAAAAATGTTGTAGTTCAGAGCCTGGCATAAGCTAGGTATGACAGATAACATAGGCAAGAGAATAAAATAAGATTTACTTTTTAAGAGAATGTTGGCAGCAAAGTAGATTGGAGGTAGAAGAGAAACTGGAGACAGTTGTCTAGAACAGCCGTGGGCAAACTACGGCCCGCGGGCCGGATCCGGCCCGTTTGAAATGAATAAAACTAAAAAAAAAAAAAGACCGTAGCCTTTTATGTAATGATGTTTACTTTGAATTTATATTAGTTCACACAAACACTCCATCCATGCTTTTGTTCCGGCCCTCCGGTCCAGTTTAAGAACCCATTGTGGCCCTCGAGTCAAAAAGTTTGCCCACCCCTGGTCTAGAAGCTAATGCAGTAATAGGGTATATAGATGATGGTTTAATTTAAGACAGCAGTGACAATAGCAAAAACTAAGGGGGCGGGGGTTAGAGTTTTTTTAATCAATTACAGTTTACATTCAGTATTATTTATTCTTGTATTAGTTTCAGTTGTACACACAGTGGTTCGACCAGTGGTGGGCAAACCGCGGCTCTTTGCCCCCTTGAGTGTGGCTCTTCCACAAAATACCACGTGCAGTATTTTAAATATGAGGGAAGCTTTTCTCAACAGGTTTCAGGAATTCAGAAACAGCAAAGTGACATTAGCCTTTGTTAAAAACCTCTCAATGCTACTGTAACAGAATTAAATTTTTCTCCCTTTAATATTGACATTGGCAACTTTGAAATGCAATTGGAGCTCAAAATTTGAACGTCTTTGTGCTGATATAGAAATATTGGAGAAAAACAAATGTGAACTTAGTTCAAAGCACAAGTGGTCTGCTTTGAAAGACCTGGAGAAGGACGATATGTTGATTTTTAACACTTGGAATAGTATTCCTGATTCATATAATCAACTGAAAAACTAGTGTTTGCTGTTCTTTCCTTATTTGGGTCTACATATTTATGCGAACAATCATTTTCAAGCATGAACCTTATCAAAATTAAATTGAGAAGTCGTCTTATTGATGAGAACTTGGAATCATGCCTAAAATTAAAAACAGCATACAAACCTGACTTACCCAAACTTTCCAAGGAGATGCAAGGCTGTTGTTCACATTAGTGTTTGTCAGTCATTGTCATGATTTAATTTTATGGATATTGTAAGGTAAATTGTAAGGAATTTAATTTTATCAATAAATAATATCGTTATTAAGTATATCAAGTTTTATTCAACGTACCTATAGTTTAACTAAGACTTAAAACTTTAAGTAAAGTTTATTAAGTTAATTTTAGGGAATGTTGTGGAGTGAAAGAAGATGTAGTGTCGAGGATTGAGAAAGGTATGTTGAGATGGTTTGGACATATAGAGAGGATGAACAAAAGGAGATAGACGAAACAAGTATATAAGACGAGTGTGGATGGGAGAGTTGGAAGGGGTCGACCTCAGCGAACGTACCTCAATCAGATTGAGAATGTTAGCAAAGGCCAGCTTAGGAGTACCCTAGTTAAGTTAATAACAATGTACCTACCTATATAGTTTAAGTTTAAAAAATTTGGCTCTCAAAAGAAATTTCAATCCTTGTACTGTTGATGTTTGGCTCTGTTGACTAATGAGTTTGCCAACCACTGGGTTAGACAACAGTATTTTACAACGTGGTCCCCCATCCCCCATGTTTTAAGTACCCCTCTGATCCCATTGGTAGTTGTTACAATATTATTGACTATATCCTTTATGCTGTAATTTACATTCCTGTGACTATTTTGTAACTACCAATTTGTTTAAATGTTTTTTTGGTACGTAGGATAAACAGAGGATATAAGGGAAAGGTGAAACTTAAGAATGTGTTTTACTATGATGTTTCTAGCTGGCATTCAAAGATTTAAGAGTTATAGGAGAATTTGTTTTCTTAAATCATTGCTTTCAAAAAGCATTTTGGGTTTTTTATGTTTTTTGTATGTTGGAGAATTTGTTTCACTTTTTGTTTTTGAATAAATGGTTTATATTCTTTACCACTACTAGCAGTGGTCCATAGTGATTCACTGTTAGGTAAATGAGTGTCTTGAGTTTAGAGCTTTTAGATAAAAAAAAAAGAATAGATGAAAACAGATGTATTATTGGGGTTAAAATGAAATTAAAGTCTAGATACAAGTCCGATTCTCTGGGCAATGTTAGTCAGCAAATCATTCATTTTAGGAATTTACCAAATTATTTGTCTTTTGCTATTTTTCTTAGAATGCATAAACTTGTGAAACCTACTACTGAAAAGAAATATGTGGATCTTACTGTGTCATTTGCTCCAGACACTGATGGAGATGAAGATTTGCCTGGACCTCCAGTAAGATACTACTTTAGTCATGACACTGATTAACAGAAGTTGTCTTAAAGTTGCTGCAGCACTTCTTTGATTTTAGAAAGAGTGACTTAATTCAGAGCTGCAAAATGAGCTCATATTACTAATGGATTTCTCTTTGAGGAAACCTTAATTTAAGGGACATAACATCAGGAAACTACACTGAAGAATTGCAAAACATTTTGGAGCATAGTATATACTTGTTATGTGGACATGATCACAAGCACCTTTGAATTGGAATGCCATTTTATAATGCTTACAACAAATTTGTGTATTAACCTCTCTGGATGAATAGAAGGAAAAAATATGTATCCATGACCAGAAGAGAGAAAAGATTAAAAAAAATTAAAGTAACAAATGCAACTATCCACAAAGTTTAATCCTATTTTATGAATTTCTTATTTGTTTAGTTTTTTGAGGCCTGTTTTTCTATACAAATAGTGTCAGGCACCCTGTACCTCTCATGATTAGACTTTGAATTTAACACCAGTGGGAAGTGGAGAGATGGTGAATGAAGAGTAGACATTTTAAGTTTTATAGTTGCAGTTTACTGTCCTATTACCTCTGCTAGTTTAACCAGAGTTTGTTATATCACCGTCTCCCAAAAATCAGGATCTTTGTTGATAGCATCAGTGTTGTAAGCCATGAGCAGTAGGTCAGATGACTAAATGTTAACTGTATTACATGGACTCTGATAACCCTCTTAGAGAATCCGTGAATGTGAATAGATGTAGCTAATCATTTGATTCTTCACTATGCCTTCTCATGTGGCCGTTTTATTTATTTGGAACTCTAGACCTAATTGTCATAGTATGTAAGATTAAAAGGTTTTGTGAAGGGAGTGTTTTTTAAAAGTAGTTGAAAACTAGAAATTAAAAAATTATCACTAGTTGAGTCTTGGATTTTTTTTTCCAGCAACCTAATAAACAGGGGGAAAAAAATTTTATATTTTATGTTAAAAAGAAACGTATTATTTTATTCTGCATTCCCAGAAAGGGAATAAAAATAAAAATTTATTTTTTTAGGTCTTTGATGACAGAAACTTTCTGTTTTCTGATATGAGCTGTTGCATATGTTCATATAAGTGCTATCATTAAAATGACATAAAGTATACTCAACACTGTAAACTCAATGAAAACAGCAAGTGTTTCTTTTTCTAAAACTACCGTGTATTTTAAAGCAAGTTTAACCCACAGAAGTCATTTTCCTCTAGTCTAGCTGCTTTTCTTCTGCTCCCCTGTTCAGACCATTAGTAGGTACTTTGATAAAACTAAATTCACATCAGTATTACTCCAATTAGGTATATTTTTATATCCTCAACTTTTATTTTATTTACAAATACTTTAAATGACTATCAACCAGCTTTGTTATTTTATTCTTTTGTAAAAGTATTATCCAGTTGAGAAAATAAATTTCTTTAGGAGTAGAAGGTGAAATTGCATGGTTAACAGATAGATAATCTGTGCATTGGGAAGTGGAGAGAAGTGGACAGGATGAATTTAAAGGAAATGGCTACCTTTGAAATAAGCAATTAATTTTTGGTTCCTCATATCCTACTCTATCCAGTTGTGCATATTAGAAATATAATGCTTAAAATTAATGTTACTTAAAATTGAACCCAGAAACATCAGAGTTCTATGGCTTAGAACTTTAGAGGGAAGGAATAATAAAAGGACTTTTCTGTAAGAAGCCTTTTTCCCCACTTTTATATTGTTTTGTGCTCCATGATAGTAACTGATATTTTCCAAGTAGCCATTCAGTAAGTCATCTATGACCTAATAGCTTGCTTATCATTTGATATAAATCTCCAAATCTCTTCCAAAGTAAATTTAGAATGTGCTCTCAATTGTTATTTATAGAGAACAGTGCGTTAGCAGATACAAACAAAATCAACAGGGATTAAACCTGAAACCCTTTTGTTGTTGTTGTTTTTTTTCTGTAGGTAATAGTTATTGCCATTAATTTCTTCTGTTTAGTTCTACTAAGCTGGAAAGCCAAGATGAAGTTAATGACAATTTTTTTCATTCTCTAGTTTATTTCTGTACTATGATATTACAGAATATTAGTGATTGCAATACCAGGTGCAAAAAATTAATTATTTAATTTTGTATGGTACCACTGAGTAATTTTTTACTTGCTAAAAATAAATTAAGAAATTTGACAATATCTTTGTAAATCCAGAGATTTCAATTTTACTATTTATTTTGTTGGTAATGTTGCTTTGGTGTTTCCTAATTTTCAAGTTTTGCAGTCATGGACATACAAAGTCACTGGATGTGGAGGGACATTACTTCAAAGTTTATTTGGCTCCTGGAAAGTCTGTTAAAACAATTGGGGGTAAATGGTGGAGACCATGTAAAACCCAGAAGATCTGCTAAATCCCAAACTGTTAGCTGCAGATTTCTAATGCCTGTTTTGGTGTTCAAAGCAGTTATGTTAACTCATCTATAAGTTCCTCTAAATTGTCCCAAAGATAGAGCTTGGAATTAGATGTGTACCATTGAGTCTACTATTTTATAATTAGTAAAATGAAGACAGAAAGAAAATTGTTCTCTTGAGATTTTGAGAAAAAACCTCTTGACCTAATAATTCATAATGAATATTATCAAAAATTTATTGTAATCACCTACCTACACTAATAAAAGAGAAACATGGTAATTGGCGTACAACTGCTACCCTTCCCGTTGGCTAATCAGGGCAATATGCAAATTAACTGTCAGCCAAGATGGCAGCCGGCAGCCAGGCAGCTTGAAACTAACATGAGGCTTGCTTGCTTCAGTGACGGAGGACTCCAACGTTCCCCACCTGCCGCTGCAGGACTCTGACCCTGCAGTTTCAAGCATTGTAACAAATACAGACGCTAAACAAAACTCCAGAAACCAGCTTTCAGCCGGCTGGGATCTCAGAGCTGGAGTTGATACAGAGTTTCGAGAACCGAAACAAAGCAGATACCTGCTTTCAGGAGCGGAGGCCTAAGAGCTGGAGCCTCAGAGCTAAAGCTGGCCCAGAATAAAAAGAAAAAAAGGAGCAGTTGGGAGCTTCAGTCCCAGCCTGAAAACAGCCCTCAGCCCCTCACCCAGACTGGCCAGGCACCCCAGTGGGGACCCCAACCCTGAAGGGTGTGTGACCAGCTGCAAACACCCATCATCCCCTCATCCAGGCTGGCCAGGCACCCCAGTGGGGACCCCCAACCTGATCCAGGACACCCTTCAGGGCAAACCAGCCGGCCCCACCCATGCACCAGGCCTCTATTCTATATAGTAAAAGGGTAATATGCCTCCCAGCACTGGGATCAGCAGAGCCACGAGGCCTCCCGGCACCGGGATCAGCATGACGGGGCAGCGCCCAAACCCCCTGATTGCCCTGCGGCTCTGTCTGTGACGGGGTGGGGCCACAACCTCCCTATCCGCCCTGCTCTGTTCATGACAGGGGAAGGTGCCCCAACCACCTGATCGGCCCTGCTCTGTGGGTGATAGAGGGCGGCACCCCAACCCTCCCCCCCCACGGGCCCTGCTCTGTGTGTGATGGGGTAGAGCCATAACCTCCCCATCGGCCCTGCCCTGAGTGTGACAGTGGCGGCGCCCCAACCCCCTGATTGGCCCTGCTCTGTGGGTGATAGAAGGCAGCGCCCCAACCGCCTGATCCGCCCTGCTTTGTGTGTGACAGGGGGCGGTGTGCCAACTCCCCTATCGGCCCTACTCTGTGAGTGACAGGGGGGAGCTCCTCAACCCCCTGATGGGCCCTGCTCTGT
This sequence comes from Myotis nattereri, assembly GCF_964212035.1. Classification (NCBI taxonomy): domain Eukaryota; kingdom Metazoa; phylum Chordata; class Mammalia; order Chiroptera; family Vespertilionidae; genus Myotis; species Myotis nattereri. The sequence continues at coordinate 188,721,797 of NC_138075.1, forward strand.
GCGTGACAAGGGGGAGCTCCCCAACCCCCTGATGGGCCCTGCTCTGTGCGTGACAGGTGGGAGCTCCCCAACCCCCTGATGGGCCCTGCTCTGTGTGTGACGGGGGGGGGGAGCTCCCCAACCCCCTGATTGGCCCTGCTCTGTGCGTGACAGGGGGCAGCGCCCCAACCCCGATTGGCCCTGTTCTGTGCGTGACGGGGTGGCGCCACAACCTCCCCATCGACTCTGCCTTGAGTGTGACGGGGCGGTGCCCCAACCCCCCAATCGGCCCTACCCTGAGCATGACTGAGGGTGGCATTGCAACCTCCCAATCCGCTCTGCTCTGTGCATGACAGGGGGCGGCACCCCAACTCCCCAATCGGCCCTGCTCTGAGCCCAACCAGGGGCTGCACCTAGGGATTGGGCCTGCCCTCTGCCACCCAGGAGCAGGCCTAAGCCAGCAGGTCGTTATCTCCCAAGGGGTCCCAGACTGCGAGAGGGCACAGGCCGGGCTGAGGTACCCCCTCCCTCCCCGAGTGCACAAATTTTTGTGCTCCGGGCCTCTAGTATATATATATAAAAGGCTAAGTGTCCATCCATCCAACCAGTAGCTATGATGTGCACTGACCACCAGGGGCAGATGCTCAATGCAGGAGCTGCCATAATGTGCACTGGCCACTTAAAAATAAATGGCACCAGGGACCTGGCGCCGCCAACAAACCAACACTCGGCTTCCCCCAAATGGGACACAGGCCCCGCCGCACCACCATGGAGCAACAGCCCACCAAATCGCAGCCATCACTGCCAAGACCCCATGGCACAAAATGCGGCCCACAGCCCAGCCCAGAAACAGTTGTTGTGGGCGCCAGGTAAAGACATCGCGTAGCAACATCCAGCTTCCTCTCCTTAGTGACTAGCCTCCTTGGAGTTTCTTCAGCCCAGGAACACGACTTCCTTTATAGCCAGGTGCAAACATTTTACAGTTTAACCAAATGTCTGTGAAGTGTTTTCCCATGCCTCATCTCATTTGATCCTCACAGAATTCCTGTAGTAGGTAGATAGGAGACTTGAGGGAATCCTATTTTCTTTTCATTAGCCGGAAAACGGAGATTTAGAAAGTTTAGAAACTTGACTCAACTGAAAAGAAGAAATGGTGGACCTTGAAAATGACCAGTTTTTCTCAATGCACAGAATATAGTCAGACACTGCTGCAGTTAAATATTTTACCCTTTGTTCTTCCTGCTTGATCTACAATAATAATCTGCTTCATGTTGATATTTACTGCTGTGTTGCTGAAAGTTACCTAAAAGAGAAGTTGGGATGCTTCACTGGGCTGGAGAAAGTTTAGCTAAATCAGAAATCAGGTCCAATTAAGCAAGTTCTAGCTACACTAATAGAAGACAAACATGCAAATTGACTGTACCTTCACTATGCCTTAAGCCTTGCCCAGCAGCCAATCAGAGTGACTATATGCAAATTAACCCAACCAAGATGGTAGCTGGCAGCCACGGAGCTGGAGCAAGCAAGAAGCTTGGTTGCCCCAGTGATAGAGGAAGCCAAGCTTCCCGCCTGCCGCGGCCGGCTCTGAGCTCCACTCAAGACAACAAAGTTTCAATTATAGAAGATAAATAAGCCCCAGATATCTGCTTTCAGCCAGCTGTGGCCACGGAGCTGGAACGAGCAGGAGGCCTGGGTTGCCCCTGGCGATGGAAGAAGCCAAGCTTCCCACCCGCCCTGACCGGCTCTGAGCTCCACTCAAGGCTACAGAGTTCCAATTATAGAAGGTAAATAAATTCCAGAATAAAAAAATAAAGAAAAAAGGGAGAGGCTGGGAGCTTCCATCTTGGGGGGGCTTGGCCAGCCTGAAAATGGCCCTCAGCCCTCACCCAGACTGGCCAGGCACCCCAGTGGGCACCCCCCTCCCCACCCTAAAGGTGGTGTGGCCAGCCTGCAAACACCCATCAGCCCCTCACCCAGGCTGGCCAGGCACCCCAGCGGGACCCCCACCCTGATCCGGACACCCTTCAGGGCAAACCAGCAGGCCCCCACCCATGCACCAGGCCTCTATCCTATATAGTAAAAGGGTAATATGCAAACTGACTCTAACAGCAGAACTACTGGGAATGACTGGTCACTATGACACACACTGACCACCAGGGGGAAGATGCTCAGTACAGGAGCTGCCCCCTGGTGTTCAGTGCGCTCCCACGGGGAGCTCTGCTCAGCCACAAGCCAGGCTGATGGCTGCCAGCACAGAGGTGGTGGCAGGAGCCTCTCCCGCCTCCTCAGCAGCACTAAGGATGTCCGACTGCAGCTTAGGTCTGCTCCCTGCTGGTAAGTGGACATCCCCCGAGGGCTGCTGGGCTGCCAGAGGGATGTCTGACTGCCAGCTTGGGCCCAATCCCCCAGGGAGTGGGCCTAAGCCAGCAGGTGGACATCCTTCGAGGGGTCCCAGTCTGCAAGAGGGCATAGGCTGGGCTGAGGGACCCCCCCCCCCAAGTGCACAAATTTTTGTGCACCGGGCCTCTAGTCTATATAATAAAAGCCTAAGTGACCATTACAGCACAATAACTGGTCACTATGATGCTCTCTGATCATCAGGGTGCAAATGCTCAATGCAGGAGCTGCCCCCTGTAATCAGTGTGCTCCCACAGGGGGAACGCCACTCAGCCAGAAGTTGGGCTCATGGCTGGCGAGCACAGCACAGCAGTGGACTGTGAGAGGGCACAGGCCAGGCTGAGGGACACCCCCCTCTCCAGTGGACGAATTTTGTGTACCGGGCCTCTAGTAAGTATGTAATTACTCAATATAGAACCACTAGGTATGAGTTTAGCTATTTTACTTTTAACAAATTCAATAGGACATTGAGATCTTGGAGATTATAGTAGGTAATTTGTGTTTATTTTTGTATTGCTATGTCCTATCTTTTTTTGTTTGTTTATATATATATATACTAGAGGCCCGGTGCATGAAATTCGTGCACTGGGGGGTGGAGGTTCCCTCAGCCCAGCCTGCCCCTCTCACAGTCTGCGAGCCCTCGGTGGATGTCCTACTGATGGCCACAGTCTGGCAGCAGGGGCTCGAAGCAGGCGTTCCGTGTGTGTGTGTGTGTGTGTGTGTGTGTGTGTGTGTGTGTGTGTGTCTCCTGGGCCCATGGAGGCTTGAAGCAGGAGCCCCTCTGTGTTGATCTCTCAGGCTCCTGGCCGCCACTGCATGTTGTACTCTCCCTTGAGCTATGGCCAGGATGGGGGTGCTGCTTGCAAGCCGGGCTTTCCTGCTCCAAGATCTCCATGGCGACAGGGGAGCAGGCCCAGCTGGGGGCTGTCCACAGGCCGGGCTTTCCCGCTTCCAGGTCTCCATGGCAACCGGGGAGCAGGCCCAGCTTGGAGCTGCCCGCAGGCCGGGCTTGCTCTCCTGTTCTCGGATCCCCATGGCGACCGGGGACCAGGCCCAGCTGGGGGCTGCCCGCAGGTCGGGCTTTCCTGCTCCCTGATCAGGTGCAGCTGGGAGCAGCTGGGGGCTGCCTACAGGCCTCACTTTTCTACTTACCGTTGGCCGGATCACCACAGTGACCCAGGGCTCAGCAGCACTTTCCTGCTCTCCAATAGTCATAGGGTCCCGGCTGGGAGTGGGGCTTAGCAGTGCGGGGCTTAGGCGTCACGGGGGGTCCCCACTGGGGGCTCAGGTGGCACATAGGGGTCCCAGCTGGGGGCGGGGCTGCACATGGTGCCCAGATGGCAGCTCACGCTGTCCTGCCCTGCCTGTAGTATAGGATAGAGGCCTGGTGCACAGGTGGGGCCCGGCTGGTTTGCCCGGAAGGGTGTCCCGAATCAGGGTGGGGGTCCCACTTTGGTGCCTGGCCAGGCTGATGGCTGTTTTTCGGCTGCCTACACCCCCTTTAGGGTGGGGGTCCCCACTGGGGTGCCTGGCCAGTCTGGATGAGGTGCTGAGCGCCGTTTTCAGGCTGGCGGGTGACTGAAGCTCCCAGCCTCTCCTTTTTTTCTTTTTTCTTTTTTTATTCTGGGATTTATTTACTTTCTATGGCTGTCACTGGAGCTGAGAGCCGGCTTTGCTCTGAGTCCGGCTCCAGCTTGAGGCCTCGGCTGCTGAAAGCAGATATCTGGGCTTTGTTTAGCTTCTATAATTGAAACTCTGTAGCCATCACTGCCACTCTAAGCTCTGAGCCCTCTGCTGGCTGAAAGCAGCTATCTGGAGCTTGTTTAGCTTCTATAATTGCAACATTGTTGCATCCGGAGCTCAGAGCTGGGCTGCCGCAGGCCGGGAACCTTGGCTTCCTCCGTCACTGGAGCAAGCAAGCCTCCTGTTCGCTTCAGCTGCCTGGCTGCCGGCCGCCATCTTGGTTGGCAGTTAATTTGCATATCCTGCTGATTAGCCAATGGGAAGCGTTTGGGGGTATGGTCAATTTGCATGTTTCTCTTTTATTAGATAGGATATCTTTATTGATATTTACAGAGAGGAAGGGAGAAGGATAGAGAGTTAGAAACATTGATGAGAGAGAAACATCGATCAGCTGCCTCCTGCACATCCCCTGCTGGGAATGTGCCCGCAACCAAGGTATATGCCCTTGACCAGAATAGAACCTGGCACCCTTCAGTCCGAAGGCCGACGCTCTATCCACTGAGCCAAACCAGTTAGGGTCTATCTTTGTTTTTTAATTGAGAAACAAATATTCAAAAAATAAATTCAAAAGAGTACATAAAATATAAAATACACAGTTTAAGGAATCATTTTAAGGTAGCTATTTGTATCACCAGCTCTCAAATCATTAGAACACTTACAGCAGCCCAGAAACTCCCCTTGTAGTCCCTTCCAAATCAACCAGCTTCTCCCCACATAGCTTCTGGCAATAATACTACCCTAGTTCCTGTGATAACTATGTCATTTTAAATTCTTTTTAGTGTTACCACCTATGTCCGCACTTAATGCCATTTATACTTTTTGATGGTTTTGAACTTTTATGTAAATGGAACCATAGTGTATTCTTCTTGGCTGCTTCTTTCATTGAACAAGGGATTCATTCATGTTGTTGCCTGTAGCTATACTTCATTCATCATCATTGCTGTATAATTTAACTTTGCAATAACATACCACAATTTATTCATTCTATTGACTGCAGACAATTCTGATGTTTTTAGTTTGGGGCAATCACAGTTCCCAATGAACATTATTATATGTATCTCCTAGTGCAGGTATAACTTAGGAATAGGATTGCTTTGTCATAGGCTATTTATATCTTAAATCTTATTAGATAATAACAGTTTTTCCTGAGCAGTAGAGATGTCCTGTTTCTCAACTATGCATACATGAAACACAGTTTATTTTTGTATTATTACTTATTAATTATTGTATTATTTTTTCATACAAGCAACTGTAAACCTACTTTTGCCCTGCTCTGTATATATATCTATCCATATATGTTTCTGAATTTTTTGGCTCCTTTTCTATACTTGTGGTATCTATTGTCTTCATCACTATAACAAATATATTGTTTTTTATATTTGGCAGAACTAGTCCTTGTTGTTCTGTAAGACTGTCTTGGCTATTCTTAGCTCTTTGTATTTTCACTTCTCAAATTTCTATTTGCAAATATGGAAATCTGTCACTCTTACAGTTTCCAATTGTCTTGCTGTAATTTTCAGTCTTTTATCTACCTGAACATGAAAACCATTATTTTGTAGTCTGTGTTTAATAATTCCCAAAACTGAAATTCTCTTGGTCTTGTTTTTATTTTTCTTTTGTTTCTGCCAATCCTCATTTCTTATATTTTTGTGTGTCTTTCTATTTTTTAATGTATGCCAACACTATATTTGAAAAATTGTAGAAATAATTTGATGCCCAGCATGATCATTTTCATCCTCCACAGAATTTTTTCATACGCTCTACCAGATACTTGGGCACTAGTAGTTTGGGATTATTTTTACCCAGTTTTAGAAACTGAGATTTTTCTGAGTTATTCATGTCACTCAGAGCTGAACTATAGACTGTAGTAGTGCTCTTTCTTCCTGTTAACCCTTACTCCTACAATCCAGAAGAGTTGCAAAGTGTGGGCTGGGGTTAATAGGGCCCCCACCTCTTGGCTGGCACTAGATTCAACCTTTGAATCCCTACCCCTTAGCTGTGCTCAGCTTCTCAGTGGACTCTTACTTACAAATTTTCCAAAACTCTCAGGGAACAAGTGATCCCATACAAAGGGTTCACCTTAATGAAGTTCTATTTCTCCCAGATATTAGCCTGATAATTATTCACTGACAATTCCGATGCCTTCCCAACATTTTTAAAATATATTTTGTCCAACTTCTCTAAATATTCTCAAATAAGAATTTTAAACCAAATTTACCTCGCCACTTTATTTCTTAACTGTTGATTAGTGTAAAATATAATTGATTTCTTTGTATTGCTTCTGTATCTGGAAACTTACTAACTGTAATGAGTCTTATAATTATTTGTAAATTCTTTTGGACCACCTATATAATCTTGAAAGAGGGACAGTATTTAGTCTTTTTTTAAGATTCAAATTTTGTTTTTGTTAATCTTCTCTGTTGTATGTTACTTTTCTTTTCCATTATTTTCTGCTTTTATCAATATTGCTTAGTTTTTTCCTATTTTCTTTAGGGTTTTTTTACTATTCTTTTTTTTCTAACTTCTTGAGATGAATGCTTACTTCATTCATTTTCAGCCTATCTTCAAACATATTCATTTAAAAGTTATAAATATCTCTATATTACTATAATATTTTATACTTACATTATATCATACTCTAATCGCTGTTGTAGCCACATTCCACAAATTTTGATATATATGCAGGGTGTGACAAAAGTAGGCTTATGGTTGTAAGTATGCAAAAATAGTTTATTCTTGTATTATTATTAATTATTGTATTATTTTCCATACGAATAATTGTAAACCTACTTTTGCCCCACCCTGTGTATGTATGTGTATTTATTTATTTATTGTTAATATTTAAAATATTTTCTATTTTTCATTAGGAGTTCCTCTTTGACTCTTGATTTTTTTTTTTTAAATTAAATCTTTATTGTTCAGATTATTACATTTGTTCCTCTTTTTTCCCCCCCATAACTCCCCTCCTCCCAGTTCCCGCCCCACCATCCACAATCACTCCCCACCCACTGTCCTCATCCATAGGTGCACGATTTTTGTCCAGTCTCTTCCCGCATCTCCGACACCCCTTTCCCCCCCAAGAATAGTCAGTCCATTCCCTTTCTATGTCCCTCGTTCTATTATAATCACCAGTTCATTCTGTTCCTCGGATTATTTATTCACTTGATTCTTAGATTCACTTGTTGATAGATGCATATTTGTTGTTCATAATTTGTATCTTTACCTTTTTCTTCCTCTTCCTCTTCTTAAAGGATACCTTTCAGCATTTCATATAATCCTGATTTGGTGGTGATGAACTCCTTTAGCTTTTCCTTATCTGTGAAGCTCTTTATCTGACCTTCAGTTCTGAATGATAGCTTTGCTGGATAAAGTAATCTTGGTTGTAGGTTCTTGGTATTCATCACTTTGAATATTTCTTGCCACTCCCTTCTGGCCTGCAAAGTTTCTGTTGAGAAATCAGCTGACAGTCGTATGGGTATTCCCTTGTAGGTAACTGAGTTTCTTTCTCTTGCTGTTTTTAAGATTCTCTCTTTATCTTTTGCTCTTGGCATTTTAATTATGATGTGTCTTGGTGTGGTCCTCTTTGGATTCCTTTTGTTTGGGGTTCTCCGCGCTTCTTGGACCTGTAAGTCCATTTCTTTCACCAGGTGAGGGAAGTTTTCTGTCATTATTTCTTCAAATAGGTTTTTAATATCTTGCTCTCTCTCATCTTCTGGCACCCCTATAATTCTGATGTTGGTACGCCTGAAGCTGTCCCAGAGGCTCCTTACACTATCCTCGCATTTTTGGATTCTTTTTTCATTTTGCTTTTCCGGTTGGGTGTTTTTTGCTTCCTCGCATTTCAAATCATTGACTTGATTCTTGCGCTCCTCTGTTCTGCTGTCGGGAGTCTGTATAATATTCTTTATTTCAGTCAGTGTATGCTTAATTTCTAGTTGATTCCCCAATATAACATCGAGGGTCTCATTAGTTTTCTTGTAGATCTCATTAAGTTTATCGGCGGCTTCTAAACAGTTCTTGAGAGACCTTAAAAGTGTGGTTCTGAACTCTAGATCTTCCATTGACAATTTTGTCCTGTTTCTTTGTCTCCGCATTTTGTTATGCTTCCTTGGTGCACCCCCTAGTGGTCTTTGTGTGCAGTCTTATAGTTAAATCTTGTAGCTAATTCCAGGGAGGGTTTGACCTCCAGGCCAAGTGGCTATGAGAATCAGCTGTGTCAGCAGTGAGAGAACTTCTGTCCTCTAGGGAGGTGCTAATCTAGCCTTTGCCTGAGGCTATCTGGCAAATGCCTCTGTGCAGGGCTTGGGCGGGGCGGGTCGCACAGTATCAATAGGGTGGGCCGGAGAGAGAGCAGTTATGGCGGCTCTCAGTCCTGTCCCCAGGGGCTCTGCCTCTCTGAGTCCCAGCACCCGCTGCAAAGCTCGGAGAGAAAGCTGCACTCGCTCTGACCGAAGCCAGGCAGTCCCGCTTCTCCCGTTTGAGTCTGGGTCCCTAAAGACTCGCCAGGATCTGGAGCTCAGAGTCTGCGACTCCCTCCCGATTGAAAACGCCAACCGCGCCCTCCGCCGCCAGCCCGTTCCGCGCGCGCACTCCGCACCTCAGAATTTGACTTCAGCACTGCGCCTCCTCTGAGCGTCCGTATGCGTTTCTCTTTCCTCCTAGTTGTAGGACTTCCATTCAGCCAGCGTTCCAGTGGTTTTGGGTGATGTCCGTTCTGTCTTTTAGTTTCACTTTTGAAGTAGTTGTTCAAAGCAGCAAACTCCGGCGTTAACCTATGCCGCCATCTTGGTTCTCCTCTCCATTGTATTTCTGATTTTTTTTAAGATAGTGTTTCTTCATATCAGCCTAGAGTTTGAATTTTGGGGCTTTTTAAATCCAATTTGATAATTTTTATCTTCTAACTGGAACATTTAGGCCATTTATATTCCATGTAATTACTGATAGATTTATTTCTGCCATATTTTATGGGGATTTTCTGTTCTGTGATTGTTTTTCTCTAATTTCTTACCTTTTAAAATTTGTATTTACTTAGTTTCTTTACTCCATTTATTGCCAATTCTCTCAACTCTAGACACCCTTTGGTATTCTGAAGTTTTGGAAAGTACATTTCTCCTTTGCCATTAGGCTTCCTTTAGGTTCCATAAATAACACTAGAAGGTGACTAGAATGCTGGACAAAGGGAGAAGAGACTTTTACTTTTACCCTTGCCATTTGCTTCCTGATGTCAGCATGCTTTTCTGCCAGTGGTTGTGGTTGGCTTCTAGGCACTAACTCTTCTCTGGCACTCTGCAGGGTATCTCATCTCGGCTTCCAGTTCTAACAATCTCACCCTCTGCCCTTTAGTGTTGTGTGCTTTGCTGACCTTTTCAGTCCTACCAAGACCTATTTAACCAATTCCTTAGGTTAAATTCTTTCTTAATATAAATAATATAGTTTCCCTTTTCCTAAGCTGTACACCTTTTTTTCTTTACTAGTTTAGTAGCTTTTGTCTTTTGATAATTACCTTATTTTACAACATGCATATACAGGTTAAGACTAAAGTGAGTCATTATCTTTACCTTTTTGCAGATTATTATAGTTTCTGAAAATGGCCACAGCAATATTTCCAATCTCGCATGCTCATCTAGAAGCTTGTCACACACTCCCAACCCCCATCAAGAGATAGAGTCTATTTCAACTTCCTTTGAACCCAAACAAAATTAGCCTCAGCTAATACACACTGAGTGGCCAGATTATTATGACCACCTGATGTTTGTAGGCAAATTAGGTATAATTTCCCACTGAAGTTGCTAGAGGGCCAGATCATTATAAACGTCTGAATAGCACAACATACCTAAGTATCGTTGCTGATGAACTTCATCCTATCATGTTGATGGTGTATCCCAATGGAGATGGCTTCTTCCAACAAGACAATGCGCCATGCCACGGTGCGTGTATTGTGCAGGAGTGCTTTCAAGAACATGAGGGAAACTTTACCTTGCTTAGGTGGCCCCCATAATCACCAGATCTCAATCCAATTGAGCATTTGTGGGACAAAGTTAAAAGAGCTATCAGGCAGCTGGTTCCACAACCATCAAATCTCCCAGAGCTGGACAGTGCTATTCATCAGGCATGGTGTCAGATTCCTCGCATCGCCTTTCAACATCTCGCGGAGTCAATGCCAAGAAGAATCACCACAATATTGAAGGCAAAAGGTGGCTCAACGAAGTACTGATAGGGTGGTCATAATAATCTGGCTGGTCATAATAATCTGGCCACTCAGTGTAACAGAATGCAACATATGTAGCACTGTATGATTTCCAAGGTTAGGTCATAGAGGCTTTCTCTTGGCTCTTCCTTTCTTACTTGCTGACTCCCTCTTTGAAAGTTTAACCTTGAAATCCAGTCATCATGCTATGAGGTAGCCTAAACTAGCCCACATGGAGAGAACAGCCCCAACCTACTACCATCATCAGGTGTCAGGCGTATGAATAAGCAAAACTTTCAGATGAGATTGGGTGCATTCAGGGTGGTATGGCTGTAGACTGTAAGCAAAACTTTCAGATTTGCTGTGCCCTTCCAATTACCTGACCCACAAAAATCCATGAACACGGATTGTTTATGCAACTAAGTTTTGGGATTATTTATTATGCTGATGTAATAACTAGAATAATGCTCTAATTTCTACTTGCATACTATAGTCATATTCTATTTCTGTTATGCATTTTAATTCTGTTATCTTTTAATTCTGCAAAACTTTATTATTTTGCTTATAGAATCAGTGTTTATATTTACCTACACAATATCACTTTCTTTGCTCTTTATTCTGTTTTGTAACTCAGGCTTGTCATCTGGGATACATTTCTATTGGGAATATTTCCTTCAGAGTTTTAATTTGTGAAAGACTACTCAGGCATATTTGCTCATGATTCTTTTGTATGAAAAATCTTTATTTTGCCATCATTCTGCAAATATATTTTTGCTAAATGTAAAATTCTAATTTGATGTTTATTATCTTTCAGCACGTTGAAGATATTTTTCTACTCTCTTATGACTCCCCCTGTTGCTGTTTAGTCAGCTGTCAGGCTAAATATTAGATCTTCAGAGAAATCTCTTCATCTGCATTTCTTTTATGCAATTTAATTATTGTGTGTCTGGATATAGATTTCTTTTATTAATCCTGTTCAGGGTTTGTTTGTGTGTGGTTTTTTTTCCAGCTCTTTGAATCTAGATTTGTGTCTTTGGTTAGTTCTGGAAAAGTTCCAGTTATTTGTCTTTTACACTTATCAAGATTCATAAAAATGGTTTCCCCATTTTATTTCATGCAGTATGTAGATGTTTCTTCAACTTCTCTCTTTGCCCTTCTATCATGGGTTCTTGGCCTAGAAATTGTGGGTGGAAAATCTTGATTAAATAAAGATCCAATATCGAGGAAAAGGGCAGTTTTTGATTTGCAGCATGAATTAATTTTCCTGCTTGTACTTGAAACATTGGTGTGGTGTGTTTAATAAATGTTAGTTAATTAAATACTGAATAGTTAGATGCTTTTTTAATTCTTATTTTATCCTTGACTTATAGCTTAGTTCCTAATAAATTTTTCTCTAGGGAGCATTATTTTCCTTGCTGGTTACCTTAATATCAGTTACCTATCCTATGATATTTTTAAGTGGTTTTTAATTTCTGAAGTTGGGAAAAATACATTGAGGTAATATCTTTTATTCTGATTCTATCATTGCTCTTGCCTTTTATGTCAAGAGAATGCTGAATGCTGACATGTGTTAACACAAAACAAAATCTCATTTATTTTTAATAGTATTTCTTTGTAAACACCTTAACTTTCTCCAAGCCTCCTGATTTTAACCCTTAGGGCTTTACAACTTCCATTTCCCAGTTCAAGGCAACTTAAAGCCAAGGGCTCAAATATTCCTACTGTACCCCACTCAGCTATGAGCCCAAACTCCTGAAACAATTTAGGGCTCCCCAGTTTTCTTAAAACTTCAGCACTGTTTGTCAAGATAGGTTTTGGCCTTTTGTAGTTTTTCTTAGAAAGTCCTATTTCCACTCGCATTTACTGCTCCAATTCACCCTTCTATTACCTTTCTGCTTTTGAAAGAAAAGTATGTCATTCTACAGAAGATAGTCTAATTATTTGAGACTCTCTCCATGTGTCCCTCTAATTCCATCAGTTCATGTCATTTTAAAATCTGAAATGCAGGGAAGTTGAGTAAGTTGGCCTGATCCCAAAACAGACTGAACCAGTTCTATTTCTAAAAGTATTGGAATTTTACATGAATAGCCCATTTTGTCATCCCTTTCCATTTCCTATTTTTTCCACTCCTGCTCTGAAGATGGCCCCTAGTCCAGGCGCTGCACTGTAGCTGTGGCAGCATGAGCGCCTAAAACCCCCAGAGAACTCATCCTTCTGTCAGTTCTCCCTGAACTGATCTACAGATTTAACAAAATCCAAATCAAAACCAGGAGGACTTCTGTAGGTTACAAGTTCATTCTAAAACTTATTCTGAAAAGCAAAGAAACTAGACTAGACCAAACAATTTTGAAAAGAACAAAGTTGGACTTGTACCTCCTGATACCAAGAATTACTGTAAAAATATAGTAATCAAGATAGCATGATATTGGCAAAAGGGTAGGTAGGAACATAGATAAATGGAAAGCTATTCATAAAAATATGATCAGTTGATTTTTTTACAAAGACGCAAAGGTGATTTAATAAATAATGGGTGATTTTTTTAAACAAATGTTGCTGAACAATTACATGCCTAAATGCCAATAAAATTAACCTTGATGCATCTCTCATACCTTAAGCAAAAATTAATTGCAAGTGAATCATAGACCTAAATGTAACACATAAGACTATAACACTTCTCAAGGGGAAAATAACAGCAAAAAAAATCTTTGTGGTTTTGGTTAGTCAGAGAGTTCTCAGATACAACACTAAAAGTAAGGAAAAGTTGATAATTTATACTTCATCAAAACTGAAAACTTCTGCTCTTTTTTATTTATTAAAATAATAAAAAACAAACAAACACAATATTCACAAATTATATATTTGACAAAGGACCTGTTTTTAGAACATTCACAGAAGTATCAAAACTCAGCCACAATCAAACAACCCAATAAAAATATGGACAAAAGACTTAAACAGAGAAACCAAGATGGCGGCATAGGTAAACACCGGAAATTGCTGCCTCACAAAACCACTTCAAAAATACAACTAGCCCTGGCTGGTTTGGCTCACTGGATAGAGCATCGGCCTGGGGACTGAAGGGTCCCAGGTTCGATTCCAGCCAAGGGCATGTACCTTGGTTGCGGGCACATCCCCAGTAGAGGGTGTGCAGGAGGCAGCTGATCAATGCTTCTCTCTCATCCATGTTTCTAACACTCTATTCCTCTCCCTTCCTCTCTGTAAAAAAATCAATAAAATATATTTTTTAAAAAATACAACTAAAAGACAAAACAGACATCATCCAGAACCACAGGAAGGCTGGCTGAGTGGAAATTCTACAACTAGAAGGAAAGAGAAAAGCACGCTGAGACTCAGAGGAGGTGCAGAAGTAAAGTGCAGAGGTACGGAGGCTCGAGCACACGCTGAAAGGAGCTGGCACCTGAGGACGCCAGTGTCTTTTGCAATCAGGAGGGAGGCACCAGCTCCCGATGGCCCTGACTCCAGTTCTGGGTGAGTCTCTGGGGACCCAGACTCATACAGGGAGAAACTGGACTGTCTGGCAGCGAGCAGAACTTGAGGGCGGCTTTCTCTCAGAAGTGCTTGCAGCGATTACCAGGACACTGAGACCCGGGGCCTCTTAGGGCAGGACTGATGATCAGCCATAGCTGTTTGCTCCACCCTGTTAATTCCCTGAGACCCCGCCCCACCCAAGCTGTGCCCAGAGGCTTTTGCATATGAATGGGCTGGCCCTTTGAGATCTAAAATTACCTAACAAACTGCAGCTGGGTCAGGAAGACCCAGAACATCCAAAAGAAGGCCCAAGGCCCCACAGCAGCTTGCATTGCTTCACAGCTGGGCCTCATTTGGGCACCTCCAAAACCCAAACAAAGAAGAGGAACCTGCAGATCTCTCCGTAGCTCCTGCTGGGTAACCTCAGGCAGAGGCTAAATTAGCACCTCCTTAGAGATCCAAGACCCTGTGTACCCAGTGGTTAGATTGGGACCATCCAGATTATAACTCCTCAGATCCATAAGGGACACACTCAGGGGGCAGACTCAGTGAGCACCAAAGCCCCACTGAAGCAAGTCTTGCCCCAGAAGGGTGTCTTCAGCACAGAAGTTCTCCCAGTGTAGACACAGCTGATTCTCAAAGACAGTTGGCCTGGAGGTCAATTCCTCCCAGGGATACCTACAACAATCAAGACTTAACTACAACAAGACTGTGCACACAGCCCACAAAGGGATGTACCAAGAGTGTCCACCTCAGGTAATTGGGGAGGCTGAGCCACTGGGCCCTACAGGACACCTAGCCCAGAAAGCCACTCTATCAACACAGGGAAGCAGCCAAAATGAGGAGATAAAAAAATAGGTCACAAATGACAGAAATGGAGGAAAGCAAACTACTGGATATAGAGTTCAAAACCACAGTTATAAGGTTTTTCAAGAATTTTCTAGAAACTGCCGATAAATTTAGTGAGACCCTTGAGGAATGAAAAAGAACCAACTAGAAATTAAGCATACACAGACTGAAATAAAGAATATTATACAGAGATCCAACAGTAGACAAGAGGATCCCAAGAATCAAGTCAAAGATTTGAAATAAAAAGAAGTAAAAAACACCAATCAGAAAAGCAAAAAGAATCCAAAACTGTCAAGATAGTGTAAGGAGTCTCTGGGACAACTTCTAGCATCCCAATATCTGAATTATAGGGTTGCCAGAAGAAAAGAGAGAGCAAGATATTGAAAACCTATTTGAAGAAATAATGACAGAAAACTTCCCCTATCTGGTGAAAGAAATAGACTTACAAGTCCAGGAAGCGCAGAGAATCCCAATCAAAAGGAATCCAAAGAGGACCACACCAAGACACATCATAATTAAAATGCCAAAGGCAAAAGACAAAGAGAAAATCTTAAAAGCAGCAAGAGAAAGAAAGTCAGTTACCTACACGGGTGTACCCATATGACTATCAGCTGATTTCTCAACAGAAACTATGCAGGCCAGAAGGGAGTGGCAAGAAATATTCAAAGTGATGAATAGCAAGAACCTACAACCAAGATTACTTTACCCAGCAAAGCTATCATTCAGAATTGAAGGTCAGATAAAGAGCTTCACTGATAAGAAAAAGCTAAAGGAGTTCATCACCACCAAACCAGTATTATATGAAATGCTGAAAGGTATTCAAGAAGAGGAAAAAGAAGAAGGTAAAGATAAAAATTATGAACAACAAATACATATCTATCAACAAGTGAATCTAAAAATCAAGTGAATAAAAAAATCTGATGAACAGAGTAACCTGGTGAATATAATAGAATCAGGGGCATAGAAAGGGAGCGGACTGACAATTCTCGGGGGGGAAAGGGGTGTGGGGGGTGTCGGAAGAGACTGAACAAAAATCGTGCACCTATGGATGAGGACAGTGGGGGGGCGTAAGGGCAGAGGGTGGAGTGGGAACTGGGTGGAGGGGAGCTATGGGGGGAAAAAAAGAGGAACAACTGTAATAATCTGAACAATAAAGATTTATTTTTTAAAAAAAAAAAACTTAGATATTTTACCAAATTCAGGATATGATTGACAAAACATGAAAAAATGCTTAGCATAATCATTAGGGAAATACATATTAAAACCACAGTGAGACCACTATATACTTACAAGAATCTTTTCTCTCTTTTTTTAATGACAGTAAGTGCTGGTGAGAATGCAAATAGAACACTCAAGATATGGATAGCAGAGATGCAAAAAGGACCATTTGTGAGAAGAGTTTGGCAGTTTTATATAAATTTACACACACATACTATCCTTAGAGATTTATCCAGGTGAAATGAAGACTTATGTTCACACAAAAATCTTTATAATAATATTCATATAGGTTAATTAATAATTGCCCAAAACTGGAAACCCTAATACATTTAAATTGGTAGGTAGATTAAAAAAAAACTGGTATCTCCACACAGTGAAATACTATTCAGCTTTAAAAAAAGGAACAAGGTATACATGCTATACTTGTGTGGATCTAGACATTATGATGAGTGAAAGAAATCAGTGTCAAAAGATTCCATACTGTGATTCCATTTATATGACATTCTGGAAAATGCAAAACTATAGGAATGGAAGACATCAGTAGTTGCCAGAGATTGACAATAAAAAGGGCTGAGTACACCCAACTGGTGTGGTGCAGTGGTTGAGCACTGACCTATGAACCAGGAGGTCAAAGTTCAATTTCCAGTCAGGGCACATGCCTGAGTTGCTGGATCGCCGGTGCGGGGAGATCAATGATTCTATTTCATCATTGATATTTCTCTTTCTCTATCCCTTCTCTGAAATCATCTTCTTCTATAATAATAAAAAGGTAATATGCTAATTAGACCGAACATCTTCCAGACATCATTCTGGATGTCCTTCCTGATGAAGCTGGGGCCCAAGGGAAGCCAGCCCAGGTCCAGGGTGCCTGAGGCAGCCAGAGGAGGGAAGCCCAGGTCCCAGGTGCTGGAGGGAAGCCAATGCCAGCAGCCGGGGGAAGGAAGGCCTACTCTTGAACAAATTTTTGTGCATCGGGCCTCTAGTAAAAATGTTTGTTTTTTTTTAAAGCTTAAAATTGGTAAATTTTAAAGAGAAAGGGTTGACTACAAAGGAACAACATGAAGGCAATTTTTGAGGTGATGGAACTTTATGTGTCTTGATTGTGGTGGTGGTGGTTGTCAAAACTGGTAGGACTATACACCAAAACAATTGTTGTATGTAAATTAAGTAATTTTTAAAAGAAAGAAATATAGTCCCTATACATAAAACATCACACTTGGAATTATTTATTCACTTCACAGCTTCTGTATAAAAAGCTCCAACAAGGCAGATCCTCCGTGTGGTTTAGTTCATTGTCGTTTTGTTACCATGTTGATGCGGTGCTGTAGGAACTCAAGTTTTGTTTATGTCAGTTAGCCGATGATAAAATTGGCTTTATTAAACATTTTTTTTGCTTAAAAGTGCAGACCCTGTCAACAACTTCCATGAGGACTTTCTGAATTTTATTCTCAGTACTAAGGATTTCTAGCCCAAGGACATGTAGCTACCCTTCTCTCCTTTAATTGCTCTGGGACCTCATGTGAGAGCCTAAGCTCAAGGCTTAGAGACCAGGTGAAAAGCCTGGTTCAGTCCAAATTGCTGATGCACAGAATCCTGAGCAAATAAAAGGTTTGTTGATTTAACCACCATGTTCTAGGGGTGGTTTGTTGCACAGGATGTTTTGGGGGTGGTTTGTTACATAGCATTAGGTGACTTCACAATTTATGAAGGAGGTCAATTACATTGGATTCCCCTCCCCACCATCCTATTTTTTCTATTTATTTTAGAGATGTTACAGGAAATCCTTCGGTCTCTGGAAAAGAAGGGGGGGGGGGAGCATTAATAGTATTAATAGCTCATTCCCAGAGGTTTCTGTTAGATAGTATTTACCTGCATAAAGCCCAGGTAATGTATTATGCTGGCCATATCTATAGCCATGTGTTCATCCCTTGTGCTTATGCTTTAAGAGAAATGCTCAGATATTAATGTACAGAGAAGAGCAAGATGAGAGTGAGAGTGCTGAAGGAACCAATAATTTATAGATGACAGACTGGGGGGAGAGGGACATGTCGCTAAACCCTGTGTTGTCTCAAACCCAGAAGTTGAGTTAATATGTAGAAGTTGAAAGAATGTTTCATAGTCAATACTAAGGAAAAATTCTCTAGTATGAGAGCTTACCAAAAGTGAACTGTGCTGCCTCAAAAATCAGTGAGGTGACTATAATTAGAAATTTTCAAACAAGCTGAATGATCACATCTGAGAGTTGGTTTCTGTACTGAGTGCAGGTGATTCCTATAATAGTAAAACACTGTACTGGATAATTTTCTAAAGTTCCTTTAGATTGAGGTGTTTTTTTTAATATATTTTATTGATTTTTTTTTTTTACAGAGAGGAAGGAAGAGGTTAGACAGTTAGAAACATCGATCAGCTGCCTTCTGCACACCCCCTACTGGGGATGTGCCCGCAACCAAGGTACATGCCCTTGACCGGAATCGAACCTGGGACCTTTCAGTCCGCAGGCCAACGCTCTATCCACTGAGCCAAACCGGTTAGGGCAAGAGTTTTTTGTTTGTTTGTTTTTTAATTATTTGGCATCACAAAATTTATAGCCATATTTTAATACTTAACACATTTTTAACTTGCTGGCCCCCTTTTTCTATATATATAGTCCTCACTCAAGGATATGTTTTTATTGATTTGAGAAAAAGAGAGAAGGAGGGGGGAGAGAGAAAGAGAGAGAAACATTGATTAGTTGCCTCCCATATGCGCCCCCAAATGGGTATCAAAACCGCAACCTCTTGGTGTACAGAATGACGCTCCAACCAACTGAGCCACCCAGCCAGGGCAAACTTGCTGCCCTTTTAATTAGGGAGATTTTCTAGATATGCCCGGATACAGGTAGCCAAAGTTTTTTTTCTCATAATCTGTAGGAACAGGGACTTGTTTTGATAACTGAATCCAAACAAGCTGGGAATATTTTTATCTCTCTTGCTTACAGCTTCTCAAGTGACCATGTATCAAGGATTGTTTCAAAGGATGGAGAGAAACTCACAACCAGCCTATCCTTCTCTGCCAAAGAAAAAAGAAAAAATACAAACAGGGCCAGTTTCATGGTCATGTGAACTGTACACTTTTATAGGGTCCCATGCTTGGTTTAACAAATTCTGTAGTTAATTCTGACTACTATCTATAATCTTTATCTGTAGTTTCTTGCCATTCACCCACTCCTTGTTATCTTGCAGTCTGACTTCTCCCTTTATGGTTGAATAAGACCTCTCTCAGGTCATCTACTGCCCTATGGCCAATTCCCATGGTCTTTCTTTCATCCTCACCCATTCACCCATTTTAATGTGCCTAAAGCATTTGGCACTGTTGACAGACCCTACCTTTAAGTTTCCTCTTTGGTTTACATGACTATATCATGGTTTTCTTCTTATCTCTGAATTTGATAAAGCCAAGTAGAATAATGCAATAAAGTTAATAGTTATAGCACATGCCTCAGGGTTTTTCTGTAGAATGGGCCCATCCTCTATCCACCAGGATATAGTGGTACTCCCTTATTTTCACAGGGTCAGTAACAAAACAATTTCTAAATGGGTAAATTTAAAAGCAGAACTACAGTCCTACCTAGTAGATACTACAAACCATATACAGGGTTTGGTTTGGTTTGGCTTTGCTTTCCTTAATATAGAGATTAAATGAAGAACATACCAAGGTTTTCATCAGTTGAATATATAAATGGTCGTAAATTTCCTCGAGTCTCCTTCATGAAATAATCAATGACGCTAAAAAGGTTTGGAAGTGTTACCTGTATAAAGAGAGAGAGAAGGCTCAGTGTCTCCTGTGTAAAGATAGAGGAAGAGAAAGCTCAACTGAAAGTTAATGGAGATTAACTGTGTATTCTCTGGCCTCCAGAAAATCGTATCCATACCTCACTTCAATGGCTTACTGAATGGCTTTGTCTACCCATGCATTTTATTTCTCCTTTATAGTCATAGCTGATTTCCTGCTGAAGTATTACCCCTTTCCTATTGGATACGTTTTGATGGACAATCATTAGGTACTCTTTGCTCTTCCCCAGTTTTTGCATGAGAGTGTGGCTCAAGTTAGGTCAGAAATGCTCCCTTCCCGAAATTTGAACTAGAGTAGAAGAACAAGGAAGGAGAGTAGATCTCTAATCAGATGATGTTTATTATAGGTAACTGCTTCCTAGTCCCTGGTTTTCTAGCCTTCCAGTCATCCTATGTTCGTACATTTAATTTTGCTTCATTTGACTATAGTTGGTTTCTTCTGCTTGAAACAAACTGAAATTAGCATTTTAATATCATTGTAATAGGATAATTTGCTTGGCTAGGAATAACTGAAATGCATAGCTATTATGTGTATTTTTGTACAAGTAAAATCAGATTAAAGCTGAATATCCTTAGTAACCTTGAAGAGGAAAAACATTTTTCAGAAAGTGACAAATCTGGTTGAGGGGTAGGGTTTGGGGAGTGTGGAAGGTGAAAGAATAATTCAGACTATTAGCTTTCCTTGTACTGAGAACTGTTTGGGCTAATGACAGATAAATGTGCCCCATTCACCACTTGCAGAGACATTCTTTTTCCTGACCATTGCTTCCATTCACTTGGCTATTTGTGTTACCCTTCAGCAATATAGTTCTCTGCTTCCTTCATTCGAATTTTTGAAAACTCCCAATCAGGCATGGACATGAGAATGGAGAAGCTCTGGGAAGCATTTATAGCAACAGTTTATGTGGGGTATATGAATCAGCAGCTGCTTTTCTTATGGCAAAGGTCACTACTGCACTCTAAGGGTTATGGTCAAAACATAAATTCAACCATACTGACCCTTCTCTGTTTGATCAACATAATGGGCATGGAGGGGCAGGAGAGTTAGAAGCTCAATTTTAGAAAATATATTGTCAATATCTTCAAGAACCATAGGTTCCATTTAAGTGATAGTACTTTCCTGGTCCAGTCTTTCCATCAACTCAGCTAAGATCACATGCCTATCTTCCCTTTTTTTTCAGCATCTTGAACCATAGGTCATGTTACTATAATCTCATTGATTGAGACCAGTGTACCAGTAAATACCCATTTTTCCACCTGTACAACAGGCATTACCTCAAGGTAGTGATGAAGAATAAATAAATGGCATATGTAAAGTACTAGCTCTGCCTAACAGAATATGTAGTGGTTATGATATTATTAGAGTCCCAGTGCACCCCGATCAGGACAGGCTGGCCAGGGGGAGGGGACATGGGAGGTTGGCCAGCCGACCCCGCCCCCATCAGGCCAGTTGGCCAGCCGCAGTGTGTGTCATAGCGACCAGTCATTCCGGTCGTTCTGGTCCAGTCGTTCTGGTTGCTTGGCTTTTATATATAGATATCATTAGCCCCATGATAAGTTTATTGGGGTAGAAGAGGGGTTACAGACAAAGACAAACCCCTTTTTTTAAAAAATTATATTGGTTTTTTGAGAGAGAGGAAGGGAGACAGAGAGAGAGAGAGAAAGAAATATTGATTTGAGAGGGAAACATCAATCAGCTGCCTCCTGCACTCACCCTACCAGGTATCAAGCTGGCAGCCTGGTGATATGCCCAGATCAGGAACCATACCAGTAACCTTCTGGTGCATTGGATGACGTCCAACCAACTGAGCCCTACCAGCCAGGGCAAAACCCTTTCTTTACTCCTATGTTGCTAGTAAGAGGAAGATTTCTGAAATTCTGCATGGTGGGTATTAGAGGATTAAGCATTCACAGCTTTTTGTCCCATTAGAAATAAGCACATTGAAGAAAGCCCAGAAATACACCCATGCCTATATGGTGAATTAATGAAAGGAGGCAAGAATATCCAATGGGGTAAAGCTAGTCTATTCAATAAATGGAGTTGAGAAAATGGACAGATACATGAATGAAACTAGATGACCTTCTTATACCATATGCAAAAATAAACTCAAAATGGATTAGAGAGTTAAATGTAAGACCTGAAACAAAAAAAAAAACCTAGAAGAAAACATAGGCAGTAAACTATCTGACATTGCTCTTAGTAATATATTTTATTTTTATATATCTCCTTGGGCAAGGGAAACAAACAAACAAAAATAAACAAATGAGACTACATCAAACAAAAATGCTTTTGCAGAACAAAGGAAACCATCAACAAAACGAAAAGACGGCCTACCTGTTGGGAGAAAATATTTGCCAATAATACATTCAATGAGGAGTTAATATCCAAAATTTATAAAGAACTCATACAACACCACCAAAAAAAACAACCCAATTAAAAATGGACAGAGGACCTGAATAGACACTTCTCCCAAGAGGACATAAAAATAGCCAATAGACATATGAAACAATGATCAATGTCAGTAATCATCACAGAAATGCAATTAAAACTACAAGATATCAATCACCTCACACCTGTCAGAATGGCTATCATCAATAAACCAACAACTGTTGGTGAGGATGTGGAAAAGGGGGAACCCTCATGCACTGTTGGTGGGAATGCAGAGTGCAGCCACTGACTATAGGAACACAGTATGAAAGTTCCTCAAAAAATTAAATAGAACTACCTTATGACCCAGCAATTTCACTTCTGGGTTTTTATCTGAGAAATCCAAAAACTAATTTAAAAAGATATTTGCATCCCTATGTTCATTCCAGCAGTATTTCAAATAATCAAGATAAGGAAGCACCCCAAATGCCTATCAATAGATGATTGGATAAAGATGTAGTACATATATACAATGCAATATTTCTCAATCATAAAAAAGAAATCTTACCATTTGAGGGAGCATGGATGGACCTAGAAGGTATTATGCTAAGTGAAATAAGTCAGACAGAAAGACAACATAATGGTTTCACTTACATGTGAAATCTAAAGAACAAAATAAAGAAACAAAATAGAAACAGGCTCATAGATACAGAAAACAAACTGATTGTTGCTAGATGAAGAGGGAGGTAGACTGTGGGGTTGGGTGAAAAAGGTGAAAGGGATTAGAAAGTACAAATTGGCCTGGCCGGTGTGGTTCAGTGGTTGAGCATCAACCCATGAATCAGAAAGTCAAGGTCCAATTCTTGGTCAAGCCACATGCCTGGGTTGTGGGATTGATCCCCAGTAGGGGGTGTTCAGGAGACGGCCAAGCAATTATTATTCCCCATTATTGATGTTTCTGTATCTCCCTTCCTCTCTCTGAAATCAATTTAAAAAAACAAAAACACTAATTTTTAAAAAATTATTAAAAAGTACAAATTGGTAGTTATAAAATAGGCATGGGGATGTAAACTACAGCATAGGGAATATAGTCAACAATGTTGTAATACTGTGTATGGTGCCAGGTGGGTACTAGACATATCAGGGGTATCACTTCGCAAAGTATATAAATATTTGACCACTATGCTGTTCACCTAAAACTAATATAAAATAATATTGAATGTCAACTATAATGAAAAAATAAAATTTAAAAATATAAGCACATTGAAATACTTAATTTGGAGGATGTAAAACAACTGATAAACAAAATATATTTCTCTCCCGGAAACAACTATAGTGATAAAGATTTACAGAAAAAGAAAAATGGAAAGGATTTTTAGCAGATTATCTTCTATTCTGCCTCATCCATCTGCTCTTGAATCTCATTTCTCACCCTTACACCTCAGGGCTCCTTGACATGGCTGTTTTTTTCCAGCACTGTTCCTAGCCATGGAGTCTACTTTTCCACCTTTCTTTGTGTTCTATAAGGTAAGTGTGGGGCGGGGGGGGGGGGAGAGGGGGGAGGAGACATATGTAATACCCTTTGTAATACTTTAAGCAATTAAAAAAAAAATTAAAAAAAATCAGGTAAGTGTAGAAGGAAGCAGAAGAAAATTCATGAACAACAAGGAAATAGCTACTTACAGGTTTTTCCAGTTCAATAGTGTAGCTTTTTCCTACCCTCATCACTTTGTAGTGCTTGATTCTTGGCATGCTAAAATGGAAAAAAAAAGGTTAATATCCATTTGAGTATACTGTTGGGTCAAATCAAACTAAAGTGAGTATAAAATATCACCTGTATAGTAAAACCTATGTTTTAATGACTAGGGGGAAAAATGGTTGGGTTTTTTGTTTTTCTGTTTACCTGGTTCTTTATATATATTCTTTTTGGGGAGTTATACGCTAGGTGTATAAGAAACCTGGGCCATCAATTGGTTGGATGAGAAAAAATAATAGGGATAAATACAGGAATCAAGAACTGACAATCTTTTAGGCAGAATTATACTTTTAAATGCCTAAAACTTACAAAGTAGACATCATTATAAAATCCTAGGTGGGCATATACAAATCAAATACTTATTCTCTATATTAACAGAGAAATAGAAAGAACTACTGAAAGCAAATTACCCTTTACTCCAGTCAGAAAGCTCTCAATGACTATTCTTCCTGCTTGCTTATATATCATCTTGGACTTCGAGGTATGGAAAATGCTAGAAGTTAGGTACTATATGAACACTTAGATGTGAGAATGCAAGTACAACAGATAAATCTTAATGTCTTCCTCTTCTGTAGTCACATAGCATTCTAATACTAAATTTGTGCTATTTTATTGACTATGAATTGCTTAAGAACAAGAAGCACATTCTAGTCATTTTTTGTATTCCAGCTTCAGGCACACTGTATTTGTGAAACTGAATTTTAAAACTGTAGGAGCCCATCTCATAGTGCTATTTGCTAGAACTACTTTATACTGAGAGCATAAGTCAATGTCTATGCCAGTTAGTTTTGAACAACAGTATGTTTGCCTTGAATTCCCTTGATTCATATGGAAACAGTGTCAGCAGGACCAAGACTAGCTAATGTTGAAAAGTAAACAGCGTCTATTGCACTGCCATTTGCCTGCAAGACAAAGTAATCCAACACCTGTCCGATTTACTGAAGCTGCTATAGCAAAAGTGTCTACCAGGTTAAGTTTTATCTGCAGAGCCTCCTACCTTTCTCATCCCTCATCCTCCATTTCCAGGTCACATTTCTCTAGGACTGAACTACACTTCTGTTCAAGGGACTCACCCTTTCCTCTTCTACTGTTACATTCAAATCTTCTCTCAATTGCATATCATGTTGGGAAACAGCTAATAACTTTATTCCAATGGTTTATTCTAGAGTTTTACTTTCAAAAAATGGGATAAAACTTAACCAACCCTCTCCCCTCCTAAAAAGGGGGGAAAGTAAAAAAAAAAAAAAAGTATTTCTTAATGCTGAACCTTCAGGAATCAGTTACAGACTGCAGTTACAGGTACCCTCTGTTGGGATGGTTGGTTCTGGCTTTATCTTTATCCCTACCATGAAAATCAACCTTATAATCATACAGTTACATATGAAAACTCGCACCAAATCCATTTAGAATTCCTGTATTCCTATGTAATAAGTAATTATCATAACTTGGAAGATTAATAGAAAGCTTGAGGGGCATGGCCTTTATAACTAGGAAGATCTAGGTTCACACTCTGGTCTTTTGTAAGCTCTCTGAGCCTTCATTTCTTCATCTATAAAATGGAGATGGTAATGCCTTCGCGCTTAAGGCTGTGTTATGAATTATGTTTGAAAAGTCCTTTAAGTTAGTAATTTTTTTAAGTCTCAGCCTCTTCATTTGTTAAACATGGAAAATACTGTCTGTCTCTGTCTTTATTGTGCCTGAAGAAAATGTTTGTCAAGCACTCAACATGCACCCATAAATGGTACCCTATAAGTGGGGACAGAGATTATGTTAGTAATAACCATCATATCATCATTATCGTCATTCATGGCAAAGCTGTGAAAGGAAAAGTAGCAAAGGTTAACAGGGTCTCTTGGAACTTCTGACTAACAGGACTAAGTTCTGAAGCAGGATGGTAGAAAAAAATTCCATTCAAGTCACTTAGGCTTTGACTCTTATTTTAGACCTTTGTTTTTCTTTCACATTTTGTTTTTCCAAAGGAATAAAGAAAGAGGGACAAAATGAGATTGACAAATTTGCTATATTGAAGTCTCATGTGTATGACCTCAAAAAGGAAGTAACCTGTCTTTAAAAAAGAATGTGTGGCCTTACATATGGTTATAAATACCTGTTCTTAGCTTTTGACCTCAATTTTTGCAAAGGAATGAATTTTGGGTAACTATTTGCTACTGCTTTCTTGGTCAATGGCTTTCCGAAGTGTATACTAGTATACTGCTAGCTTGCCACATAGTCATAATTATTTTTAGAAAACCAAACCAAACCATGAAGTTTGTTTTACGAATAGCTTTATGTCTTATGAATTCACACTCCATTGAGCTGGATAAAGGTGGATGATATTTTGCATCAAGAGAGGAGTCACCTGATAATTTGACATTGAATGACTTTTGCTTCTTCCTGCGAACTACAGTCTTCCCTCCCACAGCTGATATGTGAACAGATGGAGATAATTTTTACTTTCATGATATTTTGTAAACCAACTTGTCCTTTTTAGCTAGTGTTTAACCAGACACACTCATCTAAACTTCATAGCTGACCATTTCTCCTACAACCTGTAAGAGAATGAATTAGTTTTGTGGGTAACACAGGTGCTTCCTAATAGTCTAGATTTCTGACAAGTCTTCACATGAAGCTCTGTAGTCAATTATACTACTCTCCACAATAGCTATCCTTTAAAATTAAGTAATCTGTTAAATAGACGATATTAAATCTGGGCATTCTAAAATATTAGAGAAGACATATAACTATATATATATGACTCATAAGGAAAATTTGTACAGTAACAGCTAAAACATGTTAACCATTTTCATGTTTTTCATGTTATAAACTATGCCTCAAAGTCTAAATAAGCTTATACTGACTACAGTATTAGAATGCTCTAGTTTAAGCATTCTATTTTACTCCTTGCTTTCTAAATATGAACTTTTTGGGTGAGGGGGTGACTAGTTTTATGAAATATTATATTCTTATGACCATCAGCTGTACAAAAGTATGAACTATATGAATTCAAACTGGAAGTGAGTATCGTAAAATTAGAAACACATAACTTTGAAATGAACTCCTTTGCTTGACTCCTACGAGTTTAAATATAATACAAATATACGTATAAGCTGTGACATTAAGTTCATATCCTAAATATAGAAACTACTTGCATTTCGTCCAAAACCACATTTACAGCAGAAAAAAACTTTATTTTTTTATAGCTCACTTGTACAGAAAGTACAGTGCAAAAGTTGGGCTAATTTAGACTACCTTACAAGAGATCCAGCTACTATACACAGTCTTTAAAGAGCTGTTAGGTCTCAGGATTTTGTTTCATGCAGAATAGTAACATAGGGTTCACATGCAAATCAATCAAACAGCCAATCCAACCAAGAAAATAATATGAAGGAAACAGTTCATCATTCTCTTGTGTGATCTAGTTTACTTTCCAAGCAGTTAGATGGTTTCTTTTTTTAAAATCTGCAAGATAAATTTTAATTTAGTTTTTTATATTCCATATTTTTAAAGTGGAAGTAAACAGTTAAAAACATTCTATATTTTATGTGATACTCAATTTCCTAAACCCTGGAAAAGGATAATCTCCTTAATCAGGATATACTAAACAAAATACGGGAGTTCTAAGTTCACTGATATTTGATGGCCATTCATAATTTTTATTTATGTTGGATTTGCATCAAGATAGTCAATTAAATGATAAATAAATTATAACTGAACTATATTCATTGAAACTCATTCATTCTAAATGTTAGTCTATAATTTTTAAAAATAATACACCCAAAAGATTAAATTGACATAGATATTTATTGTGGAAAAGACACATGTGAATGCATGCGTGCACATGCGCACATGACACACATTTTCTCTTACTTCACACACAGAACCAGATTTACCATCTAACATTCTTGCCACTATTCAATGTACATGGCTAGTGTATACAGAGTAATTGGCAAGTGAATAAAGCTGATTAGACCATGGCTCATACTAGCCAATGCAGCCATAATGTCCTAAGTTTAATTTTTTCCTGTGATTGTTTTCTTTTTACTGCCTTTCTTCATTGTCAATGTCTTCATATTTAATCTCTTTAGAGTTATTGATATTTATGGTAGATAGATTCATTGATATATTCTAGCTTTAGAAATGTAATAGAATAATACCCTCAGGAAAAAAATAACAAATTCAAAAAACAAAGTTCTGTTTATGCTTTTTTGGGAATAAGAATCACTTATTGAATATTTTCATATGGGACAAAAGCCTTTATATGTAGATTATATTATAAGTTGTGAAAATGTTAACTAAACTAGAGATCCTATTGCAATACAAATTTTCAGAGACTGAGAGCTGAAGTGAGCCACCCTAGTTACACAGAAAAATCAACTTGTGCGTGTAAATGTTACTTACTTTATCAAGCATAAACTGTTTCACCAGAAAGAAATTATTGACCTTGACAAAAGGCTCCTATGGTCCTTTTCATAGTCACTTCTTTACTCATCACACTCCAGTGGCCTCTCATGTCATTCAGAGTAAAACCCTCGTCCCCACAATGAACTGTAGGGTTTGCACATCAGTCCCTACCCCACCTCTGGAATCTCATCTCTTATCACTTCCTCCTAGCTCACTCCACTGCAATCACCAAGGCCTTTTCTGTTTCTTGAACAAAATAAGCTTCTCCTGCCTCTGGACATAGGCACCTGCTGCCTGGAATGCTCTTGTCCCAGACACGGAGGTTTGTTCCCTCACTTCCTTGCGGTCTCTGTTTAAATGCCAGTTAATGAAATAGGCCTTTCCTAAGCACTCTATATTAAAGCAACAGCAGCTAGAAAAATTTTCTCTTTTTTTAAAATATGAAACACTACGCAAGGGCCATGCTAATCTTTAATATTCTCTGTATCATGCCAATTTTAGTGTATGTGCTACCAAAATGTGCACATAATTATTACCTCTGATATTCCCATTTCCCTCATCCTGCTTTATTTTACTTTCATAGGCCTTATTACCTTATGTATGACATTTTTGGTTACGTATTTATTTATCGTCTGTGTCTCCCTGCAAGTATGTAAACTTCCTTAAACTAGGGATGTTGTTTTGCTCACTGCTGCATCCTCAGTTCCTAGAATATTACTTGGTTCATAGTAATTGCTCAGTAAATACTTGTTGAAATGAATGCATGCATGCATGAATGAATGAATGAATGAATGAATGAATGAACTATATCCAGGACCAAAGTAATTTGCTCATTCATCCCTACTGCTAATATTAGCCTTGGCTCAGTCTTTAGTATTGCTAATACGTATATCATCCCCTCCCTATTTTTGTAGTTATATTCTTAGCCCCAACAAAACACATAGAGGATGCTGATCTGAACTTTATGACTCCGCTTTCTAAAGTGATATCATGCTTTTAATAATTCCATATGTTTTTTTAAACAAACATACTCTATCTCCTGCCGGATAGTGATGGAGAAGTTTCTGCTGTCACTGCCAGGCCTCAGGATCATATTTCCCAATGAAGGATTCTTCTCAAGCATCTCAGTTGCTTCTTTGCGAGACACAGCATAGAAACATCTACAGAGGTGAGATAAAAACAGACTTTTTAAATTGGATAAAGATCATGACTTGAAAAAAATGCTTCTGAAGTAATTTAGAACTGCATTTGTTAACTTTTCTTAAAATCCCCAGTTTTATTATTATAACTGCATTGATATGATTATAATTATTATTATTACAAGCCTGTGCCACTATAAATATGTGTATGCTTACAGCCCTCCTCCCCTCATCCCTCCAAAACCTTGTTCTCTCACCAAAGGGGACCTGAAAAATTATCTACTGATCAGTATATTATCACCATTACCATTTGAAAACCTAAGATAAAAATTAACAATGTATCTCCATTCTCAGTTTATAATAATAAGGTATTGGATTGGATAAATAATATTTGTTAGTGGTTTCTTTCCAGAGATACAAAACATCTCTATATATGCTTCTGTAGTTTGCCTTTCTTTTAAAATAATTCATATTTAAGAGTACATCTTAACTCACTCCATTTGGTAAAATATAGATTTCTTATAACATCGGTGGTGTTTTTATGTGTAAAATCTTTAAGAAAGCACCTCTCACTTTTATAGTATACTAGTATATTGTAATCAATGAAATATATAGTCACAGAAAAATATCTGGAAGGATATGCAATATACCAAAATGTTAACAGCAAATATCTTTGAATTGGGGAGCAATGATTTTAGTCTTTTTATTTATCTGTAAAATCATATATTGTTTTATTGAGCATAAAAGAAAAAGAAGCACTCTGTGACTTTTAACCTATCAGTCTATGAGTCATTGGTTTCAGCAAAACGTTACGGTGGTCAGGTTTCAGTGATCATAGTACAAAAGAACACGAATCAGAACTTGATGTCAAAGGTGGTACCAGGGCAAATTTCACTGGTGAGAACTTGACCAAGGTTCCAGAGGAAGAGGTTCACAATCTTAGTCACACTCTTTAACAATGTAATGGTAAACAATAGAGATGGGATGTTGCTAAATTCAGCGTGTTCTATGTCTTTTCATTTTTCCAACAACACCTTACCCACTTTACACAGGGCCTTCAAAGTATAGCGCAATGACTACCCAATGATTGAACAGTTGCATAGAATATTCACTTATTTTTTAATTGATTTTATTAGAGTTACATTGGTTCACAAAACCATTCAGGTTTCAATTGTACAACTCAATGAAACATCATCTGCATGTTGCATTGTGTGCCCATCGCCCAAAGAAAGTCTCTTTCCATCCCAATTTATCCCCTTTTGCCTACCTCCACCTACCTCCCCCCCTTCCCCTCTGTCTATCACCACACTGTTGTCTGTGTCTATATATATAGTGTGTTTTTTTAATTCATTGGTGTAATTTTCTGGTAGAAGATCAGTCAATCAGAGAGTTGCATAGTGAAAAAATATTGCTTCCTTCCTTCCTCAAAGCAGTTTTTATTTAGGTTTAAACTTTGGAAAGAATATCTGTTTAGTCTGAAAGTGTGGGTGGAAGGGGATTTCCTGTGTGGTAAGAGAGATGGTTCAAATCTGCATTTTGCATTTTGTTGATCATGACACAGAAGAGGAAATGTGGCATGCACTCAGAAATATGCTGTTTATCCACAAGACAGCTTATTGTCCCTGGTTTAATGAGGTCATTGACTAACTCTCCTTAACAAATAGAAATTAACATTAACAATCTAATAAATAAACTGGAGTTAATGGTGCCCTTACGCTGGCATAGGGTTCAGTACATCCACATAATCCTCTGTTGGTTCCCTCTCTTCTTCCGGAGATGTACTTGACAGCCGCTCTGTCTCAATCCTCCTTTTCTTTTCTTTCTCTAAGACTTCGTGCAGTCTAATTACTTGTCCAGGAAGGAGTGACACATGTTGGGGAACTGACAGCTGAAACCAATTAAAACAGTAAGCAAACAAGAAAGAAAGCAAAATAACTAACTGATTTTTAGCCAAGATGAGCCTGTTCTGGTCCTAAGGAGCTTCAGTTACCTGACAGAGATGGGTGGGTAGAATCAAGAATAGACAATCTTGATGTAAGGCAGGTGTCCTAAAACAGCCTCTAAACCAGTGGTTCTCAACCTTCTGGCCCTTTAAATAGAGTTCCTCAGGTTGTGACCCAACCATAAAATTATTTTCGTTGCTACTTCATAACTGTAATGTTGCTACTGTTATGAATCGTAATGTAAATATCTAATATGCAGGATGGTCTTAGGCAACCCCTGTGAAAGGGTTGTTCGTTCGCCAAAGGGGTCGCGACCCACAGGTTGAGAATCGCTGCTAAACCCTAGAACCTGCTTAGGGTGTCCAGTGTTCTTCCAGGAAATGTCCCTTTTGGTCAGACCCCAAAGCAAAGTACTACAGGCTAATTCACATAACAGCAGATCTCATGTTTTCA
This sequence comes from Myotis nattereri, assembly GCF_964212035.1. Taxonomy (NCBI): domain Eukaryota; kingdom Metazoa; phylum Chordata; class Mammalia; order Chiroptera; family Vespertilionidae; genus Myotis; species Myotis nattereri. The sequence goes on from NC_138075.1 coordinate 188,753,546, forward strand.
TTCTGAGTGTACCATTTCTCACTGCCGGGGAAGTCCCAGAGCATCTGCAAAGTGCATAGCTCTCCCACAGGTAACCTAGAACTATCGCCACCAACCATGTGGTAACATGGGGTTGAGATGGCACTGTTCATTAGATGACTGAGAGTCAGCAAGCGGAGGTCTATATTTTGGTATGCTGGTGTGTATATTTCATAGTTTTATTCACATATTACAATTATGTTACTGCTCTACTTACTACTGCTTTTTAACCTTTTCTAGAGATGTATGTACATATATATGAAATTCAAAATAAAAATTTACTATAATTTTTATAGTACACAATAAAAATTTTTTAGGGTACACAATCCAAATGTTTCAAGAATATTCATCTGGATAACTAAGCTAACTAATAATCAGTAGGGCTATTTTCTTATATACCAACCCAGAAAAAAAATAATAGAATAAGGAAAAATTAATGAAACAGCTGCTCCTTATTTATTACCTATTATGTCCCAAGCAATGTGTTATTGAAAATCCTCACAACAATGCTACAAGATAAGAATCTTACTTTACAAAGAAAGAAAGCAAGAAAGCAAAAAAGAAAGAAAGAAAGAAAGAAAGAAAGAAAGAAAGAAAGAAAGAAAGAAAGAAAGAAGAAAGAAAGAAGGAAGGAAGAAAGAAAGAAAGAAAGAAAGAAAGAAAGAAAGAAAGAAAGAAAGAAAGAAAGAAAGAAAGAAAGAAAGAAAGAAAAGAGGGAGGGAGGGAGGGAGGGAGGAAGGAAAGGAAGGAAGGAAGGAAGGAAGGAAGGAAGGAAGGAAGGAAGGAAGGAAGAGAGAGAGAGAGAGAGAGAGAGAGAGAGAGAGAGAGAGAGAGAGAGAGAGAGAGAGAAAGAAAGAAAGGAAGGAAGAAAGAAAGAAAGAAAGAAAGAAAGAAAGAAAGAAAGAAAGAAAGAAAGAAAGAAAGAAAAGAAGGAAAGAAAGAAAGGCTCAAAAAGATTAAATAACTAGTCCTGGGTCACATAGCTAGTAAGTTGTAAAACCAAGACTCAAACTCCATTTTTTTTAAATTCAAACACAATATCTCAACTCTTTCAACTATAGTTTATGTTTCTCAAATGTCTACAAAACTTCTCCTAATAATAGCATAGAGTGACCTGGGTTCATTGTGCAAAAAATGACATTTATCAAGCATAAAATATAAGGTACCTTGTCTTCTTTTGGAAATTCACTTAAATTTTATATTCTGTAATGTACCTATATACATTTTAATTTAAAAAGAATGCAGCCTTTCCTCAAGAAAAAAAATTGGGGGGCCAAAACACGAAGTATTAGTGTACCAGAAAGATGCACCCCGAAGTTTTTCCAGTGGTTTTAGTGCACTCCTTGACACCTAGGCAGATATCATTGGGATACTTATTCCCCAGGTTAAGAAATGCCACAGCCAAAATGCTGCCTTTGCACAAGGAAAGGAAAAGAATGCAGTTCCCCAAAGAGTTTCTCCCTCCCACCACGTCAACATGGCTTTCACATCTTAAACTGGACTACTTTTTAATCACCTAGGACTTACCCACATGGCAGTTGAGCCTCTAACTTTTACATGTTATTGGCTAAGATAAAGACCCAACATCCATCGCCTATCAGTAAAGTGCAGTACTTATTTCATGTGACTGCAGAGTCTTTACTGAGGAACTAGCTTTCGATAGAGTCTGTATTTAACTTCCTCTAATAAACAGAAAGTTTTCTCATCCACTAAAAGCATTAGAGAATAAAGGTGCTCTTTTCGGGGCTGATTATCAAAGTACCTCATGTTTCTAAGACAATTGCTGCGGTGGCTTTACTTAACATAGTGGTAGTTATCTTGCTACAACTGTACACCATAAGCAGCAGGTCTTACTACCAGTACTGATCTCAGATAAGATGCCACAGAGTCTAACAGATCAACATCCCTTTTTCTTAAGAGTCACTAAACAATCATGGGTTTTATTTTGATGGTCCCTCCATGTTATATTGTCTATGTTATTCATAAAATCCATCTCATTTAGCATTTTATAAATATGTGTTAAATGTGTAAGTATGGATTTGGAAAGTATTTTAGAGGATGCTATGCAAGCTAAAATATCAGAATATACAAGGACCACTGTGTCAAAAGGATATTAGCAAAAAGGAGATCTCCCTGACCACTTCTTGTTTGCTAGCTAGCACACTGCTATAGAAATAATCACAATTTTAAATTATCTTGCTTGTTTACTTACTTTATTTTTCCCTCTCCATCCACCCAATAAAGATAGAAATTTCACAAGTAAGTCTGAAGGTTTATATCTATCTTTTTCAATTTCTATATCTCCAACCCCTTTTACTCTGCATGGTTCATAGTAAATATTCAGTAAATATTTGCTGAATGAATGAATTAATCAAGAGTGATGTCTTTCCTACCTCTGTTATTGTAAGAATGAAGCCTCTCCATTCTTCCCCACTCTCTGTGTTCTCCGTCTAAAGATAAAGACAAAGAAGAGAAGTCTTTATGCATGACTATGAGTGTTAATACTTTTATTAATTTCAAATAACTTCCCAATTTCATGATTGTTTGAAAAAATCAGCAAAATCAACAAAAATGCATAGTCTTCTATTGAAGCACAATGTTTTAAAAAGTCAATTGTAATTTTAAACCACTTAGAATCAGTTGAATGGAATAAACAACTCATTTTTCTTTTTGTGTAGAACTACTAAAGTGTATTTGTTATGAAATATTTCAATATTGTTTTCTTTTATCAGAAGACAGAGTATATATCTTTTGATTAGTAAACAAGTAAAAGTATACCAATTTACTTAACTCAAAAAATTTAAATGTTAGCACACTTACTTCTGCAGTATGTCAATTTATGGTGAATCCCCCAATTGGTATTTAACAATGACTGGCTTTAAATTGGGGGCAACCAATGTAGTTAGTCCTTAGAAATTTACAATTGTTAGCTCTAAAAAGTACAAATATGACCAACATTTATTAAGTGCTTATAAGTAGCAACTTCTATTCTATTCACATGCATTATCTGATTTAATCTTCATGGCAACTCGACAAAAGGTACTATCATTTTTTTTTACAGATTTAATTATTTAACTGGTGTCTATTGAGTGACTTTTAGTGCTAGGCACTATTCTAGTACTGGTTTACGGTGTAGCAGGGTACATTTAATAATAAACATAACAGTAAATTTTATGGTGTCAGAAGGAAATAAATGGGAAGATAAAATCAAGGTAAAAGAGATTGAGAGTGCCATAGAGGGGGAAAGTGTTGCCATTTTAATAAAGTAGTCCAGGTAGATTTCAGTAAGAGGGTTACATCTGAGCAGACTTACTACCAGGTGTAGAAACCAAGGCACAAAGAACTTACATAACTTATCTACAATCACACAACTAATGAATAAAACAACCAGAATTCAACCTAGGCTCCAGTCCTGCCTATACTCTTCACCACCACATCAGAATCATCTGCGGAGGGAGCTTGCTAAAAATGTAGATTCTGAGACCCAGGTTTGTTGGGTGGGGCTTGGATTTCCTAAGTACAAGTGATTTGTAGCACACTAAAGCTTAATGACCAGTACTTTTAAGGTCAGCTCCAATTGCATCTTACTCTATTGCAAGTTGTTTGTTTTGTTTTTACTGTAGTTGTTGGTTGACTGTAATTGGCTCACTTTGAGTGATGAATGTACCAATTTCTGCTGGTGTGGAGTTTAGAGTTTTAATTAATAGATAGTAATACCATATTTTACAAATTGTGTATATGCAAGATACAGATCTTTTTCAAATTTTTCTAATTGTCTCAATAATGTTCTTTATAGCTTTTGGTTTTTGTGTGCTTACTTGTTTGTTTTCTTCTTTTCTAATTCAGGATCCAATCCAGATCACACACTGCATTTAGTTATCATGACTCTATGGTTTCTGTAATTGGAACAGGTTTCCAGTCTTTCTTTGGCTTTTGTCACACTGGTAGTTTTTAAGAGTGTAGGCCAATTGTCTTGCAGAATGTCCCTCAACATTTGAAATATGAGTTTGTCTAATTCAGTAGTTCCAAACATGTAATATGTTGGACATGTCTCAGGATCATCTGAGAACTTGGTAAATACCAAGTTCTTGAATATCAATTCAAGGAGAACTTTTATAAACACCAGGTGGGATCTCTGACTTTGTCACAGGACAGAGTATATGGTTTCAATGTGCTTGTATACTAAACAAGTGAACATGCCCTTTTAAGTTCTTATTTAGAAAACCGTAGTTCTTGGCAAAAGGCAAGAAATATTAACAAAGTATAGGAGTTGGCTCTCCCATAACCCCTCTTTACCTCAGCCACTAGGCTGTGAAGAGGTGAATGCTATTTATAACCACATCTTGTTTCAGAATAATTGCATCTCCTCACTCACCTTCAGTTGCACTTCTTCTTTTGGCAAAACAAGGGTGAATTTTGCACAATTTTTATCAGTTGAATTCTGCTCATTAAGGCATGTGAGGTCTATTATGTCTAGCTTGTCAACATACTGCAAAGATAAAGGGAAATCTCATTAAATTATTTCATGGGTGACACACAGTAATTTTAGTAGGAAGGAAAGCAAATAATATCTTCCTTTCAACTGATTTATACTTTGCATGGTACTCTGGTTTTCATTGTGTCACCCCTTCCCAACTCAGAGGGCATGTGGAAATGTATTGTGTGGTGGTGTGCTGGTGCTGGCTTATACGGGTTTGCAAAAGCTCATTTGTTACATTTTCAGGAATTTTGCTAGCTGGTTGTTAAACCCAGTCATTATTAAAAGTTAAATTATATAAACATATAAGTAAATAAATTATCTTTCAAAGAGGGTAATGAAAATTCAAAATTAATCATTTTCTGATTACCACATAATATTCTCTATGCTCTTAAAGTTATTTACATCTTCATTTCTGTGTGTTAAACACATTATATAATGGTGTGCTACCTAGCCTTTCTTCCCACCTCCACATTCAGTGAGGTCACATGATAGGTTAAAATCAGCCATGGTGGGAGTATTTACTAGTACACCATGGAAATTGGCAAACCTTACAAATTAGGGCTTGATTTATTATTTTATTAATTGACCCAGAGGCCAGCAATTTTTTTCTTCAAAGGCCAGGTAGTAAAGGTTTTGGGTTTTGTGGACCACAAAAAGTCTCTGTTGGAAATTTTTTTATAACACTTTATAACTGTAAAAACAGTCTTAGCTCATAGAATGTACAAAATTGGGCCACAGGCTACATTTGGCTGAAAGGCTATAGTTTTCTGGTCTGGTCTAGACTTAAGAAAGTGAAGGAGAAAATGTTAATAATGCAAATGAAACTTTAAAGTTTGTTGTATCTGAAACTTTATTTTGAACAAAAAACAAAATATTATTCTATAATTCTAAGACTGTTATTCAACAAACAGGTGGCTCATGTCATTGAAAAGTAGGTGAAGTTCTGGCATACATAATTGTCTTACTTTCCTCTTATTTATTAATGTAAACAAAAATATTAGCCAACAATGTCAGATATCATATTTAATGACAATAAAATTATTAGGAAAATAGCATATTAGAAAACAACTCCATTTGTTATATCAGGATTGAATTGCAATTCTGATATGCATTCAGAAAAATTAACAAAAACATTTTATGAGAATCAACTGCTTTATTTGAAAATTAGAATAAAGATTATTATGTATTTTAACTGTGTTATGCATTCTTTATGTAAGTAATATTTATAATAAATTTATATACATATATTCATATTTTTTTCCAGGAAGCCATTATTCAACACTTACCACATTCTACTGGTTATGAGGATTCTATTAAGAAATTTCTATCGTATTGCAGTGCAATAAAAATATTTCTTCTGAGTAATTAGTCAACATGGCCCGGTTTGTATGTAACTAGCCAGACTTACTCTCTAGTATTAGAAAGGTTAAGACCACCTCTAGAGAGGGTAGTAGGGTTTTTATGGTATAATTTTTTTTGCTAAATTAACCTCATTCTTGACTTTATTTTTTCTCCTTTTATTTTTCTCCACTATGCCTAATATAACTTATTTTACTATATTCTTATAAGACTTATATTATTTTTCTGAATAAAGTAGGACATAAAAATAGTAAATAATTCCCAGAGTTATTTCTATGTTGATAAAGTTGAGGTTACATTTGGGTTGGCCTATTTATTTTCAATGAACAAAGATACATTAAATATAGAAGGAGAGGTATAAGGGAAGGAGGACAGAATTTAAAATTACACAAGAATCTTTTTCTGATGGATTGTCTAGATTAAGCTCAGTGAATTTTGCTGAGACAGAGGAAGCAACAAAGGAAGAAGTGGCCCAGTTAGATAGAGTGCCTGTAAGCTGATCTATTGATTAGAAAAAAGGAAGTCATATCTTTTTGTTTTTAATTGTAACATTGAAAAAAGCCTTTAAGGTCATCTGTCTAATCTAGCTACTATCCAATGCTTGAATCATCCCCAGGCTATCCCTCTATGTAGTCATCTAGCCTATGTTGAACATCTCAAACATGGAATTTATGCATCTATGCAGCTTTGCCTGTCAGTAAGTTTTTTGTTTTGTTTTCTTATGTTAAGCCACAGTTTTCCTTTAGGCAATTTTCATCCATTAATCTTAGTCTCTTTGCAATAACACTAAACAAGTTCGGTGACTCTTTCATATGATCTCCTGACAGCCTTTCAAATACTTAAATGCAGCTATAAATTCTTCCCGATCATAGGCTGAATATCTACAGTTCTCACCTGTTTCATTCCTGTGATTTCTCTTATTCCCAAAATTCTGCATCCTCTTTTAATGCAATTGGTAGATGAGCAATTCTGCATCATTTTATTATAACAGTCTCTTCATGGCATGGTAGTTAAGAATGCTATCTCAGGAGCAAGACTTGGATTGTACCCCTTGCATTAGCTGTCTGATCTTGTACAATTTCTTAATCTTTACACTTGACTATTCAGTTCTATAAAGTGGGGATTAAAATAGTACCTACTTTGCATTTTTGTTGTGAGAATTAAATTAGATATTACAAATAAAATTCATGAATGCTCACTATGTGCCTTACATTTACTATCTCATTTAATCCTTTTTATAACCTTATGAGATAGGCTATTTTTTATCCTAAATTTAGAGATTTGAAACTGAGTGTGTTGGAGATCTTTTATTTGCTCCTCTAGATTCACTTTTATCCCTTCATCACCCAACACTGTGCGCCATAGTAAGAACCTATGTGGACAACATTATGGGCACGCTTACCCTTTGATTTCCTGCTGGGTTGGACAGTTGAACATTGGCACAAGATAGAGGAGTGAAGAGAGTGAAGTCAAGTATTTATTACTCTATGCAATTGCTTCCTCAATCCAAGAGCATACTCCTCTCAAGATAGTCATCTTCATATAACTCTCCCCACTATTCTCTCTTTCCTTTACACCCTGGCATGGTAATGGGGCACTGTTACTAGTCTCAGGGTTCTGTACTAACCTTTGTGGCTTTTCTATATCCTGGCCACTGCTTTGAGTATTGCATCTTTATTCAACTCTCTTCAAATTGCCCAATTTGAGAGATCAACTGTTTCCTACCAGTTCCCTGTCTGATACTCTGAGACACAGAGAGGTTAGTTAAGTAGCCCAAGAGACCAAGTTGGCAGAGTGAACAGGGCAGGAACAGGATAAAAACCCAGGTAAAACTACCTGAAGACCACGCTCTTATCACTAAGCTGTACTGTCTCTTACAGTGAAGAATAACTATTAACTTTCTCACTCAAAATGTGTGTTATACAAGGGCTAGTACAGGGCCTTCATAATTTCACTGACATCAGTGAGAAGTTGGAAGGCAAAACAGAGAAATTAGTTTTGTTAAAATGTATTACAGTTTTGGAAACACCTTTATATAAATCTTATCTATCCAGAACTCTGGTGAAAGATAACTATTTTCTTTTTTAATAACTTCTGGTTAGTCTACCACTAATGGTGCTGAAATGCCTGCAGGTGGAATAGAGACTCATTTTCTGTTTCTTTCACAAGATCTGGATATGTAATAATGACATTTTAAGGCAACCACATCCATGGTCCAAAATGTTTTTATTTAAACAAGTTACAGCGTCATAAAATCTATTATAAGCATAGCATTTCAAGGTAGGCAACCATTTGCTACTAAAATGCATTTTATTTGTGTGTTTGTGGGGAATGAAATACAGTCACCTTTCAATTTTTGTGTGTGGAAAAATTAAAATACAAATCAATTATTTGAAATTAATATAAATAAATAAATGTCATAATCTCTTCATTGTTTTTCTCATGCTTGAGCTCTTAGAAGTCCTGTTTAGTGAGGTATGCTTTTGTCTTTCCAGAAAAAAATAGTGACATATTGTATGTTGTTAAGCTTTAGGGATCATCTATTTTCTTTCAGATTATAACTGCACATGACAACAAGGCGGGAAATTAAGGTTATCACTTGGTATTAAGCAACTGTGTCCAGATGAATAGCTAAAATTTCCACTTTTCAACCAAGTATTCTACTCGGGATCAGAAAGAAAAGAATGCAAAGTTTAAAATATGAGTTAATACCTTGTTCCGAGTTGCCCAGAAATTTATTACCATGGGTTTTATAATTAATAGCCCTCGCAGATAGAAATATTCTTATTTGAATTGATTTTACTACAACATTTTTACCCTTAAAAGACAGAAAATCCCAAATGAATAATAAACTACATGACAAGTGTATATTGGTGGAAAAAAATGAATCAGCTGAACATGTTTAACTACTTACTATTGTGCTTTTTTTGTCATTATAAAAGAAAAGGGTAGTTCCTCTCAACTCTGTCCAATATTGTTTATATTCCTGTGGGAAAGAAATTGTAAGCATCAGTGTAATATTCAGCTACTTTCCTATTGATATTTTACTTTGTAACTTGCTTAATTGCTGTGAGATATGAATCTTCTTTATCCTGAGATAAATCACCTAATTTTTATGGCTTAATTTTACATTTAATTTTTGATTAAATTTTTCAAAAATTTATTTTAGTATAAGATGTGAGGTAAGGCCCTGGCCAGGTGGCTCAGTTGGTTAGAGCATGGTCCCAAATACTAAAAAGGTTACAAGTTCAATCCCTGGTCAGGAAGCTGCTGGTAGGCAACCAATCAATGTTTCTCTCACATTGATGTTTCTCTCTCCCTCTCTCTCTAAAATCAATGAACATATACTTGGGTGAGAATAAAAAATAAAAAGATGTGAGGTAAAGATGTAGTTTGATCTGTGTTTAAATACAGCATTTGCCAAAACTTTTCTCATTGATTTGAGACATTCTATTTTAATGCAGTTTCAGTGGAAGCTTGCACCTGTAAGAGGGGCCATTTAAGAGGCCAGGATAGAACACAGAACAAGCATAAGCATTTAATATCTCCCTTCTAGGACTGTGGAAAGGATTGTATAAATTAATACATGTACAGCACATAGCATAGCACATGACTCATAGTTTGATTTCAATAAGTAACACATAGATCAAGGAAATGTGAGCAATTGGTAATGATGAAAATAGCACCATCAAAGCTGAACTTTGAAGTTTAAATTTCATTCCTGTGGTGAACATTTTATTATTAATACCAGCAGACCCTGAGCGACAGATGAATGGATTACTCTGACACATGTTTCTGTGAAAGAGAAGGCTAAGGGGCTTCTTGGCAGGAGGTACCAAAACAGCCCCAATTGCCTGCCTCCTTTGAGCTTTTATTGCAACAACAGCTTGAACTAAAATTAACCTCAAGATAAAATCAGCAGGATAAGTGTCCTTGAGAAAGCACATGATTCTACAAGGTCGGGTCTAAAAGACTAAACAGAGATTCCAGCAAAACACTCAGAGGCTCAGACTTGTTTGGAAAAGTCAAGGCAGGGGCTTCCACCTTTGGCAAAATCTTCCTTACACACTTTCCAACCAAGCCCCATGCTTCCCCACACATTCACATTTTATTATTAATACATTCACAACTTTTTAAATTAAAAAAATGTAAATAACCCATTCAGACTCTCACTTCACCCAAGTGCAAGTTTATTTAAATAAGGAGAATTTATATTCTATGAAGATTGTTTGTATTACAAAAGAATGGCAAGGGAGTTTAAGAAATAAAATCCTTCCACATCTAAGGACTTATCCTCATACACAGCTCTTTCCAAAAGTATGTTTTAAAACATTCCAGTCAGTTGCATGGACATGTTGATCATTCCTTCCTTTAGGGTTTAATAAGCTGAATTTCTATGACATATTGGATTATCTGAACTTATACTGAGAATTAAGGTAAGAAAGTCACATGAAGAAATTTTTTTATTTGTTTATAAATGTGAAAACACTTTTATATATTATGGTGTTTTGTATCTCTTTAATACTAAAGTATAATTTATTCCTTTTTTGACCATCAAAATGTCACCTCTTCAGAATTTATATACTTATTTTCTCAAATAACGGGAACTCCATAACCCATTGTTTTTGTTTGCCTTGGCTTTCAGGAAGCTCAAGGTTATATTCATTCTGAATTACAACAACAATCTTTCTCACATTCTTAGTAGAACTATTTTATTCTGTTGTCTTCATAGCTGATAAGGTGCTATATTAGTCAGCTTTTGTTATGTAACAAGCTTACCTTCAAACTTGGTGGACTATAACAGCAAATGCTTTCCATTTTTTACCATTCTGTGTCTGGCTAATGATTCTTTAAATGATGATACTTCTCTGTGACCAAATTGTCTAGGGTGGCCTCACTACTTGCCTGGAGTCTAAGCTGGGAATGCAGAAAGAATGAGTGGAAGTGGTATAGTCAGAAATATATTTGGTATTTGTGCCCCAGTTCCTGGCATAAAGATCCTAAAACCGGAGTGATAGAAGTGTTTTTGTTACTCATAATGAGCCCCTTAATATCATACCTGAGTTTATAATAATGAGGTGATTTGAGAGGGGATCCATGGAGAGCTTCAGGATGGGTCTGGTCCCCAAAAGAAAAAATGATTAGAGGGTTGGGACTTTCAGCCCCACTCACCGACCTCCAAGAAGGAGTGGGAGTGGGGTGGGCCTAGAGATTAAGCTTTATAAAAACTCTTGAACAATCACATTTGCTGAGCTTCCTAATTAGTGAACACATCCACATGCTGAGTGAGTGGTGCACCCCAACTTCACAGGGACGGAAGCACTCACTTGTGCTTGGGACCCTTCCAGACTTTGCCCTACCTACCGCTTCATCCAGCTGTTCATTTGTGTTCTTTACCAGTAAATGTAAGGAAAGCATCTTCCTGAGTTTCATGAGCCATTCTAGTAAACTGTCAAGTCTTAGGAGGGGGTCACGGTAACCCCTGACATATAGCCAGTCAGTCAGAAGTGTGGGAGGCCAGGAACTTGCAACTGGTGACTGAGGCTCGGGAGGGCAGCCTTGTGGAACTGAGTCCTTAATTAAGCTGTGAATCTGCACTAAATCGGGGTAGGTAGCTAGTTTCACAATTGAACTGAATGGTTCAGCAGCCAGCTGGTGTTCAGAGAATCACAGAAATGGCTGCTGGTGTTGGGAAATACCCCTCTGAGAGAACTGGAGGCTCCCTCCACCTGGCTTCATTCTTTAGCTAGCCTGGACTTGTTCACGTTCCGGCAGAGGGATTCCCAGGAGCAAGAGAGAGCAAAACCCAATGTGCAAGGACTTTCTAATCCTCTGCCTTTGTCATGTTTACCAAAGCATGACCGAGGCCAGATTAAAGCCGTAGAAAACTAGGCTCAACTTCTTTATAGAAGGAGCAGAAAAGTCCCATTTCAAAAGGGAGTGTGTACAGTAAGGCTTGAACAAATTGGTAGTATTCCTGCAACAACCTACCTCAGGGGCAGAGGTGGACCCTGGAGCAAGGTTTCTTTGTCTGATCCCTGTGTTCTTTCCACTCCATCCTACCTCCCCATTGAGAGCTCGCCATCGTGTAATGTAATGAACCTGCTGATGCCTCCTGGCCAAGAACAAGTTACCATAGGAAAGGACAGTTCCAAAGGGCATAGGATTGAAGGAGCAGCCAATAGATGGTCTCCAAATGAGCAGTTATAAACCTGGGCAAAGAGATGCTGCCTCTTGTCTGAGATCCAGGGGCCCAATATATGCTCGACGCATCTCAGAGTCAAGCAGTTTAATAAGGCAAGAAAACCCACCTCGTTTCGGCCCCATCAGAAATCTTTTCCTCCTTTCATATAGGATGCAGTGCTATTGGCATCACAATTGCCTTTCACCTTGTCTCTCTTATGTCCCCCCATCTATCCTCCACAGAGCTGCCAGAGTAGGACTGCGTAAATGGTGAGTGTGGGAGGCAGGATGCTCACCTTAGGCCCCTTCCTGTCCTCTCAGCGCAGCCTACCAGAGAGAGTGGGTGTTCTGCTCTGTTCTCTGCCACGTGGCAAAGGGTCTCCAAGAGGAGCAGGCTTGTGCCTCTTACACCGAGTCAGTGATTCAAGGTCGCCCAAGGCTACCTAAATCTAGGGTAAGGTGTTAGCAGAGTTTTGGCCTTAAATCTAAACCACATATAGATAGATAGATTTTATTAATGATAAAAGTAACTAGGGCGGGGGAGGCGGTCGCCTCCTTGGACTGCCGGGCCACCGTTTCCACGATGCCGCTGCTGATTGAGGGCTGGTGAGTGGGGCCGCCGCAGTCCGCTGGGGACCTCGTCCGAGCCCACCGGCTTCTGGAGGTAATGGGGCTACCTGCTGGACACTGACACCGAAGCTGAGGTCTCCTTGACCATGAGCTCCATAAAATCCTTTTCCGACCACGCTCAATGTGGAAGGTTGGAGGTGCACCCCGTGGGCGGCTTCAGTGGCAATAGGCAGTTGTCACAAAGTCTTCCTCATCAACTTCTTAGTGAATTTGACAGACTAGACGAGGACATTCACTTAGTGACATTATGTGTGACAGAATTAAATGGCCGCGAAGAAAACGAAAACCACTTTCCAATCACTTACGGCACTGCTGTCAACGTTAGAACTGCGGAGATCTACAGAGCCTCCTGCCAAGATCGCGGCCGGAGGAGGAGCTGCGAGCGTGCTGCGCGAGCTTTAACAGGAGGACCAATGGTTAGAATTTACGATGCAAAGACAGAACAACTTTGTATAGGACCGGATTCCTGGGTGCCATTTCCACATGTGGATTTCTGGTCGCAGCAAGATGATAAGCAAATACTAGAGAACCTTTCCATGCCACCTCGGGCTGAGCCCCCTCACTTTGTTGAACATATTAGAACAACCTTGATTAAAAAAAAAAAAATACCCATCTCCAACAAATACACTATTTCCTGGGAATAAAGCTCTACTCTAAAAAAAAAAAAAATGAAAATGGCTTATGACAGAGACCATTGATGGGAGGTTGGACGGAACATGAATTTGGAATCAATATCCATTGAGTCTTAGTGTCTTTCAAATGACTTTCAAAATAAAATCTTATTTTGGCAAAGGGAAAAAAAGGTAGTGGTTGATGTTCATTTGTGTGACCCCTGTGTCTTAATATTTTAATGGTTTCAAGCTGGGAAACAGAAAGTCCCAACAAACAGGTATAAAAATGAACAGGGTATGGGAGGTGCGGGTAATTTTTTGTGTAATGGTTCACTGTTTTGGGGAGGATTTTTTGTGTAATGGTTCACTGTTAAGGGGCCAAGAATAGAGGTAGGGAAACCAGCCTCCTATCATCTCAAGGACTTGTTGAGGATTGAATGAAATAAGGTATGTAAAGCACATAGGACCTGGGATCCATAAATGTTGGCTGCTAAAAAGAGAAAAAAAAAATTGCTAGATTGGTGTAGCCACTGTAGAAAACAGTATGGCGTTTCCTCAGAAATTTAAAAATGGATCTGCATTATGACCCAGCTATTCTACTTCTGGTGACTTATCTAAAGAAACTCAAAACATGAATTTGAAAGAATATATATGCACCCTATGTTCATTTCAGTGTTATTTACAATAGCCAAGATATGGAAGTAAGCCATGTGCCCATCAATAGATGAGTGGATAAAAAAGCTGTGGTACATATATACAATGGAATATTAGTTGGCCATAAAAAAGAATGAAATCTTACCATTTGCAAAAGAATGGAAGGACCTAGAAAGTATTATGCTCAGTGAAATAAGTCAGACAGAGAAAGACAAATATTATATGATTTCACTTATATGTGGGTTCTAAAGAACAAAATAAATTTAAAAATGCAGCATTGAAATAGACTCAGACATGGAGAACAATCTGGTGGTTGGTGAATGGATTAAGAAGTACAAATTGGTAGTTAAAAAATAGTCACGGAGATGTAAATAAATCATAGGGAATCCTATATAATAAAGAGGTAATATGCAAATTGACCATCACATCCTTGCACAAGATGGCCACCCTCGTGTGGTCACAAGATGGCTGGAAGGGGAGGACAGTTGTGGGTGATCAGGCCTGCAGGGGAGGGCAGTTGGGGGTGACCAGGCCTGCAGGGGAGGGCAGTTGGAGGGGAACAGGACTGCAGGAGAGGGCAGTTTGGGGCAATTGGGCCGGCAGGGGAGCAGTTAGGCATCGATCAGGCTGGCAGGGGAATGGTTAGGGGGTATTCAGGCTGCAGGCAGAAGTGGTTAGGGGCAATCAGGCAGGCAGGCAGGTGAGTGGTTGGGAGCCAGCAGTCCCGGATTATGAGAGGGATGTCCGAGGGGGTCCCAGATTGGAGAGGGTGCAGGCTGAGCTGGGGGACACCCCACCCCTGCATAAATTTCATGCAACAGGCCTCTAGTATAGTCAATAATATTGTTATAACTATGTATGGTGCCAGGTGAAACACTATATAAATTATATGATTGTCTAACACTAAGCTCTATACCTAAAACCAATACAAAATACATTTGACATTAAAAAAAAAACATTGCCTCTTCACTCACATTATTAACAGATACTTTGCACCCTTTCATATTGCTGCAAGAAGTAGAAAACTGCATTGAGAAATATGGCTTGAGAAATTTACTAATATATACTGTGTCTAAGATCAAAACAGATGTTCTGTAAGAACCATGAGAGTATCTAATCACTTTATTTAAAAATTCTCTTGAACTTTCTCAGATCTGACTTGAGATTAAAAAATAAAACAATTCAAATATATCTTAGGAGTTTTTTTTAAAAAATCATATCTCTCTTTTTAAGGCTTTCACATCCTGCTTTAGTTGTAAGCTTCTCAATGCAGGCAGCAGGTCAAAGCTACACTGTAACAAGGATAGGGGTGAAGGGGAGTGGGGAGGAGATCAGAATGTAGGTATATTGGTTAGAGAAATTAATGATGGGCTTATAGCTTTACTGACGTATATCATCTAAGATCAAGTCCAAATTTGAGACTCTCTGATTCTTGGAGGGAAAGAAAACAAGAGAAACCCTGAAGTCAAAGTCTGCCACTATGTTCACCGTTTTAATTAGCTTCATTCGTATTAACCCACCACTGGACAGAAAAACTACAGAGACTAATAGCCAGTCAAGGTTTATTGATGTCCTTCTCTATGTACATGCAGACATGCATTTGTGCTCCTGAGAAAAATTACAGAGTTGTTTAGTCATGACAGAATGATATGAATTGGATAGAATTAACCAGGGAAAAATGGGGGTTTTACTGGTAAATTGAACATATAAATTTATGGGAAGAATTAAGGAGGATTTATTAAACGAGAGAAGAAGCACAAACAAAGGCACTGAGTTGAGAGTAAAGGCAGCCTGGAGGAAAAATAAGGTCACAAATAACAATAGGTCCTGTGAACTCCAACCACAGCCACAAACCTAAGAGATCAGATCAAACTTATATTCAATATGCAGAGACCTATGGGCCATGTCTTGATTTAGTTTCTGGTAAGTTCTCATGAATACCAGCACTATAATCTGAGTCTTGTCTAAATATCACTCTCTTGCCCTGTTCAGTTGCTCAGTTGTTAGAGCATCAGCCCATGGACTGAAGGGTCAAGGGTTTGATTCTGATCAAGGGCACATACCTGGACTGCAGGCTCAATCCCTGGCCCTGGGTCATGGCGTGTGCGGGAGGCAACCAATTGATCTGTCTCTCTTGCATTTATGTTTCTCTCTTTCTCCCCCCTTTCTTTCCATTCTCTCTAAAACTCAATAGGAAAAATATCCTTGGGCGAGGATTAACAATAATAATAATAATAATATCACTCTCGATAATCAACATGTAGATATATATTTATATCTATGTAAACATTTTACAAATTAAGTTTGAAGAACTCATTTTTGAATGAAATACAATTAGCACTAAGATTCTTATGCTTTAGCAATCATTTATGTTGAGTCACTGAAGTAAGAAAAGGGACTGAAATGGGACTACTGAATGTATTGCTTGCTTCAAAATCATTATATAGAGTTTAAGGCAGCGGTTCTCAACCTGTGGGTCGCGACCCCTTTGGGGGTCGAATGGCCCTTTCACAGGGGTCGCCTAAGACCATCAGAAAACACATACATAATTACATATTGTTTTTATGGTTAATCACTATGCTTTAATTATGTTCAATTTGTAACAATGAAAATACATCCTGCATATCAGATATTTACATTATGATTCATAACAGTAGCAAAATTACAGTTATGAAGTAGCAATGAAAATAATTTTATGGTTGGGGATCACCACAACATAAGGAACTGTATTAAAGGGTTGCAGCATTAGGAAGGTTGAGAACCACTGGTTTAAGGTCTCTATCTCATTTACACGCAATTAAACAAATGTTTGAAATTACCGAGCTTCCCATTGAGCTCTGAGTGATAAAGAATCTAGTGATTAGACATCCCCAACCTTTGGAAGCCCACAATCAAATGGAATTAGAACTTTAGTTTGAGAGGTAGTAGGATGATGTCAAGTGCTTGGCAATAAAATCCAAAGAGGCTCCTTATTAGATGAGGAACCTTGACCATAGCATCTGTGAGCCACAACTCATTCATCTGTGAAGGGGATAAAATAATTTCTATCCAGAAGAGTTACTATAAGGATCAGAGTGACAGGACGATAAGAGCCCAGCATGAGCCCAGCCGGCATGGTTCAGTGGTTAAGCGTCGACCTATGAATCAGGAGGTCACGGTTTGATTCCTGGTCAGGGCACATGCCCAGGTTGCAGACTCGATCCCCAGTGGGGCAGTGCAGGAGGCAGCCTACCAATGATTCTCTTTCATCACTGATGTTTCTATCTCTCTCTCCCTCACCCTTCCCCTCTGAAATCAAGATATATATATATATATATATATATATATATATATATATATATATCCAGCAGTGTGGTATCTGCCATCTGTCAACCTTAAGAAAATATACCCATTATTATTTAGCCCATTTGATCATCACAGCAACCCATTCAGTTTTACAAGAGGAACAGATTAAAAGATTTAAGAGTTTTGCCCAAGTTCCATAGTTGGGCTGATATTTATATCTTCTGGCTTCCCAGTGCTCTTTCTCATTAATGTAACTAGTAAAAATGGGTTACAATGCAAAATCCAGTTAAGTTTCTCTCTATCCCATGTCCCCAATAAAAAACTATCCTTTTTCTTATGAGCAAGCAAAATGCCTTTGCTTAAGGAAGGATGTTGTATAGTGGTCTCCAAAATAGGACACATAAGCCCCAGAGGTGTGCAAGGAGGAAGAAACTTTTAGAATATCTAATTATATTTCATCTTTCTTAATTCCTTTTTTGCATATCTCTAATAATTTGCTTGTAGTATTGGTATTAGTACACAAGTACAAGTGTATAATTTCTAAATAGATTGGTAGTCTTATAGTAGAGATCTGTGCTTAAAAATCTTGAAAACAGTGTGTTATTTTAAAAATTGGCCTGGCCGGCGTGGCTCAGTGGTTGAGCATCAATCTATGTACTAGAAGGTCATGGTTCCATACCGGTCAGAGCACTTGTCCCAGTTGTGGGCTTAATCCCCAGTGTGGGGCATGCATTAGGCAGCCAATCAATGATTCTCTCTCATCATTGATGTGTGTGTCTCTCTCTCTCCCTCTCCTTTCATCTCTGAAATCAATAAAAATATGCATTTTTTAAAATTAAAAAAATTTAAAAAGCACACCTGAGATAGCCCTGAAATCTTTCTAAAGAAATTACTGGCAACTAGAGTACTGGTTAGAGAAATGTTATTTTGATATTATTAAGATGACCACATTCTTATGTTCAGGCTCATAAGAAGACATATTACACATAGTGTTTCTAATGTTAGCATATCACAGATTGAAGAAACTGAGATGCTCTCCAAATGCGCTCTTATTTTCAAACAGTTCCAGAAAAATGACATTTTCCCCATGGATAAGAATTGTGTTGCTGTTGATGTCCCACTGTGGCATTCAAAGCTCTTATTATCAAATAAATCTTCCTGATTAATCCAAAATTCTAGTGCTGTGGTTAAAGTAAAATTTTCCACATTATTTTTTCTATGAAGATTCTGTACTTTTAATGGCGCTAAGACACACCTCTTAACATGTAATCTCCTTATAAAGCAGGTTACTTCTCAGTTTTACATTCTCTAGCTCTAATGTTCTGATTTCCTTCAACGGAGATTTCACTTAACATCCTGCAGAGCCTCCCAACTCTTCAGCACATTGGCTCCAAAGATGACCTTCTATATAGCATTGGCTCACCTCCTTTCAAAGGTTCCCTGGCATTCTATGGCCATATGCGAAGAAATCCCACTATTTTCCTGAGCTTTTCCTCACAGCTTCCATTTTCAAACACTCTATCAATACAGCTCTCCTTTGAGCCATATTACTTGTAGACTCAAAATTGATTTTATCATGTTAGTAAGACTATGATAAATAGTGAAATGGGAAGAGAATGAATCTAGCCTTTGGGGTGAGCCAGATGTTTTACATGCTATCCCTTTAATCCTTGAAACCACCCTATCAGTAGAAATTTTTGTCACCCTCTTGCTCTGTTCTCCCTGACATACAAGTGAAAGATACTTTGCTATGTAATTGGGTAATCGAGTCATCGCTCCTTATTAAACTTATCCTTTTTGTGTTGTTGTTGTTAATCCTCACAGGAGGATATTTTTTCCATATATATATATATATATATATATATATATATATATATATATATATATATATATATTTAGACAGAGTGGAAAGGAGGGGGAGACACAGAGAGAAATATCGATTAATTGCCTCCGTGGCTGGGGTGTTGAGGGGGGAGGGGCGAGGGGCAGGGATCAAGCCGCTCTATGTGCCCTTGACCGCAACTGAACCCGAGGGCAGATGCTGTAACAGCTGACCCAAACCAGCTAGGGCTAGACTTAGCCTTGTAAAAGTAGGGTCTTTGTGTTTTATTCATATTCTACAGAACTGAGTGTGATGCTTATTGCATAGGAGGTACTCGATAGGTGTTGCTTGAACGAATAAATAGACTGAGCACCTACTGTATCCCTGGCATTGTACCTTGGGAGGCAAGTCGGATTCTCTCCATTTTACAGTTGATGAAATTGAGTCCCAAGGAGATTGAGTAAGTTGTGTAAGATCATAAGCTGTGAGTAGCAAAACCATCAGGTAAAGTCATGTTTTACTGACACTCTAAAATCCTTGTTCTTCCTCTTAACCATACCAACGGAATGCCTTCTTTAAACATGAAAAGGAATCTGATATCAAAAACAGTTATTTTAAATACTTGGAAAACAACCAATGAATGACAAAATTTAAATTACAAATTAGAAATTCCTTTTTCTCAACTTCTCTTTCCTCGCGAAGTGTAACAATGTGGCTAACCGATGGTGGATGGTGATAAGACTGAATTCACTTTTAAAGCATGTAAGATCAAGCAAAAAATATTACAATGTAACTGACAAATATTAAAAATGCATATTTAACACCCATAACAGAATACAAATTACGATGTCTTTACTCTCAAATAATAAATGGTCTTATTATGTATAAAAGAAATATGTGCCATTATAGATATTTTCATATACACAATTTCCCCCAAGTAATAATAAATCCACAGGAAAAAAATATTAATATATTAAATATTTCTTATGGCATTTTCAAAACATTTAAAATTTTCTAGTTTCAATTAATATTAAGATTTCATAAAATTTGAGCTGTTAGTGATTTTTTTTTTTTTTTTAGTAACAGGCACTTTGTATTTATTTTTCTCATTAATTTCAAATTATCTACGATTACTATTCTAAAAGCACTGATTTTAACTGTAAGTTTTCATTATTACATTTAAAAATATGGGATGCTTACCCAGCCAGCATGGCTCGATGGTTAAGCATCAATCTATGAACCAGGAGATCATGATTCGATTCCCAGTCAGGACACATGCCCAGGTTGTGGGCTCGATCCCCAGAGGAGGATGTGCAGGTGCAGGAGGCAGCTGATCTATGATTCTCTTTCATCACTGATGTTTCTATCTCTCTCTCTCCTTCTCCCTTCCTCACTGAAATCAATTCAAATATATATATTTTTTAAATGGGATGCTTTGCCCTGGCCAGTTTGGCTCAGTGGATGGAGAGTCTGCCTGCGGACTAGAGGGTCTCGGGTTTGATTCCAGTCAGGGGCATGTGCCTTGGTTGCGGGCACATCCCCAGTGAGGGGTGTGCAGGAGGCAGCTGATCGGTGTTTCTCTCTCATCGATGTTTCTAACTCTCTGTCCTTCTCCCTTCCTCTCTGTAAAAAATCAATAAAATATATTTTTAAAAAATGGGATGCTTTGTGAATTTTCTTACAAAGTGTATTTATGTCATGTGAAGTATATACCACCCACAAAACACCCTATGTATTATCCTTCATTATTCTTTCTTAACTTTTTTTATTTTTTAAACCCACAATCTTGAACAGTATTTTTAAAATGTATTTTATACATAATGTTAAACAGTATTACTTTTATCATTTTCACATTTTTTTACAAAAGTTTACCACTTTAAAAAATAATTTGATCCTTATTTATAAGCTTCAAACAACTGAGAATAGGAGCAGAAGGTTTAATTTCAATCATAATATTTTATCTTAATGATACAAGTCATCATGGAAGCATCGTAGTAAATTGCAGAGAAAATACAGGAAACATTTCATCTATTAAGCCAAAATCTTCTGTGATGTGTAAGTTAACTCTTTGAACTTTTAGCTTATTGAACTTTTTTATCTTAGTAACTTAATATTAGAACTTTATATTACCATATACAGAGGTAGGCAAAAGCAATTTTACAGCTGTGAGTACGTAAAACTCAGAGCTTATTCTTGTGTATTTTTCCATATGAACAACTGTAAACCTGCATTTGCCCACCCCTGTATAATGCATACATATATACACATATGGTTAAGCCATACATTGTATTTAAATTATGCAAGAATGGGATAATATTTCTGAGCTCCAGGAAGAGGGTTTAATCGCAACAGAAACAAGGAGGTCCTTGTCACATCACAACACCATGAAATACACGTTATATTAAGACAGAAGCTGCTAGTTTAACATTATCATCTGTGGACTTACCTGGTATTCTGAGCGCTTGACTAATAAAAAACCTTCAAAGTATAAAGGTAGAGCAGTAATCTTTAACCTCTCTTGGAAGATCCTTCGAGGGGCTGGTTTCGGGGGCTTCTTAGCCATCATACCCTCTCGTGGGTGTGTGGTTTGGTTACAACTGTATCCAGTTTCAAACAAAATGAGATCTACCTTGAGTGAGAGGAAAAGGCAACTGTTCAAAGAGGAAGTCCCAACTCGATTTTAAACCACCAACAGGACACACACACACACACACACACACACACACACACACACACTTTCCTTCGCTTTTTATGAGGTAAGATAAAACAGGCATAGACCAGCTTTGAGAAAGCAACCTCTGAATAAACTACATGTACTTAGAATTACAATAACAAAATAAACAGAAGATTAACATCACCAGAAGATGAAAGGAACCCATTTGGAGATTCTGGGCTTTAGAGGAGACATCCAGGTCACATTTGTTTACTTTTTGTTTTCATTGTTGTCCATTTTTATCCCTAGAAGGCATGACTTGAATTAACTCCACTTCACTAAAAATTAATTCATAGGATAACTTTATTTGGACTACTTCTGTTGTATTTCAGGATCAAACTTTGTTTAAATTTTAAGAAAAATGGAGCTCTTTATCCCATACCCATTTTGATGGTCCACTAAGCATAAAACACAGTTATGGGAACATGGAACTTTCCACTTCTTTTTGGTCAGTATTTTAAATTCTTGGGTCACCAGTGGATATTTGGCAAAATGTTTGGCAGAGAAAGCTTTAAATTTTCAAACTTTTGTTTTGTTATTTTATGCTTTCTGAGCTGTGTATCACTGATGCTATGATGCATAGATGAGGTCCTTACTGTTATCTAGTAAGGTTTATAGAGCTTCACTGGGACCAACATGCAACTAATAGTTCCATGTGGGGAATGGTCATTGAGAGACTGGAGTTAGCTCAATACTATAAAAGGAATAGCAGAAGAAAGAAACATAGGAGGAATTCTGGTTTGTTTTGCAGGGTCCTGAGAAGTTACACCATTTGATATTTCACCCTCAATATTTCAGGAAAACTCTTGATTTAGTAGCCTGGGCCTGAGCATTCCCTACATCTGAACCAGCCTATTCTCAGAAATCAAACCAAGCCAGGCACCTTCCAACTGACCCCTCCTTTTTGTTGTTGTTAATCCTCACTCCAGGATATTTTTCCATTGATTTTTAGAGAAAGTGGAAGGGAGAGGGAGAGACAGAGAGAAATATCAATGTGAAAGAGTGCACGCACCCTGACCAGGGCCAGGGAACCTGCAACCAAGGTACATGCCCTTGACCAGAAATGAACACAGGACCCTCAGTCCCGGAGCCGATGCTCTATCCACTGAACCAAACCGGCTTAGGGCTGATCCTTCTTTTCTAATGGAGAGAGCACATGGTTTCCTCCACCAGTTGGGGCAGCAGTAGATGTGGGATACCAAGTTGTCTACAAAGTGAGGTACAACAATACAGACAGATTATTAGTAAATTAGAGAAGAGTGTTCAAGTGTGTTATCAAAATGAAAATAATTTGAAACAGAAATAGGAAATCAAAACTTCAGAATTATCGCCTTACCTTTAAATTTGAGACCTGCTCCCTATGACCCAAACTTTCAAATGATAAAATCTAAGCCCAACTTAATTTTTTGGAGATAAATTCACACTATTTTTTAGTTTCAATGTAATTTTAAAAATGAGTCAAATAACCAAAGAAAACCTCCCAAGTTAATAAGTGACCAAATCTGCCTGTTGGCAGCTGGTAGCTGATGTAACACAGGAAGGCAGTGAAAGGAGGGCTGAGAACTGAGAAATAAGGAGACGCAGGGAGGTAGGATGCTGGGAATCATTAGTGGTCAGAAAGTGAGAAAAGTAGTCACTGGCTTTATGTCCAGAGATTGGCATGGGAGAAAAACAAAAATGTCTTTTAAAAAGTGTAAAAATAGAAATATTTTGAGAAATAATGATCTAAATACACCTTTTACATATTATGCAGCAGTAAAAAAGAAGGATCTCTTACCCTTTGAGACAGCATGGAGGGACCTGGAAAGTATTATACTAAACGAAATAAGCCAGTCAGAGAAGGACAAGTATCACATGCATGATCTCACTCATATGTAGAATCTACAGGACAAAATAAGCTGATGAACAAAATAGATCCCGAGACATAGAAACATGAAACAGACTGTCCAATCTCAGAGGGAAGGTGGGGGTGGGTGGGAGGGAATATATTAACCAAAGAACTTGTATGCATATATGCATAACCAATGGGCACAGACAATAGTGTGGTAAAGGCCTGGGGTTGGGGTGGGTGCAGGCTAGAAGGGGTCAGTGGGGAGAAAGAGGACATCAGAAATACTTGCAAAAATAAAGATTTTTTTGAAATGTAAAAGTAGGAATATTTTGAGAAATAATGATGTAATTATATTTTTCTTATCTTTATTATTTTTTACATTTTTTCTTATCTTTAAAAACATACACAAAATTTTTTTTTAAATATATTTTATTGAGTTTTTACAGAGAGGAAGGGAGAGAGATAGAGAGTTAGAAACATCGATGAGAGAGAAACATCAATCAGCTGTCTCCTGCACATCTCCCACTGGGGATGTGCCTGCAACCCAGGTACATGCCCTTGACCGGAATCGAACCTGGGACCCTTCAGTCCGCAGTCTGACGCTCTATCCACTGAGCCAAACCGGTTTCGGCCACAAAATTTTTTAAAAAGCCAGTTCATGAACTTTTGTACGTTGCTTTGGTTTGCTGATTTGCAAGTCAAATTAATTCATAATATATCAAAGTTCAAATACTGTCTCCAAAAAAACAATACGCACAGCAAAAACAAAAAATAGAGAACAACAAAAACACCCCCCAAATTTACACAATGCAGAAGTCCTGCTGGAACATTATTAACCAGTTACACCTGTCCACAATTTTCAGTATCATTGTACCAGTGTGCCATTACAATGGAAATCCTCTTACAGATATCTCAAGTTTTAGGTGTTGAATAATGAATTGTAGGTTAGGTAATGTCATAGGAAAAGTGTCTGGGAGTAGGGAGAAAAGCCAATTTTGCCACTAACCAGCTCTGAGACCTTAAACAAACCACTTAACTGCTCTGGGATCACAGCTTCCCAGCCTATGATATGAGGGGGTGGGCTAAATGACTTCTTGTCTGGAGTTACGGTAGGCGTCTAAGCAGTCTACTTATTACTCTTTTTCTTCTCTGATTCATTTAAAATCAGTCTCTTTAAGTCATTCCCCTGCTTAAAACACTTTAAAGCAGTGGTTCTCAACCTTCTGGCCCTTTAAATACAGTTCCTCATGTTGTGACCCAACCATAACATTATTTTCGTTGCTACTTCATAACTGTAATGTTGCTACTGTTATGAATTGTAATGTAAATATCTGATATGCAGGATGGTCTTAGGCGACCCCTGTGAAAGGGTCGTTCGACCGCCAAAGGGATCGCGACCCACAGGTTGAGAACCGCTGCTTTAAAGTATTCTCATTGCTTTTGAGGTTTATTTTTTCATTCGACACTAAGTATTTATTGAGCACCAGCAATGTGTGCAGGCAGGTCACACAGGTCTTTTATAATAGGGCCCTTTTAAATGAAAACATTAAAAAAATACTCTCTTCTCTAATAGCTTTGGTTACTCCTACTACGTATGTCTTTTGGGACAGAAAATTAAAGGTGACAAATCACTGCTACAGAAGTGATATCATTGCTCTGTCAGAATGATTTCATTTGCTAACCTTGTAATTTTCATTTCAGTAGAAAGAGTTTCTTCTAGGAAGATAAAGAGTTTTTCTAGTTAATGTTCACACTATTTTTATAGTGTGGGGAAACATATTATTGAGAAATATTTCTTAGATGCCACATAGATACAGGACTCACAGATTTCTAAATGAGATAAATAACAGAACAATGGCAGTTTTAATAGAAGCTGGTAATTTCAGATAAGGAGATAGTTTGGGGGGGAGGTGAATAGAGCAATGATGAATTCTGTTTTCACCACTTCAAACTCAATATATATGAGGATAGGTCTACATTTTCCTTCCCCTTCACTTCATTTATGATCCATTAGTGCTTGCTTAGGGGATAAAATAGATTGATGTTTAATATCCATTCCAACCTCTTCTAGTGTGCCATTCTTTACTGCAGCGGCTGAAAAGCTAAAAACTAAATTTCCCAGACTTCTTTGCAGCTGGAGTTGGGATGCGTTCAACTTTGGCAAGGCAGAACTGAGACAGACTTCATTCTCAGGCTGCCTTTGGTTTTTCTGGAAGCAAGCATAGTCTGTAGGCATCTGCTTTCTTCTGTGGCAACGTTATCAGAAGTCCCAGTCTATGACCACTGGTTTCATGGATGTTAATAGCCGAGGCCATCTTGGCAAGTATGGGGTGCTTCTGGAGCTAGAAATAGTAAGGAGGCTTCCTGGTCATAGAGGCTTCTGCTTTGTGGTTGTTTCCTTGACAGGGCAGTTTTGTAATTGCAGTGGCATCCTGACTGTACAGTGTCAGTATGGTTCTGGAAATTCCAGCATTAGCATCAGCCTCCCAATTTTTCAGTTTGCTTCCTGGCTGTACATGTAGCAGCTGACTCTTGGGGAGTCAGTTTTGCAGTGTGTCTTTGGGAATCATTCTTGAAAGCCCAAAATACACTATTTCTCCATCCCTTCCAACAATTCTGTAAGCTGAATTAGTAGATCCTATTAGTAGATTCCCCCCCTTTAAAACCAAAATTAGTTATCATGAATTATTTTCCATGTAACTGACCCTTCATCAATACAGTTCCCAAGGACCGATAGGAATAAGTGAAAAGCCACCCTAACATTGAAGGTACTCCATAATCTAGCTCCATTTTGCTACTACATATATTCTTCTGCATCAACTAACTGTACATCACATCTGCCAATTGTCTTGGCTTGCAGTTATCTCCCTATTTACTTCACCTCATAAATCTCTTACTGTTAGGGATTGATTGCCTGCAAGCTACAATTTTGGCACTTCATTGTTTATAAATTTTTATAGGTATTTGAATTTATAAACACCTAATATTTTATCCATACTTAAATTAAAAGAAGTTATTTATTTTTCTTATTATTAATGGAAAACTTACTTATACAAATTTTAGACACAACAGAAAGGCATAAGGAAGAAATGAAAATCACACACTACTCTATTATCTTCAATTCGCACTCTTTGGATGGCTACCATCACTTCTTTGGGCACTTTTTCTCTATTTCTAGATATCTTTATGTAATCAGGTTAATCAAATTCACACTGTTTCATAAACTACATTTTAAAAAAATATGTTTTATTGACCCCAGAAAGAGAGGAAGGGGTGGGGAGGGAGGAGAGAGGGAGTGAGAGAAACATCAGTTGGTTTCCTTCCACAGGTGCCCAATCCTCAGGATTCAACCTGCAATCTATTACCCTGATTGGGACTTGAACCGGTGACTTTTCAGTGCATGGGGTGACACTCAACCAACCAAGCTACCCAGCCAGGGCCATGAACTACATTTTTTATATGATGTGTCTAGAACACATTTCTATGTCAATAAATATAAATGCGTGTTATTTAATTTTTTGCTTAGTATCATTAAAGTAATGTAAATATTTGCAAGGGTAACATTACAGTGCAGAACTATATTTTTAAGCTTTTTAAAATCTAAATTTGTTTTTATATATTTAGGCTTTTTATTTTTAATTTATTTAGATTAAATTTATTGCAATGACATTGGTTAATAAGATTATATAGGTTTCAAGTGTAGATTTCTATGACACATGATCTGTATATTGCATTGTTTAAATGACACAAACCTTTTTTTGAGGTAAGAATTACATTGACTAGAAGTAAACTGAGACACAGAATGGAGACCCCAAAAATAGTGTATTTATTTCCTTGTTAAGAGAATATATATATATATATATATATATATGAATATAATTGCAACTAACAATCAAATGATATGCATAGAGGTAACTTAGAAAAGGTTAAGGTGGGTCAATTTATGTAATACTTTAACATTCAGGATTTGATGCAGACTTTCAGGATCCATTGCACAGCAAAATTGTTTTTTGTGAACTCTGCTGCCACCTAGCTACATATTGCAAGTGCACTTTCTAATCTGGTAGAGCCTTTCTTTCTGGGATAATTTTGTAAGGGAAGGCTGCTGCAAGTGAATGTACTTAACAAATGAAGCGATATTTGGCAGTAAAAAGTAAGCAAATATAATGAGCCCTAGCCTGTTTGTCTCAGTGGATAGAGCATTGGCCTGGGGACTGAAGGGCCCCAGTTTTGATTTCGTCAAGGGCACATGCCAGGGTTGCAGGCCCAGTCTCAGCAGGGGGCATGCAGGAGGCAGCTGATTACAGATTCTCTCTCATTATTGTTTCTATCTCTTTCCCTCTCCCTTCCTTTCTGAAATCAACAAATAAATATATATATAAAATGAAATTTTATATAAAAAGATAAAACTCAAAATTATACAAATAAGTTTATTTCATGTTAGCAAATTTTAGGTTATAATTGCTATGTTATAATTTCTAGAGTAAATTGATTTCTGGAGTGTAATTTTTATGACAAAACTCATAGTAATTTGCTAAAATGTCCATTTTTTACTTTCGAAGAATAACAAATTATTTTGCAAGATATTTGAGCAATTTTATTAATGTCACTTTGTGAAACTGAGGGGCCTGATTTAAGGTATGATTTTAACATGTAGCCCCAGAACTCAATTCAGTTTCTTCACAGCAAGCCCAGTAAGTCTCCTCCCATTCCCTTGCATCTATTTTATTTATTAATTTTTTTGGGGGGGGAGAGAGAAGAAAAAGAGAAATAATGATTTACTGCCCCTGACCAACCTCTTACCCATGATGACTCTTTATTTTTGCTCTATGACACCCCTTGTCTGGAAACATTATTGGAGAGTTTCAGTTTTTCCAGCACAAGCTGCCAGCTCGCGGTTGAGTAGTGCTCCACAATAAACACCAATATCTTTCACTGCTTCCCTGTGCCAGACTAATTGGCTATCTGCAGTACTGTTTGAACAAACTCTCTTTGGTCAGTTACATTTGCCCCATCATTTTACTAGGGAACAATTTAAACATACAGAGAAGCTGAAAGAGTAGTTGCCAGGGTCCAGCCCCAGCAGTCCAGGGGTCCCCAAAGGTGTGGATGGAGTCAGCGAAGAATGATTTACATGGAAACAGCATTCATAGCTCTCTAGCTCTCTTTAGTCTCTGTGGATCTTCCTGTGCCTGGCTGAGGCCACAGAGAAAGATCCCGAGGCAAACTGAGCCTTTATTTTATAGTCAGAGGTAAACAAGGTAGTGGTTACCATAGTTACATAGTTCTTGTGAGTTTCACTTGTTTTGGCCACTTCCTGCACTTCCCTCAGCCCATTAGCTTCCCAGATAAGATCTGAGGAGCCTTATAAGGTCAAGCCTAATTATGCTAAGAGGACTGTGCCCTCTAAGCTGGGACTTGTTTGTGACTTTGCCGACAGGTCAGTCTGAGGCTTAACCCTATATGGGCTCCCCACAAGTAGTGTTCATAGATATCTACACATCTACCATCTAGGTTCAAGAATTGTTAACATTTTGTCATAATTGCTTTAATTGTATCTCTATCTTGTTACAGGAACCTCTCAGAGAAATCATAGTTATCAGACAGCCCCCTGAGTCGCCCCTAACCTCTATTCTTGTCTTCTCATGTAAATGAGTTTGAATGAGAAAACCCCAGACGATTGTGTTGTGATGAAGACAATTTTATTAAAGCATGCACCTTTATTAAAGAAGCAAGCAAATCTATACATCTGGCTTTTGAAGCACAGATGGGCTCTCAGCTAACCTGAAGAGCGAGTTGGGTTGGGGTTTGAGGTGTTATATACTCTCCTGTCTACAAGTTTCAGAATTCCTCTGCGGAATAATTTTGTACAGATTAATTCTCAAGGTCCCTTTTTACTTGGTTGTGGCCTTCTCAGAATTCATGAGAAGCACCTGGCAATTTTACCTCGCCAAGCCTTGAGACTGCCGGCTTCTCTGCTTAGAGAGTGAAACTGCCTGGTTTCCCTTTCCCCTTCCGCCTTCCTTTCCTGCATTCTCTCCTTAGGGAAGTTTTTAACCTTTTGCTCTCAAGTGTCCTTGGCTGGGAAGGTGCAAGGCCCACTGCGAATTGCCTGCACTGGCCTTGTTCGAACTTCCCTGTCTCAGTTTCCCTATTTCTCTTGCTCTAAAGTTTTCCTAGCTTTTCACTGCCCTGTAACATCTTTCTTTCATGGAATCATTTCGAAGTGCTTAACAAACATCATACTTTGTCCCTCCATACTTTAATATGTATATGCTAAGAAGGAAGACATATGAGTAAGGACATTCTATTATATAAACACAATAACATTTTAATGGCTACAAAAATTTCACAATTCCCTAATGTCATTGAATAATCAATTAATATTTTAGTTTTCCCCTGTTGCTTAATATTCCTTATACCTTCTTCTTCTTCTTTTATTTTTTTTTACAAGACTGATCAAAATTCGCATTGCATGTGTTTATGTTTCTCTCTCCTCTATTTCTATTACCGGAGAGATGATGAGATCTCAGTTCTTGTCTTTTTTTTTTTTTTTAATATATTTTATTGATGTTTTACAGAGAGGAAGGGAGAGGAGTAGAGAGTTAGAAACATCAATGAGAGAGAAACATCGATCAGCTGCCTCCTGCGCACTCCCTACTGGATATGTGCCCGCAACCAAGGTACGTGACCCTGACTGGAATCGAACCTGGGACCCTTGAGTCTGCAGGCCGACACTCTATCCACTGAGCCAAACCAGTCAAGGATTGTCTTCTTTTTTTAAATATATATATTTGTATTGATTTCAGAGAGGAAGGGAGAGGGAGAGGGAGATAGAAACATCAATGATGAGAAAGAATCATTGATCGCTGCCTCCTACACACCCCACACTGGGGATCCAGCCCCCAACCCAAGTATATGCTCTGACCTCAAATCAAACTGTGACCTCCTGATTCATACATAGGTCTATATTCAACCACTGAGCCACACAGGGTGGGTAGTTCCTATCTGCATTATCAAGAGATAGGTGCAGCAAAGCAAGTAAGAATTTATTGGCCATGGGAAAAATATACTTAGGACAGTGAAACAAGGAAGGACATAGAGGAAGTAACAGGAATGTCTAGGCTGGGCTGCTTTGGCTCACTGAGAAGTTAGAGAAAAGAGGGCCTTAGAGACAGGTTTAGGGGGTTAGCCCAGGAAGAGCTGCCGCTGCCTGCTGCCCCCCACCCACCTCCCCATTTGCAAGTCTCCTGGAGTCCCTTAGGAAAGTAAGGGGAAGGGAATGGCATGGATGCTCCGCTGGGGGAGAGCATGCCCTGGGTTCTTCATCCTGAGCATGTTTATCCCTCTTACAGGTGGAAATCTTTTGGGAGGGCTCAGGGGAGGGTCTTTACAGAGTATTCATCAGCTTTTCAGGTGTGCTCTTTCAGGGTCTAATCTCCAACTGATTGGCCGGTGCCAAAGCAAGGGGACATTCGTCAATGATTGGCCAGTGCCAAGGCAAGGGGTCATTGGTCAATTCGGCTGGCCCTGAGGCAGTTACAGCATCACTGGTCTGGTTTTGCTGCTTTTCTGGGCCTGGAGTTGAAATACAACTGAGGCCTAGATGTTATTTTTAGGAGGAAAAGGTGGGGCGGGGGGCGGGGGGGAGGGGAGTCTAAACTACATGACTAGTGATATGAAAAGTCAGAGGGTCTGTTGGGGTCCATCCCCAGCAGGTCCAGGGGTTCCCAAAGGTGTGGACGGAGTCAGCAAAGAAGGAATGACACAGAGGCAGCCTTCAGTTGATCATCATAGCCAGGTTCTCCTTTTATTGTCCTGTTACATCTGTATTTATACCAGTTGATTTTAATCCTATCCATTCTATTCCAAAGGTTCGGGCGTTTCTTATCTCCATTCCAAGGTTACTCTATTGTTCTATTAAATTACAAGGAAGTAACTGAAGGAGATTATCCTAAGTAAAGATTATGTAGCTTTAAGTGTGATTGTTTGTAGTTAAAGTGATTAACTACCTGCCTGGCACTTAGTTAAGGGGCTTTACGGATTTATTCCCTTCCTTAGTCCTGTTAATCCCTAACTCCAGGGAAAAAAATCCCCACCTGGGGAAACAACCTTTCTTGGGGAGGTGGTCCTGTTTAAAACACATAGCGATAAGAGGGGGAGCAAACATATGCCATATACGCCAGTTCCCTTGAAACATAAGCTGTGCAGATGTTTCTTCCCTGCAGCGACTGTGTCAAGCAGCAAGGGTGGACCTGCTTCCGGCAAATTCCCCCATTTTTATTTTTTAAATGACAGCGAGTGTCAATCAGCGGCCACCTCTTGGATTTGGTTGTTTAAGACTTGGAAGAAGACTTGTTTGTGACTTTGCCAACAGGTCAGTCCGAGGCTTAACCCTATATCGGCTCCCCACAGGGGTCCAAACTGCATGGTCTGTAATATGCTAGGGGAGGATAGGTTATCCTGGGGCGAGGTTCTGGTTTTCCCAGTTTTGCCCCTGGCTAGGCATCTGGGCTTTCTGCCCTGGTGAGTTTCTGTACCTGGCCTATTGTCCTTGCTCTGCTCATGTCTTTCTAGCTGCCTATAACATCTCTAACATTCCTAGTTTTTCAAATCGGGTTTATTGAGGTATAATTTACCCAAAAAGTCACTCCTTTTTTAGGAGCATAGTTCTAATAATTTCGACAAGTAGATACAGTTGTGTAACCACCACCAAAATCAAGACCTAGACTATTTCCACCACTGCAAAAAGTTCCCTCATAAGTGAAATAAGCCAGTCAGAGAAGACAAGTAACATATGATTTCACTTATAGGTAGAATCTAATGAACAAACTGAACTATCAAGCAAAATAGAGACAGACTGATAGATAGAGAGTAGGCAGACACCTCTGGTGGTGCAGGGGAGGAGGGTGTTTGGGGGAGGATTGAGCAAAAAATAAAAAAAGAATGAGAACGCATGGACATGGAACAACAGTGTGGTGGTTGCTGCGGGGAGGTGACGTGGAGGTGGGAGAGGCTATAGAGGGGATAAATGGTGATGGGGAAACGAAAGTTCCCTCATGGCCTTTTGTAGTCAGCATCTTCTCCCCTGCCCATTCCACCTAATCCCCCGCAACCACAGATCTCACGTCTGTTCATATAGTTGTATGCAGTCATGATGCTGATGTAATAACCTGGTTATTGTTTAACAGGAAAAGAGGAAAGGGAATACCAAACAGACACTATACCCAGTAAGGCTGAGTGATGTGGGAAAGAGCTTGGCAGTCCCTCAGACCTTCCTGGGTATAGTGGTAAATGGGACGTTGGAAACTGAGAAATGTAACCTCATGCAAATAAAGCCTTTTTCCATATCCCATCCTTCCGTGGAGGCTTCTAAAAATTCTTATTTCAGTGGTGCCCAAAGAACCTCATTCCTACTTCTGTCTGGGAAATCTGGCCTATTACTCCTGCAGCAGTGACATACTTGGAATCACACAGTAGTTAACCTTTAATGTCTTAGTATAATACTTTAAAAAATATTTTTATTGATTTAAGAGTGGAAGGGAGAGGGAGAGAGAAATAGAAACATCAATGATGAGAGAGAAGCATTGATCAGATGCTCTCCCCCGCCCTCCACCACCAACCCGGGCATGTGCCCTGACCAGGAATTGAACCATGACCTCCTGGTTCATAGGTCAACCACTGAGCCACACTAGCTGGGTTTTTTTTTTTATATAATATATATTTTATTGATTTTTTACAGAGAAGAAGGGAGAGGGATAGAGAGTTAGAAACATCGATGAGAGAGATCGATCAGCTGCCTCCTGCACGCTCCCTACTGGGGATGTGCCCGCAACCAAGGTACATGCCCTTGACCAGAATCGAACCTGGGACCCTTCAGTCTGCAGGCCGACGCTCTATCCACTGAGCCAAACCGGTTCGGCAACACTAGGGGGTTTTTATTTATTTTATTTTATTACTGAGGAGTACTCCATTGTATGAATATACTGGAACTTATTTATTCATTCAGCAGTTAATGAGCATATTGCCAGTTTGGGTCCATTATTAATAAAGCTGCTATAAACATTTGTATGCATTTCTTTGTGATATGTATTTTTATTTCTTTTGAGTAAATACCCAAGTGTGGAATTGCTGGGTCATATGTTAAGTGAGCGTTAAACTTTATAAGAAAGAGCCAATCTGTTTTTCAGAGTGTCTGTGCCATGTTGCATTCCTACTAATGTATGAGATTTCCAGTTGCTACTCCTCCTTACTGTCACTTTGTATAGTCAGCTTAAAATTTATTTTTTTGTATGTGATTGATTTTCAAGTTTCTTAAAATACCTCTGAGGGTTACTGTTTCCGGTGGAAGCGGAGGGATATAATTTTACATGTGGAACTTTACATCTATGACTGAGCTTTTAAAATTTTCCCCTGAGAGGTAAAAAGTGTTGTGATTAGTGCTCAGTTCTGGAGTTTGAAGACCAGGGTTCATCCCCCAACTTTGTCCTGTAATGGTAGTGCAATCTTGAGCAAATTAATTAAACCTTGTCCCAGTTTTGTTGTATATAAAATGGGAATATTAGTCCTCTTCTCTCACAGAAATGTTCTAAGAATTAAATAAGTTGCTTCCTGCACGGAGAACATTTAGAATAGAACTTGGCATATAGTACACACTCCTCAATAAGTGATAGTTTTATCTATACCAAATATGACAGCACCAAATTATATAATATAGCCTGATTGGCAAAACTTCTGCTAGACTAAGTTTAAAAATTACCGTAACAACCTTTTACATTATTTATTCTTACTATGTTCCAGGCATTTCACCTACATCTTAAAAGGAATTAATGCAATATCTCAAAACTTTAATATTATTCCCACTAACAGACAGGAGACTTGAGAAATATTTTATGGCAGAATTAGTGGTGGTATAGTGGAACTCAGGTTTGTCAGATTTCAGAGTTAATTTGTAACCCCTATTCCCTACACACACACGAAAAAAAAAGAAAAGAAAAAAGAAAAAAAGAAAATGGCCTTTACTCAACTCTTGATTAATGAATTTATTCAATAAGTAATGTATTTGCTGATTAAAATTCCCTTTCAAATTTTATTAAATTATAAAAATAGGATATCATTTTGTAGAATCATAAAATGGTAGGTAGGCCCTGGTGGGGTAACTCAGTTGGTTGGAGTGTCCTACGGATAAGCCAAGGTTGCAGGTTCGATTCTTGGTCAAGGGCAAGTATCTGGGCTGCAGGTTCCATCTCTCACATTTCTCTCTCTCTTTCTCTCCCCCTCCCTCCCTTCCAGTCTCTCTAAAAATCAATAAAAAAAACTATCCTCTGGTGAAGATTAACAATTAAAAAAAATAGTGTAAAAAAAAAGGGGGGGGTGTCAGGTAGGAAATAGTTTAATTTAGCTTTCCCATTATCTAATTAAAAAAACATCAGGGGGTGCATGTAAGCATAACCAATGGACACAAGACACTGGGGGTAGGGGAGCCTGGGGGAATGTCAAGGGGGGGGAAAAGGAGACATATGTAATACTCTTTGTAATACTTTAAGCAATAAAACAAAATTAAAAACAAACAAAAAAATCCAGGCCTTAGCCCAGCGGTTCTCAACCTGTGGGTCTCGACCCCTTTGGTGGTCGAACGACCCTTTCACAGGGGTCGCCTACGACCATCGGAAAACACATATGTAATTACATACTGTTTTTGTGAGTAATCACTATGCTTTAATTATGTTCAATTTGTAACAATGAAAATACATCCTGCATATCAGATATTTACATTACGATTCATAACAGTAGCAAAATTAGAGTTATGAAGTAGCAACAAAAATAATTTTATGGTTGGGGGTCACCACAACATGAGGAACTGTATTAAAGGGTCGCGGCATTAGGAAGATTGAGAACCACTGCCCTAGTCAGTGGATAGAGCGATGGCCTGCGGACTGAAGGTTCCCAGGTTTGATTCCGGCCAAGGGCACACGCCTGGGTTGTGGGCTTGATCCCCAGTAGGGGGCATGCAGGAGGCAGCCAACAATGATTCTCTCTCATGTTTCTATCTCTATCCCTCTCCTTTCCTCTCTAAAATCAATAAAAATATATTAAAAAGAAAAGAAAAGACCCAGAACGGTGCCACAGTTTGTGTTGGATGACACAGCTGACTAGGCTGAGCAGGTTTCAAGACTTCTGATCTACTATTCACATGACATGTTGCTGGCAAGGCATCATGAAAATATTACCCTCATTTAACAAAACATAAAAGTATTACTTTTTACTCTATAATAGAAGCGTTGAAAAGTTTTACACTGCGCCCAAGGAGCGGAGGCGGTTCCCAGCGCCCCGCCAGCCAAGTAAACGCCCAGCTTTCTGCCCAGCCCCCGCGTAAGGGGAGGGAGGACGGGCCTACAGGGGAAGGGGCGGGGCTACGGAGGGAAATAGGGCGGGGCTGCGAGGGCGGGGCTGTGGGAGGGTCCAATGAGGGGGCCGGCCTATAACGGCTTTCCGCCTATGGGTCGTGCGGCCCGTTTTGCGCATGTGCAGCTCATTTCAAACTGTGGAGACCGCCAGGCTGCGGTGTTTGTGAGCGTCAGAGCCAATGGGTGCGGGGCGTCCTCGCTCCGGCCGCCTTCCCTAGCCCCGCCGCCTCCGGTTCCTTCAGCCGCCAGCGGCTTCTCTCGGACCTGTTTCAGCGCTGGGCTTCCTCGAGTCGGGCCCGAGTGGGCTCTCGCCCTCCACTCCCTGCGCGAGCGGAGCCGGCCTGAACATGGCTGCTTCGGGGCTGGTGAGTGCGGGTCCCCGCCGCCCCGGGCTCTCGCGGCCGAGCCTGTGACTTCTTGGGGATGTCGGTGGGAAAGCCGCGCGGAACGCTTGCGATCTGGAGTGGGTGCTCGGAGCCAGAGTTAGTGCATTGATCTGTCGAGGTTTCTTGTCATTGCGGCCCTGGTGACATCTTCCTCTGCAGGGAATGGTGGGATTTCTGCCTTTTAGCCTAACGCCGGCTCCTCGTCCTCGAAGTAGTTTTCTGCCCATGGAACTGTGGCCCTGCCTCCAGAGTGCGCCTGGGCCTCGGGCATGTTGATCTGAAGAAACAGACGGCTTATGGCGAAGCTGGTACCGAGGACGCTTTCTGAGGGGCAGCTGTGGGAAGGTGCAAGCTGTGAAGGACCCGAGGGAACCTCGCTTTTTTGTTGACATGTTTCTGAACTACCTGGGTAGTCACGGTTCTGTATTTCAGACTTCGCTTATGGTGTCCGTATATTACACAACCCATGTCACCCCCTATCCCAGATTTGTGTTTTTACTTTATTTCCCTTTTTTTTGAAGAAAATCTTCAGCATCGGCTGACTCCCATGTGTATAACGTTATTGTGTGCACAAAGAGCTGTATGACAGTGTGGTGTAATGTGTACTTTTTACCGTGAACACATATTATACGATAAAAAAAAAAAGGTTATTGGGGGAAGAGACGGAATAAAATTTACCATTTAAAAACAATGTTTTTTTAGGTTTACAGCAAACTTGAGGGGAAGGTACGGAGAGATTTCCCGTGTACCCCTTGCCCCCACGCATGCATCGCCACCTCCATTATCAACACCTCCCCCCCCCCCCCACCAGAGTGATACATTTTTTTACAATTGATGAACCTACATCGACACATTGTTACTCAGTGTCCATAGTCTTCATTAGGGTTCATTCTTGGTATTGTACACTCTGAGTTTGGACAAATGTCTAATGAATGACATGTATCCATTATTATGGTATCATTCAGAGTATTTTCATTGCCCTATAAATTCTCTGTGCTTGCTATTCATCCTCTACCCCCAATACCCAGGTGATCACTGATCTGTTTCTTGTTCCCATATTCTGCTTTTTCCAGAATCATACAGTATGTAGCCGTTTCAGACTGGCTTCTTTCACTTAGTAATATGCATTTAAGGTTCCTTTATGTCTTTTCAGGGCTTGATAGCTCATTTCTTTTTAGTGCTGGATAATCCATATTTTATTTATCCATTCACTTACTGAAGGAAATATCAGCTTCGTTCCTTATTAAAGACAGTATTCTCTGAGCTTACTTTAGGCTAATACTATTTTCATTTTGTTTATTCAGTTACCATGCTTCATTTATTTTCCATAAGTTGTTAAATGTGTGTGTCCATAGATGGTCTTCTATTCTGTTTTTCATTGTTGTTTTAAGCCATTTTAGTTCTTTATTATTATTTTAGAGGGCTCTACCTGCAGGGAAAGGAGATAAGTGGATATTGTTAGTTAACCAACTTTAATTATTGGATGCCCAGATACTTAGGGTTTTGATGATGGAAAAGTTACCGGGGGTTGTGAAAGAAGAGGAGGAAGAGGATGGAGTAAATCAGAGGGTGAACAAATAGTACAAGCAAAGGTTGGAAACAAATAGAGAAGAATTCCTCTTTATAGCATTATAATAGGCAGTTAACAATAACTTGCTTGATGAATAACATTTTCTGGCATGCTCAGATTGGGGGTGAAATTACTTTGAAGATAAGTTGTATTTGAATATATTTAAACAAAGAAACCAAATTGATGATATACTTTATTTTTAGGATCATCTCAAAAATGGCTACAGAAGAAGATTTTGCCAGCCCTCCAGGTGATTATAAATCAACTTATATAAAATTTAAGATGACTTTTCTTCCCATAACATAGAATTTTTAAATGAGGGAAAAAATATTACCTCCAGCTAAAATAATGATTTCTATGTCCACAAAGTATAGTCATTTTAGTTATTTCATATTAACAGCCACATAGTAATGGAAGCAATGCAATGACTTAGTGGCTTTGAAAAATGAAATTCACCTGATGAATGATGGACCAGAAAGAAGCAGTCTCAATTATGACTGATAGCCATGGGAAAAGAAAGCATTCAATAGAATGGATTAAATGGCAATAGAAAGATGTAGCTAGTTCAGTGGGACTAAAAGAAAAGGTGGGTATTGTTGTAAAAGGGCAGTAGAAGGATATTTGTGGTGATGGAACTGTTCAGTACCTTGACTGTGGTGGTGATGTATGAACCTACAGATATGATAATTGAATAGAACTAATTATGTACACACAAATGAGTACATTTAGAACTTGAGAAATCTGATTAAGATTGGTGCATTGTATCAATACCAGTAACCTGGTTGTGATAGTAAACTAAACTTTTACAGAATGTTTTTGAAATTTGGGAGAAACAAAGTGAACAAGGGATCTCTTCTACGTTATTTCTTACAACTGTTATGTGAACTTCTAATTAAAAATTCATACTGATTCATAAACTACCGTTAAGACTAATGATATTGAATCGAAAGTGCATTTGAGGGCTTGTAGAGAAGACAGTGTTCCTTGGAGCTGTTCGTACTTGTTACCGTAGAGTCCTTATTAAAAAAGCATTTCAGGACTGAATGTATTTGTTCAAAAAAGTTTATGTTTTTGTTTTGATACAGCAATAACCTAAAATAGCTTCAAACATGGCTCTCTGATTAAGGGGTATAATTATTAGTGTAGATAAAGACATATTACTTCACATGTTTTTCTAGGAACTTTTGGATTGTCAAGTATTTGTTTTGTCCTCAGATAGTAAAGGTGATATTTTCCCCATGAAGTAAATGAACAACTTATAATAAGGAGATAGAGAATTTTCAAAGTAGATGGCAACTTAAATAACAGATATCTTTTGGAAATTATATGTTAACATTTTTCCTTCTTTCCTTCATATTAGGGAACCTGGCATTAATGTGAAGCAAGGCCAGAACATATTGGTACTCTTACAAGACTGTTTTGAAGAACAAAGTAAGGCTTCATTTCCAAATGGACTTTGAGGGTCTGGATGGATGAAGATAAAAATTTGTCATATTTGTCAATGTCAGATGCAACAAGTGTTTCAGCATGTAAATACTGCAAAATATTTTCCCAGGAAGTTTTTTTTTTTTTTTTTAAATATATTTTATTGATTTTTCACAGAGAGGAAGGGAGAGAGATAGAGAGTTAGAAACATCGATGAGAGAGAAACATCGATCAGCTGCCTCCTGCACATCTCCCACTGGGGATGTGCCCGCAACCCAGGTACATGCCCTTGACCGGAATCGAACCTGGGACCTTTCAGTCCGCAGGCCGACGCTCTATCCACTGAGCCAAACCGGTTTCGGCTTCCCAGGAAGTTTTAATACATGTGCAGTTCTTCATGAATCTTCCGCTATCCTGAGGATAATACTGGCAAAAATGAAAACAATTGTCATTATCTTTAATTTAAAGTCAATTCCTGTAGTCTGGAAATACATAAATAATTATTATACACAAAAGAAAGTATTTCATGTAATGGAAATAAATGTGCAGAATTCTTGGGGTCTTGGAGAGCTTGGATTAATGTTTGGTTATTTGTACCAGTTTCTAAAAAAATGGTGAGTTATGGCAAAAAGCTTTTCTAAATACTTGTCAGCATCTAAAGGTATTAGAATAGGAAAATAGGCCAATCAAAGAAATAAACAGAGATTATGGAAATGTATTTTCTGTTATAAGCCCCCAAAAATCTGGCACATATTTCTTCAACATCTTGTTTGTCTTTTGTAGCTCTTGATTCCTTCTAGGAACATTTGAATATTGAAATTGGTGTTTGTACTTCATTTAAGCTAATTGTGTTTAAAGAGCCAACAGACTTCTTTATATCATCTAAAACTTATAATTGTAACCAAAAGATTTTATACTGTATTTCATTCCTAAAAATTTCTTACTATTTTTTAGGTCTTGCCAATGATTTTAGCACTAATTCTACAAACTCGATGCTTTGTTCAACACCTAAAATAAAAGACAGTTGTCTACAGTCACCAAGCAGAGAAGTAAGTCAAAAAGAAAAGTTGGTACAGGTTTAATATATTTAAAAAAATATATTTTAGTTGCCTGGCTGTGTTGCCTTAGTG
The DNA here is from genome assembly GCF_964212035.1 of Myotis nattereri. Lineage (NCBI taxonomy): Eukaryota > Metazoa > Chordata > Mammalia > Chiroptera > Vespertilionidae > Myotis > Myotis nattereri. The sequence continues at coordinate 188,794,050 of NC_138075.1, forward strand.
GTTGAGCATCGACCTATGAAACAGGAGGTCATGGTTTGATTCCTGTTGAGGGCATATGCTGGGATTGTGGGCTTGATCCCCATTTGTGCAGGAGGTAGCCAATCAATGATTCTCTCTCATCATTAATGTCTCTCTTTCTCCCTCTCTGAAATCAATAAAAATATTGATGATAGAGAGTCATTGATTAACTGCCTCCTGCACGGCCCCCCTGGGGATCGAGCCACAACCTGGGCATGTGTCCTGGCTGGGAATTGAACCATGACCTTCTGGTTGGTAGGTTGACCCTCAACCACTGAGCCTTGCCAGCCAGGCCAGGTTTAATATTTTAATGAGGGAAGCAATACACAATGTAGTTAGGTACATTTTAGTTGTTTGTCTTATTTCTAAAAGGGAATCTTATTTTCCCATTGATTTTCTATAACTTTTGGAAGTATTTGTGAACATTTTGATTTGACATTTCCTGTGTTTGAAATTGGAGGCTTGGGAATTTGAATTATCAAATTATAACACAATCATTTTTCACTTCTAAAATAATACTTAAATTGGGTTTTCAGGAAAGTGGACAACTTATGAAGTTTCTAATCTAGGTTGGCACATTTGGTTGTTTTCTGAAAACCGAAGCCATCTATTGCTGTCTGGGGAAACTAGTATTTTATTGACTATCTATCTTAAGAGGACAGGTTGATTTAACTCTACAAAATGGAATACTTTAAAAAGAGTTTTTGAAACTAATGATTAAAGAGAAAATATTTAAAGTACAATACTAATTAGAGATAAAAATCATGTAATGCTAGAAATAATATTTACTACAAACCAATAAGCATATATAACCTTTTGGTTGCAAGGAATGAACACAGATCCATTTCTTTCAGAATTGAGAGACCTTTCCAATGTGATGTATTAATTTTTGAAAGTTGAATCAATTTTAAGTATAAAGCTCTACCAGCTGGTTTATTATTTTTAAATACTTGTTTTCTTTCCAATTTAAAAACAAATGTGTTTAATCGGAATTGGTAACTTACTGGTGTAGATTTAATGTTGTATTCCTTGTAGGCTCACTGCCAGATATCACATTCAAAGTCAGTTCGAGTTTCTTCAAGAAAGAAAGGAGCCTCTCTGCAGTTCCCTATAGAACCAAGCGAAGCTGTCAGCGTATCAGGTTGGTGGCATTCCCATGGGTATTATTTGCCTAGATTTGTTTGTTTATTTTTATCTTTTATTGAATTTTTTGGGGTGACATTTGTTAATAAAGTTACATAGGTTTCAGGTGTACGATTCTATAATACATTAGATAAATTTAAAGAGTTAGAAACGCTGCAGGTGATGTATGTGTTGGCTTGAGTGACAAGGTCATGGCCAGTTTGGGCAAAATTGTGAAATGAAGTTGTTTTTGATTCCCTCGCAAGTTTATTTTAGTGTTTGTTTTTGGAAAAAACATGAACATTATTAAGTTTTATATGATTATTTATTTCTTTTAGTGGTAAGAACATTGCTTACTAGGATGTGGTAAGAGACATTGACTAAATAAGAATTATTATAGGGACTATACATTGGGTCCTTGGGTTACGTTGGAGATCTGTTCCTAGGGCGCGACTTATGCGATTTTCGCTGTAAGTCGGATCCCGCCTACATAAGCATCTACATCACTCACATGGAGCCCATACACAGCAGTAATGAAGTGAAACAGTAAGACAAATTTAAAAGAAAGACGACAATTCCTGACCTTTACTTGTGATAAATAAATAATAAAAACATGAAGCACATATGTACATATGTTAAAATGATGGAACTTTTTTTTTTTAATAAATAAATGGGAGATGGCGACGTAACCACGAAACGAGGTAACCCGAGGACTGTCTGTATAGCTTTAGTAATTTTCAAATAGATTTTTCTTTTAAAGCAACAGTATGTATATTTTTTATCTCAAAAAATTACATCTAGAAATGTTATGTGACCCAGCAATTCTACTCTTAGGTTTATACTCAAAATAATTGAAAATAAGGATCCAGAACAGATATTTGTACCCACCCCAGTGTTCATAGTAGCATTAGTCACAATACCAAATTGAAACAGGTGGCCATCAACAGATGAATGGATAAATGATGTGGCATATATGCTCAGTGGACTATTACTCAGCCATAAAAAGGAATGAAGTGCTGCTGACACATGCTATGATGTGGAAGAACCTTGGAAACACTGGGCTTAGTGAATACAAGTATATTCATGTAGTGTTATAAATTTCCCTCTCGGCACTGCTGTCGCTGCATGGCACAGATTTTGATGTGTTTTCTGTTCACTTTTATTTATTTCTGTGTATTTTTACATATACTTTGAGTCTTTCTCTTTAAATCATTGATTATTTAGGAGTGTGTTAATCCAAGTGTTTAGGGATTGATTGCCCTATTTTTCTTTTTCTTACTAATTTCTAATTTTGATTCCTTTATAGAATAGCATACACTATGGGTGTTTTATTTATACTTGAAAAAAAATATTCTTTTGTTGAGTGTGCTTTTCCATAAATGTAAATTATGACATATTACTAATTTTTATACATTGTTGGATGTGATTTGCTAAAATTTTGAGAAGTTTCTGCACATAAGTTAATGAGAGATACTCATATGTAGTTTTATTTTTTTATGCTATATTTGTATAGTTTTGGTATGATGGTAATGTTCTTCTTCTTCTTCTTATTATTATTATTTTATTGCTTAAAGTATTACAAAGGGTATTACATATGTGTCCTTCCCCCCCCCCCCCCCCCCCCCGCCCTTGACAGTCCCCTAGCCTCCCCTATGTTCATATTATTTAAAAAGTTGGAAATTATTCCCTCTTCAGATTTCTGGAAGGGACTGATTAAACTTGGTTTTAATTCTTTGAATGTTTGGTATAACATTTTCTGTGATATCATCTGACTGATGAGATTTCTTTTTCAAGAGCTGCTTTTTTTTTTAAGTTTTATTTTATTATCATTTTTAAATTTTTTAAAATATATTTTATTGATTTTTTACAGAGAGGAAGGGAGAGGGACAGAGAGTCAGAAACATCGATGAGAGAGAAACATCAATCAGCTGCCTCCTGCACACCCCCTACTGGGGATGTGCCCACAACCACAGTACATGCCCTTGACCGGAATTGAACCTGTGACCTTTCAGTTCGCAGGCCGACGCTTTATCCACTGAGCCAAACCGGTTAGGGCTTCAAGAGCTTTTAAATTAGAAATTCAATTCTTTAATAGTTATAGGACTATTTAGGTTTTTTAGTCTTGACAGAATTTTGATAATTGTGGGTGTTGAGGAATTACTTCATTTCTTCTAAGTTTTTCGATTTATGAGCCTAGTATTTCCGTATAGTCCTTTTCATGGCTACAGGATCTATTGTGATAAACACTATTTTATCCTGGATATTGGTTTGTGTCTTTTTATCTTTGTCAATTTTGCTAGAGGTCTATCATCTTTATTCACTTTTTCAAAGAATTAGCTTCTTTTGGTAATTTTTCATATTCTTTTCATGTTTCCAGTTTCATTGATTTCTGCTCTTATTTTTTTCCTTCTCTTTTTATTTTGCTCTTTTTCTAGTTTTTGAGGTAGGACCTTATTTTATACTTTGGCTTGTAATCTAATGCTATTTTATTAATTTTGTGTCTCAACTTGTTCCAGCATTTGCTATTAGAAGTTATTTCCCTGGCTTCTATGCCTCTTTGATATGCCTCATTTTTGTTTTTGTGTACTTTCTTACCTTCTAGAACTACGATATTCTCCAAGCTCATCCTATATAATAAAGAGCTAATATGCTAATTAGACCAAATAGCAGAACGACCGTCCAGACCAGGGGTCCTCAAACTACGGCCCGCGGGCCACATGCAAATACAAATATTGTATTTGTTCCCGTTTTGTGTTTTTACTTCAAAATAAGATATGTGCAGCGTGCATAGGAATTTATTCATAGTTTTTTTTAAACTATAGTCCGGCCCTCCAACTGTCTGAGGGATAGTGAACTGGCCCCCTGTTTAAAAAGTTTGAGGACCCCTGGTCCAGACGATCTGGATGAAGCCGGGGTGGCTGCGAGGGCTGAGGTGGCAGCTGGGGTGGCTGTGAGGGCCTACCCTTGCATGAATTTCGTGCCTCTAGTCTTATATATTTCCTGCCCCTATACTAGAATCAATTATTTCTCAAAGGAGCCAAAGGTTCCTTTTATTGGAGAATTGTACTAGGAACCAAGATCTGAATGCTAGGTGTGCTGTCACTCCTGGGATGTTGTTGCTTCAAGACCATCTCAACTGACAGAGCAAAGTAATATATATGATCTTAGGTCAGCATATTTTTTCCCCACCCCTTTAGGGAGATTGTTTTTAAATATTATCGATGTTTATAAGCCAACAGAGGTGATTCAGTTCAGAGAAAAAAATTCATAAGGAAAGCAGACAATTCCAACAGTAAAATGGAACTCAGTGCAAAAGTGGCAAGTTTGATCTTAGGAAATTTGACAGTTTACCCAGTTACTGTAGAGCATAGTAGTGTATTTAATGTAAGAAGGCATGAGGAGGCAGGATTGTTATTTCTTCTATTTTCTAGAGAGATAAGCAAGATAATGACTTATGATTGAGGAGAAGCCATGTATAGTCAGGAAAATGTTAAACAGCTGCCTAAGAGGGCAGGGGAAGTGACTAGGGAAATTAGGCTGAGGGGGGTGAAAATACAAGGAGCTCACTTCAGAGTTAGCATGACCATGTGTTTTTCTTCCAGCCAAGTTAACTGCTCTGAAGCAAGTATACAATGAATTAACCAGGACTGTGGTTTAGGCAGGTAAAATGGAGGAAAGAGAGAATTGAAGGTATTTGCAAAGGAGGATTTAAAACAGATAATGGAATCTAAGGTAGGCAATGAGATGAGTTTTTAAAAATGGGTGTAACATTTAAATGTCTACTTTAGTAAACAGTCAATTTTCATAATTTGAGGTAATCTATATTAATAATAGGAATATGCAAATTGCTCAGGATGCTGTCACAGTAACAGTAACGACTGAACAGCAGCAGGCTGCATGGGGCGACTAGCTGGCAGGGGAGCAGTTGGGGGTGGCCAGGCCAGCAAAGGGGGACAGTTGGGGGTGATCACGCTGGTAGGGAGGGCAGTAAGGGGCGACCAGGTGGGTGGGGGGGGCAGTTGGGGGTGACCAGGCTGGCAGGCAGAGGCGGTTAGGGGTGATCAGGCTGGCGGGCAGTTAGGGGCAATCAGGCAGACAGGCAGGTGAGCAGTTAGGAGCCAGCGGTCCCGGTTTGTGAGAAGGATGTCCGATTGCCGGTTGACATCCCCCAAGGTGTCCTGGATTGGAGAGGGTGCAGGCTGGGCTAAGGGGACCCCCACCCCATGCACAAATTTTGTGCACCGGGCCTCTAGTATCATATAATTTATTATAGAATGTGGCATATGTAATACTGTTTGACTTCCCAAGGTTAGGTCATATAAGGCTATATGGCTTCTGTTTGGTTCTCTCAATTTTCTCTTAGGATATGACCATCCCCTCCTCCTCTACCCCTTTGGATTCTACACACCATGCTATGAGGAAGCCCAAACTAGCCCACTTACAGAGAGAAATACATAGGCAGAAATAGTCCTTCAGCCTACAGCCAGTCCCAAATGTCGGTCATGTGAGTAAGCAAGCTTTCAGATGATTCTAGGCCCCAGACTTTATGGGACAGAGATAAGCCATCCCTACTGTGTCCTGCCAAATTCTGTTCCATAGTATCTATGAACATAATAATGGTTGTTCTCCACAACCAAGTTATGGAGTTATTTGTTATGCAGACATAGTAACTAGAACAACTCTAATTCCCAACTGACATGCTATCATATATTTTATTCCTTTTAGTTGATATCTTAAAAACCCTTTATGTATTTTGACATCTTTCAACAATAAAACTTTATTTTTGTGTTTTTTTAAAAATATATTTTATTGATTTTTTACAGAGAGGAAGGGGGAGAGAGAGAGTTAGAAACATCGATGAGAGAGAAACATCCATCAGCTGCCTCCTGCACACCTCCTACTAGGGAGGTGCCCGCAACCAAGGTACATGCCCTTGACCGGAATCGAACCTGGGACCTTTCAGTCCGCAGGCTAACGCTCTATCCACGGAGCCAAACCGGTTATGGCTTTATTTTTGTTTTAAACAATGTTTATTTATATTTAAACAGAGATCATGTTCTTTGTTCTTTATTCCTTGTTTAAAATTGTAAAATATAAAATTTACCATTTTAACCAATTTTAAGGATACAGTATATTTGCTTTATATAGGTTCACATTGTTCACACACCATCTATCCACAGAGCTTCTTCATCTTAATAGAAGCAAACCTCTGTACCTCCCCCAATCTCTGGTATCCACCATTCTACTTTCTGTCTCTGAATTTGACTACTTTTTTCCCCTAAAATCGTTAGACTAAAAATTGAGGGGCATCTTTTACACGGAAGACAGTTGAGGAGGGGGTCGGGCGGGTTCGGGCAGGTGCGTAGCTGCCCATACCTTCTCAAACTGGCTTCCTCCAATCACGAGCCTTATTGTTACTGATGTCAGCTAATGCTGTAATTGGAGGTGGAGGTGGAGAGTGCGCAGATGCAACAGGGACCGGAGCATTCTGAGCCCATAAAGATGTCAAGAAAATAAAAAGATAAATATCAGTAAGCAATTGTCTTACTCTGCAAAATTCACACTGAATGTAACCAGCTATGCAAAAGAGCATGGAAATAGAGCTGATGAGTGATAATTTGGACCTCCTTCCACTGAGTGTATGATCAGACAGTGAAGAAAACAGGAAGAACAACTCCTTCAGATGCCAAAAAAGAAGAAGGTCTTAAGAGGGAAATCAGCAAAATGTTTAAAATATTGATTTTTTAAATTTTGGGTTGGAAAAGTGGGGTCATCTTATACACAGAAAAATATGGTACCTTAAATACTTCATATGAGTGGAATCAATATTTGTTCTTTTGCAGCTGACTTATCTCACTTAGCTAATGTCTTCAAGGTTCATTCATTTGGGTGGTTTCTATCTTTTGTTTATTGTGAATAATGCTGCTATGAACGGGGTCTATAAATATGTCTTTCAGTTCTTTTGGATATATATCCAAAAAAAAAAGTTACTGGATCAGTTGTATTTTTTCATTTTAAATTTATCTCTGTTGTTGAAAGTATTACAGATATCCCCCTTTTTCTACCTCCTCCCTGCACCTTTCCCCCACCTGCCATGCCTTTACCTCGCTATTGTCTGTGTCCATGGATTATGCATGTAAGTTCTTTGGTTAAACTCTTCCTGCTCGCTCTCCCCACTTCCTTCTGAGATTTGTCAATCTGTGCCATGCTTCTATGTCTCTGGATCTATTTTGTTCATCAGTTTATTTTGTTCATTAGATTACACATACGACGAGTAAGATCATGTGATACTTGTCTTTCTTTGACTGGCTCATTTCACTTAGCATAATATTCTCCAGTTCCCTTCATGCTATCTCAAAGAGGTCCTTCTTTTTTATTGCTGCACTAGAGGCCTGGTGCACGAAATTTGTGCACTCCGGAGGAGGGGTCCCTCAGCCCGGATTGTGAGAGGGCGCAGGCCAGGCTGAGGAACCCCACTGATGCACAATCAGGGCTGGGGAGGGATGCGGGAGGTTGGCCAGCCGGGGAAGGACTGTAGAAGGGCTCCTGGGTGTGTCTGGCTCGTCTCGCTCAGTCCTGATTGGCCCAGTAGCAAGCTAACCTACCAGTCAGAGCGTCTGCCCCCTGGTGGTCAGTGCACATCATAGCGACTGGTCTATCAGTCTACTGTCTGCCCCTGGTGGTCAGTGCATGTCATAGTGAGCAGTCTTAGCATATTATTAGCATATTATGCTTTGATTGGTTGAATGGCTGACTGGACACTTATCATGTTAGGCTTTTGTTATATAGGACTAGAGGCCCAGTGCACGAATTTGTGCATGGATGGGGTCCCTCGGCCTGGCTGCTGATCTGGGCCCATCAGGGCTGGCCTGTGGGAGTGGTAGGGGAGAACTGTGGGAGCACACTGACCACCAGGGGGCTGCTCCTACATTGAGCATCTTCCCCCTGGTGGTCAGTGTGTGTCATAGCGACGGTTGCTTAGGCTTTAATATATATAGCTAGTATTCCATGGTATAAATGTACCACAGCTTTTTTATCCACTCGTCTACTGATGGGCATTTGGGCTGTTTCCAGATCTTAGCTATTGTGAATAACACTAGTATGAACATAGGGGTGCATACATTCTTTCTGATTTGTGTTTCGGGTTTCTTAGGATATTCCTAGAAGTGGGATCACTGGGTCAAATGGCAGTTCCATATTTCATTTTTTGAGGAAACTCAATACTGTTTTGCATAATGGCTGTACTAGTCTGCATTCCCACCAGCTGTATTACAATTTAAATATTTTATATTTCATACCAACTAGTCTCCAAATTTAGCAAATGTCTATTTACAATAAAAAAAATACAAAGTCTCTTTAAGCAGCTCATATAAAAAATAAAATGCTTTTTTTGGAAATATGACAAGTGGTTTGAATTAATAAAAGTAATTCATTTAATTAATGAAATTAATATGTATACTTAAAAATTGTTAGTTATATTTTTTGTATTTTTTAATCATAGAGTGTTGGAATATCATGATATGTAATATTAATGAAGTTTTGCTTCATGCACAAAATGAGAAGTGTACTAGGTTCCCTTTTCTCCACATCCTTGCCAGCACTTGTCATTTGTTGATTTGTTGATGGTAGCCATTCTGGCAGGTGTGAGGTAATACCTCATGGTTTTTTATAATTTGCATCTCTCTGATGATTAGTGATTTTGAGCATTTTTTCGTGTGTCTCTTGGCCATCTGTATGTCCTCTTTGGAGAACTGTCTTATTACTTTGTTCATTTTTTAATTGGATTGTCTTCTTTTTGTTAAGTTGTATGAGTTCTTTATATATTTTGGAAATTAACCCCTTATCAGATGTAACATGGGCAAGTAATGTTCTCCCGTATAGTGGGATCCCTTTTCATTTTGTTGATGGTTAAAATTCTGTGCAGATGCTTTTTATTTTTTAAAATATATTTTTATTGATTTCAGAGAGGAAAGGAGAGGGAGAGAAAGATAGAAACATCAATGATGAGAGAATCGTAGATTGGTTTGTTTCCTGTATGCCCCCCACTGTGAATTGAGCCCGCAACCTGGGCATATGCCCTGACCAGGGATTGAACCGTGACCTCCTGGTTCATAGATTGATGCTCAACCAGTGAGCCACATGGGCCAGACCAGAAACTTTTTATTTTGATGTAGTCCTATTTATTTTTTTCCTTTGTTTCCCTTGCCCTGGAAGATTTACTGGCAAACATAATTGGTGTGAGCGATGTCTGAGGCTTTGCTACCTATGGTTTCTTCTAGGATTTTCAAGATTTCACTACTTACATTTAAGTCTTTTTTTAAAAAATATATTTATTGATTTTTTTACAGAGAGGAAGGGAGAGGGATAGAGAGTTAGAAACATTGATGAGAGAGAAACATTGATCAGCTGCCTCCTGCACACCCCCCATTGGGGATGTGCCCGCAACCAAGGTACATGCCCTTGACTGGAATCGAACCTGGGACACTTGACTCTGCAGGCCGACGCTCTATCCACTGAGCCGAACCGGTTAGGGCAGTGGTCGGCAAACTCATTAGTCAACAGAGCTAAATATCAACAGTACACCGATTGAAATTTTTTTTGAGAGCCAAATTTTTTAAACTTAAACTGTATAGGTAGGTACATTCAACTTTAAATTCACGGTTTTCGTCTTCCACTTTTCTTTGCTGCTTCTTTGTAGCCATCTCAAACAGGGCACCTAAAAAAATGCTTCATTTTATAATAATAAAGCCACCAACACAAAAGAATTACAATTCTTAAATTGATGACAAAAATACCTGTAGGATTTGCAGCTGGTTGGAAAAATACAGGTAACTTTATGCTTCGAGTAGGTACTTTTGTCCCCCACACGCGATTTGTGGACACGACTAGCACTAACCACTGCACAATGAGACTGCTGACTGACTGGCTCACTCAACTCCTGCATGAATCCCGCGGCCCGCCTGCACTGGGTCTCCGTCGCCCGACCGACGCCCCTCCCCCCCCCCTTCCTCTAATGCCACTTCTTCAAAATAGACTCGCCCAGGCCGAAAACCGACTTCTGCACATGGGTCACGAAGTTTCAATCCCACTGTATGTGCGTGTCCGCACGTGGTATTTTGTGGAAGAGCCACACTCAAGGGGCCAAAGGGCCGCATGTGGCTCGCGAGCCGTGGTTTGCCGACCACTGGGTTAGGGCAAGTCTTTTACCCATTTTGAGTTTATTTTTGTGTATGGTGTAAATTGGTGGTCTAGTTTCATTTTTTTCATATATCTGTCCAATTTTTCCAACACCTTTTATTGAAGAGATTGTCTTTACTATGTTGTATGCTGTTGCCTCCATTCCCACCATCAGTGCACAAGGATTCCACTTTCTCTACATCCTTACTAACACTTGTTATTTTATTTTTTTATTGTTCTGCTTTTGATAATAACCATTTTAATGGGTATAAAGTAGTACTTCACTGCGATTTTGATTTGTTCATCATTCTTGTTATTAGGGTCTTTTAAATTAAAACAACAATTAGATACCACTGCACACCTATAAGAATGGTGAGAATTCAAAAAACTGTCTCTCTTTCGTAACTTCTTTATCTTTCGGAGTTTCTGTGTTTTCATTTGTTTCAAGAGAATTGATAATTGATTGTTAAAACATTTTTTATGATGACTACTTTAAAATTCTTGTTAAATAATTACAACATCTGATTCCTTTTTGTCCATTTGTGTCTACTGAGTCTATTTTCTTATTTAGGTTGTGTTTCTTCTGGGTTTTGGTATGATGAATCATTTTGAATGTATCCTTGACATTTTGGTTATTATATTAAGGAGACGCTTGATTGTATTTAAATCTTTTGTTGTAGTACATAGTTGCCCAATTTTGCTTTACTGTGTAGGTTCTTGCCTACTTTTGTGGATTTTATTTCCAATGACAGTTAAGTGTTTAGAGTCCTAGCAGTGGTCTGTTTAATTTTCTGATAATGTCGGGATTCCAGCTCAGTTCTTGCTGGTGCTGTGTGGGTGGAGGGAAGGTGCTTTCTTAAGCATCCTGATGTCCTTACCCAAGGAAGTTGGGGTCAGAAACTGCAGGGAATGGCTTTTTATTGGTGCCCTCATTGGGAGTAGGGTCTGGGATGACCTGGGGTGTCAATACTACCAGTGGATCAATTCTACCAGTGGTCTGTGTAGCAGTGGCTGATCGTTAAAACAGGGACTGGATTGGTCCAGAGACCGGTTTGGCACAGGGCTTTGCTCCTCTGCTGCTCCTGCCCCATAGTACTTATGGAGTAGGGCCTGACACTGCAAGGCCTGGTTTGTGGAGTGGGAATTTGAGTTTCCCATTATGTCTCTGAGTGTTTTCCTTCTTTAAGTCTCTTGGTCAGAGCATGGGGGTTCTCTACTCCATCTTCTCTTACCTAAGGGCCGTTCTAGGTTGTAGGCATCTCTAGAGTCCAATTTGGGAATGAAATATAAACAAAACCTAGGGGATTAACCACATTGTCTGTTTTTCCTTAAGGCTTGAGGAACAACAGCAAATTACATTCTTCCTTCTAGCTTTCAGAGTTCTGTTATTGTTGTTTGATGGATAATTACCAGGGAATTTAGTTGTATTTAGATTGAAAAGCAGGAAAAAGTGAATTTATGCCATCTTGTTGCAAAATCAAGTCATTTTTGCTTGTATTTTTAATTTTTAATCTCTGCTTCTTAAGAGTATGAATTAGTATGAACACTACCTAGCCATTCTACTTATTCATTGATATTTAAAGGTTAAGGTATATAAAGATAGAGACATGTACATATAAAGCTATATGTAAATATTCTCTATATACACGTACCTGTTATATCTGTACACTAGAGGCCCGGTGCACAAAAATTTGTGCACTCAGGGGGGATTCCCTCAGCTCGGCCTGTGCCCATTCACAGTCCAGGACCCCTTGGGGGATGTCCACCTGTTGACTTAGGCCCACTCCCCGGGGGATCAGGCCTAAGCTTGCAGTCAGACATCCTTCTGGCAGCCAGGGAGCCCTCGGGGGATGTCCGACTAAAGGCTTAGGCCCCCAAGGGATCGGGTCTAAACTGTTAGTTGGACATTCTTAGTGCTGCCACGGAGGTGGGAGAGGCTCCTGCCACCACCACTGCGCTGGCCAGCCATGAACCAGCTTCTGGCTGAGTGGCACTCCCCATATGGAAGTGCACTGACCACCAGGGGGCAGCGCCTGCAATGAGTGTCTGCCCCTGGTGGCCAGTGCCCATCATAGCAACCAGTCATTCTGCCGTTCAGTCAATGAGCATATTAGCCTTTTATTATTATTATATAGAATGTCCCTATTTCCCCCCTTTTGCCCCCTCTACCCAGCTCTTGCCCCCCACTTCTCTCTGGCCATCACCATACTGTAGTCTGTGTCCATGGGTTGTGCATATATTTTCTTTGGCTAATCCCTTCTTTAAATTCACTTCTTTAAACTTTTATTTTCAGATAAGTGCTTATAACTGCACTGTTATATATTTTCCATTATGTCATTTAGAATTAAGATATTTTTAAATTGAACCCTTGTAAATTGTAGCATAATTTAATAAATTATGCTAGAAGCAATTAGATTTTTCATGTAATGCATACACATTTCAATTAACATTTTATTAATTTTTAATTTTTTAATATTTTAATTTGAAATAATCTCATACATGTAAAAACACTGTAAAATACTACAGCATATTATATGTACCCTTCACCCAATTTCTTAGGTGTTAATAATTTAAACATAACCATTATACAACTAACAAAATTTGGAATATATTTTTCTTATAATCTCTTTAATGCTACTTAATCCATTTACTTTGTTTTTGTTAATCTTCACCCAAGGATATTTTTCCATTGAATTTTAGAGAGAGTGAAGGGAAAGGGAGAGACACATTGATTGGTTGCCTCCTACACATGATTTGATAGGGACTGGGGATCAAGTCAGCAACTGAGGTACATGTCCTTGACTGGAATCGAACCTGGGACCCTTCAGTCCATGGGTTAATGCTCTATCCACTGAGCAAAACAGGCTGCAGCTTAATTCATTTACTTTTGATCTATATGTGTCTTTATATTTAAAGTGGGTTTTTTTTTGATTCACCCTCATAATCTGTCTTCTTTCTTTCTTTCTTTCTTTTTTTCAATATATGGAACACTTCACGAATTTGCATGTCATCCTTGCTCAGGGGCCATGCTAATCTTCTCTATATTGTTCCAATTTTTTAGTATATGTGCTGCCGAAGCGAGCACTCATAATCTGTTTTTTAATTGGTGCATTTATGCCACTGACTTTCAGAGTGCTTACTGATAGAGTTACTACCATATCAGGCGGCTTCTGGGGCTGGCCTGCCCTGGATGGCGGTGCACTGGTGGCTTGTGCTGTCCCACCCTGCCTGCAGTATGCAACTTAGCCGCCATCTTTGTTGGTGGTTAATTTGCATATTGTGCTGATTAGCCAATGGGAGGCATAGTGAGGGTACGGTCAATTACCACATTTGTCTATTATTAGATAGGATTGTGTATATATCTGTATCTGTTATTCTATATATGTGTATTACATACACAAAGATATGCTCATCTAACTGCCCTAATTTACTGACTCTTAACCTAAAGATTGAATTTCTTAATTTCTCTAAGATTACTTTATTGTTTCAGCCATGTATAGATTTATTCAGATCTTGAATAAATTGACTATCAGTAAAATTACGAATTTTCTATTTTAGGATTTCCATCATTTCAAACTTCAGAGTGTGAACCAAATACGTATTTTAGTTCATTAATTTCATAAATTAATACTTTTAAAGTATGTACTTATATATTTTACTTGTAGACCTTTGATTATAAACTTAATGATCTGTGAGTCTTCTGAAAATTATTTTTAATGAAATTGTTGATGAATTTAAAAAAGGTTCTAATATTACTTAAAAGTTTTTAAATATCTTCATGTGATTTTTTTCTAGTTCAAGCCCATGAGGTTCCTCAGAAAATTGTGGCAACTGATGTTGGTTCTAAAACACCTGACTCAAGAAAAATGTCAAATAAAAAACTCAAAGATCATCACAATGATGCCAATGAGGAATTTTACTTATCTGTTGGTTCACCTTTTGTTCTTTTGGATGCAAAAACATCGGTACCGCAAAATGCTGTTTCATCTATTGGCCAACAGAGAGAGACCTACACTTTTGAAGATTCAGTAAATGTGTTATCTTCAAGTACAGAGATTTCTCTTAAAACCAAAAAAAGGTGAACTTTTAAAATTTAAATATTAATCCTACTAAAGGAGTTTTACATTTTATATCAAAAAGTATGTAATTTAATCTTTTATATATTTTACAGTAAGTATTGAGTATTATTAACATTTTATAAAAAGAATATAATATATATTCAGTATATATCCCATTTATATTTAACTAGAGGCCCGGTGCACAAAAATTTGTGCACTCGGGGGAAGGGGGTTCCCTCAGCCCAGCCTGTGCCCTCTGGCAGTCTGGGACCCCCTCGGGAGATAACGACCTGCTGGCTTAGGCCTGCTCCCGGGTGGCAGAGGGCAGGCCCAATCCTTAGGTGCAGCCCCTGGTCGGGCTCAGAGCAGGGCCGATTGGGGAGTTGTGACGCCTTCCCCTGTCATGCACAGAGCAGGGCAGATTGGGCGGTTGCAATGCCACCCTCAGTCACGCTTAGGGTAGGGCTGATGGGGGGGTTGGGGCACCGCCCTCTGTCACACTCAAGGCAGGGTCGATGGGGAGGTTGCGGCGCCAACCCCTGTCACGCACAGAGCAGGGCCCATCAGGGGGGTTGGGGCTCCATACCCTGTCATGCACAGAGCAGGGCCAATCAGGGGGTTGGGGCGCTGCCCCGTCACGCACAGAGCAGGGCCCATCAGGGGGGTTGGGGCTCCGTACCCTGTCACGCACAGAGCAGGGTCAATCAGGGGCTTGGGGAGCTCCTCGCTGTCATGCACAGAGCAGGGCTGATCAGGGGGTGAGGTGCTCCCCCCTGTCACTCACAGAGTAGGGCCGATAGGGGAGTTGGGGCACCGCCCCCTGTCACACTCAGGGCAGGGCGGATCAGTGGGTTGGGGCTCCGCCCTCTATCACCTACAGAGTAGGGCCGATCAGGGGTTTGGGGTGCCGCCACTGTCACACTCAGGGCAGGGCCGATGGGGAGGTTATGGCTCTACCCCATCACACACAGAGCAGGGCCCGTGGGGGGGGGGGGGGGGGTTGGGTGCTGTACCCTGTCACACACAGAGCCGCAGGGCGATCAGAGGGTTGGGGAGCTCCCCCCTATCAGGCACAGAGCAGGGCTGATCAGGGGGTTGGAGTGCCTTCCCCTGTCACGAACAGAGCAGGGCGGATAGGGAGGTTGTGGCCCCGCCCCCTGTCACAGAGCTGCAGAGCGATCAGGGGGTTTGGGCGCTGCCCCCTGTCACGCTGATCCTGGGGCCGGGAGGCCTCTCGGCTCCGCTGATCCCGGTGCTGGGAGGCATATTACCCTTTTACTATATAGGCTAGAGGCCTGGTGCATGGGTGGGGGTTGCTGGTTTACCCTGAAGGGTGTCCTGGATCAGGGTGGGGGTCCCCACTGGGGTGCTTGGCCAGCCTGGGTGAGGGGATGATGGCTGTTTGCAGGTGGTCACATACCCTTCAGGGTGGGGGTCCCCACTGGGGTGCCTGGCCAGTCTGGGTGAGGGGCTGAGGGCTGTTTTCAGGCAGACTGAAGCTCCCAACTGCTCCTTTTTTTCTTTTTATTCTGGGCCAGGTTTAGCTCTGGCTCCAGCTCTGATGCCTCTGCTGCTGAAAGCAGGTATCTGGTTTGTTTGTGTTCTATAATTGAAACAATGTGTAACTCCAGCTCTGAGATCCTGGCTGGCTGAAAACAGGTTTCTGGGGTTTTGTTTAGCTTCTATATTTGTTACAATGTTTCTTAAACTGCAAGCCCAGAGGCAGGCAAGGCAGGCGGAGAACGTTGGTTTCCTCCGTCACTGAAGCAAGCAAGCCTCATGTTAGTTTCAAGCTACCTGGCTGTCGGCCGCCATCTTGGTTGGCAGTTAATTTGCATATCGCCCTGATTAGCCAATGGGAAGGGTAGCGGTTGTATGCTAATTACCATATTTCTCTTTTATTAGATGGGATAAGGAAGGTCTTAAAGTATACTTAAGAGAAGCAGAGAAGCTGGGGATAACTTTTCTATTGTCTATGGGTAAATGCTTTTTTTCCCTGATAACAAGTTCTTTCTAACTTCCTAAGAGAAGCAATTTGTATTTCTCTATATTATTTGTAATTATAAGGTTAGGCATATATCAGATCATTTCTAGCGTAGCAAAGGACAAGGATTATTAAGGATGAGTTATGGTAAACTCATGTCTATTTTGGGGGACTTTTCCTCTGGCCTTTAAGAAGCAAAGTAGATCATTCAAGGTCTTTTGCTCCTATCTGTGCAATAAGTCATTTCTGTCTATGGTTTTATATACATTCTAAGATTTTGCTATTTAAAGTGTGGTCTGTGGCTAAGGATCAGAGCAATGGCATTATCTGGAAGCTTGCTAGTAATACAGTAGTCATTGCTAAATGTCATTGAAAGGTTCTGTGACTTTAAGTGAAATGAAGTACAACAAAACCAATTTTACTATAGGTTAATTGATATAAACAGAAGTTAAGTTCCTATGGCATCTCATTAATGTTATAGTGAAATGATGCTGAATAAAATGATGTTATTTGAGAATCTACTACACAGAATCTCAGACTCTGTCCTGGAACCTACTGAATGAGAATCTGCATTTGAATAAGATTCTCCAAATGATTCAAATTTGTATTAAATATTTGAGAACTAGTGCTGTAAGCTATATATTTCATTGGTGTATTATTTACCTTTTTAATTTTTTTCTATTTACAAATACATAATTTAATTTTCCTGAGTGATTTGCCTTGCATTTTTAGTGTAAGGGGTTGCAAATTAGCATTTATAATTTTTAAATGAAGGCTCAGTGGAAATTTTTGTAAGTGGTCTGTGTTGTCACTGTGCGGGAGTTCAAGAAAACTCATAACTCAACAAATGGAGCATTCAGCTTGCCTTCTTTTTAACTTTTTAGGTTAGACTTTGAAGATAAAGACATTTTGAAGAAAGTAGAAACAGAGAATAAAGTATCAGATATAGATGATGAAGTATCAGAAAGACCACAAGAGAGAAACCCGCCAGAAACACCTCAGAAAATAATGCAAGGTTCAGAACATGAAATTCAACCACAAGCCAAAAAGAGTTTTTCTTCCTTGTTTTTAGAAACTTTAAAAAGAAAAAGTGAATCCAGGTGAGTTATTGAGAAACTGTCCTTTGAGACATTTTTTCTTTCACATTCCATGAAGAACAATATCTAAGGATTCTGAATGTTATTTTTAACCAGAAGTGAATTTTAATTGACATTGATGTTAATTGAAGTGATGCTTAATCTGTAAGGAGAGTGTAATTTCTTACCAGTAAATCACCCTAAAACCACTATTTAATAGACACTAAATTTGATGTAACGGAAGATAAATTTATTCAGCTTTCATTGCTTCTGTTCATCAACACTTTCTAGTTTGTATGCTATCAAAGAATGAAGTCAATATTTAGAAATATAATTATGTCAGGATGCCCGTGTATTTCATTTTTAAGTGTTTTAAATCTTTTTTCTGTTCTATTTGTGTTAATAAAAGAATATTTGTAAAATAAATTTCAACCTGTTCTGACTACTGAAAAACCTTCAGTGGTTCTACAGTTTCAAAACAGTAATTCTTACCTGTGGCTGCACATTAGAGTTAACTAGATATAGTGGCTGTGAGGGTGAGAACCACTGGTCTATAGAATAAACTTCAGATTTGTCAGCTAGGCCTTCACTCTCCCTAGTTTGTCTTTCTACCAACTTGTCATACATATTTGTAGTTGTCCCTGCTTTGGCACACTTTTTTTCCTCGTCATATGCCTATCTTTTTATTATTTTTGTAAAATTAAAGTTCATGCTAGGTTTCTAGTTTTTTTACAAGTCCCAACTCCAGTATTTTTTTTTAAATAGTTTCATGCCTTGCATTATAGTTTAACTATTTTATTTTTTTAAATTTATTTTGTGATAGATTAAGACATAAGTCCTTCTTTTCAGGAGTCTAGAGTTTCTTTTGTATTTCCTGTGACATATATCAGAATGTTAATGAATATGTTAGGAAGGTTTTATAAAAACATACTAGATGACTGAATAAAATTCATTAGTCTAAAATTCTTTGGTCTCTGTTTTATTTATTTATTTTTTAAAAATATTTTTATATTTTTATTGATTTCAGAGAGGAATGAAGAGGGAGAGAGAGATAGAAAGATCCATGATGAGAGAGAATCATGGATTGGCTGCCTCCTGCAAGTTCCCCTCTGGGGATCAAGCACACAACCCGGGCATGTGCTTTTGACTGGAATCGAACCTGGGACCTTTCGGTTTGCAGGCCGATGCTCTATCCACTGAGCCAAACCAGCCAGGACTAGTCTCTGTTTTATAGTAGAGATCTCTCTCTCTGGAATCTTTTAACTTATTTATGGATGTTAACCCCACCATCTAATACAAATATGTTACACTTAAGCGCTAATTATATCTATGTCCAAAAAATAATTAAGTATTTTTTAATGTTCTTTTAAATGAACTAATGAGTAAACTTAATTTTATGTTTAATTGCTGTAGTCAGATGTTAACTATTCACTATTCCTAGTGCTTTCTTTTATCTTTTCTTTTTTTAAATATATTTTTATTTATTTAAGAGAGAAAGGGAGAGGGAGGGAGAGAGAGATAGAAACATCAGTGATGAGAAAGAATCATTGATCGGCTGCCTCCTGCATGGGGATCAAGCCTGCAACCTGGCCATGTGCCTTTGACCAGAATTGAACCCAGGACCCTTCAGTCCCCAGGCCCATGCTCTATTCACTTAGCTAAACTGGCTGGAGCAGGGATTAGGTTTTAATTTATGAAATTTGGAGGGATACCATCCTTTGAATAATTTCTTCCTTCTTTGGGAAGCTTTCCCAACTAATTGAAAGGTGATACTTAATCCCAATGCACTTAATTTTCTAGATATACACCATTTATTTATTTACCATGATTACTCTATTGAAACATGCGTGAATATGTGGGTGAATTATTCATACTTGGAATGAATTTTTGTCTAATATAATTTAGTAGTATTTTCTTAGATATTAGACTTGAAGGTGTCTCAGAATAATCTTGTTTTGGATATTACAATATTGTGATTTATAAGAAATGAATATTTGGTCATCAGATGACTAAAATATATTTCTCATATATATATTTGGTCCTTGGTCACAATTCCTGGTTTACAACTCCAGAACTCTTAGAAATTCCTGTGTTGAAAGTTCTTTTTTTTTAAAAAAAAGTCTTTTGTTATGTTAATGAGATGAATTTTGGAAAGTTTTGGTGAGAATGGGAGCTAGTTGCTAGTGTAAATGACCTTGTGATTAATGTTGAAAGTTTCAGCTCTACCCCAGACCTTCAGGGAGGGGAGAGAAGCTGGAGGTTGAGCCAATCACCTGTGACCAGTGATTTACTAAATTTTAACTATGTAAGGAAACCTCCATGAAAAGCCAAGAGGATGGGGTTCAAGAGCATCCTGGTTCATGAACACAGAGATGGGACAAGCCTGGAGTGCCTTCCCACATACCTTGCCCCTCCTCCATCTTGCTCTTCCTCAGTTATGTCCTTTTGTAATAAACCAGTGATCTAGTAACATGTTTTTCTGAGTTCTGTGAGCTGTTTTATCAAATAAATCAAATCCAAGGAGGGGGTTGTAGCAACCTCTCATTTATAGCCAGTTGGTCAGCAGTGCAGGCAACAATCTGGACTTCCAATTGGCATTCTGACCTGGAGGGGATTGTTGAGAATCTCCAGTCTGTACCTCATTGAAACACAAGTAGTATGGGATTGAAACACAGGTAGTATGGGGTTGTGGCAGCATCTGAAGTGTGTGTGCATTGGGGCAGGCCCTCTTGTACGCTTGAACCCATAACCTTGGCATCTGACACTTTCTCTAAGTGGATAGTGTTATAATTGAGTTGAATTCTCAGATATGCTACTGGTGTCCAGGAATTGTTTGTTGGTGTGGGCCAAACCCCCACACCGTATTGGAATTAGTTCTGGAAACCCAATTTAGATGAGAAGAAATCTAAAGAGACATCTACACAAACATATAATCTACACTAATAAAAGAGAAAAATGGTAATTGGCGTACGACGCTACCCTTTTCATTGGCTAATCAGGGCTATATGCAAATTAACTGCCAACAAGATGGCGGTTAATTTGCATATGTAGGCACAATGCAGGGAGGCGAAAGGGAAAGCAGGAAGAAGCCCCCTGCCACTGACAGTGATCTGAAACCCAGGGGGGAGCTAAGAGCTGGGGGGCAGGGCAAAGGCGGCCCTGGGGCCACCTTTGCCCTGCCCCCCAGCCATGATCGGAGAATCAGGCACCTTTGCCGCCCTGGCCAGTGATAGCAGGAAGTAGGGGTGGAGCCAGCGATGGGAGCTGGGCACGGTCGAAGCTGGCAGTCCCGGGAGCTAGGGGTCCCTTGCCTGGGCCTAAAGCGAAGCCCACGATCGCGGGGCCGCTGCAGCTGCGGGTCCCCGCTGCCCGGGCCGGACGCCTAGGCCAGAGGCGTTAGGCCTGGGCAGGGGCGGAGCCTGCAACCGCGGGGAGCTGGGAGTCCCCTGCCCAGGTCTGACACCTCTGCTGGAGGCCTCAGGCCTGGTCAAGGGGCCGATCCGGTGATTGGTGAGCGGAGGGTGATGAGGGTCAACTCCTCTGGCCGAGGCATCAGGCCTGGGTGGGGGGTTGGGGGTCCCCTGCCCAGGCCTGATGCCTGGGCCAGAGGCATCAGGCCTGGGTGGGGGGCGGAGCCAGTGATCGGGGGGAGAAGGGGGTCCCCTGTCCAAGCCTGACACCTCTGGCGGAGGCGTCAGGCCTGGGCAAGGGGCCGATCAGGCGATCGGAGGGTGATGGGGGTCTACGCCTCTGGCGAGGCATCAGGCCTGGGCAAGGGGCAGAGCCAGCAATCGGAGGGTTCTGGGGGTCCCCTGCCCAGGCCTGATGCCTGGGCCAGAGGCATCAGGCCTGGGCTGGGGGCAGAACCAGTGATGGGGGGAAATGAGGGTCCCCTGCCCAGGCCTGACGCCTCTGTCAGAGGCGTCAGGCCTGGGAAAGGGGCCGATCCTGCGATTGGAGGGTGATGGGGGTCAATGCCTGAGGGCTCCCAGTATGTGAGGGGGCAGGCTGGGCTGAGGGACACCCCCCCCAACACACCCAGTGCACGAATTTCATGCACCGGGCCCCTAGTTTAATATAACATTATATGTAATAATGGGATGCATTTTTGAGCTGTTAGTCAATGTTCCTGGGCAATATTTACACGTCCCTGGATTTCAACTTTTAAATAAATAAAAAATGGGTAGGAGGGACATCAAATTACTTGATGTATAAGCTCTCTTCCAGCTCTAAATTTCTGTGATCCCATTAATGTTATAAATGTTTGTGATCATATTACAGAAATATAAAAGGAAAGGTCCTTTATTTTTTTTGAGCTATTATTTATTGTAATGTCTTTTTTTAGTCCTGTGTTTAGGCATATAGCAACTGCTCCACCTCAGTCATCTCCTGCAACTCATATGAATTTAGAGGATGAATTTATAATTGATGAATCAGATAGTTTTGCCAGTCAGTCTTGGATTACTATACCAAGAAAGGCTGTGCCTGGGAAACAAAGCACAGTATCCCCCACTGAGAGTACTGCACGCCTTCAAAGTAAGAAGTCAAGAGAAAAACATCACAGTGTAACACCTACAACTTTGACAAGTGACAAACATTCTGGCAAAGCTCACCCACTAGAGAAATCTCAGCCTTCTGATCAAAGAAAACTGGGTAGGAATTGTGCTTTGACAGATGAAATGGAAAATAGATCTACAAAAACTGAAGTGTATTCTAAAAATGCAGAAAAATCATCTGGAAACAAAAGGACTACAACACAAAAACAGAAAAAAAAACTTAAAGTCAATAAAGATATGGAACAAGGTAAAGATAAAAATATAAATATGTCACCTATTGCCCGAGACAAGTCACAAAGAAATTCAGACAGAAGTATGAAAGCATGTAAAGAGAAGAGAAATGTTCATATTTCCAAAAAACGGGTGCCACCTGTGGGTAAGTGTTTATATTAAATACTAGAGGCCTGGTGCACAAAAATTTGTGCGCTCTTGGGGGAGGGGGTCCCTCAGCCCGGCCTGTGCCCTCTTGCAGTCTGGGACCCCTCGGGAGATAACGCCCTGCTGGCTTAGGCCTGCTCCCGGGTGGCAGAGGGCAGGCCCAATCTCTAGGTGCAGCCCCT
The DNA here is from genome assembly GCF_964212035.1 of Myotis nattereri. Lineage (NCBI taxonomy): Eukaryota > Metazoa > Chordata > Mammalia > Chiroptera > Vespertilionidae > Myotis > Myotis nattereri. The sequence continues at coordinate 188,816,601 of NC_138075.1, forward strand.
GGTCGGGCTCAGAGCAGGGCCGATTGGGGAGTTGGGGCGCCACCCCGTCATGCACAGAGCAGGGCGATCGGGAGGTTGCGATGCCACCCTCAGTCACGCTCAGGGTAAGGCCGATTGGGGGGTTGGGGCACCGCCCCCTGTCACACTCAAGGCAGGGTCGATGGGGAGGTTGTGGCGCCACCCCATCACCCACAGAGCAGGGCCAATCAGGGGGTTGGGGCTCTGCCCCCTGTCACACACACAGCAGGGCCCATCAGGGGGGTTGGGGCTCCTTACCCTGTCACGTACAGAGCACGGTCGATCAGGGGGTAGGGGAGCCTCCCCCCTGTCACGCACAGAGCAGGAGCCATCAGGGGGGTTGGGGAGCTCCCCTCTGTCAGCGCACAGAGCAGGGCCCATCAGGGGGTAGGGGAGCCTCCCCCCTGTCACACACAGAGCAGGGCCCATCAGGGGGTTGGGGAGCTCCCCCCTGACACGCACAGAGCAGGGCTGATCAGGGGGTTGAGGAGCTCGCCCCTGTCACTCAGAGAGTAGGGCCGATAGGGGAGTTGGGGCACCGCCCCCTGTCACCCACAGAGCAGGGCCGATCAGGGGGTTGGGACGCCGTCACTGTCACACTCAGGGCAGGGCCGATGGGGAGGTTATGGCTCTACCCTGTCACACACAGAGCAGGGCCCGTGGGGGTGGGGGGGGAGGGGGTTGGGGCGCCGCACTCTGTCACACACAGAGCAGGGCTGATCAGGGGGTTGGGGCGCCGCACCCTGTCACACAAAGAGCCGCAGGGCAATCAGAGGTTGGGGAGCTCCCCCGTATCAGGCACAGAGCAGGACTGATCAGGAGTTTGGGGCGCCTTCCCCTGTCACGAACAGAGCAGGGCGGATAGGGAGGTTGTGGCCCCACCCCCTGTCACACAGAGCCGCAGGGCGATCAGGGGGTTTGGGCGCTGCCCCTGTACGCTGATCCCGGTGCCGGGAGGCCTCTCGGCTCTGCTGATCCCGGTGCTGGGAGGCATATTACCCTTTTACTACATAGGATAGAGGCCTGGTGCATGAGTGGGGCTGGCTGGTTTGCCCTGAAAGGTGTCCTGGATCAGGGTGGGGGTCCCCTCTGGGATGCCTGGCCAGCCTGGGTGAGGGGATGATGGCTGTTTGCAGCTGGTCACACACCATTCAGGGTGGGAGTCCCCACTGGGGTGCTTGGCCAGTCTGGGTGAGGGGCTGAGGGCTGTTTTCAGGCTGATGGCGACTGAAGCTCCCAGCCTCTTTTTTTTCTTTTCTTTTTTTTTTTTTTTTTTTAATTCTGGGATTGATTTACTTTCTATAGCTGTCACTGGAGCTGAGAGCTGGCTCCAGCTCTGAGGCCCGGCTCCAGCTCTGAGGCCGTGGCTGGCTGAAAGGAGGTATCTGTGTTTGTTTAGCTTCTATAACTGAAACTCTGTTGCCATCACTGGCGCTCTAAGCTCTGAGGCCCCGGCTGGCTGAAAGTAGGTATCTGGGGTTTGTTTAGCTTCTATAATTGCAACATTGTTGCTTCCGGAGCTCAGAGCTGGGCCACAGCAAGCGGGGAACCTTGGCTTCCTCTATCACTGGAGCAAGCAAGCCTCATGTTTGCTTCAGCTGCGTGGCTCCTGGCCGCCATCTTTGTTGGCAGTTAATTTGCATATCCTTCTGATTAGCCAGTGGGAAGCGTAGCAGAGGTATGGTTAATTACCATGTTTGTCTATTATTAGATAGGACTAGAGGCCTGCTAACTGCTCTCTTTCAGTCTGCCTTGCATCCTCTCCAATCTGGGACCCCTCGGACATCCCTGTCACAATCCAGGACTGCTGGCTCCTAACTGCTCACCTTCCAGCCTGCCTGCTCACCCCTAACCACTCTGCCTGCCTGCCTGCTCGCCCCTAACTGCTCTTCCCTGCCTGCCTGATCGCCCCTAATTGCTCTCCCCTGCTGGCCTGATCCCCCTAACTGCTCTCCCCTGCCCACCTGATCACTCTAACTGCTCTCCCCTGCTGGCCTGATTGCCCCTAACTGCTCTCCCCTGCCAGCTTGATCGCCCCTAACCACCTCTGCCTCATCCCCGCCACCGTGGCTTTGTCTGGAAGGATGTCTGGTCTAATTAGCATATTACCCTTTTATTAGTATAGATCAGCCGTGGGCAAACTACGGCCCACGGGCCGGATTTAGCCCATTTGAAATGAATAAAACTAAACAAGGAATAGACCGTACCCTTTTATGTAATGGTGTTTACTTTGAATTTATATTAGTTCACACAAACACTCCATCCATGCTTTTGTTCCAGCCCTCCGGTCCAGTTTAAGAACCCATTGTGGCCCTCGAGTCAAAAAGTTTGCTCACCCCTGGTAGAGATAGATAGTTTAATAACTGTGATTCTGTGTAATGCCTTCTCTATTTATTTTACATACCTTTATGTATTTTACTTACTCATGTATTTTTCTTATTTGATAGGATTTTAATTCCTTCTTTGGGCTCCATAGTAATCTTTGTCTCAGATGCTTAATAAATATGCTGTTTTCTTCATTATTTATGCAAGAAAAATGTTCATTTTGTTTATTTACATCTAATGTTTTAAACATATTTCTGAAAAAATGAAATTTTCCATTTTTAAACCCATTTTAGTTGTTTGCCCATCTCAGCTGCAATATTTATATTAAATTATCCTGTATTTCCCTTTCTTCCTGTTTGTCAGTAACAAAAATAAAACTAGAATTTATCTATCCCTTCTGTTAGATTATTTTCTTACTTATTTGCCTTAGTAATAAAATGAAATTACTATTGATGCCAAATCTTGTCAATTATCTAGTTAGCGTGCCATATTCATTGTTTCTTTTCATCCTGTTTTCTCTTTTTAAATTCTGTTCACAATCTTTCTTTTGTATGTGAAAGATCTCTTTATTGAAAATTCACTTTAAACCTCTTCTTCCAAAAAACTAGATTGACAGAAATCATGAATTATTTCAAAACAGAAAGTAGTAGTCATCTTTTTCTTACTTGGTACATTGGTAAGTAGTTGGAAGGAACCATATCTTTTCCTTTTCCTTTTCAGAATATACTTACTTTTTTTGGTTCAGGAGTATGTGTTAGTTATCAAGCAATGTAAAAAGTTTGCATTTAACTGACTGAAAGTTAGAGATCTTATTGAGAACATGTAACTTTAAAAATATAGAAATGAAGAAAAGCCCACAGGTACACTTAAGAAATGTGTGTAATTGAGAGGTTTTTTTAAAAATCTGTTGTCGCTTTCTGAAACCACCAAAGTGTAGATTATGAATTGTTTATATGGTTTTCTTTAATTTAGGAAGTAAGAAAAGTAGCACCAGTGTTCCTCATACAGCAAATCAGGGGAAAAATAGGGAATGTGAAAAGGAAAATTTTTTAAATGGATCCAGGAAGAACAGTCTTGTACTTGAAGAAGTGACTTTGACTGTCACAAAAAGTCAAAGAATTTCCAGGCGTCCATCTAATTGGTGGATGGTAAAATCAGACCAAAGTAAGTATTTTTATTTAAGTTGTTTATTAGGAGTGCCCCCAAAATCATTCTTTAAGAGGCTTTATGTTGATTTATATATACTTTCGTTCTCCAGAGAAAATCTATTGACAAAGAAATTGGGTCATCAATAGAAATATTACATCAGCTAATTATAAAAATATTCACTGAGGCTCTATCATGTACAATATTCTAGATGTAGGGATACATCTATGGAAAAACAAAACAAAAGCAAAATATTCTAGCTTTCTGGGGACTTACATTCTAGTGGGAGAAGACCAACCATATAGACATGTAATTCATGAAGTTATGAGATAATAAAAAAAATAAAGAAGATAAAGGGTAGAGATGGGAAATAGATGGCAGGGTCGGGGTGGATAAGAGAATAGAGCATGATACTGTTTTATAGAAGGTCATGATGAGAATCCATCATGATCTTTCAGAGCACATATGTGAAAAAAGTGAAGGAGGGAGCCATATAAATAACTTTGTGAAGCATTCTACACCAAAGGAATAGCATCTGTATAGGTGCTAATGGAGCATGCTTGGCATGTTTGAGGAAGGTCAAGAAGGCCAGTATGGCTAAAGAAGAGTAAGCCAGGGGAGATGAATTCAGAGAGACAGGCAATGATAAAGTTTAGATGAAGTGTATTAGGATGCTACTAGAGGATTTAAATGGTAAAGTGACTTGATTGACTTATCTTTTAACATGATTATTCTTATTGCTATGTACAGAGCAAACAAGGGCTGGGTCAAAAATGGAAGCATGGACCCTCAATTGTTGGAGGGAAGAAATGAAAAAGTTGAATTCATTTTTTTATTTTTTAAATATATTTTTATTGATTTTAGATAGAAAAGGAGAGGGAGGGAGGGAGGGAGAGAGAGAAAGAGAGAAAGATCAGTGATGAGAGAGAATCATTGATCGGCTGCCTCCTGCATGCTCCACACTGGGGACCTAGCCCACAACCTGGGCATGTGCCCTGACTGGGCATTGAATAGTGACTTCCTGGTTCATAAATCGACGCTCAGCCACTGAGCCATGCCGGCCAGGCTGGATTCATATTTTAGAAGGTAACTCACAGGAACTACTGAAGGATTAGAGTTAGAAAGAGTCTAGGATGACTTCGGTTTTTGTTTTTTGTTTTTTTCCTGAACAAGTAGAAGAATAGGGCTCTGTTATGAACTGAGATGAGGAAAGGTGTGAAGAAGCAGATTTGGGAAGGATATCAGGATTTCAGGTTATATTATATTAATTTGAAATCAAAGCAGATATATTGAGGAGATAGCCTGATAAATGAGTTTTAAGTTAGGTGGAAGGTCTGGGAAGACATATAATTAGGAAGTTATCAATATATAGGTGATACTTAAAACTTTGAAACTGCTTGAAATCACTTAGTAATGTATTGTACCTAGTGAAGAAAGAAAGCCAAGGATTGAGTCCTGGGAGACTTCAGTATTAGGAGTCAGGAAGGGATAGGAAGATCTGTCAAATGATACTGAAAAGGAACAATTAGTGAGATTAAAGGAAAATGAGAACTTAGAGTAACAGAAGTCATTTTAAGGAATGAGTGATGACTGTTTTAAATACTGATGGTAGTTTGCATTAGATGAGAGCTAAGAATCAACAGTATGGTTTTGGCAACATGGATGTTGTTGGTCACCTATATAAAAATAGTTTTTGTGGAATGATGAGATCAAAAGCCTGGTTGGAGTGGAGTCCAAGAGAGAATAGGAGGTGAGGAAGGAAAGATAAGGGGTCATAACAGATGTGGAGTTAAGGAAAGATTCTTTTTTTTTTAAAATATATTTTATTGATTTTTTACAGAGAGGAAGGGAGAGAGATAGAGAGCTAGAAACATCGATGAGAGAGAAACATCGATCAGCTGCCTCCTGCACATCTCCCACTGGGGATGTGCCCGCAACCCAGGTACATGCCCCTGACCGGAATTGAACCTGGGACCTCTCAGTCCGCAGGCCGACGCTCTATCCACTGAGCCAAACCGGCTTCGGCTTTTTTTTTTTTTTAATATTTAAGATATTACATCAGCTTATCTACTTATTTAAGATAACCTTGTAGGGCCTGCCCAATGTGAATCAGTGGTTGAGCATCCCCCTATAAATCGGAAGGTCATGGTTTGATTCCCTGTTAGGGCACATGTGCGGGTTGTGGGCTCCATCTCCAGTAGGGGTCCTGCAGGAGGCAGCCGATCAATGATTCTCCCTCATAATTGATGCTTCTGTCTCTCTCTTCCTTACCCTCTCTAAAATCAATAAAAATATACTTTAAAAGATAAGATGACCTTGTAGGAAGGTAGAGGATAAATACAGGATCACAGTCATTGAGTAAGCAAGGTGCAGATGTTATCTAGTGCACAGTACAAGGATTATTCCTAGACAGGAGCCAGGACAGTGTGTCATGTAAAAGGGGAAAAGTAGAGTATTGGGGAGAGATGGAAGTAGGTTGGTAGCATTGATGGTGGGAAGATGGACGCTTCTGATCATGTTTGTTTTCTCAGTGAAATGGTAATCAAGGTTAGTAGGTAGAAGTGAAGTGAGAGAGGCAATAATGGAATTTTGATGTTTCTTTACAGGGAAAGGATACAAAGCAAAATCAGCAGAGAAAAAGTACATGGGCAAAGTCTGAAGGAAATCCAGTTAGACTTTCCAAGAGTCTTCTAGTCAGGAGGCACTTAATTCCTCCAGCAATGAGTGATGATAGATGTGTGAAATGTTCACTAGAAATTGGGAAGGGAATTAGAGTTGAGTGCACAAGGTTTTCTGGGGGTGGTCACCTAGGTATCCTCTGCTAGCAACTATTAAAATTCCAGGCTCCCTGAAGGAAAACAAATATTTCGCACAAGTTGTATGTTTTGCACAAGCATTTTAGGCATACTAAACCACACTTACCAGTTAGGAAATGATGGGAACCCTTTTGAAATTCAAGTTCTGACATGTTAGCCAAGGGCTTTCTTTGCAAGCAGGCATTTCTATAAAGATTCTTGGGCCTCCTATGCCAAATCTTTTCTGTACAGCATGAAACATTTTTTGTTTTGTAAAAAACTTTATTTTAAAGGAAGTGGTTATGTAAAGATTGGTAGATGACAAGGTAACATTTACATATACAGATACTATCAATGGTGGCACATTTAGATCAATAGTGAGAGACTAGTACAAATATGGCCCTACATCTATGAGGTCTTATTGCTATGAATTTTTGAATTGTTGGGATCTTTGATTAATAGTAAGAAATATTTATTCTGTTGAAGCCTTTCTTAGATTTTGGAGTTATCTTGAGTTCAAATTATGATTCCTCTACTTTGAGTAGATTACTTTGCTCAGTTGCTAACTCCATAACCTACGATTGACAGTACTTCTATCTCCTTAAGTTGTTATAAGGATTAAATTGCATATAGTTAGTATTAAAATGTTAAATATTACTGTTACTCCTTTGGAGAACTCATTGATGTTTCTCTCTCCCTCTCTGAAATCAATAAAAGTATATTTTTAAAAAAAGAAATGATGAGGATCCCTGTTATTGACAGGCAGGAGAGCATAAAAGAAGCAGATTTGAGAGGCATTAAAAAAGGAGAACGGAGAGGGTTTAGGGATTGATTGTGGATAGGGGCAGAAGTCTTGGATGACTTGGATTTCTGCTTCAGGTAGCTGGGTAGATAGTTTTACTTTTCATTAAGACAGGAACCAAAACCAAAGGGCAGGTACATGCTAGAAGATAATAGCATGTTGATAGTAATTAAAGTTATAGATACATAGGTGCCTCAAAGAATGTACGTAGAGTGAGAAGATGAAGCTGGAACCTTGGGGAATACCAGGAACATAAGGTAGCTAGAAGAGTATAAACAGGCCAGAGAGGGTGGTTTTGGAAGCTTGTGATAAATTTAGAGTTTCATGCATGTATCAAGAAATGGAAGAGAAGTATAGTTTATGAATTTGATTTGAAAACATGTAGGCAATGGGATTGGTGTGTATGTGTGTTTATATGTAAATATAATTAATGTTAGTATTTCAGTGAGCCAGATCATCTGGATAAATATTATGTTAACTTTAAGTTATCATTGATTGTTTCAGGTCTTTTTTATAGCAGTACTTCAGTAAGAAATGAATTGCCAGTACATGACAACAGTGGGCAAAAATCTGCTAAAAAAACAAATCAATCATCTAAGAATATTGGGGGAAAAACTGTTCCATCCAAAGGACGGAAGAAAACTACAGGCCGCTCAAAAACACAGAAGATTTTAAATGCAAAAGATTCGAGAAGAATTATTGACCATAATGAAATTTCTGGATCTTTCCCGAATGAATTTTTGGAATGTGATGAGGCAGACATGGCGAAAAAGAAAGATGTTGATCATTCTGGGTAATGTCTGTTATTATTAAAGATAGTTATTTTTGTTGTTCAGCATTTAATAGTTTGTCTGTGTTGTCTGATCATTTATAGAAAAGCAGTTTAGCATAAAGGGCTGTGCAGCCTGATAGAAACGGCAGCCAGGCTCTGCCATAGCTGGGTGACACCCCAGGCAAAGTAGTGCTCTGAATTTATTTGCTCATATTTAAATGGGAATTAATATTTGGCACATGGTAGATGAGTGATAAATAAGGTAAGTATTGTTGCCTGAGAGTTGCTTTTTTTTTATTGTGATAAAAAAACAACAACATTCATCATCTTAATCATTTTTAAGTATACAGTTTAATTTGCTTCCTTTTAAATGAAGTTAATGTGATTTTCATAATTAGGAAAACATCATCATACTCCTTCTCCTAAGATGATAATAATTAACTAATATATTAGTGCTTATCATGTACCAAGTACTTGCTAGACGCTTCAGTTGAGTTCTCATCAATCCTAACAACGTAGAGAATTAAGTATTATTGGGGTTTTTTTATAGTTTTAATTTTCAAGGCACCTTATTTTTAAAAGAGACCTTTGGCCTGTAAATATTGTTTTTATGCATTTTTGCTTATGATATAGCATTCTTTCATTCACTCAACAAATAATACATATTATGTGTAAGAAACTGCAAGATGATGTGGATATACCGAAATAAATAATAGAGTGCCCTAAAATATATTAGTGTATGTCATTATGGTACCAAAAGAAATCCCATACACATTCTACTTAACTTGTTCACACCATTCTCATATCTTCTTTCTCAGTCAGTTTCTTTCTTTAACTGAAATATTTCATATATATACAAAAAAAAGTAACACCTGATTCTCCATGATCTCACTTAAGAAATAAAACATTATAGTGACTATTGAAATCTCATATGTGCCTTTGTTGAGCCCATTCTTCTTTCCCTTGTTAGAGGTAGCCACTACACTGAATTTGGTAGATATCACTATCATGGATGTTTTTATATTTTTTCCTACATGTACATGTATAAATAAATAGCATGCCATATTGTTTTAAAACTATGTAAAAATGGTTTCAGATTGTACATATCCTACTCTATCTTCTTTTTTCCACTGTTCATTATATACTTCTGAGATTATTCATGTTGATAAATGATTTATTTTCATTCCTTTATAGTGGAGCTTTGCAAACTTTCCTTAAAGGGCCAGATAGTAAATATTTTAGGCTTTGTGGGCTAAGAGGCAAAATCAAGGCTGTTATGTAAATACTTAACCATTTAAAATGTAACCTTTACAAAATGTAAAAATTATTCTTAGCTCTTGGGACTTAAAAAACCAAGTGGCTGGTTGAAAATATGAAAATGTATTCTGATTCTAGCCTCTTGATAAGGTTTTCTAATTTTTCACTATGAGAAAAAATTTTTCCATGGACATTTTATATATGTTTTCTTGTGTACATGTATAAGAGGTTTCCTGTAGCATTATATATACCAAGAAATAGGCTGACTAGGGGTATCAAAGAAAACAATTTCAGTTGTTGGTAAATTTTCTAAAACACTGTGATAGATTAACTGTTGTATGCATCATAAAATGCCTGTAGATAATGTCTTCTGTGTCCCCATTTCCATTTTAGGCCAGGTGTGTGCCATTTTTCTTATCAGAAAATTTTTCAAATTAGAACTTTCTTGATAGGTCCTTGAGTCAAATGTCCTTCCTAGGCTAATTGTAAGTCCTAGGACCTGACCAGGCTTAGCTGTTGTTGTTAACAATATTGTCTACCCACCTGTGTGCTGTTTCTGGAAGAAATATTTTATGAAGAAATGTAAATAATTACAAACTTTTCATTTTTATAGAGTTGCAGGAAGCTCAAAAGATGAAGATAGTGTTATGACCGTTAAAAATGTTCATCTAAAACCTCAGAGCAGTGGACATCCATGCAAGACACCAGCAGAGTCTGACTCTGATTTTGAAGAACCTAAAACTTTAGTTTTGGAAGGAAGGTATGCATATGTTCTAAGGATCATAGGATTTACTCATTATGTTAGTTATTCATTGCTGTGTAACTAATTGCCTCAGCTTAATAGTGGCGTGCAAACATTTATTGTTTCATAGTTTCTGTGGGTCAGAAATCTGTGATCAGCTTAGTTGGCTAGCTCTTGCTCAAGAATTCTCCTGAGGTATTGTATTCAAGATATCTGTCTGGTGTGTAATCCTTTGAAGGCTTGACTGGAACCTGAGGATTTACTTACAAGGTGGCTCCTCCGTATGGCTGTTAGTTGGAGGCCCCAGTTTCTTGCAATTTGGTCCTCTCCATAGGGCTATTCAATATGGCAGCTAGCTCCTCACAAAGCAGGTGATCTAAGAAAAAATATGACTTCAGTAGAGGTCAGAGTGTCTTTTAATATCTCTGAAGTTGCACACTGTCATCTCCACTTTATTCTATTCATTAGAAACAAGGCACTAAGTCTAGACCACATTCAAGGAGAAGAGAATTAGGCCCTGCCTCTTGAAAGGAATTCCACAAATTCTTCAATATGGTATACTCAGGGAGCAAACCAGTTAACCTATTCTTAAAATATCTGAAGTCATATACCCTTTTTAAAAATGAAGGAATGATAAATTGTAGCAGATTCTGAGATTTAAGGGATAGCTAAGAGTTCTTTACTATTTGGTGGGTTATGACTGCAAGGCCTATAATAGGTTCGTAATAGGAGGAAAGGGATCTAGGACTGAGATAAGCTAAATCATCTTTTATAATTTCTGGACTATATTTTAAATTCCTTTTTTTGTAGTTTTTTAAAAAAATTAAGCTGATTTATATCTACTTTTATTTCTTACAATTATTTTTATCAAAATGTTATTTGATATGAGTTAAATTCATTACTCTGGTCCATGAGTTACTTTAAAAGGCTATACAACTCAGAATTTATCATGTTTGACAGTCAGTTATAGAATTAAATTGTAGATTCTTTGTTTGATGCAGCAAGTAAGTATATTGATAACCTATAGCATTGCTATTGGTTTATAAGAAAGAAATCTTTTGTCAGTTTTAGGAGAAAAATTACCTTTAAGATAGATTATTAGATATATGCATTATGAAAGCACAGATTTTATGGTTTGCATTTTTTTTTTTTTCTTAAGTGGACCTTTCAGACTCAAGAATTATTTAATGTCTGGAAAGAATAATTCAGATGTAGATGATGAGGAAGTTCAGGAAAATTCAGGTAAGTTATTTTCTATTTTCTTGATTTTTTATGACATCATACATATGGAAATAGGTGTGCTGTGTTTTTATTTAAATTAGCACCAATGGCAAATGTGTTTTAAATACTTACTCTTTTTTTTAAATTAAATCTTTATTGTTCAGATTATTACAGTTGTTCCTCTTTTTTCCCTCCATAGCTCCCCTTCACCCGGTTCCCACTCCACCCTCTGCTCTTCCCCCCTCCGCTGTCCTCACCCATTGGTGTACGATTTTTGTCCAGTCTCTTCCCGTACTCCCCATCCCCCTTTCCCCCTGAGAATTGTCAGACCACTCCCTTTCTATGCCCCTGATTCTATTATATTCACCAGTTTATTTTGTTCATCAGATTATTCACTTGATTTTTAGATTCACTTGTTGATAGATATGTATTTGTTGTTCATAATTTTTATCTTTACCTTCTTCTCTTCTTCTTCCTCTTCCTCTTCCTCTTCCTATTCTTAAAGGATACCTTTCAGCATTTCATATAATATTGATTTGGTGGTGATGAATTCCTTTAGCTTTTTCTTATCTGTGAAGCTCTTTATCTGACCTTCAATTCTGAATGATAGCTTTGCTGGATAAAGTAATCTTGGTTGTAGGTTCTTGCTATTCATCACTTTGAATATTTCTTGCCACTCCCTTCTGGCCTGCATAGTTTCTGTTGAGAAATCAGCTGACAGTCGTATGGGTACTCCCTTGTAGGTAAGTAACCATTTTTCTCTTGCTGCTTTTAAGATTCTCTCCTTGTCTTTTGCTCTGGGCATTTTAATTATGATGTGTCTTGGTGTGGTCCTCTTTGGATTCCTTTTATTTGGGCATCTCTGCACTTCCTGGACTTGTATATTTCTTTCACCAGGTAGGGGAAGTTTTCTGTCATTATTTCTTCAAATAGGTTTTCAGTGTCTTTCTCTCTTTTTCTGGTACCCCCATAATTCGGAAGTTGGTACGCTTGAAGTTGTCCCAGAGGCTCTTTACACTATCTTCATATTTTTGGATTCTTTTTTCTTTTTGCTCTTCTGGTTGGGTGTTTTTTGCTTTTTCGTATTTCAAATCTTTGACTTGATTCTTGCGATCCTCTTGTCTACTGTTGGATCTCTGTATAATATTCTTTATTTCAGTCAGTGTATGCTTCATTTCTAATTGGTCCTTTTTCATATCCTCGAGGGTCTCATTAGATTTATTGAGGGTCTCACTAAATTTATCGGCGGTTTCTAGAAAATTCTTGAAAAACCTTATAACCGTAGTTTTGAACTCTATATCCAGTAGTTTCCTTTCCTCCATTTCAGTCATTTGTGACCTGTTTTTTTGTCTCCAAATTTTGGCTACTTCCCTGTGTTGATAGAGTGGTTTTCTGTGCTAGGTGTCCTGTAGGGCCCAGTGGCTCAGCCTCCCCAGTTACCTGAGGTGGACACTCTTGGTGCACCCCTTTGTAGGCTGTGTGCACAGTCATGTTGTAGTTAAGCCTTGATTGTTGTAGGTATTACTGGGAGGAATTGACCTTCAGGCCAATTAACTGTGAGAATCAGCTATGTTTACGGTGGGAGAACTGTGCTGGAGACACCTTTATGGGGCAAGACTTGCTTCAGTGGGGCTTTGGTGCTCACTGAGTCTGCCCCGAGTGTGTCCCTTATGATCTGAGGAGTTGTAGTCTGGATGGTCCCACTCTGACCACTGGTTACACTGGCTCTTGGATCTCTAAGGAGGTGCTAATTTCGCCTCTACCTGAGGCTACCCAGCAGGAGCTACAGAGAGATCTGCAGATTCCTCTTCTTGGTTTGGGATTTGGAGATGCCCAGATGAGGCCCAGCTGGGAAGCAATGCAAGCTGCTGTGGGGTCTTGGGCCTTCTTTTGGATGTTCTGGGTCTCTCAGACCCAGCTGCAGTTTGTTAGGTAATTTTAGATTGCAAAGGGCCAGGCCTTGCATATGCAAAAGCCTCTGTGCACAGCTTGGGTTGGGTGCGGTCTCAGGGAATCAACAGGATGGAGCAAACAGCTATGGCTGATCCTCAGTCCTGCCCTAAGAGGCCCTGGGTCTCAGTGTCCCGAAGTAATCGCTGCAAGCATCTCTGAGAGAATGCCACCCTCGAGTTCTGCCCGATGCCAGACAGTCCAGTTTCTCCCCATATGAGTCTGGGTCCCCAGAGACTCGCCTGGAACTGGAGTTCAGAGCAGTCAGGAGCTTGAGACTCCCTCCCGATTGAAAAAGACAACCAAGTCCTCAGTTGGCAGCCCTTTCCACGTGCACCTCCGTACCTCTGCACTTTACTTCCGCACCTCCTCTGAGTCTCAGTATGCTTTTTTCTTTCCTTCTAGTTGTAGAATTTCCACTCAGCCAGCCTTCCTGTGGTTCTGGATGATGTCCGTTTTGTCTTTTAGTTGTATTTTTGAAGTGGTTGTGTGAGGCAGCAATTTCAGGTGTTTACCTATGCCGCCATCTTGGTTTCTCCAAGCTTTTCATTCTTTAGAATGACCTTCAACCTGGGTCTCTTTGATGTTTCCTTATGATCAGCTGCCAGCCATGTACATGTGACAGAATACTACAGAAATAATGCTTGTTCTTTGCGCATCACATTTGAAGGTTCACAATGTTGCTCCATCTCCTGCTGGTGATGTTAGTCTTGATCACATACTCAAGTTATTGCCAGATTTCTCTTCTCTAAAGATGAAAATTTTCTTTCATAATTAATAAGTGTTTTGTGGAGTGATGCTCTGATACTGTTTTAATAATTTGCTTCTTCTCAAACTTCCACACCAATCTTAGCATCCATAAACATTCCCACCTGAACCATCATCCATTAGTGATACCAAATTATTTTCTATTTCTCTAATTCCTTTTCAATTAGTTAGTTAGCATTCTATAAGAAAAAGTTTTTTTACCCCTTCACCATTTTTTTTTATTCATTATTTATATTACTAGAGGCCAGGTGCACGAAATTAGTGCATGGGTAGGGTCCCTAGGCCTGGCCGGTGATCAGAGATAATCTGTGGGGCAACTGGCAGGGTGATCAGGGCCTGCAGGCTGGGAGCAGCTCTTGTGTTGAGCGTCTGCCCCCTGGTGGTCAGTGTGTGTCATAGCGACCGGTTGTTCTGCTGGTTGTTCTGCTGGTTGATCCGCCATACAGTCCATCATTTGGTCGATTTGCATATTAGGCTTTTATTATATAGGATTATGGACTACTATTAGGTTCCTATTTTATTTAATGGGTTGTGACATTTATTGTTTATTCTAGTACTTAAATTATGCCATATTTGGCTAGTATCCTTTCAACTGGTCCATATGTCCTTTTGTCATATTTCTATCATGTTTTGAATACTGTCTTATTGGCATAGGATGTTCTAGGTCCCATGTCTCAACTCTGGAATCAGTTATTTCTCCTAAAAAGCTAGTTTCTTTTTAATGGAGGATGACATATAGAAGCCCAGATCCGGGTGCTTGTTGTGCTCATTTTACTGGAATATCATTGCTTCTAGGTTCCTTTAGCAGACTAACACACAAAATAGATACACACATACCTGTATATCTACACTGTATATATACAAAAGCATCTACATCTCTTTCTGTACTTATATTTAGTAATTATGCATTCATATCAGTACATCTGACCAGAGTCCATTTTTATAAACTCCTTCTCAGGTAGTGAGAAACCTGGTTCCTATTATTTGCTTTGTTCCTTCTCTGACTCCACCAGCTGCCTCCAAGACCCACTGCTGTAGGAAACTTTCAAGCAGAGACTAGTTTTCTACTTGTTCCAAAGGGCATTGCATGGGAAATTGGATTTTTTTTCTTTTTGGTAATAGCTTTATTGAGATACTAGAGGCCCAGTGCACGACATTTGTGCACTGCGGTGGGGAGAAGGGGTGGCCCCTCAGCCCAGCCTGTGCCCTCTTGCAGTCTGGGATCCCTGAGGGTTCCTTAGTGCTTCTGCAGAGGTGGGAGAGGCTCCCACCAATGCCATTGCACTTGCTAGCCAAGAACCTGGCTTCTGACTGAGTGGTGCTCCCCTGTGGGAGTGCACTGACCACCAGGGTGCATCTCCTGCATTGAGCGTCTGCCCCGTGGTGGTCAGTGTATGTCATAGCAATGAGTCATCCTGCTGTTCGGTTGATTTGCATATTAACCTTTTATTATTTAGGATACTTTACATACCATACAGTTAACCCATTTATAGTATACTAAAGGCCCGGTGCACGAAAATCATGCATTCGGGGTGGTGGTGGACCCTCAGCCTGGCCTGTGCCCTCTCCCAGTCCTGGAGCCCCTGGGGGATGTCCGACTGACATTTTAGGCCTGCTTAGATCTACCTTTCAGGAAATGCATATTACATACAAAATTGTATCAGAAATTTTAGCCAGTTCATGGACATTAAGTGTTCCATATACATATTGCAGTAAAATTCTCCAAAACTTGGTGGCTTCAGATAAAAATTGTTTTTTATCTCTCATAGTTCTGTAGGTTGCCTTGGCTTAGCTGGGCAATTATCACTTAGGCTCTGTATACATTTGTAGTTAGATGCAAGCTTCTGGGCTGGAGTAATTTGAAAGCTCAACTGGGCAGGAAGTCCAAGGTGCTTCTTTAGTTACATTATTTGGCATCCAACCAGAGTAACTAGAACAGTTGGGAGCTGGCCAAACATCTCTTCTCCTCCACATGACCTTTCCATGTAGTTAGCATGGATTTTCTTATAGTGTGGCAGTCTTGGAATAGTGAGTCTTCATATATGGTGGCTCTCTGTCCCCAAAGTGAAGATCAAGATGCTCAGGTGGAACCTGCATATCTTTTTAGGACTTAGCCTTTGAAGTCCCAGAATATCATTTCTGCTGCAATGTTAGTCAAGCAAGTCACTACGGCCAGTAGAGATTCAAGAAGAAGGGAATTAGACTCCATTTCTCCATAAAGAATATTTGTGCAAAGGAAGAGAAAGAATTATTGGCAGCTATGTTTAGATGTTATTTACCACACCAAAGTTGAAAGCCTCTGACACACTGCTAAATTCAGTATAGTTGTACTATTTTAGAGCTTTAAAGATCATAGATTACTTTATTAATATATTGTTAATTATTACACCCTGCATTTTTATCC
Organism: Myotis nattereri; assembly: GCF_964212035.1. NCBI lineage: Eukaryota > Metazoa > Chordata > Mammalia > Chiroptera > Vespertilionidae > Myotis > Myotis nattereri. Next base: position 188,832,801 of record NC_138075.1, read on the forward strand.
ACCAATGGCTTATTTCAACTGAAGTCCACAAGCAACAGAAAATCTGTTTTTTATTTTTAACTCCAATGCTCTTTAGATATATTCATTGTACCAAAATCTAGAGAAATGTTATACTGTCTTTCATTAGTCTTTATTAACAGTGAAAAGCAGAAGGAGTAATAAAATGCATTTTCAGGTCAAATTTTATTTAACCCTTTTCAGTCAAACCTCGAGGCTGACTCGACAGACCAGGCGCTAGGAGCAGGTCCAACGTCGAGCAATAAGAACATTAAAAAGTTCAACATTTAATCCCGTCAATTAATTTGGACCAGACTGTTTGAATTCCAAAAATAACATTGGACCGCAAAGGGTTAAAATACTTATACTGAAGTTAACCAAGTAATACACTTTAGCTAAACATGAAATTAGTGCCCTTGTTTATGAAATTATCTTCTGCATTTTGCAGATAACTCAAGAGTAAAAAGATCTGGAGTGGCACAAAAGAACAAAATACATCACAAATTAGGTAAGATTATTTCTGTCTTTTAATGTTTTAGAACCTCTGTTTCTAAATATAACTTAATTTTTCTCAAGTAAGGGAAATATTATTTGCATTAATTGGCAGATAAATTAAAACTACATATTTAATTTTTATGAATTTCATAGTAAATCATCACAGGACACCTGAGTTTCTTTATTGTCAATCTGTACTCATTCTTTGTGTCAGTGTAAGGAACATGATCCTATCTAGGCTAAGAATCTAGGACGGAGAATTCTATAAAATATAACTGCTAAGTAAATGGTATTCCTGACAACTTCACCACCTATTTTTCCCCAGTTCAATCCTAAATAAAGCAATAGCTTAGATAGCTAAATAGTAGCCTGGGAGCTGGGCATCCATGTAAAAGCCCATGTGAGGATTAAAACTCCATGGTTCTTCCCCAAATAGATATTTGCCAGTCATAATTCATGGGACCTCTCATTTTTGTGGAATTAGAGTGGCTTTTACGTTTCTTCCTATGCTTGAGGCTGTGAATGCTCATGTGCTATGCCTGAAGAGAACCCGTATGAGTGGAGCTTTCTCAAGTTGCTTCAACCATAAACTTTCACATCTCAGTTAGTATTTTGGAAGCCCATCTGAAGAGAGACTTCTATACCTTATATTGCTTAATGCTTATCTTGGAGTGGAATCATGAATAGGGTTGGGAATAGGCAACAGAAGAAAAAATGTCCCTGGGCAAGGGCTCCAGTAACCGCAGAGGAAAACAAGCATTCCTAAAAACAGCAGGCAACTTAAGTGAGCTAGAACTTTTATAGTAGATGGACAACAATTGACAAAAGAAATATGAGCACTTTCAGAGGTTCAGTTATAGCATAGAAGACTTTCTGCTACTAAATTATTATTTTTCAGTTTAAAGAGTCAGCAGATGAACTGAATGTAAAAATAGTCACTATTGAGGACTTGGTTAGTAGCTAGTATTGACATGGAAGACATTCCTCAAAGCAGAAATACAAAAGATGGAAGCTGAGAAAAAAAGAAAGCCAGTGGAAATAACATTGGAGACAACAGACAAAATATGCAAGTAATAGTTTAATCTGTAGTTTGAATGAGTTTATCAACTGGCAGACAGAATTATTGAAAAAGATACATCTCTATACATAAGTGAATAAAATTCCTAAATTTTAAGGAGAGAAGTTCCCTTACAGAAAGAAAAAGTAAAATGACTGACTAACACTGCCTATCTGTATAACAATCCTCCTATATAATAAAAGGCTAATATGCAAATAGACTGAATTGTGGAACAACCGAACAACTAAACAACCGGTTGCTATCATGTGCACTGACCACCAGGGGGCACGCGTGAAACATGGTGCGCGTTGGCTGCGGCATTATGGTGGAACAGATGAGTGGGGGTGCCAGACAAAGGCAGGGTGCCTGTTGCTGTCATCGGGGCAAGCCTCTGGTGGTTACTGAAAATTCTTTGCTCCTGCATGCTGCAGCCCTGCCTGGCACTTGCACCTGTCCGTCCGGCACTAGCCCCACTTGCACCTGCTGTCGGCGCCTAGTGCCAGCCCCGATCACTTGACGCTGTTAGCAGGTGTGAGTGGCGGCTGCTGGCCCTTATTGCCCCTGAGGGCTTCTCCACCTCCTCCTGCTCCTGAGGGGTGATTGGGGCAGCAGCTGCTGCTTGCACCCGCTGATGGCGCTGGCCCCAATTGCTCCGTGTGGTCAGCGAGTGCAAGCGGGGCCAGCATCATCAGCACATGGGAACGGTGGCAGTGGGAGCGGGGCTGCTGGCAGAGGGGACCGGGGGGGCTGTGGCGGGAGGGGCCGGGCAGGGCCACAAAGGATGGGCCGAGACCTGCCCCTGTGCCCACCGCAGCCTCGCAACCCACAGTTCCTTTCAAGGTGCACAAATTCGTGCACTGGGCCCCTAGTGGAAGAATGAAGTAACATCTATGGTCTACTTTCAGAAATATATTACAATCCATTTAATCTTATAGCTACCCAAGATATTTTTTTTTCTGATAGTTGAATTTATTTTTGACATAATAAATTTAGTTTAGTATCCTCCATGTAAAATACCTATGCTGGCTATTCTAACCAAGTATCATCTAAATCAGAGTTGAGTCCAAAGAGAGGAAATGGTACTGAGGAATGATTCTTGAAATATATGTGGTCAAATTTAAATAATGTGTGTGTTTTTTATTGCTGTGTACTAAATTAACAAATTTAGTGGCTAAGACAACACATTTTTATTATTTCACTAGTGACTAGGTGCTCGGAATTCGTGCACATTAAAAGGGAACTAATTAGAGGAAATATTTTAATATTTCTATTTGAGCTTTCTCTATAATAGAAGTGTTAGAGATGAAAAAATATTAGTAAAATATATATTAAAATCTCCCGCATTTCAGAGTCTGGGGCACACCGCAAGACCCAGAGTCAAGTCCCCACCCACCACTTGCACGTGCTTCAAAAACACAGGAGACCCAGACCTGGCTGGCCCTACCCCAGTCAAGCCCTGCTGGGCAGGAGGGCGCAGCCTCAGGTCCCCCAGCGCTGGGGGGCGAGGGGCAGAGTGCGGCCTGAGGTCCCCCCATCAAGCCCCGCCAGGTGGGGGATGTGGCCTGAGGTCCCTGTCAAGCCCCACCAGGTGGGGGGCACGGCCTGAGGTCCCTCACCCTGGCTAGGCGCTATGCAGCCTCAGGTCCCTGTTGTTTGGTCGTGATGTTACGGCATCCTGGCTAATTTGCATATTTGCATATTCCTCTATTATATATATACATTAGAGGCCTGGTACACAAAAATTTGTGCACTTGGGGGTGGGGGGTGGGGGGGTCCCTCAGCCCGGCCTATGCCCTCTTGCAGTCTGGGACCCCTCGAAGGATGTCCACCTGCTGGCGTAGGCCTGCTCCCTAGGGGATCGGGCCCAAGCTGGCAGTCAGACATCCCTCTGGCAGCCCGGCAGCCCTCGGGAGATGTCCATTTGCCAGCGGGGAGCAGGCCTAAGCTGCAGTCGGACATCCTTAGCGCTGCTGAGGAGGCGGGAAAGGCTCCCACCACCACCGCTGTACTGGCAGCTGTCAACCTGGCTTTGTGGGTGAGCAGAGCTCCCCCTGTGGGAGCGCACTGACCACCAGGGGGCAGCTCCTGCATTGAGTGTCTGCCCCCTGGTGGTCAGTGTGTGTCATAGTGACCAGTCATTCCCAGTCGTTCTGCTGTTAGGGTCATTTTGCATATTACCCTTTTATTATATAGGAGTGCCTGGCCAGCCTGGGTGATTGGCTGATGGATGTTTGCAGCTGGTCACACCCCCTTCAGGGTGGGGGTCCCCAGTGGGGTGCCTGGCCAGCCTGGGTGAGGGGCTGATAGCTGTTTGTAGCTGGTCACAACCCCTTCAGGGTGGGGGTCCCCACTGGGGTGCCTGGCCAGCCTGGGTGAGGGACTGATGGCTGTTTGTAGGCTGGTCAAGCCTCCACCCCCACCCAGTGGGGACCCTCACCCATGGAGGTTTGGCCAGCCTGGGTGAGGGGCTGATGGCTGTTTTCAGCCTGGCCACACCCCCTTTAGGGTGGGGGGTCCCCACTGGGGTGCCTGGCATGTCTGGGTGAGGAGCTGAGGGCCGTTTTCAGGCTGGCTAAGCCACCCAGCGACGGAAGCTCCCAGCCTCTCCTTTTTTTCTTTTTTTTTTATTCTGGGATTTATTTACCTTCTATAATTGAAACTTTGTAGCCTTGAGAGGAGCTCAGAGCTGGCCAGGATGGGTGGGAGGGAAACCTCCTGCTCGCTCCAGCTTTGTGCCCACGGCCAGCTGAAAGCAGGTATCTGGGGTTTATTTACTTTCTATAATTGAAACTTTGTTGCTTTGAGTGGAGCTCAGAGCCCGCTGCGGCAAGCGGGAAGCTTGGCTTCCTCCATCATTGGGGCAACCAAGCCTCCTGCTCGCTACAGCTCCGTGGCTGCCGGCCGCCATCTTGGTTGGGTTAATTTGCATATAGTCGCTCTGATTGGCTGGTGGGTGTGGCTTAAGACATAGCTAAGGTATGGTCAATTTGCATGTTTATCTTTTATTAGTGTAGGTAGGTGATTCCTGTGGACTAGGAGTCCAGGCACAGATTAGGTGGGTCCTATGTTTAAGGGTTTTATAGGCTGTAGTCAAAAGTGTCAGCCTGAGCTGTAGTCTCATCTGAAGCTTAGAGCCCTTTTCCAAGGTCATGTGCTTGTTAGCATAATTTAGTTCCTTGAAATGGTAGGACTAAGGTACCTGCTTTTTTTGTTGTTTTCAGCTTCTAGAGGTCACCTGCCAGTATGGCAGTTTGCTTCTTTTCTTTTTTTTTTTTTTTTTTTTTTTTTTAAACTTTTTTTTTTTTTTAAATATATATTTTATTGATTTTTCACAGAGAGGAAGAGAGAGAGATAGAGAGTTAGAAACATCGATGAGAGAGAAACATCGATCAGCTGCCTCCTGCACATCCCCCACTGGGGATGTGCCCACAACCCAGGTACATGCCCCTGACCGGAACCGAACCCGGGACCTTTCAGTCCGCAGGCCGACGCTCTATCCACTGAGCCAAACCGGTTTTGGCGGTTTGCTTCTTTTCATAGGCCACTCAAAGTATGGCAGCTTGCTTCTTCAAAGTCACCAAGGAAGACTTTCTCCCTGCTTCTGCTAGATAGTGTTTTATGTGTATAATATCTGTACACTGTCATATATATTTATATATATATATATTATATTTTTTTTTAATATATATTTTATTGACTTTTTACAGAGAGGAAGGGAGAGGGATAGAGAGTTAGAAACATCGATGAGAGAGAAACATCGATCAGCTGCCTCCTGCACACCCCCTACTGGGGATGTGCCCGCAAACCAAGGTATGTGCCCTTGACCGGAATCGAACCTGGGACCTTTCAGCCCGCAGGCCGAGGTCCTACCCACTGAGCCAAACCAGTCATTGCTGTACATTGTCATATATATAATCCTAATGAAATCACAGGAGTGACTTCCCATCACCTTTGTCATATGCTATTCATGAGAAGAGATCACAGGTCCCACATGCATCCTGGGGGAGGGGATTATACAGGGCCTAACCTCAGTGCTGATGAGGGTGTATCTGCTACTTAATGCTAATGTGACTTGGGATTTATAAGTGCTGAGTAAGGATTTTCATGATAATACTTTAAAATCCAGATTATCTTAAAAGTTGGTCCGGTGGGGAGGAAAATAGGGACAGAAAAGGGGTAATACAAGTATAGTAGTTCATTCTTATCCATAGTTTCAGTTATCCATGGTCAACTATGGTCTGAATATATTACATGGAAAAGTTTTAGAAATAAACAGCTCTAGCTTTAAATTGTCTGCCATTCTGAGTAGTGTGATGAAATCTTGCACTGTTCTGCTTCATCCCAGTTCGGGATGTGAACCATCCCTTTGTTCAGGGATGATTCATTGTATTCATGCTTTAGTTACTTAGTAGCTGTCTGGGTTATCAGTCTACTGTTGTGGCTTTGCAGTGCTTGTGTTCAAGTAACTCGTATTTTACTTAATAATGGCCCCAGTGTGTAAGAATAGTGATGCTGGAAATTCAGATATGCCAAAGAGGAGTCATGAAGGGCTTCCTTTAAGTGAAAAGGTATATATGTATAGGAGAAACATAGTATATATAATGTTTGGTACTATTTGCAGTTTTGGGCATCTATTGGGGGTCTTGGAACATATCCCCAGTTGAAAAGGGGGGACTATTGTAGTCTGAAAGTGTTTCATTTTACCAAATGACAAAAAAGAGAATAGCATATCTTCATAAGGAATATAGTTTTTTTATATAATCATGAAAAAAATAGGAGTTTGATGTTTTGAGTGTCAGGAATGGGAAGGTAAGCAATAGTAGAGTGAAAAAGCACAGTACAACTTTAAAGTCTCCAAGGAGAGAGGGGAGAAAAGAAATGGTCATTTGATCAAACCAACAAAAATCAGAAGTATCACTAATATAACTTAAAATATAAAATAAGATGGAAGGAATAAAGGTCAGGTTGCTACACTGAATAAGTATGAATGAATTGAATTCCTCTACTAAGAGACTATCAGATTTGGTTTAATAATACAAATTCACCTATATGTTTTAAGGAACACTTAAAACAAGTTTTAAAATAAAAGTTTGTTAAAGAATTAGATAGGCTAATGTAAATAAAAATAAAATAGTGCAATTTTAATATTAGACAAAATGGAATTTAAGGTTAAAATAAAAGTGTTGAACAGAGGGTATAGAAGAACATACAATGACATGAACAATTTATGAAGAAGATAGGAAAATTAAACAACTAGTTACTAAAATATGTAAGAAAAAATAAGCAAGGAGATTTTCATTCAAACAATACAGTTAGACTGGGAAATTTAGACAGCTCTAGCAAACAAAAAGTAAGAGCATAGGAATTTGATTATATAGCCAGTTTAGTATATAACACTTTGCATTGTTCAAATAAAGCGAGTGGATTTGTATATTATACACACAAACATATGCACATATATGACTACCCCAATTTACACATTTCCTGTTACAGAGCATTTAGATGGCTTTCATTTTAAATTTTTGTTTTCTATTTCTATTTTAAACAGTACTACTATAATTGTTCTTTTACCTATAGCTTTGCCCATTTTTGTGAATATTTTTGTGAACAAACTCATTTTCTCGAAATGAAATTTGAGTCAGAGTATTATAATTATAGGTATTGTCAAATTGTCTTCAATCATTTTACATTTCTGCCTAAAATATTAGAATTCCTGTGTACCTTTCAACATCATTAACCCTGGGTATTATCAATTTTTTAAATCTTTGCCAATCTAGTAGCCTAGTTCTTCATTGGCATTTTTTTAATTATTAGCACAAATATGTCAACTTTTTTTAAAAAATGTTTTGTCTGAAAGCATTATTAGTGTTCTAGAAGGTAATATTCTTTCCACTGCAAAGTATCAGTCAACTAAACATTTATTTGTCTTCAATTTTGTCTAATATCTTTATACAGTATTGCCCTCCAACACACCAAACCTGCGCAGGACCAAGAGAATACGATTGAAACCTTTGGAATACTGGCGGGGGGAGCGAGTAGATTATCAAGAAAGGAAATCGGGTAAAATTTACACTCTGAGAGTAAAAAATGGTCATGAAGATTGCTAGTTTACTTGTATACATTAAGTACTAAGCATTGTTCTACATAATTATTCATCATATCCCCATAATGTAACAGGAATAGATTGAAATCCAGATTTCTCTAATTACTATAGAGATGCTGATTTCTTTTTCTTTTTGGTAGTAATTTGTGCGGCTTTATAGAGTGTTATTATTTCAATACTATGTAACAAGATTTCTAATTTCATAAAATTAAGCATAAATCAGAACATGAGAAAATTATAACTGGCAAAGATTAAGTATTCCTTTATTATTAATCTCACTAGAGGCCTGGTGCACGAAATTGGTGCACGGGTCTGGCGGGGGGCGGGTGTGGTGTTCCTCAGCCCAACCTGCACCCTCTCCAATCTGGGAACCTTCAGGGAATGTCCTTCTGACGGCTTAGGCCCACTCGCTGTGGTTCTCTGCTGTCTGTGGGGCCCGCTTGGCTGCTCCCAGGTCGCTGCAGGCAATGGCCAAGCAGGCAGGCCCTGCCCTCAGTGGCCGCCCCCCGGGACTGGAGCACTCCAGCAGGGCTGAGAGTACTGGGCACTTCCAGCTTGTGGCTGTGGGCGCCACCATCTTTGTGTCAGAGTGATGGTTAATTTGCATATTACTCTTTTATTAGATAGGATTCCATTTCATCATCATATATTTCTACAGCAATGGTAGAGGGCGGACATGAAAGTATAGTCAGTGTTATCCTGCAGTTATTTATTTCTTCTCTTTGATGGATAAATCTAAAGTCAAAGGACTAAACTCAGATCTGAATTGCTATAATTATTTCATTGCTACCTTTTGTTTGTTAAAAACCTTCACTGATGACTGTTGTTTTTAAGCAACAGAGGTCATTTAATCATTTTTTTTTCCATTTAATCATTTAATTAGTGCTTTCTAGATTTAGGATAGTAGAGACATTAGTGAAATGGGTTGGTATTTATGTTATTTGAAGTACTAGTTATAGAATATAGGAATAATAATATATTCTTTTGTACTTTGTAAAGCAATTGCTGTAATAAAGAGTTCTGATTCAAAGTTTTCACTTTCCCAGGTATAATACTTTTATCTTTTTTTTTGTTATTAAATTTCAGGAGGATTTGTGATCGGTGGAATATTGTCTCCCGAAACAGTATCGTCTAAAAGAAAGGCAAAAGGAGATACGAAAAAAGCCAAGCAGATAGTTAATAGGAAAAGGATCTGTCTTGATAACGATGAAAGAAGTATGAACTTATTTCTGAAAATAACGTTTAGAGTATTTTATAAATAACAGTGCTTTGAAAAGTATCTTTTTTTTTAATTTTGAAATTACCTATGAAAACTTCAGGTGTTAGGGTAAATCAGTTTTTATTGGTTTTTATAGAGGAAGGAAGGGAGAGAAAGAAACATCAATGTGAGAGTGGTTACCATGTGCTTCATGTATATACCAAGCTATGTTTATAGCAGTGTATTTTAAATTGATGGTTGCTTAAATTTGAACATATTCTAAAATCACCACTATTTTTAATTGCCCTTATACATTTATGTTTTTGTCATTATTTTTACTTCCTTTTTGTGTGTGTTTGTGTGTATTCCTTAATTTACTATTGTTACTATACATGATCTTCCAACTTTTGCCTTTTAACCTTTGCACTAGCTTTATAGTTGGTTGATTTATTGCTTTTATTATATGTTTGTTTCTATTAGTGAGAAATTTTCCTTTTTATATTTTTATTTATATTTTTTATTTTTCAAAAATATTTTTTGATTAGAAGTCCCTTTAATATTTCTTGTAATACTGGATTGGTGGTGGTGAGAATTCCTTTAGCTTTTTCTTGCTTCAGAAGCTCTTTATCTCTCCTTAAGTTCTAAATTATAAATCTGCTGGATAGAGTAGTCTTGGTTGTGGGTTCTTGCTTTTCATCACTTTGAATATTTCATGCCAGTCCCTCCTATTCTACAATGTTTCTGTTGAGAAATCAGTTGACAGTCATATGGGAGCTACCTTGTATAAAACTGTTTGCTTTCTTCTTGCTGCTTTTAAGATTCTATTTTTGTATTTAACCTTTGGCATTTTAATTATGATGTGTCTTGGTGTGGGCCTCTTTGGGTTTATCTTGTTTGGAACTCTGCTTCTAGATTTGTATGTCTATTTTCTTTGCCACGTTGGGGAAGTTTAAGTCATTATTTCTGATACAGGTTTTCAATCTTATGCTTTCTCTCTTCCCCTCTGGACCCCTATCATGGGTGATGTTGTCCCAGAGATTTCCTAAACTATCCCCATTTTTATTTATCCTTTTTGCTGTCCTCGTTGGGTATTTTCTACTATCTTGTGTACCAAATCACTGATTTGATTCTCTGCTTCATCTAATCTGTTGTTGATTCCATCTAACTAAAATGTATTCTTCATTTCAATTAGTTGTATTCTTCATTTCTGACTGATTCTTTTTTGTTTTTTACCTCTGTGTAAAGTCTCACTAATTACATTTATTTCCCCCCTAAGTTTATTGAGTATCCTTATAATCAGTGTATTGAACTCTAACTGCTAAATTGCTTGCCTCCATTTTATTTAATTTTTTCCTCAGTTTTGTCCTGTTATTTCATTTAGGGCATGTTTCTCTCTCTTTTCATTCTGGCTGGCTGCCTTTGTTTTTCTCTCTACATATTAGGTAAATCCTTTACATCTCCTAGTCTTGGCTGGGTGGCATTATGTAGTAGGAATTCTGTGGGGTCTAGTGGCATAATCTCTTGGTCACCTTAGCTGGTTGCTCTGGCTGTGTCCCTTGTGTATGTTGTATGTGCCTTTATGTTGTAGTTGAGCCTGCATTGCTTTTGGCTCATCAGTTGGTGGGATTGACTCTGGCTGAATGGCTGTATGGAATGGCCTTTACATACCTGACAAGGTGTTGTGTGGGGTCTGGCCCCACAAAGTGGGATTCATTGTGTTGTGTGGTGCTCTGGTATTGCTTGAAGCCAGACACTGTGTGTGTTAGTTCTGGAGCCTCTTGGGAGGTACTCTTGTGCAGGCCCAGGTCAGCTGTTACCTGTGTCCTGCCTGGGCCATGTGTTAAGAGCTACAGTGTGATCTGTGATTGCTAGTTGCTGTGCTGAGCTTGGAGCACCAGGGAGAGGCTATGCTGCACACTGAGGCCAGCTGTCGCTGTGCTGGGCTTTGGACCAGCTGTCATTCGTGCAGGACATGCCAAGGCCAGCCACTTCTTATCTGTGGTTTGTGGATCTTTGAAAGATTTTAGGGAAGTCCCCAGCACCGACTGAGGCAAGTTACTTGCGTGGAACAACCACTGAAAGAGGTTTGGGCCTGGTGCAGGAGTTAGGTGGAGTATGTTCTCAGGGAATCACCAGGGTGGGGCGAGTGTTATTAGCCAGGTTAATGGGGACTCGGACTTGGTGTCCACCTGCTCCTGTAGGCTTTGTGTGGGGAGGGCTCAACAAAGGGGCAATGCCACTTTTGTCCGGAGAGAGTAGCTACTACAGCTCTTGCCCTGAAGCCAGACAATTCATTTTCTCCTCTAATGTCCCAAGTACTTTTTGAGTTGCTGTCCTGACTCGACCTTAGAGTGAATGTTTGTGAATGAGTGAGTCTATGCTTGGGTTTGCATGGGTCTCCAGTAGCTCTCTGTCTCATCCAGACAGAATCCCCACTGATGTTCACAGATGTTGTGGGGACTCATTTTTTCCCAGCACTGGTGCTCTAGAGCAGCGGTCGCCAACCTTTTGGACCTCACGGACCACCAGTGGTCCGCGGACCACTGGTTGGCGACCGCTGCTCTAGAGTGGCAGGCCTAGTGTGGGTCTGGGTCCCCTCATTTCTCAGGGGCATCTCCACAGCTGAGCTATACCTCCCCATTCTTAACACCACATGTAGATATAGGAATATCCTGTTTCATGTCTCCACTCCTACCAGTCTCCATGTGGCTTCTTTTTATATCTTTAATTATAGGAATTTCTGTTCAGCTGGTCTTCAGGTGATCCTCCCGGGTGTTGGTTCTATAATTTAGTTGTAATTTTGCTGTGGGTATGAGAGGTGGAGAGCATAGCACTTATCTACTCTGCCATCTTGATGGGTAGTCCAAACTAATTTTATTCTTAAAAATAAAAATTATTAATAGCACAGTATAAAACATTTCCACATTAGTAAATAGCCCTGTCAAATGAAGCTTACCATTTTCAAGCCCAAGTATGGTTAAAATAGACTTTTTGATGAATTCTTTCTAAAGAGTATTGCATAATTCCAGCTCTCCTAGAGAATATGCAAAACCATTTAACTTCTTGGTGCAAAAGTTCAAGAGTTGTCACGCTTCTACAGGCCTACAGAAAATAAGAAATTTAGGATGTTTGCTTCTATATTAAATCATTATTGTTTTGGAGTTATTGTGAATCAGAATAGTCATTTATAAGTAGGAAGAGATGTTATGCCTCTGGCAATTCTTCTTTACAACTTGTCCAAAGCTGTATTTCATACTAGATGTTTTTCAAATTGAAAAGAATTTTAAGCAGTTTGTATGTCAATTGTATTTTTTTTCTTTTTTTTTTTTAGAGAAAGAATTAGTCATAGATCTGAATATACCTCTGGGAGATCCTTTGCAGCCAACGTGGGTAAGGGATCCGGAAACAAGAAAGATTATTCTTATGGGTAAGATCAGGAATGATATTGAACATGCTTAATTTAATAGCTAAGAAGTACAAACTGCTGGCTTGATGACCTGCCCACTTTCTCTTTCTTTTCCTAGCTCTTTCTGAGCCAAAGTCCAGTAGAGGGTCTAATTCCAATAAGCAGCCCATATGAGAAATATTCTGGGGAGTATTGACAGCAAACAACTTTCAGGGGGCATACAGTACCATGCATTTGTCCTCTGGGATACAAGTGCTACCATCAGGAGTATTGCCTTCACCAATAGGAAAACCAGGCATTCTTTGACATGGAGACAAGGGCTCTTTTTGGGGAACTGTAGCACGTTAGCTAGCAGACACTAGGATACACTCTTACTGTGAGACCAGAAAGGAATTGTGGACAGGATTTAGATAACCTTCTTGGCGGTGATATTCCAGTAGTTATACCTGGGACATGAAACCTTTGAGAGGATGACTAGCAAGTGCATCAACCAGCCAATCAGATGCCACACTTAACCTTCGGGTTGGCACAAGGTCGTAGAAACCTGCTGCTGTATTGAATAGGCATTAAACAGTTAGTGTCTTGGATGACCATGGGAGGTCACAAGGAATGCGTGTAATGTGGTGGGAGTAAGTAGGAGACACTAAGGTATTTATCAACCAGGCAGTGTTTATATATAGGAAATACTTAAATGTTTTAACAACTGTTATGACTGTTTCAGTGAGTACCAAGGACTATTTATCCTAAGTCATAGAACAAATAGGTCCAACTAGAGAAGCTATAATGATGTTCACACTTAAAATTTTGGCTGTGAAATAGGTTCCATTTGACTTCTTAAATAACAAAGTTATTTCTATATTCAGATTGTTTATTTGGTAGTAGAGGTAGAAGTACAGAGAATTTTGTTTAGTGTAGTGTCTTAATTAAAAACATTGCTGTTCTGTACCAGGTTAGAAAAGTTGTGGGTATTGTTAGGAGTTCATCACTTTTTGTATGTTTCTTGAGTCTGTGTATTTTCTATATCCTGTATATTTTCTATTTCTAATATGAGATATAGAAAACATTCCTAAATATCCAAGGAAACAGTCAGAAGCTGATGATAGAAGAATGTATTAATTATAGAACTGCAAAGTTTTATAAGTAAAAAGAAATTCAAAAGGGAGATAGTAATTTGTGAGCAATAGTTAGAACTCCAGTTACTTAGAGCCTTTACCTGATAAATAAAAATATTATTTAATAATCAGTTAATTGCAAAGGACTCTATTGGCATGGTAATGGTACATTTGTATTGTGGGCTATGTTAAACTTTTAAAATGTATGGAAGTCTTTCTTTTTCTTGTCTCTTCGCTACTTTTGTTTTTCATTTGAGCTATAATGGAAAAAAAAAATACTGCCATTATTATTATTATTAACAGCTAAGACTTTAATGTTTACTTTGTGCCAGTGTTTTAAATACTTTATACAAATTAACTCATTTGATATTTAACATAGATGAGCTATTATTATTTTATAGAAAAGGCAATGTAAGCACAGAAAAAGGATAAATAACTTGGCTAAGGTTACACAGCTTTTAAGACAGAATTTGACATCTGTCATTCTAGCGCCAGAGTCAATGATCGAGTTCATTTCTTTTGTCGTTCTAAGGCAAGCTTATTTAAAATATATATATATGTATATATATATTGATTTCAGAGAGGAAAGGAGAAAGATAGAAACATCAGTGATGAGAGAGAATCATTGATTGGTTGCCTCCTGCATACCCTCTATTGGGGGGGTGGTGATCCAGCCCCTAACCCAGGCATGTGCCCTTGGCCGGAATTGAACCTGGGACCCTTTAGTCTGCAGGTTCGACCCTTTAGTCTGAAGCTCTATCCACTGAGCCAAACCTGCTAGGGCCTTAAGGTAGGTTTATATCTAGAAATGACTATTGAAATTATGTGTATATATGTTATATTGTTGAGCAATATCATTGCTGTTGCTTTATAATTATATTAATATTTTTCCCTTAGAGCTTTTAAGGCCACGAGATACATACACATTTTCAGTTGAACAGGATGAGTTGAAAGTGTACAAAACATTGGATACACCCCTTTTTTCTACTGGAAAATTGATATTAGGGCCACATCAAGAAAAGGGAAAGCAGCATGTTGGCCAGGATACATTGGTGAGTATATTTCTCCATATATTTTTGCTATTGGTACATTTCTATTGTATTAGACACGATGAGGCATTAAAAATGCTATTTCCTTATAGTGCACAGGTAATTTTTGTTGTTGTTGTTATATCTGTTTAGAGTAAACCAATGGTTATTTTAAAGTTCCTTTTCAGTGTGTAGCAGTGTACCCTTGAAATTCAGAAGTTTAACCCTTTTCGGTCCAACCTCGAGGCTGACTCGACAGACCAGGCGCTAGGAGCAGGTCCAACGTCAAGCAATAAGAACATTAAAAAGTTCAACATTCAATCCCATCAATTAATTTGGACCAGACTGTTTGAATTCCAAAAATAACATTGGACCACAAAGGGTTAAAGAATGGTCTTTACTTAAATGAATCTTAGAACATTGGTTTGCACAGAAATCATTCGAATTTTAGTCCTGGAGGGGGTTATTAAGATTTAGTCTAAATCTCACTTCTTTGATCATGCAGTTTAGCAATAGAGGTTAAAAACTTCTTCCAAATCATGTACGTAGTTAGCAGCAGACTGAAAATTGGGAGCTAGTATATATATTTCTGCATTTTGAATTTAAAAATTATAGAATTTTAAAAACACAGGAGACTTTATAATTACTGAATTAGTAGAAATTATTGGAAAGACATTTGTACCCATTGACCTGTGACTCACAGGTCAAATTTTTACTAGGAAAATAAATGAAAAGTTAGGGAAGCTAAGCATATGTAATTATTCACTGTAACTTTGACAGCAGTTGCAGTAATTAGAAACCATTGAATTGTTCTACAGAAAGAAAATTATTATATTTACATTTTGACTCAATAATGAGATAAATCATTATCCTATATAATACTATATAATTAAAGCCTAATATGCTAAGTGTCTGACCATTTGTTTAACCAGTTGCTATGACGCGCACTGATCACCAGGGGGCAGACACTCTGGTAGGTTAGCTTGTTGCTGAATCAGGATTGGGCAAGATGGGGTCGGACATGCCCTGGAGCCCTTCTGTAGTCCCTCCCTGGCCCCGATCATGCACCAGTGGGGTGCCTCGGCCTGGCTTGCACCCTCTCTCAATCTGGGACCCCTCAGGGGATGTCGGAGAGCCAGTTTCAGCCTGATCCCCGCAGGCCAGGCCGAGGGACCCCATTGGTACACAGTATAACAATAAGTAGTTATTTAGCACTTATATGTTCCAGATACTGTACGAAGCATTTTTGAATGAGTTTAAGTATACTAGTATATATTTTTGAAGAATAGCCATATAAGCAGACCTTGGAGATAAACATTTAAGGAAACTGCAAGATAAAATATTCTCTTTATTTTATTTCTGGCTACAATTTAGAAATGGAATGACAGAAACTTGAAGAAACTGTAGAAAGATAACATGTTTATTAGTTGATTATAGTTGATTTTTCTTTCCTCTAAATATTGCCTTTAACTTTTTATAATGAAAATTAGATTTTTTTAATAAAAAAGAATAATTTTACATTTTTAAAGCATGAAGCACACTTTTAAATATAGGGATTTTGTTTGTTTGTTTGTTTTATATCTTCACCCCAGGACATGCTCACTAATTTTTGGAGAGAGAGAGAGAGAGAGAGAGAAACATCGATGTGAAAGAGAAACATCGGTCAGTTGTCTTCTGCACAACCAGGATTGAACCTGCAACCAAAGTATGTGTCCTGAACCCACAACCTTTTGGTGTACAGGACAGTGCTCCAACTACCTGAGCCAGCCATCCAAGGTCTAAATACAGATTTTTGAGAAACAAAAGAGGGATAAGATGGAGAAATAGCAAAGGTCATTAACTCTTCCTTCAAACTTAGTGCTAGAGAATCTGTTTGATAGAGAGGAAGAGAGAAGGAAGCAGTCATATATTTCTTAAAATTAATTCACACAAGAACTAACAAATTAACTGTGGTTGCTTTTCCAGAAGACAAAAAGAGATTAAGAAGTAGAAAAATACAGAAGTTAAGTGATGTGTGAAGAACAGAAATAAAGCAGAAGAAGAGAGAAAATAATCAAATAAGCAAAGTGTAGAAATATTTGAAAGCTAGGCAATAAATGTTCCCAAATATGAAAAACAAAACAAAAATAAAAAAAGTGACAGCAACTCACTTAGAAGAGCCAGTTTCTTAGAGAAATGTCTGATTCCAGGCCTTTGGCTGAACTTGGAATATTTTTATCAGACCTAGTAGCAAACTTTCAAAGACCTTTATGATTGAATCATAAGGTTCAGAATCTAACTTGAAGATACTCTGATTGGAGAAAGATGTGAAAATTTGATTGGCCACATGAAAATTACAACTAAACTACAGAACAGCCACCATTCAAAACCAGAGAATTAAAGAAGCCACATTGAGACTATGGAGACAACAAACTGCTGGCCCCACACCCACATGTGGAAGATAAAAATTGGGTGGTAAGGGCTTATGCCAGTGATGGCGAACCTATGAACTCATTTTTTTGGTTGATTTTTCCTTTGTTAAATGGCATTTAAATATATAAAATAAACATAAAAAATATAGGTCTTTGTTTTACTATGGTTGCAAATATCCAAAAATTTCTCTATGTGACACAGCACCACAGTTAAGTTAGGGTTTTTCAAAATGCTGACACGCCCAACTCAAAAGGTTCGCCATCACTGGCTTATGTTATTAGATAGGGGCCATCTCGATAATCCAAGATAATTCTCCCATTTTTTGAGGTCCCTTTTGCTATATACCATGACAAATTATGGAGATTATAACACATGGACATCTTTCTAAGGCAGTTATTCTACCTACCACATTTCTTATATTTCTTTGGAGTATAGTTGTTATGGTTCAATTTGAAATGAGATTTTAATTTTGAATTTTACAGGTTTTTTATGTTAACTTTGGTGACCTTTTATGTACCTTACATGAAACATCTTATGTAATAACAACTGGGGATTCATTCTATGTTCCTTCAGGTAAGTAATTAAAGACATTTTTTTCACATGGTTAAATATTTATGTAGTTGCTCATGAACACATAAAAATGAAGTGTGGTCAAAATGAAGTGTGATGTGACTGATGCCAAAGAAGTTTGATAAATATTTTCTTTGAATTTTGTACATTAGTGTTTTGATACATGAAAATTGAATGAGTTGGTTTCTTTATTGCTGAATCTGAAAATCTGTTGTTGTATCCAGGGTGGAGGGAAAATTATTTCCCTTGGGTTATCTCTAAGACATTATGTAGTCAAACAGTTTTTAGTAGTTTATTTTAAACATATAGAATAGTATGATTCATCAGTTATTGAAGAACACAAGTCTTTGGAAATAGGAATTTTAATTTGTTCATTCATTTCACAAATGTTATTGAAAGTCTGTCAAGCTTTGCTCTAAGAATGTGGGATATATATATATATATATCTCTCAAAACAGGTAAAAATTCCTGCCCTCGTTGAGCTTACATTCACAGTAATAGTAGTTATGTTTGTATAGTCTTTTATGTATGTCAGCACTGTGATGACCACTTAACATTTTATTAACTCAGTTTATCTAGTATGTATCAATTTCTAATATATAGAAAGTCACAGTATGGTACTCAATGCTATGAATCTGTCTTTGTTTTCTGTTAATCTATATTTTACTTTAGCTATTATTTATTACCTAATTTATATAGAATATAGAATAGCATTTGCTTTTTTTTTTTTAACTTTGAGATTTTATTTTACTAAATATTTTACCTTTTATATTTACCTATTTATACATATGTTAGTTGTTCCCAAACCCTAATAACCATTGGGCTCAGAGAGATTTTATTTTCTTGCATCCTTGTCTAATTTATTTTTATGTTTATTATCAATATGATATGAAATTAACATCCTTTTAAGCCTTATGTGGATCACAGGGGTTGGTTAACTCTAGGATTTTTCAATTAATGGAGTTAAGTAATAGGTACTTTGGGTTAGATGAATTGATTTTGGGTACCATATATTTTAACTGTGTTAGTCACAGCCAAACATTTAATCAAAAGAAATCATCTTATGGGAGTAAGTTTTAATTTTATTTTCTTATCACTTCTAGGTAATTATTACAACATCAAAAATCTTCTGAATGAGGACAGTGTTCTTCTTTTTACTCAGATAAAAAGATGAAAGACGAAGCAAAATTTAAATATGTGTATATATATATTATATGCACACATGTATAATAGTTTATGTAGTTGGTACATTTGACTTGTAATTATTTGTGATTTTTAAAATAAAATTTTTATTTAGTTTTGTGTGTACTCATATCTGATAAATATTTCACACTCCTATATGTATCTTCTAACTAGAGGCCCAGTGCACAAAATTCGTGCCTCTTGTCTGCTGTTGGATCTCTGTATATTATTCTTTATTTCAGTCGGTGTATGCTTAATTTCTGGTTGGTCCTTTTTCATATCCTGGAGGGTCTCACTAAATTTATCGGCGGTTTCTAGAAAATTCTTTTTTTTTTTATTAAATATATTTTATTGATTTTTTTACAGAGAGGAAGGGAGAGAGATAGAGAGTTAGAAACATTGATGAGAGAGAAACATCAATCAGCTGCCTCCTGCACATCTCCCACTGGGGATATGCCCGCAACCCAGGTACATGCCCTTGACCGGAATCGAACCTGGGACCCTTCAGTCTGCAGGCCGATGCTCTATCCACTGAGCCAAACCAGTTTCGGCAAGAAAATTCTTGAAAAACCTTATAACTGTGGTTTTGAAATCTATATCCAGTTGTTTGCTTTCCTCCATTTCTGTCATTTGTGTCCTTTTTCTTTGTCTCCACATTTTTTATGCTTCCCTGTGTTGGTAGAGTGGCTTTGTGTGCTAGGTGTCCTATAGGGCCCAGTGGCTCAGCCTCCCCAGTTACCTGAGGTGGACACTCTTGGTGCACCCCTTTGTGGGCTTTGTGCACAGTCATGTTGTAGTTAAGCCTTGATTGTTGTAGGTATCACTGGGAGGAATTGACCTCCAGGCCAATTGGCTGTGAGAATCATCTGTGTCTATGGTGGGAGAACGTCTGTGCTGAAGACACCCTTATGGGGCAAGACTTGCTTCAGTGGGGCTTTGGTGCTCCCTGAGTCTGCCCCCTGAGTGTGTCCCTTCTGGATCTGAGGAGTTGTATTTGGATGGTCCCACTCTGACCACTGGATACACTGCTTCTTGGATCTCTAAGGAGGTGCTAATTTAGCCTCTGCCTGAGGCTACCCAGCAGGAGCTACGAAGAGATCTGCAGATTCCCCTTCCTTGTTTGGGGTTTGGAGGTGCCCAAATGAGGCCCAGCTGTGAAGCAATGCAAGCTGCTGTGGGGCCTTGGGCCTTCTCTTGGAAGTTCTGGGTCTGCCTGGCCCAGCTGCAGTTTGTTAGGTAATTTTCAGATTGCAAAGGGCCAGGGCATTCATATGCAAAAGCATCTGCTGCAGCTTGGTTGTGGCGGCGTCTCAGGGAATCAACAGGGTGGAGCAAGCAGCAATGGCTGATCCTCAGCCCTGCCCTAAGGGGCCCCGCGTCTCAGTGTCCCGGTAATCGGTAATCGCTGCAACCACCTTTGAGAGAAAGCTGCCCTCGAGTTCTGAGTTCTGCCCGCTGCCAGACAGTCCAGTTTCTCCCCGTATGTGTCTAGGTCCCCAGAGACTCACCTGGAACTGGAGTTCAGAGCAGTCGGGGGCTTGTGACTCCCAATTCAAAAGACAACTGCGTCCTTAGTTGCCAGCCCTTGCTGCGTGCACCCCCTTACCTCTGCACTTCCGCACCTCCTCTGAGTCTCAGTGTGCTTTCCTCTTTCCTTCTAGTTGTAGAATTTCCACTCAGTCGGCCTTCCTGTGGTTCTGGATGATGTCCATTTTGTCTTTTAGTTGTATTTTTGAATTTGTTGTGGGAGGCAGCAATTTCCGGTGTTTACCTATGCCACCATCTTGGTTTCTCCAGGAAGTCCCTCTTTTAAGTCAGCCTTTGCCTATTCCGCTTTGATTTCTTGCGGCACTATTCTATTTATCACTGTAGGTAGGTGTCACTTGTTCTAGAACTTTATATAAATGGACTCATAAAATATTCTTTCATTCAGCAAATATCTAAGATTCATTCACTATATCAATCATTTATGTTTTATTGCTGAGTGGAATTCCATATGATTATACCACTTCTTTTCTTCTTGATAGACATTTGGGTTGTTTCCTGTTTTGAACTAGTATGAATAAAGCTGCTGTGGATATTCTTGTCAAGTTATTTAATGGACATATGTTTTTGTTTCTCTTGGATTTATATCTATGATGGAATTACTAGGTTAAAGTATATGTGTATAGTTAATGTTATGAGAAACTACCAAACACCTTTCCAAAGTGACTATCATTTTTGCACTCCTACTAGAAAATTATGTGAACTGCAGTTGCTTCATATCTTTGCCGATATTTGGTGTTATCAGTCTTTAATTTTAGCCATTACAGTGGGTTTTAAATATCTCTTTAGGAAGGTACAAGTTTGTTCTTGTTTTTAAATCCTCACCCAAGGATATGTTTTTATTGATTTTAAAGAGAGAGAAACATCAGTGTGAGAGAAAAACATGGATCTGTTGCCTCCTGTATATGCCCTGACTTGGGATTGAACCTGCCACCTAGGTATGTTCCATTTCCAGAATTGAACCTACAACCCTTCAATGCATGGGAGGACGCACCAACCAACTGAGTGACACCGTGCAGGGCAGGAAGCTACAAGTTTTATGCTATGTTTGTTTTATGACCCATCTCTATCATTTGTATAGTGTCAGCTAGGGGTAAAGGGAATTTTTTTTTCCCTGTATGGATGGATACTCAGTTATCTTGGTTGAAAAGTTGTGCAAGTGCTGTAAGTCTTCTAATTTTGCTCCAGAGTTTCTAGATCATTTTGGCTATTATTTACTCTTCAACAAATGATATATCTTTCCATTTATTTAGATTTTAGTTTCTTTTGATGTTATTTTATAGTTTCAAAGTAGAGATGTTGCTAATTAAAAAAAATTATTGGTAGGCATTGCAATGTTTGGTACTATTGTTTTTCTAACTTTTTTTTTCAAGTTTTTGTTGCTAACATGCAGAAGTACAATTGATTTTTACAAAGTCATGTGCCACATAATGATTTTTTTTGGTCAACGATGAACTACATATACTATAGTGATCCCATAAGATTGTAATGGAACTGAAATTTCCCATCAGCTAGTGATTATGTAGCATTCGTACCATAATGCAACACATTATTCATGTGTTTGTGGTGATGATGGTGTTAACCTCCTGTATTGCCAGTCGTATAAATGTATAGCAATTATTTAAGTACATAATACATTATAATAAATGACCATGTTGCTGGTTTATGTATTTACTATACTTTTTATCATTTTAGATTTTACTTACAAAAAAGTTTGCTGTGAAACAGTTATGATGTGTTACATGGGTAGAGGCTTCATCTCCTTTGCCATGTCTCTTGATTACATCATTTTCTCTTGTGCTTGATCTAATCTCATGTTGTTTTGTACAGTAACATGCTGTACAGGCTTGTAGCCATGGAGAAATATAGCCTTGGAGTGTGGTTGGCCATGCCATCTAGGTTTGTGTAAGTGCACTCTATGATGTTCATACAATGATGAAATCACCTAGTGACGCCTCTCTCCTTCAAGTGGTGAATGACTGTATTCAGTTTATATTCTGTGACTATGCTAAATTCAGTCACTAATTTTGTTTTGTTTTTCAAAGATTGCTTGGGATTTTCTATGAATGTATTCTATCCTATCTAATAAAAGACAAGCCGGGTTATTGACCGTACCTTTGCTATGCTTCCCATTGGCTAATCTGGGTGATATGCAAATTAACTGCCAAGAAAGATGGCGGTTAATTTGCATATCTAGGCGCAATGATGGGAGGCGAAAGGGAAAGGATGGGAGAAGGGTGATCAGAAACCCAGGTGACAGGCAAAAGCAGGGGTCAGGGCAAAGGTGGCCCTGGGTTCGCCTTTGCCCTGCCCCCCGGCCCTGGATCAGAGAACCGGAGCCGCCTTTGCCCGCCCCCCAGGACCAGGAGCCTTCTTGCCTGTGGCCCGTGATCCTGATTGCGATTGAAAAGCCGGGCCGCAGGCAAGGCGGCACCCCTGGGACCCAGGAGCCGCTTTGCTTGTGGCCCGTGATCCTGATCACGAAAGTCGAGGCATGCCTGAGGATTTTTTGTACATGTCCCACAATCTAGAAGCAGAGTCAGAATCAAGAAGTGGAGTCTTACCTCAGTGCTGGGGTGTTTAAAAGTATCTAAAAATAGCAGTTCCATTGTGGAGTCCACCACCATGTTTGCCCTGACAGGAGGCATGCTGAGGACTTCCAGGGCAGCCCTATAACCTCCAGGTGGCGACAGCAGCTCTGGAGAGGGAAAAACTGCAGCACTTCCTGTGTCCAAAGTGCTAGTACTGCAAATCTTGGCCTATCTCCAGCACAGCAGAGAAAGGCTGAGAGAGGAGAGGTGGGTACGGCGGCTCCAGTGGTCCAAATCCTGTCATTGTCTGCGTTACCTAGCCTCGGCACTCTCCAGAGCAGTCTCAGTGCCAGTGCAGAGGAGGCTTTGGAAAGGGTGGTGGTGAGGAGAATGCTTCTGACTCTGGATACCCAGTAAACTGCTGTCAGGAGCCTTTCTATGGCTGGCAGGAAAACGCGGCAATGAGTGAAGAATAATGTCTCAAAATGAAGAGGTTGGTGTTTTTTTTTTCTCATCAGCAAAATGTGAATATTACCTAACCCACAGACTTTGCAAGAATTAATTGAAATAAAATTCCAGAAATCATATAATGGCCAGGCTGAAGTAGATAGGTTGGTTGAGCATGAGCATGGTCCTGTGCATGGAAAGGTTGCAGGTTCAATTCTAGGTCAGGGCACATACCTGGGTTTCAAGTTGGATCCCTGGTCGGGGCTCCTAAGGAAGGCAACTGCAGGGATGTTTCTTACATTGATGTTTATCTCTATCCCTCTCCCTTCCACTCTCTAAACAATGGAAAAATGAACTAATGCCATATCTACAAACGTGGATAACCTAAAAAAAAAAAAAAATAAGTGGGAGGGCCCTAACTGCTTTGGCTCAGTGGGTAGAGTGTCGGCCTGCTGACTGAAGGGTTCTAGGATCGATTCCGGTCAAGGGCATGTACCTTGGTTGCAGGCACATCCCCAGTTGGGGGTGTGCGGGAGGCAGCTGATCAATGTTTCTCTCTCATTGATGTTCCTAACTCTCTATCCCTCTCCCTTTCCATTAAAAAAATAGATATATTTAGAAAAAAAGAGAAAAGGGTAAAAGAGGTTGAATATGTACTGTGTAATTTAAAGTATGTAAAAAAAATATAACTTTTTAGGGGCATATGGATGACATCTTTCGGACATCCATCCAGATATCCTTCTGGACAAAGCCACTGTGTTGGGGGCCAAGGCAGAAGCTGTTACAGGCAATCAGGCTGGCAGAGGAGGGCACGTAGGGGCAACCAAGGCTGCCAGGGGAGGGCAGTTAGGGGTGACCAGGCTGGTAGGGGAGGGCAGTTAGGGGTGGTCAGGCAGGCAGGGGAGCAGTTAGAGGCGATCCAGCTGGCAGGCCAGCAGTTGGGGTGATCAGGCCGGCAGACAGAGGTGCTTAGAGGTGATCAGGCAGGCAGGCAGAGAGGTTAGGGGCGATCAGGCAGGCAGGGAAGCAGTTAGGGGCATCAGGCAGGCAGGAAGAGTGGTTAGTGGCGATCAGGCAGGTAAGCAGGTGAGCTGTTAGGAGCCAGCAGTCCCGGATTGCGAGAGGGGTCCCAGATTGGAGATGGTGCAGGCCGGGCTGAGGGACCCCTCCTGTGCATGAATTTCGTGCACCAGGCCTCTAGTATATACCATGACATCTATAGATAAAGAGTTTTGACTTCTTTTTTTTCAATCTTTGTACTTTATATTTCTTAACTTACTGTTGCAATTGGCTAGAAAGACCAGCCATCCTATCTTGTACCCAATCTTAATGGCATTCAGTATTCCACCCTAAAGTATAATATTGACTATAAACTTTTAATAGATTTCTTTAAATTAGATTGAGGAAGTTCTTTGCATTTCTAGTTTGCTGAGATTTTTTAAATCCAGGATCTATCTGTGTCTACTGAAATGATTGTATGGTTTTCTCATTTGTAATATACCACTTGGTGAATTACATTTTTAAATTTTGATCTCCCCTTGCATTTTGGGGGTATAGCCCACTTGGATATGATGTACTATTTTGTTTAAATATTGTTGTATTCAGTTTCTTCCTATTTTGTCAGGGCTTTTTGTATATGTGTAGGTCCTTGAGGGAATAGTGATCTGTGGTTTTCCTTTTTTTGTTATGACATTGTCAAGTGTTGGTATCAAGGGTTACAAACATTATAAAATGAATTAGAAATGGTTTCTTTTTGTAATCTCTGGTGGAGTTTATATAAGATCAGTAATATTTCCTTCTCAATTGTTAGAAAGAATTATCAGTAAAACTATCCAGGTCTTGATAGTTTTATAGGAAGATTTTAAATTATGACTTTCCTTCTTTAATAAGTGTCAGAATATTCAGATTTCTGTCTCTAGTTCTGGTAAATTGTTTTTGAAGAATTTGCATATATATATATATGTATTTTCTTCTTGATTTGCAAATATTTTATAACATTTTCTCTTTCAACAGTTTGCTCTATATTTGACTTAAATTGTTTTATACTCAAATTGATATAAACATGCTTAGTACATCTATTGGGGTGACATTGGTTAATAGGATCATATACGCTTCAGTTCTGGATTTCTGTGTTACAAGATCTGTATATTGCACTGTGTGCCCACCACCCAAAGTCAAATCATCTTCCATCACCATATATTAGGCTTCATTCCTTTCCCCACCCCCTTTTCTTTGGCAACCACCACACTGCTGTTTGTGTCCATGAGCTTCAGTTTTATATCCTACGTATGAGTGAAACATATGATTCTTAGCTTTTCCTGCCTGACTTACTTTACTTAGCATAATATTCACAGGCCCCATCCATGTTCTCGAAAATGTCAGTATTTTGTCTTTTCTTATGGCTGAGTAGTATTCCATTGTGTATATGTACCACATCTTCTTTATCCAGTCCTCTATCACAGAACACTTTGGTTGTTCCCATGTTTTGGCCACCATGAATAATACTGTAATGAACATAGGGGTGCATGTACCTTTGCAAATACATGTTTTTGAATATACGCCCAGAAGAGGGATTTCTGGGTCAGATGGTAACTCCATTCTTAATTTATTGAGGAATTGCCAGACTGTTTTCCATAGTGACTGTATCAGTCTACATTCCCACCAGCAGTGAATAAGGGTTCCCTTTTCTCCAACCTCTCCAACACTTGCTATTACTTGTCTTGATATTAGCCACTCTAACAGTTGTTAGGTGGTATCTTGTGTAATGTTTGTTCCCCCCACGTCCCACGTGGTTCAGGGTTCAGGATCTGGAAGAGGTCCTCACGCAAATGAAAGAGACAAGACAAGAATAATAATTTGGAAATATTGGGGGACCAGGCGGGCAAGTCCAACTCAAGAGGAAAGACTTCCGCTGGTGCTCAGGCCTCACCAACCTTTTATTGGTTTGGGATACACCCATAGCCCTTAGGCAGGCAGTTTCCAGTAACAGGAAGACTAGCCCATCAGCAAGGATTTACATAATAATAACTGGGGAAGTTGCTTCAGCTACCATTGTCTGGACTAACAGTGGGTGCACAGCTCTGACCTTTGCCAAGCCTTCAAGGGTCACCAGCCTTCTGGGTTCCTTGTCCACACCTCTCTGCTAGTGAAGACAATAGGTGGCTTCCCACAGTATCTCATTGTAGTTTTGATTGCATTTCCCTAATTGCTAGTGAGGTTGAACATCTTTTCATATATCTGTTGGCTGTTTGTATGTCTTCTTGGGAGAGGAATCTGTTTAGGCTCTCTGCCCATTTTAAGTCTCCTTTCACCTAGAGCAGTGGTCGGCAAACTGCGGCTCGCGAGCCACATGCGGCTCTTTGGCTCCTCGAGTGTGGCCACGAAGTTTCAATCGCACTGTACGTGCGCGCCCGCATGTGGTATTTTGTGGAAGAGCCACACTCAAGGGGCCACAGTTTGCTGACCACTGACCTAGGGGTTTTAAAAAAATGTATCATCTTGCTGGATTCAAACTGTGGAATCTGGCCCTTATAGTATCGTGCTATTGCTGTCCCTGTTCAATTTTTAAAAAGTTTTTATTTCAATTTTTATCCTGGCTCCCTAGGGATAGCCTCTGTCTCTACATGGCTTAGTAGTCGATCATTTATTTGGACTGAATGTTAAAATCAAACACTAGGAGCCTGGAAGCCTTCTATGCTCTGCTAATTGTTCCCTGCTCTGGATGGAGCATGCATTCAGTGTTAGAGCCTGTTCTCAACTCTTCCTTTGCTTTTACTTTTGCCATGCTTTCTTGGGTCTCCTCTCTGCATGCACCACATCTAAGTTAGACATGTTTGGAGAGTTCATCTTGGGCTCTTCTATGGTTGTCCTGTTTTCATTATTTTAAAATTTCTGGCTGTTCTCCAAAAACTGTCATTGATTTTCTTTATCTTCTGTTTCCAGCTGGAGTTCACTGCCTATTAACTGCTGCCTGTCCCTCTTATCTAGGGGTCTGGTTTGAATGCCATCCCATTAGTGGAATATTCCCTGTCCCTTGACCAGGTGTGAGTTCTCCCTTCCCTGAACCCCCATGACCCTGTATAAGATTAGACCTAGGGATTTTTTAGAATCTTAGTAAAAAAGACAAAAAAAAAAAAAGTAAAGCCAAGGCTAGTGTTCTGTCTATATACTGAAAAGTAAAGGCTTAGATTTATATTTATGGCAAAGTTCCCTTTGTTCTGGGAAGCAAGTTGGGGTCAAAGAAGCACCAGCTGTGTATGCAGCTGGTGCTTACATTACAATCCACACAGTGTTGACTCACAGAGAGGAGTTGGTGGACAATGATATGCTTCTTGATCTTAAAGAAAATAAAAAAATCTGAATGTGATCAGATTTCAGTGTGATGTACAAAAAAAAAAAAAGTGACTGTTTTATTTTTCTAGGACTGCCATAATAAAGTACCACAGACTGGGTGGCTTAAACAAGAGAAATTTTCTCACAGTTCTAGGGACTAAAAGTCCAAGATCAAGATGTCAGTGGAGTTGATTTCTCCTGGAGTCTCTTTTGCCTTGATGGTCATCTTCTTTCTGTGTCTTCACACGGTATTTCCTCTGTGTGTGTTTGTGTCCAAATGTCCTCTTCTTATAAGGGTGCCAGTTATATTGGATTAGGGCTCATCCTAATGACCTCAGTTTAACTTAATTACTTCTTTTAAAGGCTTTATCTCCAAATACAGTCACATTCTGAGGTACTGTGGGTTAGAGTTTTAACATGAATTTTGTGGGTACACAATTCAGCTCACAAAAGTAATTACTAGTATAAGACACTGTTGTAATGTACCCTGCAAATCACAGAAGGACGCCTCAAGTAGTTGAATTAAAGAGTCACATTTATTGCAATCTGGGACTATGAGGGGCCATTCCCAAATCTCATAGCAATAAGATGGTGGAAAAACCAGACTTATATAGGCAAAAAATCACAAAGGTATTGATCACATCCCAGGGTTTGGCATGAGGAACCTGATTCACAAAAAAAGTTTAACTGAGGTGTCCGAGGAAACCAAGATGGTGGCATAGGTAAACACCGGAGATTGCTGCCTCGCACTTCAAAAATACAACTAAAAGATGGAACGGACATCACCCAGAACCACAGGAAGGCTGGCTGAGTGGGAATTCTACAACTAGAAGGAAAGAGAAAAGTATACCGAGACTCAGAGGAGGTGCGGTGCGGAAGTAAAATACTAAGGTGCGGAGGTGCATGTGGAGCGGGCTGTCATTTTCAATTGGGAGGGAGTCTCAGGCTCTGAGCTCCAGCTCTGGGTGAGTCTCTGGGGACCCAGACTCAAATGGGAGAAGCGGGACTGTCTGGCATCGGTCGGAACTCAAGGGCAGCTTTCTCTCCGAGGTACTTGCAGCAATTGCTGGGACACTGAGAAGCAGAGCCTCTGAAGGCAGGACTGAGAGCAGCCATAACTGCTTGCTCCGCCCGCCCTGTTGATCCCCTGGGACCTGCCCCGCCCAAGCCTTGCACACAGGCATTTGCTGGATAGCCTCAGGCAGAGGCTAGATTAGCACCTCCCTAGAGATCAGGACAGAAGTTCTCCCACTGCAGACACAGTTGATTCTCACAGCCAATTGGCCTGGAAGTCAAATCCCCCCCGCCCCCCCCCCCCCAGAGTTACCTACAAAAATCAAGGCTTAACCACAATAAGACTGTGCACAAAGACCACAAGGGGGTGCACGAAGAAAGCATAAAAAATGTGGAGACAAAGAAACAGGACACAAAGGACAGAAATGGAGAAAAGCAAACTGCTGGATATAGAGTTCAAAACCTTACTTTTAAGGTGTCTCAAGAACTGTCTAGAAGCCGCCAATAAATTTAGTAAGGCCCTTGAAAAGACTGGTGAGACCGCCGATAAATGTAGTGAGATCCTCAAGAAATCTAGTGAGACCCTTGATGTTGTGATAAAGGACCAACTAGAAATTAAGCATACACTGACTGAAATAAAGAATATTATACAGACACCCAACAGCAGACCAGAGGATCGCAAGAATCAAGTCAAAGATTTGAAATACGAAGAAGCAAAAAATACCCAACCGGAAAAGCAAAATGAAAAAAGAATCCAAAAATACGAAGATAGTGTAAGGAGCCTCTGGGACAACTTCAAGCGTACCAACATCCGAATTATGGGGGTGCCAGAAGAAAAGAGAGAGCAAGATATTGAAAACCTATTTGAAGAAATAATGACAGAAAACTTCCCCTACCTGGTGAAAGAAATAGACTTACAAGTCCAGGAAGCGCAGAGAACCCCAAACAAGAGGAATCCAAAGAGGACCACACCAAGACACATCAAAATTAAAATGCCAAGGGCAAAAGACAAAGACTCTTAAAAGCAGCAAGGGAAAGAAAATCAGTTACCTACAAGGGAGTACCCATACGACTGTCAGCTGATTTCTCAACAGAAACTTTGCAGGCCAGAAGGGAGTGGCAAGAAATATTCAAAGTGATGAATGCCAAGAACCTACAACCAAGATTACTTTATCCAGCAAAGCTGTCATTCAGAATTGAAGGTCAGATAAAGAGCTTCACAGATAAGAAAAAGCTAAAGGAGTTCATCACCACCAAACCAGTATTATATGAAATCCTGAAAGGTATCCTTTAAGAAGAGGAAGAAGAAAAAGGTAAAGATACAAATTATGAAGAACAAATACATATCTATCAACAAGTGAATCTAAGAATCAAGGGAATACATAATCTGATGAACAGAATGAACTGGTGATTGTAATAGAATCCGGGGCATAGAAAGGGAATGGACTGACTATTCTTGCGGGGGAAAGGGGTGGGTGGGATGCGGGAAGAGACTGGACAAAAATTGTGCACCTATGAATGAGGACAGTGGGTGGGGAGTAAGGGTGGAGGGTGGGGTGGGAACTGGGTGGAGGGGAGTTGGGAAAAAAGAGGAACAAATGTAATAATCTGAACAATAAAGATTTAATTTAAAAAAAATTCACTGAAAAAAAAAGCAGTTTACAGAAGCAGAATTAAGCATGTTAATTATAGTTTTGGGTCTCAGGGTCACTGAATTGACAGAAACACCTTATCTAGAGCCCTCGGGTCTTGAGACCACTGGGTTGCCAGGAACTCATTATCTAGAGCCATGGAGGTAATTTAAGAGTAATTGCGCTGTCCTGGTCTTGGGACTGCTGAGTCAACTGGAACACATTATCTGTGGCCACTAAAACAATTTAGGATAATTGTGCTGTCTTGTTTCCCAGGTACGGAAGAATGTGCTTTCTAACACCAGTAAGATAACAATCAATGGGATAGTCAGTCAATCGAATGGGATGATTTATACAATTCAGAAAATCAAAGTAACTTTTCTATTGTTAAACAAAGCAAATAAGTACCATACTTCAACACTACCATTCTGTATTGGTTATTATTTAAAGGAAATATATTCTCAACAGGATTGGAAATGAGAGATTAGCTGAACACAGTTTTGATGGTCCTGATAATGCCATTAATTATTTTTATTCAATTTTATTATCTCAGTCGACTCCAAGTGAAGTATTTCAGCAATACATACACTGTCTTTCTTAGTCTATCTGTATTACTACCTCAGGAACAAAATGTCACAATTTTTAATATTAAACTTAAGAATATCTAAAGAATCAACCATGAAGAGTTGTCCCTTCCCTACTACTTGATATTTCTCACTTTTAGGTATGTTAATAGATATTTAAAAGCATATCCAAATACTTCAACATAATACAATTAATATTTCCAGCATTGAATGCAACTTAGTTGTACTTTATAAGGATGCACATTGAAACCCAGAGATGCATGGCTTGCTAAGGTTACGGAGTTAGAAAGGGGCAGATTTGGAACTTTGAATCCAAATCTGATGGTAAGGCCTATTCCCTTGGTTAGTGTAGACTTTTCAATACTTTGGAGCAAGTAGAAAGTGAACTGAATCATAATGATAATGCTAGCTGATACTTAATAGCCACCTGCCATGGTTACCATGCTAAATTAGTACTTTATAGGAATTATATCTTTTCTCCAACCCATGAATTAGATACTTCCTAATTTTACTTTCAGTTCTTAATCCTGCAGATGAAGAAACTGAGATATAAAGAAGGTTCCCAACTTGAACCTCAGGTTGTTTGATCCATAGTTTTTATTGTCCTTTTAAAAATGATTTAAAAAGACAATTTAGTTGATACACACAATCTTTAACCTTTCATGAAGCAGCTGTCTCCATTCCCAAATGGGGTAGAAGGCAGGAAGCTTTGGTAGGATAAAGAATAAGGAACAAGGAAGAGAAAAATAGAAAATAAGGAGCAAGGAATAAGTACAGAGCACAGAGTTGGCTTGGCCTTTGGGAATTGGCTGACTGGATGGATATACTGAGTTTCTGGCCAAGCAGAGCATTTACAGGAACGTGAAAGTTGCTAAGTTTCCACTTTGGGCCTAGAAATTTATTTAAACTGTTCTTAATCACCACACACACACAGTACTGTCTTCCTAGTTGTGTGTATTTTATCATGGTTTCTACAATGTATATTTATTGTGAAAAAATACGTATAACATGGTATAAAATTTACCATTTTAACCATTTTTAAGTGTACAATTCAGTGACATTAATTATACTCACGGTGTTGTGCAACCATCACCACTATCTATTTCCAAAACGTTTTCATCATCCCAAACAGAAACTTTGCATTTATTAAGCAATAGCTCTCCTCACTCACGTCCTCTAGCCGTTGGTAGCCTCTAATCTACTTTATGTATATGAATTCGCCTATTCTAGGTGTTTCATAAAACTAGAATCATACAATATTTGTCCTGTGTCTATCTTATTTCACTTAATATTTGAGTTCATTCATGTGCCATGTATTAGGATTTCCTTTTTATTGATGATGTATATACCACATTGTATTTATCCCTTCATCTGTTGATGGATGCTTAGGTTATTTCCATTGTTTTGTTATTGTGAATAATGTGCTATGAACATTGTTGTACAGTATTTATTTGAATCCTTGCTTCCAATTCTTTGGGGTATATTCATAAGAGTGAAATGGCTGGGTTATCTGGTAATTTTACATTTAACCCTTTGAAGAAACACTAAACTATTTTCCATAACAGATACACCATTTTACTAGTATATTCCCACCAGCTATGCACTGGGGTTCCAATTTGTCTATATCCTTGCCATCATTTTTGTGTGTATTTTATTGGTATTACAGCTGTCCAAGTAGGTGCAAATTACTATCTCGTTGTTTTTCTAGTTGTATTTTTGCATCAGAACAATAAATTGCAATTGGACAAGAAAGTTAAAGTAACTTTTTGGTAACCAATGGAAGGTCTGCATGTTTTGGTGAATCAATATTTTCAATGAGCCATGTATGATATAAAATCATGTATGGGTAAAAGGTCCATTCAAAGCATAAGAGGAAAATGGATTTTAACATTGGAGTTCAAAAAACTCACTAATATGGTTTTTCAGATGTAACATTGCAAGTAACCTTTAAGACAGTAGCACTTATCATGTTTTGTCATAGTATCAAAGAATATACACTACAATCTAAAAAGGCTATTAAAATACTCCTCCCTTTTTTATATAAAAATTTATAGTACTATATTTTTAATTTAATTGTTTCCATCACTTTTTATCCTTTCTATGCCCTCTACCACTCCTTCCCTTTCCAACTGCATATTTACATGATCAGATTTTCTTCAGATATTTCAACCAAAACAACATATTGCAAAACACTGAATACAGAAGCAGTGTTAAGACTTCAGCTAAGTGATACAGCTTACTCAGCTAACCAGCGCTATACTGGCTAACTGATCCAGGTTAGGAATCCTTTCTAGTGTATTCCTGTAACACTCTGAGACAAAGCAGGGCATTATTTAAGGATGGATGTACCTGCAATCCAATGTTCAGTTAGAATTTTAGTTGGAACATTATGGACTTGCTAGTTTTAGTTTGGGGTTGTATTTAAGCTTCAAAGGTAGTGATTTTTTGGAGCAATGGAAACAGGAGAATTTTTGTTTTATATGTGCTATGTAAATAAGATTATGTTTTAAGTCTGTGGTGGAAATAAAAGTAAACCAGGGATTAGAGAACTGATAGTGTCCCGAACCTTGGCAGTGATACCTTGATGCTGTGTCTTCCTCACCATTGCAGAGGGCTCTGCAGCTGAGAGTGACTTTCAGGCTCTGTCTTGATCAGCAGTTTGAATGCAGTGAGGGAGGTGAAGGAAATGTTTATCTAAATATGAGAATGGAAAGTTAACAACAACAACACTTTATATCCAACTTAAGTAGTCTGAATTGTATTGATGACATCTTCAGGGACATCAGTTGGCCTGATAGAAACTAGGAATGATATACTTATAGAGAATGTACCTTCTACGTAAGAATCCCAGAGAACAGTGCAAGTTTCAGCCTTCCTTTGTGAAGTCAGCTGTTCCTCAGATCATCATGTCTCATTTATTGACAGCTGTATGTGAAAACATTCTCCCTTTTAATCAAGACTGAATATTTGAGTAAATGGCATTTGAAAAAAAAGGACCAAATGAAATCATCTGGTAGTTTTAAATGGAAGCTTTAAATACCATCCTGAGATATACTAAAATTACACACATGAACAATGCATCTATCCAGCTTTTATACACATCTAATTAACACACTGCAGTGTGGGAGTGAGACCACAAGATGGCAGAGGAAGGACTCTAATCTCCAAGGCTTTTCCTCCAAAGTAAATAATGTATCATGATTGAGCTAATTAACCTCATCAATTCTATGGAAGGGTTAATAAATTATCGAAAGCTAGGCATAATAGGATAGTTTTAACAAATATTTTGAACTTTTAATAATCATTTCATTTGTGTTCAGGGAACAACACCAACGAATAGAATTTGTCTCGTCAAGAATAAATCCATATTTCTCTTTGGTTTAAGAATTAGAATTTAACATTTAAAGTCAATTATCATGAGTAGACACAGAGATCAAATATGCTAAGTTCATTGTTTTACAGTTTGGTCCTAAATTCTTGTATGGGGAGGGGAAAACAGAGAAAATGGAGAACGCTTTTCCACAGTAAATTTGGAAAAAGAAAATTCAGGGTATCTAGTTAGGTAACTTCCCACTTCATAGTATTTTGGAGGTAGTCCAGTTTAATATGTGGAGGAGGAAAGGAGAAGGTGAGGTTTGATGGACATAAGGTTGAATTTATACAATAAAAGACAACCTCTTTGGTGTATTGCTATGGTTCTCTATATGTTATTTCTTTAAATCCTCCCCATGATCCTTTGAGGTGAGTAGTATTGTTACCATCCTCATTTTATGGTGGAAAAAAGTGGTTGATTCCAGCATGGATGGAACTGGAGAGCATTATGCTAAGTGAAATAAGCCAGTCAGAGAAAGATAAATACCACATGATCTCACTCATTTGTGGATTATAGAGAATAACATAGGCTGATGAAAAGGGACAGACCCAAAGACTGAGAAACAGCGATCAGGCTATCAATCCCCAGAAGGAAAGTAGGAGAGGGCGGGGGTCAGGGGAAGAGATCAACCGAAGGACTTGCATACATGTATATAAGCCAAACCAATGGACATGGACAACAGGGGGATGGGAGCATGAGTGTGCGGGTCGGGGGGGGGGGGGAGGTTGGGGGTTAATGGGGGGGATGAGGACACATTTGTAATACCTTAACTAATAATAAAAAAGAAAAAGAAAAAAGTGGTTGATTCACTGAAGTGCTAGAGTAGTAGAACCAGATTTTGAACCCAGGTAATCTGAGTCCTGAGTCCTTGCTTTAGCTATTCTACTCTATCACCCTTGAACCTAGTTTCAGTTTTTTTACTTGCATATGAAAATATGTTTCATGCATAGCATAAAATAAAATAAATAATATTTGGACACAACCTTATATATAACATATACCATATTGGTAATAAAATTGACTATAGCTTTATTAAAGTATGTTTTTTATGTAGTTTATTCTTTTTACAAGAGAGAACAAGTTAAAAGCCAGGGAATCTAAGCTATTCCCTGGGCCATTTAATAACATTTTCCCAGGAGTAGGACCTTATTTTTTGAAATGGAAACGATGCTACATCTTAATAGTTGACCAGCTGTTTTCTATACCTCTAGCAACAAACTTGGAAGCTTTCCCAAGTTCAAGGCTTTTGAATTGGTCTCTGTGTATATGTGTGTAAATGTGAATATGTAAATATGTCTTTCTTTGTGAACTTGGTCATACTGAGAAGGAAAAGAGACTCAACCTCCTTATATCAAGTAATTATTTGTATGAAACAGGAATCGAAGCTGCCTCCACTGTTGCTGGGGGTAGAGGAGGGGTGCTTGTGAATCTTAGTAGTTTGGTTGGTCTTAACCAATCTTAACCGAATAAATACATTCTGTTGCTCTGATTGAAGATGGCAAATGTTGACTGAAACTAAAAATTAAAACTAGAAATTTATATTTAAAAAGCCACAAAAGCCCTAGCCGGTTTGGCTCAGTGGATAGAGCGTCGGCCTGCGGACTCAAGGGTCACGGGTTCGGTTCCGGTCGGGGGCGTGTGCCTTGGTTGCGGGCACATTCCCAGTGGGGAATGTGCAGGGGGCAGCTGATCGATGTTTCTGTCTCATCGATGTTTCTAACTCTCTGTCCCTCTCTCTTCCTCTCTGTAAAAAATCAATAAAATATATTTAAAAAAAAAAGCCACAAAAGTAAATAAGAATGAATAATATTTAAATAGTTAAACCTCGTGATCTATTTTGCAAGTTGTTGGTATTTATAATTTTAGAGTTATTAAAGCTTAAAACTACACTAAGACTTTTGGGATATTTTATCTATCATCTATCTATCTATCTATCTATCTATCTATCATCTATCTATCTATCTATCATCTGGAGACATTGAGGAAACCACCGTCTTGATGCAAAAATTCCACTGGTGCCACCTGCCTACACCACCCTCTATACCTCCTTGTTGTATCAGCCTTTCCCTCATATTTTGTAAAGACTTTGACTCCTGCTGATGGTGTTTTCTCTCTGCTGCCATTGACCATTCAGTGCTCATTGGATGGCTTAGCCAACACCCGGCCTTGTGGTACCGCTACCCCTGTGTGATCTACCTTTATCCACTCTTGTGTCATTGTCATCATCCAGACTCTGTTATCTATTATCCTTCTGGGCCTCTCACTTCCTTATTTACAGTTAACTTTTTCTCTCACCTCATAATCTCTTGCCTTTTTGTTTTTTCCAAGTCTAGGTTTTACTTTTTTCTTACCAGGCTACATCCTTGTGCAATGTCTTTTATTCTCTTACCAGGACCTTCTCATTTTTTTCCCATCAAACTGCAAGTCTCATCTTTTAGGACTTGGGGTCAGTGTTTAAGTAAATTCCTTATTGACTCCCCAGCCCTCAGCACTTTTGTCATCTTCCTTCAGCATCCTACAGTACTTTATTTCATCCAGAACAATGTTTTAAACCCATATTTTACAGATTCGGAAGCTGTGGCTCAGTGATGTTAAAAACTTGCTCCTTGTGCCCTGGCTAGAAATTGGTAGAGCCAAGTCAGGTTTTCTAACTCTGAGTTCAGTGATTTTCCTCCTTAGAAGGCTTCAAACAATTTCAGGAAAAGAATATGCATCTTTACATATATTAATTCCTTTTGTTCTGAAATTAAATTTTATTGTTTTGCTTTTTGGTAATAGAAATCTGACCAGATTATTAGCTATGAAGGAAGGTTGCATGACCTTACATTTTATACCAGCAGGTGGTGCTCTGAACCTGCAATCTATGTAAATAGCTCAAAATCAATTTCTGACTAATGGTGAAAGTTTAACATTATCAAAGAGAAAGACTTGACCACCATCTAATTTATAGTACCTCTCAGCTGTCACATGTAGCTTCTGTAAAAGTGAATCAGAATAAGGATTAGAATCAAGGTTCTGGAGGGAGAATTTGGATATTTGGTCTCATTTGAGAAGTATAAGTTTTCCACAAGCTACCATATCATTTAGTACAGGGAATTTTAGTCCCAGGTTTATATGACATCAGTAGGTCTTTGATGATCTCAAAATGTGTCATAAAAATCTTATAAAATTATAATTCTCTTTAAGTACAAATATATATTTTAATGCTTTTAGGAAGAGAGGAAGCAGCAACTTAGACACATGATAGATTTAAGGAAAACCGAAAGAATCACTCCCTTTCCTATCTAAAATATCCCCCTCATTGGTTTGTGAAAGTGCTCAAAAAATATATTTCCTTTTTCTTATAGGTAAGACTTTGAAGGACCCATTGAACTGCAAATGTGTTATCTCGATAGTCTAATCCATTACGTCATTTATACTTAGCAATACCACCACAGAAGCAATTAGATTAGCTTCATTGTCTAATCACCTGGTAGTGATTTGAATGCAAAGGACAAAGGCCAGAAAATCAGATGGAGGGGAGGATTAGCAAAGATCGATAGCTTGGAGTGAGGATGTCTAGTGCACTGAAAAGGTTGCTTGTGATAATTTTGTCTAGTTTTATATGTTTTCTTTTTTCTCTTTTCCCTCCTTCCTATTCCCTTCCCTTTCCTTTTGTGGAGAGGAATCACTGACCCCTTCACACGGCCATGGCCATAACTCTGTGAAGGAAGCCTCCTCAACAGGATACTTCAAAGGAAGCTTGGCTTGAGCCAAGTTGACAATGCCTTCCTCTCACCTGCCTGGGAGGGCTGGTTGCCAGGTGAGGGACCCCTGGAGAAGAAGCCTGAGGGTTGGGCCACCAGAAATGGGAGCTTAGAGAGTGTTGGGGGAAGTTGAGCTGGAGCAGATCTCCTACATCAAGGAACTCTGCAGAGTAGAGGCCTTTAGACAACTACCCCCACCACTCCCACTCCCCCTATAAGGAAGCACACATGTTCTCCACAAGGGAGCCAGCATTGGGATACCTGTCTTTGAGTGACCCCAGCAGCATCCATGATTAAAAATATACTTTCCTTGCCTCTAATTCCTTTCCCTTGTTCAAAAAACCCAAAGAATAGAAACAGAAGAGGAGAGGAAGACTTTTAAAAACACACAAAGAGCCCTAGCCAGTGGACAGAAGGGTCCTGGGTTTGATTCTGGTCAAGAGCACATGCCCAGGTTGCAGGCTCAATCCCCAGTAAGAGGGCATGCAGGAGGCAACGGATCAATGATTCTCTGTCATCATTGATGTTTCTATCTCTCTCTCCCTCTCCTTTCCTCTCTGAAATCAATAAAAAATAAAAACAAAACACGCACACAAAGAGAAAAAAGTAAGATAATTTAATATTTATACACATTGAGAAAAGACTATTCAAAAATATGACAAAGAATAAAAATATATAAATCTACACCACCAGAGAGCTAGCCAAGGTGTTGCTGAATGCTAACAACTCAGTGATGAAGTCTTGAGCACTCTCACCTCATCCATTAATTTATTCATCCAGTATTTGCTGAGCAACTATTAAGTGCCAGCCAGCTATTGGAGACATAATGTAAGCAAAAACCAGATGTGTAATTGTTTTATGTATTGAGTGTGTAACATAGAAATGAGAAGGGATACTATCTCTAAGTTCTTTCCCTTCCTTCTTTCCTTCCTTCCTTCCTTCTTTCCTTCCTTCCTTCCTTCCTTCCTTCCTTCCTTCCTTCCTCACCCCCCCCCTCCCTCTTTCTCTCTATCACTCTCACTCTTTTGGTGCCTTACTCTCACCAAGTTTTCCATCCCATCTTGGACTTGAATAAAACACCATTGCCTGGGAGTGGTAACACTTCCTGAGTGAACAGAAAGGCCTGATTTGCACAATATAGCTCTCCCAGTGTTACAGAAGACCAGAGAAGAACCAAGCAATGCTTAGAGAGATGGATTTACACTTTATTATTATCACTAGAGGCCCGGTGCACAAAAATTTGTGCACTCAGGGTGGGGGGGAGGGAGCAATCCCCTCAGCTGGGCCTATGCCCTCTTGCAGTCTGGGACCCCTCGGAGGATGTCCACCTGCTGGCTTAGGCCGGCTCCCTGAGGGATCGGGCCCAAGCTGGCAGTCAGACATCCCTCTGGCAGCCCGGGAGCCCTTGGGGGATGTCCACTTGCCAGCGTGGAGCAGGCCTAAGCTGCAGTCAGACATCCTTAGTGCTGCTGAGGAGGCGGGATAGGCTCCCACCACCACCGCTGTACTGGCAGCTGTTAGCCTGGCTTGTGACTGAGCAGAGCTCCCCTGTGGGAGCACACTGACCACCAGTGGGCAGCTCCTGCATTGAGCGTCTGCCCCTGGTGGTCAGTGTGTGTCATAATGACCAGTCATTCCCAGTCGTTCTGCTGTTAGGGTCAGTTTGCATGTTACCCTTTTATTATATAGGATAGAGGCCTGGTGCATGGGTGGGGGCCGGCTGGTTTGCCCTGAAGGGTGTCCCGGATCAGGGTGGGGGTCCCACTGGGATGCCTGGCCAGACTGGGTGAGGGGCTGAGGGGTGTTTGCAGGCTGGTCACACCCTCTTCATGGTGGGGGTCCCCACTGGGGTGCCTGGCCAGCCTGGGTGAGGGGCTGATGGCTATTTGCAGCTGGTCACACCCCCTTCAGGGTGGGGGGTCTCTACTGGGGTGCCTGGCCAATCTGGGTGAGGGGCTGAGGGCTGTTTTCAGACTGGCCAAGTCCCCCGGTGACGGAAGCTCCCAGCCTCTCCATTTTTTCTTTTCTTTTTTTTTATTCTGGGATTTATTTACCTTCTATAATTGAAACTTTGTAGCCTTGAGAGGAGCTCAGAGCCGGCCAGGACGGGTGGGAGGAAGCCTTCTGCTTGCTTCAGCTCTGTGGCCACGGCCAACTGAAGCAGGTATCTGGGGTTTATTTATCTTCTATAATTGAAACTTTGTTGCTTTGAGTGGAGCTCAGAGCCACCGCAGGCGGGAAGCTTGGCTTCCTCCATCATTGGGGCAACCAAGCCTCCTGATTGCTCCAGTTCCGTGGCTGCCAGCCACTATCTTGGCTGGGTTAATTTGCACATAGTTGCTCTGATTGGCTGGTGGGTGTGGTTTAAGGTGTAGCGAAGGTACAGACAATTTGCATGTTTGTCTTTTATTAGTGTAGATGATGATGATGATGATGATGATGATGATTACTATGCCCGCAGGCTGAGAGAAAACTATTTCAAATTCTGTGCCCCAACATGGAGGAACTTTCCCTATTTATATCTTTTTGCCTTCTTTGTCTCCCAAATATGTTTTTTTTTTTCTGGTCCCCTTTGCAAGTTCTTAAAGAGCCCTATGTGCTGGGGCTTTGAGACCTCAACCAAAGGCTTGGCCTGATGCCAGCACTGATAACTTTGTCTGGGGAAGGTTTATGGCCTCTCTGAAATGGGAGTAGTCTTATTTTCCTTATTATTTAAGCAAGCAAGCATTTACAGAAGCCAAAGAAGCAGGGTTAAAATTTCAAACAGCAGTTTTTATATAAGATGGATGCTTCACCAGGGGGTGAACCTTGATCATTATTATTATTTTTTTAAAAGAAGACAAACAAACTCCCCCTCCTTTCTCTCTTCCAGGGACTATTCTGAGGAGTAGCTCCTAATAGCCTTTCCAAAGGCATCCCTATAAACAGGCCTGTGTTAAATTAATTGAACAAGGAGGCCATTAGACTGAGGTGGCTGTAGCCTCTATAGGCAAACATAAGCAAATGCCTCAAGGTTAAGAAATCAATGAGGCTTTCCCAAATAAGGCAACAGCTAAAGCTACAGCCAATCAAATTATTTCCTTGCTTTGCTTCCTCTTCTCTAGAAAAGTCTTTCCCCTTGCTCCTGTCGGTGGAGTGCTCCTAACAACTTCCAGTTTGGTTCTGCCCGATTCGCATCAATTTTTGCTCAAACTCTTAAATTTTTAAATATGCTCTGCTTATCTTTTAACACCTGCTCAACAACTTGCTGCCTCATTCTGAAGTGAGAGCCCACACAGTGGTGCGTTACTGTATCACCTCACAACCTCCCTTGCCTCCCTTCCCTTTCCTTTTACCATCTGCTATGGCCTTTCAACCTTGTCAAAACTCTACATTTTAGAGTTTCCAGGCTAAGTAAGATAAGATGCTATTTTTGTTAATGACACAAATATTTTTAGAAATCTCTGGGGACTTGCAAACCATCCAATGGGGAAGTAGATCATTTTCCTTGTTCATTTCCCCCCACCTAGGATTGTTAGTAACCTGAACACAGGGTTAATATTTTTATCTTTGAATTCCCAGTCTCTAGCAGAGTCCTGGCATAGAGTAGGGGTTCAACAAATGCCATAGCTGATTTTAAACTAAAAAATTGAAATATCTAAAAGTCATATACATGCATTCCTCTTGAAGAAAACCTTATACTTATTCAAAATACAAATTGATCAGTTAGTCAAGTGGAGATTATTTGTATTACTTAAATAGGAATTATATTGTGGATGAAAAAAGGGGCACATGCTAACCTGACTAATTTAGGGAAGGCCTGCATGGTGACCTTCACACTCAAGAGACTTACAGTAACCACAAAGAATGGTCTGAAATTAAAAACATTTCATTAAAAAGTGGTTTATAGTGGGTAGTCATGTCCTAGGCCAGTATCTTCCCTGACAAAGATCAACTTCGATCTTTACTGAGCCTATTGTCTTTTTGCATTTAAGATAACATATCTGTTAAATGTCAGGGTAATTTGTAACTTCCCTTTTTCTGGAGCCCCCAGGGCACAACCAAATGCACCTGGGTGCCAGGATAGAGACCACAAATTCCATTATTGTTATCACGTTAATTATTGACTTAACTATTCTGCATCCACCTAAGTAAAAGAAGTATGTGTCGCCCTAGCTGGTTTGGCTCAGTAGATAGAGTGTCGGCCTGCAGACTGAAGGATCCCAGGTTTGATTCCAGCCAAGGGCATGTGCCTGGGTTTCGGGCTCGATCCCCAGATCCCCAGTACGGGGCATGCAGGAGGCAGCCAATCAAGGATTCTCTCTCATCATTGATGTTTCTATCCCTCTCCCCCTCTCCCTTCCTCTCTGAAATCAATTATATATATGTCTATCAGTTTACTTTTTATACAATCCCAGAGGTTCACCCCTGCCCCCTGCTTTGCTTTTTCCCCGCCTCCCTAATCTATCAGT
Organism: Myotis nattereri; assembly: GCF_964212035.1. Taxonomy (NCBI): domain Eukaryota; kingdom Metazoa; phylum Chordata; class Mammalia; order Chiroptera; family Vespertilionidae; genus Myotis; species Myotis nattereri. The sequence continues at coordinate 188,875,015 of NC_138075.1, forward strand.
GGATTTCATGTAACCCACTTACACCTTCTTCTTTGATTGTAATGTATAAAACAAGGTGAGCACTATCCCAATACATAGAGATTCTGCTTCCTAGCAACTGTTGACAGTTTGACTCAAATAAACTCACAAAAATTCTTTACAGGTTTGAATATTTTTTTTTGTTAACAATGTAAAATAAGAATAACTCATAAAATTTAGTTTGCCATGAAATTGGTTTATATAAATATTTCCAGGATTATGTTTATTTCTAAAAGAGCATAAATACTTGCTAGAGTCAGTCACAATCAAAGATCATTTGTGACATCTTATAAAATGTGGACTTTTCTTGATATATGACAATATCCAAATGATATTGTCTATCAATATGATAATATTTTATGAAAATATTCACATAAAGACACATTAAAACAGCTGTTCAAAAACTAAAACACTTCAAAAATGATGTTCTTCATAATGTATGGATTAAAAACAAATATTCAGGTTTATGCCTGCTCACATGAAGCACTTCTGATTTGCCTCATTTCTGTCCCCTGTCCCTTCAAGGACTCATCATTGAAGTTAGGGTCCAGAGGCCTCTCCCTAGAGGTCGCAGGGAGTCTCAGCATTGAGTTCCTCATGGCCATCTGTGTTTCCCAGGAAGGCAGGGCAGCTCTGTTCCAATACCAGGCTCATCTGCTTTCAAACCCTTTCTTTAAAGTTTTAACTTAATCTTGAGTCAGTCCCCTCCTTTGTAAGTTGATGATCAGCACAGGCCCCCTGAGCTGCCCCACATTGTTGCAGGAATCAAAAAGGATGATGTCTGTGAAGTGTAAAGTGCTAGTTAAATGTGGGTATTATTATTATTACTCAGGAAGAACACTTAGGTCATTGCTTAGTAATGGTGAAGCAAACAGTGTCACTAAATAAGACAGTATAATGGTCTTAAGAGGCTCTAATTCAGTTTCTCCCTTTTATTCAAGCACACAATTGCATTCTAACACTTCACAGACTGCCTGAAATGGGCCCTGTGGAAGCTGATAAGGAAAATTAGAACAAGGAGCTATTTGCTCCCTCATTTAAATAACTGAGTCAAGGAGCAGGCACTTTAATACAGACAGGAAAGAAGGAACACTTTCTCTTACTCAGTCCTCAGCAAGATAATGACTCCATTACAAAGCAGGCCTTCCCTAATAAAAGGTGCCATAGTGCTCATGGAGAGTTTCCCCTGCATTTTGAAGAAGGAGAAAGACACCATGACCATAAAAACAAAGTGCTCTGAATGTGTAAAATCAGACTGACATCTAGTCACTGTGCGCAGAGAATGGTCATTTCCACAGCCTTTTTCCTTTTTTAAATCACGGGAAGAATGGGTCCTCAATTACAGATACCTGCCGGGTATCAATGCTTTTCAATTGCATTCATATTATTTGTATTTTGTAGGGTAGGGAAGTTTTACTTGACCCCTTTAAGGTCTCTGGCTGGGTGTGAAAATTAAACTGACAAAGATTAACAGGAGAGAAGGATACAGTTGATATAAGTTTTATGTGACATGAAGCCTTCATTAAGGAAACAGAGACTCAGAGAAACATTCCTGAGTCTTTTCTACTAGGTTTTGTGACTAGAACAAGACTGGGACTGAGGCATGGTCTGGAATGTGTGGGTTCTTGGCTTCTTGCACGAAAGAGTTCATGAATGAGTCCCTGTGATTTTGAGAGGACGTTTATTACAGCTGGGACAGTGAAACAAAGGAAGGGCTCAGATCATAGCAACAGGAGTGAGCCTAGGCAAGGCTGCTTTGGCTCTTTAGAAAGAAAGTCACAGAGGCAGAAGTGAGCCATCTGGGCTGTGTGGACTCAGGAAACAGGCAAAATTGGAGACAGGTTCAGGGGGTTATACCACTTGGTGTTCTCTGAGCTTCTTGGATATATGGTTGAGTGTCTGTCATTAATTTTGGAAAATTCTTAGCCATTATTACTTCAAAAATTCCTTTCATGCTGTTCTCTTTCTTCTTTTTCTGGTATTCCAATTACAAATATGCTATACCTTTTTAAAAATATGTTTTTATTAATTTTAGAGAGAGGAAGGGAGAGGGAGAGAGACAAACATCAATGATGAGAGAAAATAATTGATTGGCTGCCTCCTGCATGCCTCCAACTGGGATCAAGCCCAAAACCCAGGCATGTGCCCTGACTGGGAATCAAACTGTGATCTCCTGGTTCATGGGTCAATGCTCAACCATGGAGCCACACTGGCCAGGCTATGCTATACCTTTTGAAATTATCCCACAGTTCTTGGATGTTCTTTCTTTAAAAAAAAAAAAAACACCAAACAACGCTTTTTTTCTCTTTGCATTTCAGTTTGGGGAGTTTTTATTTACCTACCATTAATGTCATCAATTCTTTCTTGTCTGTGATCAGTATATTGATGAGCCATCAAAGACATTCTTCATTTTTGAAGTGTTTTTGCTTTTTAGCATTTTCTTTTGATACTTTCCTGGAGTTTTCATCTCTCTGCTTAAATTATCCATTTGATCTTGCATATTCTCTACTTTTTCCATTAGAGGCCTTATTATATTAGCCATAGTTACTTTAATTTTTCTATATGATAATTCCAAAATATATCATATCTGACTCTGGTTTTAGTGTTTGCTTTGCCTCTTCAGACTGTGTCTTCTTTCTGTCTTTTGGCATGCTGTGTAATTTTTGTTGAAATTTGTATATGTTGCATTGAGTTGCAGGACCTGAGGTAAATAGACCTTTAGTGTGAAGGCTTTTGTTTTTGGGGGGTTTTTCTTGACTGGGAGTTAGGCTGTGTTTAATGTTTGCTGTAGCTTAGGTGTCAGAGGCTTCAGATTCCTCGAGTCTCCTTATCTTACATCTCCCTGTTGTCTTTGCTGTTCCCTAAGAACTTCTCCTTGGATAGAGTCCTCATCCCACAGCCCTTTCAGCTGTAGTCCATACCTATGACATTGCAGCCCTGTTGATGCGGTGGTAAGGTGTGGGTAAGGGAAGGGTTCTGCAATCTATGATTACATTTCAGCCTGTTAGTGGACTGGGCTTCCGTCTTCACAAGTGTTTCTTAGTTTCACTTTGCCCCTTGTGTGATATAGGAAGGCTGGAGAGAGTTGGAGTCAGAAAAAAGCCCATCCCCAGATGGGATAAAGCTGTGGTAAAGCTTGTTTTCCATGGAAATTAGGCCTTTGTTGTGGAGAATGCTCCAGGCATTTCACAGTGGTGGTTTCCCCTCTCCCCTGCCAGAGCCACAAGGGGATTTCTTGGCTTTTCACCCTGAATACTTGGTGAGGTTCTGGAGGCAAAACCCACAAAAGTGTGGGGGCTCCTTAAGAGTTTATCGCTCTCACATTAGTCCACACTCAGCTTTCAGCAATTCCTTAGAATTGCTTTTTAAGTGTTTCTATCAGCTCCTGGCTCCAGCGGCATCGCTCCAGGTAAGCAGATCTCAGCTCCGCCCCTGGACCCACCTGCCTGTCCAGGTGAACAGATCTCCTCTCCGCCCCTGAACCCACCTGCCTGTCCAGATGAGCAGATCTCCTCTCTGCTCCTGAACCCACTTGCCTGTTCAGGTGAGCAGATCTCCTCTCCGCCCCTGGATCTAGCTGCCTGTCCAGGTGAGCAGATCACCTCTCCGCCCCTGGATCTAGCTGCCTGTCCGGGTGAGCAGATCACCTTTCCGCCCCTGGATCTAGCTGCCTCTGCAGGTAAGCAGATGTTGGCTCCAACTCTGGATCCACCTGACTCTCCAGACTCTGGAATGGCTCTTTCCCTGGCAACTTCAGTTACCTAATGGGTGCGAGAAGTCATTGATTTCAGTTTGTTTATCTTTCTTCGTGTGAGGATAATAAGGGCGACAACATCTAAGCTCTTGTTGGAGCTGAAATAGGAAAAGTCCTCGTTTCCAGTTTGGACCATTTTCCTAAACTTTTCTATGTGTCAAGTTAGATCACAGGAAATGAGCAATAACACTGGCTGCTCTCCCTCTTTTACAAAAATGGAAAGACTTTCCCTGCTTTCTTGGAGCTCAATCTAATGCCGGGAGAGACCATTCAAACACTGGAAATTAGGTGGTTGATAGAAGCCCAGAGGGTCATGGGAGCACAGAGGAGGACTATATTCTAGTCAGGAGAGATGAGCTAGAAAAAAAAGAGGGTAGGCAAGGACTCAGGAAAGAGGTGATACCCAAGTTGGGCCTCATAGGAATTAACACTTTGAAGAAGGAGAGATGAGAGAGGAAAGGTGATAAGGTTTTAGGGATTAGCAAATGCATCAGCCCAAACATGAAAGGGAAATGTCTTAGACATTATCACTTAGTAGTTTTGAGAGCTTTGCCTGTTAGGCAATTTACTCAAGTTATTTTTTGTGCTACTTAATTCAGAACGCCCTCCGCACCAAGAAGAGGTTATTTGTGGACGGCCTTTGCACCTCCAGCCTCTTCGCAGTTACCTTAAGTGAGTACAGTTGGCAGCTTTATTTTTCCATTGAGTTGTAAGTGAAAATGGGATACATTCATTTCAATAATAATTTGTTTTTAACGTCTTAATTTGTGAAACTACAAAACAAGGGGGAAATCCTTAATTTTCATGTGTTTTGAGAATTTGTTTTGTGAGAAATGCTTTAAACTAATTAATGAGACTAATAACAGAACAGAATCTTGCAAGTTGCAGGATGTTCAATTAACCACCGCCGCCCTTTGGGAACTTCCCTGGACTTCAGTGATCCGTTGGAGGTTTTTGAGAACCTAAGGCAGAGTTTCAAATCAACACAGGAGAGGGCTGTCTAATTAGAACAACAGACAGACAGGGAGTTGGTTACCTTGAGCTATATTTTTGCTTTAGTAAGTTTTTCTGTTTGTCCTTGGGCAAATTGCATAATCTTTTGGGGTTTTCTTATCTTTCAAATGCGGCTAATACTGGCTTGATTTTAGGCATTTTTAAGGTCTTGGATGAAAGCTGTTGTTTAAGCTTGTTGTATTATCAGGAAATGCCAGATTTAAAAGTTGTTATTAACTATGGGTGGGCATGTGAACTCACATCCCCCCTCCCCAATATTAAATAAAAACCCACATTGAAGTGCAACTGCTGGGTTGCCATGGTCACAGTGTTCTTGGCATTTGTAGAGCAGTTAATAGTCAGTAGTGACTGATGGGGAGAAGTTGTGCTTTTACTATTTTTTTTCAGGTCAACATTATTAATTTATTGACTGTAGGCCTCATTATATTCCACTGGGTGGGTTTACAAGTGTCACCACAATGAACATCTGACATTGGTTCTTATATCATAGAGGAAATGACCTGACAAAACTGTGAAATCCCACCAGGTAAATAAATGAACGTGCTTAAAAAAACATTAAAATTATAGAAGAGAGAAAACAATCAGTTTCCAGTGGATAAGCTTACAACAAATGTACAGCACTCCCCTGACCAGGGCCAGGCACCTATTCATCATGATTTCTATAAAGTTTAACCAGACCCGTAAATATTTATGCTAGTAGGAATAACATCTTCTTTATTTCATCTCATTTACATTCTGTGAAAGTATTGTGCTTTTTTTAATGATATTATTTGTTGATGCTTCAGAAAAAAAAAAACAAAGACAAAATGATTATGGATCGTGCTGCCAAATCCTTCGAGGCACATATTTCCAAAACATTGCAAGCTATTTGTTCCTGAACTCTTGCCTTTTCCCTTCTTTCTTCTACTGTTTGCTTATTTATGTGGAGCTAGAAAATATGTTAAGTGCAAGATAACTTGCTGACAAGCAACCAGGAAACCCTGCTCTGAAATGCTTCTCTCAGTGGGAATAGCCTGTTATATGGGCTCACTGAGGAGCAGCTCCTTCCATGACCTGGAGCTCAGGGGTGGCTCACGATGCCACCAGATTTCCTCAATCAGACACATGTAAATAGCTCTGTCAGAGTTACAGTTCATACTGATTTTTTCATTTAAACAATAAATAGTATTGCTATCTACTATGTATTGGGAAACATGTATACCATGGTAGGCATTGAGAAATAAAAGATTAATAAAACATAGCCCATACTTTCTAGGGAGTTATAATATAGTGGAAGGAACAGACATCCAAACTATGTAATTTGACTATTTCTATGTCTTAGTAGTCTAGCGGTAAAACTGAGTAACTTCAATTCCTCTGGTTTATAGTTCTACCCGATAACATGAACCTGGTCTTTTTAAAATCCATGTCCCACCCCTCCACAGTTACATATGGGGAATTATGGGTGTGGTTCATGTCTTTAGGAATGGTCTTCACATCTTCCCTAACCATTCGTTTTTGCCCAGGTAGGAAATTGTCTAGGATTAACTCCAGAACCATGGTTCTAGGAGCAAGGTAACTAGTAGTGATGCTGGTTATTATTGAACAGGAAAGGGAAAACTAGATGATAAAGGCATGCCATTTCTACAGCTTTGCTAATTTAACACTCTCAAAGTCTGCTCCCCACTGATGGCTGGGAAAAGGGACTGGACAAAGGCAGTTCAGACGCATACCCAGTAAGGCCTGAGTGACATTGGAAGGTGTCCACCTGTCTGTCAATCACACTGGGAACAAATTAGTGGCCAGGATGGGCATAGCCACTGCAGGTGCTCTCTCTCTCTCTCTCTCTCTCTCTCTCTCTCTCTCTCTCTCTCTCTCTTTCTCTCTCTCTCTCTGGGTTCCTGTGACGCCTGTTGCAGGAGCGCACTCCCCCTGTGCCCATGTGACTCACAGCCATGTGGGACTCCACAATGGACGAATGCACTTTAATTGGCTTGAATGTTGAACTACACCCGGCTGCAACATGGATCGGAAGCTCTGGACACTGGCCTTGCTTTTGGCTCTGCTGGACCCACAGCTGCCTCTCTTTCAGGACTGGGTTAAGGGGCAGGGGACTTTGAAACCTGAGAAATGTACCTCCACACAATAAAGCGTTTTACTACATCCCATTCTCCTGTGGGGGCTTTTGAAAGTGCTCATTTCAGTGGTGCCCCAAGAACATCATGTCCAGTCATGTTGGGGAGACCTGGGCCTTTAATTCCTCCGGCAACAGTGGTAGCATTCATTAATCTGAAGAAGGGAAGAAAGGAGAACAGATTTTTTTTGGGGGCGGGGGGAGTTAAAAAGTGAATGCTGTATGTTTTCAATTAAAGGTGTCTGTCAGACACCAAATGGAGATGACAAATGAGCAGAGTTACTATTCTGTTGCTCAGGAGAGAGCTGTGTAAATTTGGAATTTGTTGGCATTTAGGGGCTGTTGAAGCCATCATTGTTGAGATGGCCCTGGGGTGTGAAGAGAAGAGGAATATATTAAAGAAAAAAAAAGTTCAGGCTTCTTGTTAAAACCGTGTTTTGTAGATGAGAGGCTGGAGAGAATATGATGATAAAAGGCACCTTAGTATAAGGGGTTGAGGGAACCAACATAAGGGAGAAAGGACATGAGCGTAGAGATTGGTTAGCCACACAACACTCCGACAGCTTCCCATTTTTGCCAATGACTGCCCCTTCTATATAGAGGAGAGAAGTTTGACAACTGAAAGTTGGAGGAAATAGTTTCTTTGATAAAATTTTGTGGCTTCCAGACTCATGTTTCAGATATTATCTTCCTCTAAAACCAAACCAAACCAATATGACTTTTGGGGGACACAAATATTCAGTCCTTTGTATTTACCAGTAACTGCATTTCTTTATGTGTTTGTCCCTCTCCCATCGCCTGTGTCATCTCCCAAAGTAAACACTATTCTAATTTTTATGATGGTCATTTTCTTCCTTAAAAAAAATCACATATATCCTCTTCTACCTCCTGCCACCCCCCTTTCCCTCTGGTAATCACCATAATGTTGTCTGGACCTATGGGTTTTTTTCTTTTTAGTGGGGGATGGATGGTGATGGAAGGAGACTTGACTTGGGGTGAACACACAGTATACAGATGTATTATAGAACTGTATACCTGAAACCTATATAAATTTATTAACCAGTGTCACCCCAATAAATTAAATAAAAAATCACATATAGCTATATGTCTAAATACTAGTAATATACCTAGTTTATTCTTAAACTTTGCTTATTCTTAAACTTTGAAAAAGGGCATCCCACTATACGCTGTCTTTTGGGGCTTGCTTTTTTCTCTTGTCATTATGTTGTTAACATTTATACATAATGATGATTGTAGCGATATATTTTACTGCTGTGAAATATTTTACTATGTAAATAAACTGCGAATTTTTAAATCCGTCATATGAGTCAATGAGCATTTGGGTTGCATAAACATTTTTAGTGTTATGAACAGCGCTGCTAGGCTCATCGTGTACATTGCAAAAGTTCCTCTTGGGGATTGTATCAGGCAGGATCAGCAGATTACGCTGTTGAAAATTAACCTCTAGATATAGATGGCTTAACATAACAAAGGTTGATTTCTTGGGGAGTCTCAGGACCCAGGCTGACAGAGGCCACAACATCATTGGCTGTGTCTTTAAGAATGTAAGACTTTCGCCTCCTTGGAGGGGAAGAAGGACAGTGTAGAACTGCTTAGGGCTTTGGTCGTATCCCAGAAGTGACAGATGATGCTATCGCTATCCACATTTTCTTTACCTGAAGTGGCCATATGGCCAAACCTAATGCAAGAGAGGGAGGGGGAGAACTGTAGGGGAGCAGATGAAAGTTTGTGATCACCTTTTCTCTGCCATTTAGGAGCAAGATTCCTGGTTGTGCAGGACTTATGAATATTCAGTTTTACAGAGCCAAATTGTTTTCCAAAGTGCCAATGCAAATGTATACTTTCAATACCAGTGTACAAGAGATGTAATTTATTTTATAGAGCATCTATTCTAACCCTATTTTCTTTCCAAAGTCCTTTTCTTTGTGGCATTTTTTTGTGTGTGCTTTTACTTCCATGTAAAGTGAATAGAGACATTCTGAGGCTTGTTTTCCAGATAAAATAAGTGGTTGGTTTAAACAGGTGATGTGGCAAATTTCTGGTTCAGTGGTCGGCAAACCGCGGCTTGCGAACCACATGCGGCTCTTTGGCCTCTTGAGTGTGGCTCTTCTACAAAATACCACGTGCGGGTGCGCATGTACAGTGTGATTGAAACTTCGTGGCCCATGCGCAGAAGTCGGTATTTTGTGGAAGAGCCACACTCAAGGGGCCAAAGAGCCGCATGTGGTTCGTGAGCTGCGGTTTGCCGAGCTGCAGTTTGCCAACCATTGGCTAGCCTATCCTTCCTTTGTGTGTGGTAATAATGATCTTTGATTTCTTTGACCATGTTTCCCCCCTGCATGGGGTTATGATGATCCTATTACTGTTTTTGATTCCTCTCTCCCCCCAGTTCACACACTATCCTACCATAACAGCCTGCATGATTCCGATTGTTTTATCCCTTTGCTACAGTGATTGTTCAGAAGTGGGCCAGTGAGCCAGATGAGATAATCAGAGACTAATATAAATTTTTGCTTATGAAAGTTCAGAGAAAGAGGCACTCCTTTTAAAAAAAGTTTTTACTCCAGAGAGATGAAGAGAGAGAGAGAAAGAGAGAGAGAGAGAGAGAAACATCAATGATATGAGAGAATCATTGATCGGCTGCCTTCTGCATGGCCCCTACTGGGGATTGAGCCCAAAAATGAAACCTGGGCATGTGCCCTGACCTCCTGGTTCATAGATTGACACTCAACTACTGAGCAATACCAGCCAGGCCTCCTTTTGAATTGCACTGAAAGTTGTAAGGCCAATGTATACCTATAGCTGCCATTGGCTGTCTGCCCTAGCCACCTCAAACATACTGTTTACAGAATAGAGCCAAGATAAAAAGTAAAGAGAGGCCAAGTGCAGGCGAGAGAGACACAGAGCCTTGGCCACGTGGTTCGATCTTTTTGATTTAGCTGTGTCTGAAGGCTAGTTCCTAGACTTTCCAGTTATATGATCTAAAACATTCCCTATTTTGCCTACACTCATTTCAGTTGGATGCCTGAGAGTCCTAATCAGAGTGAGTGGCAGGGATAAGATTTGATTATGGTCTTCAGTCTCTTCTGACAAATTCCACTGATATTCTTGGCTCTGTTCTCCTGGGCTAAATATCACCAGCTTTGGTTTTCACGTTGGGTTTTTTTTTTTTTTTAAATATATTTTTATTGCTTTCAGAGAGGAAGGGAGAAGGAGAGAGAGTTAGAAACATCAGTGATGAGAGAGAATCATTGATTGGTTGCCTCCTACATGCCCCCCACTGGGGATTGAGCCCGCAACCCAGGCATGTGCCTTTGGCCGGATTCGAACCTGGGACCTTTCAGTCCACAGGCTGAGGATCTATCCACTGAGCCAAGCCAGCTAGGGATTCACATTGGTTTTTGCAGGTAGAGACCTAAGACAACCTCAGTGGCAGGAGAAGGCTTTAAAATTTTGAGAAAACATTTGGAAGGTTACATCATAAGTAATGTATCACAGCACAAATTACTATATTAGACAATTTTGTCATTGTTCCCAAGACTAGAAATTGATTCTTAAGCTGGTCCATGGCAGTGTAAAGAGATACACATTCATCACCTCACACAGGAAGGTGAGATTTTATCTCTGGGCTTACCGCAGAGTGACAAACAGTTAATTAGACACATAAAGCATTTTCTAACATAGTCGGTTGGGAACTTGAAGTTTTGCTGCTGACAGAGAAAGGAATCCCAGAGAGTGCACTAGTCTGAACACTAAATAAATCCAGAACCCTCTCCAATATCTCAATAACTGCCAAGGCAGCTCTGAGGCTAATTAATCAAAACAAATTTACAGTTAAACACACAAAGAAGCACTAATTACTGTGCTTGGTAGGGGGAAATGTGCTAAAAAGTGAAACCTGGAGGTGGGAAGGGAGAATGGCTTGTCAGTGTCCTGTTAAGGGCAGCACTGCAGGCCTTTGCATAGGGGGCCCTGGACCCTGTTCCTGTTCAGGCAAGGATGCCTCATCCCAGTGTGGCTGGCGATGCAGGCCCCTGCCTTCTAGGAAAATGCAGGGGATCTTGTACCTGTCCGCCAGGATAAGGCCTGCTGTGAACCGAATGTTTGTGTCCCCACAAACGGCATCTATTGAAGCCTACCCCACATTGTGATGGTATTTGGAGCTGGGGCCTTTGGTAGATGATCAGGCCATGTGGGTGGGGCCATCATAATGGGATTAGTGCCATTATAAGGAGAGACAGGAGAGAGCTTGCTTTTCTCTTTGCTCTTCACGCTCTTGAGGACACAGCAAGAAGATGGGTGTGTGAAAGCAGGAAGAGGGTTCTCACCAGAACCCAACTGTGCTGGCAGACTTCCATCTCAGACTCCCAGACTTCAAAAATATGAAAAAGAAATGTTTGTTAAGTTAGACCATCTATGGTATATTGTTGTAGCAACCCTAACTAAGATAAGGCCTGTTTTTCCAGGAAAACAGGAATTTCTAGACTCTGCCCTTGGGTCTGCACTGTGTAACAGGGATAAGGAATGCAGAGGCTTACGGTTCTGGAGGAGCCATATCTTTCCCAGTCACATCTAGTGAGTAGGACATGGGGCTTGTAGACAGCCAATAGCAGCTTTCATGTGGGCTACTTTATGGCTTTGGTGGTTTGCATTCCGGACACCCTCCTGCCTCTGAATTCCTCGTTCTGCATACTGCGGCACGTGGCTCTCATGTGAAATCCAACCTACTTCAGTTTTCAGAATATGATGGACTTGAAGCAGATATATCTTAGACAGTTTCCTTGGGCTGCCATCGGTTTGGTGTTGATATCTGATGACACTGAGCTGCAATATTGGCCGATGTCTTCAGAGTTGTGAACTTTTGATTTTTAGTTCTGGTTTCTTATTTTGGATTTTGGTTCTTCTACCCTCTTTGTTCTATTTCTTCTCAAGCCTTCCTGGCTCCTAGAATCTTGTTCACAAACCTTAGCTGTTATTGCTATGCACTGACCTGTTGAGTGAGAGAGTCTGCCTTGTGTCTCCATCTCCCCTCCGAGGACACAGTTGTATTACATTTTCTGGCTTCCCTTCTAGGTAGGTGGGACCATGTGCCTGAGTTCTGGTTAGTGGAATGTAAGGGGGAGTGATGGATGTTACTTCTGGCCTAGCCACTAAAATCTCCCTAGAAATTCTTCTTTAATTACTGGTTGGATATAGAAGATTCAGGGTAGGATAGGAGGCCCTGGATGAAAAGGTCCCTCCCATGGTCTGAACGATTGTGCAAAGCATGGCCCCAGGCTCGCCTGCATTCATTTGTGGAAATATGAAAAATACACATTTAATGGCCTAAGACACTAGGATATTGAGGTTGTTTGATACAGCAGTTAGCTTTTATCTTCTGTGCATCTATTCAGGTAACAGATATCTACTGAGAACCTACAAAATGCCAGAGTCTGTGTTAATGCTGGGTGCAGTAGTGAGAAAAATTTGGGCCTTGGCTTCTCAACTCTTATAATCTACTACTGGTGACTGATGACAGTGAGATGGATGGCTGGTGGAAGAAGATGAAATTCAAAAAAGTATGATCAACACCTTCAAGGAACTGATGTCTATAAAATCTGATATAATATAATGGGATAAGGAAGGTTTCCTGAAGTTGAAGACCTAGAATTGTTAGGACGATAGAGCAGTGCTCTGTGTGAGTTGGTAGGTAGTTTATGTGGTGTAAAAAGTTCTTTTGGATAAAGATAAGCTTAACTAGAAGAATGCACTATCTCACGGGAAAAGAATTAGAAGCTTATTGAGTCCTACTGGATCCTAGCCAATGTGCACGTGCTCCGGTAGAATCCTCCTTACCCTGTGAAGTAGGTATCATCCCCATTCTCTGTTGCAAAGACTGAGGCTCAAGGACATTAAGTTACTTGTCTGAGGTCACACAACTAACAGGTGTTAGAACTGGCATCCTGACCTAACCCCCCTGGGCCTTTTTTTTTGGACCGTGCATGTGGCTGGGTCAGTGTTCCTGCTCTCATGGCTGCGCAGGATGAGAGACCACATGCTGCTCACGAGCTCGCTTCAGTCTTGGGAATGGAAGCAAGCACTGCGGCCCTCCCTCCCTGGAGGGATACACACTCCATTAGTTTTTCATTTGCTGGAAGCATCAGTTTTTTAATATTTTCTCTTTCCTTTTATCTCAGGGGAATATCCGTCTGTACAGATTTATTATTAATTCCCTAGTAACATGCTTAGCTGCTCAAATTTTTCTTTTACTGTTGCTTGTAAAAGAAGGCCTGCCTGTTCCTGAGGTTTCAGGGACTTCGATCACTCTGGGAAGAAATATCACCTTGCGAGACCTTATAAGGAGAGTACAGGAAAAAGTTACTCTCTCCACCTCCCACCCCATCTGCCTTTTCTCTGGCTAAGCAGCAGCTACTTATTAGAGGCTTTCCCCGCACCAGACTAATCCTGTGCTGTTTCTCCACAGTCCTCTCCTTGTAAGGAATATCAAACTTATACTTAAAAGTGACATTTTCAGAGGAAAAGAATCCTTAGGAAGAAGAGCCTATCTCCTTTTTCCCCTCCAAGTTTCTTTTCTGCTTCGAAGTCTAATTTAAAAATGGATAAATCTGATTATTAGGGTATATATCATATATAGATGAAACAAAGCACACTTTTGATGTTTTTTTTCTGAACTTTTGAGAATTTTAAAATGAGAATTCAAGAGAGTTAACTTCTATAAACAGTCCATAAAAATAAAAATTAGTTAACAAATGTTGATTGCTCATTTATTTGACAAATACTGATGAGACACACTATGTGTCAGGCACACTTAGCTCATCACTGCAGTTGAATATAGAGCTACACTTAGCTCTTCACCGAGCTGATACTGGGGAGGCGACCTCAGCCCCACAGAGCTTATAGTCTAGTGGGAGACGTGAACATTAAGCAAGTAAGCACAGTGGCAAATTCAGAGAACCCTACAATTACCTTACCTGTGAATTAAGCTGCCTGAATTTGGTGGGATGCAGGCATGAACAGTTTCGTGCCTTCCTCTGCACTTGTTGGTTCTCCCACTCCTTAATGACTAAATTTTAGTGGGGATTCCATAACTTTCCAGATACAAAAAAAAATTCCAGTCCAGACTAATTGGAAAGTCCACTCCCTTGTCTGGACACAGTTTGCTTCTCTCTTCCAGCCCTGGCCTGACAGATGGGACAGACACTGGGAAGGGGGCATGGCCTGCTTTTCTGTTCCCTTTTTCTGTTTCAGTCTGTCACCTTTGCACTCCATATGTGGTGTGTGGAGCTGGGAATGTGCTGGGGTTTCAGGGAGGATTTACAGAAAAGAGGCAAAGCTTTTTTAATCAACTAGAGCCACGTGTGGTCCTCCCTTAACTCCTGATTGTCAGGGTGGCAGCTCTCTCTTAGCCCTGCCCTGGCCTCTCTGGTACACCTGATAGTCTTGGGCAGGATACGGCCAGGCTACCTTTTGTAGTGCTTACTCTACCTGTGGAAACACATATGTTTTATCAGAGGGCTGTTGGGAGGGCCAAGTAAGTTGCTGCTTTTTCCCATTCTCTTTCCAGTTCTTCATCTCTCTGCTTAGATAACCAAGGGGAGATCAAGAGCTCTGCTGACTGAAGATGTCAATGTTCCCTCTTGCATAGATACCTCTCAACCTCTATGCATGATTCTCTTAATCTGTCGCTTGGCTTTCCCCCAAACTCTATAAATTCTAATAGCTCCTCCTCCAAATTACTAATAATCTGTTGTGTGGGCTTGAGACTGAGTGACCACCGCAGGGCTGGTGCTGCTACCAGTAAATCCCATGGGCTGTGTTTGGTGGTCTCATGGAGAAGGTGAGGGTACTTTGTACCTATTGTTCCCAGCACTGGAGCTTTAGTTATGAGAGACAGAAAAAGTCCCCTTTAATATCCTGCTACAACTACAATTTCAATATGTACTATGAAGGAATATGTAGGGTGCTATGAGTGTTTACAAAATGACTTCATCCAGATTGGGGTGGATTGGAAAGGTGCATTAGGACGGGTGTCCTGAAGGAGTTAACTTTTAAGCAGAGACCTGGAAAATCTCTAGGAGTTTAGGTCAGGACTGGTCAGTGGTGTTGGTTTCAGGCAGAGGAAACAGCATGGGAGAGGCATCAGGGCAAGAAGGAGGTTGGCTCCCTGAAAGAGTAGAGGCACTTCTATGAGAAAGGAAGGAGCTGACTGGGAAAAAAAATTTGCCTAAAGTTTTAAAAAATCATTTTACATGTTGGATGTTTTTAAATATAGAGCTATACTTAGTTCCTCACTGCAGTTGAATAATTGCTTAAATGCCTTGGCTTCCCCTACATTGATTTCATCATTATTTATAGTGTTCTAATTGCAATTTGCTACTTATAAAAACATTTATGGCATTTTATAATTATTAACACATCATTTAGGGGATCTGTAATGTCTTTTACTTTTGAAAGTTAGTTGTAACTTTACATAAATCCAATATTAATCACTTGAGAGCCTCAATTCCAAATGCAACAAAATATTCTTCTATATGTATATCCAGAGCAATTAAAATTCAGTAAGGGTTTGTTTTATGGATATACATGTTGTGTATGTGTCATATGTAGGTGTATATATATGTGCTGTATATATATATATATATGCTCTGTGTGTGTTACATACATATTTTACAGTACAGTGGGAAGTTTAGAGCATTATCACTCTCATTCCTGTGCCAAAACTTGGAAAATAATATTTCCTATCACATGTTAAAGTATAAAATCAACACATGTATAAAAGTCATAGCAGAGATAGGCAGATTCAAAATGAATCCCAGGCATCCTAAAATTGACTATAGCCTGATGGAATGAGCACATGCAATTAACATGGGATATATCACTCATAAGCAGAGGAAGGTCAGCCTTGGAGGCACCCATCAGCAAGAGCGATATCCATCAGCAAGGGCTGGTAATTCTCATCTAGGAATTGGCAAGGCTTGGGTCACACATAGTAACCTTTAACCCTTGTGGAAACAAACAAATAGGCAATTCTGTTTGATGCCACTAATCCACTGAACCAGCTAATACCTTGTTTATAACTTATTCTTCTAGGTAGGAAGGTCTTCCAGTAGAGGAAGAATATAACAGTATTCTGGTGGGAATAACAGTTTTATTATATAATATAAAGTAATGAATGGGGATTATTACATCCTGAGTCCCATTGTTGGGAGATGCTCTCTTTGTTTCCCTTCTCAGCATTTCCTGGCTGAGAATGCTCTGGTGGCCAGAGAAAGCCTCAGACAGACACACAGCAGCTTGAAGTAGGAACAAAAGTAGATGGTGTGTGGAAATGGCCGCCAAAGTTGCAGGTGATAACAGGGAAGGGTTGAGGGAATATGGATAAGACACCAAGAATGTCTGCCACAATTTCCTTGAAATTGGAACCTAGAGTTCAGTGAACAGGGTGATGCTTGTTATCAAAGAGGCTATGCTGATGCTCCAGATAACGTGACACCCCTCCGCCCCATTATAAAAGGGATGGAGCTGGGAGCAAGTCCGGGTGATCTGGCTCCAGAGGCTGTGTGTGGAACCCTCCTCTGTATTCTCCAACTTGGATAAATCACCTTTGTTCTGGCTCAAGATGTCATTGAAATAGTTTCAGCTTCATCCTTTTGGATGTTAAATAAAGGCTAGGGTGCATTCATGTCATAACCTTCATCCAAATTTCAGACTTGACTAGATTAGGCATAATCCATTATAATTGCAATTTGCTGGCAAACATTATAGTTTTCTCAACACTCCAGTATTATCTTTATTATTTGTTTTTTCCCTCAATGTCAGATTTTTAAAAAATATTTTAATATGCATTTTATTTCTCAAGAATAATATCATACAGAATAATTGCCTATTTGGTTAAATTCTTGCAGAGATTATAGGGGGGATTAAACACAGTTTGTGCATTGCTCTTTCAAGTGAATTTCTGAGAATTAAAAAAAAGCCATTTTTTAGTGATGTTGAGCCTATTTTTACCACTGTAGAAGAGGTCTCATGAAAACTCAATGTCAGATTTTATATAAACCAGACCCCCTTCCCTACCTCCCAACAACTCTTCTTCTTTTTAATTAAATCATTTCCTGAGAATTATTACAAATGGAGAAGAAGAGAAGGACATCAGGGTTGGACAAATGAACTGATACTGAGTATCCAGGTAAATTCACTAGTTCTTTGATTTACTTCATCTTATCAGACTCATGGATGGGCATGGGGTATGATTCAAATTCAACCTCAGCAAAATTCAAAATTACTGTAAATGTTGGGTTCACTGAAAAGTACAAGAAATCACAAACATTGAATGTTCAATTGCCAAAGGTTGTTATTTATTTATTTATTTATGTATTTATTTATTTATTTATCTGTGTTGCTTCAAAGTTGGTCATCACTGTAGGCATAGGATAGAATTTGCTGATTGTTAACATTAGGTATTTTAGGCATTTTATTTTATGATGTATAGTCTATGTTTGACACTATCTGTGAGGTAAGCAGTAGAAATAAAATGTAATTTTGACTTGTCTTATAGGATATGAATTATTTCTTTGATTTTAGTTTTAAAGAATAAACTTGTTAGGCTGTTTTATCTTTATTGGCTTGTTGAGTGATTTCTGGAGTTAGAATAGGACTTCGCTTGATATCTTACCAACATAGGGCACCATCCTTTATTTATATCATAAAAGGTGACAGACAGAAATGGTTTTGATTAGCACCTGCCCTCCAAGTCACCCCCATGCAAACACCTTTTGGAGAGCACACTACTTCTCCTTATTTAATCAAAGTGGACATCATGTCTCTACTTCAAGTTGAAAACATTTAACGCTGAAGTCTCAGTCTGAGTTTTATTTATAAACCAGTTGCCTGTGAAATATGCAGAGGCACTTGAAATTAGTAATAATGAGTAGAATATATACATATTTAAAAAATACATGGATCATTTCCTGCCTTTTCTTGTGGTTAAGGCAGACTAAGAGAGCAGCAGCCTCCTACAGCTGCCATTATCATTCCACATTTCTCTTTTATTGCCCATCAAACATGTATAGATTTAATGACCTGGAGAGGGATCAGTGAAATTCTTCACAGCACTGCATGTTTATTAATGAGCCTCCTGTTCATTGTGATGTGTTAGTGTCAGGATTATGTCAGTGGTATTGCAGGAGGCAATTAAGGGTTTCTCTATTCCTGATAAAAAGGAAATTAGCCACTGATCAGTAACACAGAGCAACTCAATATCCTGGCAAGTGCATGGGGAAGGGGAAAAGCAAGGCCTACAAAGAGGTTAGAAGATGGGAAGAAGTTTGATGAGTTTGCTCTGTTGTAGAACATGACAAAAAGGAACAGCAGCTAGGGCTGTGAAAGAAGAAATAATGAAAAAGAACAGGAGCAAAAAATAATTTAAAAATAGATAGGAGTGTAGGTCTTTGCAATGGCTCTTCGTTTCCTTTGGCAATTAAATTAACATTTAATTAATTCAATTCAATTTATTTCAATCCCATTTAAGAGGAGTTTCTTGATCAACTATGTACTTGAATCTATGGAGGTTCTTTGGAGGGATGTAAAAATAATTAGGATTTAATCCATGCCTTCAAATAGCAAACAAAATAAAATTAAACATTAAAAACACCAAAACCCCCATAAAACCTAAAAAACAAAAATTTAGGAAGAATTTATCAAGGGCTGGGGAAGGAGGTCCGTCATCAGATTCAGGCATTGGACAAGCATTTACTGCAGGGTCTTTTCATGTGACTCCAGCCCTGTTTCATTTCATTACATAATCACCCTTGTTATGGGATGAATTGTGTCTCCAAATTCTTATGTTAATATTCTAACCCCTAGTGTGATTGTATTTGGAGATGCGGTCTTTACAGGAGTAACTAACGTTAAATGAGGTGGTTAGGGTAGACCCTAATCCAAGACGAGAGAAGACTGTGTCCTTATGAGAGAAGACTAGGACACAGACTCACAAAGAACGAAGACCGTGTGAAAGCACAGGGAGAAGACGGCCATCTGCAAGCTGAGGACAGACGCCTCAGAAGAAACCAACACTGCTGACGCCTTGATCTTGAACTTTGAGCCTCCAGCACTGTGAGAAAATAAGTTTTTGTTGCATAGCCACCTAGTCTATGGCACTTTGTCTGTGGCAGCCCTGGCAAACGAATGCAATCTTGAAAGAGAGGAACTATAATCCCACTTTCAAATGAAACTGAGGTTTAGAAAGTTATGCTCATCATCTGGGTTTACAAAACTAATAACTGGTTTTTAGAAGTTGGGCTTTCAGAACTGGGATCAAAAAAACCTCCAAATCTAGTCACTGCTAACACCAGCATTAAGGATATGAGCATCAGAATTTCTAAAAGAATCTTGAAATTTTAGTCAACAGTAAGCTTTATATGTATGGTCAAGACATGTCAATTCAAGCAAAGTCAGGATTTCTAGAAATCTGTGATATACAGCGAGAGTAGAGTCTTCTACTTACTGCTCACCTTGAGTACCACATTCAGATTTCAAGATCATTCCTTTAGGAAAACATAAACACATTAGGACTTGTTCCGAAGACAGTGAGTCAAGGATGGCTGAAGGACTCAGCAACATGCCATATCAGAAACAGTAGGAAGGACTAGAGGTATTTTTCTAAGAATAGCTATCCTCATTTGAAGAGGAAAGAGGGAATAGACTTGTTTGAATGCGGGGATGATATAGCACTGACTTCTTAGAAGGATAGATTTAGGCTAGTGTTGGCGAACCTATGACACGCATGTCAGAGGTGACACACAAACTCATTTTTTTTGGTTGATTTTTCTTTGTTAAATGGCATTTAAATATATAAAATAAGTATAAAAAATATAAATCTTTGTTTTACTATGGTTGCAAATATAAAAAAAAAAAATTCTATATGTGACACGGCACCAGAGTTAAGTTAGAGTTTTTCAAAATGCTGACACACCGAGCTCAAAAGGCTCGCCATCACTGATTTAGGCTCAAGTAGGGGCTGCTGAGGAATAGACAGAATGAGTCTTTAAGGGCTTTTTTTTGGTGGCATTTTTAGACAGAACAATATTTGTTTTGCTCACCTCTATCACAAAGCATGAATTAATTTCTAGCCTGAATCTCTGATGTCAAGTCTTGGAAGACAGTGCTGGATCTGCTACTCCAAATCCCATTTGTGGTCCACACCAAAAGGGAACTGCGGAGACGCTCACTTTGGATTTCACCTGGTCTGGCCAGAGGCCAGGAGTTACTCCATGTCAAATGGTTTCCAGTTGTCTCTGGTTGGTTGATCACCCAAGAGAAAATTATTCCCCAGGGGCCAGGTCTCTTTCTCCTAAGTAATTCCATAGCAAGAAGCAGTGGAAATAGCCCTATGGGTACAAGATTGAAACAGTCTGTTCTTCAGAGTGTGTAGGTGCTCCATCATTAGGTAGAGTCTCTGCTTTGCTCAGTATCAAGAGCCAGAGTCCAGGCTTCAAGGGGGCAATAGAAAGTAAAGGGGCACAGGCTGCTCTCCCCTCAGAAATGGTAAATGGAGAGTCTAGGTTCACAGACTATGGATTCTAGGTAGCTCTCTAGACCAGTGATGGCGAACCTTTTGAGCTCGGCATGTCAGCATTTTGAAAAACCCTAATTTAACTCTGGTGCCGTGTCACATATAGAAATTTTTTGATATTTGCAACCATAGTAAAACAAAGATTTATATTTTTGATATTTATTTTATATATTTAAATGCCATTTAACAAAGAAAAATCAACCAAAAAAATGAGTTTGCGTGTCACCTCTGACACACGTGTCATAGGTTCGCCATCACTCCTCTAGACAGATAGAGAGCCTAGTGAGGTGTAAACCTGGGACATTTTTCTTCTTCTATCAGATGCCATTCTTTTCCTGCTATGGTCTTTGGCAGCTAATATTTCGTCCATGAAACAAAATTTGGGATAAATGGTTTAGGGTTGGACATTGCCTTATATCTTAACATTTTAAAGCTATGTGTCCAATAAACTTTGAACTTTTTGAAAAATGAAGCAGGTCAGAGGCTTGTCATTGAATTAAATTAACTTTTTAAAGCCTGTGGCAGAGACAACTGAACAACTGACTGTCCACCAAAGATGCTTGCCCGTCCTTCTATGGTAGAATATTACCACGAAGTCATTCCAGCCCTTCTTGTATCCAGGGGGCAGGTGTGTAGGTCTCTCCCCTGTGTGACATAGGGACCGGACCATGCAGGTTAAGATGTGGATGTGCCTTCACCCTTCTTGCCAATTTGCCCTCAGGATCTGCATGCCCAGGGTGACCCTGGGAGCTTTGTGTTGAGGATGGCAGAGCTTTCCTCAGCTTGGGCTTCTGGATGACAGTGTAGAGCAGAGCACACCCCCTCCCCCTCCTGCTACCGGGAAAACCCCGGTGGACTCTGTGGAATAAGCTTCTATCATGTGAAAGCTGTTGAGTTTGGTGGTTACAGTAGTTAGCATTGCCTTCACCAATTCACTCCCTACAGTAATGATGCCAACTCTGGGGGAGATGAGGCAGTCAGAGATGCAAAACAAGACAAAACACCTCAATCCAGGTAACATCCGAGTAATAAGTCAGAGGAGATGGCTTTTAGATTTTTATTTAAAAATTCCAAACTTTGACCTACAATTCTCAAAGTTAAAAAAAAATGATTTTGTACTTAATTTCTTTGGCTTTAAATTCTCATTGGGATGTTTGACAGTAGGCAGGGCTTTATATTAAAATGTTGGAAATTTCTATGTTTTTGGCATTTTATTATTGGAGTGCATATTATTCTAATATTATTTAGTCTTTTGGCAGAACATAAGAAATGTTATGCTAGACAGTGTTTCTGAAACAGTATGGATTGAGAAATGGAAAAAGAGTTGACTTTCAGCTGTGCCTTCAGAATAGCCTTGGGATTGGTGTGACTGATGCATGGCTTTGATCTAGATCAGAACCTTCTGGGGGGAAATCTAATTACGTAGCAGGTCTCCCCAGGACCAGCAGTCGTTGATATCTGGGGAATGTCCTTGGGCTGATGGGGACAGAGCTGCCCTGATAGAAAACTGCTTTCCTTCCCTCAGGACGGTGGCTACACTCCTGTCAACTATAGGATTAATAGTCAAGTGCAGAGGATAAGCGGAAACTGGGAAATGCTTTTCCATAACTATTAGATTCCATGATGATAGATTTTTCTTTAAACATAATCTTAGGCCATTAACTCTGCCCCTGGGAAGGTGGTACATTTGGAAAGAATAATTGAACATGCATAGCTTAGTCTCTGCTCTTCTTTTTCTTAGGAGAACTCAGGAGAGAAGGGGACCTCTACTCCATGGGCAAGGAACCCCTGCTCCCCATCCGCTCCCCACTCCCGGGGAGGCGTGCCAGGCTCAACACTGGCAGTTAGTGGGCTGGTGGGTATTTTTGGTCTAAGCCACATCTTGCACGTGACCTCAGGGTGATATTGTAATCTTCCTCTGCCATCTCTTTGTTTTGTTTATCAAATTATTCAATTTGAGAAACCTGGGCAGGGAAGAGGCATTCTAATTTTTGGAATCAGAGATTTCAGCAGGTACGCAGAAATAAAATTCAATATGAAGCGATTCTATTTTTGTACTATAAATATTAACTATTGTCCTATTAAAGTGCAAGACTTTTCCTTCGGCTCAAGATAGGTACATTAGATAGTCACAAATTTTCTGCGATTTTAATACTTTCTCCTTTAATCGATGACTTTCAAGAAGAAACTGATTCTGAGTAGTCAGCAATCTGTCATTTTCATGGGCAAGGCAAGGAAGCCACAAGCCATGCATGGTTTTGATGCTCTACCCACCCTTATGTACTGCAAATAAGTAATATTTGGACTTCAGAATAATAGTAATAGTAAACTTGCACAGCATTTATTATATGTCAAACTTTCTAAGTATCCTTCATACATTAATTAATTCACTTCTATGAAGTAGCAAACCTATGATGTATTATTATTATTTTAATCCTCACCTGGGGATACATTTTTTATTGATTTTAGAGAGAGAGAGAGAGAGAGACAGACAGACAGAAACATTGATATGAGAAACATTGATTGGTTGCCTCCTGTAGGAAGCACAAGCAGGGATGGAACCCACAACCTAGGTATGTGCCCTGACCAGGAATTGAACCCACAACCTTTTGGTATATGGGATGACACTCCAGTTTACTAAGCCACCCAGCCAAGGCTAGTAGTATTTTTATGCCCATTTTATAGTTCACACTAGAGCTGGGATGTAATCCTAGGTAGTTTGACTCCAGAATCCATCCTCTTGACTATTATGCTATACTGCTGCTGATAATAATAATTTAAAAACTACCATGAGAATGTCAACAAAGTTCTGTGTTTTTTGAAATGACAACTTTATCAGTTCTTATTTTGAAACACCTCATATTGAATTCTATGAAAATCTCTCTCCCTTTGACTCTCTTATATTTCTTGGACTTTAGGCATGTTTCTTATTTAGTATTGGGTTATCCAACAGTGGCCCTGAGTGGGAAGTTACACTATCATCATTAAGCATTAATCTAATAAAAATGTAACAGGTGGGACTATTGGGTGGGAAAGAATACACTACATTTTTTGCCACCAAAGCCATAAGAGAAGCAAGTGGCTTGTGAATCTCTTGAGTTCTTCTGCAGCACTTTAAATTTACATAATTTTTTTTTTAAATCAGCTGGAGAGGTCTGTTACCTTCTAAGCCATGCGCCAAACTGCCTTTTCTCAATATAATGAGCCATAATCACTCGATAATCTTTCAAAGGACATTATCTCTGGGACCTACGATCTCCCTTTCTAAAGGCGTTCTCAGGTCTGACTTATTAAACCCTTTGTAAAAATGCAGTTATACCTTTTGGAAATCAAATTGCTACAACTACAGTGAATTTTTTGATACTGGGCCAAAAATGTTAGACTTATGTACTTATAAAGGTTATCTGATGTCTATTTGGAAATATTTACATTGTATATCCGCACGATCTATGGTTATATCTGTGAAAGTGGGAGCAGAACTATGCCTGACCTTGCTGTCAGCTTTCTTGTTGAAAGTATTTTAGTTTTTATTTAATTCCTGTTGTACCCCCAACACTCCCCCCCCTTTTTATGTCAGTATTATGAAGTTGCAATGAGACTGAGGGAAAACCACATTCTCTGCTGAGATCACTTCTGGATTAGCCCATAGCTAGTTTAAATTATGCCGCGAGTACCAGCCAAATAGGATACGAAGGGAGATAGAAATAGAGATAGAGGACGATTTATAGAATTTGATGCATGCTTTTTCAAAATAAGAGCTTTCTTCCATATGGCAGACATGGACTAGTTAGGGGTTTTGATGTTACCTGGAACCTATTGGTCCTATA
Source organism: Myotis nattereri (assembly GCF_964212035.1). NCBI lineage: Eukaryota > Metazoa > Chordata > Mammalia > Chiroptera > Vespertilionidae > Myotis > Myotis nattereri. The sequence continues at coordinate 188,899,332 of NC_138075.1, forward strand.
GTCTTAATCACTGTACGTTTGTTTTTCTATCCTTTGGTCAACCTGAGCCCCATGATCCCTACATATGTTCCTTTTTTCTTTCCTTCAATTTATTTAATTTATCCTATTTTAAAGGTCCTATCTACTTTTAGGTCCCAAGTATTACTGTACACATTTTTGACACCGAGGTCTTTATCATAGTCTTGTCTCAACTTCCAATCAGTTGAGTAGCGAGCAGCCTGTGCATTAACATTTAGAATACCCTCACTGACACAATGACCCAGCCATTTGCTATACAAATGTAATCAAATCTATTAATGCCTTTATAGATCAAGTTTATTTCTCCTTTATGGAAAGCAGTTCAGAAGAAATGGCACAGAGGAACAATGGGGTTGGCGTCTAGTGGGTATAGATGAGGGAATTTTCCCCTTTCAATTGCCTCACAAATCATGGAGAGCATTTTTTGTTTAGCAATAACTCTTGAGCTGAAACTTGGGCTGAATGTAATTTTCTTTCAGGCAAGATAACGATGGGTAGCGAAATTAGTTGTTTGGTAAGGAAGATGCATAAAAGAAAAAAAAAATCTTTCAGTGTAATTTCTGGCTGGAATCTCATGGGACTCCCTGGTCTAATAATTGCCATTAAAGTCCATTGTCTTGTCCAAGAGAATTCTGAAATCAGCACTACGGGGGAAGGTTTCTTCTTATTTACGCTTCTATGTGTGGAGGGATATTCTGTACATTATGAGCTTGCGTTGAATTCAAGTTTGTGATGATATTTACATAAAAATAGAGCGGAAAAACGAAGTTTCCAGACGGAAGAAGGAAGATGGATGATGGAGTTCATTGAACACAATTCAGAGGATTACGATTTTTGTATGCGTGTTTGTTGGTTTTTCATGCCATAGCAAGATATGCCCACTAGAGGTCAGTAAAAGGCAAACAGATATCTGCACACCCAGGTGGATTTCTTAGCTTTAACACTAGGGTTTTTGAAAGCTTTCTTTTAAAGATGACTAAAAAGTGGTATTTAAGATTTCCTTGGAGAAGGGAGCAAAATAAAGAACTTCACCTCAAAAAAATGAAACTGGAAAAAAAATGAAGAGATTTCACAGCAGAAAACTTGCTTTCGCTATTGTTATCTAAGAATGAACAGGGATATTTACCCTCAGATCTGTTGGGTATGGGTTTTAATGGGTTTAAGAAAGCCTATTGCACACAACAGTGCTGGAAGGCAACTCCTTCCTCTGGCTTCCACAGCACATTTTACTTACCTCAATGACACTTATTGCATTGTTTACTAATTTTTCGTGTACATGCCTTTGTTTTAAGCTTCTTGATGACAGGAATCTGATCTCAGGCACTTAAAAATCCTCAGTACTTGGACATTGCTTGACTAGAGCATTGCAGGGAGTCCAAACAGTTTATGGGACATCTATGAATTAAAGCATAATGTTTTCATCATTATTAATATTATTTATAAAGTACAATAGTATTTGTGTGTGTTTGTTTTTCATTCTTTAGAGAATTGAAAGTGGGTAAACACCTATATGCTCTCTTTTCTCTTTTAAAATTAGTCCAAGTGAGTATGCCTTAAGTTTATCAGTTTGCTTTTTAATTTCTGGTCAAATTCAGACGTGGAAACTAATGCCTTCAGATGTAAAATGCAGGAGGAAAAAGATCACTGTCACTTTAACCATAACCAGTGTTCTTGCATCGAGTCAAGGATTTCAGAGCTTGTCAAACTGACGGGTGTTAGTCTGGCAAGCAGGGAATTCTGGCCTTCAATTCTCAAGTTGTCAGACTATCTCACAGACCTGCTGCATGATGGAAGGCTATCGAATATCAATCAGACATTGACCATTATGTTATTTTCTTCCGGCAAGCATTAAGCACTTTCCCTTTAAGATGGGCTTCTACCATTTTCCTTGGTTTTGTGTGTTTAGAAGTCCTGGAGAGGAAGCAGGTATCCAAACTGAAATCCAGAGTATGCTCAGCTTTGGCATCCACATCCTTCATGGTAGGTGGCTCACCGTGTTGCCTTTGAACATACAGCCCCAGTGGGAGCCCTATTATCTGCTAAATATTTCTGGAGTTGTTTATGCAGAACTCCAGCACAGCAGGCTGCGCCCCACCCCCACTTCTGCACCGACAGCTAAGCCTTTGAAATGGCAAAGGCATAGGCCTCCTAAGCGCCTCCACTTGGCCCCTGCTGTTGACATTTTTCAAAGTTAACTTATAAAATGATTCCATGGAAATGATATTTTTGAAGATCTCACTGCCCAAACTTTATCAAGGTTCACAAATTAACTCTAGGATGACCTTTGACTTAGGTAGAATGTGTGTTTTAAAATGAAAATCACAGATTATATTAAAAAGGAACCCAGTATGACCTCCAGAACATATAGCTAAGCCTCCCATCATTCAGTTGAGGCTGGTTTCTGGTTCTCTGGTGTCATTTCCAGGCATGTAGTCCTAACACCTTAGAGCAAGATGGCCCCTCACACCTTCTAGTAGAAGAGCATCTTCATTTTAGAGGTAAACAAAGTGGGGCTCCTGGAGGGTATCTGAAATAACTCTAGAGATGGACGCTCAAATATTTGGGGATCAGTTTTACCCTCAACAATTGAATTAACTCAGTGTCTGAATGATAATTGAGAATGGGATGGAGAGTGTCTAATTATATCATACAATTATGCCGTCTTGGTACAGTGACAGATAGAAGGCCAGGCATTGTGGGAAGACTTAAAATAGCACCATTTTTGATTAAAATCCTTCTCTTTACTCTACCTCTCCTCCCTCCATCACCAAGTCCTGGAAGGAGGTAGCTGTGGGAAAAGAAACATCATATATATTTAGAAAATCTGATCCCAGGGTACAGGCAAGTGGATGCAGTGGCATCATGAGTGAAGATGGGCTCCTAGATAAAGTCTCCTTCTTCAAAGCTTCTCCCAAAAAGTGTGTAAAAACTAGTATGGGTAAGCAACGGTACAATTCCTTGGCGATCGTGGAAGAGAAGTTGCTTTATTTTTGATGGAAAGAGAGGTCTTACCCAAGAATCAAGGCACTGTCTCAGTGCCATTGGTAATGTACCTTCTGTTCATTTCAACTGAAAACTTACTTAAGTGTTTACTATGTTCCAGGCAGTGGATACACAGCAGTGAACAAAACAGTTGTTGTTCTTATGGAGTTTACATTCTTATGGGAAAAGAGACAATGAAATGTTAACTAAGAAATGTGAAGCAGCCCTCACCGGTTTGGCTCAGTGGATAGAGTGGATAGACTGAAGGGTCCCAGGTTCGATTCCGGTCAAGGGCATGTACCTTGGTTGTGGGCAAATCCCCGGGGGGTGGGGGGGGGGGTGGGGGGTGGGGGTGGGGGTGTGCAGGAGGTAGCTGATAGTTGTTTCTCTCTCATCAATGTTTCTATTTCTCTATCCCTCTCCCTTCCTCTCTGTAAAAAAATCAATAAAATATATTTTTTTTTAAAGAAAGAAATGTGAAGCAAGGGGGATAAAGAGTGATGGCAGGGGCGGAAGTGATATTTTATAACGGGTGGTTTACTTGGATATTAAGATGGGGACTTCAAATCACGTAGGCTTTCCTCTGGAGAGCTGTCTGTCCTTGCAGATGGGAAAGTTAGAATCTCTGTCACCTCTGTGGCCCGTTCTACCAGCTTGTACCAGCAGGGATCCTAGCCCTTAGCCTCCATGACCTGTTTTCTCCTCTCTTTGTGCCCCACCCTGAAATGAACGCGTGTGGTTCCTTCCACTATAGTGCATGTCCCTGATGCAACATTAGCTGCACTGGCCTAGTTTTGCTCTCATTTCTGAGTCAACTAAAGAGACCGCTCTTAAAATCATTTCTTGCAAATAAAGCTCAAACAGCAATTGGATTGGGTTGAGGATCTGGTTAAGAACCTAGAACAACAAACAATATAGGAAATAAATCCATGGTTATTTTGGTCATATTATTGAAGAGCTATTATTGCAGCGGTTCTCAACCTGTGGGTCGCGACCCCTTTGGCGGTCGAACAGCCCTTTCACAGGGGTCGCCTAAGACCATCCTGCATATCAGATATTTACATTACGATTCATAACAGTAGCAACATTACAGTGATGAAGTAGCAACGAAAATAATTTTATGGTTGGGTCACAACATGAGGAACTGTATTTAAAGGGCCAGAAGGTTGAGAACCACTGTATTATTGAGATGGAGAGCCAGATAGGTGAAGCCTTCCTATTATGTTTATGTTTTCTAAGTGCAATTTCACAACTAGAAAATCTGTGAAGGAAGTTAGTCATAGCTGTCTTCTTCTTCTTCTTCTTCTTCTTCTTCTTCTTCTTCTTCTTCTTTCTTCTTCTTCTTCTTCTTCTTCTTCTTCTTCTTCTTCTTCTTCTTCTTCTTCTTCTTTCATTTGGCACATGATCACAGAATCTGTGGGAAGAGATTTTGGTTGAAATTGGCTTTGGATTTAGATTGAATAGGCAGCTCTTACATGTATAATTTTATAGAAACCTGAATGGCTCGCTACTTTCCCAAAAGACTCCTATAGGATGTTGATTTAAGCTTCATTCAGTACATCTCTTCATTCAATAAATAGCTTACTACAGTATTGTTTTGGGTGGGCTTTCTTTCTTGCTAAAAACCAAGACACTCTAGAAGGTGTGAGATATTGTTGCCAGTTGTTTATACCTTACTCCAGCTAAGCTTCAGATTTCATCTGTGACAGTATTTGGTAGGGGGATAAGGAGGTGAACAGAACTTGATTTTACAGAGCAAGAGAGAAAGAATGAGGTGGCCCATAGGGAATAAAGAACAGGAACAAATTCCCAATTTTGGTGGAGGACAGGATGTTCTTTTGTTTCAGTTCTTTTGATATTCACTGTCTTAGTATTTTAACTCATACCTCTGTACAGTGTGATCTTCATAGTATTTAATAACTGAGATGGCATGGAAACTGATCAGTCAGAACAGACACTGAACACCTACCACTGCTGAACCAGAGAGGAGCCACTGACTGTCAGTCAGCCTCTTCTCAGCTTTGATTTCTTGGTTATAAAATACAGGGTGGGGCAACAGTAGGTTTACAGTTGTTCATATGGAAAATAATACAATAATTAATAATACAAGAATAAACTCTGTGTTTCGAGTACTTACAACTGTAAACCTACTTTTGCCTACCCTGTAAATTGCGAGGTAGAAACAAGGAGTGACACATTCATAAACAAGCAAGACTGAAGCCAATGTAATGACCCAAATAATGAGTTATATCCTCCTTGGCTTAATCCTCAGATAAGCTGTGCTGACTACTTTTGAGTTTTTGTGAGTTTTCTTTTTCTTACATCATGCTTGCTATGTTTAGACTTGTGATTGTCTTGTAAGTGATATAGTGGTTACTTGACAGTAAGTTTGCTGGTGCTCTTAGTATAGACCAGTAATTTTTACTTGTAATAGAATTTCCAGTTTCAAGGATCTTAAAAAACTTACTGCATACGTGTAATGTTTGTATTTGATTTTGCATTGAAAGTTAAGACATAATCCTAGTACACAAGTGGATGCTGGATAAATATTTGTTGGATGAACATATATGAATGAATGAGTGAATGAATGAGAAATGAAAGTAGGGCTCAGATCAGTCATGCTCCCCATAAAGTATTCCCTGGCTGCCTGAGCTGGGTGTGATTCCTCCCTCCTCTGATTTTCCACTGCCCCTCTCCTTTTGTTTGTATTCACAGCCTCACACAATTAGCTTTCTCATGGATGTACAATGCTATCTTCTCAAAGGAATTACAAGATTGCAGGGTATCTTATACTTTTTCACACCAACCACTCTCTTAGCAATGAGAAGTTAAACTGGGGAGAGGGAACGGAAGAGACCAGGGGACCTGTTGGTGGTGTGAATTGATAGTGGTACCAGGTAGTGTGGAGACAGAGAAGGGAGATAAGCAAAGCATGGCTATAGAAGAGTCACTCAGACTTAGTATTTGAGTATGGGAAGGTGGGGAAGGATGAATCATAGCTAACTTCTGATTCTGAGCCTTTAAAGTGTTAGCATTCTTGGACCTAATCTCTCTCACAATCTATGATATGTCTTACTTATGGGGTATGAGCTGACATAGAGGATTTAGCTATTGCTTTCAACCTGCAATGAGTTTACAGGTCAGCCAAGGTCACACAGCTGGTAATGGCTAAGCAAGGATTATGAACTCGGGCGGTCTGGCCGCAGAGCATGCTCCCTGACCACTGTGATGCACAGCCTCCTGTAGTAAATGAGATGAGGCATATGAAGTGCTTTGCAAACCTTACAACTGCATACAAATATTACTACAAATAAGCAGTATGGGAAGTTTGTATTATTGGAATGGAAACTCAAAGCAGTAGGAGCAGTCAATGGCAGAAGAAGAGGATTACAAAGGAAAATAGATACCCAAGGCCAGGTGAATCCACAAAGGCACAATGAGTGGCCTAAGGTGTGGAAGAGTGAGGGAGAATGTGGCTGTTCAACTGCCTGATCAAACTCTTTCCCAGTCATCTCAGTGATGATGGAAGGTTGGGGAGGGCATTTACTCATAGAACGTTGATCCCAGTGTTTCTCTACATTTTGGAGCTGAGAGAAGGGGATAATGACCTGGGGTTTGTTGCTCACGTCTCTTCAACCTGCCACATATATACACAGTATCCTCAGACCAGTCATGTTAGGATAATAGTTATCTTAGAGACTGTTAGGATAACGGTTATCCAAGGGCACTCTATCCTGGGAAGTGTTTCTAAATGTAAGATAGGAAGTGATCACTTGTTTGAACTACACAATATAAAAGCCAAGAGTCCAAGACCCAGACTCAAAAATGCAAGTGATATCCTCAGACAATATCACAGCATCAGTAGAATTTTTGAATATAGAGGGCAAGGTTTCTGTTACACACACACACACACACACACACACACACACACACACACACACACCAATAGGTTAGCAGTTGGGAATCAGTTCTGTTAAATACTAAATACATAGGAGAAAGCACTACATCATTGCAGAGGATTTTCTTAATTAAACAATCCAGATATGTATTCAATTCCTGAATAAATGAAATGAGGAGCAGAGAGAAGACAGGTGGACAGCACTTAAATTTCCTCCCTTGGGAATAGAACCTGAACACGGGCAAAATAATGACAGCCCTGGGAGTAGGAATAGGACAGTGTGTGGGAAACTAGGGAGGTGAGTAGGGTCAGATCATAAAGGGCCTTTTAAACCATGTTAAGGAATAAGTATCTTCTCCTAAGGCAATAGGAATTTATTTGAAAATTAAAAAGAAATTTTATCTTAAGGTTAGTGTTAGAGAGAGAGAAATAATTGTTCAGGAAGATGAAATTGAGAAGTTATTATATCCCTAGCCAGTTTGGCTCAGTGGATAGAGTGTCGGCCCTCAGAATGAAGGGTCCCGGGTTTGATTTTGGTCAAGGGTATATACCTGGGTTGCAGGTTTGATCCCTGGCCCTGGTTGGGTCATGTGTGGGAGGCAACCAATCAATGTGTCTCTCTCACATCGATGATATTTTTTTTTTCTCTCTCTGTCTCTCCCCCTCCCTTCTACTCTCTCTAAAAATCAATGGAAAAAATATCCTCAGGTGAGGATTAAAAAAAAAAAGAGGTTATTATAATAATCTCTGCAGGAGATAATGATGGCTAACACTTAACTAGTACTTAATATGTGATAGACACTGTTCTAAGTACTTTATACTATATAATAAAAGCACAATATGCAAATTAACCGAACAGCCAAACAGTGGAACGACCATCCGATGACCATCTGGGACCACTCTATGACACCCACTGGCACCAGGCCAGCCAAGGCAGGTGCGATGTGATTGGTGGGGGGGCCTGACCATCACCCCATGATTGCCCACAGAGGGAGGCCCAGGCCACTGGCAGGCAGGGTGATCAATTGGGGGGGCTCCATGATCACCCCAAAGAGGGAGGCTTAGGCCACCAACTGGCAGGCTGCAGTGGATGGGTGGGGCCTCCCTCTGTGAGGGAAGCCTGGGTCCCTGATGCCTGTGGCTGGAGGGAAGCTGGTGCTGGCAGTCAGGGGAAGGAAGGCCTACCCTTGCATGGATTTCGTGCATCGGGCCTCTAGTATATATTAACTCATGTGATTCTATTATTACATGGTAGATGCTGTTTTTACTCCTGTATTGCCGATGAGGAAACTGAAGTATAGAGAAGTCCAGAAACATGTCCAGAGTCTCACAGTTAGTGGTGTAACTGAGATTTGAACCCAAGCAATCTTTCTAATCACTATAATATACTGTCTGAACTAAGATAGACTTATAAGATGCCCTAACCGGTTTGGCTCAGTGGATAGAGCATCGGCTTGTAGACTGAAAGGTCCCAGGTTCGATTCCAGTCAAGGGCATGTACCTTGGTTGCAGGCACATCCCCAGTAGGAGGTGTGGAAGAGGCAGCTGATCGATGTTTCTCTCTCATCGCTGTTTCTAGTTCTCTATTCCTCTCCCTTCCTCTCTGTAAAAAATCAATAAAATATATATTTTTTAAAAAGATAGGCTTATAAGAAATGGAAAGAGTTAGAGTCAAAATAATTAGGAGATGCATCACTTGGTGATTTACTGGGGCAGTGAAGATAAGGCGTTTGGACTTGGACATATTGATATTGAAGGGCCACTGGGACATTCCAAGGACAGTTGAGAATTGCATGAAAAGCCAGATGTTCAGGAGAGAGAGCTGGAGTGGAACTGCCCATTTGAGAGCTAATGGGGCGGTGGGGGGGCGGGGGGTGGTAGGTTAAGCCTGGGTATATGAAGTAAAGAATGGTGAAAGAGGAGGAGAGGGCCTAGAACACAGTCCTGAGGTATCCTAATATTTAAGGATAGGTAGAAGGATATGAATCTACTGGAGCTCTGGAAGAAGTAACCAGAGAAGAGAAACTGGTGTCATAAAACTGGTGGCTAGTGAGTTTCAAGAGGCAGAAATGGACCTATAAGTGAGATGATAAAGATTTAGCCTTAAGATGGTGTTAGAGTCAGAGTGAGGTCATATGCTTACATAAATACTGAAAATGCAGAGACAGTGAATTTAAACAATATTTGAAGTGGTTTGGAAAAGACAGAAGAAAAATAGAGGTAGATGGTGGAGAATATGGAGTTGAGAGATTGGTTGTTTTTTAATATTAAGGATTCATAGCATGTATAAATGTTTCTGTATAAATGCCAAGAGGAGGAAAGAGTCAGGTGAAGTTAAAACTACAGGAGAGGGAAGAATAAACAATGCAGCTACTTCTAGAGGTATTAATTAGAGTAAAGCTAAACTGTCACTTCCAAGGGACTTTAAAGTATAACAAGGGATTTTTAAATAAAATCATTTATTTCATTCACTTGGAACACCCTAGGCAGCTAATTTGGTAGGCCCCTCTGTTCCACAAGGACATTGAGGAAGTCAAGTTTCTTCAATCCTGCGATTCCTTCATCCCCCTAGGGCAGTGGTTGGCAAACCGCAGCTCGAAAGCCACACGTGGCTCGTTGGCCCCTTGAGTGTGGCTCTTCCACAAAATACCGGCTCTTCCACAAAATACCAACTTCTGCGCATGGGCCACGAAGTTTCAATCGCACTGTACGTGCATGCCTGCACATGGTATTTTGTGGAAGAGCCACACTGAAGGGGCCAAAGAGCCGCATGTGGCTCGTGAGCCATGGTTTGCCAACCAGGGCCCTAGGGCATGGTCTCCACATGTCCTGTCTGTTTTTTTAAGGAAGAGGAATGAGAGTGTGGAGAGGTAGTCCTGTTGTCTTAAGACACTGGCCAGGAAAAAAAAATCACTTCTCATTATGGCATGTGGCCACACCTAACCCCAAGGGAAGTAGGCCCATCTAGCCAACCACACAGGTTGCTACAATTTTATCTCTGTGTAAAAAGGGGAGAAGGATTTGGGAGGATAGTTTACAGTCTTGCTATACAGCAGGAAGGGTTCAAGTATATATTGATAAATATTTACTCTCCACAATCAAATATCTCTTTAATTCAAATGCTTTCCAGGAACTAGGAGGAGAGCAATTTGATTGAGCTAATTCAAAAGAAATGTGTTCATGACTGAAAGCCCATTATCTTTTGGGAATCATTTATATTAATTGATAAGGAGACTGCTAAAGAGAATATTGTAATTTTTAATTTGGAAAACAAAAGGATCCCAAGAACATTTGTGTAAGAACAAAAAGTAAGAAGCTTTAAACCAAACAGAGCTGTAAAAAAGAATCAGCTATTAGATGGGAAACCTATTTTGGGAAGAAAAACTTTCTCTGAACACCTCAAATATAACACCAGGCATATGTTGGCCTTTTCCATCAATGAATCAAAGATTGGCTTTTGTCCTTGGACCGCACTGAGGTTGCCTCTTTCTATAGGTCACTTGTCACTCATGAAGGTAAGAATGGGAAGATAGCAAAGGCAGATGAAGATAAGAGGTTTCTAGAAGTTTTTTTTAAAGAACCCAAATATATCTTGATCACTGCATGAATGAATTAGCTCTTCTACTGTGAGCTTCGCTTCTGATTTCATTATGGTAAATTGCAACATTATAATGTCTAAGCTCTAAGTGGAGGTCATTTATCTGACATCCTTAGTTACCCAGAACAATGCAAAGAAATTATGTAGGAAAATATCTGATCATTAAAATAAATGTCACAAAGCTTGTGCATTAAAACTAATGTACTTTTCTTATGGGAGAATTTCTCAGACTTCCCATTCACTCCTGTTTCACACACAATTCATACAGGCTGGATAGAAAGCAAGCCTGAGGCAGGTGTACTGAGAGCAGAGTTGATACCTGAGAATGAGCCAGTCAGGAAAAACTATATCTAATATAAAACTATATCTACTGTGTTTGGCATTTAAGATTAGCTCCATATGCTTTGATAATTTCTGAGGTCATCACCAATATAAATATCAGATAGGAATTCATGATCATAATTGTTCCAGAGTAGTGTAGCTGTAGGGTTGTCTTAAATGGAAGTAAAGTTTAAAAACACCTTTAAAAGCTATAAAATCAGTAGCAAGTCTCTCTCCCACTCACAATGACATTTCATCATAGGATACAGAAGATGGGAACATTACATTACTTCTGTTACGTTTTGTGTCCTGGAAACAGTGGATTATTCAGGACAGGAAGGAAAAATGTTTCTCTTTCTTCCCTTGATGAGACAAATTTTTCAAGTGGGTAATATTTATCACCCTTTCATTTTCTTCCCTTACCTCAATTTAATATTTTTGACCTCCTAGAAATTCACATTACAGACTCTGTTGCCCTCATTTTCCCCTAAGCCTTCCTTGTGGCACATCTTCCCCCGATCCATTCCCGAATGGCCACTCTTAGCCACTAAGGACTAGCATGCCTGACACCTAGAAGCATTTAATGTCTGAATAAATTAATAAATAAATTAATGAAAGAGTTCTCAGTGCCCCTAAATTACCTTCATATTTTCTCCAGAATCAAAACTATTTTTTAATTCAAATGCATTTCAGGAATTAGGAGGAAAGCAATCTGATGGAATTAATTCAAAATGAATATGTTCATGATTAAAAGCCCATTAACTTTTGGGGACGCATTTACATTGCTAAGGAGAATGCTTAATAACCCAAATTCATATCTAGATTCATAGAATTTTAGGCTGAGGAACAAAGTAAGACTACAAACAAACAGGCAGGTTTTGCAGTGATATTGGGCAGAATTAACTTTAAATCTGCCAGGGCAGATTAACTTTACCTGGGAATCGGTTAATTCCCAGGATGAGAGTCACTAAAACTACCTGTACCTTTTTATAGCTTCATTCTACCCTCTCTTCCAAACAATGTGTTCTCTACAATCACATAAGTGTTCTCTGGACTGCTTTTATGCTCCAGTAAAATAGAGCAAAGGATGAGAGTGATGACAGCCATTTGTATGAATGGGCTGTTGTGAAGTCAAGGACTGCTTGCTGGAAGATAGATTTGGATCTTTGTTACAGAGGAAGTCAGTTTTGGCAGAGCATTTCAAGTTCAAATGTAGAAACTTGAATGGCTTATGTAAGGATGGGTCACACATCCAAGATCAATTTCTGGATGAAACACATAAATTTACAACTAGACTCTGTCTAGGTTGGGGATGGAGAGGGAGGGAGGGAGGGAGGGAGGGAGGGAGGGAGAGAGAGAGAGAGAGAGAGAGAGAGAGAGAGAGAGAGAGAGAGAGAAAGAAAGAAAAAGAAAAAAAACACACTGGATAAGGTTAAGTGTGAAGTGAGCAAGAAGGGATGAGATTGGCCAAGGGTCATCTTCTGTCTCTGGAGAATAAGAATTAGCCCTCCTGTCCTCCCTCCCTCCTTTCCTACCTTCCTAGCTCTCTGCTTCCTTCTTTCCTGCCCTTCATGTAATGATATTTACTGATCACTTTCCATATACCTGGCCTCTTTCCTACAGTTCTGTTGCATTTTGTCCTGAGACCATATCAGATTAAGTCAATAAGACCTCAGATTTGCTTGATTTTCTGTAATTAACCAATCCTCAGTGATTGGTGGTTGGTTTTGTGACTTTGGATGTTTAAGAGTTAATTCCTCAATATAATAAGCAGGAAGCTCTCAGTTATTTTTTTAAAAAATATATCTTTATTGATTTCAGAGAGGAAGGGAGAGAGGGATACAGGTAGAAATATCGATGAGAGAGAATCATTGATCGGCTGAGACCCTTCAGTCCGCAGGCCAATGCTTTATCCACTGAGCCAAACCAGCTAGGGCACAGCTCTCAGTTCTTTTATGTCTTATCAATTCTTTCTACTCAGGGCATCAAAGCAATAACATTTTGATGAAAGTTCTTCTCAGTAGATTTCTCAATAAGAAGAGAAAATTGAGAAGAGGTAGCTCTGCAGTGCCAAAATAGACTAATTACCCACTGAACCAAATTTGACTGATTACCCACTGATTTATATGTATTTCTTTAATTTTCTTTCATATCCTAGGATTAAGTTTGGGGCTCAGATGGGTGTCTATTTTTGATACATCTCTTTCCAATTCTGGAGTAACATATAGATAGCCGTAATGACTAACATTGATTGAGCTCTTACTAGATACCAGGCATTGCACTACTGTGAGACAGGTACTGTTGTTATCCACACGTTACACATAGGGAAACGAAGTTGAGAAAGGTTGAGGCTTTTCCCCATGGCCAAACTTTGTTAAATATTTTTGGACTTTAGTAAAATTGATAAAAGGGCTTAAAACCATTCTGCCTTAAACTGAGGTTTTCTCTTGTATCAGGAAGAACAGACTGGTAAGAAATGTCCTGGTATTTTCTTCACTTTTTCTGTTGCTATTCTGAGCAAGAGCAAGATGGGTTTCTGACCTCTTTCTTGCCTTATACTTAAATAGTACACTCTGACAGACACAGAGAGATTAGTCAGTGTAAGGAAAATCAAAGCTATTTTGTACTTGAAAAGGTTACTGAGGTAAATTATATTTTCTCTTCTGGGAATCTTTTAAACAAACCAAACACACACACACACACACACACACACACACACACACACACACACACCAGATATTAATTTCAGAAAAATTAGAAACCTCTGCAGAACTTTAAGGTCAGAATAAATTCTCTTACCTGTCTGAATGTGAAAAGTAAAACAGATAATCTTTGTTCTTTCATAACTCTGATGTTTTTCTCCTGTAGCGGTTGCTGACCAGTTCTGTGGACAATCACAATAAAAGACTGGAGTTTCTGTCCCAAGACCTTTGATAATAAGGTAGAGCAATGATCTTAGTCATACCTTTGACTTTTGAAAAACAGAAGTTAAGGTCAGCTGGATAAGGCTGTACATTTTAAGAACCATACAAAGCCATATTCTCTTTATGGATTATGTTATTTTTGGGGAATAAGTTAAGACTTTGTAGAAGATGGTTAACTATTTAAAGTCAATGGAAAAAAATAGAAAGCAGTGCCTTTGTTAAAGAGCATTATGATATAACTTGTCCCAAATAGTCTGATTTAAAAAAAATAGTGTAGATGATCCAGTAAGATTTTCTCACCAATTTTTCTTTATTATTGTAACAGGTAGAATAATGGTTCCCACAAAAGTTCATGTCTCAATCCCCAGAATTGAGAATATGTTAATTTATGTGGCAAAAGGAATTTTACTAAGGTGATTAAATTAAAGGTCTTGAGATGTGGTGATTATCCTGCGCTTTCTAGGTGGGTCTGTATAAGCATCCTTATACGTTAAAGAGAGTGAGGGCTAGAGTTAGAGATTTGGAGGTGCCACACTACTGGATTTGAAAGAAAGGGGCCATGGATTAAGGAATGAAGGCAGCCTCTATAAGCTGAAAAAAGCAAGGAAATGGATTTCCCCCTAGAGCCTTCAAAAACAGTGCAGTCCTGCCAACGTATTGATTTTAGCCTATTGCTATGATCTGAATGTTTGTGTTCTCCCTAATTCATATGTTGGAATCCTAATGCCTAATGTGATGGTATTAGGAAATGGGCCATTTAGGAGGTGATTAGGTCCTGAGGATGAAGCCCTCATGAATGTGATTAGTGACCCTACAGAGTTCCCTAGCTCCTTTGCCATGTGAGGATACAATGAGAAATACGTAACCCAAAAGAGGGTCCTCTTGCAACCTGATCTTTGGCTTCCAGCCTCCAGAACCATCAGAAATAAATTTCTATTGTTTGTAAGCTACCCAGTCTGTGTTGCTTTGTTACGGTATCCCAAATGGACTAAAACATCCACTAAAAGCCATCTCTGACCTGAGAACTATGAAATAATAATTTTAAGCTATTGAGTTTGTGGCAATTTGTTATAGCAGCAAGAGAAACTAGTGCTTACCATGGATTGTAACGATGGCTATGGCAGAAACATTAAACCTATAATTTTGGAATCAGCGTAGGAGCAAAATGCCTGAGAGTAATCTAATGTGTGTGAATGATCTTGTTGGTGCTGAAATTAGAGATGTCAACTTGAAGAATATTGTACTTGTTACTCTTGTGTTTCTACATCTGCCTCTAAGTAAAATATCTGGGGTGGGTAAACTGGAGGGGTAGTTTGTATAACTGCATCATAATCAAATGGGAAAGGGAAGGGAAAAGGAAGAAACCATGTTGTAAAGTTTTATTTAGGAGGATTAAAGTTTAAATCAGTCATGTATGGAATTAAAGAAAAACTTTGGATAGATATAAGTTTTCTGAGATAATAGAAAAAAATATGTATATTAATGTCTTTGCCCTGGTTCCTGACACAGACCTTCTAAAAACTCATGTAATTTCCTAAGGAAGAAGAGCATTAAGAGGTTCTTATGATCTAATATGTGGTCTCTGACCTTGGTTCATGACACAGTGTTCCTAAATCCCTTGGAATTTCCTGGGTGATAGGAGTGTCTTTTGTTCTTATGAAGTGACTCTTTGTGGGCTCCTGGGTGGGAGCTCATCACCAGAAAGACCAAAACATGGTTATGTTAACAGCTGGGTCCTCAGTTCTTCTTGTTGGCCCAGAAAAGAATTACAGGCCAATGAAATGAAAGTAAAGCAAAGCGGGATTTATTGAAAATACACCCCAACTGAGGAGCCGGCGAGTCAAGAGAAACAATGGCCTTGGGTTTCGTGGGCTATTTGGCTTAAATGAGGGAGTTTCTGGGTGGAGACTTTCATTTGCATCCAGGGATGATTGACAGAAAAGGGTTATATAACTATTTCTTCTGTGCATGCTCTGCCTGTAACACATACAGAAAAGCCCATGGGCTGATTTTGTTACAATTAGTCTGGGGACCTAAGAAGGTGGCATTGAGGTCATTTGTGCCAAGGAAAATGACATGACCTCAAGGCGACCTTTCCACGTAACCTGCTGGCTGGCGGTCTGCTTCAGGAACTACTGGCTGCAATGCTGCTCCTAGAGAGGCAGTCCAAAGGCACGGCTGGTCTGCCCCCATCAGGCCCCACCCCAGCTGCTCCGGTCGAGTTTCCTACCTAACAGAAGCTTGGAATTTCCCGCCCCAGCCTCCATTCTCCAGAGAGGGGAGAGCGGCTGGAATGAATAATGTAATCAAGGCTACATGATGAAGCCTCCATGAAAATCTCAAAAGCATGGGATTTAGAGGAGAGTGTGCACCTGCGGGGGACGCTCTGTGCACTTTCCCACAGACCTTGATGGTTAACTGTAAGTAAACTCTTTTCCTGAGTTCTGTGAACCACTTGAGGAGGAGGTCATGGGAACCTCCAGTGTGTAGCCGATTGGTCAGAAGCACAGGTGATAACCTGGGCTTGCCACTGTCCTCTGAAGGTGGGGAAACAGTTTTGTGGGACTAAGCCCTTACCCTGATGCTATCGCCAGGCAGTCTGAGAATTGAGTTCAATTACAGGACACACAGCTGGTGTCAAAGAGAATTGCTTGTTGTGTGGAAAACCCCACACACATCGCAAGTGTGAGTGTGGTAGTGGTGTGAGAGTAAAGGAGAAACAGGAGGAAAAGTGAAGTTTTCCCTACACACCTGGAAGGTAACTGGCCATGATGCTGCTGAGGAACGGTGATACATTAACATGCTCTCTTTTCATCAAGGTGAGATAAAATGACTGCTTAGTGCATTTTACTGATGCTTTCAATGTTGTGGATCCATGAAAGCCAAGTAAGTATCTTAGGTGCTATTGTGATTTTCTGAGGGAATCAAGATTGCAGAATCACAAGCCCTGAGTTCTAATGCTATTTCTCAATATCTGTGTAGTTCTCACAGGCTTATAAGACATTTGGCCTAACAAATTCAGTTACTCCCCTTTCATCTCACAGATGAGGGATAGCCTCTTTGCATTTGCTTTTCTATCTGTAAAATGGGATTATGTAAAATCTCTCTCTAATAACTTCAAGAGGTTTATGAACCTTCAGGGGCTTAAAATGCCCTATTGCACTTAAAATACTTTGCCAGCTTAGTATACTACAGTTGTGTCAGGTTTTGTTAACACCTAGCATACTTAAGTAGCTGGAAGGTGCTATTCTTGCTGGATACAGAAATGGCCATATAAGTGATGTTGCCATGCTTTGAACATTCACTCATGCTGGCTTTGGTAGGTGGCAATGATAGGGAGTCTCTTTTCTCCTTTCTGGCCTACAGCTAGCCTCAATTTGACTTTTATTGACAGGCTTGCTAAATTATTCTTTTTAATCTAGAGAGTACAAGCTTATATTATATGTCTAACAATATCTTTTCCTCGTTTCTATTTCATCTCCTCATTCCCGTCAGTGCAGGGGATACTTGGCTCTGGAGTACAGTTCTGTTTCTATGTCTTGAGGCTGATTTTTTTTCCATAGGAAGCACAAATAAATGAGAAAAATATGGTTTCAATATCAGAATTTTGCTTTAAAGACAACTTTCAATAATGAGCTCTGTTTATTTTTTTGAGGGATGTCAGTATAACTTTGCTCCTGCTCTATGCTACTTTCTGTCGTATCTGTTATACTTCAGTAATAATGCAATTTGTAGTTTCTAATTTGACCTCTATTGTTTGTTACTTTTAATGTTCTCATTAACCCAACACTTTTGAATGAGCCATGTGGTTAAATTATTCCAGTATCTGAAAGTGAAAAATATTACTTAATTAAGTTGCTGCTCCAGCATATCCTGATGGCTTGAGGAGCTGACGTGCTTTCCAAAGGTGCCTATTTAGAAGACGCTAAATGACCACAGACATCAGATATAAGCAAATGCGTAAACAAAGCTATAGCTGGAAATGTGAATAACTGATTAAAAAACCTGGGAAGCATCAGTTTAAATCTTGAGGATATTGTATGTTCATTACAAGTCAATTAAAAAAAGAAAAGCAAAAGCAAAAAGAAAGTCTTGAGAATGTAATATGATTCTAATATAGAACCTTAGTGAGTCACTTTTGGGGAAAAAAAAAGTTACTTCCTTTCCTGGGCTTTTTCCTTCCTTTTACTAATTTTTTTTTTTACAATTTTTATTTTTAATCCTCACCCGAGGATATTTTTCCATTGACTTTAAAGAGAGGGAAAGACAGAGAGAAACATCAATGTGAGAGAAACACATTGATTGGTTGCCTCCTGCACATGCCCTGATCAGGGCCCGGGCCAGGGAGGAGTCTACAACAGAAGTATTGGTCCACAGTCTGAAGCTCTATCCATTGAGCCAAACTGGCTAGGGCTCCCTTTACTATTTTCTCTTTCTTGTTCCTTTCCTTTGTCTGCCCCTTAAATCATTATCCTTGGGTCTGTCTTGACCCACTACATTTTTACTCTCAGTTCTTCCTTGGTCTTATCCATTCTTATGATTAACAGAGATTATTCTTTGTTGAATCTGTATCCACTCATCCCTGTTTCTTAGTATTAGAACACTGATTTTATACAGGGAGTTACTGGGCTCAGCTAAAAGGTTACTTTTCCTAACTTCTATCATACCAAGGCAATGCCATGTGTCTAAACTTAGGCTACCTACATATCAGATATTTACATTACGATTCATAACAGTAGCAAAATTACAGTTATGAAGTAGCAACGAAAATAATTTTATGGTTGGGGGTCACCACAACATGAGGAACTATATGAAAGGGTCATGGCATTAGGAAGGTTGAGAACCACTGGGCTAAGGGATTGCAAACTGAAGTGGCGTGTGAGATTTCAGGGGAGGCTCCTGAAAGGTGCTGGAAAATGACTTCCCCTATCTTTCTCACCTCCTTTCAGCTGCCTGGGAAGCAGATATGATGGGTAGAGCTTGAGGAGCCACACTAGACGAGGAGGTGACCTTGAGCATAGAAGCCATGAACTGGGGATTTGATGCACACAGCTGGGAGCCTGGTTCCCTGCTGACAAGCTATAGCCATCATTTCAGCCCTGGACTCCCCACCTCTGGATCTAGGGACATTGATTTTTATTCTGTTAAAACCACATTGTATCCAGGCAAACATAGCCTTAATTGGGATACCTATCACATCTTTATCTCTAACCTTGTCCTCCTGAGTCTCAGATTCATATGTGGAAATAATTACTGCACGTTTCCTTGTTGGAATCCTAAAAGTAACTCAAAATTTTCTTCTCCAGGCTGAACTCGTCACATCCTTCTACTTCCCTCCCTGATTGCCTGCAGTGGGTTTGGAATTTCAGCACCAGTCTGGTTATCCAAGGAGAGTCCATGTAGTAATCCTAGATCTCTCCTCTTCCTGTCTCATATCCAATCAGTCATCAGATTCTTTTATTTTTTCCACTCACAAATATTTATCAGGTTTGTCTCCCAACTCTTCACCCTTCTCATATAACCCAAATTCAGATCCAGCCTTTCCTTGCTATTTGAGAAGGAATTCTGCCTTCAATTCTATCTTTCTCAGAACTAGTTTTTACATGATGTCAAAGGGATTTATTTAAAAAGCAAATTGAATCATGTCAATCTCCTGCTTAAAACATTTCAAGGGCTCTGCAGCAACAGGCCCTTGATGTTGGCACTCAGAGCCATGATCTGCTCCTACTAATTTCAAAATTTTCATCGTTGCTACTTTCTGTCCTATATGTTATACTTCAGTAATAATGCAATTTGTAGTTTCTATAAAATTATGAATTTTCATGTTTCTGCATCTTTGTTCATGCTATTCCCTTTGCTTGGAACTTTCCTCTCTTTCCCTTTTCCTTTAACAGATCTTTCTTTTGTATAATGCTAATTCTTCCTGACTTAGTTTCATCTCCTCTCCTCTGTGAAGTCTTCCTGGATTGCTTTCCCCACCTGGCTGGATTGAATGGTTCTCCAACCCAGTCTAGTTTTCAGTGTGAAGGAATTGGGGAGATGAGGAAAGAAGAGGACTGAATTAGGATGGCCAGATTTAGCATATAAAAGTACAAAATGCCTGCCGAAACCGGTTTGGCTCAGTGGATAGAGCGTTGGCCTGCGGACTGAAAGGTCCCAGGTTCGATTCCGGTCAAGGGCATGTACCTGGGTTGAGGGCATATCCCCAGTAGGAGATGGGCAGGAGGCAGCTGATCGATGTTCCTCTCTCATCAATGTTTCTAACTCTCTATCTCTCTACCTTCCTCTCTGTAAAAAATCAATAAAATATATTTTAAAAAAAGTACAAAATGCCCAATTAAATTTGAATTTCAGATAAAAATATTTTTATTTATTTATTTATTTATTTTTAAATAAATCTTTATTGTTTATATTATTACAGTTGTTCCTCTTCCCTCCCCCCATAGCTCCCCTCCACCTGGTTCCCACCCCACCCCATGCCCTTACCCCCACACTGTCCTCATCCAAAGGTGTATGATTTTTGTCCAGTCTCTTCCCTCATCCCCTCACCCCTTTCCCCCAGAGAATTGTCAGTCCACTCTCTTTCTATGCCCCTGATTCTATTATATTCACTGGTTTATTCTGTTCATCAGATTTTTTATTCACTTGATTTTTAGATTCACTTGTTAATAGATGTGTATTTGTTGTCACTTTGTTGTTCATAATTTTTATCTTTACCTTTTTCTTCTTCTTCCTCTTCATAAAGAATACCCTTCAGCATTTCATATAATACTGGTTTGGTGGTGATGAACTCCTTTAGCTTTTCCTTATCTGTGAAGCTCTTCATTTGCCCTTCAATTCTAAATGATAGCTTTGCTGGGTAGAGTAATCTTGGTTATAGGTTCTTGCTATTCATCACTTTGAATATTTCTTGCCACTCCCTTCTAGCCTGCATAGTTTCTGTTGAGAAATCAGCTGACAGTCGTATAGGTACTCCCTTGTAGGTACTGACTTTTTTTCTCTTGCTGCTTTTAATATTCTCTTTGTCTTTTGCCCTTGGCATTTTAATTTTGATGTGTCTTGGTGTGGTCCTCTTTGGATTCCTCTTGTTTGGGATTCTCTGCACTTCCTGGACATGTAAATCTATTTCTTTCACCAGGTAGGGGAAGTTTTCTGTCATTATTTCTTCAAGTAGGTTTTCAATATCTTGTTCTCTCTCTTCTTCTGGCACCCCCATAATTCGGATGTTGGTACGCTTGAAGTTGTCCCAGAGGCTCCTTACACTATCTTGATATTTTTGGATTCTTTTTGCTTTTCTGGTTGGGTGTTTTTTGCTTCTTCATATTTCAAATCTTTGTCTTGATTCTTGGGATCCTCTAGTCTGCTGTTGGATCTCTGTATATTATTTTTTATTTCAGTCAGTATATGCTTAATTTCTAATTGGTCCTTTTTCATATTCTTGAGGGTCCCACTAAGTTCCTTGGAGGTTTCTAGAATATTCTTGAGTAACCTTATAACCGTGGTTTTGAACTCTATATTCAGTAGTTTGCTTTCCTTCATTTCTTTTGTTTGAGACATGTTTCTTTGTCTCTGCATTTTGGCTGCTTCCCTGTGTTGATATAATGCCTTTGTGTGCTAGGTGTCCTATAGGGCCCAGTGGCTCAGCCTCCCCAATTACCTGAGGTGGATACTCCTGGTGCATCCCTTTGTGGGCTGTGTGCACAGTCTTGTTGAAGTTAAGCCTTGATTGCTGTTGGTATCACTGGGAGGAATTGACCTCCAAGCCAATTGGCTGTGAGGACCAGCTGTGTCTCCAATGGGAAACTGCTGTGCAGGAGACACCCTTATGGGGCAGGACTTGCTTCAGTGGGGCTTTGAGTCTGCCTCTTGAGTGTGTTATTTATGGATGTGAAGAGTTGTAATCTGGATGGTCTCACACTGACCACTGGGTACGCTGGCTCTTGGATCTCCAAGGAGGTGCAAAGTCAGTCACTGCCTGAGGCCACCCAGCAGGAGCTACAGAAAGATCTTCAGATTCCTTCTCTTTGTTTGGGGTTTGAAAGTGCCCAGATGAGGCCCAGCTGTGAAGTAATGCAGATTTCTGTCAAGCCTTAGGTCTTCTTTTGGAAGCTTTGGTGCTCTTTGACCCAGCAGCAATTTTTTAGGTTTTAGATTGCAAAAGGACAGGCCATTCATATGCAAAACCTCTGTGCACTGCTTGGGTGGGGTTGTAAATTGAGTGAGACAGGGTCTCAGGGAATCACCAGGGTGGAGCAAACAGCAATGGCTGCCAGTCAGCTCTGCCTTGGAGAGGTCCCCGGGTCTCTGTGTCCCTTGGCCCCATGCAGGAACAATGATCACTGTGAGCACCTCTGAGAGAAAGCCGCCCTCGTGTTCCTGTCCCAATGCCAGACAGTCCAATTTCTCTCTATATGAGTCTGGGTCCCCAGAGTCTCGCATGGAGCTGGAGTTTAGAGCAATCAGGAGCTTGTATCTCCTTCCCAGTTGAAAAAGATCACAGTGTACCCAGTTGCCAGCCCGTTTCGCGCACACCTCCGTACCTCCGCACTTCCGCACCTCCGCACCTCCGCAACTCCTACCAGTCTCAATGAGCTTTTCTCTTTCCTTCTAGTTGTAGAACTTCCACTTGGCCAGCCTTCCTGTGGCTTTGGATGATATCCGTTTTGTCTTTTGGTTGTAGTTTTGATGTGGTTGTGCAAGGCAGCAAGTACAGGTGTGTACCTTTGCTGCCTGCCACCTTGGTTCCTCCTCAAAAATATATATATTTTAAAGTATGAATATGTTCCATGCAATATTTGGGACATACTTATACTAAAGAATGATGTGTTATTTATTTGAAATTCAAACTTCTCTGGGAATTCCATGTTTTTTTTCTGGCAACCTTATACTGAAGACATATTAGCATACTTCTAATTTTTGCCTGGATCTCCTTCTGACCTCACCTATAAAAATATTCATGGTAAAGAACTGATCAGTTTTAGCCATGGCCAGTGTGGCTCAGTTGGTTGAAGCATGGTCCCACACACCAAGAGGTGGCAGGTTCAATTTCCAGTCAGGGCACATACTCTGGTTGTGGTTTGATCCCTGGTCCTTGATGTCTGATTGATGTTTCTCTCTCTCTCTCTCTCTCTCTCTCTCTCTCTCTCTCTCTCTCTCTCCCTCCCTCCCCACCCTCCCTCCTTCTTTCTTGCCCTTATGCTCTCTCTCAAATCAATAATAAAAACAAAACAAAAAACAAAAAAACCAACAACATGTCCTTGGGTGAAGATAAAAAAAATTGTTCAGTTTTAAACATCACTAGTGTTTGCCTTGACTTTCGCTTGCAGAGCCACTCCTTGAAAAAGGGAGAGAGGAAGGGAGGGTGGGAGGGAGAGATAGAGACAGAGATAAAGATAGAGAGAAATTGAGGTTCTTTTTGAAGAAAGGGAGCAAAGCTTGCAAGAACATTCACTTCCTTTATGTGCACACCCTCTCTTTTAGATTTTGCAACAAACCATATCCTTGCCTACCAGATATTAATTGAGCTTTTTGAAGTGTCATCCTGAGTCACTACAACCTGGTTTATCATTCTATGTTAAAGAGGAAGAAAATGCTTTAGCAGCTCCCCAAGCCTCAGGAAGGCCCTCAGCAGGCAGCAGACGGCAAGAATATAGCTCCAGTGGTGGCTTCCCTGAACAAAAAATTGCTGAGAAACAGTCCAGGGACAGAGAGGGAACTAACATTTCTTGAGCATCTACCACATGACATATTATGTCTTCTATTTCTTTAAAGTTCTGCAAACCCATATTCAGAAATTTGGTGTGTGGGTCTGGCAGCTTTTTCTGGAGAATTAGTTCATAGCACTCTGATGTAGACTCTGCTTTTATAATACAGGGTATTATATAATGAATATGTTTATGAAAATGAATTTATCAGTAAATTATACTGGACATTTTGATGTTGTATAAATATGAATTTTTAAGTAACGAACTATGAACTTTTAAAATCTGAGTAATTCAGTTCGTGTCTGCCTGGTTATTTTAAGGTTGGTCTCACCATGTTCAGAGTGAGCTACAAACGTCCTTTTCCTCTGTGAAGAGTGATTGCTAACCCACAGTGTCTCTGCATTAGGTCTCTGCTTAGTGTCTTGCTCTTCTCCCTTTTCACAGCTGGAATTGCAACAGATGGGGTGATTGATGCAGTGAAAGAGATGAAATTAACACAGGTAATGAGCAGTAGTTTTACTGATGGAGGAATTTTAGTTTATTTGGGAAAATTCCAGATGCTCAAGGCCTGAAGTAAGATAAATCAAAACCTAGTTTTGGGAAATAAAAGGGATATAGCTGCAACTTAGCAGTTACCTACAGCCAGCATTATGCTTCACATGGTGCGAGGTAGAGGGGCAGCTTGGGTATTGGCCTCTGTTCCTAGTTTGTTGTTTAAGAAAAAAGCCCTTGGAAGTTGGAACCACTTCATATTTTAATTGGTTCATATGGGCATTTAGAAAGTGCATTTAGTTAAGAGGATGCCACTTGTTCTTTGGAGACTAATTGGTTTCTATTTATCTAGATCTACTCAGGAAGCAATGGGGTAGGCTAGGCCACCCATGACTTGAATGTCATAAATGAGCTAGTTGCTGTTTTCACACTGAGAGGGGAACTAGTGCTTTAATGATCCTTGCAATTCTTCCTTCATTCCCTCATTCCCTTCCTCCTTTCTCCCTGTCTGCCTTTTTCTGCAGTAATTACTGAGTGTCTACTATTATTCTTGGTGATAGAGATAGAACAGTAAACACAACAGGAAAACAATTCCCTGTGCTTGGTTCTTCCTAACTGGGAGTCATATCTTAAACAAGATAAATTTGAAAATGTACAGTATGTTAGATAGTGACAAGCACTAAGGAGAAAGCTACACTAGAGGAGGAGATGGTGTATATGGTTGTAAATTTCCGCCACAGTGGTCAAGAAGCCCTCATTCAGCCCTAACCAGTTTGGCTCAGTGGATAGAGCATCAGCCTGCAGACTCAAGAGTCCCAGGTTCGATTCCAGTCAAGGGCATGTACCTTGATTGCAGGCACATCCCCAGTAGGGGGTGTGCAGGAGGCAGCTGATCGATGTTTCTCTCTCATCGATGTTTCTAACTCTCTATCCCTCTCCCTTCCTCTCTGTAAAAAAAATCAATAAAATATATTAAAAAAAAGAAGCCCTCATTCAAAAGATGGCGTTTGAGGAAAGATCTGAAGAGGTAAGGAAGCAAGTCATGCCAATTTCTGTGGGGGACCAGCAAGTGTAGAAGTATCTCTGAGGAATAGGAAAAAGTAGGCCACTGTTAGAAAGATAGAGTGTAGTAAGATGAGATCCGATAAGAGTTGGGGGGTCGGATTAAAGCAGGCACTCGGGGTCTCTGTAAAGATTTGGATTTTATTCTCAATGAGATAGGGAGTTATTTGTGGTTTTTTGAGCAGAGGATTGACATAATTTTATGTATTTAAAAGATGTTATTTGGACAATAGACTGAAGATAGGTAAGGGTAAAAGCAGAAATTCTAGTTAGGAGGCTATGATAATAATCTAAGTAAGATGTGATGGTGGCAAGGACCAGGATGGCAGTGGAGGAGGTTGTAAGAGTTGGTTGGATTCCACATATATTTTGAAAGTAGAGCTAATAAGATTTGCTGGTAGATTTTGTGTATGGTGTGAGAGAAAGAAGTAAAGGATGACTCCAAGTTTTTGGCCTGGTACTGAAATGGAGAAGATTGTGAATAGATTTTGCGTAGAAATGGCAAAAGTTCAGTTTGGGGCTTGTTAGCTTTGAGATGCCTACTAGACATCCAGATGGAGATACTAGTTGGATACACCAGACTGGTGTTTAAAAGAACAGTTCTGGATAGAGACAGAAACGGTAGTTATCAGCACATAGATGGCATTTATAGCCATGATACCAGGTGAAGTCACAGGACACAAAACAAAATAGTCCCAAAACTAAGCTGTTGGATATTCCAAATTTGAGAGTTGGGGAAATGATGAGAGATTCGCAAAGGGAAACATCCTGAGAGGGAAGAGGGAAACCCCAGATGTTTGATGGCTCAGTGCGTGTAAAGTAAATGATTTAAAGCAGAGAGCGTGACTAGTAGTATCAAATGCTGCTGATAGGTCAGCCAAACACTATCAATAAGTCTGAGAATTGCTCACATGGAGGGCCTTGGTGGCCTTAATAAGAGCAGCAGCAGTGGTGTGATGGAGGACATACTTGGTCATTTTAAACTTCTTGGTTAGAGAAGTGGAGAGAAAGGAAGGAAATGATTGAAAATAATAAGTACAAAGAAATCTTTCAAATAATGTGACCATAAAGGGAAAGACAGTAGTCAGAGGGAACACCTGGTCAAGAGAGTTTCCTATCCTCTACTCCCATCTCCTCCCTCTTCTATTTTTCCTTCTAATTTTCTAATAAGATATTAAAGGAAAAAACAATTTTAATTGAATTCTTACAGCTTTTAATGTTAAATGAAAGAAGGCATTAAAACAACAGGAAGAAATAAAGAAAGAAGAAAAGAAAGAAGGCAAGAATGAAAGAAGGAAGGAAGGAAGAAGAGAAGGAGAGAAGGAAGAAAAGAGTCTCGGACAAACAAAAATGTTAGTCACGTTGGGTCCAGTTCCGGCTGTACCACTTCATTGCTTGTTACCTTGGACATGCTATTTAACATCTCTAAGTCCTGGGAATCTCATAAATAAAATGGGAATAGTTTCTCTCCCGAGGATTACTGTGGGACAGCTCTACTTATTGCATAAAATATCATGAAACATGGTAAAATAGCCTTGGAGAGAACGGAAAAAGTATTTAGAAAATGAAGAGTAAATTGCAACAGATAATGACCTACTTTTTTAAACTGTGAAAATATTACCATGTTCTATGTTAGGTTTAATCAGTATAGGTTAGGTTTGCTTTGATTATACAGGAATAAATCATATTTTTATGCAGTTAGTGTATGCATTGTTATATATTTTTTATTCCTAGCTCTAGGACCTTAATATTGGGAAAACAGAACATAAATAAACAAAGATTTAAAATGAAAAGGAAATATAAGAATTTGTTATGTGGAATACAGTAAGATAAATTTTTCTATTACTAGTTTGAAAAATGCAGTACAGGCAAAAACTATACCAATTTCTTACAGAGTTATACATTGCTAGTATAATATATTTAAAAAAAACATTAAATAGTCATTAGCATTGTCTCATTTACCATGCACTTAGGTGGAGACAGTGCATTATTTTTCTAATTCTGGAATACAGGCCTGAGATACACAAACTCACACCTCCTGGAAGAATGGAATGAATTGCAACCACATAGGGAATATAATTCTAGGAATTTGTGTTTTGGAAATAGAAAGATTATCAAGTGACAATAGAATCATAATTCTTAGATTAATTTCCACTTCTGACAACAAAGCCACACAGTTAACTAAATCTCATTAATAAAAATATCCATAATAGAAAGGTGGAAGACAGACTGTATCAGCCACACCTTGAAAGTCACCTGTAGCTTCAGAAAGATCATGGCTCTGTGAATCAAGGCATGGATACCCACTTGACAACTGAGAATGCTAAACTCTACTTTAACTTCACTCGGTAGCTCTAGGATTTTTAAGAAAGCAAGGTACTTTTTTATATGATTTCCATTACTGTTTAAAGCAGAGATAGATAACAACATTTAAGATAAATTGTTAATATTGGGATCACCAATCAGAAAACTGTGAAAGTGGGTCCTTTTTGTACTCAAGTACCTCTCTGTTACCTTCTCCTTTTCTATCCCTCCCAGCATGGCTCATGAACTTCTTTTGTCCATCTCCTCCCCTCACTCTTTTTCATTCTTTCAGACAGAGTTACTTATTTTTTTTAAGCATTAGTGGTGCAGAATGGCTTCTGAGTTTGAAAGGTTGCTTTGTAGCTCATTTTTAGCTGTTTTCTTAGTGTCTGAACTTAAACACTGAAAGCGCTCAGTAAGTACTTACAAAGGACAACTAAATTGTTCCAAAATCAGTGATCCTGATCCTTCTTTAGGGAGACTAAATTGACAATGGGATAGAACTTAGAAAAGCTCTGCATATTCAGCTAATAAAAGCTCACATGACCATTTTTCAGTGCTGCCCACAAAACCACATTTAGTAGAGTTATTGCGATAAGTAAGCTTTTCAAATTTATGACTTTAAACTTCTTCAAATACTAGAGGCCCCGTGCATGAAATTCATGCACTCAGGGGAGTCCCTCGGCCCAGCCTGTGCCCTCTCGCAGTCCGGGACCCCTCAGGGGATGTCCCCCTGCCAGGGGGATCAGGCCTATGCTGGCAGTCAGACATCTCTCCTGTAGTCCGGGGCTCTCAGAGTCCAGGACCCCTTGCTCCTCACTGCCCGCCTGCAGCGGAGTGGGGAGAGGCTCCCGCCACCACCACTGCGCTGCCAGCCGTGAGCCTGGTTTCTGTCTGAGCGGCGCTCCCCCTGTGGTAGCACACTGATCACCGGGAGGCAGCTCCTGCATTGAGCATCTGCCCCCTGGTGGTCAGTGCACATCATAGTGACCAGTTGTTCCATCGTTTGGTCAATTTGCATATTAGGGTTTTATTATATAGGAGAGGAGAGCTGCTATGGACTAAATTGTGTCCCCCACTCCATTAATATGTTTGAGGCCCTAACCCTCAATGTGCTAGTATTTGGAGATGGAACCTTTGGGAGATAATTAGATTTAGATGAAGTCCCGAGTTGAGGCTTCTATGATGAGGTTAGTGACTTTATAAGAAGAGGAAGAGACATCAGCTCTCTCTGCCATGGCTGTCTATAAGCCAGGAAAAAGGCACTCGCCAGGAACTCAGTATATCCTGATCTGGAACTTCCAAGCCTCCAGAACTGTGAGAAATTAATGTTTGTTGGTTAAGCCATCCAGTCTATGGTATTTTGCTATAGCAGCTGAAGCTAAGACAAGTGTGTATAAATAAAGAGATATGACTGTATAACTTCTAGGGCATTGGTTCCCACTTGTGGACAATGGTCTGCTGGAGGACTAGATTTACTCCAAGGAATCTACAAATCTATATGCACCCCAAACTTTAAAATTAATTTTTGCTTTTTGAAGGAAGTGTTTCCTAGACCAGGTACTTAACCACCGGTGGTCAGATGAGCTGAGAGGTCAACCATCATACAATTTTCGATTTGTTCTAAGCAATGATTTCCATTTGGCCCCTGGGGCTGGGTGGAAAGTAGTTCCCATTGAGTAGACAGTGGGCTGGAGTTTCATCTACTCTGGTAGCAGGAAGGACTAGAGCAATGATTTGGGTATTTCAGGACACAATTTTAGTAATTTTTCAAGTTTGAGTTTTCAGGGCTTGGATTATCCAGATAATTGTAGTTCTCCACTCCTCCTGGTGTGTGCAGTCATGGTGTAGACTTAATTAGAGTCCTGGGTGTGAATAAAAAAGCAAATCACTCTTGAAAATGAATTTATGTTCTAAAGTATGAAAAATAAGATAAAATAAAATTATTTTTGCTTTTTTGAAACAAATATGAAAGAAAGAAGGAAAAAAATGAAAGGAAAGAAAAATACTTCTTCAGCAGCTGTCTAAGCCTCTCTCTTTACAAAGCTTAGACATGAGTTAATAGCAATAAGCTAGACACCATTTTATTCTTCCTATTTTCCACCATTTCTTGTTCTGCATTTTTTCTCCCAAAACACAAGAGGAAGAGATACGTGCGCGCGTGCGCGCGCGCGCACACACACACACACACACACACACACACACACACCCCTTCCCCAGTCCTCAGTCTCTAAACAGTTCTCACACCAATAAAGTATTCATGGAATTGTCACATGTGCTTATTCATGACTGAACAGGATTCAAACATCTCATAAATGTAGAGATTTTAAGAAATCGCTTGTTTAGAAGATTGTAATTATTGACCCATGGGAAGTTTTGCCAGCTCTTACACACAGGTCAGAGAGTACATGAAAAACGGATGCTGTATTATTGAGGGCCTCAATATCTGGTCACTGTTTAGGCCCTGGTTCAGGAGAATGACCACATAGCTCATTGAACTCCAAGGAGTGCAAAACTTAGCTTGTGAATTTGTAATTTTCAACTGGAAGGAGAAACAGTATCAGCCTCGGTGGCTGTTGGGGTGCCAGACTCTCCTGAGGATGTCATGGTTTGATGCCATTTTATCTTTCAAAACTTTTCCTTTACATTAATTGTCATTTCAATAGCTCCATGAGAAATGATGGCACCTTTAATAGCATGAGCATTAAAAAAATTCCCATAACATCAAGATTGCATATTTCCTACTGATTAGTGGGTTTCTCTTGATTAAATTATGCATTTTTTAATACAAGTCCTTCATTTATCAACAGTAACACATGGCAGAGTCATCCCTTGGTGTAGACTGAATACATTTATGGGTCCCTATCTGGGCATATATGGAACTGCTTTGAACTTCAGGCTCCACGTATAAAAGAGATCTAAAGTGCTTAACAAGTGCTTCTGTTACAACCTCTCACATGATTTTTCTGAGGGGAACAATAATCTTCTCAGGCTAGTGAAGGGAAATGGAAACATTGAAGGTAGGTGGCTTGCCCAAGGTCACTACGGGAATCGCCTAGTAGCTAAGGAGCCAGAGATCTAAATCCCAGACGAGGGTTTTCTCCATGTATGTTCTATTTCCAACTGGTTCAGTAACTATATGGGGTCGCACTATGGCGCACTTTTATTATTTGTTAGCACTAAATATCCAAACATATTGATCATTTTATATTGGTTTCTGTAGTGTCTTCATCTCAGTAACTTCTATATGTTTCATGTGATGCTCAGGGAGATCTCGGTCAGATTGTTGAGCCATTTGTGGATAGCAGGCAGTGAATGGTACCTGAGGGCTTTCTTCCCTGTGATTTTTCTGTTCTGAATTTCAGAATGCTACATGTTCAGGGTAAGTACCGCACAAAAGAAGGGATTTTCAGAGTAATTTAAGGCAAGTTGTTATATGCCCTTTTTCTACTAGCGCAGATTTTCTTATCCTAACTGGAGATGCAGACTCTTTCACTGGTCTTAGGCTCTTTGCATGAGTGTAAGAGTTTGGCAGGGAGTCTCTTCGTGCATTGATTCCGGAAGAGGGCTGAGCTCAAGGAAGCCTCATTTGTCATGTTATGGCCCAGTACTTTGTATTGGAGGTTTAGTTGGAAGGAGGTAGGTTTGGCTGGTGTGGGAGAAAGCACCTGTTGACTCTGAATTTGTCTCCCTGTATTCATCCTTGGCCCTGCTAATCTACATTCTACCTTATAGTCAATGTGATCTTTCTAAAACACAAGTCTTTTTAAGTGATTCTCCTGATTAATTTTTCTTGTACCCTGTGTTAGTCAGGTTAAAGCTGGGTTATGCTGTGGTAGCAAATTAACTGAAAATCTCAGGGGCGATACAAAGCAAAGGTTTAAGTCTTACTCATTTCACATGTTTCCTATGGGTTCAGGAGCACAGGGTGGATGCTCTGCCTTAAATAGTTACCCAAGGATTCAGACTGATGGCGGCTTTATCATCTAGAAATTGTTACAGCAAAGGTATGGGGCATAGTGTTTTCCTATGCTTCGGGCCAGAGATGACATAGAGCACTTGTATCACAGCCCGATGGCCAGAACTAGTTACATAGACACACCTTCCATCCCTTTTAACTTCAGATGTGGGGAGTATAATCTTTCCTGTGCCCAGAAGGAGACAAGAACACTGGTAAGCACTGGCTAAGTTTACCACCCTCTCCATTGCCCTTGCTATAGAAGTTTTTCATAATTGAGTTCTTATTCTCTGCCTGTCCCACTGCTCCTGCCCCCAAACCCGGCCATCCCCACTTTTTTCCTTTTTTAAAAAAGAAAAAGGAACACTCGTGCACTGCTGGTGGGAATGAAGAATGGAGAACAGTATGGAGTTTCCTCAGAAAACTAAAAATGGAACTCCCATTTGACCCAGTGACCCCACTTCTAGGCATATATCCCAAGAAAACAGAAAAACCAATCAGAAAGGATATATGTACCCCTATGTTCAGAGCAGCACAATGTACAATAGCTAAGATTTGGAAACAGCCTAAGTGCCCATCAGCAGATGAGTGGATTAGAAAACGGTGGTACCTCTACTCAATGGTATATCACACTGTTGTAAAAAGGAAGGAGCTCCTACCATTTGCAACAGCATGGATGGATCTGGAGAGCATTATGCTAAGCGAAATAAGTCAGCTGGAGAAAGATAAATATCACATGATCTCACTCATTTGTGGAATATAATGAACAACATAAACTGATGAACAAAAACAGATCCAGAGACCGAGAAGCATCGATCAGACCATCAAACCTCAGAGGGAAGGCAGGGGAGGGTGGGGGTAAGGGGGACTTGTATGCATGCATATAAGCCTAACCAATGGACACAGACACCAGGGGGCTGAGGGCATGAGCAGGAGGGAGGGGGGCAATGGGGGGATAAGGACACATATGTAATACCTTAATCAATAAAGAAAAATTTTTATTGATTTCAGAGAGGAAGAGAGAGGGAGAAAGAGATAGAAACATCAATGATGAGAGAGAATCATTGATTGGTTGTCTTCTGTATGCCCCATACTGGGGATGGAGCCTAGAACCCGGCATGTGCACTGACCCAGAATTGCGAACCGTGACCTCCTGGTTTATAGGCTGACACTCAACCACTAAGCCATGCTGGCCAGGCCCCAGTTCTCATTTAAATCCAGTCATACCAAACTTCTTGCAGTTTCCAGAATGGACTGTGCTGTCTCTCACACCTTTGAAACTACATATATGATTTCCTTTGCATGAACTCTTGCACTCTATATTCAGCTCTAGAATTGCTTCTTTTTGGTGTGAAGATTTTGCTGACTACTTCACCCCCAGTTTGGGTTATTTAACTATTCTCTTGGTTCTCTAACCCTCTGTACTTAACATCTGTGTAGCATTTAAAACAGGGGTCCTCAAACTTTTTAAACAGGGGGCCAGTTCACTGTCCCTCAGACTGTTGGAGGGCCGGACTATAGTTTTTTTAAAAAAAACTATGAACAAACTCCTATGCACACTGCACATATCTTATTTTGAAGAAAAAAAACAAAACGGGAAAAAATACAATATTTGTATTTGCATGTGGCCCGCAGGCCGTAGTTTGAGGACCCCTGATTTAAAATATGACACTCTAATTGTGTATTGACTCACTATTCTTCCAATTGAACTGTCCAGATGTGTCTTGGGAGCCAAGACCATGCTTTACTTAATCTGGAATCCCCAGCATCCACGTTGTTCAATACACACAGGTGTTCAATAGATATTTGCTTAGTGGATCACAGACTTTGCACCTTTGTTAGTAGCTTAAAGTTGAAGTTAGATTTGGAAGCTGGGAAAGTAAAAAAATATGATTTGCACAAAAATACAATAATATATTAACATTTTGGAAGTCCATGTCCAAATAATTAATCAGCCTCTTTTTAGAGGGAATTTTTATATTTGTCTTGGATAAAATTAGTGCTATGGAAAAGATTATATGCTCTAGATGAGGATGTCCTTTTTTTTTTTTTTTTAGGAACAATCTCTCTTTAAATCAGCTTACAATTTTGACAACTTTTACATCGGTGTTTTCTATGTGTACAATTGCATATATGGATGTAAATTACTCAGGCCCATGAGCACACTTGAAACCCTGACATACCATCAACCTGCTACTTTCCTTGAAATTCTAGGGAAAAATTTATGCTACCAATTATTCTGACCCTTTCTATGAGAATTACGTTTTTCCTCTGTAATGCGTTGAATTGTTTCTGTCTAAAAGAGATGTTCAAGTTCTCACCCTGGCACCTGTGAATGTGACCTTATTTGAAAATAAGGTATTTGCAGATGTGATGAATTTAATGAGGTCAGATTGAATTAGGGTGAACCCTTATAAAAAGAGAAGGACAGGCTCCCAGGTAGAATGTCATGTGGTGACAGAGCAGAGATTGAAGTGATGAAGATGTGAGCCCATCAGTATTGCTAAAGGCTAATGGCCATCACCAGAACCGAGCAAAAGGCAAAGAATGATTCTACCCAGTATCTCAGGTTAGTATGGCACCTAGATTTCAGAGTCCAGAACTGTGAGAGAATACATTTCGGTTGTTGTAAGGCATTCCTTTTATGGTGCTTTGCTGTGGCAGCCCTAGGAAACTAATACAGCCTCTTGCTATTTTTTTTCTATAATACACAGAGCATGTACTAATATTCAAGCCCAGGCTTGAAAGCTAGCATGCAAAAACAAAACTGCTTTGTGAGCCAGTGAAGAGTTGACTATAATGACTGTAATTTTTTTTTCAAAGGAGGCTATTGTAAATAAGCTGGGAAAGAAATGTTTAAAAATAGGAGAAACATTAAAAAGCCAGTGACTCCTTAACTTACAAAACTCCCCATAGCTTGTCAGCATAGCTCTAGTGTGAGCTACAGCTGAGGAGAAGACAGGAATCCTGCTGAATTGAAGAGAACTTCTGGATGACCAGGTGACTAGGTGGCTGAACTCTGGCTAGATTTAGTCAATGGACACCCAAGTCTAAGTTCACTCTTTCTTTGTTTTGCTTGTTTGTTAATTCTCGCTAGAGGATATTTTTTCGATTGATTTTTAGGAGAGAGAGGGAGGGGGCGAGAGAGAGAGAGAGAGAGAGAGAGAGAGAGAGAGAGAGAAGAAGAAGAAGAAGAAGAAGAAGAAGAAGAAGAAGAAGAAGAGAAGAGAAGAGAGAGATGAGAGAGATACATAGATTGGTTGCCTCCCCCAATCACCTGGACAGGGGCTGGGGATGAAACCTGCAACCTGCATATATGCCCTTGCAGTGCGAGGGCAAACACTCTATCCACTGAACCATACCATCCAGGGTTGTGTTTACTCTTTTATGTGCCTTTCTGTATTACACAGGTTGGAGAGTTAAGCCACAAAGACTGTAGGGTGAGTGGCTTCTGTAAAAAAAAAACATTTTTTTTTTCTTAAAGTTTCAGTGCTGATATAACTAAAATCTGATCATATGGGTTGTTAAAGTACAACAAAATCAATTCACAGCCTTACTAGATCTGTTTGCTTGTTAATATTTAGATAATGATTGATTAGGAAAGACTGGGACACTAAGAATTGGCATGAGGACATTTGAGTGGACTACTAGTAAAAGGAATCTGAGTAGGTCAAGCAACCAAACTCTGAGCCTTCCTTACCATCAGATGCAGCCCCTCCCTGCTTCCTATGGGGCGGTCCTGTGTATATTGGGATCTTTATAAGGACTAACCAATCATGTGTAATGAACTCTCCTGAGGCAATCACCTTGAAGGACATGTCAGCTCTCCTCATACAGTATTCCTACCACTACTCACTACCTTGACAGAAGTCAATTTCAGCATTTTCCAGGAGCATGTACAAAGTCTGATCCAGAGGAAAAGGCTTACACATGAAAAGAATTGCTATCAGCAGAAACCCGGAAAACAGGTGTAAGATTGGGTTCTAATTGTGTTAGACCAGACAGGAGGGAATATATCTTTATGTTGGGCTAATCTTAAGAATATGGGTAGACTTAGAGAGATTCTGAATTCAGTGTGTCAGCTCAAGAAGATTGGAATTGTCTTAACAATTGAAAATGGCCATCATGTGCTACTTTAGCATTGAGTTGTGATCAAGGGGTTCAAACCTCACAATTACAGCTAGATGATGAGGTGGGCCATGGTCTTAAGAACCAACATAGTATTTTGCCTAAATTGAGAGCCTTCTGTGCTCGACCACAGACATTTTCAGTGGAACATTAAAGGAGATTATCCTGGTGCAGGAAATTAGCTTTAAGCAGGTTAAAACTTTATTTTCCTAGTTAATTCACTAAGACCTGAACTCAGTGCTGGTCAAGACTAAATAAAGTTGACAGATACTCTGTGAAAACAGAAATGCAAAACTTGGGGTGATGATCATATTAAAGTATATTTGTCTTATTTCACTCATCTCTTCTTTCCTGTGTCTTCTGAATGGGCTCAGAGGGGTCCCCTCACAGAGACACTGAGAAATACATTGATTAAAGGGAGCAGCTACATTCTTTAAGTGTGTTAGTTGATGTATTTGTTTACTAGAGCTGCCATAACCAAGCACTTCAAACTGGTGGCTACACAACAGAAACTGTTTTCCTCACAGTTCTGTGGGCTGGACTAAGATCAAGGTGTTAGCCGGCTGGTTTCTCATGAGGTCTTTCTTCCTTTTGGCTTGCAGATGGCTACCTTCTCCCTGAGTGCTCACATGGTCTTTCCTCTGGGCGTTGTATGATTATTGTGATGTATAATAAGAAATATATATTTGGTCTTAATACCTGTTCCTGGTACAGAGTTTCTAAAACTCTTGGCATTTCCTAAGTGATAAGAGCAATAAAGGTGTTTTGATGTTCATAACAATCCCCTTTCAACCACACCTGAATTTGTTAATGAGGGGACTTTTGGAAATCACCTAAAGATGGGGGCTCATTGCCAGTGGAGCCAACCATGTGATGGAGAGACAGTCCCATCCCCTTGAACTCTGAGGAGGGGGAGGGGCCGGAGGTTGAATCTATCTCTATTGGCTAATGATTTAATTAACTCTGTCTATGTAATGAAGCTTCAATAAAACCCCAAAAGTATAGGGTTCAGAGAGCTTCCAGGTTGATGAATGTAAGGAGATTTGGGAGAGTTGTGTGCTCAGAGAGAATGGAAGCTCAGTCCCCTTCCCTATACCTTGCCCTATGCAACTCTTCCATCCATAAATGAATTATATCCATTTATAACCTGGTAATCTAATACATAAAATATTTCTCTGAGTTCTGTAAATTGATCTCACAAATTAGTTGAACCCAGGAGGGAATCTTCAGAACCTCCCATCTAGCCAGTCAGTCAGAAACACAGGTGACAACCTGGACTTGTGATTGGCATTTAAAGTATATGGCAGTTTGTGGGACTGAGCCCTTAACCTGTGGAATCTGATGTTATTTCCCAGTAGACAGTGTCAGAACTGAGTTAAATTGTAGAATACCTAGCTAGTGTTGGAGAATTGCTTGGTGGTGTGAGGAAAAAACTCACACAGTGGAATTGGGTTCAGAATCATTAATGTGCATCCCTGGTGTCTCTTTGTGTGTCCAAATTTCCTCTTCTCATAAGGACACTACTTAGATTGGATTAGGGTCCACTCTAATGGCCTCATTTTAGCACAATCACCTCTTAAGGGCCTATCTCCAAATATAGTCACTTTCTGAAGTACTGGGAGTTAGGGTGTCAACATAGGAATTTTGGGGTCAACACAGGAATTTTAGGGAGAGGGATAGAATTTAGCCTATTTAATAGGGAGAAGAGTAAGGATAATTATCATATTGATTTGACTACTGGGATATTTATAAGGACTAACCAATCATGGTTTCCTTGAGTCAAATAGGCTATTAGGATCTTATTTGATCTTTATAACTAAAGCAAAGAAAATATAAAATATTTAGATATGGTTAATGGAAACTGACTTGAATTGATATAATGTAGAATCAAGGACCATTATTGAAATCTCAGATTTGAGAGGTCTCTCACACCAACAGCTGCTTGACTCATGGTTCCTTCTGAAAAAGTACCTGCAATACTTTTTATAAGTAAATCTTTTTACTAGCTTTCCCCAAGTGATTTGCCATTTTCAATGACACTTGAACACTGGGAAAAAGGAAAGACCAGTTTGTTTAAGGATTATTGATCAGTAACTCTAAAATAATGACATTCCCTAGAGATCTAGAAAACACTAGAGTCCTCAGGTCAAAGGGGGTCTTATTGTGGATCAGGTGATGAATGGATTAAGGACTATTTTTGTATTAGAAGCCAAACAAAGACTACTGGAACTGTTTCTCCTTTTCAAGGTAGTAAATCAGTACTATAACTCTGGGGAAGAGAATCACAGAGATGTGTGCTACTACCACAGATGGGCTAGATATGGGTTGGTTTTAGAGAATGAAAGCAAATAATTTTAATCAAGTGGTAATTATAATTAGTCTCTTTGCTAGAGCAAATCTACACAGTTCTTTGCATCCAGTTCTAATTCTGGTAAGTACCTTTTCTCTCTTTCTCCCTATATAGGGAGCACCAGAAACAGTTTGCTCTTAACCTGACACGAAGAGGAGGAGTACACATCTTACTTCAGGGCCAGGACGTCTTAATGACTCTCTGTCATAGTCTACTCCATAGGGCATTCGATTGCAGTCCTCTAGGATTTTGAAGCCTGGCCTCTGTGTCAGTCAGGATTCTCCAGAGAATCAGAACCAGTCGATTGGATAGATAGATGCATAGGTAGAAACATAGGTAGATAGGTAGATTTAATGCAAGAAATTGTCTGAAGTGATTGTTGGGAGCTGGCAATTATAAAGTTTGTAGGGCAATCCAGGAGGCTGCAAACTCTCAAACAGGAGCTAATACTGCCCCCCTCTGAAGCAGACTTTTTGTTACCCCTCATGGAAACCTTAGTTTTGCTCTAAAGGGTTTTCAACTGATTGGAGGAGGCCTACCCACATTATCCTATATAATAAAAGGGAAATATGCAAATAGACCAAACACTGGAATGACCAGACGCTATGATGTGCACTGGCCACCAGGGAGCAGACACTCAATGCGGGAGCTGCCTCCTGGTGGTCAGTGTGCTCCCACAGAGCTCATGGTTGGCGAGCACACTGACAGTGGTGGGAGCCTCTACAGCCTTTGCGGCAGCACTAAGGATGTACAACTGCTGGCTTAAATCCACTCCCCATAGGGAGTGGGCCTAAGCTGTCAGTTGGACATCCTAGAGGGCTCCTGGACTGCAAGAGGGCACAGGCCGGGCTGAGGGACCCTGCTCTGAGTGCACAAATCCCATGCACTGGGCCTCTAGTCAAGGATAATCTCCTTTGCTTAAAGCCAACTGATTGTAGATGTTAACCACATGTACACAATATCTCCAAATCAAAGCCTAGATTAGTGTTTGTTTGAATAACTGGGTACTCTAGCTAGCCAAGTTAGTCAAATTGATGATCACATCCTGTTTTGCAAATAGCTATTTTCCTGCAAAAACAGTTCCTGGTTTACTAATGGGCCTTGATGAAGAATAAATGCCAGATTATGGGAGGCAAGTTGCTTTGTGACCAGATATTCCCACCTTGAAATTTATTTTATCTGATCAATTCTAAAATGCCTGGGCATTTTACACCCAGCAAATGTCCTGGAAACCTTGAACTCTGATAGTTTAGAGATCTTAGTATGGATGCAAGCTTCCACTAGGGAACACAGAAGTGGTTGAAGATTGAGATGGTTACCTGGCCATTTTAGATTCTGATGCCACTGAACCAAAGGACAAAAAAAAAAAAAAAAAGGTTACTTTGTTAGTTATGTGATCCTGACTATAGTGGGTTTATTGAGTGGTTGTTACAATATGAGGGCGGGGAGAAATTGTGTGGAATTCAGGGCATCCTCTAGTGTATGGAATACTCCCCTCCAAGTAGAAAAGTTCAAAATTGTTGCCACTCACCACTAGCAGTGCCATTAATGGCTGAGCCACCTCAAGATTGAAGATTTGCATGTCTCCGCCAGGTATAAAATACACTAAGTAAAATCTGGTTGAGGACAAAGTGTTTCATGGAATGTATAGTTGAAGAGGGAAGTTGTAGATCCCAGGCATGCCAGTTTCACAAAACACGACTCAAATCATGTATATATTTATTAATAAGCGTCCTTCCCTATCCCTTTTCTTTACTACTTTACATAAAGTGACAGTTAAATTTATACTATAATCCTTAAATGACAGAATATCAGAGTGGAAATGTAATCGAACTATATTAGGGGGAAACTTCACCCAAGATGAAGATAGGTCAATGGCTGAAAGTCTTTGGATTCTTCTTTTAAGGGAAGGGTGACCATTTTTATGTTTCTGTGAGCAATGCTTGCATTATACTAGGTGGAAATATGCAGTTTTTACTATTGTTATTTACAATTTTGATTTCATATCAAACGAAACATATGGATGTGGAGAAGTCAAAGAGAGGGACTGTGCTGGATATCATTTCCAACCCCTTCTAACTACCTGCAGGGGGATGGAGAGCTCAACACCACAACTCCCAGCCCTCTTTGCTTCTAGGATTCTAGATGCAAGGAAGGTTCCCCTGATTTGGACTGTAGACATGAGACAGATGCTGCTTCCCAGTGCGTTTGTGTAGGCAGGAAAGATTGTGGGGACCTGAGGCAGTAATAGTAGCCAGATTCAGAGACCACATTGTCATTCGTGGTCTCGGCGTCTAGAGGCAGTGGTAGAGGCAGGATGGCTGGATTTAATTTCCAGGCCCAGAGAGCAGCATCCCGAGTGGCACTAGCAGTTGTAGAAA
Source organism: Myotis nattereri (assembly GCF_964212035.1). NCBI lineage: Eukaryota > Metazoa > Chordata > Mammalia > Chiroptera > Vespertilionidae > Myotis > Myotis nattereri. The sequence goes on from NC_138075.1 coordinate 188,939,452, forward strand.
AGCAATAGCCTCCTGACTCTCGACTGCAGAAAAACATCATTGAGAGTGAAACATTGATGGACTGCCTCCTGCACACAAGCTCAAAACCCAGGCATGTGTCCTGACTGGAATTGAACCAGCAATCTTTCGGTGCCCAACCAATTGAGCCACACTGGCTAGGTTTTCATGTGTTTTCTTCCAGTCATTTTTATGTGCATGTCTAAGAAGAGTATTCATAGTGTGTGACCTGACTCATTTCTGTTTTTTTTTTCATTTAGTGGGCCACAGATCTAGAATACTATTAGATCTGATGATTCCAAGCATCCCTGTTGGCTTCCTAGATTAATAGGAATGCTTTCTCAGAGTAGAATATTAATAGGTGATATATGTAGTAATTAGAGAAACATAAGATTAAACAAAGCTTATTTTTTTAGTTGCAGGAATTCTCAGGACCTTAAATATGCCCATGCATTGTGACACGCACAAGGAGAGTTTATAGCATTCAAGTTTTCCAAACTTACATGAGTGCAGAATCCTATTTTTTAAAAAAACTCTTATGAAATTCACTTTGGGAAATACTTCTCTTGGGTTTCATTTTTAAAAAAATATATTTTATTGATTTTTTACAGAGAGGAAGGGAGAGGGATAGAGAGTTAGAAACATCAATGAGAGAGAAACATCGATCAGCTGCCTCCTGCACACTCCCCACTGGGTATGTGCCTGCAACCAAGGTACATGCCCTTGACCGGAATCAAACCTGGGACCCTTGAGTCCACAGGTCGACACTCTATTTATTGAGCCAAACCAGTTAGGGCTTGGGTTTCACTTTTAACTCTGTTGTTGCTCCTGGCTTAGATAAATAATACATTCTAATAATGATAATAAACAATACTATTTCTAGCTCATGAAGTTTTTTTAAATTTTTAAAATCTGGAAAAAATATGAATTTTAGTAAGTGCATTTTATGAGTATCTATTACAATGATTATCTACTGTAAAAACCTCAATATAACAGTCTAATTCGAGTGAGGGGTGTCTGTTAAAGCAGAAAGTCTGTTAAAGCAGGAAGTCTGGTATATATAAAAAATTGACAAATTACTTTACCTGTTTTTTTACTTATGTAGACATGTTTGTGTAATTAAAATTAAGTATGTATAAAAAGTTTAAGTCCACAGAAAAGTTTCCTATGTGTATTACAGTAATATTAAATTTATACCAAATAGGTCTAGTAAGTGCATGCATTCACCAGTCACTACGAGTAAACAAATACACACGATCGGGGGTGGCTTAGCGCATGTGGGAGAATCAGCCGCACATGTTAAACCTGCTGCAGAAAGTCGCGCCACTTGGCTAATTACTGAGAGTGAGGCTAATCATTCACCGAACATTGTTTCCGAGCAGTGATACTTGGATGTGAATACGTAGACTACAGTTGTAGTTATGCAATACTTATTTATGTTGACCAAATTACTACAGAGTTTTTCCCCAACATATGGCCTATTCACTAAAATTTGTTAACAGTAACAGTGCATCAATAATAAAAAATAACCTATTAATTTAGTTTTAAGCAAATCTTGGTTAAATGCATTTTAAATTAACAGGGTGTTAATTTTCACATATGACATAGACTGGAAAGTTTGTTAAATCCAAAGTCCATTAAATTGAGGTCTACAAAATCATGGATTTACTGTATTTGTTTTTCTACTTTGATCTATATGATATGCTAATAGATTCCTGAGTATAAATCCAATTTTATTTTATTAGCTATGCTTTCTAATCCTCATTTTCTTTGTATATAAAGTAAAGAGAGTGATGATATCTCCCTCAAAGAAATGTTAAAATTAAATAAGAAAATGCATGTAATGTGTTTACTCGCCATTCCTGGAAAAAGTGAGTTATTATTATGATGAAAGTAGCTTTGGCTACAACACATAAGCTTTGATAAGTAGTTCTCTTAATTTTTTTCTACATGAGGTATAATTGTTATTCTAATTTTCTCTTTAAGTCAAGAGCTAGGTAAGTGGATGTTTTACATTTTCATTTTGATTAGTTAAAATAAGTTATTAATTTCTTGCTCTATGAACATTGTGACCATTGACTATAGTTTAAATAGTATTTGCGTTAGAAATTTGAGTTTTCTCAATTGTGGAATAATTATATTATCAGTTTTTAAAAAAATCTTTGCTCCAATACATGTCGAGAGATGTTTCTTTTGTAAGGTACAGAGGTTAATTTATAGTTATAAATTTAAATCATTAGTTAACTTAATCTAATTATCAATAACAAATGCTACATATGAGTTTATTGCGTTTTTGCCTCAAGTTGATTTTGTCTAAAATTATCATTTCAACGTCCTTTTTCTGCATCTGTCTTCCCTTTTTTTTGACAACTTGATCTGTCAAAAGGCCAGACCTCCCACTACAGCTGTGTGTCTATCCATTTCTTCCTTTATCAGTTTGAACTTTATATCTGACAATATGTTATTTAGCACCTAAAGGTTTATGATCATTGTATCTTTGTTGTGGCTTGTATCTTTTTATCAACATAAAATAACATCTGGCTTCAGTTTTTCATTATCATTTAGTTTGTCTGATCGTGGGTGCTAACTTTTGCGAGGTTATTTTGTTGACTGCCAATTCAAAAAAAGACACTCAAATGGCACCTTGTGGAGATGAGTTTATTACTTTTGGAAGAAAGGAAAAAAACCAGCTATGGGTGGATATTTAAGTTTTGTGGTTTGGTTTAAGGTGGGTCTTCAATGTGGAGATTTGAGGAGGATTGTGCAAAGTTTTGATGTGATAGTTTAGTGTTTCTAGACACAGCAAGATGAAAGTTTTTTGTTTTTTTTTTGAAGGCTGGGGAGTGTTGGGCGGGTAGGGGAAGGTAAGAGATCAATTGAAGAACTTATATGCAAGCATATAAGCATAACCAATGGACACAAGACACTGGGGGTGGGGTGGGGTAAGGGAATGTGCTGGGGGGTAGGGGAGGCCGGGGGAAGGCCAATGGGGAAAAAAAGGAGACATATGTACTACTATTTGTAATACTCTAAACAAGAAAATGAAATTAAAAAAGATGAAAATTTTGAAGAAAGTTTGATGAGTAAACAGGTTTTTTGATAACAGAGATGTCTGTCCTTAAGAAATCTCTTTTCCTGAAAAGGGGGCTGATTACTGTAATGCCCAAGAAGGAGGCAAGTTGAGAAGTCTATTATTTAGATTAAATGGATTTTAAGGAGTTCATGAAACAAACAGTTACATTATTTGAAACTTTATTTTCCTGGACAAGAATTTACTGGAATAGTAAAATTGTATTAATGTAGGACAGTCAATTCTTGATCCTATTAAATTTGTGATTATAGGCAATTTGTTCTCAATTTGATAAATTTTTGTCTATCTTTTTAAAACATTTTAGTGCCCTTTTATTTTTGGTATGAGTCTTGGAAACAACATATATTTAGATTTTCTCTTAATTTAATTTGAGAATCTCTGTATTGTAGTAGAGAAATATAAACTTTCTGTTCTACACCCAAATATTTTAAGTCCATTTATTTTGTATTTTCTTAGTCTTATAAAATGTGGCTGTTTCCTTTAGTTTTACCTTCTCTGTAATTGAAAGCCATAGATCTCATCAATGCCAATATAATCGGAAACAGCCATTTTTAGCTGGATATGTGCTACCTTTCATATCTCCTCTTTCAGTGATTATTTTTGACATTTGTGTTCAATATTTTACTCCAAATAACAACAGCTATTTAAATTTAATTTTGTTGAGCTTTCTCAAAGTACATTATTTGTGTCTTAATATTCTTTTTCATTTTTAAACTCTTAATTTTGATATCTTTAGGAAATTTTCAAGAGGGGCACAGAGAGCTATATTTTTGAGCTCTTCCATATCTCTGTTGTTTTAAAAATGAATGCCACTTGGCCAGGCCTAATTATTAGGTAAAGTTCTATTTCTTTGAAAATTTTATATATATTGCTTCATTATTTTTCTGTTATATAATTGAGATATCAGAGTCCACATGGTTTTTATTCCTTATGGGTTTCTCGGTTTAGTTTTCTCTTCATATACTAGTTTTTCCTTGGTTGTGTTACTTGAAAATCATTTGCCTAAATAGTTCTTAAAAATGGTCTATTTTTTATTGATTTTTTGTTTACATTATGTTTTAATTATGTCTTGGTAATTACATTTGTTCAAAATATTTTTATTACTTGAAAATACTCATAACTGTTGGGTTGATTCTAATTCTCTGTCTCTACATCTAATGTTTCCTCACATCATTTTCATTTTCTTCATTATCAGTAATGCTCTTAAAAAGTATTATGCAAATATTTTTTGGCTATTATAATTTTGGTGTCCTTGAAACATCTCTTGATTTTATCTCCCTTTAAATCTTATTTTGTTGTTTTTGTGTGTCCTCATTTAACTGTCCTTCCATTTTTATTGTTCTATTTTTCTTAGATTCTCTGGTCTCATTAGTCACCTTTTATGGTTATCTACGGAAACTACCATAAAGTTTTCTAAATTGTTTCTTTTGGTTCTTCAGCTAAATCAGGGTCAGGACTTTGCTTCAATCTTCCAAGATAATTTTCCCTTTCCCTCGGTTTATGTTAATTTTAAAAAATCACCTTCAGCCCCCGTCCTGGCTATCTCCCCCAACATTCAATTTCTTAGCTTGCCAACCTGTATGTGGCTTATGTTGGCTTCATTCTCTATTTGGGTGGCTGTTGCAAATGCTTCTCAAAGCTCCTGGTCTTGCCCTTTTTCCTACTTCTAATTATCGGTTCTCTGAAACATTGAAATGGTGGTTTCTCGACAGCAGCAATCATCAGAATCAATTACTTTATTCAAAAATTATGTATTTCTGGGCTTCAAACCAGGAAATTCTGTGTGCGTGTGGTTGTGTTTGGAAGAATAATGGAGCAGGGCTTGGACACCTGTATTATAAAAACCGATTTGATTTGACAGACCTGCAGCTGTCACTGTCTGCTGCAAGGTTTCCGCTACAGATGCATGAAAAAGGCGTCACCGTGCTTTCTGTCTGCTGTGGGCAGCCAAGATTTAATGGGGGAATAGAGGGAAAAACCACGGTAAACAGAAAAATATGAAGAGAATTTTTGCAAGTTAGAAATAGCCTTGTGAACAGTGAAGAGTGTGTTTTATTCCAAAAGGAATTTAACATTTGAATGAAAAACACACAACAGAGTTGGGTACTGGCAAGTACTGCAAGTAGCACTATATTTTTCTCAGTTCCCACCAACTTGCTTTATTTTGGATACTGAGAGAATTTTAGGGAACATGGACGTCACAGGTGAGCAAGCTGTGCGTTTGCACAGGGCCTGCTCGAAGGCCCCATGCTTGGTTTTCTTTTCTGTCGTTTCTGCCTTGAAATTCTCAATTTTATCTTTGAGAATTTTCTAAGTGTCCTGTAAGTGAAGTTCTATGGGCTACGGAGCATGTACGTGAGTAGGGGAGACACATACACTGTGTCTGCCATTCCTCACAGCCCCGTTTGTGTACTGCCTTTGTGGGGCCCCAGAGCATGGACTGCTGGTGGACCTGCAATATGTGAGATATTGATAGACTCAGAGTGAGTATCTCTGCAATTGAGGGTGCTAATTTCCTGTTGCTGCTATAACAAATTACTGCAAATTAATTTTCTTACAGTTCTGGAAGTCAGAAGTCTGAAATATATCTTATGGGGATAAAATTAAAGACTGCATATTTTTTTCTGGAAGCTGCAGGAGAGAATTTATTTTCTTGCCTTTTCTAGCTTCTAGAGGCTTCCTTCATTCTTTGCCTCGTGGCTGCATCCTCTGCTATGTTTTAAAGCCAGCAGATAGCACTGTCTGATTTCTTTCTCTGCTTCTATTGTCACATTGCCTTCTCTGACTCTGATTCTCCTGCCTCCCTCTTATAAGGGTTACCAGCTGGTTCAGTATAATCTCCCCTTACAAGATCCTTAACTAAAGCACATGTACAAAGTCCCTTCGCCACATAAGGTAACATACCCACTGGTTTTGGAGATTAGGAGGTGAACATTGTTGGAGGTGGGTGGGTATTTTTTAGCCTATAACACTAAGTGAGGATACCATGCTTTCTATTTGATCGAAAACTTGCTTCCAACACAGGAAAGAACCCATCGAGTTTCTAAGAAACACAGATGACCAAGCAACCTTATCAATTCTTACTTATGATACTTCCCTGTAATAACCAACTACTTGTGCTAAAAATGCCGTAGGAAAAAAGGGAAAAAGGGTACCCTATAGTTTCTTTAACTTTCTGTCATTTTTTTATTCATTAATAAAATAAATAAAATGCATAGTTAAATTCATGTTAATTATTTAAAATTTTATTATCTTATAACATTAAATAGCAAATAATGAATACCAGATGTGTGTGTTTCTGTGTGGTGAAGCAGAGAGAGGAAAAGAGAGAGAGAGAAAGAGACTAATAAAGAAAGAAAAACATTACACGTTAGTACCTTGAGCAGTCCTTTTCCTGAAAAGTATGTGGCCGGCACTGATTCCACAAATCAAAGAACTGTTCATCTTCCTTATTTAAAACACACACACACACACACACACACACACACACACACACACACAGTGTATATGCATATCTATGTATTTGTGACAAAGTGAGTTATTTTCTCTAAATTGAAAGGAAATAAGTAGAATACTAGGAAGAGGGTGGCAGACAAAGAGGAAATGGTACTCCGAAGAGGAATTTCTCTCTCTCATTTTCTCTGCTTCAGCCACACTGTCCTTTTTTCATTTCTACATATCAGCAGTTTTCAAACTTTTGGGTGTCAGGACCCCTTCCCTCTAACACCTTAAAATGTGTTGAGGATGACAACGTGCTTTTATTTTGTTTTATGTTTATTGATGTTTACCATAATTAGACGTGAAAATGAAACAATTAAAAAGTGCTTATTTATTAATTCATTAAAATGACATTAATGAGTTACTACATGTTATTTTTGATAAAAATTAATGATTTTTTTTCAAATAAAGGACTAGTAAAAAGAGAGGCTTTGCTTCATATTTCTGAAAATTTCTTTAATATCTGGCTTACTAAAAGACATGTAGATTCTAATATCTGTTCTTGCATTTAAACTGTTGCACTATCACGTCAGACTTTGCCTGGAAAATTTCATGAAAAAAATCATAGAGGGAAATGCAAGTGAGATATTACTATGAAAATACTTTTGACTATCTTAATAGGGGTTTCTGACCACACTGTGAGAACTGTTGCCTGATATCATGCTTTTTCCTGCCACAGGGCCTTTGCATATATTCTCACTTCTGACCAGGACACTGATTCTCTCTACTTATTCTTCTTTATTTCCAAGCTTGCCTATGGAAGCCTTACCTCATTTCCTCCAAAAGGTCATATTCTGTTAGTTTAGGCTTTGATCATACTGGTGTTTTTTTGGAAAGAATCATTTGTCATAGTTCTATGTTATGTCAGTCTGATTATAATGTTTCTGTCTCTCCTATAAGACTAGAAGTTTCCAGAGAGTAGGACTGTGTCTCCCACTTCATCCCCAGTCTATAAAATAGTATCTGGTCCATATAGGGACTGAGTAATTATTGAATAAATAAATATATTAATCTCAGTAACATGGTAGAGTTACTATCTTTCATAAATTTCAAAACATTAATATTAATCAATTAACTACTATTTACCCTCAAGACCAGGTCAGAGAAAATAATAAGCATTATTCTCTCTGCATCACAAGAAAATAATAAAAAAGGTGATCAAGTTAAAGCATGAGGGATTTGAGATAAAGGAATTTTTTGATATTTAGTTTCTACTTTAAAATATTGGGATGACAATCAAGAGTTGGTCAGTCATTCAAATACTGTGGTGATTGGATGCCAAGTATTTGGCTACTTCTATTAGAAACTACCAGATGATAGGCGGACAGTCACATCAAAACTCAGGTAATTATTGGTGAAATAATTAAATATCTGCATCTTTTAGTGTTGAGTAGAACTCAGTTCTTAGAGGAATTGGGGTTTCTTGCTGAGAAGGTTAGAAATATGGTTTCAGTATGAAAATGTCTTTCTTTTAGAGCCAAGAAAAACTATGATAGAAAATATCATATGCACGATCAATGGGATGCACAAATTCTTGAATTTAGTGTAAAATTTTGTATCAGCTTTAGGAAATCGATGGATTTCTGGTGTCTTGGTCTTTGACTATTCTATGGATAATTTGATGTCAAGGTCCAGGTCTACCTCATTTCTGTCCCTGGTCCTAGTCCAGTGCTTGGACAATGGGGATGCTTAAAATGAATGAATTGATACTTCTTTTCTCTGCTTAACTTTCTAACAACTGAACTGAGCTGAATTATTTGTTGTATATAGTAAGAGTGGCTTGAGGAACCTTTGTTATTTAACATTTGGTTTCGAAATAATTTTTTAAAATGTATAGAATTATATTGGTAATCCTATTCTCTTCTTATTTCTATTGGGGTGGAGGAAGTCAGCTAATTGGCTAAGTAGAAGTTATTAACATTGTCTATTAAAGATTTCAAGGGCATTTTCATTTTTATGTTCCCCAGTTATTATACCAATCCAGCAGGCAGTCATCTCCTTGCCTCTTCAGGTATGAAATGGCAGCTGCTACAGAGACACAGCTTGGTTACTGTTCACACAGTGGAGCAGAAGTTAATCACCGTTTGAAAACAATTGGCTGACATTAGACCAGAGAGTTAATTAAAGGGAAACTGTTGAGACAAGAATTATATTCATTTTTTAAAAGTTTCCCTGTATGACTAACAATTGGAATCATTAAGAATAAGAGCAGAAAGTTGGATTATTAAATTCTAATAAATTTTGTTTATTTAACTTTTAGATTGGCTTAATCTAAATTTGCTTTGTTCCCCTCTATTTTAATACACTTTGCTTAGAAAATGATATTATACTGTTCAATGTCATTTGTCTTTTTACAGTTGTAAGAATACTTTTAAAAAAGTTTTAGCTTCTGATACCTCTTCAGAATAAATTTTATCTTTCTCCCAAGGCCTACTATCCAAATTCATTGAGTAAAGACCCTATAAAATAGTCCCTGGGCTTTAAGTCTTTGCAATTTTAAATCCATTGACTAATTTAGTGCCATTGAGTTCTCAGTCTTCAGAGGAAATTCTTTTCATTTAATATAAGTGTTCCTTTCATTGAGATAAAGGTATCTATTTTTAAAACACCTTCAATGCCAAATGAAATTGAAATTATTAGTTGAATTGTTCTGTATTTCCCTGTACAGAGGATTTTCTAATTCTATACCCTGTCATTTGTGTACATAGAAAAGACCAGAAAGGAGGTTAGTGGGAATGATCTACATTTTGGAATTAATGTATTATTTTTGGAAACACAGCATCGATATGCTGTATAGCATATCGATGCTGTATTTCCAAATACGGGAAAGGGGGTACAGTCATCTTAGGGAGGTCATCTTAGGGAGAAATAGTATTTTTAACAACAGTACTTTTCCTGTGAACAAAACTTTGTATTTTCTTACTACTTTTATCTCATTTGATTTTGGAGAAATAGCATTCTGGTGTAATATAGTGTAACAGATCTTTATCCCCGAAGCCCAGTTTCTTGAGTTCAAATCTCAACACCATATTTTCTAGCCAGTGACTTTGTATGAGCTGCTTAGTTCCTAGATACCTCTTTCCTCATCCTATATAATAAAAAGGTAATATGCAAATTGATCCTCACACTCTCACAAGATGGCTGCCTATGACCAGGCTGGCAGTGGGGTTAGTGAGGGACGACCAAACAACTGAACAAGCAGGCTGCGTGGGGCGACCAGGCTGGTGGGGGTGGCAGGTAGGGGTGACCAGGCCAGCAGGGGAGGCAGTTAGGGGTGATGAGGGGCAAGAAGGCCAACAGGGGGGCAGTAAGAGATGACCAGGCCAGCGGGGGAGGGGGGGAAGTTAGGGGCAACCAGGCCAGTGTGGGAGGGTGCAGTTGGGCGCGACCAGGCCATCAGGGAGGGGGAGGTTGGGGGCGACCTGGCTGGCAGCAGGGGGCAGTTAGGGGTGATCAGGCTGGCAGGGGGGCAGTTAGGGGTGATCAGGTTGGCACGCAGAGGCAGTGAGAGGCGATCAGGCTGGCAAGGAGGGCAGTTAGGGGTGACTAGGAAGGCAGGCAGTCAGGTGAGCGATTAGGAGCCAGTGGTCCAGGATTGTGAGAGGATGCCTGACTGCTGATTTAGGCCCAATCTCGGGGTCATACCCCTGGGTCCCAGATTGAAGAAGGTGCAGGCTAGGCTAAGGGACAACCCCCCCCCCCCGCCCCTCTCCAGTGCACGAGTAGAAGGAGAAGAGGAAACCTGGTTCTTGATAGCATTTCTGAAAATGGGACCACTTCTGGACTTGTTAACAATAAATATTCTTAAACTTTAAGAGACCGTTAGTAAAATTTTTTGTACTTGCAGCCAAAAACATCCTAACTGATAGGTCAGCCATGGCTTTTTTTTGGTTGCGAGTGTCAGAAACCCAATTCAAATTAGGGAATTTATTCAGGCACTGAGACTAGTTCATGCAGTCAGATGAGTTTCTGTAAGAACCACAGTAGTTCCAAGGGTCTCAGAGGAGGACACTAGGACCTTGAATGCCATTGAATATTTCCCTCTCCATCTCTTCTCTTTGCTTCTTTCTGTTTCAATCTCATCTGTTTCTGCTGGGAATGAACATGAATGCTCAAACAGAATAAAACAAAACAATAAAACAGCATAATTTTACTTGGCTTCTGTTTGGGGGTGGGGGAGCTCGGAAAGTATGCTAATTTGATTCTTGCACCAATTGCTACAGCCAGGGGAGGAGTTTAGATCGGCCCACTGCTTTGACCAGGGGAGTGAGGGCTTTCTCTGGTAGACTAATGGGAACATACACATATCCTGGGTGGAGAATTACCAAGGGACAGGAAGCCACCCTTACTTATTTATAGAATAAAGATTTAATAGGTTGTGGAAAATATTTTCCCTGTGGCTGTTGAGATTGTTGTTTGCATTACTTTTAATGCTATCACTACTGGGTAATTTTTCCTTTCTCTGGACTAGTTTGACCCTGTGTATATGTGACCAAAAGAGAAACCCAGAACCTGCAGTATTGTGAGGGAGGGCTCCTGTAGAATTTGCTAGTGTGGCCTACATTCTCATTTCATAGAGGCCCCTTGCTCTATGGCTACACAATGCTCAGGTTTGAAATGGGATAATAGTCCGATTATGTATCAAAACTTCCTGGGCTCTTTCCAGAGCAAGTTAATGCTGGTCCTGGGCCCCTATAAAGAACTCTCCCTCTTTATCACAGGTGTTTCTGGGACATCTCTCACAGAGAGCCACTTGGCAGTTGCTGAACACCAGTTAGTACTGGACATGCTGCTGGGTTCCACGGTGCCTGCTGGGGCTCATTGCTGCTGTTGGACAGGCTGCCACTGCTTGGGACTGCTGTGCCCTCCCTGGGCTCTGCTGCTCTGTTTGGCCAAGTGCTGTGGTTTCTCCCTGCCCACAGCAGTTCCTTCTTTGTTTCCCACCTGGCTGCCACTGCCATAGATACACTGAAGGCTCTGCGTTGCCCAAACTACCCAGTGGCACATGGAAAAACTGAGGAGATGACCCTGCTCTCTTTCTGTGCTATACTGTCAAGGGTGTTCCCAAACCACAATGTCTTACAGAGGTATTAATGAAGAGCATGGCTCTTCTTATTTCTTACATTATAACCTGCCCCTTCCTTGTTTCCTTTCTTCTCACATCCCCACTGCATGACACCTAGACTTAAAGACCCTGCATGGGGCTGTGCCAGGGCCAAGTGTGTGACAAACACCAGAATCATTCTCCTCCATTTCCTGGAAGAGGGATTTGCTGCTTACCCTAGTTGGTCCTCTTGACATTTTTTTTTTCTTTTTTTTCTTTTTTTTTTTACTCTTGGGCTGAGTTTTCTCACAGGAGCTTCCTCAGTTTTGACTGAGAGTAGATTTTCTGACACCACCCACCATTTCACCCTGAATGTGCAGACCTGTCTTATCTGAGAGGTTGGTATCATTGGACCTGTGGTTTTCAGAGTCTTGGGCTTAAAAAAATCAGAAAAATTTCAGAAAAAGGAGCCTTATATAGGAGCTCCAACTCTATTTTGCCTACTATGGCATTAAAAATGTAATCCATACTACTACTATTTACCATTCCTATTATTTCATATGTTGGCAATATAAAACTTAAGAATTAAGAATGATAAAAATGACAAAGTTATAGAAAAAAAGTACTTTGTTTCAAAAATATACATTTGGAAATATACCTACAGACCCTGAACATTCAGCAGTGCCTAAAACTGATATACATCATAATGTACATACGTTCACATATTTTCTAGACATAATCCCTAGAGATATTTACTCAAGACTGGGATCTACATATTCAAAAGCTCCCTGGGTGATTCTAATGCAGCCATTCAGATTAGCATGTGGAGCATTTTCTCCTCTTTTCCCCAGGAGGTGGTGAAAATTGATTGCTGAACAGCAATGGTCTATACTAGGCTGGCTCTTGGGACCCAGCTGGCTCCAATAAAATCTGGTACCCTGGTTAGCTAAGATTTCCCTGAGATGCCTGTAGCTTTCTTTCCTCACTCGAGGAAAGAAGTAATAAATGGTAAAATGTTACAGATAGGAAAATTATGTGACTTGATCTAGGTCAGGCATGAGAAGTGTTAAGTGATAATGAAGCACCCATTAATTGGCAGTGACTGCTAGAATGTCATTCTGAAAAGGATGCTAAGGATGAGTCCACGCTCAGATGAAATGAATGTCATGATAATTAGCAGTGTCTCTTCAGCATAAAAGGAGTGTGGTGGCACATGTGGCATGCACTTGCCATTTTTAGTCTGGCTCCTTGTTATATATATGCACAATGTTTGAGAAAATACTAGTGGTCTTAACTTTTCTAGCATTCTCTTCATTTACTATAGCAAAATCATAGTCAAATTTGAACCGTAGAAAAACCGTAGAAAAAACCGTAGAAAAACCGTAGAAAAATAATACCCAACTGCTTATCATCTCAAGCCTTAAAAACGCACTTAATCTAAAGTTGAGTTACAATTATTGCATTTAAATTGAAACCATACTATTGTATTACATCTGTGTGGCCACTAAGGCACATTATAGTTCATTGAATGAACATTTATTGGCCATTTGCTATGCACCAGTTTTAGACAGTGAGGTTTGGCTGAAAGTATGGAGAGAGTCCTTATCTGCAGGCAAGTTTATCTACAGGGAAGCAAATCACTAAATAGATAATGATAATAAAAAATATGTACAAAGTACTTTAGAAAGAGAATGGAGAGATTAACTCTGAAATGTAAATGAAAAAAATTGAAATAGTGTATTTCTGTTGAAATAGTGATAGAAATTAGGACCTGGAATATATTGCTGAGTGTGGTCATTGAATATTTGGGCTACAGAGTTTTATAGCATCAGCTGGATGTGATACTTACTTCTTTGATGTAACATATAACTTTATTTATAGTGTTTCATGGTGTTTACCTCACATTTTATTAACACATTTACTGAGAAGTCCCCCCTCAATAGATTATAAGATAATCTATCTAAACATGGCAATATATCAAAGTAGGATGTAGGAGAATAGAATGAGAATGCCCAAATGTTAATCCTAGAACCCTTATTTGTGAACTGTGTGGCCTTGGGCAAGGAAATTGAAAACAAATTATAATTTCTCATCTGCTAAATGAGGATAATAATATCTACCACATTAGGTTGTGAACATTAAACAAACTATGTATTTAAAAGTTGTTAGCATAGTGCTTGGCATTTAGTAAATGCTCAATAAATTTTAACTGTTCCTAATATTATATGTCCTTGAACTCTAACTCTGTAATTATTTGTTGTTTGTGTTGAAATTAAGGACCCTTCCTTCACTTGTCTCAGTTTCTTCTTCATCAATTTGTTCGTCCACCTGTCCATCTATTCATACATCTGTGCATCCATCCACTTATCCATTCATCCATTTGTCCATCCATCCATCTATCCATCCATATTATCTGCTGTGCCTGACATGACTCAAGACTCACTCCTATCTTCCCAAGAGCTCACAATCTTGTCTTCTGAGTGCACTTCCAAAATCTTATTTTTTCTTTCCAACTCCCAGAGTATTTTAGACAGAGTTAAATATAAAGTTTTACTAGAATAGCTTAGTCCTAGTTTGAACTTCTGCCTTTTTGGTTTATTTAAGGCAGGAGTATCTAATCTAATAAAAGAGAAATGTGCAAATTGACTGTACCCCCACCATGCCCACAAGCCACGCCCACAAGCCAATCAGGGGCAAATATGCAAACTAACCCAACTAAGATGGCAGTGGCCACAGAGCTGGAGCAAACAGGAGGCTTAGGTTTCCTCCGGCGATGGAGGAAGCCAAGCTTCCCACCTGCCCTGCTGGCCCTGAGCTCCGCTCAAGGCTACACAGTTTCAATTATAGAAGATAAATAAATCCCAGATACCTGCTTCCAGCCCGCAGTCATGGTCAGCCTGAAAACAGCCCTTAGCCCCTCACCCAGGCTGGCCAAGCCCCCAAGGGGTGAGGGTCCCCACTGGGGGTCTTGACCAGCCTGCAAACAGCCATCAGTTACTCACCCAGGCTGGCCAGGCACCCCAGCGGGACCCCCACCCTGATCCAGGACACCCTTCAGGGAAAACCAGCTGGCCGCCACCCATGTACCAGGCCTCTGTCCTATATAATAAAAGGGTAATATGCAAATTGACCCTAACAGCAGAACGACTGGGAATGACTGGTCACTATGACACACACGGACCACCAGGGGGCAGACGCTCAATGCAGGAGCTTCCCCCTGGTGGTCAGTGCGCTCCCACAGGGGTAGCTCTGCTCAGCCACAAGCCAGGCTGATGGCTGCCAGCACAGCGGTGGTGGCGGGAGTCTCTTCCACCTCCTCAGCAGCACTAAGGGTGTCCGACTGCAGCTTAGGCCTGCTCCCCGCTGGCAAGTGGACATCCCCTGAGGGCTCCTGGGCTTCACAAGGGATGTCTGACTGCCAGCTTAGGCCCGATCCCCCGGGGACCAGGCCTAAGCCAGCAAGTGGACATCCCCCGAGGGGTCCCAGACTGTGAGAGGGCACAGGCCAGGCTGAGGGACCCTCTTGAGTGCACAAATTTTTGTGCAGTGGGCCTCTAGTATATGCATAATTCAATATGTGTTATGGGGGAAGGTGGGGGAATGGGGTAACTGGTGATTGCTTTTCATTGCATGACTCTTTGATTTTATAGAGGGATACAATTTCATAATTGGTAATATGGCTAGGTCAAAGGTCATTTAAAAACTCTTAATGTTTTTACAATATAATTTTGAGTTAAGTGAAAGTACCATATAAAGCATCAAGCTAAATCAAAATAATACCATACATCCTTGGAATCCTACATCTTATCCAGATATATATGCCAATAATTTCAGCATTTGCTATACCTTATTGCTGAAAAATTTTAGTGCTGTTTGACTTCATTTATATTAATGTCTTAGATCAAACTTCAATAAAGGAGAAATTAAGAATAAGGTATTATTCATCTGCAGCATTGTAGCACCACTATTTTTTTACCTAAATCTTGGGAGGAAAAATTCTTACAGGAAAGACATCTAAGCTTCTCAAATTATATTATATCCATAAATGGAACTTGAGTCTCAAAGTCTGAGTTATCTCCAAGTCTGAGTTATTGCTCGCTTCATTGCTCCCTAAACACCAAATTTTGCACGATAGATGTAAGGCATATGTTCTCTTAGCTTAGTATACTGTGGAGCTCAAGTGTGGCACATTTACACTGGCAGCTCCTTGGGAAGAAAAAAATAACACGGGGAACATTAAAATCGTCCAGTAGAGGAGGTTCAAAATACAAATGTTGAAGTGCTAAGCTTTCAGAAAGTAATAGTTTCCCTGATTTTTATTAGAAAGAGGATATACGAGCATAGCAGCGAATGGTAAATCAGCATCTCTGCTTCTTTCCCAGCTTTTATGATCAGCATTAATGGTGGCAACCGTCAGAGAGATTACGGCTGCTTTATTTCAAGGGAGTCTAAGAGGCAGAGCATAGTGAGTATTTTATAAACATATATTTTTAAAGTTAGCCATTTGGCTTCACAGGGATGACAGATGATTCCCAGGAGGGCTTAAACAGGGAGGGGCATGGAGTGGAGGAGGGAAGGAAGCGGGGAAAATAGTATCACTTATTGGATGTAGAAATTTGGATGTTAGTTATAGTATACATTTGTTAGCCATTTTATTCTAGCCTACGTGGTGCCAAAATTATTTTATTGATCAGCTATCCTGGGATTGAAAAAGCCACGTTCTGACCAGGGCCATGTGATTTTAACTTCCCATTACAAATCAGTGTGGGCCTCCAGAGTCTAGTTGGTTTAACTACATGTGTGATTATTTTGTGAAAGATAAAATCCCCTATCTGTCACTTCCCACACCTTCAAGCTCTTCTGTGAGGTTTACAAAGTCATAGGAAGGAGATAATATCTACCATCTTTCTTCTAGTGTATTCTGTGTGATAAGGAGAGCTAATGTGTACAACTATGCTACAAAAGGCACCCAAAGCAACCTGTGTTCCTATTGAATAGCAACAGCACCCTTAGCGAGAAAGGAAGCTTTCAGACAGTTTCTGCCTGAAAAACATTTCGTAGATGGACTGGATGTAAAACAAACAAAAAAAAGCATCAACATTCCTGCCCTGTTCTCATCGCCTGTGAGAGCAGCAGCCACAGAAGCCATTATGGTAATGTATGGAGGTTTTAGAAAATTTGTTGGTGCAGAAATGGAGGAAAGAAAGAGCTGCTTAGAGGAT
Organism: Myotis nattereri; assembly: GCF_964212035.1. NCBI lineage: Eukaryota > Metazoa > Chordata > Mammalia > Chiroptera > Vespertilionidae > Myotis > Myotis nattereri. The sequence goes on from NC_138075.1 coordinate 188,956,304, forward strand.
CTGACCCTCCACCTACATAGCTGTCTTCTATAGTAAACTTTTGGTATTCCAAACTTCTTTTTCCTTTCACTCCCAAGTTGTCAGAATATTCCTTTCATTCATTTATTCAACAACAAATATTTATTTTGCATTTAATATGTGCCAGGCACTCTACTAGGTTTTAAGGATACACTGGTGAGTGAATAGAAACAGTTTCTGTCCCCACAGAGCTCAGATAGAGATGATGTAATTAGACAAGGAAGCTAAGTGCTTGAGAAATACAAGACTTGGCCACCTGATTCCATCTATAGAGATTAGGGAGGGCTTTCTAGATGAAGTAGTTTCTAAACTAATAACTAAAGGATGAGCAGAGGTAAAAATTTCACTTTGTATGGTTTCATAGGATCATATATATGAAATAACTTGTAAATTGCAAAGCACTATGTAATTACATTTTATTCTTGATCATCCTGTAATTAGATAATCTTAAAATATTAGGTACCTAAAGGTAGCTAAATGTGTTTTGATAAATGTCATGGGAGCAGTATTGTTACTAGAGGTAGGAATTATTTTTTATAGTTATGTTGTTTTTCACATCCAGGTAAAGTAGATCTTTTTTTAAAAAAAATATATATTTTATTGATTTATTTTTTTACAGAGAAGAAGGGAGAGGGATAGAGAGCCAGAAACATCGATGAGAGAGATCGATCAGCTGCCTCCTGCATGCCCCCCAGTGGGGATGTGCCCGCAAACAGGGTACATGCCCTTGTCCGGAATCGAACCTTGGACCCTTGAGTCCGCAGGCTGACGCTCTATCCACTGAGCCAAACCGGTTCGGCTAAAGTAGATCTTTTTCTAGAACTAGTGCTCTATACCCACCTAAGTACTTGGTCTTTTTACATTTAGGGACTCAGTTAGCTGGGTCTTTCCCACTGGGAGGGCCTGGAAAGACAAACAGCTTCTACCTTGCAGTGAAGTCAGTGGGTTATGGCCACTACTTGCCTGCTCCATGGGCAGATGGTATAAGTGTGACAGGGAGTCAGAAAGCCTGGGTTCCTGTTCTAATGCAGCAATTAAGTAAGCAAAACAAGTTGCTTAATTTTATGTGGTCTCATTCCTCATTGGCAAAATGATGACCTTTAAAAGACCATCTATGATGCCCTTTCCAGTGCATTTCTTGATTTTAAGTACCGATGTTGTTCCCAAGTTATCTATTGATGCCTGCTCTTCTTAATCTATTAAGTATCTCAATAAAGTTTATGGAGCAACTTTGCTATTAATCTCAAGGGAGCAGATGCAAGTGGCATCTATATGTACCTAAGTATATTCAGGTGGATATGTGCGTATGTGAGTATAGGTGTGGGCTGTCAGGTTGCTAAGTAAAAAATACCTTCAGAATGAAAAATGTCAACACACTGTTTTGCTTCCTTTACTTATTTACTTGAACTCATTTCTTTTGCCCCATATTCATGAAAAATCATTTTTAGAAGGGACTAATAAGTAGCAGATGTGGGAATATATATGAATAGAGGCTCATATAATATGGTAGGGCAAAATTAAATGTATATTATTTTGGTGTAGGTCAAAGACTAAAATAAGACCACAAATATTTTATATAGTGGGAAACAATGGTAGGCAAATCTCTGTGGATTATTATAGCAGACCAATGAGGATATTCCAATGTTCTAGCCCCATAATTTATAGCTTTCTCCTTAAACCCACCCTATTGGCTTAAGTTTTCACTTATTAACCATCCCAAATAAGGCAGCCCCACAAAGACTAAATACAGGTATGCTTTAAAAAATCTGTTCACATCTAATAAACTATAGATATCTTCACAAATGTTGAAATAGTCACTCTATCAATAGTTTATTTTCTTAAATTTTAGTGAGGACTTTATCCAATGACACACATAACCCCACCTACCTCCCATCACCCTCCCTTCACTTGTGACCACTAATCATTACTTTAGGTTTATAAGACAGTGGGACATGTGAGGGACACATCAAGACAGACGCCTAACAAATGAGCCAACATGAACAAGATTTGAGTGTAATTTTCTTGATGAAAGCTGATTTCTGGGCTTTATCTGTCCTGGCAAGGAGAGTCAGACTGCTGAATGACATTTATTTTTATTAAAATTGAACAAACAGCAGTCTCAAGTTGATGCATAAGCTGTTGATGCTTCCATGTAAAACAAATAAATGGCAAATGAGAGAACAGGCTGTAAAAATAACTGCAAAAATCTTCCATGCATCTTACTTTCCGATGGCACTTAAACAACAAACTGATGCCAGCCGTGCCTCTCGGATTTATGAAAATTCTGAGGGAAGAAAACACACAATCAGACATTTCTCCTCTTCATTTACTCCTATACTAGTACTATTAAATACTTTTTTCTTCTGTTTTTATGTCATTATTATTTCTACTATTGATAAAGAGTATGTTGGTAACAAAAATTAAAGGAGTACTTATATATTGTTTTGGTAATATGGAATTTCTTTTTTCATTTTTTTTTTTAGTGGAGAAAACAAGTTTTCTTGCTTATTGATTTTGAGTCAGTGTCTTAAAACGTGGGGAGAGAGAGAGAGAGAGAGAGAGAGAGAGAGAGAGAGAGAGAGAGAATATTTTCTAGGATTCAGGATACCAGAATTCTAGGCCCAATGATGCCTTTCATTAGAAGTGTGCCCGAGGTGGGTGCTACACTGAGCAGCCCAGATGCCCCATTCCTGAGAGCTGATGGCTTATAACTGCATGCCTCTACAGAAATGCTCCTGTCTAGGCCAAATGCCTCCTTGCCTTACTTCTCAACCCATCCCTGGTAGAAACCCTCATCCTATGACCAGTCAGTGGGGGTAGGTACAGAGACCCATTATAGATTGGCCACTGGCTTGCCTTCTCTAGACTCTTGTCACTGTTGCCTTTGCATTTCTTCCCAAAATATTCTTTTTTATTCTGACTAAATTCTGCTACTTAGAAAACATTTGAACTCAGCTCTGTTTCCTCCATGAAGTTTTCAGTGGTAACTCTAGCACACACTGATTTCTTAATGTTATTTCTATGCTATCCAAATCCCTACACTTGCTTAAATGCTTTCCAATTGACAAACTATCTTCACCCACCTTCTGTTATTGGCTCCTCAAAACCATTCCATGATCTGGTGAAAACAAGTATTATTCCTTACACTTTACAACAGAGAAGGCCAAGAGTAAGAAAGGATGAGATGAGTGTTTGCTTTAGGTAACAAGGCTGACGTACGATAGGGCTGAGATTCTATTCTATATGTGCCAATCCACACTCAGTGTTCTTGCCATGTACAGTGCTGCCATCTCGGGACACATTTAGTGCTGGGCCATTGCGTTAAATTACGTGCATCAGGTATGGATTTGGGCTTCATGCTTCTTGCTGTACATATTTTTCCTCCTTTGTAACAAGGATGCAGTCAGGCCTTTAAGTTTTTGACTTAGGGTTCTAATAGCATTGGTGTTTCTGGTTTGGTAGGAAATTTGTTGGGTCCCCAGAAGATACCTTCACTCAGGTTTTCAGAAGCACAGAGGCTCCGCAGCAGGACTGGTTTGGAGGAGAATTGGATCCCATAGTGCGTAGCCCTATATTACTTTTTGTAGTTTATGTAGCCTCACTCGCTAAAACTGTGCAACGAAAGTAGTACTTTTTTGTACTTCTTTGAAAAAGTACAAAAAAATTAAATAAAATATTCAGATATAGACTAAATTCAAACATTGGATAAATAACTAGTTAATCTGAGTACTAACCATTCTGTCGAAGAAGTCTTCCCCAATCATTACCAGAATTGCAGACTTCATACGTGCCTGCAACTCCACACACTGCTGCTCTCTTTTCATTTCAAACCCTTTATTCTGCTTCGTGTTCCTGGCCTTTCATTTTGTTCCTTCTTGCCTAGATTCTCCTATTGTGCTTTACCTCTTGAGATGGATGACCCAATTTTGCGGCCTATTTTATTTTTGTTTTATTCCCTGGATATTGCCTTTGGATCATCCTTATCTCCATACTCTGCAAAATTTGGGCCAGTCTGCCCTTACTAATGGCTCCTAAGTCTCCATTCTGAGTCCTGTGTTTGAGAAAAGGCATCAGATTAGTATTTGGTCTTGTGAATTAAACTGGTGGCTACTTCAAGTAAATTAAGTAAATGATACACACAAAAAATTATATTGGGTTATGTGTAACATGTTTTATACAGATCTTTTGGACATTAGGTTTGCAGTGTATGATAAGGTTTGCAAAGGAAAGTCTTGTAATTTATTTGGTCAGGTGGAATTCTAAGCTTAACTAAAAAAAAAAGTAACCAAAATAAAAACAATAACAAAAGCTCTATTTTTTGAATTTGACAACAATATAGAAGTGTCTTGTTTCCCTAATTTGTATTGTGTATGTGCATCTCTGAATAAAGAATTTCTCTGTTATTGGCCACTCTTATCCTTCAATTTACAAATTGATTTAATTTTGCACATGGGCCTATGAATGCATCAGGTGTGGTTATACCCATTGATAGAGAGCTGCTGAAGGATTTAATTAATTCTCATTTTTTGGATAACTCATTAGATTCTAGAAGGTTCTTTATACAGTTATCTCATTTAATTCTCACAGTAATCTGGCATGGTATGTATTATTATCTCCATTTTAAGGGTAAAGGTGAACACCTTGACCAATGTTTAAAGCCTGCAAGTGACTGAGCTTAAGCTTGAGATGAAGCCTCTGGAATGAACGAAGCCTGCCCTCTTTCCATTGCACCATTGACAATTCAGTCAGTCCACACTAAGCTCAAATCTAGGTTAGTGTTTCTCAAAATGTGATCTTCAAGGACCACCTGCATCAAAGCACCTGGGATTGCTTATTAAAAAGGTAAATACCTCTGCCTGACTTGTGACCTATTGCACCAGAAACTCAAGTTGCAGGCAACTCCTTTTTCCATGCCTCCCTCTCTCCCTTCATTCCTTTTTCTTTCCCTTCCATTTTTCCTCCCGTCCCCCTGCTTGGCCTCTATTGTTCCTTTGGCTAAATTTATTTGAGTATCTCATGCTATATTTAATTTTTAAAAAGTTTTTCTATTAGGAACATTTCAAATATATACTAAATAAGAGAGATTATTATGATGGGCCACCATATATGCTATTAAGATTCAGAATGACCAATATTTTGCCACTCTAGCCTCACTTGTATGTCCTTTGATTTTGCTAAAATAAAATTAAAAATGCATGCTTTCAAAAGAAAAAAAAACATTAAAAATATATACCAGGAATTATGGAATACATCAATATGAATTCCTAATAAAATGGTCATCTTATTACATAACCATGGCATTATTACATCTGACAAAATTAATAATTCACTTAATAGTCTATATATATATTAAATTTCTTAGTCTAAAAATGTCCTTTTGCTGGTTTGTTAAAATTAAGATTAAAACAAAGGCCACACATGACATTTTTTTATGTATATTCAGTATCTATTAACCATCTCTCCAAACACCATAGAAACTTTAATTTTGAACTTTATGTAAATAGAAACATATATATATATACATATACATATATATATATATATATATGTATATATATGGTCATGCTTTAAAAATATGTTAAATGTGTTTCAATGAATTGTAGTCATTACTCTTTGAATGTCTTTATGATACTCAAATTATTCCATCTCTGGACAAGGGGAGCTTTTTTGTTGTTGTTGTTGATTTCTGGATCCTATTGATAAGTTAATCTTCAATAGATTCTTTGCTTTCTGTAATACTAGTATGCTCCAAATTTATCTTAAACATTTCATGTCTGAAATCTGGATTTAACCATTCTTCCCAGGAGCTCTGGTTCCTTTTAGTGGAAACGGTATTTAGATAGCCCAGTTTAACACTAGACGTTCTCATTCAATTAAGTTGTCTTGCTTCCAAGACTTTGCAGGAGAAAAAACTAGAAAGATTAATTTTTGAAAAGAAACAAAAAATCACATTTATATAGATATTACCAATTTAATTGTAAAATTACAAGAAATTTATTTAATACACTAGAGGCACAGTGCACAAATTCGTGCATGGGTGGGTTCCCTTGGCCTGGCTGGTGATTAGGGCGATTGGAGCCCTCTTGCCTAGTCCCAATCGGGGCTGATCTGGGCCGGTTGGCTCAGGAGAGCGGCCATGGGAGGTTGGCTGTGGAGTGCACTGACCACCAGGGGGCAGATCCTGTTTTGAGCATCTGCCCCATGGTGGTCAGTGTGCATCATAGCGACCGGTCGACCAGTCATTCAATCATTCAGTTATAACAGTCACTTAGGCTTTTATATATATAGATTTTATTTTATTTTTACACAAATCTCTTCTATTTTACTGAAAATCATATTTTCTATAAAATATTTTTTATCTTTTTTCCATTTTTTATTGTTCTAAAATACACACACATTAAGTGTACAGTTTAGTAGCATTACATATGTTTGTAATGTGCTGCCATCACCACCATCTTTCTCCAGAATCCTTTTCATTTGTAAAACTGTGTGTGTGTGTGTGTGTGTGGGGGGGGTGGGTGTGTATCTGACCCTTAAACAATATGGGTTTGCATTGTGCGGGTCCACTTATCTGTGAATTTTTTTTCAATAAATGCTGTAAGTGTATTTTTTATGATTTTCTTAATAATATTTTCTTTAAGCTTACTTTAAGAATAGAGTATATAACACATTTAACATACAAAATATGTGTTAATTGACTAAGTTATTGGTAAGACTTCTGTAGACCATTAATACATAAATTTTGGGGGGGAGGGTCAAAAGTTATATGTAGATATTTTTTTGTGGCATGGGGGTTGCCACCCCTATTCCTTGTGTTGTTCAATGGTCATAAATAGATGCTTTCCAGATATGCACAATAAAGTGGCATACAAAAAGTCAAAAAGTCAGGAGTGATGGTTTTTGACATAAAAATTAATACATATTTAACTGGAGCCAAAATTCATTGTCATTCAAATCTTTTCAACTTCCCTCATACTTTTAATTTCAAGTTTGACAACTCAAAGTTTTCTGGAGAGTAATATTCTCAGTCTTTTTAAAGAAAAATAAATTTTAAAATGGGTTTATCAAAATATGTCTTAATTCTCTACATATTCCATGACAGACTTTTCAATAAACTAAGATTGAATATTAAAGTAACAAACTTCATAAATATCAAGATGTGCTCCAAGCTAAAAATTCAGAATTTAATCTAGACATAATGGTTTTTGCTGATTATAGAATTTTACTATGTGGTTTAGAGCAAAGCTGTTTTCATTTACTTGCTCTGAAAATCAGCATGACCATGGACAGTTAGGATCAAATAAATAATCCAAGACATCATTTTGTCCAATTTCTGTATTTTCTGAGGTTAAAATTATTGCCCATATTGATGCCCTCCAGCTAAAGACCATCAGAACACACCTGTTGTTGGACAATTTGGATTTTTACTCACTTTAAGGAGGGATTGTGAAAGACCACACATCTGGCCATGGGAAACCATGGGGCATCTCAGTGAGATTGCTAGAAAGGATTTTTAAAATAGGATTGCCTATATGCATATATGCATAGCCCATGGACACAGACAATAGTGTGGTGAAGGCCTAGGAATGGTGAGTGGGGGGTGGAGGGGGTCAATGAGCAAAAAAGGGGGACATCTATAACACTTTCAACAATAAAGTTAAATTAAAAAGAAATAAAATAGGATTTAAGTGTTGGTTATGTGATTTGGGGGAAGATTTTAAAATCTTTGCTCTGAGCCTTTATTCTGGATTTGATGTGCTCAGGAAATAGGAATTATTCTATAATTGGTTAACAATACATTTTATCTAGGAGAGAAGACTAGAGTGAAGCTAGAGCTGTTAGCAGCATTCACTTATATTACTCAATACAGGGAGATGTTTGATCATTTTTCTGGTTTGGACAATCTTTACGTTTTCCTCTGTGTTCAGACATGATTATAGAGTGATCCTGTTTCTGTCTCGATATCATGGCCAGAGAGTATTTTGTCTAATGTTGGTGTTCTATGAAAAAGTGTTCAGGATAGTTTCCAGGTGTCAGGGATTGCTTTTTTTCTTTTATACTCCAAATAATGCAGAATTTTTCCTTTTTTGTTCAATTTCTGCACAATATGCCTTCATTAGTAAGAGTAACAAGTTCCAGGTGCTGTAGCAAACAACCCTAAAGTCTTAGTTTCCTAACACAATCATAGTTTCTCATGCACACAAAATCCCATATGGACATTCCTCACTGGGCCAATCTTTGGGCTTCATCCATTTTGTGCACCACATATAGCCATCCTCCCCACATAGCTTCCAAATTTGCCGCAGGAGAAGAGAAAGTGGAGAAAGCACACTAGGTAATTAAATGCTTTATTGGAGCAGGGCCACACTTTATGTTTTTTATATTCCACTACAGGCCCGATGCACAAAAATCGTGCAAGAGTAGGCCCTCACAGCCCTGGCTGCCTCATGGCCCCATGGTGACTCCCCCCACCCCCCCACCTACTGGCCTTTCCAGAAGGTCATCCAGAAGGTCGTTCCAGAAGGTTGTTCTGCTGTCTGGTCTAATTAGCATATTAGCTCTTTATTATATAGGATTGGCCAGGATTAGTCACATGATTAGAGAGAGTGTGTTAGTGTTCTCAAGAGACAGAACTAACAGGGCTGTGTGTCTGTGTGTCTGTGGTGTGAGTGTGTGAAGAGACAGTGTTAGAGTTTGTTTAATTTTAAGGAATTGGCTCACATGATTATAGAAGCTACACACCCAGAGAAGAGCCCATGCTGCAGTAGAAGTTTGAAGGCTGTCTGCTGGCAGAAGGTTGTCTGTTTGGGGAGGTCAGTTTTTATTCTGTTCAGGACTTCAATTGATTGCATGGGGACTATCTACATTATGGAGGGCCTTCCTGTTTACTCCAAGTCCACCAGTATAAATGTTCATTTCATCCAAAAAACATCTTTGCAGAAACATCTAGAATAATGTTTGACCAAATATCAGGACACCTTGGCCTAGCCAAGTGGACACATAAATTAATCATCACAAGGAGGCGTACAATTTCTGTCTGGACTGTTTCCCAAACCACCTGGCACTGGCAGTGCAGAGTGGGAGTCTTTGGTCGCCAGCCAGTTTTCTTACCAAAACACTCTTTTCACTAAAAATGTGTATTTTATAAACATTATCATTCACTTTAACTCAATGGAAACACCTTGTATTTATTTAGCAGTTATAATTTTATTTTCAGTATGATAGGTAGAATGAGAATTGTTATTTCTATTGCAGATTAAAAAAAAATAGGTAGGATGGTTTGTGGAAGGGTACATGTTAAGGAAGTGAAAAGCCTAGACATTCAATTTTTACCCTTTTATCCACCATAGACACACACATAATAAAACAAATCAAAGCGAATAAAACAAATCATTTCTGGCATTAATATGTAGAGGAAAAGATTTGGACTTACATCATTTGCTAATTGGAAAAAAATATCTGTAGTCTTACAGAGCTTTAAAAAATGAAAGTAAAAATAATTGCCATAATTTCAGTCCTTATGGTAAGTCTAATTGCAGTATCATGAAGTATTTAGGCTTTCTGTAGTTTATATTTATGAGAAATGGTTAGTCCAAAAGCTGACAAGGTGGCATGATGTTTGAATAGTTATATTAGGGCTTTTAGTAATACTTGAGCTCACTAGCATGAGTCTCCTAAGAGGTGCACAGTTGTGAGCAAACCCAGTAGACCTGCAGACTTTCTGATGTTAGCACTGCCAGTTGCCCACTTCAGAGCTTAAGTGGCGGAATCACATTGATGGTTTTTGCGTTGCTTCTTTGAGACTGCCAGGGCATCATGCAGCCAGCTGAAGCCAGTCTCAGGAAAATCACAATCTTTGTAGCGACTTCAAACATGTATATTGTATAAGTTGAATAGTAGCAACAGTCTGAACTCACGGTGATAACTCTGTAATTCCTTTAAAGATGGCATATCCCTGGCATATAGGAGGGTAATACTAGTGAATCAGAAACATGCCAGCAGGGAGAGAATTTGGTTCAATATGACTCCCTAGGACATTTTGAGAAAAAGCTTATTTAAAAATGATGAAAGAAATTTATAACAGCCTCTTCTCAGTGTATCAACCTTTTCCCTTGTGGCCACCTTTTACTAGCAAGGCCAAAGAGTAGGTGGTTAACAAAAGATCCTTGTGACTTTAGTAAGAAACAGAGGAAACAGATATTGAGCTATTAACCCTATCCTTTCTGACATTTGAACTGCCATTCAGCACGGCAGGGAAATGAGAGAGAAACCATGGGCTGACTAGGAGAGTGAAGCAGGTACCAGCAGCTCAGAGCTGTGGAAGACACTATGCTTGTGGGATGGGTGATTGTTGAGTGTGAACTATAAACATCAAAAATTCTCTAAATTGTTCTCTCTCTCCCCAGTCCTTTCTATTGATTAATGTTTGTTGTGTATTTATATCTGCTGTTAAGAATGAAAGGGGACTGTAGGTAGAGTCAGTACTTGAGATTTAAAAAAAATAGCATTATTTGCTTGGTTGTCAAGTTTCACTTATTTAGAACAATTGGCAATCTCTCTCTCTCTCTCTCTCTCTCTCTCTCTCTCTCTCTCTCTCTCCCTCTCTCTCTCTCTCCTTCTCTTTAATTATGCTTGCTGTCAGAGACATAAACCATCGGGAAGGACAGGACATCAACTTATTTTAAGCTGGATCGAATATCAGTAAATCTCCCCAGTTTCTATCAACTGGAGAATTATTGTTCCCTGTAAGAAATACAATATAGTATACTTAAAGTTTTTTAAGTTTGACTTATTGAGTCATAAAGTTACCATTTTATTCTTAAGATGTTAGAGTGGGGACAGAACTATAATAATGAGGTGACATTTTAGAAAAATATACAAAGAGGGTTTATTGCTATGATGGAAAGTCCACAGATTAAAAACCAATGAGCATATATAAGAAGTATGTGTTAAACATTTTATTTACATGTAACATGAAATAGACTTTAAGCAACTTCAGTTTAATACTTAGAATCATTTCCTTACACAGAGAAGTGCCATTATACTCCAAAATATTTGTTCAAATAAATAGTGTGTAATATATATTCATTTATGCAATTTATTATTTCAAGTCTTATATTTGGGTCTTTGGTTCATTTTTAGTAAATTTGTGTGTATGGTAAAGAACAGCAGCCTAGTTTCATTCTTTCGCATGTGGCTTTGCAATTTTCCCAGCACCATTTATGGAAGAGGCTTTCTTTTCTTCATTGTATGTTTTTAGCTCCTTTGTTGCAAATTATGTGCCATATACACATGGGTTTTTTTCTGAGCTCTCAATTATTCTGTGGGTCTGTTTTTTGTTTTTTCCCCCAGTACCATACTGTTTTGATTATTGTCAGTTTATAGTATAATTTAATTACATAGAAGAAAACATAGATACTAGACTTATGGAACTTGGTCTCAGGGAGGATTTTATGAATTTGACCTCAAAGGCAAGGGAAGTTAAAGCAAAAATAAATGAGTGGGACTAGATCAAACTAAAAAACTTCTGTAGCCCTGACTGGTTTGGCTCAGTGGATAGAGCATCAGCCTGCTGACTCAAAGGTCCCAGGTTCGATTCCAGTCAAGGGCATGTACCTTGGTTGCGGGCACATCCCCAGTGGGGGGTGTGCAGGAGGCAGCTGATCGATGTTTCTCTCTCATCGATGTTTCTAACTCTCTATCCCTCTCTCTTCCTCTCTGTAAAAAATCAATAAAAATATTTTTTAAAAAACAAACAAAAAAACCAAAAAACTGCACAGCAGAACAAGACAAACAAACAAAAACTCACAGACACAGAGAACAATATGGTGGTTACCAGAGGGAAGTGGGGTGGGAGGGAAGTGGAAAAGGAGATCAAGTATATAGTGATGGAAGGAGATTTAAGTTTGAGTGGTAAAAACACAATGCAATATACAGATGATGTATTATAGAATTGTACACTTGAAACCTATATAATTTTATTAACCAACATCACCCCAATACATTTAATAAAAAATGTTAAAAACATACATTCATACGGTTCTGGATGATAGTTGTTATGTATTTTAGTTGTAATTTTGATGTGGTTGTGGGAGGCAGCAAGTACAGATGTTTACCTATACCGCCATAACAACTATCATCCAGAACCACGGGAAAGCTGGCTGAGTAGAAGTACTACAACTAGAGAGTTAAAGAAGAAAGTGCATTGAGACTGGTAGAAGGTGTGGACATGCGGAATGAGCTGACACCTGGGTGTGCTGGGAGCTTGTATCTCACCCCCGCGTCCCTGCCCCGATGGCAGACAGTCCAGTTTCTCCCCGTATGTGTGACACATACGGGGAGAAACTGGACTGTCTGGCACCGGGGTAGGAATGTAGGGGTGGCTTTCTTCCAGATGGAGGTGCTCCCAATGGTCATTATTTCTGTGCTGGGACCTCCCCAGTGCAGGGCTGACTGGCAGCCATTGCTGTTTGCTCCACCCTGGAGATTCCCTGAGACTCCACCCTACCCAATTTAAAACCCCACCCAAGCTATGCGCAGCAACTTTTGCATATAAATGGCCTGTCTTTTCTAAGCCTAAAACCTGTCAAACAAGCTGCAGCTGGGTCAGGGAGCCCCAAAGCTATCAAAAGAAGGCCCAAGGTCAGCACCAGCAGCAGCCTGCCTTGCTTCACAGCTGGGCCTCATCTGGGCACTTCCAAACTCAATACAAAGAGGAGGAATCTGCAGATCTCTCTGCAGCTCCTGCTGGGTGGCCCCAAGCAGTGGCTGACTTTGCACCTCCTTAAAGATCCAAGAGCCATTGCACCTAGTGGTCAGTGTCAGACCATACCAGACTACAACTCTTCATAAGTGACACACTCAAGGGGCAGACTCAGTAAGCACCAAAGCTCCACTGAAGCAAATCCTGCCCCATAAGGTTGTCTCCTGCACAGCAGCTCTTCCACTGTAGATACAGCTGGTCCTCACAGCCAATTGGCCTGGAAGTCAATTCCTCCCAGTGATACCAACAGCAATCAAGGCTCAACTATAACAACACTGTGCACACAGCCCACAAAGGGGTGTACCAAGAGTGTCCACCTCAGATGACTGGGGAGTCTGAGCCACTGGGTCCTATAGGACACCTACTACACAAGACCACTCAATCAACTCAAGGAGACTTAGCAGCTACCTGTTATATATAGAAACAAACACAGGGAAACAGCCAAAATGCAGAGACAAAGAAACATGTCACAAATGAAAGAAATGGGAGAAAGCAAACTACTGGATATAGAGTTCAAAACCACAGTTATAAGGTTACTCAAGAATCTTTAGAAATGTCTCAAGAATCTTCTAGGAACTTAGTGAGACCTTCAAGGATCTTAGTGAGAATGCCAAAAAAAAAGAAAAAAAAAAAAAGGAAAAGGACCAGTCAGAAATTAAGCATACACTGACTGAAGTAAAGAATAATACACAGGGATTCAACAGTAGACTAGAGGATCCCAAGAATCAAATCAATGATCTGAAATACGAGGAAGCAAAAAAAACCAAACCAGAAGAGCAAAAAGAATCCAAAAATATGAAGATAGTGTAAGGAGCCTCTGGGACAACTTCAAGCATAACAACATCTGAATTATAGGGGTATCAGAAGAAGAGAGAGAGCAAGATATTGAAAACCTATTTGAAGAAATAATGACAGAAAACTTCCCCTACCTGGTGAAATAAATAGACTTACAAGTCCAGGAAGCACAGAGAACCCCAAACAAGAGGAATCCAAAGAGGACCCCACCAAGACACATCATAATTAAACTGCCAAGGGCAAAAGACAAAGAGAGAATCTTAAAAGCAACAAGAGAAAAACAGTTAGGTAGCTACAAGAGAGTAGCCATACGACTGTCAGATGATTTCTCAACAGAAACTATGCAAGCCAGACGGGAGTGGCAAAAAATATTCAAAGTGATGAATAGCAAGAACTACAACCAAGATTACTCCATCCAGCAAAGCTATCATTCAGAATTGAAGGTCAGATAAAGAGCTTCAAAGACTAGAAAAAGCTAAAGGAGTTCATCACCACCAAACCAGTATTATATGAAATTCTGAAGGATATTCTTTAAGAAGAGGAAGAAGAAGAAAAAGGTAAAGATAAAAATTATGAACAACAAAGTGGCAACAAATACATATCTATCAAGAAGTGAATTTAAAAATCAAATGAATAAAAAATTTGACAAACAGTATAAGCTGGTTAATATAATAGAATCAGGGTCATGGAAATGGAGCAGACTGACAATTCTTGGGGGGAAGAGGTTATGGGGCGGGTTCAGGAAGAGATTGGACAAAGATCTTATATGCATGTATGCAATACCTAATGATGCGGACAGTGGGGTGGCGAGGGCCTGGGGTGCGGTGGGAACCGGGTAGAGGGGAGCTATGGGGGGAAAATAGAGGATATATGTAATAACCTGAACAATAAAGATTAAAAAAATAAATAAATTTTAAAACCCTCCAAAAAACATACATTCACTGTACCTATTTTCCTTTTCTGATGTAAGATTGAGATGAATGTCCTTGTTACCTGTTCAACATTTAAGCAAAATATTTAGCAATTACATTCTTAGATTTTGATGGCTTTTCTAAAATATTAAACCATTTTTTAAAATTGGAGATGTTAGCCAATTGATCAGTTATAAGTTAAACAATGATTCCAGAAAAAATTTCTATGATCCAGTTGTATGCCAGTGACTATAAAGAATCGTGTTTTGAGTTTCACTTCATAACTTTTATTGCTATTTGATTATTTCATTGATGTACAGGATATCCACATTTATATTTCCATCACCTAATAAGGAGAAATCACTTCTTTACCACTGCTCATTCCACACTTGATGTTGTTCAAAGAGAATATTATACAGAAGGATTCTATATCACATAAGACTACACATAAAATCATTGTGAAATCTAGTTTGTAAAACAAATAACATTTTGATAATGCAAAGACTGTGTTCAAAGAGGAACAAGAGAGCCAGTATGGCTTAAATAGAATAAGTAGTAGAGGTTGGAATACATAAGGCATTTAGGCCACAATTAGGAGTTTGAAATTTCTTCTGAATAAGCTGAGAAAGGGAAGACATTGGTAGGTTTTGAGCAAGGAAGGGGAGTGATCTGACTTTTGTTTAAAAAATGTTCACTCTGGCTACCATGTAGAAAATTGCCTGAAGCAAAACAAAAGTGGAAGGGAGAAGAAGCGATCGGAAGCTCCTGGAATAACTTGAGTAGTGAAGGCTGTATGTGATGAAACATGCTGGATCGGGCATATTTTTTAAAGGTAGAACTGTCAGGACTTACTGATGGATTTGAAGTGGGTTGCAAAGACATGAAAATGAGCAATATGATGTCTAGGTTTTTACTTGAGCAAATATATGTCACTAATTATTGATTATAAACCCAGATTAAAACTGTAATTGACTTAAATGTTTAAAATATGCAAAATATCTTGTTGGCCATTTAATACCATTGCTATATCTATATCTATATCTATATCTATATCTATATCTATATCTATATCTATATCTATATCTATATCATCTATATCTATATCATCTATATCTACATCTATATCTATATTGTTGATAGTATTACAGATATCTCCCATTCTCCTTCCTCACCCACACCCACCTTTTCCCAGCCCCTACCCTCCCCCCAGCTCTTCACTACCCTATTGCCTATGTCCATGGGCTATGCATATAAGTATATAAGTTCTTTGGTTTAACTCGTCTTATGCCCCCATCCCACATCGAGGAATACCATTACTTTAAAAAGCCAGTTCCCTTGTATTCTTAGATAGATCTTATAGTCAAAGAGCTAAAATAGAAATGTGATAGTTCTCCATTTCATTGCTGAGTGAAGTGTTTTGAATCCCAGAACTGGTTAATTTTTATTTCTGTCCTCCAGTTTTACTTTTTAGTAAAATGGTTACACATAATATGGCTGGTGCTACGTGTTCTCTTCTGGACTTTCCCCAGATAACGAAGAGCAGCAAATAGCTCATCTGACCTTACAAAGTGATAAAGATGATACATACTGCCTTGTGGTCTGAACATTGATGTGCAGCACCATAATCACATCTGACTGGTAGGCAGACCAGTTGTCTTTGTCTTCAATCTCTCCCTTTGTATTGCTGTGAAGTGCTGTCACAATGACTGATAGAGGGATTGAAGCTGTAATTTCGGGAGAAAATTCAGTTATACAAGTGGAAATGGTATCTTTCTTACAGAGTAATTCTTATGCATAAGTAGAGTGGAAAAACCAAACACGTATGAATGGCTTCAGGGTATAAAGGAAGACAGTCTCAGTGTGTTAAAATCTCTTTATTACTGCCATGAGGATGCACCAAATTACTCAGGTGAAACTAGTTTTTAACTCAAGCCTAAGTAAAGATGCACACCACTTGAATGGGTACCATGTTAAGATCAAATGGCCATGAATCTGGTTTTGAGACAATGGAGAATACAAACCCAAAAGACACTTGTAGCTGGGGAAATAGAATAGAGGAGGGAAAGTGTGCATTGAATAAGAAAAAATTGCCCACATCACAAGTTTGTTTGGGATTTGTTTTGTAATTTTCATCCGAGTAGCACGTTGCCCTCTGAGTTGTCTGTAGCATCTGTCCTGGGTTTTGTCCTTGCTTTCTTTACATTGTGTAACATATAACCAACAGAAAAATCATTAGAATATTTGCCTATAGTTTCAATTTTGTCGATTAGCACCAATTTATCTGTTTTTGGTGTGTTTTCTATTAATAAGGAGTCCTATTAAACATAGTAAGGTAGTATACCTTACTAAGATTTGACAAAATTGCTGCCTGGCTAGACCAGGCTGCCCTTGCAAAGTTCTTGAACATTGCCACGGCAGAATAAAAACACAGGATAACATGTATTTTAGAAGGTAAATTAAGTTCTTTGAACTTTTTCTCCAGACTTATTTCACCAGAGAGGCAGCTTGAACTGATGAAACCAGTGGATTGGGAGACATATGATCTATTTCCTGGGATACAGTTTCCATTTCTACACTTAACCTGTTTCACCTTATTTGAATAATGGAAATAACATCTGCTACTTCTCAACTCACAGTGATTTTTACAGTAATCAAGCAGATTTTTAAAAGTTTATGCAAATGGGGACAAGGAATTCTAGATTGGCAGAGTAAGGAGCTCAGTAGACTTCTTAGAAAATGATAATTTGATGAAAATTATAAAGAAATTAAGGTTTTTAAATTGACCTAAAGGCATACATAGAATGGAAAAACACTCATTCAAGAAATTCTACTAAATCTCAGTAAGAAAAAGAGTTGTGGCATTTGAGTCATGACTCTCTCCCCACCGGCGCCCCAGCTCCATGTGACGGAAATTCTATCCCAGGTGTGTACAGCCGAGAAGACAGGAGCTCCCTTTTTCTCTACCTCCCAGGCTGGGACTCAAGGTTTACCCCTGGAGGGACAGGCTGCCATTTCTCAACCCTCACAGCCCATACTGCAGGTAGGTGCACTGATTTTTCCCTTCCTCATCTGGCTACTGCTTAATGGGCAACAGCTCTACTCTAGCCTGATCCTAACATTTTGTAGAAAGTTCAAGAGACCCTGAACAGCCAAAGTAATTTTGAAAAGGAGTATTGGAGTATTTACACCTTATGATTTAAAAATTTACCACAGAACTACAGTAATCAAGACAATGGTATACTGGCAGAAGGATAGATACATAGATCAATGGAATAGAATTGAGAATCCAGAAATAAACTCTGACATTTACAGTGAATTGATTTTCAACAAGGGTGTTAAGACAATTCAGTGAGGGGAGAATAACCTTCTAGCATGCAGTGCTGAGAAGCTGGATAGCCATATGCAGAGAATGAAGTTGGACCCCTACATTATACCATGTACAAAAATAACACAAATGAATTATAGAACTAAATGCAAGAATTAAAGCCATAAAATCTTAGAAGAAAAAAAAATCTTCATGACCTCACATTAGGCAATGGTTTCTTAAATACAATACCAAAAGTGTGACAAAAACAACAGCCTAGATTAATTGGACTCCATCAAAATTTAAAACTTTTGTGATGAAAACATGCCATCAAGAAAGTAAAAGGGGAGAGAAACCAAGATGGCGGCATAGGTTAACGCCGGAGTTTGCTGCCTCGAACAACCACTTCAAAAGTACAACTAAAAGATGGAACGGACATCATCCAGAACCACAGGAAGGCTGGCTGAGTGGAAGTTCTACAACTAGGAGGAAAGAGAATAGCATACCGAGACTCAGAAGAGGCGCAGTGCTGAAGTGAAATACTAAGGTGCGGAGTGCATGCAGAGTGGGCTGGCGGCTGAGGGTGCAGTTGTTGTTTTCAATCAGGAGGGAGTTTCAGACTCTGAGCTCCAGATCCTGGCAAGTCTCTAGGGACCCAGACTCAAACGGGAGAAGCGGGACTGTCTGGCTTCCGTTGGAACTCGAAGGCAGCTTTCTCTCTGAGGTTTGCAGCGGTTGCTGGGACTCTGAGAGGCAGAGATCCTGGGGACGGAACTGAGAGCAGCCATAACTGCTCACTCCAGCCCGCCCTGTAGATCCCCGGGGACCCGCCCCGCCCAAGCCCTGCACAGCGCCATTTGCCGGATAGCCTCAGGCAAAGGCTAGATTAGCACCACCCTAGAGATCCAGCACAGAAGCTCTCCCACTGCAGACACAGCTGACTCTCATAGCCAGTTAGCCTGGAGGTCAAATCACGCCCAGTATTGCAAACAACAATCAAGGCTTAACTACAACAAGACTGCACACAAAGACCACAAGGGGGTCCACCAAGAAAGCATAAAAAATGCGGAGACAAAGAAACATGACAGAAATGGAGGATATAGAGCTAAAAACTGCACTTTTAAGGTCTTTCAATAATTTTCTATAAACTGCCGATAAACTTAATGAGATCTACAAGAAATCTAATGAGACCCTTGATGTTGTGATAAAGAACCAACTAGAAATTAAGCATACACTGACTGAAATAAAGAATAGTATACAGACACCCAACAGCAGACCAGAGGAGCACAAGAATCAAGTCAAAGATTTGAAATGCGAAGAAGTAAAAAACACCCAACCGGAAAAGCAAAATGAAAAAAGAATCCAAAAATACGAAGATACTTTAAGGAGCCTCTGGGACAGTTTCAAGTGTACCAACATCAGAATTATAGGGGTGCCAGAAGATGAGAGAGAGCAAGATGTTGAAAACCTATTTGAAGAAATAATGACAGAAAACTTCCCCCACCTGGTGAAAGAAATAGGCTTACAGGTCCAAGAAGCGTGGAGAACCCCAAACAAAAGGAATCCAAAGAGGACCACACCAAGACACATCATAATTAAAATGCCAAGAGCAAAAGACAAAGAGAGAATCTTAAAAGCAGCAAGAGAAAGAAACTCAGTTACCTACAAGGAAATACCCATACGACTGTCAGCTGATTTCTCAACAGAAACTTTGCAGGCCAGAAGGGAGTGGCAAGAAATATTCAAAGTGATGAATACCAAGAACCTACAACCAAGATTGCTTTATCCAGCAAAGCTATCATTCAGAATTGAAGGTCAGATAAAGAGCTTCACAGATAAGGAAAAGCTAAAGGAGTTCATCACCACCAAACCAGTATTATATGAAATGCTGAAAGGTATCCTTTAAGAAACAGAAGAAGAAGAAAAAGGTAAAGATACAAATTGTGAACAACAAACATGCATCTATCAACAAGTGAATCTAAGAATCAAGTGAATAAACAATCTGATGTACAGAATGAACTGGTGATTATAATAGAATCAGGGACATAGACAGGGAGTGGACTGACTATTCTTGGGGGGGAAGGGGTGTGGGAGATGTGGGAAGAGACTGGACAAAAATCGTGCACCTATGGATGAGGACAGTGGGTGGGGAGTGAGGGCGGAGGGTGGGGCGGGAACTGGGAGGAGGGGAGTTATGGGGGGAAAAAAGAGGAACAAATGTAATAATCTGAACAATAAAGATTTAATTAAAAAAAAGAAAGTGAAAGGATATGGAATAGAAGAAATTTTTGTAAATCATACATCTAATAAGGGACTTGTGTCCATAATACTAAATATAGAGCCCATATTCAATAATAAAAACATCCAATAACCCAATTAAAAAAAAACCATAGGATTTGATGGTTATTTCTCCAAAGAATATTCATGGCCAGTAAGCACTTGAAATGATGCTCAACATCAATAGTCATTAGAGAAAAGCAAATCAAAACTCCAATGAGATAACACTTCATATTCAATGGATGGATATAGTAAGACAGACAATGTGGAGAAATTGCAAGTCTCCGTTTTTATTATATAGAATTTTAAAAAATAGTTCTATATCTGTGCAACTTGGTAGAAAACAGATTTTATTACCTATGACATTTTATTGAACAGACTTCTTAAACATTTTTTTAGAAAATGAGTAAGTTTTCTTCCTATAAGCAGCTTTATAATTTTTTTCAATTCTAAGATTATGTTTTGACAAAGCTCAAATTGACTAAACAATTGAAAATGAAAATCTAAATTATAATTCTGATATATGATGGTTGCTATTTTTGAAATATATTGAACTCACAAAGTTAATTCCTTTAAATATTACATCATTTCCAATCTAAGACCATATTTCTGTGTCAGTAATGACTGCCTGGTGAAAGTGTCTTGAATATAGACTCAAAAGTAGGCTCTTTGTCAAGCAAGACCAATTGAAGATTTGGAAGATAATGCATATAATCTAGTATATTATGTTTTAAATAAAATCTAACAAATTTATAGCTATTAAAAATAAGAGAAGTGACCGGTGCAGCCACTGTGGAAGACAGTATGGAGTTTCCTCAAAAAGTTAAAATGGAACTCCCATTTGACCCAGTAATCCCACTTCTATGACTATATCCCAAGAAACCAGAAACACCAATCAGAAAGGATATATGCACCCCTATGTTCATAACAGCACAATTTACAATAGCTAAGATTTAGAAACAACCTAAGTGCCCATCAACAGATGAGCAGATTAAAACACTGTGGTACATCTACACAATGGAATACTATGCCGCTGTAAAAAAGAAGGAACTTCTACCATTTGCAACAGCATGGATGTAACTGGAGAGCATTATGCTAAGCGAAATAAGCCAGTTGGAGAAAGATAAATATCACATGATCTCACTCATATGCGGGGTATAATGATCAATATAATTTGATGAACAAGAATTGATACAGAGACAAATGGCAGGGGAGGGGGGTTGTGTTAGAGAGCACCCAAAGGACTTGTATGCATACATATTAGTGTAACCAATGAACAGAGACACTGGGGCGGTGGGGGCTTGCCCAGGGTGGGAATGGCTTGGTGGGCTGGGGTGGGGGGTGGGGGGTGCGGTCAAGCAAGAAAAAAGGAGACATATGTAAAACTTTAGATAATAAATAAATTTTAAAAAAATAAGAGAAGTTATCATTTGAAGAATGATGGCCAAAAAGGAACTACCTTCAATCTGAAAGTGTTTGTAATGATCACTGTTTAACTCAATCTGGTGTCTTCCTCAGTTGACCAGAACTCAAATTAAAATTTTGACAATTGAGAAGGTTCAATTTTAGGCCTGTTTAGAACTTCTCCTTGCCTGATTCTGCTAGGTCATGCTGATCAAGTAGTCTTTTTAAATATATATATATATATATATATATATATATATATATATATATATATATATATATATTGATTTCAGAGAGGAAGGGAGAGGGAGAGAGACAGAAACAATGATGAGAGAGAATCATTGATCAGCTGCCTCCTGCACATCCCCAACTGGGGATCCAGCCCACAACCTGGGCATGTGCCCTGACCTATTGAGAATCAAACTGTGATCTCCTGGTTCGTAGGTTGGAGCCCAACCACTAAGCAAGCCAGCTGGGCTCAAGTAGTCTTATAGTGACAGTTGGCTTACTTTTTTCATATAAAGAATTAGAGAGTAAATTGATTTTTGGCTTTGTAGGCCAAAAGGTCTACATAACTACTCAACTCTGCCTTGTAGTGTAAAAGTAGTTATAGACACTCTGTAAATGAATAAGCAGGGCTGTGTTCTAATAATACTTTATTTTCAAAAACAGGTTAGTGGACCATAGTTAGCTTAACAACTGTAGGATTATTGTTTAAATTTGCATTTTAGATAAACAATGAATAGCTATTTACTATAAGTACTAGAGGCCCAGTGTACAAAATGTATCCACTGGGTGGGGGGTGGGGGGGTGGGGGGATGTCCCTTAGCCCAGCCTGCACCCTCTCTAATCTGGGACACCTTGGGGGATGTCCAACTGCTGGTTTAGGCCTGACCCCTGTGGGATTGGGCCTAAACTGGCAGTCAGACATCCCTCTCACAATCCAGGACTGCTGGCTCCCAACTGCTCACCTGCCTGACAGCCTGATCACCCCCTAACCACTCCCCTGCTGGCCTGATTGATGCCTAACTGCTTCCCTGCTGGCCTGGTCACCCCTAACTGCCCTCCCCTGCTGGTCTAGTTGCCCCTAACTTTCCTCCCCTGCTGGCCTGATTGACCACAACTGCCCTCCCCTGCCGGCCATCTTGTGGCGGTTATCTTGTGACGACATGGGGGTGGCCATCTTGTGATGACATGGATGTGGCAACCTTGTGACTACATGGGGGTGGTCATCTTGTGATTACATGGGGACAGCCATCTTGTGACCTCATGGGGACAGCCATCTTGTGCGAGTGTGTGATGGTCAATTTGCATATTACCTCTTTATTATATAGGATTATTATATAGGATGTTTCATGCAATGTTTGAGGCAACCATATATAAAAATCTCTTGTTTAGCTGAAATTAACATTTACTAGAATATTATTTTATAGAGCAATACTCCATCCCAATACTTTCAAAACCTATTCAGAAAATAAGTAGTATTAAAATAACTGAAGTGAAATAGTGAAATAACTTATTGGATAGGCTGGTGAATTGATCACACTCATGAGCATTAAGAGTATCCAGGTTAATTGTAGGCCATTCATGAGAAGAGGTTTTGGGGGTGTATCGATTGGCATGTTCCTCAAATGTGTAATGGTCTACATGAAAGATAAAGGAGATGGTAGATTTGGGATCCAGATTCTAAGGCATATATGAATGAATAAGCAAACATGCTGTTCATGAGATTACTCAATAAGAAATGTTAATCTGGAGTATATTAAAATAGACTCATTAGTCTGTTGAAACAAACAGAACTAGATCTCAGGGGTTTGCATACCAAAAGCTTAACACGTAAAAAATCACTCTCAGGTTGAAAGATTCTCTAGGATAGCTGTCTCCAAAGTCATATGTTCTCGCTTCTCAAATTTGGGTGCTGAGGCTGGCATTAGTAGTTTCAAGGGATGAACAGATTCATAGCATATTTGTAATGCATAGGGTTCAGGCGGGAAATTTTCAATATAGTTGACAGAAGTAATATAACTGGTAGCTCTGCATTTTTATTCTTATGATATTGTCCACGTCTTTATTTCTATTATGTATTTTAAAATTCACTTTTAATATATATTTAAAAACACACAAACATTTGTTTATTTTAGCTTTCTTATTTTCAAATTCAATTTTTTACTTTTATAATTTTTATTTCTATCTTAAATTTCCTTTATTATGTTTTCTTGTATCACTTGATCTTGCTCCCTAGAAGAACTTATTTTCTCCCCTTTTCAATGATCTTGGGAACTTCCATTTCTTGAGTTCAAAAGGAGCAAAGTATATTGGCAAGTCTCACTTTGAGGAGGTAAATAGAATGAAAATAAGAAGACTTGAATCATGTAGGATGGCTAAATATTAAAAATTTGGAATATATAATATTACTCTTTTAAATCAATCTAGCCTCAATTGTGAGCTTTTTGGTTTGAAAATACATTTTATGGAAAGTTTATACTTAAAAAAAGTAATGAGATAAAATAAAAGTTATATGGGTCATAGGATCACAATATTGTCATTTAAGTCCTTGAACCAATATTCCAAAGATAATTGTATATGGCCTACCCTATACTTAATGTAATATTTCAGAATTTCTAAAGTGATTTTCAGCTGTGACAAAGTGCCATTTTGAGACTGTCACATTGTTAAATGTTAAACTATGAGTATGTGAAAATCAAATGGCTTCTAAACTGTACAAATTTTTAATATGCCTTATAAAAATAATTTGTTTAAAAATCCATTAGAATAATGGATGAAAATGACTTGTGACACTAATTTTTTTTCTATATTCGCTTTAGTTTGTTCTCTGTAACCCATATCAGTCACTCTAATGGTTCAACACATTAAAAAACTCTACTGATTGGAGACAGCATTGTGGTTAGCAGTGAACAATGAAGCTCAGAAGAATACAGGATAGTTTAGTAAAATACCTAACGGAAGAATAGAACTATTTCCTACCCAAGAGCCTAAAGTCTGTTAATTTAGAAGGTTTTCTAAATTGTGTGTGTGTGTATGTGTGTGTGTGTGTGTGTGTGTGTGTGTGTGTTTGCGCACGCGCGCGCGCCATTGAATCAGCTTTGACTCCTGGCAACCCTATGAATGAGTGTTATCCATAATGTCCTGTTCTCAACAACCCTACTCAGTTCCTATAATTCATGCCTGTGGTTTCTTTTATGGAGTCAGTGCATCTGTATTCGGTCTTCCTCTTTTCCTGTTGTCTCCTGAATAGAAGCATTATTATCTTTTACAAAGAACCCTGACTTCTTATGATGTGCCTGAAGTTACCAGAGAAAAAATGATGGAAATCAATTGAAGAGAGAGAAATGGTTCAGTTGTTTTTTTTAGATTTGAAACCAACTTAATATGACTGCTGATTGAAAACAACCAGAATTGACAGTTGGAGTCTTGCCCTCTGATCCACATCAAATTGGTGAGAGGTTCTTGGAGAAGGGTCAGATAGCATATAATATGTAAACTTTCTCCTAAGTATCTCAAGGGGTTTAGGAGCTAGAATACTTGGCATTCAGTTCTAGCTCTGCCACTGATCAGTTAGGGCACTTGTTGAATCTTCATATAACTTCCAAGGGAGCCATGTGATAATAGCTACATTCTTTCCATTGACACTGTGCTTCTAATTCAGGTGAAACATGCACAAAACTGCCTTTCTGCTGGTCAGGGCGATTTGAAAACATTTATGATCGTTTCCCCCCTTTCATTTCCCCTTTTCTTCTTATTTTCCCTTTTCTTGTCTTTTCATTCTTTAACTTTCTCCTTTTCTTGTCAAAATATTTATTGCGCAAGTATTGTGTGCTAGGCATTGTGAATATTACGTTTATTTCTGAAGAAAAAACATATCATTGAACACTTATGACACCACTTTTAGTTACTGCCAGGAGCCGGTCCATCCTTGCTGTTTCAAGGGACCTGGCATATATGGCATACTGTTCTTAATATATTTGCTCACCTTCTTGGCACTATGTGTTTTGACCAAGGTCACCTCTCTGAGAAAGGTTGTTTCCCCAGGTAGGGATTTTCCCCTGAAGTTAGGGAGGGAATAAAATCCCTCAACTAAGTGCCAGGCGGGTAATTAATCACTTTAACTATGAACAATCATGCTTAAGCTACATAATCTTTACTCCCTGGAATGGAGATAAGAAACGCCCTAACCTTTGGAATAGAGATTGATAGGATTGGAATCAACTGGTATAAATACAGATGTAACAAGACAACAGGACACAGAACCTACACAGAACCTACACAGAACCTAGAGACAGAACCTAGTGAGAGAACATGGCAAAAGATCCTGGATAGAACCTGGCTACAGAACTTGGTTGGAGAACCTAGACAGAACCTGGCTGAAGAACCTGGCTACAGAACCTGGCAACCGAGCCTGGCTGGAGAACCTAGCGAGGGAACATGGCTACAGAACCTGGCTGGAGAACCTGGAGAACCTGGCTGGAGAACCTAGCAAGAGAACATGGACACCGAACCTGGCTGGAGAACCTAGCGAGAGAACATGGCTACAGAACTTGGTTGGAGAACCTAGACAGAACCTGGCTGAAGAACCCGGCTACAGAACCTGGCAACCGAACCTGGCTGGAGAACCTAGCGAGAGAACATGGACACAGAACCTGGCTGGAGATCCTAACCAGAACTTCGCTGGAGATCCTGAACAGAACTTGGCTGGAGATCCAGATCAGAACTTGGCTGTAGACCCTGACAAGAGAATCCGGCTATGATGATCACCTGAACGCTGCCTCTGTGTCATTCCTTCTTCACCAACTCCATCCACACCTTTGGGGACCCCTGGACCTGCTGGGTCGGATCCCAGCAAGTTACAAGGACTTTAAGGTAGATGGCAGTTCCATTTCTTTCTATCACTTTGTCTCTGTTTCCATCTCTGTCTCTGTCTCTCTGACATACACACAAATACACAAACTTATGCACAGAAACAAAATTAAAGACACAGCTCTGGTGTTTCTACCATGCAATCCTGCGTGATTTATTGGAGTATATTACAATGAGAGATTGTTGCTCAGTCTGCAAGGTAAAGGAATTTATGTAGGATGGCTTCATATTTGGTACTTAAAACAATGAAAAAGGATATCATTAATCATTTTATCTTCATTTGAATAGTCATTAAAGATGCTATCTGAACTGCCTGCCACATTCCCAGGTGTGCAGTGGGCCCAGTGACTATACTTAAATACAATTACTCCGTGGCTTATACCTATACACCATGCTGCTCTGACAGCTGCTGCAGCACCCCACTCAAATATGTGGTACTTTATCATCATTTTTGATGCCATGGGGGTTTTGCTATGATGTGCATCACATTTGCCCTAGTAAGCTTGTTTATTACTCAAAATCCTCTGCTTCTACTTTTGGTTCATTATGAGTTGGAGGAGTTCTTGTGTTATATAGTTAGATCCAAACTCCTAAATAGGAAACATTGTCTTAGGTACAGTTTTTGATGCTACCCAATTTGCTTCTTAACAAATGCCTTTACTTCTGATTTGTTTTTTAATTATCATGTTTTCATTGGAAAGTGTTTTTGCATAATTTAGGGACAGTTTTTTGCATTATGTTTGGTTTTTTTTTTTGCATTGTGTTTTAATGAAAATACTACATTCCACAGACAATTTCTTTAATCCACTTTGGTATTAATGCATAATTGGCAGAGTTATTGGCAGTTCATAGTACTGCACTTAACTCTGCAAACCTCTGCATGATTAACAGCATGCTGTGTGCTCACTTTTGTGCACCTGGCCAAGTTCCTAGAAGAGTGGCTTTGTGGCTTCTGAGACTGTCTTTTGTCTGCTGACTTGGAAAATGGAGGAGATGATAAAGAGCAGGGAATTGCCTTCTGGGCCCTAGTTGTTCATCAGGCCCTGTTCCTTTCCACAGCTCTCTGGTCCTGCTTGAAGATCCCGGACATACAGGTTTGGAAGGGATGTGGTGGTGCTTTTTCTGATTTCTCATGGCACAGACATGAGCCAGGGAGGAAGACTGGCTTTGGTGCAAAGCAATCCATGGCTTTGAGAACTTATCAAACATTAAAAAGAAAGACATTGATGGTAATAGCATGTCTTGAATGTTAATTATTTCTTTTCACATATTATTTATCACACACATGTCACACATCCACCAACCTATGACGAATATAGTCTCTCCGTTTTGCAGATGAGGAAATTGAGGCACTTGTTCATAGTCACCACAAAGTAAGTAGCTGCGCCTGGATTTGAACACAGGCAGTCAGGGAAGGTGGTAGCAGGACACACTACTCCTCAGAGGCACCCGAGTGTCCCTTCTCTGCCTTCTGTTTTCTGCCTTCTGTTGCCCTGCTGTTCTGAGTCTATTATGCCTTCTGGTACCTGGTTGGCCTGTTTCTCTTAGCCTATGTTTTCCTTCTGTACCTTCCTTTTTGTGTCATATGGTATAACCAGGTCTGACCTCAGGACCAGGGCCACCACTCATCCACTTAACATCTTTGTTTGAATTAAAAAAGATTCCCTTCCTAAAGTCAACAATTTTTATACAATTTTACAACCTGGAGGGGCCTTTGTGGTAGAGGTGCTGGCTGTGTGCACAGACCCCTCTCTCGCCCACTCAACCCCTATGCCTTCGGTGTGCTTGCCACTAGCGCCACACATTCTGGACACCCCTCTGCCACCCACCTTCCAACACCCTTTGTAGGTTAGCAATTGGATTCTGAGACCTCAGGGAGATGAGGTCTGGCCAGGGCTCCGCAATGTGCATGTGTGAATGTGTATGCATGTATGTATGCATGTGTGTGTGATCTCAAGTGTGCACAGCTTTAAGGGCCAGTACATTTGTAGGAGGGTTTCTTTTCTTCTTCCCAAAATTCATGTACAAGCCTCAGGATCTCTACTGCTCTCACACACTCATGTAAGGTAGCAAAAGTCTAAGATGTAGAGGACATGATACCTCTGATTATTGATACATGAATGCCTACATCTCAAACTCTGTACTGCCCTCACTTAGGGGAACTTACCCTTTGTGTATTCTATAACAGAAAATCTGTGGCCTGCTGCTTATGTAGGCCTAAATTTCAGATACTCTAAAAATATGATATTATCTTCATCATTGTTATTGTCATAAATGGTTCAATTTCTGTAGCAGCTATCTGACATGCATCACATCATTTAATTTCCAAAATAACCTTATGGCATAGGAGTCATTTTACAGATGATAAAATTGAGGCCCAGAGAGGTGTCATGACTCTCCCACAGGTCCATGGCCAGTGAACGATGGAGCAATGGTTGGTACCCAGGTTAATTTGACACAAAGTCTATGCTTTAAAAGCTATACAAAGCTGACCCCCAATAGGATTATCAAATAATGTGCATAAATAACTGTATAACTCTATTTAAATTCTGTTTGCTCAGGAAGATTTTTTTCTTGAATATTTTTGGTTAGTCTGAGAGATGGGATGATGAGCTCTCCCATTTTCCCCAAATAAGTAAGTGGAAATATAGGATGAAGACAACCAACATACATTGGAACATTACCAAATAAAAAATATTAGTTATCATGCTCTGAATATTAACCCCTCATTTGAAACAAAAAGCAATTATGCTTTGTTAATAAACAAAACATCTTATGGAGTATGACAATTTTAAACGTATATTTCCCTCATGATAGAATGTTATTGTACCTGGATAACATATGTTAAGTACAGCTTTAACATTACAACAATTCTATTTTATAACTTTTGCCCATATCTTCACAATACCTTATTACCCTGCTTATCAACATTCATCAACTGTAATTCACATTTTATACATATGTGCAGGCTAAAATTAATTAATTTTTTTTATTGATTTCAGAGAGGAAGGGGGAGGGAGAAAGATGGATAGAAGCAGCAGTGATGAGAGAGAATCATTGATTGGCTGCCTCCTGCACTCCCCCTACTGGGGATCAGTAACTGGGAAGCCAGCAACCCAGGCATGTGCTCTGACTGGGAATTGAACTATGACATCCTGGTTCATAGGTGATGGTCAACCACTGAGCCTAAACCACTAGCAGCACTAAACTTTTTTGTTTATTATTATTACTAGTGTGAGTTATAAATCTCTCCCAGACGCATCTCCATATCAGCGTTGTCTTAAGTGTGTGCTTTTTTAACCACCTTTTAATCCTTACATTCTATTTACCTATTCTAGTTTTTCTCCAGCAGGGGTCCTCAAACTATGGGCCCGTGGGCCACATGCAAATACAAACATTGTATTTGTTCCCGTTTTGTTTTTTTACTTCAAAATAAGATATGTGCAGTGTGCATAGGAATTTGTTCATAG
This sequence comes from Myotis nattereri, assembly GCF_964212035.1. Classification (NCBI taxonomy): domain Eukaryota; kingdom Metazoa; phylum Chordata; class Mammalia; order Chiroptera; family Vespertilionidae; genus Myotis; species Myotis nattereri. The sequence goes on from NC_138075.1 coordinate 188,986,121, forward strand.
TTTTTTTTTAAACTATAGTCTGGCCCTCCAACGGTCTGAGGGACAGTGAACTGGCCCCCTGTTTAAAAAGTTTGAGGAGCCCTGTCTCCAGTAACCCAAATTTGCTGCTAATTGCATCATTAACTATCATTCAAGCCACTCATATTGGAAACTAAAATTCATTTAAAATCCAAAAGTTCAGTTATAATCCAAAGTTACTGAAACAATAAAGAAAAGAATAAAGCCTGATTTAATACAATTGATATTTTTTGAATAACATATGTAAAGTAGTGGGTGCTAAGTATTATCTGAGGAAGAGTAAATAAATGAGCAGGAGCTGAGGTCAGGTGCGGAAGTGCTGACTTGTGTGATTAAGCCTTGCAAGAAGCCATAAATCATGGAGGTGATCAGATGTTCCCAGAAGTGGCAGTGTGGCTTGGATTATGTGATTAATGACATTAGGGATTCTATTCTATGTTGGTAGAACTCAGAAAATTAGAACTATAACCACTGCAAAATAATCTCTAATGGTGGAATTATAAAGGGTATGAGAGTGGGCGGACTGAGAGAGATGATGCAAACAGGGTAGAGCGAATAGAGGCAGAAGAGCTGTGTCCCAGAATTTCCATGACACTTTCTGGGTCAGGTGCTATGTTTGGTGACAGGAGTCACCTGATATGAAGGATATGGATTCTGGAGAAATGGTCCTATCAGACAATATAGCCTGATAAACCAAATGGAGGTATAGTGAGAAACTCTGATTTTATATTCCAGAAGTGATGCTTTGATTATTAATGTATTTTTCTAGAGCTCTCTATGAGTCATACAAATATTTCCAGAACTGGTGAATCGGGATAAAATGACTAATAAATTATAAATCTATAGAATTGGGAATTAGGAGTGGAAGCCTGGTTTACCCATTATTACTGGAAGAAGACATGCAATGTTATGATCGCTATTTTGATAAAAGATGAAATTGACATACTCCACCCATAGTTTCCAACTAAAGAATTTCTGCCAGTCTAAGGACTTTATGCTATAGTGTAGTTTCAAAACAAGCATTCGTTTGTAGATGCTTTCTACTCCAATTACATCACAGTATACCCCCTTTAATGAACATGAAAAGTATACTACTTTAATTGACATCTTAGTCTTGGTATTGAAATTGTACAGTCAATAGACTATTGGTTTGACCACTCTTTATCCCAACTGTCTTAGAAGAAATTGAAGTATGATTTGTAAGAGCTTTCTAAGGCTCACTGTAGGCTCTTCCCAGAAAACTTTGAGAAATTGCTACAAAGGAAGAAATGTTTCCCTGCATTGATTAGTAAATACCAATTCCATTATAAATATACATGCATGTTGACCTTTTAGTTTGTTTTCCAGAATGCAAATCAAGTAGAGCCCCCATACTGTTGTACATGCTGTGAAGGTATTTTGGCGGCACTGGAATGCTAATAGGTATATCAATCTACCCACTTCCTTTCAAAGCCTCTGTATGGAGCCTTATTTCTGACCCTTCTGTGATACTGGAGCAGAACTCGTGCCAGTCAGTAGGCCTGGGGTTTAAAGATTTCTTCATCTGGAGCCCGGCTAGCTTAAATGAAGAACAGAGTAATATCTTAGACAAAACAAAAAAAAATGAGTGGCTTATAAAGCCTCTCCCCTTTGACTTGAAAAACAAATATGCCTGCTTTGTGAGACTGTGCACATTAACACAGGCTTGCATAATACAGCTAGTAGGAGAAGAAAACAAACACAAAAACAAAACCCCAATTTATTGTTTCCATAGACAGAAAAGACTAATTTTTATTTGTGTGATTTTGAAGAATTCAAATATGGTGCTGCCAATCAAAACACAAATTGAGAGATTGTGTAACATAGCATTTAAAAAGGTGTTTTCAGATTCCTTGTACTAATTTTTTCTCTGTATGTTCAGCAGTTGCTGCAGAATTATTGCTTCCAGGTACTGACATGCCCGAGTTAGACACTGTGCTATTGTCTCTATATTTTGCATATATCATCTATACAAAGCTGCAAGAAAGATCTTATTTTCCCAATTTAAACAAAAGATCCAGAATCTAGAGAAGATAAGTATAAATTCCAGGTGCAAATCCTGATTCCCCACATATTCTCAGTACATTCTTGAAGGAGTTTCTTAAACTCTTTGGGCCTCATTAATTCACCTTTAAAATGAACACAGAAGTATTATTTACTTAAATATTTCTTGTGGAGATGAAATTAGTTAATTATATGCATATACAGACATATATAAAGCCCTTACAACAGTGCTTGACACATAGTGAGCATGGCATATTTATTATTATTATTATTACTAAAGGCCCGGTGCACAAAAATTTGTGCACTTGGGGGTGGGGGGTCCCTCAGCCCAGCCTGTGCCCTCTCGCAGTCTGGGACCCCTCAGGGGATGACCACCTGCTGGCTTGGGCTTGCTCCCTGGGGGATTGGGCCTAAGATGGCAATCAGACATCCCTCTGGCAGCCCTTGGGGGTGTCCACTTGCCAGCAGGGAGCAGGCCTAAGCTGCAGTCGGATATCCTTAGTGCTGCTGAGGAGGCGGGAGAGGCTCCCACCACCATCGCTGTGCTGGCAGCCATCAGCCTGGCTTGTGGCTGAGCAGAGCTCCCCCATGTGGAGCTCTGACCACCAGAGGGCAGCTCCTGCATTGAGCATCTGCCCCCTGGTGGTCAGTGTGTGTCCTAGTGACCAGTCATTCCCAGTCTTTCTGCTGTTAGGGTCAATTTGCATATTACCCTTTTACTATATAGGATAGAGGCCTGGTGCATGGCTGGGGGCCGGCTGGTTTGCCCTGAAGGGTGTCCCAGATCAGGGTGGGGGTCCTCTTGGGTGCCTGGCTGGCCTGAGTGAGGGGATGATTGCTGTTTGCAGCTGGTCACACCCCCTTCAGGGTGGGGGTCCCCACTGGGGTGCCTGGCTAGCCTGGATGAGGGGCTGATGGCTGTTTTCAGGCTGGCCACACCCCCTTTAGGGTGGGGGTCCCCACTGGGGTGCCTGGCCAATCTGGGTGATGGGCTGAGGGCCGTTTTCAGGCTGGTGGGCGACTGAAGCTTCCAGCCTCTCCTTTTTTTTCTTTTTTTTAATTCTGGGATTTATTTACCTTCTATAATTGCAAGCAAACGTCCTGCTTGCTTCAGCTGCATGGCTGCCGGCCGCCATCTTTGTTGGCAGTTAATTTTCATATCTCCCTGATTAGCCAATGGGAAGTGTAGTGGAGGTAAGGTTAATTACCCTTTTTGTCTCTTATTAGATAGGATTATAACACTATAATTGACTATGTTGTCTATTTTTGGGAGGTTTCTAAATGCTCTGTTTTTGGTACCCAAGATAGCAGAGAATAAAATGAAAGTAAAGATCCTTATTCTCATGAGCTTCCTTCTTAACAGGGATGGGCAGTTAATAAAGAATAGTGAAAGTTCAAGAGAGAAATACAAAGCATGAAAGGGAACAGAGGGTCACAATTGGGGTTTCTGTTTTTGAATATGGTGATCAGGACAAACCTTTCTGAGAAGAGAACACGTGAACAAAGATTCAACATAAGGAGATGAAGGACTGAGGATTGCAGACAGCTGGGGGAAAGCATTGCTGGCCATTAGGGCAGAAAGTGCGAACACTCTGACGTGAAGCACACCTAACTAGTCTGATGAGGAGCAACATGCCCAGCAGGAACGTAGAGGAGTGCGATTATAGGAGTTGAAAGATATCAGGGAACCAAACCATAGCATGGGATCGTAAAGGGCCTAGGAGACCATTGTAAACACATTGTCACTTAATCTTACTGAGAGGGGAATGTTAGAGATTTTTGAGGGGAAGAATGATAAGATCTGACATAAGTTTTCCTAGGATTCCTGTGGCTCTAGTGTTGAGAATTCACAGATACAGGAAGACCACTTGAGAGGATGTTGAAATCATCTAGGCAAGCTGCAGTGGTGGTTGGGTCCAGAAGAGTAGTGTGAAGGTGGTGAGAAGTGCATGAGCTGTGGGTATATTTTGAAGATGGAGTTGTTAGGATTTTGTGTTGGATAGAATAGGATGTGTGTATGTGTGAGACAGCAGAGTCAAGAGTGACTCTAAGGTTTTTGACCTGAGCAACTGAAAGAATGAAGTTGCTCTTCATTAAGAAAGACTGTGGTAGAAGGTTTGGGGAGAAGGGTCAATATAGGAGTCCAGTTGGGACATTTTATGCTTGAGATGCCTATTAGATATGCATGTGGAGATGCTGAATAGCAGTTTGAGGCTGATGGGGGAGGCCCGGGATGGAGATGAAATTTGTGAGTCATCCGTAGAGAGGCAGTATTTAAAGCCTTGAATGAAATAATCAAGGAGTAAGTGTAGAGAGGAAATAGATGAGGTTTAGGGACTGAGTCCTGGGTTAGTCCATTATTAAGAGGTTGGTGAGCTAGGGAGAAACTAGCCCACAGTCTGAAAGAAATATCTGGTGCATATGAGAAAGTCAGGGGACTGTGGAGTTTAGAAATCATGCCAAGGAGGAGTAAATGATCAAATGTGTCAAATGATGCTGGTAGGTTAAGTAGGATGAGAATGAAGAACTGCCTTAGTGATGGTGAAGTCATGTAGACAAGGGTAGGAATAAGAAGTTTCAGTGGCATCATGAAGGAAAAAACCTTATTTTCATGGATTTAAAAAGAAAACAGGGAGAGAGAAATTGGAGATAGTAGGCACAGGAGCTTCTTTCTAGGTGTTCTGGGTAATGGGAAGGAGAGAAAATGGTCTGTAGTTGCCAGGGGAGGTGAAATCAAGGGACATTTTTCATTTGCCCTAATGGGAGAAATAATACCACACCTGTGTGATGCTGGAAGAGAGGCACTGGGAAAATTAACCTCCAATAGCCCAGAGAGAGAAGAAAACAGCTGGACCAATATTCTCCAGCATGCAAGAGATGATGCTGTCTATTGCAAAGTGGAAGGAGTTAACCTTAGCTAGGAACATGGACAGTTAATTCATAGTAATGAGAGAAAAGGAAGAGACCATGGGCAGATAGGTGGGTGGGTATAAAAGTAAAACTTGTGGAAGTCATCTGATTGTTCATTTTTCTCAGGGAAAATAAGAATAAAGTTTAGGAAAGAAGGATGATAGGGAGTCCTAGGTTTCCTGTGATGAGAGCATAAACAGTAATAAAAGGCATTATGAAATTAGTCCTGATGGTCCCAAGGCTAGACCAGACCATCCATGTTGAGGTAGGCAAAAGGATGGCATTCTTACCTGGAGTTGCAAAGTTTGGGTGTGACATTAGGCAGTGAGGCTGTTAAGGATCAGGATTAGGCTTACTTTTAGCACATAGGGTTCCCTCTGGATCCTGGAATGAAAAGTTGGAGGAAGGCAGAGGGTGATAATCTTACTTTGAATATGCAGACCTCCCTGTGTGAGGCTTTCTCTTGGTCCTTGTTGGAGGGAACTCTCCCCAAGCCCAATGCCCTATAGTTACTCAATACTTGTGGTTTTTTTTTGTTTGTTTTGTTTGTTTTTTGCCAAATCTATAGATCTGAATAAAACATAAAGGGATTTAAATAGTAAAGTAATGCTACTATGGTAATATTGAGTAAGGCTAATGAAGAGTGTGGATTCAGGGCTTCTGTTTTGGATTAGTTTCTCATTTGTACTTATTTGATTCATAGGATGGGAACAGTTCCTTTCCATTTCAATTGAATTGATTTCCATCATTTAAAGATTATCTAAATGTAATAGGTAATTTTGAAGACTCAGAGAAACTGTCATTAATGAGGGACTATGAGTTATCCATTAAAAGTAAAAATGGTTTGATTTTATAAGGTAAAGCAGTATTCAAACACTTGATTATTTAAAAGTATAAAATAATCAGATTGATATCTTCTATGCTGAGTCAGTGTCATTATTTTATGGTAAGAGATCTTATATTGTATGTTAATTTTATAAAACAACAAAGCTTTTTGTAGTTCCCCATATGGAGTGAAAATAACATTTGATTTTTAAAATGTGGTTCATCACTATGTTCCCAGGGAAGAGGTACTAGTAATGATAGTTAGCAGTTGTTACATGGGTACTATGTGCCAGATATATTGGCTCCTTTATTTGTAAAAATTATTCTGAGATATCAGTAAAATTAATCCCATTTTACAGATGAGAAAATTTAAAATCAGACAGATTAGTAAATTGCTCAAACTCAAACAGCTAGCAAATGGTAGAGCAGGGATTTAATCCCATGTCTGTATGATTTCAAAATCTGCTAATACTGTATTCTTTCAACTCTTTCTGCCTCAAATTCTCACTCTAAACAAATCATACTGGACAGCTTCATGAGTAAGCAGGGTAGATAAGTGCTCCAGAAATTAACTCTACTTCCCCTCAGTTCATCATTATAATTTCAATCTTTTGGGTCATAATGTTTTAGTCTTTGAGAATCTATTTAGGTTTAAAATGCTATTACTTGTGGAAAGGTCATTCATGCAGCCATTATCAGCTAACATCTTTATTACTCGTCAACTATGTAGCATTAATTACCAGACAGTTTTCCTCAGGCGTGAACATATTCACTCAGGATAAGATCTGGATGTTGGAGAGAGTTCTTGGGGAAATGTACTAAGAGGAAGGAAATGTAAACTGATCAGGAGGTTGTAGGCCAGGCTTCCCTTCTTCACCATTTGATTGAGTATCCTCTACCAGGTGACAGTAGAGAGATTTCTAGCCAGTGTGGTCATTCTAGATCAAGCACTTTAATACTCTTTATTTTGTGGATTACAAAATTTAGTCCCAAGATCACACAGCAGGATGGAGGTAAAGGTGGAATTACAATTCTCAGACCAGAGGCCCTCCCATGATAAGGCTTCCATATGAGATTGTTGTCAAGTTATTCATTGTTTTGATTTTTAATTCACTCACCCTCCTTCCCTATTTTGGAGTCTGAGCCATGTATCTTTTCAGGGTTTCTTTGACATAAAAAGCACTGAACTACTCTTTAATTTCCAATCCCTCCCACCTCTTTATGAGTATCCAAATCCAAGGCCATTAATACATAAACTTTAGCCCAAGAACTGAGCTAAACAGAATCAATTACTGCCACATGCACAGGTCTAGAAAAAAGAATGCAAAACTAAATTGCATGGTCTTGCTTGAAACAGTTCCCATCATCAGTATTAGGGATCCTGTCAGCAGTAAGAAAGTACACCAGCAGCAATTCCACAAATGCTCAGAGACAATCAACTCACAATCAACCATCTCAAATTCACTGTCTTCCAATAAGAACTCAAACTCTCCTTTGTTATTTTTTTCTGGCAAGGCTTTGATTTTGGAGTATGAACTAAAAGCAATGAATAGATTGTACTAACTATACAGAAAATAAGCTTTTGCTTTTGAAGCTCTATACGAAAGCCTAGAAAGTATTTTAACTAAGCAGTTTTAATCATTCGTGGCAAAAAGAATCCTCTGAACACTCTAAATTCCCACATCTCATTTTGTTAATTTCCAAACTTAATGTCTTGTCCAAATTCTACTAAACAAATAATTGAGTTGGTGTCTATAACCAACCACTGTTCATGTAATCAGGTTTATAAGTTCTTCATCTACTGTGGATGCTAAGCAAAACAGAAATAAGTAGATTTAATGTCCTTTGAGTTTATGTGGAATTTGAAACCATTGATGGGAATTTATTTATGAGTTAGTCAATAGGTCAATTGTCTGGGGAAGTTGTAACCAGACAGATATTGACCTAGGCATCTACATCTGGTCCCCAATGTTGAGTCCGGCTCAAAATCAGACTGAACAAATTGACAAGAGGGTCTAGCACCCCATTGTCACTTTACATAGTTGGTTGGCCTTTATAGAGAAGGGAAGGAGAAAGTCTAGATGTTGACTACAGGGTTTTAAAAAATGCTTGCAATTTAATCAAATCTAATTCTTAAAGACTTTTTTTATAGTAGAGAAAAGAGAAGATAGGCTTTTTCTTTGTCCTTAGGAAATTTTGTTTTTACTAAAAATGGTGGAAAAGGATGTCTATTTCCTCACATGATTGGGGCAGTTATATAAGTGTAGTTCTAGTTGTAGCCATAGCCTCAGTATTTCTGCTCATGATGGCTTCCTACTTTCTAGGAGAGCTATGTCACAAGCTGCCCACCACATCATGCTTGGATACTCTCCTAAGTACCCTCTGAAATTAGCCTGCCTTTCTGGTGTTCATGGCCTCATGTAATCACCTCCCCTTGAGTGTGCTTGGACCTAGTGACTTGTTTCTAATGGCTAGGATATTGCAAAAGTGATAGATGTCACATCCATGATTAGATTACAAAAGGTTGTGATTTCATCTTGTTGGCATTCTCTCTTGCGCTCTCACTTGCTTGGACTGATGAAGCAAGCTGCCATGTTGCCCATGTGGCAAAACAAAAACAACAAAATAAACAATAAAGGAGGTCTCTGGCCAAGAACTCATGAAAAACTGAGGCCTCCGTCAACCAAGCTGCAAGGAATTGAATTCTTCTAACAACCATGTAAAGGACTTAGGAAGAAGGTTCTTCTCAGTTGAGGCTTGAGATGACTGCAGCCTTGTGAGATACTCAGAGAGCCAGAGAACCCAGCTAATCATCTCCAGGTTCTTAAATCAAAGAATCTATGAGATAATGAATGTTGTTTAGAGCCACAAATTTTGGGGGTAATTTATTATACAGCAATAGATAACTAATGCCTGTTGTAATTATAATTTTAGATTTCTTATGAAGAATGTGGAAAATACAGTCTCTCTCAAAAGTCATTTTTATTCATTCATTGAGCAGTTTTAAAAATATATTTTATTAATTTTTTACAGAGAGGAAGGGAGAAGGACAGAGAGTTAGAAACATCAATGAGAGAGAAACATCAATCAGCTGCCTCCTGCACACTCCCTACTGGGGATGTGCCCACAACCAAGGTACATGCCCTTGACCGGAATCGAACCTGGGACCCTTCAGTCCACAAGCCGATGCTCTATCCACTGAGCCAAACCAGTTAGGGCAAGCAGTTGTTTATTAAACACCTATTATGTGCCAGATAGTTTTAGATGCTGGATACAGCAATGTTCAGATAGACACAAATCCTTGTAGTGTGGGCACAACCTACTTAATCCCAAAGCAAGACTTTTGCAATTATCAGTGTTTTCCTAGATAAATTCAATTTTTCTTTATTCATTCACTAAACCTTTATTGGATGTCATTTCTAGGAAATCAATGATAAAAATCACTGTATCATGTGAGAAATAAAAATTAGTACAAACAAATTATAATAATACAAATATCATTATAAGAAAGAGGTACTTAATCTGTTATGACACACTGCTAGATGTTTTGGACTTTAATGACTAAGTAGATATAATTTTCTGAAAGATGAAATAAAAGAGGAAGAACAGATTTAAGTTTAAAGAGGATGAGTTTGTTTTTTTATTTGTTTGAATTTGTGGAATATCCAGGTGGACATGTCAAAAAGAAACGCACGAGTAGACTTTGTTTTGGAGATAAATATTTGGAAGTCATCAGCATGTAAATGACAGTTGAAACATAGTTTTGAGAGGCTTGTCCATAGATGATATATACAGAATGTAAGGGAGCACACATATTTAATGAGTAGGCATTTATACTTAAGAAGTGTTGAACAGGTAAGAGAGTACACTATTCATAAAGGAGCAAGAAGAGATGGATGTTCTAAATTGAGAGTGGCTTCAATGAGGTGGTGAGAGCAGAAATGAGAATGGAGTGGTTTGAAGCACAGACATTCATGAAAAAGTTTATAAGATGAAGCATAAAACATTGGATGTAATAATTGTAGGTCTTTATTCTAGTTGATGATGGAAGTCTTTTTTTTTTTTTTTTTTTTTTTTTTAGTTTTCTGCTTGAATAGAAATGTGTTCTTTTTGTGTCAGAACAAATAGGATATGCCAGAAATTTTATAATTGTATATAGAGGATTTCATGTGTTTTTGAGGTTTTACCTTGCTTCTGACAATGAAAACACAATGTTTTGATTGGTGCTTACATTGGATGCTTACATTGAAATTTAGGAATGTTATTTTGGCATATGAAGGCTGTATGAGCTCTCTTCAACTTCTCTGATTCTCTGCTTAACGGAGTGATAGAAAGAAAACTTAAATTTGGTCTTTTTCATCCTTCCTTAACAAACCTGAATTCACCTCATCTAGAAGAGAAGGCAGACAATTCTTAATTCTTTTTTTTTTTAAATATATTTTATTGATTTTTTACAGAGAGGAAGAGAGAGATAGAGAGTCAGAAACATCGATGAGAGAGAAACATCGACCAGCCGCCTCCTGCACATCCCCCACCGGGGATGTGCCCGCAACCCAGGTACATGCCCTTGACCGGAATCGAACCCGGGACCTTTCAGTCCGCAGGCCGACGCTCTATCCACTGAGCCAAACCGGTTCCGGCAATTCTTAATTCTTTAAAGAGAATTTTTGTGAACTTGTGAATCGTTTCTGCATTTTCTTTTTGTACATAGACTATAATTGATTTAACAGTAGAGGAGTATGATCAAGTAAGACTCTGTTTAACATGAATATTTAAAAATAAAATAAATACCACCATAAGTCTGCTGTCACCATTGGGAGTGACAGAGACTAGCACATAGGAGTAGCGGAGACAATAGCCATCTGTACTCAAAGACATAGTATAACCCACTGTTCTGTGACTAGCTGACATCTGATACTGAGATACGAAGTGGTGTTTCCATTCTGGGTGTGTTCTTTAGAGCTAAATGGGTGGTTATACATCACCAGAATCCAAAGGAGAAACCTTTGCTGCACAGAGTTGTGAAGATTGCTCTCCTGGTCTCTCAGCTGCCTCTCACAGGTGGAGTGATATCACTGTTGACAGTGTGACAAAATGAGGACAGTGAATGGAGACACTAGTGAATTAGTCTACCCGTTAACATACAGCTTCTTATTTTAATTTGTGTGAAGAGGAATGGGTTTTCTCCTGAGAACCCCTGCCCTCATCATGCCATTGGAAAAGCTTAATGACTAGGTCCTCGAGGACTTATGCTTTTGTGCAAGTAGAGAAAGAAGCCTGTATCATCATGTCTTACTGTGGAGAAAGAGGAAAGGCAATCATAGTTCTTTAAACATAAAGTAAACAGGAGAAGATAAAATTTTGGAACTTAAGAGTCTATAGGTTAAATTATTACTAGAGAGGAAGAGAGAAAATAATATACATTAAAGGATGGGTTTTTGAACTTCCACATTTATTATAAACCAAGCACTTATTTTAATTACACATAGTTTTCTTCTTTTTTAAAATATATTTTATTGATTTTTTACAGAGAGGAAGAGAGAAGGATAGAGAGTTAGAAACATCGATGAGAGAGAAACATTGATCAGCTGCCTCCTGCACATCTCCCACCGGGGATGTGCCTGCAACCAAGGTACATGCCCTTGACTGGAATCAAACCCGGGACCCTTCAGTCTGCAGGCTGATGCTCTATCCACTGAGCCAAACAGGTCAGGGCTTCTTCTTCTTTTTTTAAAAAAATATTTTCCTTCTCCCTCCCCTCATGCTCTTCCCTCTTTGTTTTATGGAAGGTGGGGGTGACTAAGGCACCAGGACACTAGTTGTCAAAATAAAATAGACAAGAGGGAAGATGTAAACCTTTTTCTTACATTTTATTTGTCAGAAAAGAATAAAAGAAGGTAGTAAAGGAAGGTAATAATTATTGACCCTCTGTATTAACTTTGTTCTCTTGGGTAAGCACATAATTAGGTTGTTCTTTAAAATGCATGTTATGTAGTTGGCAGCAGACTCTGGTTCAGATGGAATAACTCCTTATGCAGGCAGCTTTTAAAATGCACACCGTGTACCAAAGGAACTTTTCTGGTCTATTGGGTAAATATGTATTAAAGTAATTTTTAAAATACTTATGTACTCAATAGGCTGGAAGTGGTCAATGGTTTAATGAATAGTCATGCATTTTTAAATGTGTATTATTATTTATGCAGTGACCCAAGTGAGAAAGTCTTTTAAAAAATGGAATGTTCTTGATGACTGTGTAATTTTGCAGTGAAATCTTAAAAGTGTTTCATGAGAACAGGAGCCAATTTTAAAATTACATTATCTTATCGGCCCTTCACCTCATTTTTCCTGCCTGCTTGTCCTCTTATGGGATATATTCTAATAGGCTCATTTATGGCTTCCTGCTGGCCTAATTTCATTTTCATAGATTAAAGCTGATTTACATTTGAATTGCAGTTTTAGTGTAGAACTTATCCTGTGTTGATTCATAGTGTCTGGCACATAGTAGGCACTCAGTCAATATCTGTGGAATGAGCTGTTTGTATAGTTCATGACCTTTTTAAAAAATTAATATTTATTGTTGAAATTATTATAGATGTCCCTCTTTATTCCCCCCATAGCTCCCTCCACCTGGGTTCCAGCCCACTCTAAGCCCTTGCCACCCTATTGTCTATGTCCATAGGTAATGTATACATGCATATAAGATCTTTGTCTAATCTCTTCCCGACCACACTCCCTTCCCTCTGAGAATCGTCAGTCTGTTCCATTTCCATGCCCCTGATTCTATTACATTCACCAGTTTATTCTGTTCATCAGATTTTTTTATTCATTTGATTTTTAGATTCAATTGTTGATAGATATGTATTTGTTGTCAGTTTGTTGTTCATATTTTTTATCTTTACCTTTTTCTTATTCTTCCTCTTAAAGAATACCCTTCAGCATTTCATATAATACTGGTTTGGTGGTGAAGAACTCCTTTAGCTTTTTCTTGTCTGTGAAGCTCTTTATCTAACCTTCAATTCTAAATGATGGCGTTGTTGGGTAGAGTAATCTTGGTTGTAGGTTCTTGCTATTTGTCACTTTGAATATTTCTTGCCAAAGAAATATGTCACAAATAAAAGAAATGGAAGAAAGAAAACTACTGGATATAGAGTTCAAAACCACGGTTATAAGAATCTTCTAGAAACCTCCAAGGAACTTAGTGAGAATACCAAAAAAATGGAAAAGGACCAGTCAGAAATTAAGCATACACTGATTGAAGTAAAGAATAATATACAGGGATTCAACAGTAGACTAGAAGATCCCAAGAATCAAATCAATGATCTGAAATACAAGGAAGCAAAAAAACCAAACCAGAAGAGCAAAAGAGAAAAGAATCCAAAAATATGAAGATAGTGTAAGGAGCCTCTGGGACAGCTTCAAGCGTACCAACATCAGAATTATAGGGGTGCCAGAAGAAGAGAGAGAGCAAGATACTGAAAACCTATTTGAAGAAATAATGACAGAAAACTTCCCCTACCTGGTGAAAGAAACAGATTTTCCAAGTCCAGGAAGCACAGAGAACCCCAAACAAGAGGAATCCAAAGAGGATCACATCAAGACACATAATAATTAAAATGCCAAGGGCAAAAGACAAAGAGAGAATCTTAAAAGCAGCAAGAGAAAAGCAGTTAGTTGCCTGTAAGAGAGTATCCATATGCCTGTCAGCTGATTTCTCAACAGAAACTATGCAGGCCAGAAGGGACTGTCAAGAAATTTTCAAAGTGAATAGTTTGTTACATTCTTGCAAGCAAACATTATCCTTACGCCTACTATATGCTAAGTGCAGTGTTGGTATCAATATAGCACAAAGGTCAGACATCTGCAGGACATAAATATATCCAAGCTCCAATTCCAGCACCTTCACTCACCAGCTGCCTCTCTATGCATCAGTTTCCTCATCTACAAAAGGAGAACAATAGCTCCAATGTGGCCTATTTCTTAGAGGGATCAGTTGAAACATTATACAAAAATGCTTAGTACAGTACCAGATACCCAGTGAGCTCTCAGCCACTGGTTTTTCTCTCTTGGCCTGAGTTCCTATGCAGAAACATGAGAACCAGTCATTTCTAGACAGTGAAGGCTTCCAAACTCCACAGAGCCCTAATCACAGATATCAAGAAGAAAAATGTAAGAGCCCTTAAACTGGCACCATTCTCTGGTGTCAGGAACAGGAGCACTCAATAATTCTCAGGGTCCCATTTCCAGACAGGGACCTCCTTATGGGCACTGACCTCCCTGCAGGAACACTCATCTGAGGAGCCTACATTCCTGTGTGCTCCCATTACCTGGGTCTCCCAAGGTGGCTTCACCCAAATCTTTGGGTTCTTCCCTTCCCACAATCCTGTGGGAGTAGAGGAAGTCAGACCTCAATGTCCCTTCTGAATTTCAGAAAATTCCATGAACAAACAACCCACCCCCCTCCCCCCCCGGCCCCACCTACCACCAAAGTCAGGTTTCCTAAGAGAAAACAGGGCTAATGATATATACTGTGGCACGAGGCAGTAAATAGGGCCTTGAGAATAAGCATTATTCACATGCTCACTGAGCTGCCTCCAATCCTATTTGGAGGGAGGCATGGCATAAATAAGTAAATGTGCTTCCTGGATCTTTACAGTCAGAGGCTTAGTGCTATATAACAGAACCTATTCACAGTGTGACTTCTGAGCCTCTTGCTTCAGGATAAGAAAGGGGCTTTCACAGAGTGTTCCTTAAAGGGTGTGAGTAGAGGTGGGAAGGAGTTAATGTGCATGACATGAAGCTGTTTAAAAATAGAGGCATGTAAAGGGGACCTAAGAGAAGGTATAGAGAAGATTGTTTTACAGGAAAGGCAGGCGCATGCCAGAGGCAAGGATATTATGTGATAAGCAGGGATAGATGCACTCAAAATCTATAATCTCAGGTAAGAAAGGGGGTTCTGGAAACAAGACCAAGATGTCATAGATGGCCCAAGGAGACCATGATTTCTTATATAAATGTGAAAAAAATAACAAAAATGTGGAGACGTGTCTGTTAGCGGACTAGTGAGAGCCACACTTCCACACAACTTGCAGTCTTTAGGGAAAAGCAAAAATGGAATGCACAATTGGCTGTGAAGAGATCACACCTTGAGCAGCCTCCTTGGACATTTCTGGAATCAGTCTATCTTCTGCCCCTTTGGTGCCTTTAGAGCAGCTTATTCATTAGGTAGTGCTTTCTCTGCTGGCTTCTGCCTGCTGTGGAGGGATCAGGTTCTAACCGTAGAGTTGATTTATTCCCATCCTTCCAATTCATATGAATTAACAATTTCTACTACTTATCAATTTAAAAGGAAGATATATTGCTCCTTTAATGGAAAGGAGAAATTGTATCAACAGGAATTCTGTCTTCATGTGGGTGCAGCGACCTGCCAGGTGTGCCTAAACCATCCCTCACCTCTTACTGCTGGAGGTCTCAGACCACAGGGATGCCTAATGACAGGAAAAGAAGAGGCCTCTCTGTTGAGGAAGAGACTTCCAGATTACTCGTCTCTGGCCCAGCCCCTCCAACCAGTCTTGTTTTTATAGTATTTATATTTCTTAGGACTAGAAGACTGATACTCAAATAACTACTGGCTAAGTTATTCTTTTTAAAAAATTTGTATTGATTGATTTTTTTAGAGAAAGGGAGAGAGGAAGGGTCAGGGTTAGGGAGAAAGGGAGAGATGATAGATAGATAGATAGATAGATAGATAGATAGATAGATAGATTTGTTGTTTCACATTTATGCACCCATTGGTTCCAGGGATCAAACTCAAAACCTTTGTGTATTCAAACCTTGCTCTAACCAACGGAGCTACCTGACCAGGGTCTAGTTATCTTTTAGGAGGTCTGATAGGGTAAAACAAAATCTCCTCTAAGCACTAGAAGGCAAGGGGACTGGGTGGTGAAGTCAGCTATTAAGTAAACCCTGGGATTCATGGCAGTTTCTGACACCTTCAATGGCATTTTATTGGTAGAACTGAGAAAGCATGAACTAGCCAAAACCAAAGTAGGTCTAGGGCAGTAATCTCTGTTCTTTATCTTTGTCTCTGTCCCTTCTTTATTATCACTTAGGGCGGTGCCTCCATAATAGGGAAGATAACAGGGTGGGCATGCTGTCCTGTGGGTTATAATAAAGTTATGGGTATCATAGTGAATGGATTTAGTGAGGTCAGAAGTCATAGAGCCTAGAAGTAAGTGAGTGGGAAAATAGCAGAGACAGAGTTAGATTTAATTTGAAAAGAGTGACTAGAATAGAAATACAGGAAGATGTGGAAAAGTCACTTGTTTTGTTTTTAAGGCATGAGACCCTTTGCATGTTTGAGGACAGAGGAGAAGCCTGTTCCTAGGGTATGGACAAAGGTATTAGCGTGAAAGGAGAAAAGTAACTCCTGGCTCTGCCAATCATTAGTTCTGTGACAATAAGAAAGACCCCTATTCTCACATATTGAATATTTAATTTTTATATTAATATTGGTAGTTAGTTTAGGTCAAGGGTTTGCAGCCAGGGGTAAGCATCAGAATCACCTGGGAGCAGTTTTCAAAATGCTCTGAAGGTTGAGGTATTTATAAATCTTCCTAGATATTTTGGACACGTAGTTTCTGTGGGTGGGAAGTCCAGGCATGGTGGCTTATTGAGTCCTCTCCAAGGCTTAGATCAAGAGGCCAAGTGGTTTGGTCTTATTTAGGCTTCACTGGGGAAGGACTGGCTTCCGAGCTCACGTGGTGTTGGCAGCGTTCAGTTCTTTGTGGGTTGTGGGACTGAGGGCCTCAATGTCTCACTGTAGGTCAGGAGCTGCCCTCAGTTCCTTGCTGTGTGGCTCTTCCCCACAGGGCTTCTTATTTCCTCAAAACCATTAAGAGTCTTTTCATAAGATGGGCATTATAAATTTTACACAGTGTACAGTATACTTATAAAGAAATACATCTTGTCACCTTTGCTATATTGATTGGTTAGAAGTGAGTCACAGATCCCATTCACACTCAAAAGAAAGGAATAAGCGAAATAAATACCAGAAGGCAGGACAGACCTTAGAGTCTGTCCCAGATACCTGTTGTCTGAAAACCTTTCGATGCCTTTAATTTTAATTGCTCAAAATGAGTGAAGAGTTGCCACTTATACATTCAGCAAATACTTCATGTGCCACATGCCAGGCACTGTCTTTTACTAATATATATATATATATATCTTCTATAAGAAGCATCTGGAGAGCCTAAGTATACCTGATGTAGACAGGGATAGGTTTTAATCAACTTTGGGCACAATTTTGGGAGAGAGTACTAAAGGGGTGGTTTGGTACTCTGTGAGTGAGAAACAGCATTTGCCAAAACCCATGAAACTTAGTGGGACTAAGTTAGGCCACACAGGCTTCATTTGCTTTTGTTTTTGGCCACAGAAAGGAGTTTTAGGATAATTATAGTAGGCTTAGAATATTTAGACCAAAATATTTGGAAAGAATTTTTTGTTATGTCCATTTGAAAATAGTGGAGAAATATGGATTGGGAATTAGTACAACTAAAACAACTAAATAAATTAATTGTTAGTGGAAGAAATATGCTCAAAGAATACCAATCAGCACTGCTCAACCATTGGAGCCATGTGAGCCTGAAGGACAATCCCTGTTGTCAGGACAGAGCTTGACTCTTACTCCAGTTGAGCACGTTCATCAGCGATGTGAATGAATACAGAGATGGCACAGAAGCTGAGCAGTGACTACAAATGACAAGAGAAGCAAAATCCAAAATGGTGATGTATTCATAGATCAAATGAATACAATGGATACTTTTGGTGATAAATGGAATATCCTTCTCTTAGGACTAAAAGTTAGTAGCAAGTATAAATTTGTGGAAACTGGCTTGTCAATTTAGGGATTTTAGGTTATTCAAATTAAGCGTGATTTGTGTGATATGGATGCCACAGAGAATAGTAAAAATAAAATATTAAAATACATTTCTTGAGCATAGCATCTAGATTAAAAGAAAACAGTTTTGGTCTCCTAGGTTCTAAGAAGAGTTTGTATGAAGGATTTCATCTGTTCTAGGGATGCCTTTTAAGAGCTGATCTAGACAAACTGCAAGATGTTTCGGGGGCAAGAACAGAATTGGTGAAAGGGATTGAAAACTTCCTATGGGAAGAGATGGCGGAGATAAAGGTGCTGAGTCTGGAAAAGGATGTTTCAGTAGGCAATCTACTTGAAAAATTCGAAAGGCCATATTGGGTGGAGTGACTTGGACATGTATTAAACAGCTTCATTGGAAAGACATAGGACCAATTTGTGGAAATTGTCATGAGACTGATTTTGAAGTACTCTCTAGTACTGTTAAGAGTGAAGTTGGGATAGTTTGCTTTGGAAAGTGTGTCCATTGTCATGGAGGGAATTCAGGTTGCACAACTTGATAGTGGTTATGGATAAGTTCAAGAATTGGTTGTGTACTTAATTGGGCTGGAGACTGGGAAGTAAGGTCCCCTCACAAACCATGATTAACAATTTCATGTCATTGTTACCTGTGGGAGTTTCAAAAGGTTATATCTATGTTCTATCCTGATTGTATAATCAGAACGATTCTATGCATTATTCCTATAGAACTATTTTTACATTTTGAACAAATTTCACAGGTAATTTTGCAGAGTAATCAGAGTTGGCTGGAGAAGGGTACAAAGGAGCATTTTAAAAATGCTTTACACTTTCTTTAACTCTCACCACAATGTTGAAGTATACCTACCATTAACCATGTTCTTTTATTTTCCCTCACTTGCTTTGGTGGTGAATATTGTGCAATTATGTGTTGATGCCAATTTTCCCCAATAGAAGATTGCAATGGAACAGGCATTTAAACAAAGAGGTTTGGATTGAGAAGCAAAAGATCAACTACTCAAATTGTCTTAGAGGAAGGGAAAAGGAATTCAGAAGGTTATAGATGAAGAAGATATCTTTAGGACAAATTTCCTTTCCCTGCGAAGTGTTTTCCCAGGAAACACTTAGAACAGTCTGCTTAATTAAGTAAAATGGAGCTGTGCTGACTTTCTGGGTTCTACAATTTATCAACTAGTCTAGTGTTTTTCCAACTGGCTTCCCTGTGCCATTGGAGCACAGAAATGATGATGTGCTTTATTTTCTCTACTCTGATCTATGTCTTCTCTCTGCTCTCCCCTTCTGTAAAGACGACAATGAAAGTGCTGATACGTGAAAGACTAGAGGAAACAAGATTGTTTAAAATAACCCATAAAAAAATCAAAGCAATTTAAGAAATTTTAAAAAAATTAATAGGAATAGCTTTTATGCACTAAGAGAACTGTGTAAATTATAATAAAACTGTTGACATTTAGAATTTTTACAAAATTGAAAAACTTTATAAACTATTATCAGATCATCACATTTAGAGTTAAAAGGGAACCTGGAAATCTCCACTGATCATACTGACATTTCCCTCCAGAAGCTTTTCTTGATGAAGTAAGAATTTTCTGGTTCAAGTTCCTTTTTACTGGTGCATGGTATAAACAAATCATCAACAATTGCTTTGACCAGCACAGATCCAGTCAATACCCTTGGTTTTATAAATGAGGATATAAATTGAGATAGGTCTTAATAGCCTCCAAATAAATCTTTGTCCAAGTATGCAGCCCTTATGTAAAAGCTAACTAGACCATTTTGCCATTATCCAAGGATTTTTGAAGGGGAAAGTGGGGTATTATTTCCTATCTCTATTTGGAGAAAAAGAAAATTATCCTGTTCATGAATAAGAAAGCTTAACATTGTAAACATGTCAGTTGTTCCCAAATTAATCTATAAGCATAATGAAATTCTATTTAAAATTCCAATGTAATAATTTTGAGAATTGAACACTAAAATTTTTGGATGACTAGATGTCAATGAATAACTAAAACAAAAGTAAAAGTAAAGAGAGGGAACTTCTCTGACCAGATAACAAGATATTGCTTTACCATACAGTTAAATAATCTGATATGGTGTGTGTATGAAACACACACTCTCTCTCTCTCTCTCTCTCTCTCTATATATATATATATATATATATATATATATATATATATATGCAATAGGAAAATGGATTATTTAATAAATGCTAGTGGAAAATAGACTTCATCATTGCAACTATTAAAAATAAAAATTGATTAAAGACCCATTCATGAAAAAAAATGTTATACAACTATTGGAACAAAGTTAAGATGAATATAACTTTGAGCTTGGATCTGAGGAAAATACTTTAAACAAGAAGCAAATGGATTAATCACAAATAAAGGAAGATTAATTGATCTTATTATAGTAACATTAAAAACTTATGTTTAACAATGGGGACCATATATAAATATTAAAAAAAAACAAATAGCCTTGGCTGGTGTGGCTCAGTTGATTGAGCCTTGTCCTGTGTACTGAAAGGTCGCTAGATTGATTTCCAGTCAGGGCACATACCAAGGTTGTGTGCATATGGGAAGCAACTAATTGATATTTCTTTTTTACACAGATGTTTCTCTCTCTCTCTCTCTCTCTCTCTCTCTCTCTCTCTCTCTCAAATTAAATATGTATATATTTAAAAAGTTACCACATTAAAAAATAACACAAAAAACAAATAACTGGAAAAAAATATTGTTAAAGTACGTAAATAAAGGAGCGTTAAAATTTTGAAGTATAAAGAATCCCTGTAAATCAAGAAGGGACCATTAGGTGTTAGGTATTGAAATAAAGACATTTATGAAATCAGAGAGGCTACAAGTAGGAACAGGGCATTGGCTGGATTATGGAGGGAAGGGTTAGAGGAAAGAGAAATATCTGCACAGATGAAAGGAGGTGAATTGGGAAAGGACAGGAGAAGCAATATATAAAGATAAAACCTATAAAAATAATCTATTTTTGTAAACCCAAACTCAGGCAATTTGTGTGGGATTTCTTTTCCTTCTGGCTGGCTTGTTGATTTAGGAAACTGCAGTAAAGAAATTACTTCCCAGGAGTTTGCTATTAAACTTTATAACCTCTAAACACAGAGGGATCCCTCCAAGAGCCCTTAGTCTGCTGAATCCAGTTTTAGCAAGAATCTATTGTCAGTTTAGGTAGAATCCTCCCACCCTTGATCCTGATTACCCTGGCCTGATCATTCTTGCCTTCATAAAAAATACTAAGTCAATTTAGCAAGAATCCCCTTACCCTCAATGTCTCTTTGTCTCTTCCTAGTGATTTTCCATCCATTGACACCCCTCCCTCTGCTCAATGGCTAGAAATTCCCAACTCTCTTTGCTGTATCCAGAGTTGAGCCCAATCTCTCCTCTATTGGGATAGTCTTGACACCTATCACAAAGGGTCTTGAATAAAGTTTTCCTTACTATTTTAATAAGGGTCAGAATATATTTTCTTTAACATCCTGAAACAAGAAGCTTTAATGATCATGGAAGGTGAAGATAGGATGGCTTGGGATTGTGGGGGATATGCTTATACTGCTCACTGTATGCAAGAGATTAACAAACTCCAGGGAAATTCCCCTCTTCAAGGGGTGTTGGCAATAAACATATATGCCACGACTGTAAGGAAAGGCGAGTCATGTTGAACACAGGTGCTGTTGTGCCTCTCTGAGCACTGGAGGAAGTTGTATAGGCACACGGATTGGCAATGGAAGGCATGGTTTCCTCATTTCTTCTGTGTCAGGACCATATGCTATCACATGTTAGTCCCTGATCACCATGATTTTTGTCTCCTTACTTACAGTGATAGTGACCACTTGAAAGGAAGCAGCTTTTGAGGCAATTATGGAGAAGCCCTCCAGAGGCACCCTTTGACTTTTCCTGTGGTGCTGTGCCATGTTGACAGGGAGTCTGTAAACAAAAGGATGGCATTGAAAGATTCAGCCCCTTCTCATCCTCTCAGATCCAGAATGTTTTGTTTTTCTGGGAATTCCTTTTTCTTGAGATCTGTTGGTAAAGCGAAGGACTTTGGCTCTCCACAAAGGCTACCTGGTCAGTTGTAAGCACCTGTCCATATGCATTGTCCTCTTTTTGGAGGTGAGTCGGAAGGTAAACACTTTCTCCTACTGAGTCTGGTTTATGTGATTGACGCCAGGACTTCCAATTTCCGGGACACACGATCCATTAGTGGAAATGGGCACACAGGAAACCTCAGTGCCAACAAGTTAAGTACCCACCCTGCACTCAGTGAACAGTGGGCTGCTCTCAACTGTAGGCAATTAACAGTGATTAGCGAGTGCATGCTTGGTGGGTGGCATACAAGGGTCTTCTCACTGATGAGAGGAACTCACAAACAACCCAGAGAGGTATTGCCATGAAAATGCAACAGGAAAGCTCAATCACTCTGTGAGTGGGTCTAACCAGAGGAGGATTCTTGTGAATGTTTTAATTTCTCCTCTTAAACCTCTCATTAACTCTCAAGTAATCCAGTAGTAGCAGGGAGGTCCAGATACTCATTTAGAAGCAGATACTCTTTATGCATCCTGAGTTAGAGAAATCAGAACTGGAAAAAAATAAATCCCCACAAAATTGTGCAACCTGGGAGAGCAGAGCTATTTCTTACTTATCATGGTATTTCCTTCCAAACTGGCACAGTGCCTAGCACCTAGGGGATCTCAGCAAATGTCAGAAGTGAATTGAAATCAAGCTTCCTTATCCTAGCTACTTATAATCATGTTAATAATAATCCTATTACTCTTTTCTTATCTCTTCTATTATTTTAATGTTTTTGCTTGTTTATTTAATCTTTTGCTACCTTCTTTCTCTTCCCTTTTTAAATCATCAAGACTATATTTGTAATGTGTTTTTTTTTAATTCAATATATTTGAGATTTGTGAAGTAGGAATTAAATGTAAATTTTTATTTCCCTATTGACTTTTATTATAAATTTCATAGCACTATTCTCATAAAAATATTTGGGCCCAAAGGCATGGTGAAAAATAACTAGTATTAATTTCAAATAACATTTTGCTATTGGCCATACACAGTCAGTGGGCAATTACTTTCCCATATGGCAAGAAATAATCAAGTAGACAATTAATCCACAGGTTCTTTAAACACCACTTATTAAATTACATTATACAATTCCTATTTCCGTGTGAGTTCTTATTGACTTTATAAGACTTGCAAGTCTAACCAACCACATAAGCTATACCAGGTATTCAGATAAATTCACTAATTGGAAGAACTTCATAGAGATACTGTTTTAACAAAGAAGGCTATGCCATTTCACTGTTACGTACAGAATAATCTGTAAAGGTAAGAACTACTACATATTTACATAGCCTCCCCAGTGCCTAGCACATTGCTTGACATGTAGTAGAGTTGAAAAATAAATTACTTAATACAGAAATAAAACAGGGATATTGTTTCATAAAAACCAAAATATATCCTGTTAGGGTCATCGAAGGAGGAATGCATGAGGCTGAAAGTGGTAAAGAATTATAAATTTATTAGATCATCTGAGCCCCCAAATAGCACCAGCCCCCAGGAACAGGGAGTCAGAGATTTTAAAGGACTCTAGGTGGGCTTTTTTGGCGGGGAATTCTCTGGGTGGGCCTGGATCCTGGGCAAGTCCGGAGAGGAAAATTACTGGTCCCAGCAAATGGAATGCGGTCTAAATGAAAGGGAATGTCAGCTGCAAAATGATCTGAAGGTCAGTTTCCCAGGGGAGATGATATCGATTCATTTGATCAAACCTAACATATCCATTCTTATTATTTCTTCTTAGAAATTAAGTAATCATACTTTCAAGTCTCATTTAAGTCTGTACATAGCTACATAGTAGAAAGCAATGCATTATGCCACCAAATCATTGAAGGTGATGCTTTAAGAAAGAACATTTTATTGAAAAAAGGATACTATTGCTCAATATATAATTTGAATAGGTGATGATATTACCTGTAAGTAAACTAAGCATCTCAGTATCTAAGGCCAAGGGGAGAAAGTGACTTTAAAGATAACAAGAATCAATGTCTAAAGGATGGAACTAATTGTAACCCAACTCTCTTTAAAATTTGGGTCAGCTTATCCTTAGTTTAATGTAACACAATCTTTAACTTTGTTCTAACTATATTTTCACCAAGCAGTCATCTGACTATAAATCCAGTTTTCTTATTATAATTGTACTTTATTTTATTTTTAACTACTTTATTGAAGTATGTTTGACATGAAAAAAAGCTGCATACCTTGAGTATATGCACCTTGATTTGTTTGGCGGTAACTATATGCCATGAAGCCATCATTGCTATCAATGCCATAAACTTATCTATCACCTCCAGAGTTTCTTCCCACTCCCTTTGTTTTTTGTTTTGTTTTGTTTGTTTGTTTCCTTTTGTGGTAAGATCATTTAAGATATACCCTCTTAGCAATTTTTTAAGTATACAAGACAATATTATAAATATTAAAAAACAACATTCAACTGAGTAAATTTGAAGGTTTAATTGGCTTTATTAAATGATTCATGAATCTGGCAGCATTCCATTAGTAACTAGAAGGGCACTTGGAGAGGTTGTACAAAATGGAAGGTTTTTATAGGGAGAAGAGTTGGGCAAGGGAGTTATTAACAAAAGAAAAAAAAGAAGCATTTTTAGACTATGAAGTCTTCTTTGGGAGGGGGAAAAATAGCAAGGTATTTTTTTCATCATGCAGAGTGCTTCTTCTTTCTATGAGACTGGGGGATGGAAAGGTCCTGCTTGACAGAATACCTCATTGGTGTTTACCAGAAAATTCCAGGTTAGTTGGTTAAGATTCTGTTTCCAGAAAGGTTGAAAAGCATTTGGGTCAGGTATTAAATATGTGTTTGGTATCATGGGCTTTAGCATAAGTGACAGCTTATGGTTCTCTCTTCAATAGTAATCATAGGTCCTATATTGTCCAGAAGAACTCCAGAATTTACCTATTTTGAATATTCAAACTCTGTACCATTTGAGTAACACCTCCCCATTTCCTCCTCCCCCTCCCAGCCACTGGAAACCAACATTCATTCTACTCTCTGATTCCACGTCTTTGACTATTTTAGGTTCCACATATACATGAGATCATGCAGGATTTGTGTTTTTGTGTCTGACGTTTCATTTAGCATAATGTCTACTAGGTCCATGCAAATTGTTGCAAATAGCAGGATTTTCTTCTCTTTTAGGCTGAATAATACTTTCTTGTATGTATATGCCACATTTTCTTTATTCATGTGTTCATTAATGGACATTTAGGTTTCATCTATATCTTTGCTACTGTGAATAGTGCTTCAGTGAACATGGGAGTACAAATATTTATTTGAGATCCTTATTTCAATTCAGGACATATATCCAGGAGTGGGATTGATTGCTGGATCACATAGTAATTCTATTTTTAAAATTTTGAGGAACTTGCATATTGTTTTCCATAGTAGTCTCATCAATTTACATTCTCACCAATAGAGTACAAGGGTTTTCTTATATCCACATTCTTGCCAACACTTGATAATCTTTGTTTTTTATTTATTTTTATTTATCCTTTTTTAGAGAGAGAGAGGAAGAGGGAGGGGAGGAAGAAGGAGAGAGAGAGAAAGAGAGAGAGAGAGAAAGATAATTTGTTGTTCCACTTTTTTATGCATTCATTGGTGGATCCTTGTATGAGCCCTGACCAGGATTAAACACACTACCTTGGCGTATTGGGACAATGCTCTGACTGAGCTACCAGGCCAGGGCTGCTAATCTTTGTTTTTGATAATAGCTATTCTGACAAGTTTGAGGTTACATCTCATCATGGTTTTGATTTGTGACTTTGGGCACTTTTTCATATACCTGGACATTTACATGTTTTTTTAGAACTATCTATTCAGGTCCTTCATCCATTTTTAAAAATTGGATTATTTGTGTGTTCTTTTGCTATGAGTTATTAATAAACTTTGGATAGTAACTCCTTACTATAGCTATATATCTGTATGTCTACATGCATACATATATATCTGGTGCATTTTAATTATTTTGAAAATCTTTTCATTATAAATGAAAATGTTTCCACTAAGTTTTATATATTAGTCAGTTTTGAATGTGCTTAGCTTTAACCAGTTTGTTAGACATCAAATTATCCCTGAGTGAAGTGAATAAAATACATGCATTTTTTTGTATGTACAAAATTGAGGATAAAACATACCAAGACACAACTAATTTATTATTCTGTCTTCAACTTATACAGAATGGACTATCTTGCCTTTTAAAAATTATTCATCTTAACCATATTCAGTAACCCTTAATCATCATTTAATGCAAAATCATTCATGCCTAGACTGTGTCAAAGTCCAGGGTTCCCACACATACCACAAAGTTCTGCTCTTGAATAATCTGAGGCCAGATTAATGAGGATTAATTTTGTGCCTTCCTTGATGTTCTTTTGACCTTCTCATGTGAATGAATCACTTTAGCCTTTAGACCTCTGCTTTTTATAGAAGTCAGAAAATATCTAGTAATAAGGAGCTTGAAGTTGAACAAAGATTGTTTCAGGGCTCTTATTATTGGGGACAATTAAAATCTTTCATCATTATCACTTTAATAATATTTAAATGTGAGTAGATGAAAGATTTCTTTTTATATGCTTTAGAGATACCTATATGATTGGTGGGGCTGAATAAAAATTGTCAATGATAATAAAGTACTTCTTCATTTGCTCCAAGCAGATTCTATACCAGGAAGCAATAATAAGACTAGTTCAAGCAAAACAAAACAAACTTTATTATCATTAGAGATTCTTTTTTAAGCTTTATTTTTTTTTCAGTTTTAATGAGATAAGTAATGAGATTCAGCGCTGTGTAAGTTTAAGTTGTACAGTGTAAATATTTGACTTACATATGTTATGAAATGATAACCACAGTAAGTTTAGTTAACATCCATCATCCCATACAGATACAAAAAAAAAGGAAAGAAAAAGAAAATAGAAGATATATATATATATATATATATATATATATATATGTATGTATATCTCATTGATTTCAGAGAAGAAAGGAGAGGGAGAGAGATAGAAACATCAATTATGAGAATCATTGATCGGCTGCTGATGCTCTATCCACTGAGCCAAACCGGCTAGGGCTCCTTCAGCTTTTTTATTGTAAACCCCATTAATATTCTTAAAGTAGACCTCACTCCTTTAAAAACTTCCCTTTTTGTTCTCTCTCTGCCAACCCCTCCTCCACCCCCCAGCTTTTAAAAGATAATAAATATATTTTTTGTCATTCCTTCTTTGTTCCTACTTTTTACAATGGTATTTTTGTTCTTATGGTTTGTTTTTACATTTCTCTTTGTTATTTTTGAATTGAAGGTAGTTACTTTATTGTTCTTGATTTTCTACAATTAAAATAAAACTATTTCAAGTCAGTTTGGCCTAAATTAGTTGGTGAATCTGATTCACTACACTTGCAAACCTAAACAAAATGCAGGGTAATTAAAATTGAGATACATAATCAGAAACTTGAATGAAGAGTAACAGTCTGCTGAGAATAACTCCTAGTTCCTGCAAAATAGTGCTTCATTTATTCCTTATTATTTTCAGAATTTATTTTCATTTTTTATGTATTGAAATTAATATTACATGGTATTTGAGAAATGATGGTAGATAGATGGTTCTGCAGGTTTGAAATTATCTCCAATTCACGCTGAGAGCCAGCCTTTCCCATGAGACTCAGAGCAGTAGCCTTTAGTAACCAGTGTATGCAAACACTCATGGAATGTGTGGGGGGTGTGTACACTGATGGTTAGGGGAGTGGTAAAGGGTGAAATAATTATAGAAATTAGAAATTTTAGACTGCATGCCAGAGGAGAAGGGAGTTTAACTATAAGAAAGGAAGCTGTTTAAAGAAATAGTGGTAGAAATATTTAGAACCACAAAGCACCTAGTAAAAGAGGGATGCCATGTAATACTTTATCAACAGAGAAAGCATGAGGGAGAACAGAATCTCTTTTGAATGTTTTCCTTTGATATAATGGCAGAGGGAGACTCAAAACCAAGACATGCATTGGGAAAATTTCAGGAAAAGAATCAATTAGGATGTGAGTGGTTGTGAAGAGTATGGTTTTAATTTCAAAATCAGGGATAAACTTGTGACTCAGATAGAAATAAATAATCTTAATTTCACAGAGGCTAAATAAATGTTTACTGAAAGATTTACTGGACTTGGAACTAAAAGGAAGAGCTAACTAGAAGTAGAATTGGGATAGGTATGAAAATGTTATTTTGCTAACTTATAAAACTTTTTCAGAATTCAGAATTTTATTAAACAAGTTATTTTTATTTAAACTTACTTTTACTAAATAAATTAATGCTCTCTAGTTGGTTGTATAGATTATGCTGCAGTTCAAAGTTTGGGGGAGGAGTGAAGACATAGGGAGTAAATCAGAAAGGTCATAGTCCTTGAGGTACAGCCTGTAAAGGAGACATGAGCACAAATATTAAATTGAAATAAGCAGCAGGAAAAGTGCCAGGGGAAGCCTCTTTGAAATGGACTGTGGGTCTTCCTTTCATCCCATTGATGGATATCCAACAGTGTAAGGGATGAGTGGTACTAGAAAGAAGGCAGGGGAGGGTATTGAGAGAGTTTCAGCTGGATTTTGCTACTAAAATGTGGTATGAACTTGGACAAGGTAATCAGTTTTCTCATATGTAAAAGGGTTAATAATAGTCTACCTGGAAAGTTATAATGTAGGCTGAAAGTATACATATACATACATACATGCATACTATATATGCATATGTATGTTATTGTGTGGGCTGAGATTGATGTTAAAGTGCTTGGAAAATAGTTTAGAACATGGTTTAATAGTTTTAGATAATTGTTTTCAAACTTATATACTATGAAAATATGCATACATATTCCACACATTTGTGTTTTAACAAGAGGCCCAATGCACAACATTTGTGTAAGAGTAGGCCTTTCTTCCCCTCGCTGCCGGCACCACCGGCTTCCTTCTGGCACCCAGGGTCTGGGCTCCCCTCTGGCCCTGGCTTCATCCAGAAGGACTAATTAGCATATTACCCTTTTATTATTATAGATTTGGACATCACATTACAGATAATTTGTGCATACATTTTAATTTTTACAAAAAGCATATATGCTTACTCACAAATAATCTACAAATCTATAAAATTTACAGATATATTTTTGGAAAAAATTTAAAAAACGTAAGAAGAAAAAGATCACTGATTTTTTTTTACCTATAGAGATAATGATTATTAGCATATTGGTGTGTATCTCTCTAGTTTGTCCTCTATATAAATGCACAAATGTTTTGCTTTACAAACTGCATTCATATTATGTATTCTATTTAGAATGTATCCAGCTTTATTTACTTAATATTATAAAATGAGAACTTGGTATAGCTTCCATTGATATCTCATAATAGAGGAACCCGTTGGGTCTGTGATTGAGCCAAGGGGTCAACATTTATCTGAAGACATTATGAGAAGTCTAGTTAAATGCCTACACTCCCAGGGGGAATTGGCCAATTTGGGAGCTTCCTGATAGGTTACTCTTTTAAACTAAGAAAAGTTTTTTTTTTTTTTCAGGCTAAACTGTGGACTCATGGATCTAACCTGCATCTGAGTTTTTGGCTTTGCTGTAATTTGTTTCTGAAGTTATTGCTGCCTCTAACAGAAACATTTCCAGAAATACGAATATGAAGACCCATTAAGGAAGTGGGTTTGTTTGGTCAGTCTCAGATGTCATAGCTGGAAAAAATTAAATAGTTAAAGCAGTCTCATTGATTTTTGCTTTCTCAAGCAAAAGTAGAGTATTGTGAAATTCATGTTTTCATTCAAATTGAGTGCCTATCATGTGCCAGTTACTGTGCACTATAGAGGGGCACAGAGCCCAAGTCCTTCTCAAAACTCAGAGCCTACTGTGTGTGTAAAATACAGGCAGTTCATTCCAGTAGAAGGTGATACCTTATATTTGTGTTGCTCACCAGAAAATGACATCTAAAGGAAACCATGAATCAAGAGTGATTTTGAAAATATTTTTAATATTTTCTGGGTATGAATAGAGAAGGAATATTGAGAATTTAAAACTTTAAACTTCATTTAAAAAATTGAGCAGCTTCTATTATATTATTAAATCTCTATTCTCTGTTTTATTTTAGTAAATCCAGATAGTTAAGTAGAAATTTCATTATGAAACATAATTTTTACTGATGATGAGATTTTTAGAGAGGTGGAAAGTGGCCAATGAATACTAATTAATGGTTAAGTTATTGTAATACGATGAAGACAAATTGTTCTGGCACTAAAATAGTTATAAAGCTGACTCGTTGCTGTACTAAAAAGCTGAGCCTCACATGATCTCACTCATTTGTGGATTTTAATGAACAACATAAACCGATGAACAAAAACAGATCCAGAGACAGAGAAGCATAGATCAGATGCTCAAACCTCAGAGGGAAGGTAGGGGAGGGTGGGGGTAAGGGGGAGATCAACCAAAGGACTTGTATGCATGCATATAAGCATAAGCCATGAATGCAGACCACAGGGGGTGAGGGTGAGGGTAGGACTGGGGGGCGGGGGGACAATGGGAGGATAAGAACACATTTGTAATACCTTAATCAATCAATAAAATAAAATAAAATAAAACTTACTGGGGAAATCTTTGGGACATTGTAGAACATGTCTCAGAGTTTCCTCAACCAATAGGAAAAGAAAAGAAAAACAGGAATTGTCATAATGAGCACTTGATTAAAAATTCATTTGTCATCGGAAAAAAAACAAAAACAAAACTGAGCCTAAGTATTGCTTGGTCTTTTTGTTCTAATTAGATTTTATTTATTTTCTGTATCTCTTGGGGATACTGAGAAAAGATCATACAAAAAATGGTCCATGATGCAACTACATCATTTAAACTTTTAAAAGATAAAATAATTCTTGATATGGCAGAAATCCATGCAACCCAGGCTTCCCTCAGTCAACACACAAACAAATGGCAGCAACAGCATCTTTAAGTCACTTTCTCAAGTGCATCTCAGTTGCAGCTTCGATGAATACACGTTATGCCACTGACTGTGTAACAACTCGGGAAACTATTTCCAGGAGGCAGAACAGGCTCATCAAAATTGAATTCAGAAAAACACAATACAACAGAAAAATAAAACCCACAAGCTCCAAATCAATCAGTGAGGAATCGAACAGCAACTTTTGGGAAAGATTATGTGCCAATTTTATTGTCGAGCAGGCTTATAAACAAATATGACCAATATTCTGCACGTACTCTTTCTGGCCCTTGATTTAGTGTAGTAAACTGGCTTAGTGTCCACTGTTGCTAATATAATATTAACTGAAAGTACCTAACTAAGACCCTTGTTTGAAAGTGCTAGGAATTTACATGCTTAAATAAAGCCTTGGATTTTAGAACAGTAAGCTGTGTAGGCATCAAGATATTCAACAACATATTCACTGCTACCTGCAAACAAGGATAGTAGTACTGGTACATTCCAGCCAGATGCCAGTTCTCATTGTCTGATGTTTGTGAGATTTTGCCTGAGGTGGCATTTGCTCTGGAGAATTAGAACTTAGATTAATGGAAGGTAAATCGAGTCTCCCTGTTTCACACAGCGGAGGGGTATATCAGAGGCTCCGGTGACTGCATCATTGCATATGTACTAAGAAGCAGTTTGGAAATCATTTTATTTATTTAGCAAACACTTATTTAATGTCTATGGATGTTAACTTGGGAGTCCATCTATTAGACTTTTCCCATGAAGTACTCAATTTTATTTAAAATAAATAATAGAGATGAAGGAAATGTTGAGGGCATTTTAATAAAAGATGTTTTATTTTGCAAATGAAGAAACTGAGACCCCGACTGATTCAATAACTGATAGTTTTTGGGCATCTACTAGGTGCTACTTTTCTAGGTGCTGGGGATGGAGTGGTGAACATGTAAAATGGAATAATCCTCCTCTCCTAGAGATTACATTCAAGAGCAGAGAGAGAAAATAACATTTCAGATAGTCTTGAGAACCACAAAATGGTTGAGATGAGGAAACAGTGGGATCTGGTAGATTGAATGACTGTAGTTGAGGATTGGCCACTTCAGAGTTGGTGTTTGAGGAAGTCCACTTGAGGAGGTAACATTAAATTGAAACCTGAGTGAAAATGAGAAGTCAGGCTTACAAAGGTATGAGACAGAACATGTTAATCAGAGGAACAACAAGAGTAAAGAATGAAGTTTGCTATGCAGGAAAAACAGAAATAAGACCTCTGTCTGGAGTGTCGTGAGTAACCAGATGAGGCTGAGGAGGTGGGCAGGGCTTTTAGGCCTAGGTGAGTAGTTTGCTTTTCATTCTAAGTTCTGTGGAAATATACTTATGTTTACACTGACACTTACTGCATACTACACATAGCATATATGTATACATATACAGGGCATGAGAATGGTAAGATCTGATGTATATTTTGAAAGATCATTCTGTCAGAAGGCGAATTGCATAGGCTACTACAACCAGGTGAAAGGTGAACTACAGTAGTAGATGTGAATTTGAGAGAAGAGGATGGTTATAAGATATGTTTTGAGTATCAAGGGTTTGCCAAATAAAGGAATGGGGTTGCCTCCTAATTTCCTGCTTCAGTATCTAGGTTGATGGTAATGCTGGTAAGTTTTGATGGGGATACTGGGGAGAGAATGGGATGGTTGGGGAATAAATCAAGAATTCTGTTCTGAATGCATGAACTATGAAGTGCCTGTAAGATACCATCATAGCGATGTCCAGTGGGCTATTGGGCTGTTGGACTATGAGTCTGGAGCTGAATGAGGAGGTGAGTGCTAGAGATAAAAATTTTGGAATCACCAGCATATTGATGATATTTGAAGCCAGGAAATAGACATATAATATATCTCTTAAGGAAGGAGAGCAGAAAGAGAAAAAGAATAAAGACTAAGCCCTGAAACTGAGCTGAGCAATAGCTAGGACTGAAGACTGAGAAGCAACAGTCACTGGGTAGAAGGCAAACCAGAGGAGGTAATGTCAAGGACGCCAGGAGGTCTAGGCTACCCAATTCTTACACAAATCCTGTCTATAATCCATGCTGCTTATCTTTTTCCTTATTCTTATTTATGGCTCACATTTTACTTCAAAATAAAAAAGGGAAAAGCTGGAGCAATCAGTGGCTAAATTTTTAACTTAGCCTCCTCTCTGTTGACATTGCCTGATACGCCTGTTTGATTTTGTTTTGCTCATTCTTTGGTCATATTTTTCTCATATATTTGAGACTGTAGACTTCTTTTGTTTGGAATGCCTTCTGGACCATGTTTAATGTGTCTATTAAGGCCTGCTGCTGGTCAATCTGGCGATGTTTAGAATCAGGATAAGATGGTATTATTATTTTTTTCTTGTTCATGTCCTTCCCACTGTAATTATCGCCTTAATAGTATTTCACAGGTGGTAGCAGCTTTGAGTTTCAGTCTTTCTCTGTGACATCCAAACCCCAAACCATGGTGACAGCTTTATATATCTCTGCCCTTTACTTGTTGCATCTATTGCCAAATCTTGCTGCTTTACTTTCTATTTGCAGCTTTTTCCCTCTCCCTCCACTGCTGCCCTAGTCTTTACCTGAATGACTTTGCCTGTATGCAGTCCATCTGTTCGGTTTCTGACGACTGCCACTCTTCAAAGGGTTCTTTCTGAAGTGTGGCATTTCCATTCTTGCTCTTAAATCCCACATGGATTCTCATTCCCTAAAGAATCAAGTTCACAATTCTTGCCCATGTCAGGTCTTCAAGCTTTCATATCATTCGACAAGTCTGACTTTCACTTTTTCTGGGTTTTCAGAATTCTCTTGTTGACAATAGTTTCAATTTTTCCTTTAATCAGACCCATTCTTTTTAAGGGCCTTTAAAAATACAAGAAAAACAAAACTATTTTTTTTGACATTTCTTGCTGAAGTATATAGCTTAATTACTCATGATACATGTTTAACATATTAAGTATTTTTCTAATAAAGTTAATGTGCAACACACATACAGTTATTTTACCTCATGGCCCCTTTAAAACTTTGCTGTTCCAAGACCAAAAGGAACTGACAGAAAATGATCTAATGATGTCTTCCAGACAGGTACAAATAAAAGCCTTGCAAAAATTTGGGGCTCTGGAATGAGCCAATAGGATGGGTGAATGGAAAGATGTCCTTTTTCACAAAGTGCCTATTTTTACTTTGACCTTTGATTTTGTTAGACAGCATATAGATAGGCAGCAAGATGCTCAATGTAAAAAGGGGAAACCAAGTTAAGTAAGCACCAGTAGCCACATGAGCAGAGACCTGTTTGTGTCACAGACCCTGGCAAAGATCAAACCAGAGATCCAAGGCTTTCATAGAATATGACCGAGCACAGCAGCTCGCCACCCCTTTGCACAGCTGTCTGTGACTGCTGCCTCAGGTGTGCCTCCGATAGGAGTCGCATGAGAGCCACTGGCTGGGACGGAGTCAGCCTGGATGGTAATGATGATGATAGAAGAGTTGAGGTGCCAGGATCTGGCAGGAGTTAACATAACAGATATTAAAGCAGCCAAGCTAGCTGTGATCTCAGACAGATGTGACAGCAGCTGGAGGAAGCTCCAGGAGCAAAACAAGCCACAGTGGCTTCAAAGACAGCTCAGAGATTCCAGCTTTAGGTCACTGGTATTTGGGACACTCTCGGAGGGGAGAGGTGTGGATGTCTACTTTTCTGTCTCTGCCATTATTTTTAAAGGGCTTCATGTTAGCCGACTCTGACTATTCCTTACGCTTATATGCACCACCTAAACTCACCTCTAAAAGACCTGTATTTACATGGGTCTGGCATAGGTAATAAATGCGTGGCATTCTCCATGGATATTTGTTGAAGGAAGGAAAGAAGGAAAGTGGGAGGGAAAACTGACTGGTGAGTAAAACTTGCATGTAAACTTCCAAGTAAGCGGTAATCCTAGGAACCAGGCTGGCTCTGTGAGCAGGTAGCAGGCAAAATGGCAACATTTGAGGAAATAAATGTTTCCTTATTTTCTCCCCAACATTTGTTTGTGATATTTATACCGTTACATAAGCACTCTCAAGTGTCATGAATCTTCTCAGGCTTCAAGAATTTCTTATCAAAATGTAAATAACTCTTGTGAGGGAACGTACCTTAACTATATGTTGGACTTACACTTTAATTGACAGCCAGTTAAGCGCAAGGCCACTTTGGACAGGGACACAGACATCTGGTAGGTATACTTCAGATTTCAGGAGGAAATTGATTTCAACCCACTCGGAAGAATTGGGAGCAGCTCCTTTCTTCTATTTTACGGTACTGGATGGAGCTAGCACTAACAAAAAGCATTCGTTATCACCTAGTGTCACTATATAACGTGACATGTAACCTGATTTCAAACGGTACACCTCCTCATTCATTCTTGTCCTAATGCAAAGTGCAACCCATATAAGCAAAGGTGCATTATATGCAAAAATGTTCATGCAAATGTGTGTGTGTGGGGAGGGGTGTATTTGTAGTTGGGAAAAAATTAAATTCAAAGAGGTTTCTTTAAGCTTGTTTTAGTGCTGCCCAATAATTCAAAGAGCTCACATACAGAGTTTCCATCGCTATTATATTATTTACTCAGGAAATTAACCTGGAGAATCAGCACCTCCAATAACATGATGAACTATACAGCCAGCCTCATTTATCAGTCTTATGCTTACCTTTTTATAGTTGTAGAAAAAATATTTAGATTTACACAATGGATGACAGAATCCTATTCTATTTCTAGACGCTAATGTGTCTCTGAAGAAGCATTGGGAAATCTAGTTGAATTTCACTGTCACTATTATTTTCTGAAGGCAGTTTGAGAGCCTGGTAAGGTGCAGAAATTAATGTGCAGGAAGTGTAAATTTAAGTTTCAAATAATTAGCCTCCTGTGGAGCAATTCCCCACCTTTAGGACTCTCCCTGTTATTTTGATGAAGGCCAATTGACCAAGACACTGAATTGCTTGAAAAAATTTCTTCAGGAATAAAATGGCAGAACTGTGACAAATGAATAATCTCTATTCATTGTTTTGATACGTGTTTGTGATAGTGATTTGGGAAATATTTAAGCCTAGGCCTAATTTGGGTTGTGTTGCTCTGTGACTCTGTCAGTTTTCTCTCACTGTTTTTCCATGATCAGACTCTTGGCTGGCCTAATTTGGATTCTGTTTTGGAAATGACTATGACTGGATTTTGTCCAACTTCTGCCTGTTTTTGTCAATGTTTTTAATTGGCTAGATCATTTAGGTTGTTTTAAAAAATACATTTCTGAGCATAGTTGATCAATACTTTTATAATTCAAGGTACGTAAGTATCCCCAGTCATTTAATTAATATGTGCTTTGGTGTGTGTCAGATCTAAGTATGAATCTCTTATTACTCATTAGCTTTGGATATTGGACAAGTCATTTAATCTTGCTACAGCTCAGTGTCATCCTATATAATAAAGATCTAATATACAAATGGTCGTCACACTCTCAGGCCCTCGTGCCAGAACTGCTCAGACACTCATCACTGAGGAGAAAGGAATGAAGACCAGCTAGGCACAAATGAACTTGCAAGAGAGGAATGGGGAACCAGTGGTGGAGGAAATGCAAATATGTCAAAGGTCTAGTCCTTATTGTCCTCCACTGAAGGGTACTCTACTTGGAGAGATAAGACATAAGCAGAAGAATATTTTAATTACGTATGAGATAAAAGTGCACAACGACAATAGAAAAATGGTAAAAAAAAAATGGTAAAAAAACAAAACACCCACCTGGAATACTGTTAATTATTAAATCAATAATGTCAATATTACAGGATGTTGGAGTTCACACGTAAAGAGATCATTATGGCCCAAATGGTGTCCATGGGTCATAGGTTGGCACTCAGTAGTTGAGCGTCAACCTGTGAACCAGGAAATCACAGTTAGATTCCCAGTCAGGGCACATGCCAAGGTTGTGGGCTCAATCCCCAATAGGGGGCATGCAGAAAGCAGCTGATCAATGATTCTCTCTCATCATTGATGTTACTATCTCTCCCTTTCCCTTCCCCTCTGAAATCAATAAAAATATATTAAAAATAAAGAGATCATTATGGATTAGGTTCATCTGAGAAGACAGGCAAACAAACATGAGTTGAGTCTTGAAAAAAATATTTTTCTGGGGTCAGAATATCAATTGAGTAAAAGCATTAGGTCAGAACAATATAAGATTTGTTTGTAGCATAGAGAATTCAGAAGTGAATAGTTGGAGCTGAAAATGAGATTGGGCTATTCAAGATGGTTTTCTTCTCTAGAAAATAAACAGTCCTTAAATGTCTGGCTTATGAGTGAGAGTGTGAAAGAAAATTGATTTTTTTAGGAACTGTTAGAATAACATACTGGTTCAGGATTTTATAGTTTCCTGAAATATTTGAATTTATTGTTTAACAAAATCCTTATTAATAACTTGTAAGAAAGGCAAGCAGGTGTAATTATTTCCATTTTACAGAAAAAGATATTGTGAATTAAGTAAGATAGTTGGCCAAGGTCACATGACTAGTAAGTGATCAATAGGACTAGAATCTGGATATCTTTATTTTCAATCTAGGGCAGTTTCCATGATCTCAGTATGTCTTTTAGAGGTAGAGCTTCTTAAAAATGATGTGATGTATGTTTCTGGGTGATTATGCACCTTTTGATCTACTGACTGTGGATATTGAAAGGGACTGTTTGATTTGGACTATCCCTATGCAATATTATCAATATGAAAAGTGGGCCACTGGCGACCTCACTTTAAGTTATTCAAACATTCAATATGCCCTCACTAAACCAAATTCCTAGTGTTTTCATAATGTAACTAGAATGAGTAGGAGCTCCTACTCCTGGGGTAAATTCCTTACCTCTTGACCATCTTTTAAAATGTATCTGTCTCTTGTCTGAAATGATAACTTCAGGTCTTGACATATGTGAATCAGTAAAAATACATTTGTTGCTCTGTTCCTGCTCGGGATGGTTTTCTTTCTTCCCCATGTGCCCCATATTATACCACGTCCTGAATTCTGTCCAAGTGCTAGCCTGTGTTCAAGCTCCATTCAAGGAGCTGTACACACATTTGTGTCTAACCCTCTAACTACCCTGCAAGTTAGCTATGACCAGCTGGTGTTCATCTTGGTTCAAAGCCCAGGCTGTCCCCTTATGTCAGGTTGCTCAATGAAGTTTCCAAATGGCAGATGCTTCAGGATCTTCTCAGCCTGATTGTTTTAACTCAAAGGGCAAAAACCAGTTGTCAATTTCTATTCCTAATTTCTAGCAAAAAAAAAAATATTTTGGAGTTAGACAGGTATCCAAATCTAGGTTTTGCTCTTTGTTAGTAGGAGGCTTGAAAATTATTATACTGTTTGTAATTAAATTAGGGCCCCTAATACAATGTCTGGAACAAAGAAAGTATCTGTTACTTGGTAAATGGTTTTGCTACCTCTACTACTACAACTACTGTTATTACTACTGTCACCATCACTATTGCTATTAGGGTCACATTCTTTAGAGCCTCAATAGAGAAAGACTATCATGATAATTCTCAATGATCTTTGTTCCTGGGCGGAAGGGAAGCACCTGGGCTCAGAAGGTCTGTGAGCCTGGTCATCCTCAAACTTGTAGTTAATGCCCTGCACTGACTATTTATTTATTCTCATATTCCCACTCCCTCCTTCCTTTTGGCAACCATCAGCTTGTTTTCTATATCTATGGGTTTGTTTCCATTTTGCTTATGCATTTGGTTTTTTTTTTTTTTTTTAGATTTCAAATATAAGTGATATCATATGATATTTGTCTTTTTCTGACTTATTTCAATTAGCATAATACTCTCTAGATCCATCCATGTTCCCATAAATGGTAACATTTCACTATTTTTTTATTGCTGAATAATATTACTATAGATACAACTTCTTTATCCATTCATCTATCAATGGAAAACATCAAGATTGTGTCCAATCTTGGCTATTATTATATTTTGGATATTAACACTATTTGATGTATCATTTGCAAATATTTCCTCCCATTCAGCAGGTTGTTGCACTGATCTTTAATTGCTTGTCCTCAAAGATAAAGGTGGTGCCTGTCATATTCTATCCAAGTTCTTTCATATGATCATAGAGAATCTTGTGACTATTAGAGTTCTCAGGACCTCTGTAGACTGTTTGAAGTCAGCACATATTCAGGCTGAACAAATCCTCTGTTCACACCCATTCCCACAAAGCGTTGTAGCTGTAGAGAAAACTAATTTCACTGTGTGTTTTCAAAGGCAATCCTTGAAACTGTCATTTATAACTATAGGTCCTCAGTTTTACAATGAAAATAAGATTATCTTTGGCCTTGTAGAACCATGTTCTGGGCCTTCTCCCCCTTCAGTACTGGAGGACTTTTCCTCCAGCTGCTGGGAGTGCTGCTATGCTGGCAATGAAGGCTGAGGACCATTCCAGACCACCCCAGACCATGCACCCCTTTGTATGTTTCCTGCAAGCTAAACCCTATCTCAGAGTTTACTACCCAGGAAACCTGGGTGCAGCAACTGTTTACACTTAAAGAATTTTAATTGAATGTGTGGGTATCTTAGATTTTGCACATTCTGAGATTGCATGTAGTCTAGAGAGTTGACTAGACATTTCCCAGGTCAAATAATTCTAAGGTGATTGTAGGAAGATGACAAGACACTAATCTATATATATAAAAGCCTAAGCAACTGTTTGACCGGTAGCTATGATGTGCACTGACCACCAGGGGGCAGACGCTCAATGTACAGGCATGGAAACATGGAACAGACTGATGAATCTCAGGGGGGAGGGCGGGAAGAGATTAACCAAAGATCTCATATGCATACTAGAGGTCTGGTGCATGGATCCATGCATCCGTGGGGTCTCTTGGCTTGGCCTGCGGGGATTGGGCCAAAACTGGCAACCTGATTCCCCTGAGGGGTCCTAGATTGCACGAGGGCACAGGCCAGGCGGAGGGACCCCAATGGTGCATGAATCGGTGCACCAGGCCTCTAGTCTCTAAATAAATGAGATTTTACATCATATTCTTCATAGAACATCTACATCTATTTCTGAAATATTCTATATTGAATTTATTTTGCTTTGTACTTATTAATAAAGTCATTATTATTATAATGAAAAAGAAGTAGTAACTTTCTAAACAACTCAAACTCTTTTGATTACAACTTTCAGGGAAATCTGCCCAGGATATTTTGTTCCCTAGCATTCATGTTTAATGTGTTTTCCAGAATATACTGTGACAAGACACATCAAAGGGTCCCCTCCCCCCTCTGCCATATTAGGACACAGTTAGAAGTTACTTTTCACCTTTTTTGAGATCTTTTATTGACAACTTATTTTCTGTGAAGGAATTGCCTCATTTGAAAAATCAAAAATTTCTTCATCCAAAATAGAAACTAAACATGGTTAAGGGTTTCAGTTTTAGTTACTTAATAAACAAAGAGAGTATTAAATATAATCTTGTTCTTTAATAGGAGGTAATGAGCAATTTGGTGGGCTTTGTTAGCAAAATTTCATTAGTGTAGTATTATTAGTTTTGTGAGAAGGGAATACTCCACTTATTTAAATAACACCAGGGTTATATTTCCTGAAAAGGTGGACTTGATTATAAATGGCATTATTTAAAATAATTGTCCATACAAACAATATTGCAAATGGGAATTAAGTTCTAAGAGGAATCATTTTTATGACATCATAACATAAACTTTTACTTTTTCATTCGCTGTGGTAATTACCTCATTCTCGCTCATTCTTTAAACCTCAAATACCATCCCCTCTTCTTTTACTCAGAAGAAAACTACTCCATATTCTCCAACAAATATCCAAAACATACCCGGATATGGACCCACACCTTGCCTTTCCTCATATCGGCTTCAATGAATTCTCTCTGTTATTGCATGTGGCCACCCTTTCTCCTTAGGCATAGATTTCCGCACTCTTGCCTACTCAAGGTCTTTGCTCTGGTAGTTCTTCTCCCTTTCCCCTGCCCTGATTAATTTCTCCTCTCCTGAGTGATTCTCATCAGCACACAAACTTGCTATTAGCTCCCATTAAGGAAAGTCTTCCTTGACCCATTGTCCTTCTTCAGCTGCCACCATATGTCTCTAATCTCCTGTAAAGCAAAAGTCCTTGAAAGAATTGTCTCTGCTTGCTTTCTTCACTTCCTAATTTCCAATTCTCTTTTTACCCTGTAACAATTAGTCTTTTGTCTCCATTAAAACTCCTCTAAAAATGGATGTAACTATTGACCTCCATCTTGTCAAGCCCAATGATCCATTCTCTGTTCTCTTCCTATTAGGCTCTCAGCAGAATATGACACGATCATATTTTTTCTATTAAACACATAGAACCACACTCTCCTGGGTTTTCCTTTTATAGCTCTGACAGAATTCCCTCAATCTCTTTGTTGACTTTTCCCCCTGTTACCAGGCTGTAAATGTATAGTGCCAGAGTTCAGATATTGGTGTCTTCTCTTCCTAGATTCTCCGCTAGGTGACCAAATTCAGTTTTACAGCTTTAAATACCACCTTTCTATGGATGACTTCCAAATTAGATGTTTATCCTCAACTTTCCCTTTGGCCTTCTCAACATCCAGCCTTTACTGGGATGTCTAATAGGTATGTCAAAGTTTGTATGTTAAATTTAACTCTTAATTCCCCCCTCATCACTTTTCCTCTCCCTATCTAATCAATCTCTGTAAATGATACCCCATTTACATAGTTTCTGAGGCCAAAACTCAGGACAAAGTCTTCATTTCTCTCTTGGTCTTTTTACTTTAGACATTTAATCTATCAGCAAGTCTTGCTGGCTCTACCTACTGAGTCCCATCACCAATTATTATTTCCACCACTATTAAAGTGAGACCATTATTTTTCATTTAATCTTTTCTGAGAACTGCCAATATAGAATGCTTTCACTTTTGTCCCTTCAGTCAATTCTCCACATAGCAGACAAAGTGATTTTTAAAAATCATAAATTAGATCAAATAATTCTCTTTCTTAAAACCCTTCTATGTCTTTACATTATATTCAGAATCATCTCTAAATTTCTCATTGCTCTTGTAATATCTTATATGACCTGGCTTCTGTTGGTCTCTGCAAACTCATTTGCACCTCTCTCTCACTTGTTCATTCTATTTTACCTATATTGACCTTCTTGTTCCTCAAACACTCTAAGCTTGTTCTTGCTTCATAACATTTGCCCTTACTATGCCCTCTACTTGAAATATTTCTTCCAATAGATCTTCACTCATTGGCATCAATCAGGGCTCTGCTACGGATTAAATAGTGTCCTCATCCAAATTTATATGTTGAAGCTCTAACCCTCAATGTGATGGTATTTGGAGATAGGGCCTTTGGGAGATAATTAGGTTTAGATGAGGTCATGAACGTGGACCCTTATGTTAAGATTAAGCTTTCTCTTGCTCTCTCTCCTCACCATATTAAAACACAGTGAACAGCTGGCCATCTGCAAGCCAGGAAGGGAGCTATCACCAGAAACTGACCATGCTGACACCCTAATTGGAAATCCAGCCTCAAACTATGAGAAAAAATAAATTTATGTTGTTTAAATCACCTAGTTTATGGTATTTTGTTAGGATTCTGTTTAGATAATGCTTGAAAAATGCACAGGATAATAATCCACACCAATGTCACTTTTAAAAAGCTTATATAATTTAGTTCTAATATTACTGTTGGGCCCGTTGTCAGCACTCACAAGTGTATTAAAACCTAGGAGTCTCGTCCAGCTGGCATGGTTCAGTGGTTGAACATCTACTTATGAACCAGGAGGTCA
This sequence comes from Myotis nattereri, assembly GCF_964212035.1. Lineage (NCBI taxonomy): Eukaryota > Metazoa > Chordata > Mammalia > Chiroptera > Vespertilionidae > Myotis > Myotis nattereri. Next base: position 189,028,701 of record NC_138075.1, read on the forward strand.
AGGTCTGATTCCCAGTTAGGGCGCCTGCCTGGGTTATGGGCTTGATCCCCTGTAGGGGGCATGCAGGAGGCAGCCCATCAATGATTCTCTCTCATCATTGAGGTTTCTCTCTTTCTTTCTCCTCTCTCTTCCTTCCTATCTGAAATCAATAAAACATATTTAAAACAACAATATCAACAATACCTAGAAGGATCTTATATAGAGATTCACTTGTGGACATGAAGACCATGGTCTGGAGAACTGACTATACTCCAGGGCTGCACAATTAGTCCATGGAGATTTTTAGCACAATATAAGACCCTATTATGTGAGTGCTGGATTTTACCAAAAAGGACTAAGATAGTGCAATAATATTAGAGCATAAATTTAATGTATGAATATGACTGATTGAACACAAAATTTGTTCATTTATTAATATTTTTGTGTGAATTATTATGGCAATATTTAGTGGTCCTATTTAGTAGTAGCCATATTAAACTATCTTTTAAAATTCAATGTGCTATGACATTTTTATATTTTCCAAGTATTTCATTAGTAAAATGCAAAATGTTTTGAAGTTTGCTTCTGAAATTGTTTGCATATGGTGTATTGATAAAAGAAGAATGTATACCAAACTTTGAACATTCTGTTCTGAGTTTAGATATAGAACTCCCATAGTCTGCCACTCAAACATTTTTGCCTTTGGTTTTTCAAGGACCATTTATGAAAGAGATATTTTATGATGGTTGTTTAAAAAAAAACACCAACATTGTTCATTCACTTTCTCAGGTCTTCTTTCTCCTTTCATCAGTGGTTCTTTTCTATTAATTCATTGCAGTGGCTTTGCAGGAAGCAATTACATTTTCTGGACAATTACTAGGGACAGGAGGAGGCATGAGGAGCTTCAGTGGTATTCTAATGGCTGTGGAAGGTCAGGGAATAAATGTTATAATCTTTGTTCTCCTAAGACCAGATACATTTGAAAAAAATATTTATTTTAAAAGGAATAAATGAGATGGGAATTAAGTTATTAATTGAACTAACTTTTTTGGGGACTTAGTTATGTCTTTATGAGATAACTAAGCACATTACTTGTTTCCCATTTATAATTGTTGGAAGCTTGAAATGACACATCATATAGCATCCCATATAGCCTCAGAATTACTCTTAACAAAGGAATTAAAAAACTAGTTTCCTTTTGGGTAGACAATTGCACAACTGGGATTTTGCAGTTATGTACTCACTATAGGCCTGGCGCACAAAATTTGTGCGCGGGTATGGTCCCTAGGCCTGGCCTGTGATCAGGGCCATCTTCCCCAGCTGCCCAAAGCTGGCCCTGCCACCCGCCACCCGCCACCCGCCACCACCCACCCCCGTTCCCCATTCGCCATCTGGTGCCTCACAGCCAGGGGAAGGGACTGAGAGGTTGGCTGTTCCTGCCGCTCACCGGCCCCACCCCTGCTGCAGGTGTCCATCATGCGATTGGAGCCTGTCAGCTGGGGAAAGGGACCAAGAGGTGGTCAGTGCACCTCATAGTGACTGGTCCAGCAGTCGTTCTGGTCATTCTGCCCATTAAGGTCAATTTGCATATTACCCTTTTGTTATATAGGGCTAGGGAGATTCTGCACTCATTGTCAGAGTATGACATGAGGCAAATCACTTTATTCTTATGAACCTCTGTCTTTAAGATGGGATAACATCTCTCTCTCTCCCTCTCTCTCTCTCTCATTCATTTATTCTACCAACATTTGTTCATGTTTACCTAGTTACCTATGAGAAGACTAGGTTTGTTGTCAGGACTAAATAACTCAGAAATGTGAAAGTGCCTAATGTAATGCCTGGAATATGAAGTGATATACATTTGCATGATGTTGCCATACAAAAATGATCAACACTTAACCACTAAGTATCTCATTAAGAGTTTTTCTCCATGATTTAAATGTCCCCAGAGTGGACAGTGCATGGATTCCAGGAATTCTGAGTACCAAAACTAAAAAATACTCTTCTAGAAAATGAATCAGCTGCTGGCTCTTTGCTATACACCACATTTTCTATTATAGACATATGCCTATTTTTATTTATTCTATATTTTCTTCACTGCCTCTTATTCAGAAACAGAGGACACCAATTATAGTTAAATTATAATCCATCTGGATTTTGGACTAGGAACAAAATCCTCTTTTTGAACTTCAACCCAATTCTTTTCTTTCTGCTCATTTTATCATATATGGGCTGCAAGAAGGTAAAAACTGAGGTATCCTCATTGCTGTAAAAAGAAGGAACAAACAGCTCCAGAAAAATATGCATAGGTTTCCTATAGTTTGCAATTAGTTAAATTTCAACTGTTGGAAAGGCTGGCAGTATCATGTTGAAAATTCAGCTGGTTAGCTTCAATGGCTGTTGCTAAATGCTCAGTGGACACTATAAGGATGAGAATAGGTGGTTCCTAGATGGAGGCCCTGACATTTTATGTGCCTGATTTTCAATCTTATTGGTTTAAAAAAGAATCTTAGACACAGATAGCATCTGCCAGATTGTTCTATTTATGATAATATTTTAGTAATATGGAGAAAATTGTTTTACTCCATGTAGTTTTAAAGTGGTAAAATCCTGAGGCTTAAGCATTAAGCATGAAACAGGTCACAGAAAATATAGAATTTCTGGTCATCTCTCAATTCTTTTGGAAGAATGCTCAAAAGCTTTCCTTATTTTCCCTCTTCTCCCTTTGAATTCAGTTGGAATTTGGTTCAAAAACAATGGTCAACCTATGTGAATAAAAAGAGATGGATAAATTATCTGAGGATATATTATATCTATATTCCCCATTATCTTGTCTATTAGTTCATTCTGCTTGATTAATGCTCCCTGAGCAATCTCATGCAATTACCGAGTAGTAATGTTTCACGGCTACATACTCTATAGTTCTTACCAGAAGTCTTAAAATTTTAACAATTGCTGTTTAATCACAGAGTTGCATTGAGGGATAAAAAGTCTTGGCTATATTATTTTCTCCAAAGTAGCTTATTTAGTGATCCTAAGCTAGTCACCTTTGCCCTGTTTTCCTCATTTGTAAACCAGGGATAATGCCACATGCCTACTCACAAAGCATGTGGTGTGGATTAATTAGATAGATATCAGCAGAGCTCTCTGAGCGCCCTTGTATTGAGGTGCTTATCCATCCAAAGTATTATTGTCACTATCATGCCATTTCACTCGTATCATAAACAAAACTCATAACTGATAAAGGCAAAAAGGATTCTGTTGGTTTGCGAAGTCCTACCACACAACCTCTCTGATTAGCAGGGCAAGACCCAGTGAGTCTCTTGACAGAAGACATATAATGCATTAAGCTGATATTTCACTTGATCATAGCCAAAGGTTTGTGTGTTAATGAGCTTAATAGTATTTACTTGGTGGGTGTCCAGAACAGCTGTTCTCTTTTGTTGCAGGTGCCACAACCAAAGCCAAAGTAAGTCTGGATTTAGCAAATCCAATTACTTCTCAGGATTTGCTCCCTTCCAAGACAGCACTTATCCTAATCACTCCTTGATAATAGACACCCTGTGAGGTTGATACTGCATACCCACAGCCAGATTCAGGGATCCATTTCCTTTCTTAAAACCACTATTTTAACTTTATGTAATAAGGCTTATCAGACATGTTTTACATTTAGAGTGAGAGATTGTCTTTGATTATGATAACAGAAGCAACTAATTCCAGATTCTCTTGATTTGATAACACCCTACAAGAATTGCATTTTAATTGTTTCTGAGCTCACAAAGATATATCTTGATTAAATTTTTTTTGTCTGTAGGAGCAAAAAGGAAAATTAGAGGACATCATAATTAAAAATGAAAATGGTTCATCACACAAGTAGCTTATTATAAGATGTAAAACCCCATGAAAAATGAATATAATCTTTATAATCTTTCTCAAGCAGGGTAAGCTGTGTGTGTGTTTTAATAATCCAGAACACCTGGATATTTCACATCCAAATAGAAGGCAGAGATGTAAGGTGAAAGTGACCTTGTAGTAAGGAAGAATTCACTATGGAAGGAGGATGCCTGAATGAGCAGACTAAATGGCGACTGAAATTAGAAAACCCTTCCAATCAGTGTGAGGCAGAGAAAGCATATATTGGCGAATGACTGAAATGATATTGATGGCAAATAGCTCTCAGGCTGCTCATACACAAGCGAGCCTGCTAGGATACCTTTCTTAAATAATTTATTTTTCTATTTGTTTATTTCTTGTAGGGAGAAAGAGCAGGGGGAAAAGATGTATTTGCTTTGGGAATCTGCAAATTCCATTTTAAGCCTCATTTTAGCTAAATTACACTTTGATTAGCTTTTCTTTTTTCGGTCATTTTCTTCTCTGGGTGACACAGTCTTGATTTAGTGGATTAGTTAGACAAATGTTTCATCCATAAAAACATGTTAGTGTTCCCAGATGAGAATCCCTCTGCCCATTTGTGGCACTTGTGATATTTTAGTAATTGGTTAAATGCAGATTTCACAGGTAACATAGTTGCAGTATATTAGAAGACTTTCTGTCTAAATCTTGATGTTTTAGAGGTTTCTATTTAAAATAATATCTTTTTTTTTGCCCTAGCCAGTGTGCTAAATGGTTAGAGCACTGGGCTGCACACCAAAGGGTTCAGGCTCTATCCTCTCGGGTTGGGGCATGTGTGGGAGGAAACCAATTGATATGTCTGTCTCACATTGATGTTTCTGTCTCCCTCCCTTATACTATCTCTAAAAATTAATGTATTAAAATAATAATATCATTTTCCTAGGCAGTTTGTCTGACTTCTGAATTTTTTTTTCTTTTCCTTGTCCTTGCATTAAATTTTGTAATTTCCATTGTTTATAGAGATCATATATCCCTGACTTTCAGGAACTGTCCCAATTTCTCTGTGTAGTCAGTATCCAAACAGCATTTGCTATACTGCCTGTCCCATCAGGAAACTGTACAAAATTCTGGAGTCAGGTTTGTCCTGGTTTATAAGAAAAATATGGTCTCTGTGCTCTTGTAAGGCATGAGTTTGCAAACTTAAGTAAATCCACTCACTTGTAGGTTGTGAATGCTTTATTTTAGCCAGTATGCATGTTTTCAACAATGTAAGTTTCGTATAGCACTATTTTCCATTAGGCCTTTAAATGTGGCATGCTGATATGATCCAATTTTTACCTTTCTAACAGTTAACTCTATGAATATTGAATGTCTATGCAGGCTCTTGTTACTTTCTTGGCAGTGGAGTCAATTCTGAGTTCCTAGAATAAAGAGATCAAGACATGAGCTGAATGGTCCATGTCTTAACAGTCCATGTCTTAAGATAGACATCTCAAAGACATTTTTTCCCCCCTCAAAATACTAGTAAGAAAATTTTAAAAAGGATAAATGCTATTATGTTTACATTTTCTCTTTTTACAAAGTCAGAGGAATTAAAAACTCATATACAACATTTTCTGATATGTTTTCATATGCAAAGTCTAGTAATATTCATATTTATTACTCCTCATTTGATTACATTCTTAAATCTGACATCTAGAGAGAGACAATTATTTACCTGAAGTCTAAATATAAAAAAGTATGAGCCTGGAAGAAACTCTTTCTAGAAGGAATTTGCTGAGAGAAGGTAAGAAAGGGTAGAGATTAGTCATGGTTTGGGGGATAGGGACCTTCATTCTCTTACTCATGTAGTCCTCCACACCATTTTGTTCTCTATTTGGTAAACAGTATGTTATTTTTACAAATCCAGGAAACGGGAGGACATACTGCTAACAGATAACTTTGCCAACTTTGATCTTATGTCTTTAATAAAATTTGGTGACCTGCTTCCATATGTCAATTACTGTGTTCTGTTTTCAGAAAATTTGTGAAGATGACAACTTCCAAAATAATCAAGATGTTCTATCCATTTGATTGCTGCTTTTTGATATTTTTTAATACCTGGCAGCTGAGATCAACAAAGTAATATTGATCCTCCCCCACATGAATTCTACTTTCCTAACTTGACAGAACTGAAAGTTTAAAACAGAAATAAGAAAAAAGATTCAAGAATATGTTATATAATGTATCCTATCTAATAATAGACAAACGCGGTAATTGAGCATACCTTCGCTATGCCTCCCATTGGCTAATAAGCATGATATGCAAATTAACCGCCAAAAAGATGGCATCTAATTTGCATACTGCAGGCAGGGCGGGACACCAGGAGCCACCATCCAGGCCCCCATATGCGACCCCAGGAGCTGCCAGAAAGCCGGGCCACAGACAGGCGGCACCCCAGGACTCAGGAGCTGCCTTGCCTGCGGCCAGTGTTCGTGATCATGATCGGAAAGCCGGGCCGCAGGCAAGGCGGTCCCCTGGAACCCAGGAGCCCCTCGGCGAGGTCTGCAGGCAAAGCAGTGATCAAGCTATGAGGGGGAGGGTGGGGGCAGAAGGAGCTACAGGAGCAGCTCTGGCCGAAGACTGAAGACTCCAGCTGGAGCGAGGAGCAAAGACTGAAGGCTCCAGCCTCAGCGAAGACTGTGCCCAGAGCGAAGATGGAAGGTGGTGATCAGAGTGAAGGTCTGGGTCCCAGGTGCCAGAGGAAAACTGGTGCTGGCAGCTAGGGGAAAGAAGGCCTATTGCACGAATCTTAAAAATATTAAAAAATTAAAAATTAATAAAATATTAATTGAAATGTATCTGCATTACATGAAAAATCTCCTAATTGCTTCTAGCATAATTTATTAAATTGTGCTAAAATTTACAAGGGTTCAATTAAAAAATATCTTAATTCTAAATGATATAGGAGAAAATATATAATAGTGCCATTTTAAGCACTTATCTGAAAATAAAAATTTAAAGAAGTGAATTTAAAGAAGGGATTAGCCAAAGAAAATATATGCACAACCCATGGACACAGACAACAGTATGGTGATGGCCAGAGAGCAGTGGGGGGCAAGAGCTGGGTAGAGGGGGCAAAAGGGTGGAAATAGGGACATCCTATATCCTATCTAATAATAGAGAAACATGGTAATTAACCATAGCTTTGCTACCCTTCCCATTGGCTAATCAGGGCAATATGCAAATTAACTGCCAACCAAGATGGCGGCCGGCAGCCAAACAGCTGAAGCAAACAGGAGGCTTGCTTGCTCCAGTGATGGAGGAAGCCAATGTTCTCCACTTTCCGCTGCCGGCCTCTGAGCTGCAGTCTAAGAAACAATGTTGCAAATATAGAAGCTAAACAAACCCCAGAAACCTGCTTTCAGCTGTCAGAGCTGGAGTGAGCAGGACCACAACAGTGTTACAATTATAGAACCCAAACAAACCCTAGATTCCTGCTTTCAGCATCCGAGGTCTCAGAGCTGGAGCTGAGCCTCAGAGCTAAAGCCGGCTCTCAGCTCCAGTGACAGCCATAGAAGGTAAATAAATCCCAGAATAAAAAAAAAAGAAAAAAAGGAGAGGTTGGGAGCTTCAGTCACCTGCCAGCCTGAAAACGGCCCTCAGCCCCTCACCCAGAATGGCCAGGCACCCCAGTGGGGACCCCCACCCTGAAGGGGGTGTGACCAGCTGCAAACAGCCATCATCCCCTCATCCAGGCTGGCCAGGCACCCAAGCGGGACCCATACCCTGATCCAGGACACCCTTCAGGGCAAACCAGCCGGCCCCCACCCGTGCACCAGTCCTCTATCCTATATAATAAAAGGGTTATATGCAAACTGACCCTAACAGCAGAATGACTGGGAATGACTGGTCACTATGACACACACTGACCACCAGGGGACAGATGCTCAATGCAGGAGCTGTCCCCTGGTGGTCAGTGTGCTTCCATAGAGGGAGCTCTACTCAGCCACAAGCCAGGTTGATTGCTGCTAGTACAGCAGTGGTGGTGGTGGGAGCCTCTCCCGCCTCCTCAGCAGCGCTAAGGATGTCCAACCGCAGCTTAGGCCTGCTTCCTGCTTGCAAGTGGACATCCCCCAAGGGCTGCCAGCTGCCAGAGGGATGTCTGACTGCCAGCTTGGGCCCGTTCCCCCAGGGAGCGGGCCTAAGCCAGCAGTTGGACATCCTCTGAGGGGTCCCAGACTGCAAGAGGGCATAGGCTGGGCTGAGGGACCCCCCCTGAGTGCACAAATTTTTGTGCACCGGGCCTATAATAATAATAATAAAAGGCTACTATGCACATTGAGTGAACAGCAGAATGATCAGTTGCTATGATGCACACTGGCCACCAGGGGGCTGACGCTCAATGCAGGAGCTGCCCCCTGGTGGTCAGTGCACTTTCATATGGGGAGTGCCACTCAGCCAGATGCTGGCTCATGGCTGGCCAGGGCATTGGTGGTGGTGGCAGGAGCCTCTCCCACCTCCATGGCAGCACTAAGAATGTCCAAGTAACGGTTTAGACCTGATCCCTTGTGGGCCTAAGCCTTTAGTCGGACATCCCCCGAGGGCTCCCTGGCTGTCAGAGGATGTCTGACTGCAAGCTTAGGCCTGATCCCCCGGGGAGTGGGCCTAAGTCAACAGGTGGACATCCCCCAAGGAGTCCTGGACTGTGAATGGGCACAGGCTGGGCTGAGGGACTCGCCCCGAGTGCACAAATTTTTGTGCACTGGGCCTCTAGTATATTATATTATGTGTGTGTATATATATATATATATATATATATATATATATATATATATATATACAAATATGTGTATATATACAAATGTGTATATATATATATATATATATATATAGAGAGAGAGAGAGAGAGAGAGAGAGAGAAAGAGAGAGAGAGAGATGAATAGAGAGCATAAGTATACAATCAGTACAATCACTAGTTATTGGATAAACCTAGATTACTATCTATAAGATTGTCTCCCATGAAATGGAGTGATTTTTGTACTATATATTATACTGTTTCTTCCTGAATTAAATTATTTATGAAATTGACCCTAGCATATTCTCTTGTTGTTGCCAACTCCCCTAGGCTGCCATGTACATTCACATTTCCCTGAATATCTCTGGCTCTTCAGTTGCAATTAAAAAGTCTTGCAGCATATTGGTCATGGTAGAAAACTGGTTCTACTCCTGGTGGCATATTCTGGGTGCAGTTAGCTGTGCTCAGGATTGTATATTACAGTGGAACATTGGTTCTCAGACTTAATTTGTTCTGGAAGACTGTTTGAGAAGCAAATTGTTCAAAAACCAAATCATTTTTCCCCCATTAGAAATAATGTAAATTGAATTAATCCATTTCAGACCCCTAAGTGATTTCCTGTTTTAACCTTTCTTATACAATACATGTCTAATGTATTGTTTAATCTATCAATAAACACTTTAAAAACTAAAGGACATGAAATGTAAATGAAAATTTAACAAAAAGGATGTGATCAGACATGTGACCATCTCTATTATACTTTGCAATTATTTCTTTTTAAGTTCTGTTGTTTTTCTCACAATGTTTGTGTTCACTTTGCTGCTATAACTAACCTTCTTAGGACCCCGGTGACTTACTGTACAGATTTAATAATAATACACAGCAAAAAACACAAAAATATTCATAGCACAATTTCCTGAGATAGTAACAACATGAGGTCCAGTGGTAAACTGATTTATACTCATGCATTCTCTCCTTGGTTTGTTGCTTGAGAGACAGGTTACTGACCAGGTATCAACATGAAAGGGTTATCAGCTTGAGAACCGAAGTTTTGTTCAATAATTGAGACATTTTCTGTGAACAACTTGGTGGGGAACTGAATTGTTTGAGATGGGAGACGTTTGAGAACCAAGGTTTGACTGTATTTTCTTATTACATCATTACCTCACAATTTTGACACAAGTCCTCATAGCTACATTAAAGATGAATTGACAAAAAAAATGTATATCACATGTATAAGGAACCATGTTTGTTATAGTTTACTCTTCAATCCATTTTATGTTTCTGTGGTGTTCAACATTATATCTCACATTGGAGGAATTTAAAGTTGGGGAGATGCAGTGATTGGTATAATTGCATGATTCCCATGTTGAAAAATGAATGCTCCTCTTCTGTGGACTCCATTTCTTAGACATATTGTATTTATAAAGTGATAATTTGTAGTCCATATTTTTAATCAAACTGCCAATCAGAGCTCCTGATCAATATTAATAGAACTGAATAACAATTTAATTTATTGATTGTTTGAACTTGTCAGACACTGAGAATGTGAAGGTGAAGGAAGCATTGTTTTGGCTTTCAAGGAGTTTATAGTCTAGTGGGAAACATGTGCATCAATGTACACTGAGTTCATGTACTATAATACCAAAGCAAAGACAACTCATTTAAACTTTATGCTGTCTTATAACCTTTTATTAGATAAGTATGATTTTCATTAAACTTTTTGAAATTAGGGAAAAGTTTTCATGTCTGTTTCTGAGTGGGTTATTACCAGCCCAAGCTGTAATGGTAAAGGCATTTACAGTGTTTTGTTTTTTTGTGTTTTTTTTTTTTTGATAGGGGGGTATTTCTATGTAGTGGGTGGGATACAGTAGAAAATGTTACATTTGCTCCAAACCTGTCAAATGTATCCAAACCACAAGAGGGAGAAACAACTATTTTGCAAGAGGAATTCTAGAAGAAATCTTTTTGAATGCTGGTGACATTTCTGACCAGGGCAGGACCTCAGAGGAGATTATTCTCTAGTGAGCGATGTGGCATGAATGAACAGTGAAAGTCTCGGGTTTGTTATACCCATGCAGAATATAACCCTTCATATTCTAGGCTCTTATTTCTTCTACTGGTGATATTGAAAGCATAGCAGGGTCTCACTCTAAAGCCTTTATTAATATACATGATTTGTCTCTCTCCCTCACACAAACACACATAAACACTCAGACTTAAACACACACACATTTATACACAAAGCCTCCAGTGATTTGGACAATGCTATTTATGGAAAAGGCAGGCGCTGGTTCCTAAATCCTGCAGTAATTACTTTATTTCTTGAAGCATGAGATTTGATTACCCATATATTATTATGCATGATGCATAATATTTTCAACTGTCACTTCATGCATCTATTCTAAGCCTCACAATTTAGTTTAAGAAGACCAATGTTTTGCATAGGCAGAGCAAGTCAGTGGCAAGCTCTGCCAAGAAGTCTATGGGGTTTTAGCAGCACAGAAGTAGAGATGGGACAAACCAGTGTTTTGTAAGGGAAGGCTCTTACAGAGAAGTTTGGAGGTTTGAAAAGGTGAGTGAATTTGAAGAGTGGAGTGTGTACTTACTAATTAAATATTACATGATAAAACATAATTCTTAATCTTGAGCAGAGGTTGAGCCCCAAATAATAAGAGGGGACATAGGCTAATTCATTTCCTTTACATATGATTAAATAACCAATGTCAGTCACCCCAATAAATGTAATAAAATGAGATTCCAAAAGCACAACTTTTTTTTTTAAATATATTTTATTGATTTTTTACAGAGAGGAAGGGAGAGAGATAGAGAGTCAGAAACATCGATGAGAGAGAAACATCGATCAGCTGCCTCCTGCACATCTCCTACTGGGGATGTGCCGCAACCCAGGTACATGCCCTTGACCGGAATCGAACCTGGGACCTTTCAGTCCACAGGCCGACGCTCTATCCACTGAGCCAAACCGGTTTTGGCTAAAGAACATCTTGATTGCTTCCAAAGCTTGGCAAGTATGAATGAAACTGCTATACGCATTCCCTGAGCAGGTTTTTGTGTGGACATAAAACTTCATCTCCTTTGGGTAAATACCAAGAAGTACAGTGGCTGTATCATATGGGAAGAATCTGTTTAGTTTTGGGAGAAATAGCCTTCCAAAGTGACCATACCATTTTGTATTCACACCCGCTATAAATGAGAATTCCTGCTGTGTAAGTTCTCCTTAGCATCTGGCGTTGTCAGTATCCCACATTTTGGCCATTCTAATAGGTGTGTAGTAGTATCTTATTTTAATTTGCATTTTCCTGGTAACATATGATGTGGAGCTTCTTTTCACGTGCTCATTTGCTATTTAGATATCTTCTTTGGTGAGGTGACTGTTAAGGTTTTTGGCCCATTTTAATTGGGTTATTTGTTTTCTTATCATTGTGTATTAGGAGTTCTTGGTAATATTTAGAATAACAGTCCTTTGTCAGATATGTCTTTTGCAAATCTTTTCTACTGGTCTTTGGCTTGTCTTTTTTATTTTCTTTACATTATCTTTCACAGATCAAAATTTTTAAATTTTAATAAAGTCCAGCTTATCACTTATTTCTTTCATGCATCTTGCTTTTGATGTCATGTCTAACTAAAAGTCATTTCCACATCCAAGGTCATTTAGGTTTTCTCCAATGTTTTCTTCTAGGAGCTTTATAGTTTTGCATTTTACTATGGTCAATTTTGATTTTTGTGAAGAGCATAACCTCTGTGTCTAGATTCATTTGTTTTTGCATGTGGATGTCCAGTGGTTCCAGCACCACTTTTGAAAAGGCTATCTAAAAGACTACTTTTTTTTTTTTTTAAATTGTATTGCTTTTGCTCTGTCAAAGAGCAGTTGATTTAATTTGATGTGGGTCTATTTCTGGGCTCTCTGTTGTGTTCCACTGTTCTATTTGTTTACTTTTCACCAGTCTCACACTGTCTTGACTACTCTACTTTAATGGTACATCTCACTAGATCTACAGGGAGTCTTGAATGAGAAACACCTGGGTGCTACAGGTGCCAGGGGCCCCTCATCCAAGACTCATCCTTAAGGAATCTGGCACATCCCACCTATCAAGCAAACTCGAATCCCCACCAATGCCTCCCTTGACTCCCCACTCAGGGTCACAGTATAGCGGAGACTCACCCCAGAGGCTCAGCTTGAGAGGGGACCAAGGTCTGGCACAAAGGCTGCGCAGGATCAGAATCAGTTAGTGTCAGTTCTCCAACTTTTTTCTCCTTTAATATTGTGTTGATGATTCTGGATCATTTGCCTATCCATATAAACTTTAGACTCTGTCAATATCCACGAAATCACTGGTTCAGATTTTGATTGGGATTGTACTGAATCTATAGATGAAGTTGGAAAGAACAGACATCTTGACAGCATTGAGTTTTCCTAGCCATGAATATGGAATATCCCTCCATTTATTTAGTTCTTTGATTTTGTTCATCAGATTTTTGCTCATAGAGATCTTGTATGTATTTTGTTAGATTTATACCTAAGTTTTTCATTTTTGGAGTGCTAGTGTAAATGGCATTGTGTTTTTAATTTCAAATTCCACTTGTTGCTGTTATACAAAAAAAATGATTGGGTTCTGTATATTAACCTTGTATCCTTCATCCCTGCTATAATGGCTATTAGTTCTAGTATTTTGTTGATTTTTTTTTTCAGATTTTTACATAAATAATCATCTGCAAACAAAGACAGTTTTATTTCTTTCTTTTCAGTCTGTATACCTTTTACTTCCTTTTGTTGTCTTATTGAATTATCTGTTACTTCTGTTATGCCCAGATTTCAAAATCCCCCAAGACAGACCACTAGGGAGCTAAGTCCGATGTAAAAGCATAGAGTCTTTTATTCAAGCCCTGCCTCCATTACTGGATGCAAGAGAGAGCCCTGAGTCCCAAGAGAACAAAGAATTTATAGGGCTTGGGGTCGGGGGTGGGGGGGTGGGGGCACACTCTGACCACTGATTTGGCCGATTCCGGTTGGTTGAGTGAGGGCCAGGGGGGCTAGTGACGCAAGGGCAGGGTGCAGCTAGGGTCTGGTTACACAAAGACAGGGGGGTGGCTAGCATACTCTTGGCCTTGGGCTAGTTTCCCCCACTTTCCCATTGGCCAAGATAAGGGCAGGCTGAGTAACTGATACATTCTGCGGCTTTTTCTTGGAAGAGAGGTTAAGGACACAGCCATCAGTTCTGTTCTGTCCTTTCACTTCCAATATGATGTTGAAAAGGAGGTGGTGAGAAAGGACATCCTTTCCTTGTTTCAGGCCTTAGTGGGAAGGTTCCAAGTTTCTCACCACTAAGTATAGTATTAGCTGTAGTGTCTTCATAAATGTGAGGAAATTCCTCTCTGTTCCTAGTTTAATGAGAGCTGTTGTGCTAAATGGGTGTTGGATTTTGTCAGCTACTTTTTTTGTATCTGTTGATAGGATTATATTAATTTTTTCTTTTCAGGCTGTTGATTATATTAATTGAATTTAAATGTTGAACCACCTTTGCATGTCTGGGATAAATCCCACTTTGTTACAGTGTATAAATCTTTTTATATATTGTTGGATTTAATTTACTAATATATTGTTGAGGATTTTTGTGTCTCTGTTCATGAGAAATATTGATCTGTGCTTGTCTTTGTCTGATTTTGGTATTAGGGTAATTTTTGCCTCATCAGATTATCTTTTTAATCTGATTTATGATGGATTTCTGAGCACATTCTCTGTGTGTAAAAAGAATGTACATTCTATGTTTACTAGACATATACATTTTTTTGATATATCATTGTCATATTTGTTAAAAATATAATTTTAATTTTCTCTCCTTTTTGCTTGATCAGTATTTATTTATTTATTCATTTAAAAAATTCTTTATTGTTGAAAGTATTACATATGTCTTCTTTTCCCCCCATTGACCTATCCCAGCCCACTCCCCCCATCCCCCTCCCAGCAAAGGCCCTCAACCTCTTATTGTCTGTGTCCTTTGGGTATGCTAATATGCTCCTCTGAGGTTTGATCAGTTTTTAGATAGATGTGTTTGTATCTCTACTAGCACTAAATAGTAATTATTTCACTTCCTGGTAGTTATTTCAGTTTTGCTTTATGTTTTTGAGATCCTATTATTTGGGAGTGTATATTCATGATTATTAAGTGTTATTAGTATGTTGTTTCTCTTTCCAATGTGAAACTCTCATCTTTATCTTTTTTGGAACTTTTTACTTTAAATTATGTTTTTGTTTTGTGCATATTGCTGAACATATTTTAATACTTTTGTTTTCATTTTTTGTGTATATTTCTTGTTACTTAAGTCTGTAAAATAACATGTTATTGGACTTATTTGGAGAAAAATTTATTTTGAGAGTTTATGTCTCATAAAGGGTGGATTTAAATCAATTCATTTATTATAATTAATGTAAGTAAGGACCTATTTATAACACTTTATTTTATATTCATACTTAATATACTTATTTTTTTCCTTTCTCATTTTTTATTGGAGATATAATTTTCTTTGTTCAAATTTTATTTATTTTCTAGCTCCTTTGTTGGAAAGGGTGCATTGTATTTTTATTTGTCAATACAAGTATTTGAGACCCATAGTTGTACTTATTTTTTCTATCAATATAAAGCAAAAATTTCAACTCACTATTATTTCTAAATCCATCTCCCTTTCTGTCTCTCCCCCAAGCTCACTTTTACTCTGATTTTCATCTGGAGGGTTTCTGTGCCTTAATTTGCAGTCTAGAGTGGACAATTTCATGGACTTGAGTGAAGTTATTTTGTCGAGTGAGATTATTGGCAGGGGTTACAGTTCATCATCCACACACTGTTGTCACTGGTCTGCTTTTATTCTTCCTTTTCCCTTTCCACTTCTGACTCTCAGTCCTTGATATTCTTCAGAAGCTCTAGACCAGGGGTGGGCAACCCCTGGCACGCGTGCCAAACATGGCACACCAGTAACTTTTGCTGGCACGCGAAACCCTCTCTTATAATCTTCCATTTACAGTTTTTTTCTTAATATCAACTTTTTTATTTTTCAGATAAATTCAGTTTAGGTGCATCTTAGATAAATAAATAATTTTACATAACAAGTTATCTTAAAGACCATAGACATGGATTGATGAGAGAGGGGAAGAGCAATTTCTATGCCTCTGCTGTAACTCTCCCTGCCTTCCTAGATCCGACCAGTGTTTTGGTTTCATCCACATACGCTTGTGAATCTTTGTTCTCAGTGATGAATTTTGTTAAGTCTCATAATAGGAGTAGCCTGACGGATGAAAGTAGTAGCTCGTGCATATCTCTGAAGGTTATGAAATATAAACCTGATGTAAAATCTCTGTCATCAGTGATGCAGCAGCAAAAGTCCCACTGATAATATCAAACGGAGTCATAAAGTTTTCTGTTGGACTATCAGTGTACATGTATACATTAAAAAATAAATGTATTTTTCATCATCATATACTGTTTTTGTCGCTCGAATGAATTTTATTATTTCTTCAAGGTTCTTCACATATGTACACCTTAAGAGATATCAAGTAGGCGTAACACGTTCTCAAAAAATTAGGGTTGGCACGCAGAAGAATTTTGAGTCAGAGATTTTGCTGGTTTTGGCACGCAGTCACAAAATGGTTGCCCACCCCTGCTCTAGGCTTTTCTTTCTAGTGCACAGATGTATTCATTTATTGTTGAACCTTTACTTCAGCTAATAATACTCAATCTCTTGGGGAAGACCCTTTATTCTTATCACAAATCCATACATCTTTTCTAAATCATATTTGTCTTTACGAGGATCTGTTGCAGCATCTGGGAAAATAATGCAATAGTCTCATTTTTATTACATGAGATAATTTGTATGTGTAATTAGGAGGAGTACAATTGGGGAAGAAAGTCTGTTTAAATATTTGTATCATGGATCAGCAGAAATTTGGAAGAAGCAAAGTCCTTATAAACAAATTGATGATTTTTAGGACATTTTTTTTTTTTTGTAACAGTGAGAAATTCTTCCACGTGCATTTGATTTAAGTAAAACGTATTCCATAGTAGAGGAGATGGCACATATTTTGGTGACAGAGAAGAGACTCTTTAGGAGGTGGTTTCCTTATCTCTGGGAGATTGCAATAAGCAACCTTTGGGAAGAAGAGAGAGTGGTTAAAACAGAAGGAAGGAATAATGGTTCTCTTACTTATGGTTGTGGCTCTCAAGTAAGTAACTTACACTCTCTGTTTCTGCATAAAGCTCCTGCTGAACTTAACTCTCAAGTTTTCTAAGCCTTCAACTGATAACAGGAAATGGTAGGATAATTACTTGCTGGCAAAGTACTTTGAGATCCTTAAATAAAGGTGTTCAGTGTGTGAATTTTGAGCTTCTTTTGAAAGAGAACCTTTTGGTAGTAGCTTTATTCTTTTTTTTTTTTCTATATTATAATTTCTTTTTAAGAAACATCAGGGTCCTTTTGTGGATTGCTTCTGTCTTTATGGAATTCTGGCTTTTAACTAGCACCCAGGCAGCTTTTGGAAACAAAACGATAACAAAAGCAACATGCAGTCACTTCTTTGTTGTGTGGGGTTTTTATTTTACCCTCTAGCCTTTTATCTTTACAGGTTCCTTTGTGCCTGGCATTTCTGCATTCATCACCCCATGTCTAGTTGCAATAAGGCTATTACAAGATGGATGGATGAGGAGACGCCAGGAATACATACAATTCACGTTTTTCATTTCCTTTGTAGCTGGAGTTTTTAATAGTTCTCTAAACTGTATTTATATTCTTTTTAAAAGAAAGCAGATAGTAGTCTTCCTATCTCGTTCCTATTTTTATAATATTAATGTCTCTTTATTGCAAAGATAAAGAGAAATAGATTCACTTATATTCAGTGAACTAACAGTATAAGCTTAAAGGCCTCAGGATCGCCTTCTCTGGAAGGCAAGGTCATTATGGTATATTCCCAGGCTTCCTTTTTCTTACTCAATGAGCAGCAGCCTGTGGAACAAGTGTTTCAAAAGGTCTGTCTTTTGGGTGGTTTTGTCATTTCCAAATCGTGGATATCCTGCTGTAGATGTGGGAATGGGGCTTGAATCAGAAATTTTAAATGGGTAAGACATTTTCCTAGAAAGTCAATGCTGATAACATTAGAATGACCTTTGATAGGTTATATGATCTTTAAAAGTAAGCTTTGCTCGCTCTGATTATTTTCAGAATTAATATAAAAATGATGTCTTAACACAAAGACACTATAAGATAATTAAAAATAAATTTCCATGAGTAGGTGGGTGAGTCCATTTTATTCTTTCCTTGGTAACCTGTTTTTCATCTCTGGGGGAAGTACTTGCAAATTATTTCAGTGTGACACAGTATGTGCAGCAGAGTCACGATTGTGTGGCATGTATGCAGCAGTTATTTTACCATAGAATAAAATGTCTAGCCAACCGTGAAAGCTCAGTCCATCTGGCTGTTGGTCAACTTTATTCCATGTGTATTTAAAAATATATGACTTTAGCTCATGTATATTTCCAGTTTATTTCATGTGTTTATTCAAGTAGAATAAATATCTGGCAGTCAAAAATTGCCCTGGAATACAGTTGGTATGGTTTTACCTTGTTATCTAGCTCTGTGTTCCCTAGCCTTTGCAGTCCCTGATGTTTTTGGCCTGTAGACTTAGTGTTGGAAGTTCTCTAGTCCAATCTCCACCACTGATGGAAGTCAGTATTTTAGGAAAAGCCCATGGCCAGCCACAGGCAGGGGCTCTTATTTGCCATGTTGTCATAAGCTTGGTGTTTATAGTGTATGAAATTAATCCTGGGCCTCTATGATCCCTGAGAGGCAGGCTGTTAAAATCCCCATTGTATTCTCCAAATTCAGGTGTCTAGATTTCTGGTTATATTTCCTTCAATTCTCCTGGTAGGACCTCATTACTGTAGTTTAGGGCTCTGACACTGTCTTGCTATCCCTTGCCACCACTTCTTCCTTTTCCTATTATCTATCACCATCTCTTAATGGTATTTGCAGACACCATTAAGAATTACCTGCTGAAGTATTGCCATTTCTTGAAAATCTGTTTTCTACCCACTCTATTGAATTCCCTGGATTGTATAGACCCTTGCAGATATTGAACTTGAGTTCACCCTACAGTTGGGACGCTCTATTTGGGCCTCCTCTGAAGTCCAACCTTCCATGCACATCAACTGTTTTATATTAGCCCCATTCATTTGTAGCTTCCTTCCATTTTTTATCTTTGAGGAAGGTACTTGCTGTGAATGCTGCATCCATTTGCGGCTAGCGTTCAGGATCTGAAGAAAGGGCCGCACACAAATGAATACACTAGACAAGAAATATGAATTTAGAAGGCATGGGGGACCAGGCAGAAGCTTTTCTGTAGTGGAGAGGATCTCTGACTTCTGGGTCCCCTTTGCTTTTATTCACTTGAATACACATTTGCCCTTTAGGAATGCAAACAGGCATATCAAAGATAAAGTTTGGTAAACAGTAAAAGGATTATCAGATTAGGGGATTGCCTTAAGCCATTTGGCCAACAGCAGGGCAATATTATGTTGATTTATAGCCCTGCTGAATATTGCATTAATATGCCAACGACTTGTTGGTCTTAGCCTCCTGCACTTGCAAATTGTTTGGGTGTGACCCAGTATGTATAGTAGAATCACAACTCCATAGCATGTAGTCAGCAGTTATTTTACCCTCTTGCTGCTGAAACTCTAGAATGTTTTAGAGCTGAATCCACTTAGGTTGGTCAGTGTAATTTAATCGCTGGGTCACAAACTATTCCAAGAAATGACGTAGTAATACCTAAAAGTAAGGACCTAAAGGCAGGTGTGATTTGTATGTGTTCCATCAGTCCTAAGTCCCACTTCCGTATCTCTATTTTTTTAGTTATTAGGGATCTGAGGCAAGCATACCAAGCTAAACAGTTCTACAGTTGCACTATATATAGTGAAAACCATTGTTTTCAGCCATGCTGACTTCTAAATGGAAATGGATTCTTGCCTCACATAAGAGTTGAATATATCATACTCACTTCTAGGCCATATTTAGCTACTTTCTCTTCTCTGAATATTCCATGTTGCCTCTCATTTCCATGTCTTTGCATTTACAGTTTCATGTGCCTGGAACACCCTTCTTTCACTTCTTCAAAGGACTCTTATTTTTGTAGGTGAACCATCAATGCCAGGCAACATTAGTGCTCTCCTTGGCGTTTTCAAAGATCTCTGTGCTTGCTGATATCCTAGGACTTACTACCCTGAATCATAATTGTCTCTGCCATGGCCACTTTGTATCTCTATCACATAAGACACAGAAGATACTCAACAAACGCGACTGAATGCATGAGCAGATTTTCTCCTGATGCAGTAGATATGTTAACACAATATGTTTCTTTCAAGTTCAAAATCTTTTTAAAAAATATCATATCCTAAAGGGTTGATATATAGTTTTCCTTAATAAATCTTTTGAATAAAGAAATAGATGAATTGGAAATATTCTTTTGACAATATTACCTCCGGAATTTCAGGTATCATCATACCTCACTGTATCCTGAGTTATTTTGTGTGTGTGTCCTCCTAATGGTATTCATACTTGAACTTCTGTATGCAGGTTTATTGAGGCATGATTGACAAACAAAATTGGAAACTATTTGAAGTGTACCTCACGATGATTTGATATATGTATATACACTGTGAAAGGATTCTCACCATCTAGTTAACACATCCATCACCTGCATACTTACTTTTATTTATTTTTTTTTGGTGAGAAAATTTAAGTACTACTCTCTTAGCTAGTTTTAATGATACGATACAGTGTTATCAATTACTAGAGGCCCAGTGCATGAAATTCGCACATGGGTAGGGTCCCTACACCTGGCCGATGATCAGGGCCTATCTGCGGGGTGACCAGCAGGGTGATTGGGGGGCATCCGCCTTGGCTGGCCTGGTGCTGTTGCTTGCTGGCCCTGCCTCCTGCTGCCACTGCTGGTCACCTCCCTCTGCAGGGCGACCAGTGGGGTGATGGGGGGCCCCTGCTGGCACCTGCAGGCTGGGGGCAGCTCCTGCATTGAGCATCTGTGCCCTGCTGGTCAGTGCGCATCATACGACTGGTCATTTCACCATTCGATTTGCATATTAGGCTTTTATTATATAGGATATTCACCACTAGAGGCCCAGTGCATGAATTCGTACATGGGTGGGGTCCCAAGGAGGCTGGAGGGGACCGGGATGGGATCAGCCCTCCCAGCGGATGGTTGGACACCCTTGCTGGCCTGGAATCCAGATCTGTCCTGCTGACATTTGCACTGTTTGTTGGGAGCCACCTGGTGGCTGCTTTTATATTGTTTCTTCCTTGCAGAGCGTCTAGGTAGGGGAAGTGGCCACGGTGCCTGAGGCCAACTTCCAGGAGGCCTGCAGCACTGTTGGGATCCTGCTGGCAGCACTGGTGCACCGGTGCCTGGCCTGTTCTCCAGAGATTGGACCTGCAGGACTACTGAGGGAGTGAGTGGCTGACATCGGGCTGGTGGGCCGTTGGGCTGGGTTGGTCAGCTGAGTGGCTCTCCTGCTGGGGGAGTGCACTGACCACCAGGGGGAAGCTCCTCTGTTGAGTGTCTGCCCCCTGTTGGTCAGTGTGCATCATAGTGACCGGTCCACCAGTCGTTCCAGTTGTTCCAGTCGTTCTGGTTGTTTGGTTGTTCAGTCGCTTAGACTTTTATATATATACTAGAGGCCCGATGCATGAAGATTTGTGTAAGAATAGGCCTTCCTTCCCCTGGCTGCCGGCATCAGCTTCCCTCTGGCACCCAGGACTTAGGCCTTCGCTCTGGCCGCTGCCTTCTGCCTTTGCTCCGACCAGAGCCACTGTCTACCTTTGCTCTGGCCAGAGCTGCCTTCTGCCTTCGCTCCAGCCACTCAGCCTTCACTCCAGCCGCCCCCCCCCCCCCCCATAGCTCCCTCCACCTCCCAAGAGTGGTTGGGGCGGGGTGGAATGCCCGCGTCATTGCCATGGCGATGACGCAAGCATCCCAGCCCGGCCTCCACCATCTTTGTTACGTCAATTTGCATATTCCCTCTTTATTGGCTGTGGGTGCCACCATCTTTGTCGCAGAGTGATGGTTAATTTGCATATTTCATCTTTATTCGATAGGATAGGTGTTTTACATTAGATTCTCAGACCTTATTCATTTTCTAGCTGACAGTGTGCACCCTTTTATCAAACTCTATTTTCCCCTCCCTCCAAATCCTGGCAACCACTTTTTTACTCTGTTTCTAAGAGTTTTGTATGTAGTTTTTTAAAGATTTCACATGTAAGTGATACCATGCAGTATTTGTCTCACTCTATCTGGCTTATTTCACTTAGCATATTGTACTTAAGGGCCATTTGTGTAGTTGCAAATGGCAGGATTTCCTTCTTTCTCATAGTTGAATAATATTCCTGCCTCTGTGTGTGTGTGTGTGTGTGTGTGTGTGTGTGTATGTGAGAGACAGAGAGAGAGTGAGAGAGAGAGAGAGAGAGAGAGAGAGAGAGAGAGAGAGAGAGAGAGATCTTTATCCATTGGTGGACATTTAGGTTATTTCCATGTCTTGTCTATTGTAAATGATGCTGTAATGAACATGGGATTGTAGATACATAGTTGATGTCCTGTTTTTCTTTTTTGTTGTTTTGTTTCTGATAGGGAACCAGCTATAATTATAAGAAATATTAATCATACTCTGTTAACTGTGTTTTCTTCTGATTAAAGAAGGCATGCTCTAACCTGGCTATGAGTTGCATGTGGGACTTGGGAGCTCACCTGGAAATGCAGCCTATCCTCCCACACACCCTATCATGAGCTGCCTATTACCTTGTTGCAGAAACCAGAGCCCCCAGCCCTTTGCATATGGCTAACCCTTTGCATACCTCTAGGCCTTTGCAAATCTCCAGCCCCCATTACCTGTAAACTGCCCATTTGGCATAACCTTTTGCCCACTTCCCCATGTAATCTTTGTCCTTCTACCCAATATAAACAGCTGGCTTATGGTGGGGTAAACAGTAGATTTTTGTGAATGACCTACTACTCTCTCATACTGCTCACAGTATGGGAATAAATGCTCTGATGATTCAACCCTGTCTCTGCGTAATTGGCCCAAGTAGTGACAGACAGCATGGACCCATTGATTGTCCAGTTACATTTCCTTTGGATATATACCCAGAAGTTGGATTCTGGATCATATGGTAGTTATATTTTTAATTTTTGAGGAACCTCCATATCCTTTTTCCATAGTGGCTGCAACACATTTACATTCCCACCAACAGTGCACAAGGCTTTCCTTTTTTCCACATTCTTGCCAACATTTGTTAGCTCTTATCTTTTTTAAAAAATATATTTTATTGATTTTTTTACAGAGAGGAAGGGAGAGGGATAGAGAGCTAGAAACATCAATGAGAGAGAAACATCGATCAGCTGCCTCCTGCACACCCCCCACTGGGTATGTGCCCGCAACCAAGGTACATGCTCTTGACTGGAATCGAACCCGGGACCCTTCAGTCCTAAGGCCGAAGCTCCATCCACTGAGCCAAACCGATCGGGGTAGCTCTTATCTTTTTGATGATAAACATTCAAACAGGTGTGAGGTGATATTGTGGTTTAAATTTGCGTTCCCTTGGGATTAGAGATAGTAAACACCTTTTCATTTACTTTTTGGCCATTTGTATGTCTTTTTGGCAAAATGTCTTTTCAGTTCTTCTCATGTTTTACATATTTGAACATTTTAATAATGCAACTTCTTATTTGCTTTATTTTTAAGTATTACTGCAACTGTCATAAATTGAGTATCAGTACTACCACCTACAGTATGATTACTGAAAACAATTTGTTTCCTTATTTTTGGTACTTTTTGTCCTTGTGGTATATTGCTCCAAGGATGTATAGTCGAATTTCTCTGTTTTAGTGTCATTAGGAAGGGTTTCTCTCATTCTGATGATCATGAGTGGATATATGCTTAGGTACATTTGTTTAATTTTCCTTTAAAAATTTTAGGTTGCTTTTTTATTATTTAGGTTTATTATGGAACTGTGTGTATAATGTCAAAATCAAATCTATAAAAAGTATATTTAGGTCCACCTTCTGTCTGTGATCACTTCACCGTGTTCCTGCCTTCTCCCAAAGGTAACTATTTTCCTACCTGCAATTCCACTTTTTCTATTTTTTATAACTGCTTTCTGCTTCTTCAGGTTGATCTTATTCTTTCTTAAATCTTTTAAAATGTTTGTCTTTATTTTGTATATTTCATATTTGTGTTACATTTACATTTACTTTGATCTCAGTTGAGTATGCCTGGTTTGTTGTTCTTCTATCCTTGCAACTACCCCTTTCCTTGTTGCTTCTAGCTCCCATCTGCCCCAACTTCATTTTCCTTTCCACACATGTCAGAACCACCTTCTGTCTTATGAGAGTTCCTTTAGGATCTTTAGGTTTTCAGATCTTCATGCCTTTTTTTGTTGTTGTTAACCTATGTGGCATATCTAGGGTTGAGCTATAGGAAGTCTACCACCAACCTTCAGGAGCCCTAGTCAATTATTTTGAATATTTTTAAATATGAGGACCACTAATGACTATCTGAATATTATCAACACTTAAAAGGGCATGGAGTTTGCTTTTTTTTAAAGAAATTGTTTCCATTTATCCCATTTTTATGTGCACATAATAGGAAAAACAAGCAATTATATATCACTGAATAGCTGGCTTTACTATTCTGTCACTATTTTAATAAAATATATATATATCTCCCACATTCAAAGGCTGTTAAATCGCATAGTTTACCCATATCTTCAGAAAAAAATCACTTCCACTGTCATGGTAAACAACCTGCTTCCCTATTTATAATGGTTACTAGAGGCCCGGTGCACAAAAATTTGTACACTCGGGGGGAAGGGGGGGGTCCCTCAGCCCGGCCTGTGCCCTCTTGCAGTCTGGGACCCCTTGGGAGATAACGACCTGCTGGCTTAGGCCTGCTCCCAAGTGGCAGAGGGCAGGCCCAAACCCTAGGTGCAGCCCCTGGTCAGGCTCAGAGCAGGGCTGATTGGGGAGTTTGGGCACCACCCCCTGTCACGCACGGAGCAGGGTCGATCAGGGGGTTGGGGAGTTCCCCCCTGTCACGCACAGAGCAGGGCCCATCAGGGGGTTGAGGAGCTCCCCCCTGTCATGCACAGAGCAGGGCCGATCAGGGGGTTGAGGAGCTCCCCTCTGTCACTCACAGAGTAGGGCCGATAGGGGAGTTGGGGAACCACCCCCTGTCACACACACAGCAGGGTGGATCAGGGGGTTGGGGCACTGCACCCTGTCACACTCAGGGCAGGGCCGATGGGGAGGTTATGGCTCTACCCCATCACACACAGAGCAGGGCCCGTGGGGGGCGGTTGGGGCGCCGCCCTCTATCACCCACAGAGCAGGGCCGATCAGGGGGTTGGGGCGCCACACCCTGTCACGAACAGAGCAGGGCGGATAGGGAGGTTGTGGCCCCGCCCCCTGTCACACACAGAGCCACAGGGCAATCAGGGGGTTTGGGCGATGCCCCCTGTCATGCTGATCCCGGTGCTGGGAGGCATATTACCCTTTTACTATATAGGATAGAGGCCTGGTGCATGGGTGGGGGCTGGCTAGTTTGCCCTTAAGGGTGTCCTGGATAAGGGTGGGGGTCCCCACTGGGGTGCCTGGCCAGCCTGGGTGAGGGGATGATGGCTGTTTGCAGCTGGTCACACACCCTTCAGGGTGGGGGTCCCCACTGGGGTGCCTGGCCAGTCTGGGTGAGGGGCTGAGGGCTGTTTTCAGGCTGGCGGGTGACTGAAGCTCCTAACTGGTCCTTTTTTTCTTTTTTTTTTTTTTTATTCTGGGCCAGCTTTAGGTCTGAGGCTTGGCTCCAGCTCTGAGGCCTCGGCTGCTGAAAGCAGGTATCTGGTTTATTTGGGTTCTATAATCGAAACACTGTTTCAACTCCAGCTCTGAGATCCCAGCTGGGTGAAAGCAGGTTCCTGGGGTTTTGTTTAGCTTCTATATTTGTAACAATGTTTCAAACTGCAAGCTCAGAGGCTGGCAGCAGCAGGCGGGGAACATTGGAGTCCTCCGTCACTGAAGCAAGCAAGCCTCATGTTCGCTTCAAGCTGCCTGGCTGCCGGCCGCCATCTTGGCTGGCAGTTAATTTGCATATCGCCCTGATTAGCCAATGGGAAAGGTAGCGGAGTGACACCAATTTGAATGTTTCTCTTTTATTAGTGTAGATAATGGTCTGGCCCTCTAGCAACTTCAGCATGAAATTATAGCTAATTTGCCTACAAACGTCAGGTGGTCATAATATTCTGGCTACTCAGTGTATATATATTAGAGGTCCAGTGCATGAAATTCTTCATGGGGGCAGGGGGTGTTGGAGGTTGATCCCTCAGCTTGGCCTGCACCCTTTCTAAGCTAGGACCCACAGGGATCGGGCCTAAACCTGTAGTTGGACATTCCTCTTGCAATCTGGGACTGCTGGCTCCTAACTGCTTGCTTGTCTGCCAGCCTGATCTCCCCTAACTGCTCTCCCCTGCTGGCCTGATCATCCTTAATCGCCACCACCCTGTTGTGTGGGTCCTGGGTGTGGGTATCCGGCTTCCTCCTCCCTCCTGTCAGATTCTGGGGTGCACCGCAGGACCCAGAGTCAAGTCCCTGCCCACCTGTGCATGCCTCAAAATCCTGTGAGACCCAGACCTGGCCGGCCCCACCCCCATTAGGGCCTGCTGGCGCATCATGTCCCTGGCCAGCACCAGGTGGTGACGCAGCGTCAGTCACGTCCCTGGCCGGTGCTGGGCGGGGAAGCAGCCTCCTGCTGGTTGGTTGTTACTGCATGAGGGCATGATGACTATTTGCATATTAGCCTTTTATTATTATAGATATATAAATGATATAGCTTCCCTTTGCATTTTATATTTTCTTGCATTTTAAAGTATGCTGTATTTTTTTTTTATGTTGTATGTTTTAATTATCAGCATATGCATGGACTTTGGAGTGAGATGAATTTGAATTAAACTCTGATTCTGTGGATTAAATGCAAGCTCTGCAATTTTGGGTCATTTACAATAAAATAATTTCTAATTTATGAGAGGTTTTATAAGCATAATGCTAGCACTTAAAAGTGCTCAATAAATATTGGCTTTTATGAGGATGATGATGTTTAATGATATCTATGACGATAAAGATGATGTTGATGATGAGGATACACTTCTATTTTCCATGCACCTGCCATTAAATAAAAGATAATAAATAAAGATGACTAAGTCATGAATAAAGTATCAGCAATTTCTATTTAATAAAATTAGATATATCATTTTTTTCTGAAATAAGAGCCTAAAGTGAACGATTTGGTTCCAGCAATATCATAATTTAAACTAACTATTATTTTATAATTTGTACTAGATTTTAAAGACAATACTATGTTTTTGAGAAGTTTTTCTTTTTATTTGGGTAAAAATGCTTATATGTGAAAAGTATTTTCACTCCATTTTAATTTAATTTTCATTTCATTTAATAGATACCAACTATTTATTTAAAATGTGGGCTATGTTTCAGTCTTAATTTTGAATTCTTTGTGAATTTCCTGCTCACATATTTTGCTCACTTATATCTTGCTAATATTTAGAGTTGTATACTGCAGAGAACAGGAAGGAATTCGGAACCCTAAAATTTGCTGAATTAAATTTCTACCATCATGTTCAAAGGCTTTTAACTGTTATTTAACACAATTCATGCTTTCTGGGGTTTGGAATTTTCTAAATCCTCATTCCAGTGAATCCCTTCTCTAAGTTTTGCAACATGTGCTCAAGGATCAGTGTTCATTTGTCTCCATTCATTTACTAGTAAACAAGGTCTAGGAGTGCAGAGTCAGACAGAGCTGCAGGAAGGACGAGGAACAGAGGAGTGATGCTCTGAATGCTGCACACTGGGTCCCCATGTGGTCTGGGCATGCAGCCTTTCCTGCTTCCCAGGCTGCGATTTGTGGAGATGAACTACTGGAAAGAGGAAATAAAAAAAATGTGATTTTGATTCAGATTTAAATTTTCTGTTAGCAATAGCTGATTACCTTGCTTTATAAGGAGATAAATTCTGCTGTGGAGAAGACTATTATACTTCTCTTTAAGACTAAGTGCCCTTAAAATAGTTCCAGATATTGGAGTTAATGCCATATGTGTCGATTGTGCTGTATTTATATGGTAGATAGATTTAAACCAAACATGCCTCCTCAATTTTTTTTCTCCATCATTTTGAACAGAGCTTATAAATTCTTTCACTCATTTACTCAACACACATTTATTAAATACTTACTGTGTGCAGGTATTTGCATGTGGAAATCAGAATTCACGTACAGACAACTTAAAAACCAATCTTTCAGAGATCTCATATGGATCCAGTGCTTTCTTTTTAGGAGGGAAAGATGCTTTGCTTCATTCTATACAACACACAAAGCTGCTGCCTGTGGCAGAGCAGCTATTTAACATTGTCTGGTTTTTTTTTTCCCTCTCTCTCCCAGAGTTAACCACAGGTTTGAGCTGTTATATACAAACTGCTTACGAACATCAGTGGGAATTTCCCTGGCTAGGTCCAGGGGTGGAATTCATGGATAAGAAATAGATAGAACAAAGGCATTTGTTCTGTAGGACTGATATTGATACTGGGTTATAACCAACTGAGCTAAACAATCTCAGGCTTTACAAAGATGTTCTTTGTTTAGAAGAGGAGCAAACTCCACACATTCTACAAATTTCCATAAATTCTTCAGATTTCAACAACCAAGGTTTTCAAGGTCAACCAGGAAAGAACTGTATATGTCTTGTAGCTATTAATCTGAGTCTGCATTTAGGAGGCAATGTTATGTTTTAATTTTGGAGGTTTTTTACCTACTTTGTTTTTCTCAAAGCCAGCATGCTAAGAGTTTGCAATGAGCCATCATTATTGCTGATAAACATGCACTCAGACCTGACCTGGCTGTACAAATAAAGCCCATTTTCCGTAGTGATGAGGAGCAGCAACATCTGACGGTGGAAGGTGGCTGGCTGCATTCACAGACTGTTCAATCTAATTCCTCTTTCCACAAATGTTGATTAAGCTGAAAGAGGATCCTTTGCAAAGCTAATTCAATAGCATTGTCTCCTCTCCTGAAAGGCTGAAGGATGATCTCACTATCACATGAGGCCATTAGCTTCCCCTGCAGCAAAACTCACCATCTGGCC
Source organism: Myotis nattereri (assembly GCF_964212035.1). NCBI lineage: Eukaryota > Metazoa > Chordata > Mammalia > Chiroptera > Vespertilionidae > Myotis > Myotis nattereri. The sequence continues at coordinate 189,057,570 of NC_138075.1, forward strand.
TGGACTCTGTTGATTGGATGGGAGCTTTCCTAGCACCCTCACCGTTTTGGTGGTGAATGTGAGAGGTAGAAACTGGGATGGGCAGCTGGACAACATATGACTGCCATTATCTCTGGGGGAGCCAGGTGAACTCTGAGCGCTGTCTAATAGCAGGACAGGCCTGGCACCAATCGCCCGTTGTCCAGCATTAGTCACAGATGACTTGGTCATTTATGACCAAAATGGCATCGTGCACAGATTTAACATAAAAAAAAAAACAATTTCTTTTATAACCCTGCAATCTTTGACTTTAATCCTGTCATTAGACAGCCGATCTGGGAAAGTCATTGAAGCATTGCTTTTATTAGCAATGGACAAAGCGTTTTCCAAATAGCAATCAGCTTATGCAGTGAATGAATCTGAGTTTCTCTGTTAATGTTCTCTATGTCAGTGTTGATGGTAGTCCTTGTTTTAGCTCTCTTGGCTTTAATGAGTGAGAATTCTGACTAAATTGTTGGGAATAGGGGGCAAATTGAGTGTTGTGTTGCCTTTGTTGAATTCCACTCAGGGTTAATTGCTGCTAATTATAGAGTTGCTTTGGGTGCAGTTCTATCCAGTTTGACATCTGAACACAGGGGAAGAAAGTCATAGGGAGGCTCCAGAAAAAGCAAAGCTCCAACAAAACAGCTGTCATAGCTCACATGGAAGACTGAACATTTGTTCTTTGACTTTTATTCTTAAGATATTCTGGTTCAATAACAGAACTAGTTAGCGAAAGCGATAGCAACAGTCAGTTGTCAACATCTAAAAGACATTGATATGGTCACTGTTGTGTGGGATGAAAACATGAAATATAAGAAAAGGATAGAGAGGCTGGAATAGGGGCCCTCAGCTGGTTCTTATTAGTGTTAAATAGGCCACATTGACAAGTCAGGGGCTCAGTATCATGTGTTCAGCAATTTAGATTTTGAATATGACTTGGTAGTTTAACTTAATTTATTTGACAGAAGTAGTAAGTCTTACTTGTCCTGGCAAAAGAATGAATGTTTCCATTCATTTGGATTGTGTATTTATTTCCTTGGCTTTGCATATCAATTGCATGAGAAATAAAGTTATACAAAATTAAGTACCATTAATTAGTGAATCTACTATAATGGGGTCAGTGTTCATGGTAATGTACCTAAAAGACACTGTCAATTTTTAAAAAATTTGTAAGTGTAGGACAAAAGGATATATATAGTAGTGTTAGTACACACAGACCCAGGGAAAATCCCCAAGACTGAAAATCTAGCTGTGCAAGACCTAAGAAAGAGGCAGTTGACTCTAGTTGGACAATTTATAGAGTTCATTAAGGGAAACTTAACTTAAATATGAGGTACATCTTTGGCAACTTTGAGACAAAGTAGATACCCCCCCCCCCCAGCTTTACTGTGCCAAATAATTATATAGGGTAAGTGAGGGGTGAGGGGATAGTCACAAGTACTAGTAAGTGAATGCTGTGTGTGTGTGTGTGTGGGGGGGGGGGGGCTCTGATTTATATCAGAAGAAAATATCTACCAGAATCAAACAGTGCCTAGGGAGTCTTGTGGGAAACAATCTCCCTGTTCTGACCCAGGCCTAGCTCTAGAGTATGGCAGCAGTCACATCATTGAACAGTCTCTCCTCCACGGGTAGGGACATACATTTGCTCTACTACATAGATTTGGGGAGAGGAATCTACATTGGTGGACCTCAGGCTCTCATTCAATTCACATGAGAGAGGCCTGTGGTGAGATGGAACCAATTCAGTCTTTGGTTTTCCTCAACCAAGTAATGTGGTCATGCAAAAACTGACCCATTTGAGAGCATTCATTTATGGTCTCCTCTTTACAATTTCCAGACAGGCAAAGGCCAGTTCCAGTCAACAGAAAGTCATCGTTGCTTGTGGCATAGATGGAACACATGCGAATGACAGAACTGAGGGACCTCAGAGATGCACCCCTGACTGGAATGAAGTACAGTAACTCCAAATGAGCACCCGAGGGGTGAAGGAATGTGATGTAGAAGACAGCTAGTCAAGGGTAGTTTGGGGAAAGCAGTAAATTTTAAAGAATGTATCATAGGAGGGTTGGCAATTCCTAAGCAGGAAAAAATGGGTTTCCAATAAATGAATAAATATCGAGTGATAGCTACATGTGAGTGTAGTAACTTTTTCTATTGACCAACTTTTTTAATCTTTGTAATAGTCTTGTCATAAGGATCGCTAACCTCATTTTATAAAGTGGAAAATTGAGGCTCAGGTATGGAATGCCTGAGTCAAATAGCTGGAGAGGGACAGGATTTGGAGTCTAGATATTGGCCTTTGTAGCCCTCTCCCCTCTCCCACTTCCGTAGCACAGCAGTAGCTTGACTTCAGAACATCCAAAGAGAAGCCTTGGAAAGTGGGGAAGGTAAAGCCTTTTCCTGACCCCAGAGCACCCAGTGCTTTCCATAGGGCTTGCTGCCATCACTGCTATTGCCTGCCCTCTCTGCCTCTGCTGGCCACAGAGGAAGCCATAAAAAGATGTTCTCACACTCATGAGTTCCCCGTGCAGGCACTGACAGACCTTGATAAGTTGATTCATGCTCTATCTATAGTTCTCTTTATCCCAAGTAGCTCTCTTCCTCTCAGCTTTCACTTTCAGCATCCTCCACAGCACGCCTGTGGCAGCCCTGCTATTCTGCTCTCAGACCAAAGGGGAGAAGAAAGCAGGATGCTGACACAGCACTCATATTAGGTTAATCTTTCCCCAGCTAGTACTTCCATCCTGGGAGTAGCCCGTGAACACAGATTTTATTAGAAAACAATTGATCCAGACATCTGGGGGCTCATGCACCAACATGAGCTCCTCCTCCTAATTGTGATAATGTGGTTCCATTCTGAGTTCATGCAAGCAGTGCAGTCCTCACGCACAAACTAGTGATTGATTACACATGTAAGGCATTGGAGAGTATTGGTCAAGTGCACTGTGGTTCCCTAGGATTTTCTCCTTTATTTTCTGTGTCTGAACGTTTTCTTGTTCCTTTTCCTTCCTACTACTGATTGCCATTCCCATTAGTCTCTGGAGCATTCGCTTTATAAATAGAAAATCAGAATTGTGCTTTACCATTTATCTGTTAACTCACATGGGGATTTGAGAGAGTGGCTGGTGTGAATGATGACTCAAAAGGACATTATTTTTTCTTCTCTACCCAGTATTCTCATTGAAAAGCCTTTAGGTATGAGGATATTTTTTATAATATGCACGGCTGGTTTGGTTAGCAGATTGTTTACACATGGGCACATGTGTGTGGCTTGTTACTATAGAGCTATACATTCCTTCAGGAGAGGTTCTGTTGTTATATGTGTTATGAAATTTCAAATAAGGAAAGAACAACAGCTGTAATGGGCTCAGTCTAATGATGGCAAAAGGTGAATAAAATTTCTCCCTCTGGGAAGTAAAAGGCTCATTTAGTGGAGGGAAATTATCATTTCCAAGTAGAACATTTGGTTTCCTGAGAGTGAAAGAAGCTGCACAGCTTGATAATAACACTTTGGGCTGTAACAGTACCTTTTCCTTCTGAGAGCTGGACTCTTTGCTTTTAAATTTATCTTTACGACATCCTTGCAGTGGGGGTAGGCTTAGGTGTTATTGGCCATCTTTTATGGATGGAGAAGCTGAGAGCCTGAAAAATTTAGCAATTTTTCCTTGGAAGCCCAGAAATCAATCTTCAGATCAGGGTTTCTCAACCATGGCACTCTTGACATTTTTGACTGGATAATTCTTTGTTGTGGGGGCTGTCTTGTGTGTGGTAGGATTTTAGTGGCATTGTATCTCTATCCACTAGATGCCAGAAATTGTGACAACCAAAATCTCCCTGTACATTGACATATGTTCCCTTGGGAGGCAAAATCGCCTCCTGTTGGGAACCCTTGATCTAGATTGGTGAGCATGGAAACCTTAGGCAAAATTTGAAATAATCAAAATTTGCTTTGACATTCATAGTTTTTACTATCTGTAAAAACAGTATCTACATAAGATTCTCCATTATAAGGGCTTTCTGTATATCCACTTATTTCGTTCTCACAGAAGTCCTATTTAAATCTAATTTTTCACATAAGAGAACAGAACTACACAGAGGTTACCTGCCTAAGTTTCCACAGCAGGGTTGCTTCATGGCATGTAACCTAGGCAGTTGCACAGGTTCCCTGTTTAGAAGGGCCTGATGCTTGGATTAATGGCCTGCTATTGCCATGTCCAAATTCTTTATCACTTTTGAACTAGAGGCCCACGTTTTCATTTGCGTTGGGCTCCACAAATTATGTAGCTAGTTCTGCTAGGAAGTTAAAGAATCTGGGTTTGAATCCAGGTCATCTAAAGACTTAAAACATTAAGCATCGTCTTAATGTTTTTACCATATTGCCTCTTATTTTTTTTCTAGTTGTTCATTCACTCATTTATTCATTCTGTAAATTGTAGCATGAGTTTATTATGGACCAGGAACTAGGCTTGGCAGGGAGGGAACAATAGAGACACAACAGATGCTGTGCCTTCTCTCATGAAGCTAGCAGTCTCAGGAGATATATAGACCAATAAACAGGCATTTGCAATTCCTCATGGTGTGTATTATGATAGGAAAGGCCTGGTTGCTATGGGAGCATATAGGAGGGCACTTAGCATAGTCTAGGAGGCTTACAACCTGAGGTATAGGGCTAAGAGTTACACTATCAAAAAATGGAGAGCAAGTATGATCTAAGGCAGTGGTTCTCAACCTTGGCTGCACATTAGAATTACCTGGGACTCTTTTTAAAGTCCCGATTTCTGGGCCTCATCCTCCGGAAATTCTGTTTCTTTGTTATTGGGTGGGGCCACAACATTAATAACAAAGAAACAGAATTTCCAGAGGATGAGGCCCAGAAACCAGGATTTTAAAAAGAATCCCAGGTGATTCTAATGTGCAGCCAAGGTTGAGAACCACTGATCTCAGCAAAAGGAAATGGCAATACAAATGCCAAAAGTGGGGTGAGACAAGACCTGGGGAATTAAAAATAGCTTAGTGTGGGTGGAGTGTTGAATTAGTCAGCCTTCACTGTTATGGTGCAGTAACAGCCCAGCATCTCAGTTGGCTATTAAAGCAAAGGCTTATTTCTCATGGACATTGCAGGTGATCTGCTATTGAGTTGTGGTGCTAATCACTAAGTATCCATTTAGGACCAAGGCTGGAGGAACAACTCCTAATTGGGATATGACATTCTCATGGCAGAAGGAAAATATATAAAAGATCAAATCACAATCCCTTTGGCTCATATGCCATTGGTTAAGCATGTGACCAAGCTAGTAATTAATGGAATAGGGAAATATTCTCCTCCCCTATGTGGCACTATAAGTCACATGGCATTGGGCAGGGTTGTTATATTCCTTTTTTAAAAAGGGCAGAAACTAATTGGGAACAATATATATTATACTAAGTAAGAATGAAAGGGAAGGAATAACAAGAGATGATGTTTTAGAAATAAGCAGGAGCTAGGTTATGTAAAGTCTTATAAATCATATTAAAGAGATTAGGCTCAATCTATTACTCATTTATTCACTTTTTATTAGATCCTGTCTTACTCAAAATCTGCTTTCAGATTCAACAAAAATCAACAACAAAAATAATAGCCACAAACAAAATAAAAACCAAATATGATAAACTCACTATACACTAAAGTACAAATGATTCATACAGGGTATTTCTATTTTTATTGAAACAAAAGGAAGAATCAATAATGGTGGAATGTCAGGCAATAATACACAGGTAAGGATGAATTTTGATTTTATCTGTGGAGGAAGGAATTTCTTGGGGTTTTGGAAATCAGACTTCTAAATATGATTTGACAGACTAAGTCCAATTTGCAAATATTTATTGAGTGCATTCTACACTTTAAAAACTGGTAATTGATGAATATACATCTTTAAAATGCAATTGGGACTGAGGAGAGGGAGCCTGATACAGTGAAAATAGTGTGAATGGTGACCTCTGATAGACCTGCAATCGGTGCCCGATTCATTATGTTCATATCTGTGTAAATTCAGGCATGTTATCGAACATTTTTGAGCTTTGGTTTTTCTCATCTGTAAAGTGGGATTTTAATATCTTCCTCTCAGCCACAAATTTGACAGCAATAACAGCTATTACTTCTTATGTGCCAGCCACAGGGCTAAGAACTTTGCATTATGGTACTTAAACCTGGTCACAGACCTTTAAAATGGGTGCTATGATGCTGTAGAGGACGGAACTAAGAACTGAGGAAGTTAAGCAACTTGCCCAAGGTCAAGCATTTAGTACAGTGATGGCGAACCTTTTGAGCTTGGCGTGTCAGCATTTTGAAAAACCCTAACTTAACTCTGGTGCCGTGTCACATATAGAAATGTTTTGATATTTGCAACCATAGTAAAACAAAGGCTTATATTTTTGATATTTATTTTATATATTTAAATGCCATTTAACAAAGAAAAATCAACCAAAAAAATGAGTTCGCGTGACACCTCTGACACACGTGTCATAGGTTCGCCATCACTCTTCTATGACCTACTAAATCAGTGATGTAGGTCACTGATGTAGGTCATAGTAGGTCTATGACCTACTAAATCAGTGGTGGTGAACCTATGACACGTGTGTCAGAGGTGTCACACAAAGTCATTTTTTCGGTTGATTTTTCTTTGTTAAATGGCATTTAAATATATAAAATAAATATCAAAAATATAAGTCTTTGTTTTTACTATGGCTGCAAATAACAAAAAATTTCTATATGTGACATGGCACCAGAGTTAAGTTAGGGTTTTTCAAAATGCTGACACGCCGAGCTCAAAAGGTTCATCATCACTGTCATAGAATCTGAAATTGAGCCCAGTTTCATGATGTCCAAAACTCCAACTCTTTATTACTAGGTAATAGGAATAATGATGATGATAATAATAATAGTAAGCTAGGAACCATTCCTAACTTATTAAAATTAATTTATTTAATTGTCATACATATCCCTTTTGAAGATACAAGTGATATAGAATCAGATTTATAACCATGTATGTGTACATCTATGTAGCTATTTGTATCTGTATTAGTTAAATATCTTTCTATTCGTGGTTTGTGATTTGTACATTAGGTACGTTAGGGTATTCAGTTTATTAGACATTATCACATTTTCAATGGACAAATAAATGTTAATATGCAAGTTTAAGAAAATATGATAGACAGCTTTTTAGCATTGTCCTTAAAATAAGAGTAAATTTTGAGTGACGATGTAAGGTCCTCCATCTCACATACAAGGTACAAACGATACCATGTAGCAGTTATTTTTGACTTCTCAAAGGCCTCATTTTACTCCACCTGGGTTCCTGGCTATATGTGGGATGTTTGAAATATTACGTTAAAATGACCTATGGATAAGTTAATTATTAAGGTAAGTTATTTTCACAACATTGCCCTGCCTTTATTTCTGTGATTTCCCCCAGGGCTCAAGGGTAGCCTAAATATGTGTTTCCTTTTGCTCCTTTATTAGATTATCATGCACAATAGATAGTCATTGGCTTTATTTGTCCTGCTTCCAGACTTACCTAACAAACTGAGAAATGTCCTATATTTTTGCCTGGTATTGTGTTATGTTCTCTGTGTGGTTCCTCTTTTATATGTGTCTTCTCCCTCCTGAAGTAAATGAAAAGAAATTACAAGTTGAAAATGGTCAGGAAATGCTATTTATTCTTTAGCATAATATTTGACTGAATTTCTAATTAAGACAAGGCCCCCAGAAGGGTCCTCTCATGCCTTTAGCTCATTGGCTCTTGTGAGCTTCTTTTAAAATGTAATATCTTAATAAAATCTAAGGTTGAATAACTAACAATTTTAAGATTTAGTTACGAGGTCAAATGAAGTGTTTATTCTACCCTCCAGCAGCTCTTCTGTCTTTAAGAAGGAGCATTCTATTTCCCAGTCTGCAACAGTAACAAGCACATTAATAGCTTCTTTCACCCCGAAACTTAGTGGATATTTACTTAGGACAGACTAGGTTTCAGTCCCAAATCTTAAAGAGTAAATGATATGATGTAGTCTGTTTTAAACCCTAATTAAAATGCCTTTCAGATGGGCAAAGTGTGGTTTATTATCTTATGGCAGTTTTTCTTAGAGTGGTCTGCCCACCACCTGTGCAAGGATCACATGGACGTGCTTGTTAAATCCAGGTTCTCAGGTGTCCCCCCCCCCCCCCCCCCGCCCCCAATCCTATTGCATTAGTCTTAGAGATTAGGGCTCATAACCTGCACCTTTAAGGCTCATAACCTGCACCTTTAATACATTCCTCAGGATATTCTTATGCCTACTGGTCCTTGAGAAGGACTATTATGGGGAACAGGAAAATAAAAGAAGATAAAACATTTTGTCAGCAGAGGTTTTGTATCTATTGTGGTACTTGCACTGTATCTCAGAGGTTTTAGTTTAAAAATGTAAACCTTAGATGTTCCACTAAGAATAATTTTACTATTTGTTGTTTACAGTTAAAAAGTATCTGAGGTCTGAGTATTCAATGTTTAGATTAGGTTAGTAAAAATATTTAGCAAGCCAATCACATTAGGGGTAGGGGATGCTGTTTATCTTGTGAAACACTGAAAAGAGTGTGCTGGGTCTGGTCTAATGTATTGCATCTCAAAGTGTGGTCCATGGATCAGTAGCATCAATGTTACCTGGGAGCTTATTAGACAAACAGAGTCTCAGGTCCCACCCTCAGTTTACTGAGTTGCAATCTGCAGTTTAACAAGATACCCAGGTGATTGGTGTGCACATGAGTTTCCAGAAGCATTGCTCAAGAAACAACTAGCTCCTAGAAACTGTAATGTAAGTATCGGCTCAGGATTCTTTGTTTACACAGGAGGATTTCTCTTTCAGTTAAAAAATTTACAAGCACAGTTGCCAGAAGTGGATGGTCCTGGCAAAAACCAAGGGATAAACAATGAACCCTTGAAAGTTAAGATGGCTGATGTTTAAGGATTGCAGTATTCCTTGTCCAAATTAGAAACATAGCTGAGCAGAATCAACAATGGATCCACAGAGTCACAGGACAGTCATTCAAATGATTATTTCTTAACTTTTAAAATGGACTTTCTTTCCTACTGTGGACCATAAGAAGATAATGCACATTAAGTATGGAAAAGTCACAGATGACAGGAATGTCGGTGTGGTTAAAAACTTGGTAAAGGGAAAAGAATAAATGCATAATGGAATCACTGAATTTATGTGGATAAAAGGAGAGCTAAAATATTTTATGTTATTTTTTGTCTGTTATAATAAAGACAGGACTTTGGAGACAAATGGGAAGCAAAATAGTTTTGAAGTATAACATGTAGTGAGAATGAATAATGTGGATATTTGTATCATCAAAGATAAATGTTGCCGTGACCTGCACAGAGGGTTTAGGATGACTTGATAGGTGGGCTGACACACAATGAATACACTGTACATGAAATATGAATTTTGAAGGCATTGAAGGGGCCAGGTGGAACCTCTTGCATGAACAGGAACCATGAGTACAGGTCCTGCCTGCTTTTTATTCAGTTTTGGTTACACATTTGCCCTTTAACAATGCATACAGGCAGATCAAAGGTAAAGTTTAGTGAACAATGTAAAGATGATCAGGTCAGGAAATCGCCTGGAGCCATCGCAATCACAGCAGGAGCAATCTGGTGCTGATCCCATCCCGCTGAGATCCAGGCCCATTGGTCTTCCAATGTTTCTTTTGCACTTTCATGCTAATGCTGTTATGCTTTTGCCTCTGGCAAAATGTCTCTACTAACATTCAGGTCTAAGAACAAATCAAGGGTCAAAGTCCCCCAAGGTAAGTAGAAGAACTTCTTGGAATTACTCAAATATGAACTGAAAATCAGTTGCTTTGGATTTGGGGGTGAACTAAATGTGTCCTAATATGGAAATTTTATTTCCAAACTGCTTAGGTTGCATAAACTGGGCAATGCCATTATTGGTGACCATGCAGCCAAATTACCTGGATTAGATTTTGACTGAAATACTGATTAATTTGCCTTCTCTTGTGCAGAAATGTCTATGGGAGGAGTGAAATATGGCTTTATAAATCAGGCCTGTAATCACTAAGCCCAAACAACTTCATGGTAATCTGCCCTAGACCTAATTTCATGATTTAAGAAGTAGGGTTGGAATATTGGCTACTGCGCAAAAATTAGCAATAAATATGTAAGGATATTTACAATATGGTTTCATTTACAGGTAATTTTGCCTTTTGGTGAATTTTTCTTCGTAAGGGCAGGCTATTGTAACAGGGACCATTAAGATGACAAATGTTTTAAAACATTAAAGTAAGTCCCCAGACAGGTCATGAGTAGGCAAAACAAAATGTAGATTAAAAACAAAAGCAGCAAATATTAAAACTAATTTTACTTTTTCTTGGGAAAGATTGCCCATAGAAGAACAGACATAATGACACTGCAAGGTACAATATTCATCAAATAGTGGCAGGCTATAGTCCTGTAAATACTGCTCAATAGCTACTTACTCATGCAGGCACTTAGCACTACAACACAAATATTTTGACATTATAAGATTCTTGCTCATATTTTGTGATTTGATCACAGCAGGAAGGAGTGATTTTAAATATAGAGTAGAGAATAAAGAGGTAATCTCCCTTCTCCTGATTATTTCATGCCTTTTTAAGAGAACCAAATCCATCTTTTCAGAACATATATTTATTGAAGTAGTAAGTAATGTGCTCCCAAAGTGGCAAAATAGATGGTGTACCAGTGGTCGGCAAACTCTTTAGTCAACAGAGCCAAATATCAACAGTACTTCTTCAAAATAGACTCGCCCAGGCCGAAAACCGACTTCTGCGCATGGGCCACGAAGTTTCAATCGCACTGTACGTGTGCCCGCACGTGGTGTTTTGTGGAAGAGCCACACTCAAGGGGCCAAAAAGCTGCATGTGGCTCCCGAGCACAGTTTGCCGACCACGGGTCTAGGGCTAGGGAGAGGATCAGTTATCTGAGGATCTTTAACCAGGAAAGTGACTTCCTACATCTCTCCCCACCCCCATATGAAGACTCAGCACCTTTCCTTATCCCATGAAATGTCCTCTCTCTTTTCCCCCTCTTCTACTTCTCCTTCTTCAATAAAAAGAAAAAAAGACCCCACAAAATCTTCTGAACTGTTTTAGAAAAATAAATCGTCTTCCCTGGGACATGAGATTAATAAGAGTTGGCATTTTTTGTTGTCACTTTGGGTACAGAAGTCAAAGGTCATTATCCAACAGGCATCCAAATGGAATCAATCTCTCCTTCACAGATCCTGTCGGTGCACCTGAGCCTCCCGGGGGGTTTGCGCAGAGCGGTTCATGGTCAAAGGCAGGAACGGATATCGGCACTCCAGGGGAGGTTGTATTTTTGTGTCGATAGACAGAAGATTGCAGTGTCCTAGACAGGTAATCGGTTATCAGGCACCACAATCACTTCAGGTTTAAACATTAAACAGGTGGGGCAGGAGACAAGTAAAATTTATCATGTTTACTAGGTTTGCCAACAACAAAGAACTGCTTATTCTTTTCAATCAGTTCTAATCTGTGCTTCCTGCTATCAGTTTTTTTGGAAAAAAAAAATTGAATGATTTCTTTCCCCCCTGCTGGCAAACGCTTAGGATTCAAAGGGTCAAAAGTCTGTATTTCTGTAAGTTCTAAGTATATTAAAAATTTCCCCTTTGCCTTTAGCTAACACATTCACAAGTCAGCCACTGCGACACCAGTCTCTATGCCAGTTTCGTGAGTAGTGGGAGGAAGAAAATGGAAAAGCCTAAAGCAAAGTTTCCGCTAATGTGGTTTGTTAAGACTTTTCTTAATCCCACCATTAAAAGTAAAGACGAATAGCTTTTCTTTTTTCCTCCCTGATTAGAGGGCTTCACTGGATTGGTGTCGAATAAATTGACAAGTGAGGGCACTGATGACAAGAGAGTGATAATTGATGGTAGCAGGTGGGGGCCTGGTGTGCTGGCATGTCCTGTGGAGGGTGAGCCAAGGACATCTATCAGTCAAGTTGGTGACAGCAGCCAGGGAGATTTAATTGGAGATTCATTGAACCCTTAATGATGTGACAGAGAAAAATAAGGATGCTTGAAAGGCTCCTGGGTGATTTCTTTTCTTTCATTCCAATAACTCTCGTAGAAGGAGTAGAAAGTGGACAGTGCTCCAGGGTGGAACATTCATTGTTTCCCTCAAAGTGAATCACATTGTTCTGAGACACAGAGTGGTGCAAGTACCACCGGTCCGGCATACAATTAAATCCATACCTGGAAATTTAGAAAGTTGACTGTCCCATGACTGTAACATAATCAGAAATGCTTAGTAAGTGCTGGGATACATATGCTCAATACTGAGTCACCGCTAGAATGCCCCTATTGTCTGCTGGGGTGTGGGTTCCAAACACAATGAGGAAAGAAGTCCTTTCTCTAATATAATGACCCCCCCCCAATTCTTTTAAAGAGTCCTCTGTATTATACAAATATTTTTTAAAAAAATAAATAGGCATTATTTTAGCCAGAAGGTTCAAAATAAGTTTCTCTCATTTGAGAGAATGGAAAGAGCCCGACAAAGGTATTTGCACTTTAGGAAAAGGGATGTGCCTTAACGTTAGCAGTGCGGGGAAAGAAACCTTACAGTTTCAGGACACTGTGCATGGAGGTAATGTGTGAAAAGAGAAGTAAGATGGTTTCTGTCATCTAAGGTGTTTTCATATTTATGAGATTTTACATTTAGTTTTCATTCTGAATTACAGTTTTGGACACCATCTGTGCACAGTGCTTTGTCCAAGATCAAATGTGCCTGCTTATTTTTTTCAAGGGCTTTATAGTCATCAAACATTCCATTTGAGAGGGAATATATAGTGATGTTTAGAAATGAATGGCTCCGGTGTTAATGAAATGGTGATCTGAATTAAATGAAATAATGCATGTGAAGTGCTTACAAGAAACCTAGTAGAGAGTCAATAAGCAATAGTCATCACTACTGTAGTGTTAGAAAGTTATAGTCGAATACCTATAATCATCAGAAAAATCCCAGAAATCTAGACATTTTAGGGCCGTCTTTCAGATCTTCAGCATGTCTTATTGCATGTTGCCTTGTGATGGTGATGAGGATTCAGTATCATTAAAGCAAAAGAGAAGTTATTTTATTGGAAAATACTGATTAAATACAATTTTCTCGTTATTAAGGCTACCAACAACCAGAAGGTAGTCATCAATCTGTTCCCTTTGCCAGCTACACCTGCTCTCTGGAGCCAGGAAGGATAAAGAAAGAGAATCTTTTCCTCTTAGGTTGGGATTCACATAGAAACCAGGGGTTAGAGGGGGCCCTTCTTACATTAAGCACAACTCCCTCACTTTAGGAATGAGAAAACTGAGACCCAGAGAGATAGAATCATCTGCCCAAAGCAGAGTCAGAGCTAGCAGTGGGCTCTGGATTCTTCCAGTATGCCACCATGCCATTCTCTTCCAAGTTCACAGATTGGAAAATGAACTTGTTATGAAGAGTGAACCTCATTTATCTTCTTCTTTAGAGTTTCCCTCCACAGGTTTTTCTTAGTTTCCATGAATAAGTCATTTTAGAACTTCCTAGCCTCAGCTAGTGTGCACTGCAAATTTTTTTCACACCATAATATCTATCTCAAAGTCTTCTGGGATGTAAAGTCCTTGATAATAAAGCCTGACTCTGGAGCAGTAACAGAGAAGGATTTATTTGTATTGGAGAATGCAAACTCAAATGCCAAGAGGGGGCAAACAAGAAAGGACTGTTTATAATTAGTAAAGGAGTAGGAGATGAAAGACAATGGGGAGTAGTGGAGAATGTGCTCAACAAGAAAAGAAATGGCTAACGAAAAGGGCACCTGTTACTCAGCTGATCTGATTATAACCATGTGGGAATGTCATTCTGAACTTGCTAAATCCTCTGATAATTCAAAGATGCTGGAAATCCAGACTTTTAAATGTGGAAATGTCCTGATTTCCTTCTTACTGTGTAGGTCAAGCAAAATGCATCTCTGGCCTACTTTGGACCTTTAGGAAGGATCTTTAGCAATGAAAAGCCATTATCACAAAAAATGAGTTTTATCTGCAATTAGGGTTGTAGGGTTTAAAGTTTAATGCTTTATGATTTTTATTCTTCTTCCTTTTTTTTTCCATTCTGGGAACAGGAGCATGCTGTGATTAGTCTGTAGATTTGATGTGTCTTTGTGGCTGAAGCATTAGATTGCATCAAACAGCTCTGCTTTTGTTTCTGCTTGAAAAAACTGACACTTGTTATGGTTACGCTCACTGTGTGAGCCATCCCCTGTTGACTTCTGGACAATCACTATAAATCTCTATTATTTTGCTGTTATTGTCTTGTTATGCTAGCACTGTTGAGGCATCTTCTCAAGGGAAGTGAGTCCAGGTGTGTGTATACAGAACAAGAAATGGTCTCCTTTAAACACATAAATAGCTATTTTATTTGGTACGGCACACATAAATGTTAGTGTAGCCAAAGGAATCTTGAACAGTTATTTGCATTGCAAATATTTTAAAAAAAATGGAGCAAAAGTATCAGGGATCAATCTGCTAGCCATTTGAGTTTTGTTAGATCAGGGAGTAATCCATCTTTTATTTTTTCCCCAGTAATAAGAGTTGAAAGAGTTGAAATGCAGTCCTTACAATTGGACTCCAAGGCATAAGAATTTCTCATAAAAAAGAATGTGTTTTGTTTCCCCATGGAATTCAGTTATATAGACCTCTTTTTATGGCTACTTTTTCTTTATGGCCTTGTTCAGAGCAAATGTGCAGTTAAGCTCTTTTTGTGCTATCCATTTCATTGTTTTGGTATCAATGTGATGGAAGACTGGAACAGTGCTTTCTCAGATATCTGGGCATGATGGCTTGAAGGTCTTGAAAGCAGTCATACCAACTTCCTCAGTTGCTTGTGTGAATAAGGGGAATCCTTCATTCTGGTAATTGCCAATCAATGAAGTGGCAGAAAATTATAGAACACATTAAGTGCAGATAGGCAGGTGTATTATTCAGAAGAAATATAAAGGTATTTATTAGATATTTAGAACTGGTGATTTTAAATAAGCATGCTTCTGGGGGATTTCTGGGAGAACAACTGAAATAAAAAAAATATTTTAATGTACTTAAAAATGAGTAAAAGAAAAAAATCAAATGAAATTGAAAAATAAGCAAATACAAAAAGGTTAAATAAAGGACAAATAATACAAAATAATATGGTAGCAATGGTCCAAATTTGCAGTCACCATGAATTGAATAAACTTTTCACCTAAAGACTGATCAGATTGAATTAAAACCTAAAATATAATTATGTTCTGTTTATAGGGTATAAATCTATAAAACATGTTTTAAAATAAGTCAGAACATATCATCCATTTCCAGACCCCTGAGATGCCACTACAAGTTACACAGAGTTCATGTTTCAGCACTTTACAGTGGCTTAGAAGGTCTTCCAGGAGGTCACCCTTTAGCTCTAAATTGCTTTCTCTCTTGTTCATTCAGCTCTAACCCCACTGGAATCTTTGCTATTTCTGGAGCTCACCTGACAGACACATGCTAGACTTAAAGTTTTTATTTTAGTTGTTCTCTCTGCTTGGAATGTTCTACCTCCAGATATCTGCCTAGCTAATATTCTCATCTTTTTGAGGTCTTTGCTCAAATTCTCAGTGAGGCCTACTGTATTTACTCTTGTACTTCCTTTGCTCCACTTCTTACCTTCTTACCCTGTTGTAATAATTATTGGCATGTATCAACTTCTAACATGCTATATGATTTAACTTTTAAAATAAAGTATTTATTGTTTATTTTTCTCCCTTATAATATAAATTCCAGGAGAAAAGGAATTTTTTTCTATTTTATTCTTGGATGCCAAGAACAGTATCTGGCACATAGTAGATGCTTATTGAAGGAACCAATGAATGCTCTTTGTGCTCTGAGTTTATTGCACAACATCCGACACTAGTGAACACTTAATAAATCTTTGCTGAATAAAATGGCAAATGAATAATTACAAAGAAAATAGAAAAATTCAATTTCTGCTTTTCTTTTTATATTTTAGAATATGCTGAGAATGTGAAGGAAGGATATTAGAAGGAAGGAAGGGGAAAGAGGCAGAGATAGATGAACCTTTCTCCCTTTTCATCAGATGAAATGGCTGGTGTGCAGGTCCCCAGTCTCTTAGCACTTATAAAGAATTAGCTCATCTCTTCTCTCAGGAATGATCTTTAAAGCAGGCTCCATAATATGCAGTTTTAAAATCAACAGGTATATGAGAACTAGAGGCCCGGTGCATGAATTCGTGCATGGGTGGGGTCCCTCGGCCTGGCCAGCGGTCAGGGCCGATTGGGGCTGTCTCACCCAGTCCTGATCGGGGCTGGCCGGCTGGGAGTAGGGACCATGGAAGGTTGGCTGTGGGAGCACACTGACCACCAGGGGGCAGCTCCTGCATTGAGGGTCTGCCTCCTGGTGGCCAGTGCGCATCACAGCTACCAGCTGGTCATCCGGTCATTCAGTCGTAACGGTCACTTAGGCTTTTATATATATATGTAGAGTGAGAGTTTGGAGAACTTTGCTCTAACTAATGATGCAATAATCATCAGTTTGAAAGTTCTAACAGAAAAATGTGACATGAATTAGCTTTGCAGTCTGACTTGCAGATACAGTGGTTGCTTTCTGCTATGGACTGCATAGTGTCCCCTCCATTCCAAATTCATCCATTAAAGCCCCAATTCCCAATGTGACTATATTTGGTGAAAGGATCTGTGAAGAAGTGATGATTTTTAAAAGAGTTTATAATGGTGGGGCCCTGATATGATAGGATAGTGTCCTTATAAGAAGAAGCACCAGAGAGCACTGCTTTTTCAGTGACTCTCTCTCAGTGTGTCATGTTGGGACTCAGGGAGAAGGCATCATCTTCAAGCCAGGAAGAGAGTTCTCCCCATGAGCCTAATTAACTGGCCTCTTGATCTTGGACTTCCCTGCCCTCAGAATTGTGAGAAAATCAGTTTCTATTGTTTCAGCCACCAGGTCTGTGGTAGTTTGGTATGGCACCAAAGCTGACTAAGATACCTTCTAGAGTTTTAAGCCCCTGGATTCATTAGGAAAGAAAAATCTGTAAGCACATACCATATATTTCCAAGCAATTTAAGCTATCTTAAAAAATTTTAACATGTTCAATATAGAAGTGAATGAAAAAATGTCTCCTTTTATAATTTAGCACTATCTCACCAGTCTGGGTTACCAGCTGCAGGTGGTGTAGGATGTACATCCAGGCTCATCTGCGGCGACAGGAGATCTAACAGGAGAAATAATGGGGATAGAAAACTTCAGAGTTGTGAAGACAAGCAATGACATAATACCCTAGGGAATTTTATAGCTGAAATTTTACTAAGCATTTCACCAGGAATGTGTAAAGGCATTTAAAAAATGCTTTCAATATTTTTAACTCTCTGAGTTCATCTATTATATGTTTCTCAAAAAGGGTCACATACTTATAAAATAAAATGTAAACTTTTAGACTTTTAAACAATCACTGCTTTTGGGAAGAAATTATTTTAGGAGTGCAGTCTTACATTTACATTCAAGTCACATTAAATATTTCCCAACCAGTTCTTGCTGACACCAGGTACACATCAAGCATATGTGAAAAAAGGTGTTACAAGAAATAATTTTAGAAGATTATTTATTTATATACAGGGGTGGGGCCAAGTAAGTTTACAGGTGTGGGTATGCAAAACACAGAGTTTATTATTATATTATTTATTAATTATTATGTTATTTTCCATACAAGCAACTGTATACCTACTTATGCCAAACTTGTATATTGTTAATTAAGAGAAAGAAGAAATAGTTTATATTGTTTATGATTCTTCAAGCTGTTTTCTACAGGATTTCCTTAATGCTACATCAGGCCAGACCTGCCAAATTTTACTTTCAGTTACATATGTGCAGATAATCTTTCTCACTTTTTAAAAATATTTTTTATATTGATTTTTTTTGTTTGTTTTTGTAGAGAAAGGAAGAGAGAGATAGAGATGAGTGAGAGAGAGATGTGAGAGAGAGAGATGTAAAAGAGAAACATCAGTTGGCTGCCTCCTGCATGCCCCCTACAGGAGATTGAGCCCACAACCTAGGCATGTGCCCTGACCTAGAATCGAACCTCCTGGTACATGGGACGATGCTTAACCAACTGAGCCACACCCACTAGGGCAGGCGATCATTCTTAATTATAATTTAGGTTTGTTTTTTCCCAACCTTATTGTGATTAGTCAATGTTGCATAGAGAGTCATAGATGTTTGTATAATTACCACATGCAGTGCAGATCAAGCCTATCTTATTTAAATTGGTGATGTTCATAAAATTTTAAGTTTTTGGCTGTTACTAACTTTCAGTTTTCCTGCTATGGACTCAATTGTATCTCTTGCTCAAAATTATATGTTGAGGCACAAATACCCATTGTGATTATATTTTGAGATAAGGCCTTTAAAGAAGTGATAAAGCTTAAATGAGGTCATAATGGTGGGCCCTGATATGCTATCATTAGGTCCTTTATGAAAGGAGATACCAGGGAGCTGTTTCTCTGCCCACCATGTGAGGACAGCAAGAAAGTGAGCCATGAGGAGAGCTCTCACCCAAACCTGCACCTTGATCTTGGATTTCTAACAACTAGAACTGTAAAAAGAGAAATTTCTGTCGTTTAAGCCACTCAGTCTGTGGTGTTTTGTTATGGCAGCCCTACAAACTAAACATTCCCCTGTATTTTTTTGCGACTTTTCAGAGGAGATACATTTTGTTCTGGAGCCATATTACATAGAATAAAGCTGACGAGTAAAAAGAAGTTTCAACACAAAGTCATATGAACAAATCAGATTTTGAGATACATTGGTTCCCTTCTAAAACTGAAATGTAATTAACCCAGAGTAATATATTGAAGATAAAAACAACAACAGCACACCAGAATCATAACAAAGGAAAAGCCATGCTTTCTAAACTGGAGAGATAAAACTAACATTTTTTTCCCACAGGAAAAAAAGCATCCAACAAAAAGATCACATATAGTATAAGCCATCTATTTTTTTCAAATAGATGTATATTTTTTCTCAGCAGTATGTATAATTAAAAGCCTATCACACATTCAGTGGGAAAAGAATAAGAGCATATTAAGAGCTTTGCATATATTTGACCCTGATTATGTTATATCTGAAGGAAATTATTATTCTATAGAAATATTTATGTGCTTCTTGGGGACATCTGAGGAAATAGAATGTGGGAGTGTGGTAGTTTGCTGCACAAATGGCCTCAGTAATTCACTTCTTTATACACATGCTTAGAAGTAGTTCTTTTCACTCTTACTCTGGGCTTGACAATGTGACTTAATGGTAGCAGATATAGCAGAAGCTGACTTAAAAAGTGCAAGCTCAGTGGGCTTTCTCTCTCTCTTTTTTTTTTTAATATATTTTATTGATTTTTTACAGAGAGGAAGGGGGAGGGATAGAGAGTTAGAAACATCGATGAGGGAGAAACATCAACCAGCTGCCTCCTGCACACCCCCCACTGGGGATGTGCCCGCAACCCAGGTACATGCCCTTGACTGGAATCGAACCTGGGACCCTTGAGTCCACAGGCTGACGCTCTATCCACTGAGCCAAACCAGTTAGGGCTGCTTTCTCTCTCTTGTTTCTCTTGGGATCCCTGTGATTATAGCATGTGTAACCCACCAGGGCTAACCTGGTGGGAGATGAGACTCATGAGGCCAAATCATCTCTGTGGCCTCAACTGACATCAAACCAATGGCTAGACCTGGAAGAGGTTATCCTGTGTCATCCTGATACAGCTAGGATATCCTAGACCAGAAATATGTGCAGCCCACCCACAGAATTGTGAGAATAAATGTTTATTAAATCCATTGATTTTAGAAGTGGTTTGTTGTGGAGCAAATTCTAACTGAATCAAAGGGATAGAACATGAAATAAAAATAGAGCAAAGATCAAGTGAAAACAAAGCACTAAAAAAAAGTAGGTTTCCATTTATACCTCCTGAATTAATAGTGGTCCTATAAGTTCAGTATCTCATGGATCTCCAAAGTGAAGGATGGGAAAAAACGCCGAACCTTTATTTAAGTTCTAAACCGGTCTTAATTGAGGGAAAATTGCAATATGCTTTTGAAGGTAATAATAGCTATTATTCCTGAAATTTCTTCTATGTGTCATTCTGTTTACTTCTTTACATATTTTATATCATTTAGTCCTCATGAGTGTCTTGCAAGGGGTTGTTTGGAAAGTCCTTGGACAGATGTAGAATCAGGGAAGTTTAGAAACTTGTCCTATGTCCCCCAACTGTTGAGTGAAGTTGATGAAAGGTCTGTTCTGCTTGCAGTCTTTGGTAAAACCACATTATCTGAAGAACCAGCGATCTCCGAATGGCCAGCAGAGGAATTCAGGCCTGATTATGTGAGCAGTACCCATTTTAGGCATGGCTATACTGTAATGCAATGTGTATGACAGCTTTGGCTGAGATTTAAAAAAATCAATTGTAAAGTGGAAAGTTTTTGATGCAAAAGGTTTTTAACTGGTTTAAGGGAATTCTACAAAATTAAGTATCAGAAATGTTTTTCTTATTGGCAACTATTGACCTCTCACTGTGCCACTCTGTCTCATTAACACTTTTATTGCCTTGTCAATCAAAGCCTCACCTGCACCAACCAGTGACGGAAAGGATTTGCCATTATTAACAAATCTGCCTGGTGCCCAGGAGCAAAGAAAGCCTGCCAAAGTGTAAGGATAAATCAGCAGGGATTTAGGTAGTATTCCAGATGCAGAAAGCAGATCAGACGTTTAAAAAATAGGAGTATTCTAAAATCACTTGAGGAAACAGATTTTCTCACTTCTTTAAATATTTAGGATTTTACTATTTAAAAAACATTTTAAGCAAGTTGGGTTAAAAGCTTGTGTTATTTTAAACTGTTTTGGAGGCCATTTTATTGTACAAGTTTGCTGAATTACACTGGTCTCAGGGCAAAAGTAATATGTAGGCAATAAATGTTTTTTTTTTCCTATGTATAACTAATTTTGTCATTTCCTCTAATAGTGGCCTATTAAAGCAAACAGATTAGCAGTTAATTGCTGCCCAACAAAGAACTATTTCAGGTCTTTATTTGCTATTTTTTTCCTCATTAGTGATTTTAATCAATACTACCACACAATCCTAGATTCCAATGCTTGTCCTACCTTAGAAAATGCTACATCTAGAATGTCACCATTTACTAGATTTCATTTACAAGAAATTACACACAAAATTCACCGCTCTGGAGCTTTCCTGACTTGTTTCATATCCAGCCATCAATAATTTCATGGTGATTACTTTCACAGTGCATAGGCATTTTCAAATATGTGGCTGCTAATTTTGTTTTGTGTCTTACATTAGCTTAGCAAGTATTTATTGAACAGATAACCTGTCCAAAATACCAATCTAGGCCCATTGAAGAATACCCAGATGAAAAGAAGATGACTTTGTTAAGGTATGTATGTACACAAGCAACTGTAATACAAAGCAGATATGCTAATCGCCGTAGCAACAATATGCAAAAAACATCCCAGGATTAATGGGGCGTCAGACACAAGTGCTTGAAGGATCAGGCAAGGTGTCATGGATCTTAATGCGTGGATGGGATTGCCCAGGAGGAGACAGTGGCAAAGAAGAATATGAATAAGTATGTTGCGTATATGTGTATGTGTATGTGTATGTGTGGGGAAGTAAAGTTTAGAAAACAAAGATGAGTCCTGTTACAGTGGAGGAGAACATATATATGGGAATGCTAGCTCCATAAATCTGAACTTAATTTTACAGACAATGAGAAGCTCCTAAAGATTTTGTGTAGCAGAATAGCATAATTGGGAAAGTCACCCAGGCGATGGTATAATGCAGGGTATCTCAAGCAGAAATGATGGAACACTTTTAAAGAAACTACTGCAATTCTCTTGGATTTCTGGTGTGGATGCAAATTATTTTTAATTCTACATAAATGTGTACAACTATAAAATAAGTATAAATCCCTATGATTATAGAGCTTAAGACAATTATTAAAATTAATTAAGAATTAAATGCCCACTAAGCAGGAAAGCCAAGGTAATTCAAATTAGTAAACATTTGGCTCCAGACCATGATGGTGACATAGCAGTCCCCTGAATTTCCTTCCTGCCATGGATATGCCTGCATCAGTTCCCTCTGTGAGAAATCCAGAAACTATCTGAGTGATTGTCCACATTGGGAGAATGAGAAAGTACGCACACTGAAGCAAGTGGGAAAGGTTCAGACACACTCTCAGGATGAACCCAGCCCTGGCACAGTGCCATACAATCAGGAAGGACTCCCAATATTTAGCTTCTCCTTGAGGAGCAGAGAGTTTGACCTGCACATTTAGCACCTCAACTTTCAAGGATCCCATATAAAGGGCAGACACCCCCAAACACCTAATTAGAAAGGCAGTGAGGTTTGTATCTAGGAGACCCAGAGGACTACAAGAAACAAAGGAACAGTTTTTAACAAGTGCACCAGCCCTCACCACGGCTCCCCCTGCCAAGGCTCCCTGCAGAAGCAGCGGCAAAAACACCCACTTTCCAGTCTTTCTCTGGAAGGGGCTGACTGCAGGCTGTACAAGCTGCTGCCTGAGGGTCCAGTTTCTCATCAGCCAGCATCTAGATGCTAATTGTGATCTTCTGCTATGGGACACTCAGGGGTCTTGGCACACCCTTGATGACTGGAAGCTGCTAAAAACAAAGACTGTGGCACAGAAGTTTGAGAGGAAACCAGGAGCTGAGACCAGGCTGACTGACAAGGTTCCTGTCCTACATGAGACCAGCATGACAATATTGGGAAGGTGGCTACTTTATCTAATGCATAGAATCTAGTACAGAAAATCAAGGGAAATGAGTAAATAAAGGAATGTTACAAACAAGAAAAACATAACTCTCCAGAAACCAATTTTAGTGAAGTGGAGATAAGTGAATTTCCAGATAGAGAGGTCAAAATAACAGTCAAGATCCTCACTGAGGTCAGGAGAGCAGTGCATGAACAAAGCGAGCATTTCAGCAAAGAGACAGCAAAAATAAAAAAAGTTCTAAATAGAAATTATAGAACGGAAGAATACACAAACTGTACTGAAAAATCCAACAGAGGAGCTCAGCAACAGACAAGATCAAATAAAAGAAAAGATCAGCAAACTTAACTACAGGGCAGTAGAGTTCATCCAATCTGAGAAGAAAAATAGCATGAAAAAGAGTGAAGATAGCTTAAGAGATGCCTGGCTCTCCGTCAGCCACTGTCCTGGTTGACTTGCTCTGTGTGTACATGCCTGGTTTAACTGCCTAGACCTACTGGCCACGCTGTGGGGCATGGGATAATACTTCTCAAGAGGTTGCTAAAGGATAAGATGCCAGAAATGCAAGGAATTAAGTTCTAGTGGAAAACAGGAGTTGGATGGGACGTGTGAAAATTGATAACCTTATTTTGTCCTTCTACTGTGCTGTTCTGAGGCACAGATTTTTTTATTTTTTACAATTGCCTTGAGATATTCTGCATGACTGTGCACCTGTATCTACCGACTGCCTGAGTGTGCCTATGTGAGGCCCCTCAGGAAGCAGTGGCTGGCCCAGGAATACTGCACCCTGCATTGCTCACCACCTTCGGCCTAACTTCACTTTCCATCACTCTCTCTACCCTGGATTTCCCTCTTCTCCAAAATTAAGCACTAGTACTTAATCCTTGCTTCAATTTCTGTTTTCCAGAGTTTTGAACTAAGAAACACTTGGAAATTTTAGTTTTCCATCTCTCTTTCCCTCAGAATTAGCCCCCATGGGCTACTATATTGATTGGTAAGCATTCTGATGTCAAAAAAATAACATAAGTTAGAGTAGATAAGCTTAATAATTTGCATTTCACCTAACTTATAAAAAGTGCCTAAATATCTCAGCTAAATTTTAATAAATGCATTTCTATTAAATTTAAAAATTTCATTCATTTTTTCATATTAATATCTAAATTATTAAAAGCAAATTTTGTAAATTGAGTTTTAGTACCTAGAGATTCTATCAGTTACTTAGATGCACTACAATTAAGTCTTTCTTCATTTTTTTTTAATACTCACCTGAGGATATAATTTTATTGATTTTTTTTTGTAAATTTTTTTTTAAAATATATTTTTATTGATTTTTTACAGAGAGGAAGGGAGAGAGATAGAGAGTTAGAAACATCATTGAGAGAGAAACATCGACCAGCTGCCTTCTGCACACCTCCTACTGGGGATGTGCCCGCAACCAAGGTACATGGCCTTGACCGGAATCGAACCTGGGACCCTTCAGTCCGCAGGCGGACGATCTATCCACCGAGCTAAACCGGTTTTGGCGGATATAATTTTATTGATTTTAGAGAGAGGAAAAGAGAGACAGAGAGAGAGAGAGAGAGAGAGAGAGAGAGAGAGAGAGACAGACATGCATGTGAGAGAGAAACATACATCAGTTGCCTCCTGTATGTGCCCTGACTAGGGAATGAACATGCAATTTAGGTATGTTCGATTCCCTGACCAGGAATTGAACCCAAAATCTTTTGGCATATGGGATAAGCCACTCCATCAGGCAAGTCTTTCTTCATTTTGGAATGATTAAAAAGAAAAGAACCTTAGGGTGACATTGATTTTCATTTTATTCCTATGTATATTTCCTGTTTAAATGCGTTATTGTAAGCATATAGTAATATGAACCCATTGCATGATACATTACTACGCAAATAGTTTTGTTTATAGAGTTGACATTACTTTAAATGCCCCAGGTTTACTCTGTCTCTTATCACCCCTAGTTTGTCACATATTCTGTTTTCTCTTAATCAGAAACCCTTTTCTCTTCTTCACCCAGATAAGGTTCAGAATCAGATTATGAAAATTCGACCATACTATCCAAATATAATGTTGATTTCTGAGTCATCTGGGGTAAGTCACTGAGCTTATTGGTATATCTATTTTGTCAAGTGTAAAATGCAAATAGAAACCTTTTCTCTCTCTTTATTGCATAACTATCTTTGAAAACAATGTAACAATCTCCCAAAGAGCCATTTTTTGAACACTTTGGAGTGGGTATATCATTAATAAAATTGTTGTTATTTTAGTTATTTTGCAACATTAAGAAAACATCAAAAATGAAGAATAGAATTACTTGACAATCAGTATGCATAAGGAGTGAGATGAAACAGCTGAAAAAATTAGTAATGCTGTTTATCCTCACTGTAGCAAAATCTCATTTGTATCGTTTCTTTTCACTAAATCATACAACTGATTATAATAGGATGATCATCAGATAAAATAGAAAAAACACATGTTTTTAGCCCCTAAATGCAAAAGTACACGGATTTGATTTGACTGATGCGTTAACTGGAATGGATATACGGGGTGCGGGAAAAGGAGGTTTACAGTTGTGTGTGCAAGAAACAGTTTTTCTTTTATTGTATTATTTTCCATATGAACAACCAAAAACCTACTTTTGCACCACCCTATATTTTTCTAATATGGACATGTCTTTAGGGCCAGATTAAATGACTATTTGTTACATGAAGATTGTTAACATTTTAAAAAATATATTTCTGTAAGAATGAAGGTGTTGGAATTTGAAATTCAATAATGACTAAGTTCGCTAGCCTTTGATACATTGTTAACTTAAGAAACCAAATGCTTTTGTTTTTATTTTTATAAACTAGAGGCTGCGTGCACAAAAATTTGTACACTTGGGGGGGAGAGGGAGGGTCCCTCAGCCCGGCCTGTGCCCTCTCGCAGTCTGGGACCCCTCGGGAGATAACACCCTGCTGGCTTAGGCCTGCTCCTGGGTGGCAAGGGCAGGCCAAATCCCTAGGTGCAGGCCCTGGTTGGGCTCAGAGCAGGGCTGATTGGGGAGTTGGGGTGCTGCCCCCTGTCAAGCACAGAGCAGGGCGGATCAGGAGGTTGTGATGCTACCCTCAGTCACGCTCAGGGTAGGGCCGATTCGGGGGTTGGGGCACCGTCCCCTGTCACACTCAAGGCAGGGTCGATGGGGAGGTTGCGGTGCCACCCCCGTCACGCACAGAGCAGGGCCAATCAGGGGGTTGGGGCACTGCCCCCTGTCACTCACAGAGCAGGGCCCATCACGGGGGTTGGGGCTCTGTACCCTGTCACGCACAGAGCAGGGCCAATCAGGGGGTTGGGGCGCTGCCCCCTATCACCCACAGAGCAGGGCCGATCAGGGGGTTGGGGCGCTGCCACTCTCACACTCAGGGCAGGGCCGATGGGGAGGTTATGGCTCTACCCCGTCACACATAGAGCAGGGCCCGTTGGGGGGGGGGGGCGGGGTTGGGGCACCGCACCCTATCACACACAGAGCAGGGCCGATCAGGGGGTTGGGGCGCCGCACCCTGTCACACACAGACCTGCAGGGCGATCAGGGGGTTGGGGAGATCCCCCCTATCAGGCACAGAGCAGGGCTGATCAGGGGCTTGGGGAGGTCCCCCCTATCAGGCACAGAGCAGGGCTGATCAGGGGGTTGGGGCGCCTTCCCCTGTCATGAACAGAGCAGGGTGGGTAGGGAGGTTGTGACCCCGCCCCCTGTCACACACAGAGCAGCAGGGCGATCAGGGGGTTTGGGCGCTGCCCCCTGTCATGCTGATCCCGGTGCTGGGAGGCATATTACCCTTTTACTATATAGGATAGAGGCCTGGTGCATGGGTGGGTGCCGGCTGGTTTGCCCTGAAGGGTGTCCTGGATCAGGGTGGGGGTCCCCACTGGGGTGCCTGGCCAGCCTGGGTGA
This sequence comes from Myotis nattereri, assembly GCF_964212035.1. Classification (NCBI taxonomy): domain Eukaryota; kingdom Metazoa; phylum Chordata; class Mammalia; order Chiroptera; family Vespertilionidae; genus Myotis; species Myotis nattereri. The sequence continues at coordinate 189,084,438 of NC_138075.1, forward strand.
GGGGATGATGGCTGTTTGCAGCTGGTCACACACCCTTCAGGGTGGGGGTCCCCACTGGGGTGCCTGGCCAGTCTGGGTGAGGGGCTGAGGGCTGTTTTCAGGCTGGGGGTGACTGAAGCGCCCAACCGCTCCTTTTTTTTTTTTTTTTTTTTTATTCTGGGCCAGCTTTAGCTTTGAGGCTTGGCTCCAGCTCTTAGGCCTCCACTGCTGAAAGTAGGTTTCTGGCCTTTGCTTACAATGTTGCGATCCTGCTGGCTGAAGCCCGGGGACTAAAGCAGGTTTCTGGGGTTTTGTTTAACTTCTATATTTGTTACATAGTTGCTTAGAGTTGCAGCTCAGAGGCCTGCAGTGGCAGTTGGAGTCCTCCGTCACTGAAGCAAGCAAGCCTCATGTTAGTTTCAAGCTGCCTGGCTGCTGGCCGCCATCTTGGCTGGCAGTTAATTTGCATATTTCCCTGATTTGCCAATGGGAAGGGTAGTGGTCGTACGCCAATTACCATGTTTCTCTTTTATTAGATAGTATGTTCTCTCATGTTATTTCTTCCTTCCTCCCAAGAAATGTTTTGGGGTCCAGTAATGTATGCTGTGTCTAATCATGTACCAGTGTTTAAAATAGAAAGTATATGGCTACATTTCCAATTATCCACTTGCTGGGAGGTAATTTAGCAGTGATTAAAAGCAGGGGCCTTGCAGGCGGACTGGCTAGTGTGTGAATCTCAGCACCACTCCTTTGCCCTGGCACTGACATAGTTGCTTAACCTCTTTATGCCTAAGGACATCTCATTTGTACAAGGAAGATAATGATGATCTCTTTGTAACTGAACTGTTTTGAGAGTTAATTTAGTTGAAGTATGTAGAGGGCTAAGCACAATGCTGGCACCAATAGTCATATTGTAGCCTGAGGCAAAAAGAAAAATCAGTACCACTGTCTTTAGAGACAGTAAAGAGCTTGTCTTTAATTAAGATGTTAATATTTTGTTCATCATGGATTTTTTTTGTATTAATTGTGATTTTATTTGAAATATCACATCAACATTTTATGAAGCTTATTTACATAGTCTTTTGGAATCCCCTCAAATTTTCTGCCCTAGGCTAGGGGGCATCTGTACTACTCTCAACAATAAAAATAAATTTTAAAAAATTAAAAAATATTGTTATGCCCCAGGCAAGTGCCCCACTCACTTCACATTAGTCCCTGACTGTTAGGCATGTAGTAAACACGTAATAAATACTAGAAAACATTACCCTTAGGTGAAACAGACATAAGTTAATTATTTTTAAGTGTGGTTTATGAGTTGGATTACAGAGGGCTTTGTGAGCATACCATAGGAGAACTCTTACTTAGTGTAAGGGTTCACAGAAGGTCTCCTAGAGGAAGTAAAATGTTAGCCAAGACCTGAAGGATACATACAATTAGGTGAAGAAGCAGGAAAGAAGAAGAGAGAATAGCACCTGAGGTGTTAGGTGAGAGAAAAATCTAGGACTTAAGAAACTGACTATAATATTCAATAAAAATCCAATTGACCATTAGCATCTAGGACAGAAGAGATAGTCTAGTATAGTTGTGGCATAGAATGTCATGGGCACTGGAGTATAGAGTTAGGAACAATATTTAGGGCCAGATTAATAGTTTACAAATAATTTGTAGACTCGGGGATGGCTTCCTGGGTGTGAAACTTGTGCTCTTTGCTTACAGGGCTCTTTGCTTAGAAAAAGCTCATGCTCACCCAGACAGCATGGCTCAGTGGTTGAGTGTTGACCTGTGAACCAGGAGATCACAGTTCTATTCCCGGTCAGGGCACATGCTTGGGTTGCGGGCTTGCTCCCCAGTGTGGGGCATGTAGGAGGCAGCCGATCAATGATTCTATCTCTCTCTCCCTCTCCATTCATTTCTCAAATCAATTTTAAAAAAAGCCCATGCCTGTCTCCATTCTCTGTTATCTTGAAATTCTCAGTATTTTTTGAACCAGTGGCCCTGCATTTTAACTTTGTCCTGGGATATACAAATTATGTAATCTTTATTTACAGGGCCTCTCAAGTCAAGTGACAAGAACAGATGAGCGTTTAGAAAGGTCACCATTACTGCTATTTGGTTTGGGCTAACACTGAATGCAGCATTACCATTTGGAAATAGTTGCACTCCCCTAGAAGATAAACACTGTGGCTTAATGCGGGAAAGTGGTGAAATAGATGGAAAATGTAGAAGAATATTCAAAATATTTAGAGGAAAAAAAATCTCTAGGATATAGTATAGGTTAAAAATCAAACCCCAAACTAAAGTGCTACCATTTGTTTAAGGGCCAAATATTCATCTTTTTATATTTGCACAAGGAAAAACTGGATAGACCTGAAACTAATATCTGGAACAAATACCTGAAAGCTATCTGAGTGTGGGGTGGTGGTTGGAGAACAGTGAAGGGGGCATGGGTGGGAAGGAGATTTCTGGGTGCATGTGATTTTTTTCTTTTGTAATACTATTGTTATTTTTAAAAAAATCCTCACCTGAGGATTTCCATTGATTTTTTTTTTTTGGGGGGGGGGGGCAGGGAGGGGTGTGGAAGAGAGAGGGAAAGACAGAGAGAAACATTGATGTGAGAGAAACACATCAATTGATTGCCTCCTGCATGAGCCCCAACCAGGACCTGGGCAGGGAAGGAGCCTGCAACCAAGGTACGTGCCCTTGACCAGAATCAAACCCGGGACCCTTTGGTCCACAGGCCAACGCTCTATCCACTGAGCCAAACCATAAATTTTAAAAAATTAAAAAATACTTTTATGCCCCAGGCAAGTGCCCCACTCACTTCACATTAGTCCCTGACTGTGTGACTAATTGCATCTTGCAATTGCAATTGCAGCCAATTGCATCTTGTGTGACTTATTTTTATTTTTGAAACAGGTGAATGCTTTGGAGAACCAAATGATAAAATATAAAATGAAGGCATGCAGACAAAAGACATATTTACCAAGTACAATCTATGAAACTTGGTGATGGAGTGTGAGGGTGGTAAGGAAGAGGGAGAAGTAAAAGCTGACTGTGGTGGTTCTTATGGTTTCTGAGTTGGATCACCACAAACAACTAGTCCAAATCAATAATCATAATCCATTCTCCTCACCAGTAATCTGTTGTTTAGGAATGGACTTTAGACTAATCCTGGCAAATATGACCCACAGGAAGATGGGTTTGGGGATTGTATTAGTTTCCTAAGGCTTCTGTACTAAGTAACCACAAACTGAGTAGCTTAAAACAAGAATTTATTCACTCACAGTTCTGGGGGTTAGAAACATGAAATCAAGGTGTCCACAGAGGAGGCTCTGTGGCTCTGAGGGAGAACCTGCCCCATGCTTCTCTCCTAACTTCCGGCTGTGGCCCACAGTCCCCGGCGTTCCTTGGTTTGCCGCTGGGTCACCCCAGCCTTTGTCTCCGCTTCCACCTGACCTTCTCTCCTGTGTTTCTCCTTCGTTTTCCTGTGTGTTCACATGATAGTCTTACAAGGACACCTGCCATTAGTTTTGGGGCTCACCCTGACCAAGGTTTTTAACTAAAGACAGTAAAGGACTTGTCTTTAAAAAAAATGTTTTGATTTTTCATGGGTTGAACATGACATCATCTTAACTAAATTATATCTGCAAAGATCCCAATTTCCAAATAAGCTCCCAATCACAGGTATCTTTTTGGTAGACACAATTCAACCCCCTACAGAGATCTTCTGGAAAGTTCTCTCCTTCCTAAGCAGGAGATGCTTGCAGACACAACCCCTTTTCACTTCTGGATATTGCGATGTGTGCAAGTGACACCTGAACTTGCTGCCACCACCTTCCTGTCAGTCTGGGGAATGTCGCCAACGTGCAAGAGGAGACAACTCACGGGAGCTCCAGAGAAGAGAGGCTAGTAGACGAGAGGCGTTACCTGAGAAAGCGTTTTATATCTAAGCAAGTTTTAGTCAGAATGTTTATTAGTTTCAGCCAATTGCATCTTGTGTGACATAAGGACACTCATATTCCTTATTAGTCAATCAGCTGTGTGATGATGCTCTATGGGAGTGCTGTAGGAAAATAGTTCTGGGGAAACAGATGCCACAGCTCTGTATATAAGTATGTATGTATCAAGATACCGTGATACTTATCTATTGGAATAATGTTACTTTTTCCTATAGAAAATAGCTGATCCAAATACTTTGATTTCTGGCTTTTAATGTTTTTGTTTGTTTTTTTCAAATATGTTTTTATTGATTTCAGAGAGAGGAAGGGAGGGAAGAGAGAGAGAGAGAGAGAGAGAGAGAGAGAGAGAGAGAGAGAGAGAGACACACATCAACAGTGAGAGGGAATAATTGACCGGCTGCTTGCTGCATACCCTTTACTGGGCATCAAGGCCGCAACACAGGCATGTACCCTGACTGGGAGTTGAACCATGAATTCCTGGTTCATGGGTTGATGCTCAACCACTGAGCCACTCTGGCTGGGCTTATAGTGTATTTTAATTAATCTAAAGGTTTCTCTACAGGAAATTCCATCTACAGACAATTTAAGGTTAATTTGTGATTCTGCAAGACACTTATGGAGTTTGACCAACTTGAAGCACTCTTGTCATTAAAACTTCCACAGACAATATGCAACTGTGTGAGATCTATGAGGCAATCGCTTAGTCATATGCAGCCACTTGGTCCTAAGTACTGAAAAGTGAGGTAGTTGGTAAGGAGGCTGCTATAATGGTGCCTGGGAGAAGTGATAAGAGCTTGATATAGAATAGTGGAAGTGATATTAGAGAGGATGGAATATACTTCCAGAGAAGGAAGGTAAAATTCTTCGAAGAACTACTGGAAAATGGAAATAGATCAGGTAGTAGAAGAGCCAAATCTGCTGCCAAGTGTGTGAACCCTCAACAAGACCCTTGTTTACACACTGTCCTGTCAAAGCTAATCAGGCCCATAGGCCTGTGAAATTGGTGTGAGGGTACTTTGTTTGATGTGATGTTTGAGTTCTTCTTTGATTTTATTTCCCAGATAGCAAAAAAGAAAATCTAATTTTAGCTTTTAATTTGTGCAATGCTGAATCCAGATGGAATACTAATGGGTCTCCTTTAATCTAGCAAATTAACCTAACAAATATCTTTAAAAATGTGTTGATTATTTCCAACAGTTGGACTTTTTTAATGGCTTAATGACTTTGACATGTTTTGATGGTGATCTGTATTCTTCCTTAAATACATGAATGAAATAAGCCAGTCAGAGAAAGATAAATATCACATGATCTCACTCATATGTGGAATCTAATGAACAAAATAAACTGTTGGACAAAATAGATCCAGATACATGTAAGCATGGGACAGACTGTCTAACCTCAGAGGGAAGGCAGGGGAGGGTGGGTGGGCGGGAAGAGATCAACTAAAGAACTTGTATGCATATATGCATAACCCATGGACATAGATAATAGGGTGGGTGGTGAAGGCCGGGGGCGGGTTAGAAGAGGTCAGTGCTGGGGGACAAAGGAGATATATGTAATACTTTCAACAATAAAGAGAAAAAAGAATGAAAATAGTATTTTTATGGAAACTGTATAGCACATTTAAACCAGTTATAGTGACACCAACTAATGATTAGTGTAATTCTTAAGAACAATGAATAATAATATCAGTTTGTATGATGTTTATTTTTATGAAAATACAATGGCAAATATCTTGTTTTTGACATACCATAAGTTGTTTTAACTTCCACTTTTTGCATTTAAGTTTATTTCTGAGAATTAATATTAAGAGCAGTGAACACAGAATCTCAATATAGATCTATCTACTTTTAATTCTATATTTTGTGAAAACTAATGTTTTCCTATGGCTTCAGGACTTTGTTCTTGCAATAATCTTTTGTTTTCTTATATATATTAAATATTTTACTTTCTTTTATCTCTTATTTTTGTCAGTATCTATAAACATATTCTGGTATTGCCCATATTTATAAGACCTTCCATGAACCTTTACTTCCTCCAGCTAATCTCTTTCTTTCTCTTGACACCCAGGCTTTCATTTATTCAACAAATGCTAACTCAGTACTTGTTATATGACTGGCATATCCTAGATGCTGGAGATACAGTGAGTACCAATCCCTGCTCTGATGAAGCTAATGTTATAGTGGGTGAAGACATATGATAAACTAGGAAGTAAATAAAATAGATAGAATTTTATGTGACAGTAAATGCTATGGAAAAAAAAAAAAGCATGAGCCTGGTCCACATGGCTCAGTGGTTGAGCACTGACCTATGAACCAGGAAGTCATGGTTCGAAACCTGGTCAGGGCACTTGCCCAGTTTTCAGGCTTGATCCCCAGTGTGGGGCATGGAGGAGGCAGCCAATCAATGATTCTGTCTCATCAATGATGTCTCTATATCTCTCTCTCTACCTCTCCCTTTCTTTCTGAAATCAATAAAAATATATTTAAAAGAAGAGAAAAGCATGGAATGGATATAGAGAGATCAGGGAGAGAAGTTTGCAAGTTTGTATTAATTGCTCAGGAAGAGTTCACCAAACGGATACCATCGGTATAAAGACCTGAAAGAAAGGAAGGAAGAAATTACAGAAGTATCTGAAGGGAAGAATATTTCCTGCAGCAGAAACAGCATATAGAAAGGCCCTGGGCAAAACCCTAATTCACTAATTTGAGGAATATATTGAGGCCAGTATGGCTGGCACTGAGTGAGGAAAGTAGGCATTTGAAGAATTTGAGATCATCAAGGTAGTAGTAGGGGACGGGCTATATAGGGTCTTGTGACCATTGCAAAGACTTTGAAAGGGAAGTTATTGGTGGGTTTAGATTTGAGAAGTGATATCGTAACTAAAATATTCTTGTCATTTGTGTAGCAAAAAGACTAGGGTGTAAGCAGAATGACCAATTAGGAGGCTATGTGCACTGACCAGATAAGAGACTGTGGTGGCTTAGATAAGGGATAGCATTGGAAGGGATGAATAGTGGTAAGATGTGGATACATTTTCAAGAGAGAATAGACACATGGTTTCTTGATGGATTCAATGTGGAGGAAAAAAGTCATTTATATGTGCTGAATTCTCTTCTTAAACACTCTTCAACTTGCTGCATTCCCCGCCCCCCCCCCCCCCCCCCGCCATTTTTGTTTCTCAGTCTTGATCTTATATGGCTGCCTTGCAGCATTTGCCAATGTCCCTCCTTCTTCCTTCATCACACACTTTTCCCACTTGATCCTGTGTGGGTCTCAGTTTCTCTTGCCAAGACAATCTCTACTGGTCTGATTTCTCTTTTTCAGGCTTCTAAGTTGGCTTCACTTTTTCAGGTGTTTGATCAAATATCACTCTTTCAGTGAGACCTTCTCTGATGAAAATTGCAAACTCCTCCTTCTCTGAAACTCTCTAAGTTATATTTCCCTCTTTCATCATTAATCACTGCTTAGAGTTTAAACTTCACAAAATCGTTCAATGATATTAGGAGCACTATTTATATTATAGAGAGATGATATTGGCCTGAAATAGTGGAAATTTCTTAGATTACTGTTGACATTGTTATTACTCTTGGAACATTGTAATTGCAATACCATATATTGTATATATATTTCACAATGAAGCCCTCAAGTAGAATCTCTTGACTGAATTACATTTAATGTGAACAATGGCCCACGAATAGACAGTAAAAAGTGAGGCTAAATTATATGTCAGAAATTAAAGAGCTATCTATAATATAAACATTGGTTTTCCTTTCATAGGGCAGAGAGCCTCTTAGTTGAAGAGCTGCTGCTTGAGCAAGATACTTACCCTCTCTGAGTCATGGTTTCAACTTTAATAGGTTTAAAACAGTTTCCTGCATGATATTATAAATGTAATTGTTGTGTAAAATCTAGTTTGACAAAGAATTAAGTTCTTGATGATTAAAGCATTGCTCTAAGTACCAGAGCAATGTTGATGGATAAGATATTCCCTGTACTCAATTGGAGTGTAATCTGTTGAGGCAACAATCTTAAGACCAATTATTACTAAACATTTTATAAGTATTCTGTTAAAAGTTGATGGAGCCAGAGAAGGAATTCATAAATTAGGGTTTTTCGTTAGTCGAAACGAAAGTCAACTAGAAGTCAAGGTGTTATGTTGATGAGGCTGGAGAAGGGAGTCCAAGTTAAGAGAACATCATGCTCAAAAGCCTGTAGGCATGAACACCTGTCTCATTCATGTTGTAAGAAGCTCATATTGAAATCAAGGAAGCATTTCGTGAGGTTGTAAGATTGGGAATAAAAATTTAGGTAATGACTTGTATTGTAAAAATCTGAACTGAAAGTTAGTGTTACTCCAAAGGATTCTGAGCAAGGGATTAATATATTTATATTAATAATGTTAAATGTTACTTTGGAAAGCAGTGAGGAGGATACATTGGAGTGAGGCTGAACTAGAGAACAGGGAAAATAAAATGAGGTAAATCAAGAAAGAAATGTTGAGGTCTGAGTTAAACAGCTGTGATAGAAATGGCTTAAGTTTGGGGCATATGTAGGAGGTAGAATAGACTCACCACAAAGACCAATTGAGTAGCTGAAGATGGAAGCCTCTATGTTTCTGTTTTAGACTCTGGGTGGATGACACCAACAAGAAGTAGGAAAGAAAGGAGGAGAAATTGGGGTCTGAGGTGAAGACTTTCTTTTTCATTGTGTCGCATTCGAGGTTTCATGAAATATCCTGTGATTTTTGGATAAATTATTCTTTAATGTGCCCTTCAGCACTGCATGATTCTCTTCCTCCCTTCCATTCCAGGCTCATTGAAGCGGCCATGTTCCCCATGTCCCCCTGCTGGAGAGGATGAGCCTTCTTTCCTTCCCTTGTATTCACCACCACAGAGCCTTTGCATATGATATTCCCTCAGCCTGGGTCACCCTTCATGCTCAATATTGCTTAGGTTTTTCCTATTCATATTTCATAGCACAGCTTCAGATTAAATTCCTCAGGGAAAGTGTTCCCAAACTTTTTAAGAAGATCAAATCCAGTAAACTTTCATGCACTCTGTGTCAAGAATATATTCACTGTGTAAGAGATAAATACTAAATGAAAGACAGCCTGGCCAGTGTTGTTCAGTGGTTAAGCATTATCCTGTGAACCAAGAGGTTCTTGGTTTGATTCCTGGTCAGGGCATATGCCCTGGTTGCAGGCTGGATCCTTGGGGGAATGGGGGAGGGGGGGAGGGGCGTGAAGGAGGCAGCCAATCAATATTTCTCTCTCATTAATATTTCTATCCCTTTCCCTCCTTCTATCTAAAAGTCAATAATAATATGTTTTAAAAAAGAAAAAGAAAGATAAATGGATGTTGAGCCGCCAAAACACAACAGATTTCCTTACATTTTTAAACCTTTTTTAATTGATTAAGGTATTACATATGTGTGCTCATCCCCTCATTGTCCCCCCTCACCCGCCCCCGCTCATGCCCTTACATTTTTTATCATGTTCATCAAAGTGTGCCAAGTCTCAAGGTTCCAGGAATTTCTGGATCTACCTATACTATTATTAATTTCAACAGAAATTCAAAGGAAGAGCCTGGACCTGAGAAGGATCCCAAGAGAAACAATCATAGGATTTGATGAATGAAAGAATCTGGATATTATATCTAGATTTCTCTTTCTTGGTGACTAGAAGGATGACAGTAGTATTGAATGACACAAGTGAATCAGGAAAGTGAGTTTATTTTTCAGGGAAGATGATTAAAAAGAAATGTGAACATTGAGAAAAATTATAAAGGACTCCATGCTAGCTGTGAGGCTGATAAATCCTAGCAACTGCACCTCTTCGTTAAAATTTAATAAAAGCTTTATAGGTTTTTAATGATTCCTTTCCTCAGTGATGTGTACGAATGATTGACAAGGAAGGTCTTTTCATGAAATCAATGACTGCCTTGTAACTTCCAACCTCCTTTTATCAGAGCTATTCTAGAAAATATTAGTCGAAAGAAGTCATGTTAGGTAACAATTTTGTTTTCTTTCTGTATTGGCAGCACTAATTAACCTATTAGGCAGGCTATTCTGATGCCAGTTATTAGGATGCATTAGGAATTTTATTGCATGGGGATGTGTTCAGCAGCCATAACCTCTTGTTTTACTTTTCTAAACATCTGTTCTTCAGAGTTCAGCCACAATGTCACTACCTAATTAGACTCTATCCACATGAAAGTTTTTTTGTTAAATATAAAGTGGTTATGATAAACCCTGACACAGGAAATCTAGAAACTTGACTTAAAGGAAAAGAAAGGTTATCTTCAAGTGTAAGTATTTCATTAGTGAGTAGATAATGCTAATAATGATACTTTTTCGCCAAGCCTATTTTGTTAAAGAATTAAGGCTTACTTACTCAATTCATTTTTTTAAAGGAAAATGATATAGAAAGGTCGTAGGCAGCGCTGTGACCTAGATTCTGTGGAACCTGGAAAAGGAAGAGGTCCCCAGGATCTAGTGACCTGCCATGGAGTTGGCGCTGTTGCTTCCACATTGGCTGTGTAAGTCACAGTAATGGTTATTTCCAAGGCCTCGTTGACATCACCTTCATATATGGGCCAGTTTTCGCCATTTCCCTCAATTTTGGAAAATGGTTCTTCGTACAAGCACTCAGGTATGATCAAACTGACTCTCATTTAGTAAAATTTACCAATCAACATTTGAGTAATATATTTTACAGGTTTTTAGTGACTTGACATAGTGTTTAAAATTCCACCCTATTTGGAAAATAATCCCAAAGGAAATTACTATGACTCTGTTTGGATGACCAAACACTGATCCCTGAATATACGAATGTAATTAACAGTAATATAACAAGTGTCTGTGAGCACTGATTTGAGAATAAAAAAATATAAGGTAAGCTTTTTACCTCTCTCTGGCCTTTTCTATTTAGAATAATAATTCTTACTAATAGTTTATATAACAAATCCTAGGGATTTGTGCTTTCTTTGTGTATTATAATATTCCCCTCCCCCCAATATTAAGCAACCCAGACTAATGGGAACTAGAATAAAACTTAGAATTTATGCAGTCTAATCCAGAATAAATGGATGTGTTCTTTAGTGTTTATAATCAGGATTCATTTTATTAATAAGTAGGAAGTTATTATTGGTTACTTATTCCGTTCTTCATGAATTTTCTCTGTGCTTACACAGATACGATATGGACATTTTTTCCCCTCAACAGTAACAAATCTAGAATTCTGTGTGGGTTCCATCAGAATCTATCATTATGTTAAATTTTTAAAAATATTAAAAATCATTTCTGATTTTCTTAACTGTAATACCTACTATTGGATAAGTGTAAATATACAGTTATGAGAATATGTATTAGGTAAAGTTTATCTTAAATTGTTTTTTACTCTAAGATCTAACTATTGTTAAAAAAATTGATCTCAGAAATATTTGCATAAAGTATTTCCAACTTGCATTAATAGTAGATTTAGAAGTGAGAAGGGTAAAAGAATAGCAAGGTTATTCAGGGGTCTCAACAGTTAAATGACTCATGAAAAGGATCTTTCCTACACATGTTCTTACTCACTGCACTTTGCACACAGATGATTCTAATCACCATTATTCAAATCACCTGATGCCTCAATTACCTTGGCTTCAATGAGCACATTCCAAATGCCAGAGCACCCATATACGTACTCTGATAATAGGCTGCCAATTAAGTTATCTTTCTCTGGAAACTTATTATGGCAGCTCAGTGAATATAATATCATTAGCACCCTTATATCACCATAGCCTGGGCAGTTGCTGACACTGCATGAATATAACTGCTAAGCTATCAAGTAGCTCAACTACAATAGCCTTGAAATTAAAAAATGTGTTCCTGTGAGTACTTGTTTACATATATGTAAAGTACGTAAGTATGAATGTCTGCATTTATGCATGTGTGTGCAAATAAGTTTTTTTGTGGAAAAATATAGGTGGGGAAAATGATCTCTTACACAAAGAAGCACACATACCTCAAAAGAAGATAGATAAGTTGTTAGTAAAAATTGCCTTATAAAGTTCATGCAACTTTGCCACCAATAAAAATGACATCAGTTGTACCAGTGGTTAGTATTTCTGTAATATGACTTATGCCTTATAAAATATTCTATACAGTATGCTTTTTTCCACATGGGATCTGGAATTAAGACTTTAATTTGAAACTTCAAGAAAATTATGAAACAATTTTTGACAATGACTAAATTCTTACTCTGTAATTAGAAGCACACAGATTTTGGTAGAAAGTTGAGCATAAGGTTATACAAAAATTACAAATGTTATTTACTGAGATTCTCATGTAAGTTGGAATCCTTATTTATTCATATGAGTTAATTGGCTTAACTCGTTCTTATCAAAGAATTGGTGAAAGCCATGGGGGGAGAGTCTGCTTTCTGGACACTATTCCTTCTTAAGGTGTATTAAGAGCATAACAGGCATCATTCTGATTGGGTCACAGTCTTGTTTTACCACTTATCCTTGGCAAATTCTTTGATCACACCAAGCATCAATTTATTTATTTTTTTAATCTTAAATGTACTTTTATTGATTTCAGAGAGGAAGGGAGAGAGAGAGAGGAGAGAGAGAGAGAGAAAGAGAGAGGGAGAGAGAGAGAAACATCAATGATGAGAGAGAATCATTGATCAGCTGCCTCCTTCATGCTCCCTACTGGGGATCAAGCCCGTAACCCCAGCATGTGCCCTGACCAGGAATCAAACTGTGACCTCCTGGTTCATAGGCTGACACTAAACCACTGAACCACGCCAGCTGGGCTCAATTTATTTACTTATAAAATGGATATTTAAGTAAGCATTTCCTCCATAGGTTTATTGTGAACATTAAATCGTGGTCTATTACATAAAGTGTTTAGTAACTTGTCTGGAAAATAGTATTAGTAAATATTAAAAAAAATGATACATTTTATTTCTGTGGCTATTGATATTTTAGATTATTCTTAAAATGTCCATGTTTCCCTGACTCTTTTTAGTGGTTCTTAGATAAAACTGACCTGTGCCAATTTGTTATAATTTAGAATAGAGTCATTATTACAATATGGTTTTTACTTACATATGCTCAGTGTTTCCCTTAAGTAAGCTATTTATCAATTGTATTAATAAGGAGAATCACTTCCCACAATATGTCTGCTATTTACCATTTTATTTTGTTTGTTTTTCTTCTTGAAGCTTTATTTCTGTTCTTTAAAAATAAACTCCCTGACTAGTTGCCTATATGTTCAGTTCCTTTGTTCTCTGCTGCCTGATAACAAAAAGAGGGGTGCTTATATACCTTTGGGGGGAAATGAGTAACTTCCTAATTGAGGTTTTCATGTAAAAATCAATCATTACCCTCACCCCCCACCCCCATAGAAGGATTGTGTCCATAACACTTTCAGATTAAACCGTTAAACTTCCACTCTTGGCTGCATCAGTTCAATGTATCCTTGTGCCTTAAGGTATGTGTGATATGTCTAGTTAGTCATTTCATATCCAATATCATGTAGGCTGTACTCTCACTGTTCTCCTACCATTTGTAGCATCCTATGTGATCACAAGTTATTTTAAATGTTTCCAAATACAGAAAAGAAACTGTACAGTAAAAACCAGCATTTAAAATAAAAACAATTCCAAAAATTAACACCCACGCTTAAAAGCTGAGGCTAATTTTATTCCATTGTTCCCTTGGACTACTAAACTATACTCAAAGTATTTAAGTGTCACATGTTGGCAGACTCTGCTGGCCCTACTTAAGATAAAGAGGCTTTCTAAAACGTTAGACTGAATATAATGTAGAAGTACTGTGCTGCCAAGTCATTCATCAAATAAATATCTTCACCATATGCCTTAAAATGTGGCACAATCCTGCCAAAAGAGAAATCTCTCTCGTTATGGACTACAAAGGAAATACTGCAATGGGAGATCATGAACTACCCTTATCTGTAGGAGAACATTGTCTCTGCTGTAATTAAAAACTCTATTGATTAAGGGGTCCAATCACCATGTTTAAAAGTAGAATATGGTTCAGAAAAGAATAACTGGCACATTGGTTTCTGCAAAACTATCATGCTAAGAGCATGGTGTGTGATTCATTATTCTGTAAAAAGAGCATCTTGAGAAAGTTCTATGTAGAAATCAACTGTCTATCAGTGGAATCAGGGGAAATAATGTTGTGCAGGAATCAGAAGAAGCTGTTTCCTCATCAGATTTGACTTTCATGCCTTGCATTGGACTCGTCATGCAAGTCATGCAGAACATGGAGAGACAACAAAAATATAGATGGATCCCACTAGACAGTTCCTTTTTACACTCATTTCATCGGTAATAATTTAGGACTCTATTCCTTTCAGCATTCAGCCATCTGAATGTTATAGGGCATGCCAGTACTATTCACAGGACCGGTGAAAACAGACTTTACCTAATCTTGATTTATGCCCCTACATTTGTAAAGGACTGGCCTTCACTCTGCTGAATCCTCTCATGCCTCCTTCGGTGCTCATGCATGAAAGTCTGAATGCTGGCTAAATTTCCCCTGTGGCCACACAGTGTATGGAACGTCTGACTATTATTTTCAAAAAATAGTGGGATACCAAAATAATAGAGAAGCAAGCAGAATCCTTTTGTGAAAGCAATATTAAATGTTGATAGTACCAGGAAAGATAATTGTTGTTTGAAGTCAATTTAATTTCCGGGGACTTCTCTTTCTATTTGACCTGTATTTTCAGATGATAATGGACCAGGAATGTCAGGTTCATTTTGTCTTCATAAGGATGAAGGTAGGTATTGGAACTTACTAAAAAGCACAGGAGGGAAGCACAGGAAAAAGGCCAAATGGGAGCTTTTAACTGGTTCATTAAAATGTACCAAATTGAGCCTTCCAATGGAAGGTTTTCTGAGGGTCAGAACTCAGTGAGGAGGCCCAAGATTCTGATAGGCACTTGCTGGGCCAGCGCACTATCTATTGTATGACTCCTTGCATAGAGATCTTGATAATGGGCATTGTAGGAGCTTCAGAGAAAAATTTCCAAGACCCAGGCCCCTTTCTGTGACCCTCCCTAAGAATCAGTGCATCAACTGAGGGAACATATGAAACTAGGTAATGGAAAATTCCCAATTTCAGACAGAAGGCTGTAAGCAGTGCAAGTAGTATTGGATTTGACATTGTATTTAACAAAGGTCAAGGGCCTATGAAATCTAATGAATCTTTACCTCTTGGTGTCCTGAAATTTCTGCCTTTTCTGCCTTAGGTTGATGAAGCATCATGATGTGTCACTGTTTAAGAGTGTGGGACCCGGCTGCCTGTAGTGAAGCTCAGCTCCTCAATTCTTGGCAAAGAGACCTGGGTGAGTTGCTCATTGACTTTATTTCCTTGTTTGTAGAATGGGACAACAATGGTGACTATTTCTTTAGGGTATTTAAAAGACAAATTGATAAATATGTCAAAATGTCTAGAACAGAGTCTATAAAAAAGGAATATCCAACATATTAAGTATTATTATCATGGATGTTGCTGCTATTGTTAATGCCATTACTATTGTTATTTATATATTTCCCAATTTGGCAGTCCTGCCATAAAGGCATCAGGAAAGGCTTTTCTGTGGACATGATGTGTCAGTGACAGAAGGAGGGGGAAATTAGACAAAGCTAAGAGCAGATGGGAAAACCTAGAGACAGTAGAAACCATGGTGTGCTCAAGAAATGGAGAGAAACCCTATCTCTCTGGTGTGTCGGGAATAAGGAAGAAATTACTGGGGTATTGCGATGAGAGAGGGATGCCAGGTCCTTTATAGTTTTGCAGATCATGATTAAGGATTTTGACTCATTCTAATATTAGTGGATAGCTCTGAAATGGTTTAAGTAACAAGGTTGGTCAAAAACAGAATTGCTCATGGGTTGTGTACAACCTGGAGTGGAAAGATGAATTTTACTCCGAAGGTTGAAGAGGAGGGATGTGATTTGATAGAATGGAATAGGTGTCTATACCTAAAATGGGAATTAGTGCTGTATCAGTTGTGGTAAGTCTTCAAACTTGAGGATAGGACTTTTGTTTAAATTGTTTAGCCAGTATAGAGCTACTTGTGCTGTCTGAGAGGCAAAGAAGACTGGAAAGGAGGAGACAGAATCTACTGATGAACATACTTAGAGAAGACTGCACCCCCAGAAGCCACCCATGACACTAAACACAAGTTACTCATGCTAAACACAGCATACCATCCTGAAAGGGAAGGAGGAAGCTGATACTGTTATCATTCTTAACGTTCTGCAGAAAAGGCATGGGACATACTGCATTTCAAAGAAGAATTCACTGCATCAGTATCCGAGTTCCAAAGACCCTTTGAAGCATTTGTGTGATGGCCTTCAGTGTGAGCCCATTGATTAAACTTTAATTTTATTGGAAATCAATTAAATTTTGATATTTTATGAGCTATTTAACACTGTCAAGAAAAAGTGTTTTTATTCATCACTAATTATTTATATTTAGTATATGAATGCTTCATATTTATAATCACTAAAGTGTAACAAACAGTAGTCAATTGTGCACAAATATCTTTTCAGATATAATGGTAATAAAAGCTAGGTATTCATACATACTGGCAGTTTATAAACTATAATGGAACATGCACAATAAAATTATGAAATTATATAACAATGGTTTTATTAGTCAGCTTTTTTAATAGAAAAATTAATTTATATTCATGATAAAGAAATTCAAGGAATACAAAAAGTATACAATGAAAGCAATTCTTTTCTCTCTAGACCCCTCTAGCAACCAATTCTCAGATGTGGAGGGATGGCTGTAGGTTCAACTGCTATTTACAGTATTTATGTGATAAAAAATAGTTTAAAACCCCACTAACTCACACTGACTGAAAGGAAGGTCACTACAACTTGATGTAAAATCTGAATTATAGTATATTTCAAAAGAAATACAGCTTTGCGACTTCAGGCTATCATGATTAACTGCTCACTGAGATTGGAGAGGATGGAGTAGAGTATATAATTGAAAGTATCCATTTGTGCTTTTCAAAAAGATTTTAATCATCTTAATTCTTTTAATGTAAATATATTGATGCTGTGGCGCTTTAATAATAGTTTGCTGTCCTTCACAGTTAAATATACAAAGTAAATTTGCCATGTTTACAGTATTCTTTGGTTATCAAATCACATTTTATGAAAGCATAAAAGTAAATTATAGCTCGGTAGCTTGAATTGCATTCATGTCCATTCACACATTTCAAAGTACTGAACTTACATAGATGCCTTGCTATGTTTCTATTGAGGACTATATATGTTACTTGTAAAAATACTTGGGCAAACATAAAGATTTGTATGTAATTCTTTTTCAAAAACACATTTTTATTGATTTCAAAGAGGAAGGGAGTGTGAGAAAGAGATAGACACATCAACGGTGAAAGGGAGTCTTAATTGGCTGCTTCCTGCATATCCCACACTGGGTCTCGAGCCTGCAACCCAGGCATGTGCTCTGACTGGGAATCAAATCGTGACCTCCTGGTTCATGGGGTGATGCTCAACCACTGACCCAAATGGACTGGGCTGTAATTATTTTTAAAGATTAAAAGCGTTTTTGAGTACATTATCTATTTTATCTCTACAACTCCCTCTGAGGTACATATAGCAAGCATTAGAAAGTTAATCTCTAAACTAAGCAATTGTTTTTCTTAGAGGATGTTATTGGACAATTATGACTTAGAAAATACATTAATAAAGAGGAACTAATCTTGATGAGGGAGTTATAAGTACAGAAGGAGGAAGATGTAGGGAAAGTTATAGAAGTAAAGTTTTGTAGCCCAGTGACACAAAGAACTGTGAGAGAAGGCAGTGGGAGGGTACTGTTACAGAGTTATTGCATTATTCAAAATTGTACAGTATTGTTTGAAAGTAGACTGTGGTAAGTTAAAGATGCCTCTCCTGTTAAAGTCATGAATGGTTGTGGGCTTGCTTTGATCAGCAGTGCCAGGAGTCACTTCCAGCTAGCACATACTTCACTACCCTTTTTTATTTAGCCATGGCACAAGCAGTGTTCTAGGGAGACCATGCTATGCCAGCCTGGCTCCTGGGGGGCAGCAAAGTGGAGCACAGCATAGCTGAGCTGTGATGGACATATAACGTGGGTGAAAAATAAGCCCTTGTTGTTGTTTGGGTCTTTTGTTACTGAAGGAAAATCTAGTCTATTTTGAGTGATAAACTAAGTAAGATACAAGCAGAAAAGAGGACGCTGGGTTTAACAATATAGGTATTTGTTGACATTTGAAAGAGCTTTATCAGTAGCATTGTGGGAATAGGTACCATCTGAAATAAGGTGAAGAGTGAGTGGTAGATGAGGAATTAAAGGCTGTCTCAACTCTGAAGAATCTTTGTGGAGTGGAGCAGAGAAACAGTGTGGATACTTGGGGTGGAGCATATGAAGTCAAGATATAGATGGAATTTTTAAGATGTAGATAGAATTAAAAGCATATTAGAACATTGAAAGAGATGTTTCTCAGGAGAGAGAGAAGGCGAGAGAGAGAGAGAGAAAGAAAGAGAGGAGGAGGAGAAGGAGGAAGAGAAGGAAGAAGAGGAGGAGTGGGAGGAGGAGGAGGAGGAGGAGGGAGGAGAAAAGATAATGAATGACTGGAGTATACTCTCTAAGAAGGGGAGAGGAGAGAAAAAGTGTGTAGACTGGAATCTGATAAGACCTGTGATTCAGTCCTAGCCAGTTGACTCAGTGGATAGAGAGACAGCCCTTGGATTAAAGTGTCCAGGGTTAGATTCTCAGTTGCAGACTCAATCCCAGGCCTAGCCTGGGGTGTATGGGGGGGCACCTAATTGATGTGTCTCTCTCAAATGGATGTTTCTCTCCCTTCCACTTTCTCTAAAAATCAATGGCCACTCTCTCTAAACATCAATGGAAAAATATCCATGGGTGAGGATTAAAAAAAAAGAAAAAGAAAAAAAAGACCTGTGCTTCAACAGGAGGAGCAGATAAGGTGACATCCAAGGCTGAGAGAATTTGCAATTCTAAACAAAGGTAAATGTCTTTCAGAAATATTCACATGTTAGGAGCCAGTTTTCAACTGGATTTTATAGCTCCATTTTAGAATGTAGGGATTTGATACAGTTTCTATGTATACCCTCAGTGCAAAAACTAAATTTAGTGTGGTAGTTTTTTTTTAAAACGAACCCATTAGCTTTCCATCTACTTCACTCATATTTATAGGCTAATTCTATTTGAATTTATAAAATTCTTTTCCTTTAAGTTACCCAGGTCAAAATCTAGAAGATGCTGGAAATTTCTCATTTTTTGTCAGTCAGACAAAGTGACTGATACTTTAAGGAAAGCTTTGCTGATTATATTCATTTATGCATGCCCTGCCCTGCCCTATACCTCTAAGCATCAGAACCTCTGGATCCTCCCATGCAAAAGCATTTCCAGAGTCTCCTTAACAGCTTACAGCTCTTTGCTTTGGGGACTGATTGAGAGGACATTACAAGCATTTGGGCAAAAGTGTGGCTATAATTTATTTTCTAGGGAATAAGTAGTATCGTACACATCTTGATAAAAATGAATGAGTATGAAATGATTTATTCCCTAAAAGAATAAAGGGGTGTTTTACAAGATTTAGTAAAATTGTTCAGATTTGTCCCTGGCCCAGTCTAATGTTGACAGGGACACAGCCAGTCTCTGTCTGAAACCTTTTTCCCAGGGCTGGTTGAATGGCAAATGGGATTCCTGGAGGATAGCTTGATATTCATACTCTCTGAGGTTGTAACAGTTAAACTCAGGATGAAAGCTTATTCTATGGCTCTGACAGCTTGATGGATATATTCAGCTATAGCTTGTGGGTTCTTAATACTTGTATTTTCACAATATGAATTGTAATTTCCCAAGCTCTTAATAATTTCAGTTTCATTGAATAATATTTTTTGACCATTCCTGTACTGAGTCTGGTGAGATCTGTATTTACATTTGAGGGTGTGGTGGTACGGAGGGCAGGTCACCTTTCCTCCTCCTGCTCTTTCTTTCTGACCTCTTTCATTACCTTCTTTTTCCTGTTTTGGCTTCTTACTCCTCTAATCCTATTTATTCTTTACCAACTTATATGTTAGCTAAATTAAATGTTCAGTTTACATAATATTACAGACTAGATTGCTGCATAAATTAATAAAATTATTTAAGAAGTCTACCATATAATACATATGTACTAGTATAAATACCAAACATTCAGTAAATTTCAGGTGTCACTAATACCCATTTAGGTATTATTGTTTGTTGCATGTATATATAAATTGCTTAATAGAGGCCTAATTTATGGAAAAACTTTTTAAACAATCATAAATGTCTAACTATTTCCTCCCCTTTCATAGAAAAGGATCCTGGTCTCATATTGAAATCTGCTCAAGTACTTATGGGCTAAAATTTCAACTGCTGTCTTGACAACTTTGAGTCTCACAGGACCCAAAGGTCTGTCTGAGAGTTCCCCTATTCTTGTCACACGTACATCCCACCAGCTGGAAAGGTTTCCCCCCAGTTAGTTACCTTAGCAACGGGACTAGCTGCACTCTACCTGGTCCTCAACTTAATGGATTTCACTTCCCTTCCAGCCCATGAGATTATTCAAACGAGCCAGTCATCCTACAGCAGGAACCAGGGAGCACCTCACGACAAACCTTGCCACATTGGTTCCCCCCCATGTTGTCCTGCCTGGGGTGGGGTGTCTTTCCCCCTAAGTTATGAGGATAAGTGACTAACATACATCTCACAATCTCATGTGTGAATGTTGGGTATCATGTGCTCAGTCATCATCTAGTAATTTGGGTGGGAGATTCCTCCCTCACCAATGAGGAGGAATTATTGCCTATGAAAGTGAGCGCTCAATTCAAACAGGTCTGTCATTCATATTTGCAAGTGTATATCTTTTTTTTTTTTTATTATTATTAGTTAAGGTATTACAAATGTGTCCTCATCCTCCCCTTTAACCCCCAACCTCCCCCCCACACACAAACTCATGCTCCCATCCCCCCGTTGTCCATGTCCATTGGTTTGGCTTATATACATGTATACAAGTCCTTCTGTTGATCTCTTCCCCTTACCCCCGCCCTCCCCTACTTTCCTTCTGGGGATTGATAGCCTGATCGCTGTTTCTCAGTCTTTGGGTCTGTCCTTTTTCATCAGTCTATGTTGTTCTCTATAATCCACAAATGAGTGAGATCATGTGGTATTTATCTTTCTCTGACTGGCTTATTTCACTTAGCATAATGCTCTCCAGTTCCATCCATGCTGTTGCAAAAGGCAAGAGTTCCTTTTTTTTTACCGCAGCATAGCATTCCATTGTGTATATGTACCACAGTTTTCTAATCCACTCATCTGCTGATGGGCACTTAGGCTGTTTCCAAATCTTAGCTATGGTGAATTGTGCTGCTATGAACATAGGGGTGCATATATCCTTTCTAATTGGCGTTTCTGGTTTCTTGGGATATATTCCTAGGAGTGGGATCACAGGGTCAAATGGGAGTTCCATTTTTAGTCTTCTGAGGTAGCTCCATACTGTTCTCCACAGTGGCTGCACCAGTCTGCATTCCCACCAGCAGTGCAGAAGGGTTCCTTTTTCTCCACATCCTCTCCAACACTTGTTGTTTGTTGATTTGTTGATGATAGCCATTCTGACAGGTGTGAGATGATAACGCATTGTCGTTTTGATTTGCATCTCTCGTATAATTAGTGATTTTGTGCAAGTGTATATCTAACAGAAACCATCTTGTTGCTGTCCTCACAGAATAAGAACAAACATCATATGCTGCTGGATTTTAGTCAGGATTAGCATCTCTTCCTTATCATTAACCTAATTTCACTTTTAATTTAACATATAAACTTTAAGAGAATGGCAATTTTGGATACTATTTAAAAAACTGGATACATGTAAGCCATTGCTTCTATCTGTTTCAGCCATCTTCAATAATTTAGATATATATATGCATGGATACATGCATACTTTGACCTACTTTAGCTTTTATAATTATTTTAAACATAATTAGTAGGAGTTGCCTTTACAACAATTTGACCAAAAATAATTTTACAAAGAAAAAATGCAATTGACTAATGTATTTAAAACAGTTATTGCCTATGAAAGTGAATGTTCAGTTCAAACAGTCTGTCATTCAGGTTTGCAAGTGTATATCTAACAGAAACCCCGTTGTTTGGAAAACTCTTTTAAAATAAAAACAAGCCATAACCGGTTTGGCTCAGTGGATAGAGCGCCGGCCTGTGGACTGAAAGGTCCCAGGTTCAGTTCCGGTCAAGGGTATGTACCTTGGTTGTGGGCACATCCCCAGTAGGGGGTGTGCAGGAAGCAGCTGATCCATGTTTCTCTCTCATCAATGTTTCTAACTCTCTATCCCTCTCCCTTCCTCTCTGTAAAAAATCAATAAAATATATTTAAGAAAAAGTAAAATAAAAACAAGTCAGTGAGTCACTTTTAAACCTAAGTGGAACAGTGGCCAAAGCTTTTTAAAAAATATATATTTTATTGATTTCTTTTATAGAGAGGAAGGGAGAGGGATAGAGAGTTAGAAACATCGATGAGAGAGAAACATCGATCAGCTGCCTCCTGCACACCCCCCGGTGGGGATGCACCCTCAACCAAGGTACATGCCCTTGATTGGAATCAAACCTGGGACCTTTCAGTCTGCAGGCTGATGCTCTATCCACTGAGCCAAACCGGTTAGGGTGCCAAGGCTTTCAATAACATAAATAATCAGTGGACATTATAACTAAATTTCTCTACCCAAATAATACTTTCTAAGTCAGTGAAGCCTTAGATTAATGAATTCATTCACTCATTGATTCAGCATGTATTTATTATGTTCCTACATGTACAAAGTTAACTGAGAGGATACTAAAAATTGTGTAGAACATACCAGGCTAAGAAATAAAGCCAAACTCATAAAATTATAGAGTAATAGAATTGGAAAGGACCTTCAAATTTCTAAACCAAGGTTCAGAGAGACACAGGGACTAACAAATAACACACACACACACACACACACACACACACACTCTGTTAGCTTGATAGGCTGCAATGCGTGTTCCTAGAATTGCATTTAAAAAAGTGTTTCAATGAATGGCGGTGACATGAAAAGCAATTCTCTTTCAGTGCCAAGACATATAAAACAATTAAAAATGTCATAGGAGGTAACAAGAAAATATGTAGGTAGTTCTTATATATGAGAGTCCATTAAAAAGGTAGGTTTAGAGCTGAGGCAGGAATGGTTTACTATCACTTTCATATGCAAAGGAAAAAGCAAAAGGCATTTGTATTAGGAATGTGGTTAATGTGTGCTTGGGTCAGTATAGCGACTGGGTTAGAGGTTAAATTGCTTTGTAGAAATAAGAGTAGACAGTAAAATAATAAGTTAATTAGAAAAGAATAGTATAGTAAGTTAGTAAAAATGTTAGTAAAGTATTAATATTTCCATGACTTTAGAAAGTTAATGTGGTTGCAGAATACTTCTCATAAAAGCAGAAAGAAGCTTAAACAGCTGAGAAGTCAAGCCCAGCATTGTGCATTGTCTGCCTAGTGAGAAGTTTGAAATACCAACTTGTATGGGTCTTGGGAAAGTTGCTCCCACCTGCCTTACTTCATCATTCTACACCCTCCCTCACCAAAATTGATTTCTTTTAATGACCAGATATGTTCACAATTTGAACCAATATTAATAATGATTAGCATTTATTGAACTTCTGTGTGCTCATGCACTGTGATGAAAATTAAAATGCCTTTCTCTTGTATTGGAGAAAGTAGTATCTTGTTAGGATAGATATATGCTTTTTCTTTTTTAGCTAGAACATAAAAGTCATTCATCATTCATGCCTAGAGGAGGAAGTAGGATGCACATTTTGTGCCAGCATCTTGAGAGCAACTCACCTTGGACATGGACTCATATTTGGGCTTTGAAGCTGCCATTTCCCCTATGAGAAGATAATTGTAATAGGGCCAGAACTGACAAGTGGTGTTTTGATGTAAACAATGAACAAACCGACAGATCAATAAATGCTGAACAAGGCATGCTTCACCTCTGATTATATTGACTTACTGCAAAAATAATGGAGTGACAAAATGAAAATGTGTTATGTTTTATCTGAGTTATGGTCATAGCAATATATAAGGCAATAGATTAACTCAGATAAGACTTGCTGTGAAAGAAGCATCAAGAACAACTATAAGAAAAATCAATTTGCAAACACCTTCATGAAAGCAGCTGTCTAAGGAAGAATCGGCGTACTTTACTAAAGAAAAATACCTGTCACACTTACTTATTCTCTAGCTGTAATAGTGAACCAGATTGGCCAAGAACTACATTGTTATTTTAGCTAAGGACTTGACCTTCAACAGAGGTTATTTTAGCAATTATTACTCAGAGGCAACAGGTCAATGTCCTAGAGGGTCCAAAATTCAAAATCTTGAGTGCCTTTTGATGAGATCTTAGTCATAAAACTGTGACAGGCAATGATATGTACCTTTGGACCAGTATGGTGAGTAGACAGCCTATGTTAACTCTTTCATTTCCTTAGCCTTTGAGTCAAGATCATATTTTTCTCAGTGTGGCCTTAACCAATGCCTAATTCAGACCATGTTATACACAATATGAGACTTCTCTAACAAGCAATTATTATACCAACACTCCCTGTTGGCTGGCAGAAACCTCCTGCTCAGTTCTGTTATTTTTTATTTTTATTTTGTTCCTTTCATAGATTTTGCTTTCCAGGAAAACTGTCTCAGTATTTGCTTTCTGATGGTATGAAAAGAGGTTCAATAAAACAGCCAGTAAGATGGAATTTGCAGTCCAGATTGCTCACTATCTCATTGACAGTAAGGGTCCTATTCCAGGCACATTATGGTGGCAGCTAGAAATCACAAGCCTAGTGATTCCAATGATATTTGGTGTTTATCATTTTCTTTATTTTGGAAAACGGGACACCTCTTCATGAAGAGAGACATAATAGTGTCAAATATAACATGGGCTCTGGATTCCATTTTGTTTAAAAAGATGTTGAAAAGACTATGTTTATTGTGGTTAGTCAAGTACATTGAACATCTCTATTAATTTTGAAAAATTTTGAAAAATTTCATCATACTGGATCAACTCACCAACTGTAGAAATAGTTCCAGTTTGGTGAGATTGTATAAACTGACTAACATATCTACATACATTTGGGAAGCAAACATTGAAAAATAGAAAAAAAAGGGATCCCTATGAATATGTGAGGTCAACATTTTAACACTGATTGAGAAAGAATAACAAAGGAGGTTACAAGCATGCATTATGCCTTTCCCTTTGTAACTCACTCCCACTTTTATTTTTGTTGCTGGTTCATTAAATCTCTTAATTGAATAGTTCCTCTCCTTTCTTGAATCACTAACGTTCATTTCTATTCTATTGCAAAACACCAGTATGAACTTAGTCATTAGAAGGCATGCCCCACCTCTGAGATTTAGAAACTGCCACTCCTCTTCTGTCTACAGTCTCCCTTTCTCTCTTTCCTCTTATTAATCTATATACTTTAGGCTGGGCTCACTCCACCCTGCTTAGGAATGTTTTACTTAGTCAAACATATAATTAGTTGTTTTTGGCATTGATAACAGTATTTTTAAATATCAGAATATTTTTTTAAATTATATTTTTATTGATTTCAGAGAGAAAGTGAGAAGAAGAGAGAGAGAGAGTGAAACATCAATGATGAGAGAGAATCATTGATTGGTTGCCTCCTGCACACTTCCCACTGGGGATTGAGCCTGCAACCTGGGCATGTACCCCAACAGGAAATCTAACTGTGACCTCCTGGTTAATAGGTCGACGCTCAACCATTGAGCCATGCCAGCCAGATGAATGTCAGAATGTTTTGAGTATATATACTCTGAAAATAGTATATATTGGATTATACATTCAGTTCTACATAACTGAAAACACTAACTTTTAAGAATGGAGTTATTAATTACATCCATGTCAACGTGAATGGAGGTTTTGGATTCTAAATAACATTTTCAGATGACGATTGGTGGAACTGAGTAAAAACTCTTGGTCAATATGTCATACTAGAGGCCCAGTGCACAAAATTCATGCACTTGGCAGGGGATGGAGGGCCAGCCTGGCCTATGCCTTCTAGCAGTCCGGGAGCCCTCAGAGGAGTGGGCCTAAGCCATTAGTCGGACATACTTAGTGCTGCCACAGAGGCAGGAGAGGCTCCTGCCACTGCTGCTATGCTCACCAGCCATGAGCCTGGCTTCTGGCTGAGTGGTGCTCCCCCTGTGGGAGCGCACTGATCACCAGGGGGCAGCTCCTGCATTGAATGTCTACCCCCTGATGGTCAGTGCATGTCATAGCGACCAGTCGTTCCTCCTGGTGGTCAGTGCACATCACAGTGACAGGTCGTTCTGATTTGCATAATAGCCTTTTATTATATGGGATGGTTTCTAAGGTAATTTTAAGTCTGTTATCAATGCTTCTCAATGTTGGTCTCCTAGCAGCATTGTTATGGTAAGTTGCCTCTAGTAGATGAGGAAGTGAATTTTAAAGCACATTCTATATTCTATACACAAACCTTCTTTGGAATAAGTAACATTTAGTAGAGATACTTAATTGTAGCTTAAAATATATTTTCAAAAAATATTCTCTTGAAATAGTAATGAATTACTGCAAGAAAAGGACCAGACTTAAGATAGAAAATAATTGTTACAGTTTTATTAGATGAGACCACAGACTATATGTTTAATAAGCATATATTTACTGGTCAGATGCAAAATAGAATATCTAACTATATCTACCATATCTAATTATGTGTTGTATATTCTTCCTTCTTTTCTGTCTTGCTTATGCCCCAGCAGACTGACACCTACCATTTGCATCACCTTGACTTTCGTGCCTCGGGATTGATTCCAGCCAATGGGAGGCACAAACTGGAGGTCCCTATCCTCTTCCCCACATTGCTATGGTTCTGCCAGTGGCTGCGGTAACTTCTGTCAGGTGACTTCTCTTTCACAGCCTGAAGACCTCTCTGGACTTCACTAATAACTTTCTTTCCTCTGGTTCCTTAAATTCCAGGGATTGTGATGGTTTCCTATTGTTGTTGGTGCCAGGGTACTTCACCACTGCTTGCTTAGGAGGCTCTTAAATCTACTTAAGCCTCTGTAAATAGCCCTGTCATTCAAGAAACACTCAGGATTGCCATGTTTACTGGCAGAATCCTGATAATTAGCATCTTAATTTCATTTACATTACAAAGAATTGAGAAAAGCCTAGGAAGGATAAGATTTTAGAAAAAAGAATCAGCCTTGCATCCTCTTAAGACACAGTGGACTCATGAAACTGAATTAGGAGCTTATTATAATAGACACATGCAGAAAGATGAATCCTGCTTGAGGACATTATGAGCTAAGAGATGAGTCTGACCACATGATTAATTATCATGCTATATGATGTGGAATTTAATTCAGTTAAATATAGTTAATAATAATTTTATTTGACTTGGGCAGAGTAGAACCAACCTCACTGAGGTTTAAGTATTGATTAAATCTGCCACAGTTGCATATATTGTTGATTTACTCAACTAATCTTCATAAATTTACCCACAGGGATGAGACTTAGCTGATGACCATGTCAGATGAGTTATTTCACACTGCTATATTCCTGTGTTTTGATGACTTGTAAAATGGTTTCAGAGTGTAAAAATCACCATGTGTTTTGGTTCTAAAGTATCAAAAGATCATGTAAATCTGAAGCATTCAATTCTGGTTATTTAAATTTATTTGAATTACTTAAGTGCAATGTTAGGAGTTTGACAACTCATAAGTCACCTCAAGGTCATAGGTTGACTTAATCTACATAGTGGCCTTTTGATATGGGTTGCTGAGGGTGGCAAAATGAAAGTGCTCTTTGCTTAATTACTAGCTATGTGATGTTATCGTTAATAATGTTACATGCACCCTTGCACCTCAAGATTTAATCCCCTTCTCAGATGGCATTTTTATGTTTGAATTGCTGTGACTACTTCAACCAGACTTTCGGAGCCTGGGGCAATGGGGAGCACATTGTTAGTGTGCTGAGAACAATTCAGGAGTAAAACTCCAGAGAGTCTTGCCTCACTGACATCAGCTGAATAATGAAGGCAATAGCAAAGGGAAAAAAATAGATTATTGCTATAAAGTTCTTAGTTTCTCTTGACTGGTAGTATTAAAATGGTTTTTCTTTTTCTGAATGTACCTGGACTGGGTGTTTGGACCACAGCTGAAGTGGATTCCTTGTCCTTTTTGTGATTTGCCTGCTCTTTTTCTCCTTGATTTATCATGCTAGGCTTATGGCTACAAACTCTCACACTTCCCATTCAACATCTGTCCCCTTTTTGTGGTACCCTTCAGAGAACTGCGATTGAAAGGAAATATTTTAATCTTAATAAATGGGTAACCTGTCTGAGACATAAAGATATTCCCCATACATGAGCTCCTTTTTAGAAGTGAATGAGTTGTTCTAATTTTCAATTGTCCTTGAAAATTAATGGTATGCAATTAATAATATGCTAATTCATTTTATTCTCTGTTCCATATGGCATTGGCTTGTGTTTCATGCTGGGTTTGTCCTTTTGAAAATGACTGAAAAATAATCTTACCATTGAGAAGGTGATCTATTTATTGGGTAGAACTTTGAACTAAAAGCACAGAGGCTGGCTTTATTTATATATTTATATATTTATTGTGCAGTATTTAGCATGTTACTTGCATTTTAAGGATATTGCCCGACTAGAAGCTAGAACTAACTTGGTCTTTTTTAGATGGTCACACAAGATTGACAAAGCATATAACCCTGACACAGGATTGCTAATAAGCCCACTTAACTAAGAGGAACTGTGAACAAATTCAGGATGTAGATGATACCTTGTCACTAGGAGTGTCATGAATATCTCAGCTTCAAGGGCCCAGACACAAATCTGATCTCATCCTGTTTTCAAAACCTAAGCTTTCTGCTTGAAGTCACCATCAGCAATTAGCTTTTCTCATCAAGACCAGTTGGCGACATACATGGATGGTGCTTTTAAAGTGTCCAGGGTGCTGACAACTTCCTGTGTTTGTCAAGCATTTAGAGCTCTTTTTCCTACCTCTAGGTTTTGAACCACAGTTCATCCTTTTAGTCACTAACTAGGGAGTTACTGCATACCTCTAAAGAAGGTGACATGCATTAGAATTAATCAATAGAGCACAGCTATTGACCAATCAGAAGAAACACCAGTATAAACAACTGGAACGGGGCCTCGCAAACCAGTTGAATATCTTCTCTGCTCTTAAGGTAAGGATTATCCTGTCAAATGCTGAGTGTAAGAGATTCTGTGGCTGCCCTGCCTATGTCTCCTCTGTATTCAATACTTCATTATATGCCCAAGGGCCATAGTATCTCTCTGCCTGAGGGCTTTTTCTCAGCCTTTGCACAAGGCATACAATAAGTTCTGGAGAATTAATGCCACCAGGAGAAATATGAATGAAAGTTGGGGTATAAATGCCCTGGTTTTCTTGTCCCTTGGGTGGGGCAACTCTGAAGCATATTCCACACTGTCTTCAAGAGATCCTCAGTAAGATTGGGTCCCTGCTGCCCACAGTGGTGTCGTGCTCATTAACACACACACACACACACACACACATTGTATTGGTTTCCTGTGTCACATCACCTCTCCCCATCCAACACTTCTTGGGATTACTCAAATAAAACAGGCTAGACAAAAGCTAGGAGGTGGCACTGAACTCTGGAGGCGACAGTGACTTTTCCTCACTGGGAATTATATGCATTCTGGGTATTGATTTCCTTTTTCTGACACATTCTCAATTGCCTATTATCTGAGAACTCACATGTATGGTATCTTGTAATATTGCTTTGGACCCAGGAATCCACTTTTTTGGCAAAGGAGGCAAATGATAATGAATTTCACTGGTCCTACCATATATATTATTTAATCTTGAAGTAGCTGGCCTAATGAAACTGGGATAGCATTTTAAAAGAACAGTAAGTACAGCCCTGTAGAATTGAGGTACTACCCTTTAAGATCTGTATCACTTTCATCCAAAGGCAACTATATGATGCTCTGCGACAGAATACAAGGATCCAGGACCTGGGGTGAAGATTGGGAGGCCCCTTTCACTATTTCTAGTGACCTGCTTGAGGAAACTTTGCTTCCTGTGCCCTCTGCTGGATTAGAGGTCCTGATCTCCAGGGGAGAGATTGGGCATTTCTACCAGGGGACACAGTAATGGTCTCACTAAATAGCCGCTGCCAGGTCAGTTGAGGCTCTTTGTGCTATTAGATTAACCGGCAATGAAAGGAATTACTATACTAAGAAGTCATTAACCCCCATTAAAACGAGATGAGTTTGCTATTGTGTAATAAAGACAGGGAGGATTATGTTGGAAACCCACACATTCTCTGGTATTCTTCTTGAGGCTTTCATCACAACACAAAGATATAATAAGTAGGGCTTGGTCTTCTCTGGGGCAGGTGAAAGTACTGACTCAGGCACTTGGAATGAGTGGAGTGGGTGGTAGCAGGACATGCACAATGTCTACTATAGCCTCAATGTCAGCTGCAATGCTGAGGACTGTAGCTTACCCCATTATATTTCCAGTTTTAAGTCCCCATTAACCTTCTCATTGTAAGTCTTATTTGTCTTTTAGAAATTGGTATGGACCATCAACTTAAAGAAGTAGTGATGGGACATATTGAACTTATCTTGGGAGATGAGTGAATCTGTGCATTGCAAATGGCAGACTGTAGCAGATGCTATTGGAGCTCCACGCATATCCCCTTCAACACTCACTGTTGAAATTGCACTTGCTGTTTTGGTACAAGAACATGTTGATGATCCATTTTGAAATTCTATGGCTCTCTCTTCCTGAGGGCTTTCTATTAGTCCTTGCCTAGGGCAAGCCAGAAATGCTGGGGGAGTTAATGTCTCTAAGAACAGCTTTCAACCAAAGAGAAGTGGGAATTTGAGCATAAATATTTATAGATTATAGTCACCTTTATATGGGACAGCTCTGAAGCTGCTTTCACACTGTCTCCCAGAGTTCCCAGCAGGACTGAGCCCCAGGTGTCTGCAGTAGTAACCTGCTCATCAATTCGTTTTGTCCTTTTCCCTTTCTCATTTCCCCACCACTCCAAAGGTGCTTCTTAAAATCAGTTCCTAACTTCCCAAATAAACCACTTACACTCAAACACTCAAACCTGCCAAGTTAAATAAAGTTAAAGAGTATTCTTAAATGATGCACTTATATTTTATTGTGTGACAGAGTACAAGGATTCTGTACTATTTATTAACAGGAGAAGGATCTAGAAGAACTTGTCAATCTTATTCAACCATAATATTATTTTCACCAATTTCTTTTTATATCTTGAAGAAATGGAGGTTCTTTGGAAAATACTTGAGAAAACATTTAGATAATCATTTGGAGGAAAAACACCTCCAGGAGAGAGTAAAATTTCATAAACTAGATCAAGCTCTCTATAACCACCTTAAAAATTTTTTTTAGATAATTTATGTGAGAACCAGAACCTTCTTCTCCCACATTTAGCCTGGACACTGGTAACTACTGTCTACATTAATGACTTTGAAATTAATGAGCAGTTATTTTCTCTTCCAGGGCTGTCCAGCTTAAGCAAATGGTATGACTGTTCATTACAGAAATTTCTCAAAAGACTCATCAGTTCTTCAGTGCATATTATAAACAGTTTGTGCTCAAAGATAAATTGAATCACTCAAAATTCTTGCCTTGTTAAGGCAAGATAGTTACATCATCCCCCTTCTTCTAACTCCCCTTCTTTTCTACTCCTTCTCCCTCTCCTTCTCTTTCTTCTTCAACTCTCTCTTTATCTTCCACGACTATGACTACGACTACGACTACTTCGGTCACTGCTCCTTGCTTACTTAAGACGCTTGCATGTTTTTAGTTTCTGGATTTGACTGCATGAGACACATTTTCTATATCTGAGTTCTTTGACATTAGGAAAGATTAAAACTACAACTCAACACATACAATTATTTTCTAATGTTTGATTTTTTCATCTCAGCTGAGTGGGAAGAGGTATTCCTTGCTTATCTAAAAAAATATAGCTCTTTAACCCATATGCACAGGAATGTTAAGTATAATAAACTCAAAACATCTCATAATCAGGTACATTTAGTGGGTTAAGTTGGTTGGGTACTCGGAATTGAATATTGGGGGTGATAAGCTGAGGGGAGCTCAAATGGAATAGGAATAAAATTGTACTTGACCAAAAAGTGTTGATTTATGCCTTCACTGAAGTTTTTTGGGTTTTCTTTTCTTTTAAAAAATTATAGAAACAATATCTGATCCTTCCATACTCACATTTGGGTGTGGATCATCTGTGGAAATGGAATAATAGCTTAGGATCTCCTGCTGATGCTTGAGTGAATCTCTGGAGATTGCTTTGAAATATCACTACGTACTCAGCCTCTGAGACACTGAAATTGATTTGCAAAGGATTGCTGCTTCAGTGATCCATGTTACTCAGCAAGTTTCCCCAAATGCCCATCCACTGTCATCACTAACGTGGCATTGCTCACCAGCTGCACACACAGGAGTGCTCTGCTTGGCTCAGCAGTCACAAAGATGATAGATGGGCTTGTGTCCAGGTATTCTTTCTCTATGCTTGGGCTTGGGAATAATGTTCTTATTTGTATTTTGTTTCATTTCATCTTCTTTTTCTTCCTCTCACTTTCAGCTTTTATTAAGCAATGTGAATTCCATATTACCTAAAATAAATTAAAAAATTTAATTCTACCAAAATATATTCAGAACCTAGTGTGTGCCAGCCATTGTGTTAAATACTAGATATCCACAAGTGTGTAAAATATTCAAGAATATCATACCTTAGAATAAATATAGAAAAGTAAAATTATAGCTATAAAGAAATATGATCAATGCCAGAAGAGAGCTGTTTTTAAAATGCGGGTGTATCAGTGAGTGAGATGAGAGTATAGGGAGAAAATACAGCATGGTGATTACATTTGATTTTATTTTAAAGGAAGTATTGAGGACCAGAAAAGCAAAGATCTCTTAAGTACAGGAACTAGCACCAGCAAGGGACATGATGCATTCAAGGCGCATAGGGCGAGGGTGGAGTGGAAGAAAGCAGTAGGTGATTTTAAGGTAGTAATTGGTGGATATATTATGTATCTTTTGATTATCTATATGTATCTGCTGGCAAGACATATTTAGGACTTTGCAAATTTTTGATAGTCATTTGGGAATAGAAGGAGACTGTGAAGATGATGACATGATGTGATCTTTGACTTACAATTGTGATTTTGGAGAGTGTGGCAAATAGCAATTCCAATGTAATATGTAGAAGATGGATATTTGCAAAGCTTTCTTATTTCCACCTTTTGTGACATGTAGCTTTTATTTTATTTTGCAGTTTCCTGCCCAGGTAATTTTTTACTTGTTAATGAGCAGGTCCTCTGTGTCCACTTATATGGGACTGTCCATACCAGGGGGAATCTGGATATGAGGTGTGATTCTTCTCCTTCAAGGCCTGACCACTTGGAGGCTCTTCAGTTGTCCTTGATAGCTAAAAATACAGAAAGAAGATTAGTGGTTGCCATGGGTAGTTGGGAGAAGAAATGGGATCAATTGCTTAATGTCTTTCTTTTTGGAGTAATGAAAATGTTCTGGACTCAATGATGCTCATTGCACAGATTGTGAATATACTAAAGATCACTGCATTAAAGTGGTTAAAATGGTGAACTTTACACTTCATGAATTTTATCTCATGAAAAAAAGAATCATAATCCATACAGACAAATATCACAGAAAAAAAGGATATATGGTAGGTGAAAGATATATAGCCACATGCAATACACATAAAAGAAAAACAAAACTTATCCAGAGAGAGAGATTGAGAATCATAGATAGATACACAGAGACAGAAAGAAAATGAGATAATGCACAGGCATCAGAGTTGAGGTGGGGATATAAAAGATTATGTTGAAAAATGATGAAGTCAAGGTAAATATTAGAATATCCATTTCTAAATAAATTAAATAGGCAGGATTAACAGTCCCAAAAGCAGATTTAGGCTGTGTGAAAGATGACCTTTGTTACAGGTGACATTTATTTGACTGTGGCAGTGACACAACAGGTAAAATGAAATTTCAGTCACTGAAACTATTTGATTATAGACTAAGAGAATATATGAAAGGGCATAATTAGAATTTGGGTCTTGTGGAAATACCTATTTTAGTCCTTTAGAGGTATTCATCTTTAATATCCATGGCATTGCATTACGAATAAATGACCAGTGTGTGAATATTGTGTGGGAAAGAATAACATTTTCCAGGAATAAATTCAACTAATTTCCTGTAGATAATATTGGCCTTAATGTTCTTACAGTGGAAAGTAGCTTTATTATCTCAGTTGATTTTATTTTCCAGATAAAGGGCTGTTCAAATATCACCATGCCTTGCAGGCCTGCTATTAATTTTAATAAGAATTTAATAAGTGTGAAATCCTTTGAGAATTTGCAATGGAAAGCTACCAGATGTTCTGTATGAGGACAGTGTGGTTTAGGTGTAACTGAAAGTTGTTGTGCTCTTCTCACCTTTTTAAAAGGAGTTCAGTATCCTGCTCATCCAAATCTAGTTCATGACCAATTCTCCCTTTTTGCATTTGGGTCGCATCCTTTCCTATTTTTAGGATGGAAAATATAAGGTTAGTTCAGAATGAATGTTGTCACTTCACCACTGAGTATTGCAAGAAGAGAAGAAGTCTTTGTCTTATAGATTGAGGCTGGAGGAAAATAAATGTCTTTATAGTAGCATGACTTCACCTTATCTCTCCAAGGTTGTGCACCTTACTACATTCTTGAAAGGATGCTTCCAGCAAAGTGCTTCCTTATGAAGGATGTTCTCTTATTGTTCACAGGAGTTCAAGAAGCCAACTTTTTTCAGCTTCACTTCTTTTGTAATGCTCACTTTCATCTTATGCCGACTTTCATCTTATGCTTTCTCTTTGACTTATAAAATGAGTAAGCTGCAAGCAAGGTGGGGTAAAGGCCATAATTCAGACAGTGGCCAATGGAAGCTTCTATAAAGTCTAAGTCTTTTGATGAAGGTTGCAAAACAAAACATAAAGGTGCTGCCATTTCTATAGAAGAGATGAAAGATTGTTTGAAGGATAATACAGATATGTCTAATTAAAGATTAATAAAATTAATGTTTGAAAATTTGACATTTTTGAGTTTTAGGATGAATGTATTGATAAAGAGAAATGGGCAAAAATTTGACTGATCTTAGGGAATAAAGACTTTCTATGATGAGGGAAAGGGGCTTTGTTTCAGAGCATCTATTTTAATCTAAGTGGCTATTTATTAGCCATGAAATAACAGAGGCATGTAAGTGCATATCAAATAAATGGAAAGAAAATTGGTTTCCCATTGACATCTAGTGAAGATCAATATCTGTTATATGGTGGGATGTGTCAAGTAGTTGTGTGATTGCCAAATTATCAACTATTACACATTACCTTTTAACCTCTTTGGTTTTCCTTAAGATGTGACATTTTTGAAAAATGAAAAGACAAAGCACTATGGGAGAACATATTCACCAATGATACATCTGATGAGGGGTGAATACCCAAAATTGATAAAGAACTTATAAAACTCAACACCAAAAACCTCCACAAACAATCCAATTAAAAAATTGCATAAAGGACCTGAATAGACACTTCTCCAAATAGGACACACAGATGGCCAATAGACATATAAAAAGATGCTCGCCAACATTAATCATCAGAGAGATGCAAATTACAACCACAATGAGATACCACCTTGCAACTGTCAGAATGGCTATCATCAATATATCAACAAACAAGCATTGGCGAGGATGTGAAGAAAAGGGAGCCCTTATGCACTATTGGTGGGAATGCAGACTGGTGTAGCCACTGTGGAAAACAATACGGAGCTACCTCAAAAAATTAAAAATAGAACCCCCTTATGATCCAGCAATTCCACTTCTGGGAATTTATCCGAAGAAACCCTAAACACTATGTTCATTGCAGCATTATTTATAATAGCCAAGATTCAGAAGCAGCCCAAGTGCCCATCAGTAGGTGAGTGGGTAAACAAGCTGTGGTATGTTTACAAATGGAATACTATGTGGCATAAAGAAGAAGGAAATACTACCTTTTGCGACAGCATGTGTGGACCTGGAGAGTATTATGCTAAGTGATATAAGCCACCCAGAGAAAGATAAATACCATATTATTTCACATATATGTGGAATCTAATGAACAAAATAAGCAAAATAGAAACAGAATCATAGATACATAGATAGTTGTTGACTGACAGTTGTCAGAGGGGAGGAAGTTGGGTAGAAACAGTGAAGGGATTAGGCAAAAACAAACTCCTAGACAGACAACAGTATGGTCATTACCAGAGGGAAATGGGGTTGGGGGAAGGTAGGAGAGGGTAAAAGGGGATAAATGGTGATGCAAAGATACATGACTTGGGGTGGTGAACACACAATACCATATACAGATGATGTATTATAGAATTGTACCCCTGAAACCTACATAATTTTATTAAGCCATGTAACCCCAATAAATTCAATTTTAAAAAATGATGTGACCCCATTGACCAGTCACTTTTTAAAAATTTATCTTTATTGTTGTATTACAGATGTCGCCTTTCTTTTCCCATTGACCCAGATGTTGCCTTTCTTTTCCCATTGACCCCCTCTACCCCACACCTCCCCCCCCCACCACCACAGGCCTTCACCACACTATTTTATTGTCTGTGTCCATAAGTTATGCATATATGCATATAAGTTCTTTGATTAATGTCTCCCCACCATCCACCCACCCTCACCTTCCCTCTGAGATTTATCAGTCTGTTTCATGCATCTGTGTATCTGGATCTATTTTGTTCCTCAGTTTATTTTGTTCATTAGATTCCATATATGAGTGAGATCATGTGATACTTGTCTTTCTCTGACAACCAGTCACTTTTTAATTTTTTCTCCTTTACTTTTTTAGTAATTTACACTCCTGATTCTCCCCCTGACTCCTTAACTATTGTTTCCATTCTTTGTCTTGGGCTGCCTTTCCTCCCATCTGCCTTTGTTTTACTTTGAGGTTACAGCCTCGACTATTTTGTGACACAAAATCATATCATTGTATATTATTTATTTATTCTTGTCTTTGCTACTCCTCTACCTTGAACCCAGAGGCGAAACCCTAATGAATAGCAATCTTTCCTCATGCTCTTTCTTTTGCATGTGCTGTTTCCCTTTTTTTAGATTTACTTTGAGAGCCTTCTTTCATTCATTTTTCAAGATCTAGATTGAACATCACCTTTTTATAACATCTTTCCTGCCCCTCTCTCCCTCCCAGAATCATATCATTCTTTTACCAGCACAGTATTTGTTAATTCATTTAATCTCTCATAGGGTAGAGTTCTGGGATGACGTAAATTTGGGAATTATTTATTGAAGGTATTTAGAATCCAGAGGCAGTAGATCATCTAGGAATAAAGTAGGTAAAGAAGAAAAGACCAAGTTTTAGAGACTGCATTATTTAGAGGTTGTGGAAATAAGGAGAATCCAACAAAAGAACCTGAGACATAGTGGGCAGTAATATAGATAGAACATCAAGAGAGCCAAGAGGAAAAAAGTATTATAAGGAGGAAGTGATTAAATATGTCAAATGCTATTAATAAGTTATGATGAGAACTGATACTTGATCATAATTTTAAAATGAAACCTCATTCATTCATTCATTCATTCATTACAAGACTGCACTTGGGAAACTTGAAAAGTACTGGTATGGGAACCCTAATTCAAACATGAATAAAACATACAGAACAGGGGATAATTAGGAATATCCTAATCAGTCTTAGAGTACATGTGTATTCATGCATGTTCCTGCGCCAGCAGAGAAATTTGATTCAAAAGGTGGTATGAGTGGAAGTAATGTTCACCCCTATAGCCTGTGAGAGAAATGACCAGCACATTTTCTGGAATTTTCTTTAGTAAGGGGAAGAAAGGAAGCTACTATTTCAAAGTTTTACAAGGTAACTCTTCTCTGAAGTCATATTGACAGTTTGTATAAAACAATTAGTTATTGAATGAAAGAAGTCAGAAGAAATTTGTTTGATGTGATTAGAAATGGTAGAGTGGATTTGAGTAACATCTGATATTCACAGCCATTATGTGAACATGCATGCATAATGACTTTTTCCCAAAAGGTTAATGCATGTATTATGTAAGCATGGCTTACTTTAAAGCTGTGCAAATTTTGCCCAATAATTAAAAAAGAAAGTCAGCCTCCATTATATCACTACTGATATAAAAATTCTAATATAAAGCAGTTAGAATACATTTGAAGTACATTAAAATTTATTTAAATTATGATGAGTGAAATAATTCTTTTAAGAAGATTAGAAGTTGCTGAACTTATTGTCCCCAGTTGAAAATAATTTAAAATAAGCACTATATTTAATGGTTCAAATTTCAAATGAACTAAAAGGGAGGAATTTCTATCCCATTCATCTCCCCTTGCTGCTCCTAGGACACAACCACAATACTAGTTGAAATGAGGCATTTTAAATTCATGTTAACAATTATGTTTGTTGAGTGACTTCCACAAACAAGATGCTGTTTTAGACATTGTGGTACCAGCCTTCGAGGAGTTTGAAAAATTGCGAAGTTGACTCTGAACAATGTGCTAGTACAACCCAAAAGTAGACATGTGTAGTACTACAGTTATACTCTGGAGTGGCTCTGAAAGACAATAGTGAAAGGATATATCCCTAGTTAGCAGAACTTTAAACCTTGAGGGAGAAATAGCCAGAGCACTGTTTCATCAGTGGCTCTTGGTTAGATATCAGTGAACTTGGAAGACACACTGAGATTTGGTGACTAAGTGGTAGGGGTAGAGGTTTACTGACACATCTCTCTGAATGGGCTAGAGCGTGCGAGTCATTTATATCCCATGTGAATGTTCACCAGGCAGCAAACTCGGCAGAAGAGGAGTTTAATAATAATATAACAAGATGATACATTCTATCCCCAGCCATTTTTGTGCTTGCTCCATGGGCTCACAAATTCTCCATTGTGGTGGAAATGGAGGTGATGCATGAACTCAACAAATGAACTCTCACCAAGGATGAATGGCTACAGCCACTGCTGAGCGCCCAGTACGTCAAGAGCAGAGACCAACACTCAGTCCCTAATAGGGTACCATTCTCTGAGATGATCAGCCAGCTAGCTGTGGCAGATTGGTTATATTGAATCAATTCTCTGATGAAAAGAGCTGTGATTTGTTCTCATATTTGTTCTGGATATGGATTTGTCTTAATTTTCCTCTGTTATTCTTCCAAAACCACCATGCAGAGACCTACAGATAACTTAGTCATTGTTTTGGCATTCCCCATCCTATTTCTGACCAAGAGAGAGAATAAAATGTGACAATGGGCTATGATTGTGGGATTCACTGGTCTTACCATGTTCTCCATCACCTTCTGGTATCTGGTTTTATAGGTGTGTGGAGCGGTGTTTTGAAGATTGAATTTTGGTGCCAGTTTTGGCAACAACTTCCAAGCAGGCATAATGGCCATCAGGATGTGGCTATGCTTTAAATATAGTGATGTTTCTCCCATAGTAGGATTCACGGGTACAGGAATCAAGCTGTGAAAATTTGAGTGACTTCTCATTCTATTACTTGCAGCTGGCTGAGAGATACTAGTTCCCAAGAAAGAAATTCTTCCACCAGGGGGCCCAGGAATGGTTGAAGTTGCCCCCAGAGCTGTACTGGCTATGGTGATTGATCCCGACTACCAGGGGAAATGGGTTTGCTATTGCCCCATAGGTTAAGGATAAGTCTCTCTCCAGTGCAGGAGATCCGCTGGGATACTTCCTAATGCTTTCAGTTAAATTCAGTGGGAAAAATATTACAATTTCATAGGACGACTAATGGCCTTCAGGAATGAAGATTTGGATAACCACACTGACCAAGATGCTTGCTGAGGGCAATGCATACATGACATGGGTAGGAAGAGAAAGACACCGTGAATGTTAGCTGTTATGATATGCACCCAGATGAAAAAATGAGGACTGAAATAGTCATCAGGATTTCTTCCTTATTTTGATGTAAATTTATTTGTGTACTATATTAAACCATTTTTTTCTTTCTTTCTCCCACTCCCCTACAATCTAAATGTTAGATGTGATAATAGCTAACCTCCTATTGTAGTAGTTATGTTATAGGGCAGCGGTTCTCAACCTGTGGGTCGTGACCCCTTTGGCAGTTGAACGATCCTAAGACCATCCTGCATATCAGATATTTACATTATGATCCACAACAGTAGCAACATTAAAGTTATGATGTAGCAACAAAAATAATTTTATGGTTGGGTCACAACATGAGGAACTGTATTTAAAGGGCCAGAAGGTTGAGAACCATTGTTATAGGGTAATAGGAGGAACATGACTTAGCTAGATAATAAGTGAATACAATCCAAAGATGAATAGAGTGACTTTGCATCCTT
Organism: Myotis nattereri; assembly: GCF_964212035.1. Classification (NCBI taxonomy): domain Eukaryota; kingdom Metazoa; phylum Chordata; class Mammalia; order Chiroptera; family Vespertilionidae; genus Myotis; species Myotis nattereri. Next base: position 189,124,995 of record NC_138075.1, read on the forward strand.
TCCTGAGGAGATGGTTAGCATAGTTTTGGTTGTACAAGGGATAGATGTATTGTGCTCAGTGACTGAATACATGATTCAGCTATTGCTTTTATTTGGAAGTTAAGTGTGATAAAAAGAGATGTATGTGATGCCGAGTTAATATAGGGTGGACTTCGGTGACTTTGTAATGTGCCCACTTAACTAAGTCTGGATTCTTTTATCTCCATGCTTCTGGATTGGGATTGACCATGGGAGAAATTTGTGTGAGATATGGAAGGTGTAAGAGAACCAGCAGCCATGAGGACACTCAGAAGGTTGGTGTAGGCACACGTACAGTTGCATCTCGTGCATGGTGTTATGGACCTGCAGGCTCATCTCCAGGTCTTGCTGGATGCCTTCCTTAACTTCTGTAAATCCTGGGAAAGCTTCGTATGAGCTCATGGTGAAGTGCAGAAGGTCTGCAGGAAATCTGCACCACTACAGTTGGAGGCTAGAGGCTTGCAGGAGGTACGAGACCAAGACAGGTTCCAGTGAGAGACAGATGCAGGTTTGTTTATCCTTGTAGGTTAAAGTTCATTCTTAAGGATTTCAATTTGTCCTTGCTCTGTTTTTTTTTTATTCATGTGTATCTTCCCTTCCTTACTGCAGACCCAGTTTATTTCAAGCCTAGCACTGTATGTAGGAGTAACAGATGGGCCTGAAGTAAGGAAATGACTAAAAATTACTCGTAGAGGTTCTGTTACTCTGATGGAACATGTCAGATAAATATTCTAGTCAGAGACATACACTAAAAGTATATAAAAGTAATTATAAGGTAGTATACATAGGTATAACAGATTCTATCATATAAGCACATGGAGAAAGCACAGGGTGAGGGTGAAGCAGAGGGTGAGGAGGGATGGAGTGAGGGAAGGAGGAGGAAGAGAGAGAGAGAGAGAGAGAGAGAGAGAGAGAGAGAGAGAGAGAGGACGAACCCAGGGATTGAATATACTACATGTAGGGGAATATTTACTGGCATGATAAAGGAACAACAATAGAGATGAGAAAGTTAGCTACTGCATATATAACAATCGCCAGGCATAATTTGTGTAATTGGGAACAAGACAGGCACAATTCCTGATGCTTTGGAATTCCTGATGCTAGCAGGGATGATTCATACTGAAAATATAATGCACTTCATCTAGTGAAGGATGCTAAGATGTGCACATATTTTGCACTGATGGGTAATTATATGACCCTTGAATGACTAGCTGAATCTTAATACTCTAATATTTTCTCAGTGTGGATAACTTTTGCAAGATATTACTAACAAGGTGTAGAGAAAAAGTCTCTGGGCCTTTGGTTTCCTCTCTTGTTTCCATTTCAGTCCTTCCACCAGCTGCTCTCCACCATCTGTCTCCACTATTTCACTGAAACAGCTGCTGCACAGGCCACCAGTGCACCAATCGCCAAATCTCACAGACATGTGTTGGTCCATATTTTATTTGACATCACTTTGCCATTTGACATTGTGGCCGTTCCCTTTTTATTTAATTTTTCTCAGCCCCCGACACCACTGCCTCCTGGATTTTCTTCTATTCCTTAGTTTCTTTTTAATCTGTTCTACTGTTTCATTCAATATTTGGTTAATGGCACCTGAAAGTGCCAAAAGTGATCTGAAAGTCAGTATATCATCCCTTTTGTCTTTCATTCTATACAACTGAATGATAACTGACTCCTGAGCTAATGAATTGTTGAATTCCTTGTTTGACTTGTGCCCTCTTACTGTTTGATGCTCTCTGTCTCATCTATAATAATAAAAGCACAATACTAGTATGCAAATCAACCAAACAACTGATCGACTGTCCGGGTGACCGTCCGGAAGACCACAATATGACATGCACTGGCGCCAGGCCAGCCAAAGTGGCTGCGATGTGATTGGTTGGGGGGCCCACCATCGCCCCACCATCGCTCCCGCAGAGGGAGGCCCAGGCCACCCTCTACAGGGCAATCAATTGAGGGGGTAGGGCTCCACGATCCATGGCCTCACAGAGGGAGGCCCAGGCTACCTGGCTGGCGCTGCTTCGGTGGGTGTGTGGGGCCCCCCTCTGCTGGCAGCCGGAAGGCCCCAATCAGCCCTGATCACTGGCCAGGCCTAGGGACCTTACCCATGCACTGCGCCTCTAGTATTAACCATATATGTCATTCCTTGGCTACTGTGAGAGTCCTTTCTTACCTGCTTGTTCTATTTTTGTCTTCCTCCAACCCGTTCTTCATATGGCCACCAGGCACAAATTTCTAAAATGCAAATGCGATTGTATAACTACAATTCATATTCTTTAGGGACCTCAGGATAATAAGGACCAAATTTCTTAAAATGGCATTTAAAAAGCCTTGCATGATTTGATATTCAACCGCCTCTCAATATTTAAATTCCAATTCATGCTCTCACTCCTCCAATCATCTCAAATAACTTCCCCAAAGATTCCACAATTCCTTTATCTTCCTAAATATAGCCTGTCTCTTTGTCTACTTGGTTAACCCTTACCGATGCTTCAATAATAATTTCTGGGGTTATTATTTACTCATTTCTTCATTCAGTAGAAATTGATTGACTATCTTTGATGTGACAGGTACTGTTATCTCTTTACTTCATGAAGCCTTCTCTATCTAGTTGTTCTTTATTCCTTGACTTCCATTCCCATTGTTTCTGGCTACCCACTGAATAGCACTGGTATTCACTGCTGTCATCGAAATTTGTATGTGAGATCTTGCCTCTGTAATTAATGTCCTATGCATATAAGTATCATTACAAGTACAATAAGTACCATAACTTATGGTTTTGTTGCTTGTCTCTCCTATTATACTGTGAGCTTATTGATGGCAGAACTTGCATTTTTGCAATGTGTGCGTGTGTGTGTGTGTGCCCAATGGCTAGTATGATTTCTGTTACTTTACTATTTCTTAATACATTTTTCTAAATTAGATGACTTAGAATCAAGAGAACTGATGGAATGAATTGTTTAATCTCTCTGAGCCCTATCTGCAAAACAAAAGAACAATAAAGAGAGAGCAGTAATTGCTTTGAACATTACACCAGTTTTTTGGGGGATTTTAGATGAAACACTTCAGGAGAAAATATTTTATAAATGGCAAAGCATTATTGTTTTAGTTTATTTTGAGTTGCAAGAAGTAGGGATGTTCAGGCATCTTCAAAGAATGGCATTACAGGAAGGGCACACACAAACTGCAGTTCTGCTCCAGGGCTGAGCTAAGTGTTTTCAATAGTTTGTCTCTACATAGCCTTTCTCTCTGCCTTTCAGTGTTTCGTGTTTCCCCTGCCAGTCACATCCTTGTGCTTCTTTGTGCTTCTGTTTACCTCTGCCACTGGTACTCCAGCTCTGTCTTGTGGGCCAGTGAACAGGCTGGAGGATAATTTACAGCACAGTTCTGCCAACAGTGTGATTGTTTTGGGCTCTCTTCTTGGCGTCTCTCTTCTGACATCCTAGTCTTTCATAGTATCTCTAGTTTACTTTGTGAAACTGTTTAATTTTTTTCTCACATCCAATTCTTGCTTTTATACATTATCCTCAGTACTTCTTTCTTTCTTTTTTTATTTCATAGCTTCTGTTAGCTCAGAGGCTTTATTTCATAAATAGGTTTGTTTTCCACATGGTCTTTTATTATATACTAGGGACCCAGTGCACAAATTCGTGTACCTTGAAAGGAATTGTGGGCTGAGAGGCTGTGGTAGGCACAGGGGCAAGTCTCGGCCCATCCTCCATGCCCCCGCCCAGCCCCACCCGCCGCAGCCCCCTGGTCCCCTATCTGCCCGCAGCCCTGCTCCCACTGCCACTGCTCCCATGTGCTGATGGTGCTGGCCCTGCTCACACCCACTGATGGCGTGAGCGATTGGGGCTGGTGCCAGCAGCGGGTGCAAGTGAGGCTGGCGCTGTCAGCAGGTGTGAGAGGCAGCTGCTGCCCCTATTGCCCCTCAGGAGCTGGGGGAGGTGGAGAAGCCTTTAGGGGCGATCGGGGCCAGCAGCTGCCATTCGCACCAGCTGACGGTGCCAAGAGATTGGGACCAGCAACGGGTGCCAGCAGCAGGTGGGAGTGCCGGGCGGGACCACAGTGTGCAGGAGCAATAATTTTCAGTAACCACCAGAAGCTCGCCCCAATGACAGCGACCAGTGCCCCGCCTTGATCTGGCACCCCCACTCACCTGCTCCACCATTCCGCCACAGCTGATGCCCGCCATGTTCCGCACTCTGCTGCCTGCTGCCGATGCCTACCATGTTCCATGTGCACCCCCTAGTGGTCAGCTCACGTCATAGCAACCGGTTGTTTGGTTGTTCGGTTGTTCCGCCATTTGTTCTATTTGCATATTAGCCTTTTATTATATAGGCTCTCTTTAATTTCAATCATGCAAATTGATGAATTCTCTCTATATTTTAAGATTTCAAATTTTAAAGAATTGGCTAAGCTTTGGACTAAATTCCTTTAGGTTAAATTATCCCATAGATCTGGCCAGCTTATTAATACGGTGCCCATTCCAGGTTTTATCTGTTGAATGTAGTATCCAGTCACAAGTAGTGACATGACCTTTGCTGTCATGACATTAGCCTTATTGACAACATGATTGACATGTTTAGTATAATTATAAGCCTAGATATTTTTGTTGAATAATAAAGATGACAGAATGTGTGTGTGTACTAGTATATTGGTTTGTGTCTGTGATGAAAAAATACTCTAGCAGAAGGGTCATTAATTGGGTACTCTCATATGATTGGTCAAAGTAAAACTGGCTTAGCTTGTCTAGAAATCATGCTTATTATATGTTTTAGGAGTCTTTATGAAATTTGTGTTTTTATTTTTACTTCCAGAACTCTTTCTTAAGGAAATAAGCAGAGATGTTTATAAAACTTTAGGCACAGAGATATTTTTGTGTGGCTTACAGTAATGAAAAACTAGAAGCATATTTAATTTTGGGTGGTGGGCACACAGTGCAATATACAGATCTTGCAACATAGAAACTCACACCTGAAACATATATGATCATATTAACCAATGTCACCCAATAAATTTAATAAAAAAGGGAAAAATAAATAACTATTTAAAAAAACACCACCAAAATTAGGAACCATAAGCAAAGATTTTGTCTGTCTTTGTCCACTGCTCTATTTTGAGTACTCAGAACAGTGTCCAACACATAGGAGATGTTCAATAAATACTTGTTTAATGGCTCCATGCTTAATCTTTATTATAAACAATCATCTAATCATTAAAAATAATCCCAAGGTATGTACATGCAGTATTGACAGAAAATGGTTGATTTTTCCTGGATTGGAAGCTAGATCACGTAGCACCTTTCTTCAGTGGATATGGGTACCATCATGTTGCTAGATTACCATTTTCAGAGTTAACATGTATTTCCCTAGATGAGAATGGGAACAGCCAGATCACCTGACTTGTACCATGTGGGAGCCATACCAGTTACAACCAAAAATAGAACTTAGCAAAGGCAGTTGCAACTAGGAGTGATCTCTTCTTGGACTGATAGGTGTTTGGGAGTCTAGAAATTTTCATAGGAGAGAGAACTCCAGGAAACAAATAACAATAATGATAACAATGAATTTTTAAAAACTCCAGAATGCTTATTAACATGTAGGAAAGCAGTCCTTATATTATCAGGCAATAAAGCAGGATTTCTTTCTCTTTCTCACATAGAGAACCAAATCTCAGTGTATTTTGTGAGGTAGAATTACAGAGCCTTTTTAATTTTATTTCCTTTTTTGTGTGTTTCTTATTAAAAATTCTTAAAATTCGTATTATTTCTAGCCAAAAATGTATAGTATATTTTCTGATATTTCTGATTTATTCTTATGGAAAAGGAAGAAGAGAAAGGAATAAATTACTATATGATTTGTTCTACCGTGTGTATAGTACAATTGTAGGCTTGACATAAATTTTCCTAGAATCCTCCCAATTTTATAGAGTAAGAAACATCCCAAATAGTTACGTTACTTTGCCCCAAATTGCTCAGTTAATTAGACAGTAGGGATTTGGACACAATTTATTCTAATTCCAGAGCATATTTCCTTAACCACTAATCTACATTGACTTCTTGGCTAACCTTTCTTAATTAAGTCAGCCCTCCCTGATTTTTCCATTCACTGAAACTACATATTAATTTGACCCTAACATGAATTATTTGGTCATATTCTAATTACACATTGCCTTGCATGACATAGTTTGTGTTCTTAACTAGATAAAAGGGTTACTTTAGGCAAAGGTAGTGTTTTGTGCACCTTTCTTATTTCCCTATACCTATAAGTACAGTAGACATTTGAGATTTATAATTATTACTAGAGGCCCAGTGCACATTTATGCACTAGGGGGGAGAGGAAGGGTCCCTCAGCCTGGCCTGTGACACCTCAGGGGATGTCTGCCTGCTGTGGGGGGTGGGCCTAAGCTGGCAGGTGGGTATCTCCTGAGGGGTCCTTAGCGCTGCCTCGGAGGCAGAAGAGGCTCCTGACACCACCACTGTGCTTGCCAGCTGTGAGCCCGGCTTCTGGCTGTGCGGCACTCTCCCTATGGGAGCACACTGACCACCAGGGGGCAGCTCCTGTGTTGAGCGTCTTCCCCCTGGTGGTCAGTGCATGTCATAACGACCAGTCATTCTGCCATTCAGTTAATTTGCATATTAGGGTTTTATTATATAGAACTAGAGGCCTGGTGCATGAAATTTGTGTGTGGGTACAGTCTCTAGGCCTGGCCTGAAATCTGGCCATCTTCCCCAGCTGCCTGCAGCCGGTCCCACCTCCTGACACCACAGACCCCCGGTTCCCCATTTGCCATCGGGTGATTGGTGCCTGCTGGCCAGGGAAAGGGACCGAGAGGTCATCTGTTCCTGCCTGCTCACCAGCCCTGCCCCCACCATGGGTGACCATCAGGTTATTGGAGCCTGCCGGCCGGGGAAAGGGACCAAGAGGTGGTCAATATACCTCATAGTGACTGGTCCAGCGGTCCTTCTGGTCATTCTGCTGTTAGGGTCAATTTACATATAACCCTTTTATTATAAGTGATAGAGGCCTGGTGCATGGGTGGGGGCCAGCTGGCCTGCCCTGAAGGGGGCCCCAGATTGGGGAGGGGGGTCCCCGTTAGGGGTGGGGCCAGCCTGGACAAGGTACCACCAGGGGTTTGCAGGCCAGCCACGCCTCCAATCGAGATGGGGGTCCCTGCTGGGGGGTGGGGCTTGCCTAGGCAAGGGGCCACGGGCGGTTTGCAGGCCAGCCATACCCCCAGCTTTATCAGGAAGAACATCCAGAATGACATCTGGAAGACGTCTGGTTTATTTGGTCTAATTAGTATATTACCCTTTTATTAGTATAGATTATCTTCAATGAATCTATAAGAAACAAGGAAAATTAAACATTATGAATAAATGTAATTTTTTGTCTTATAAAGGTCCACTATTGCCAATGTTTCCATTAACTGCATATATAGCACCCTAAGGATTTTAAATATTATCCCTGTCATTTCATATTCATTCAAGACCCAGAATGTTCAGTTCTTCATAACATGTAGAAATGTGAAATCTGCATTGCTTAGCCTGCTTTCCAGGTTATCCCATAAGCAGAACCTAGTTATTCTAACCCTAGGTTCTATTTGTCCTACTTTTCTGTTTCTCACATGCTCTGCTCCAGCCCAGATGTACTGCTAACCATGTCCTGAAAGATCTCAGTCCCCTTCCTTCAGGTTACTGCTGTGTTCCTATGGGGCCTACACCTGTCTTGCAAATAATCTCCAAAAGTCCAAATCATGTTTATCTTTCAAGACCTGTGACTTATTCACCTCTTCCTTGGAGCTTTCTCTGATAACCTTTCCTACTTCTGAAATCTCTCCTCTATCTGCTATTTTATTTGACCCTTATAATTTTTTAATTATGGTAAAGAAAACACATAAATGAAATATACCCTCTTAACAAATTTTAAGTGAACATTGTTGTTTACTATATGAACATTGTTGTCCAGTAGATATTGAGAACTTTTTCATCTTGTACCCATTGAACAGGAACTCTCTACTTCCCTCTCCCGCAAATCCCAAGCAACCACAATCCTACTCACTGTTTCCAGGAGTTCCATTGTTTTAGATACTCCCTTGTATAAGTGGAATCACTCAGTATTTGTCCTTCTGTGACTGTTTTATTTCATCTACTGTAATGTTCTCAAGGCACATCCATGTTGTCACATATGACAGGATTTTCTTCTTCTTTGAGGCTGACTAAAATTCCATTGTGTGTGTGTGTGTGTGTGATCACATTTCTTTATCCATTTATTCCTTGATGGACATGTAGATTAATTCTACCTCTTAGCTATTCTGAATAATGCTGCAATAAACACAGGGATACAAATATCTCTTTGAGATCCTGATAACAGTACTTTTGGACAAATTCCCAAAAGTGGGGTTGCTGCATTATGGTAGTTCTATTTTTAATTATTAGTGGAATCTCCATACTGTTTTTCATTGCAGCTGTACCACTTTACATTCTCACTAACTGCACAAAGGTTCCATTTTTTTCACGTCCTCACCAACATTTGGTATTTTCTAGTTGTTTTCTTTTTACTCCCTTTTTATAATGTCTATCCTATCCTAACAGGTATGAGGTGATATCTCATTGTACTTTCAATCCCCTGATAATTACTGATGTTGAGCATCTTTTCATATACCATTGGATGCCTTCCTTTATTGGAGAAATGTCTGCTCAGATCTTTTATCCATGTTTTAAATTGGGTTATTTTTGGCTACTTAGTTGTATGAGTTCCTTATATATTTTTATAGTAACCCTATTTCAAATTATGATTTGCAAATATTTTCTCCCATTCTGTAGTTGTCTTTTCACTCTGGATTGTTTCCTTTGCTGTGCAGAAGCTTATTAGTTTGATATAATTCTGTTTTGCTTTTTTTTTTGGTCTTTGTTGCCTATACTTTTGTTGCAATATTCAAAAATTATTGTCAAGGTCAGTGCTGTGAATCCCCTCCACCCCTATGTTTTCTTTTAGGAGTTTTATAGCTTCAGGTCTATGTTTAAGCCTTTAATCTATTTTAAGTTGATTTTGTGTATAGTATATGATAAGGGTCCAATTTCATTCTTTTGCATGTCTAAGCACAATTATCTGAAAAGACAGTCTTTTACCCATTGTGTAGTCTTGGCAACCTTGTAAAAATCATTTGACTGTATATGTATGGGGTTATTTCTGGATACTGTTTTCTGTCCCATTGGTTTATATGTCTGCCTTTATGTCAATGTAGCCCTTAGAATTTTCAACCTTGTGTTAAATTTAGCTAATGAAAAATTTAGGCATGCCTGCTTTTTCCTACACTAGATTGTAAGTTTTTAAAGGCTGCCATATTAGTGTTTAAAACAATTGTTTTAATTGTTAGTTCTCAATAGATTTTTGAATGAACAAATTAATTGATATTTTATTAATTCTATTATTATGGTGCTAGAAATAATGGATTTAAAAATCACAAAAGTAGCATTGATCCCCTCTCCTGTTCCTTTACAGCTATACTCATCTCTTAATCAGTTTATTTTCAGCTTTTCTTTTTGTTTAATCTGACCACTTTTGATAAATAATTATATTTTATTAACTCAAGTGACATCACAACCATGAAACATTTTTTAAGTGTTTAGGAAACAGTGATAATAATTATGTATTTGCATTATAAAAATAAAACTGAAATTAGACCTTAAAGGGAAAGTTAAAAGTACTGAATTTACTAGAGTTGGTGCTTAAAGATATGTTGAATAGTTCAACAACATGAATTTCCAAGGAGATGAAGTAAGAAGGAATGGAAAGAGCAAGAAATAAAGAGAAAGAAAAATATAAAACTACAAGTTTGCTTTGCAATATAACAATGTTTTGCTTTATATTTATTTTACATTGGTAATCATACATATCATACATGCATAAATGTGTATATGTATGTACACATACACATATGTCGTGTATATATGCATACATATTATATATAATGATTTTGTATGAACATTACATATAAGGTAAATTGAGGCATACTAAACATTTTAGGAGTTATTTGAACAAAAATGCATTTGAATTGGTCTGCGCCAAACCAGAAGTGATTTGGAGGGTTCCACCAACAGGAGGTGGGGATAGACTTTTATAGAGAAAAGGCAGAAGCAAAGTAAGGAGATTATTGATTGGCTACATTTTAAAGCCTCAGTGGCTGTTTGTGACTGGTTGTCCTGAGGCTTTTTTTTTTTTTAAATATATTTTATTGATTTTTTACAGAGAGGAAGGGAGAGAGATAGAGAGTTAGAAACATCGATGAGAAAGAAACATCGATCAGCTGCCTCCTGCACATCTCCTACTGGGGATGTGCCCACAACCCAGGTACATGCCCTTGACCGGAATCGAACCTGGGACCTTTCAGTCCGCAAGCTGACGCTCTATCCACTGAGCCAAACCGGTTTCGGCATGTCCTGAGGCTTTAATTTTACAACTTTAAGCATTTACAATTTTAGAATTTGGTTTGCTTATATAGGCTGCCAAGACATTAGAGCCACCTAATAGCCTCCTTGTTTAACTTACTTAACAATGCATATGATGAAGTGTTGTAGAATTGTGCACCTGAAACCTGTATAATTTTGTTAACCTGTGTCACCCCAATAAGTTAAAGAAAAGGAAAAGAAAATAACATATGTGTAATGTATATAATTATACTAATAATTATAATAGATAATGTAATATTTATATCAACATTAGAATATGTACATTCTATATTTACATAAGTTTATACATGGATAATGTATATGCAATTTATGTTTTATATATAACTGGAGGCCTGGTACACGAAATTCGTGCAGGGAGGTGTGTCCCTCAGCCCAGCCTGCACACTCTCCAATCTGGGACCCCTCAAGGAATGTCTGACTACCCATTTAGGCCCAATCCCACAGGACTGCTGGCTCCCAACCACTTGCCTGCCTGCCTGCCTGCCTGATTGCCCCCTAACCACTCCCCTGCCAGACTGATCAACACCTAACTGCTCCTCTGCTGGTCTGGTTGCCCCCAACTGTCCACCCCTGCAGGCCCGGTCACCCCTAACTGCCCTCACTTGCCGGCCTGGTCTCCCACAACTGCACTCCCCTGCAGGTCTGGTTGCCCTCAACTTCTCTCCCCTGCTGGTCTAGTCACCCCTAACTTCCCTCCCTTGACAGCCTGGTTGGCCCCAACTGCCCTCCCCTGCCGGCCATCTTGTGGCGACCATCTTGTGTCCACATGGGGGCAGCCATCTTGTGTCTTGGAGTGATGGTCAATTTGCATATTACCTCTTTATTATATAGGATTACATATGTTTTATGTATCTGTGTATATACAGATATATATTTTACTAACAGACACTGTATAGTTATTAATGGTTATAATAATAATTAATGAATGCAACACATTAATTTCCTAATTTTACATACTATTGGATTTTCATTTTTGCCTTTCATCTTTAGACTTTTTTCTGTCTGAAATTTTATATACTGACCTGGGATAGTAAGGCTTAATTTTATAAGTAACATGTTGGGAAATAGAATAAACACTGTGTTAAATATACATAATATTATAGGTCAAGAATTGGGTGAATTCATTTTACTAGTGTCAAAATTGAATGAAATTGACGTTAAAATCATTATTCTACATTCAGAATCATGGAAGTAGACCTTTCTCATGAGGAGAAAAAGGTATCCTTATTTCTTGATAGTTTGTAGTCATATATTACAGAACCCTTCAACTAGGAAATGGATATAAATTGAAGGACTGGATTTTCTTTGGAAGAAAGAGAGGAGTGTATTAGATCCAACTTTGGAAAGAAGACATTTTTTATTTTAATCTTACTTAAATTTTTCTTTCTCATACTTATCATTTATGTTTTATCATATTATTTTTATTGTATATCATTCTTCTTGAATTACCTTTCCCCTTCTTGTTTGAAAGGATCACAAACCTCTAGTAAAAGAAGGTTAATTTGGGGGTTCTAATCTCTTGTAATACAGAGAAATTTTGCATAGTGGACAAAGAAATATTCAAAAGGGGTGATGATAGGGGATTTCAGGGTCAGGGTTTCCTGGAAATTCATGCTTGCTCTTCACCATTTGATCCAACTGCTGATGTTGCATCTATATCTCTCAATTTAAATTCTTGAGAGACAGCAGAGACAAAATAATTGGCCCATCTTGGATCATATAGTCTCCTACTTCCAATCTCCAATGGACAGGAAGATTTAGTCCCATCATAAGCCAGGTAAAAATGAGGGCCATTTTCAGTAATCTTATAAAATTGTCTTCTTTGGTGGAATGTGGTCTCCTTCAGAGTAGGAGCACATTTTGTCTATCTTTATATTTCTAGTGCGTTTTAAAGTGTTTGGCATATAGCAGTTGAGATGTGAATAAATATAGCTGGGAGATAGTAAATGCCCATTGCTTAGTGACCTAGCATTGGACTACACATGTTTTCCATATACTTGAGCACATTGTGTGAGTAGAATAACTTTTTTTAAAGGAAAGAGTGGAAAGACTTAGGGTGTATTAATTCTATAGTTGCCTTCATAGCTATAATCTCTATAGCCCTTGTTGACATGATAATATTACACTCGGTCTATGGGCAGGTATCTTATATTTTATTTTTGCATACAATTTAAGAGGTATCTGATCTTCACCCTCAGATCCAGTTCTTATTCATAAAAGGATATTTTCCCCCTTTAATTAGTAGCTATTGATTTTTCTGTGCTCCCTTGCCCTCAACAATTTGCAAAGGAAGTAAACAGTATATTTTTTAAATTCCAAAATAAATAATCTCAATTCCAAAATAAATATTAAAGCATTCTTTTTTAAAAACTATTCAATAGATATGATTAGGTAAAGCTACATTTTATTGTTAAGATATTGATACTAATACATGTTTTGATAGTGACACTTTTGTGGTTCAAAAATAAACATGCAATACCATAATTTGCCTTATAGCTAAATAGCAATTGTAAAAGTTCAGAGATTTTATAATTTTAAAAAAATACCTTAAAATTGACAAAATATGGCAGATGGATTTCATTAAGAAGTTGATGAAAAAGTCATTTTGTAAAGTAAGAAAGCACAACTATATACACATGTCTAAGTACTATGTTGGACACCTGAAACTATTACAGTGTTATATGTCAACTAGAGGCCCGGTGCATGGATTCATGAACTGGTGGGGTCCCCCAGTCTGGCCTGCACCCTCTCACAATCCAGGACCCCTCGAGGGATGTCAGAGACTTGTTTTGGCCCAATCCCCACAGGCCAGGCCAAGAGACCCCACAGGTGCATGAATCCATGCACTGGGCCTCTAGTATGCATATAAGATCTTTGGTTAATCTCTTCCTGGCCTCTCCCTCCCTCCGTCCCTCTGAGATTCATTAGTTTGTTCCATGTTTTCATGTATGGGCATTGAGCATCTGCCCCCTAGTGGTCAGTGTGCATCATAGCTCCCAGTTGAATCATCAAATACTCAGATGGCCGCTTAGGCTTTGATATATATAGACTAGTGGCCCGGTGCACAGATTCATGCACATTGAAAGGAAATTGGGAGTCCATGCCCACGTGTCCAGGGAGTTTCCACGTTCCCTGAGCCACCTGAGCCTGTCCTCCTACCTGTAGCTTCCTGAAAAAATATTTCCAAATGTCCCTTCTGCGGCCACGGTTGGGCCTTGCCAGCCAGGTGGCCCCCAGTGAACACCTTGGGCCATGCTGAACGCTTTCCACCACTCAGAGCCAGTTAAGAGATGCTCAGAGGTGAACAATACAAAGTTAGGAATCTTGGAGGGAGTGGGTGCTCTCTCTCCCACTCCCCCACCTTGCAGATCTCTCTGACTTTTACCCTGATTGTCAGTTGCCACCTGTGGCCATTTTTATATTGCTGCCTTCCTCTGTAGCTCTGAGGTGACTGGTAAGGGATGAGATTTTATCTCTATGCCTGAGGCAGAGTTCCAGGAGCCGGGCTGCGATATCAGGCTCATCCTGGTTACTCTGAGTAACTGTTTCCTGGAGATTGTACCTGTAGGCTTATGGGGTATGTGCCTCGCAGCAAGTTCTGGCTGAGCGGTGGGCATCCCTGGGCCAGGTACCAGCACCATGGGGTTGGAGGGAAGGTATCCATCCACAGGAGCTGTCATCCATGGGCCCACCCACCCGCAGGAGCCACTGGGGATCTGTGGGGAACTTGGGAGCCCCAAGGGACCTGGATGCAGGCCAGGCCTGGGAAGGTTGTGATGGACTCCGCTGTGGACACCTGTGGGAGACCAGCTCATCAGATTGGGATTTTCTCACTTTTTCTAGGACTCTCTCTGAAGGTGGGGACCAGTCCGGCTTGGAAGTGGCAGCTAAGGGTGGTAGAAGGGAAGGAAGGAGAGGCGGATTGCAGTCTTGATAAGGCGCATTCTTAATATTTCAGTTCCACATCCAAAGGAACAGGACAATAGCTAAGGGGTGGAAAACGGCCCTGATGCCTGAGGGTGAGTTCCAGAGGGCCAGGGTCAGTATCAAGGTTGTCCCAGTCATACACAAACGTTCCATGCTGCGTTGTTCCCAGTAGATTGTACCAGCAGAGTATAGGGGGTGATTTTTCCTCGCAGCTCCCAGCCCAAGTGTGGGGCTGCCTGAACCCAACAGGTCAGGCCAGCACCTGCTGGTGCCCCTCTGCCCACTGGAGCTGACCAGCGCTCTGCAGGGATCCAGGAGCGGGTATTCGGTGCCAGGTTACTGACCTTTCCGGGAGATGGGGCTGGGTGGTAGGTGGAAGTTGCAAAGGACTCCCTGCGGACATGTGTGGGTGTTGGTTATTGGGCTGGACTTCACCAGCACTTGCTCTAGAGATGGGGGCTGGCTCAGGCAGTATGCTTGTGAAGCGCCTCTGTGGGTTTTTCCCATGCCTGCATCCAGAGACCCAGAGGGCAATAGGTAAGGGGTGCGTTGCAGCCACACAGTCTGAAGGGAGAGTTCCAGGGGTCGGCGAAGACTGATCTGTGGTCATTCTGGCTACACCCCCACCACCCGGGGAATTGGGACTATCATCTGTTTGCTGGAGAGTGCACCTGCCAAAGGTGGAAGAGGCTCGTGCGCCCGGCTTCTGGCTGAGTGGCTCTCCCGCTGTGGGAGTGCACTGACCACCAGGGGCAGCTCCTCCATTGAGCGTCTATCCCCTGGTGGTCAGTGCGTGAAGGGTTGTTCAGTCATTCAGGCGTTCCAGTTGCTGGCTTTTTATTTATATAGATTACATCTAAAAAAAATCTTCAGAGAAGTCCAACAGTGCAAGGTGGAGAGATCAGAGTATGCATTGCCTGCCCTGGAAGTGGTGGGCTGGTGACCAGCTAGCAAGGATCTTACAACGATGGCCTGGTGTTGGATGGGAAATAGACCAAATGTCCTCCAATACCATGTGCCTGTAGCCAGTCTGTGGGGCTGAGCCAACTCCAGAAGGTAGCATGGAGAAGTTGGCCTGGAAGGACTGTTAATCATGCTTTAGCACTGTAGTCAGGAAACTTAGAGCTCATACTCTGAAGCCAAAACATCTTATTTTGAATTCTGCATTTACTGTTATGCTTACTAGTTTTGTGCATCTTTTTCCTTTCTTATAAAATGGGGGAAATATAAGATTTACTTTCAGAATTGTTGAGATGGTTAAATGTCATAAATCATGTTTAGTACATGGCAGGGAGCCTGGTAGATAGAAAGCATTTAGTAAGTGTCAGTGACTTCCATCATCATCACCATCATCACATCATTTTAATCATCATTATCATCATCATCACCACTTAATAGAATTTAGTATTTATGTGAATACCCAACACTAAAGTGGAAAGGCATTTGTCACAGAACAACAGAGTTGGTTGGTGATAAAGTGCACCTGGCATTGTCTTTCTCCTACTAGTCTGAAATTTCAGCTTACAAATAACTGGTGATAAGAGATTTCCAACTCTGTCTTCCAGTAAACGTGGGGCTTGTAATTAAATTGCTTAGAAGTCCTCTTTTTGTGTGCTCTCCTCTCTGCAATGCTGATTTAATCATCTTCGACACATAGTGTCCTGTTGGCAGGATTCCCATGTGCCCTTGTAAGTTGAGGGTTATATGTTAATGGATGTTCATTGCATAATGGGAGCAGGGGATATTTATTTCTGATGGCAGAGCTTGTTACTCAGGCTGTTGGTTCCTGTCTGTATTCAGTTGTTGCACATCTCACCTAATTATGTAAAGACAGAGTCGGATATATGCAGTTTCTCATTTGTGCCACTGCAGGGGGTTTATGTGCTTGATTTCATTTCCTATTCTAGCAAGTATCTTTCACCTCCCGATATTCCCCTGAATTGATCTCATGGTGAATGGACCCTTGCCATTCACAGATTTAATGCTCATGGTTTTGACAAGACACAGGAAACCTGGAAGTTCATGACTTGCAGTACTTACAAGTGTTTGAGGCTCATGGTGCAAACACTGAGTCCTTGAGGCCAATCTGAGTGGAAAGAAAACGCGAGGCTCTGGGTGCGCCTCATCAACCACTGTTTCTCAATATCAGCATGTCTGTTGTTCTCGGCTTGTCACCAGGTATACAGAGCCCTCATTAGAGGTTTGAAAGGGTTATTTAAATGCATCATTACATTCAACAGATTTATGTGGGAAATTATATACTATAGTGACATTTGTACATGTGGTAAACAGACTACAGGTTTGGCCTCTCCAATTGGGGATTATCCCAAAGAGTACTGGTTTTATAGTAAAATTCTGGGAAATTGATGGTTGGCAGACTCAATTAGGATTATTGTCCTGCCTGAGCACGCAAATGGAGATCCAATTGTCAGTTCAATTCAACTGTCCTCAGGTATTTCTCTCTCAAAATGTTAAAGGAGGTTTTCAATTTCAAATGTTGCAAGCTAAGTTATTAGGAAGAAACATGAGCCAGTTTGAGTTACATTTGTATAACAGGCAGACAGGAAATGTAGAAGAAACTGAAATGGGCAACTACTTTTTATCAGGCATTGTGCTTATACTGTCACATCTTATTTCACTAGGTTAAGACCAGAAAGTAGATGCCAAATAAATATTGGCTTTCTTTTTTCTGTATAAAGTGCAAGGACTTTGGAAGCATACATATCTGGTGGAACCTTAGTTTCTTGAGTCATGATAAAGAGATACTGGCTTCTCTTGGAAGAGAAATTTGAAGTAAAATATTTTTCTCCTTTTCAGTCACTCTCCCTCTTCCTCTTCCTCGAGTGTATGCCAAAATCCAAATATTTTACTTTGCCACCGAGAATATGTCAATCTATACTACTTTGTGTTAATGGCGGGTTACTGTGCTAATAGGAACTAGAGAGCCGGGGTTGGAAAGAGAAGAATAAAAAGATGCATAATCTGCCCAGCCAGGTGTAGCTCAGCGATTGAGCGTCAACCCAGAAACCAAGAGGTCGCCGGTTCGATTCCTGGTCAGGGCATATGCCCAGGTTGCGGGCTTGATCCCCAGTGTAGGGCATGCAGGAGGCAGCCAATCAATGATTGTCTCTCATCATTGATGTTTCTATCTCTCTTTCCCTCTCCCTTCCTCTCTGACATTAATAAAAATATATTTAAAAAAAGATGCGTAATCCAATCAATACAATGTATATAATGCATGGGAGTCTCTTTTAGTGCACTCTTCCTAAATAAGGAGTGAGTTTAACTCTTTAGCCTCTTAGAGATAAGAGACAAACTTTTAGTCTTAGCCTGGATCGTCATCTGTTTGTAGATTCTAATTTCTTTCTTTGGGGTGACACTTGGATCAAACATCTCTATACACATTCTGATTTCCTAATTCCAATTTAGAAACTATTTCTATTAACATGTAAATGTTCCCTACATTGCTTTAATTTTTTCATTCATCCATTTCCCTCTCCTGCATTGCACTGCAGTGCTGTGCAAGAGGTATTTTTGTCCATCTCCAGCTGCTGTTTTCATATGTGGAAGATTGTATTTATTCTTCTCAAGCTTTATATTTCTGTAATAGTCACTGCTGGGCTGAACTGTTTAGTTTTTTTTTTCTTCTTATGCTGCTCTTACCTTCTTTCTAATCTGTGAGTTATTCTCTGCCAAGTGAACCTTAAAGAAAGATCTCAGGGCTTCTTTTTCATATTTGGAGATGCCCCATGTCTGTGGAATGACAGGTTTTCACCATTGCTGTCTTCTTGGCTCTAATCACTATAGCTGCACTGTTAGTATTACAATCTCTTTGATTGTTATACTTCTCCATTTCCCTTTCAATGTTTTTTTTGTTGTTGTTATTGTTGTTGTTTTAATCCTCACCCAGGGATATGTTTTTTATTGATTTTAGAGGGAGGTGGGAGGGAGAGAGAGAGAGAAACATTGATTGGTTGCCCCCAGTACACACCCTGACTGGGAATCAAACCTACTACCTTTTGGTGTACAGGATGATGCTCCAATCAACTGATCCATCCGGCCAGGGCTCCCCCTCATTTTTTTCTCTCCCTTTTTTTTTTTAATTGATCCTCTTTATTCCCCCTATGGAGCTTTTAATATCATTCTTTAAACTCCCTTAAGACACAAAAACTCCCACTGAACAAGAGCTCTGTCCCCAGATTTTCACATGGCTGTCCAGTGCATCCTCATTGTTCAGGTGTCAGTGCACTAGTCACTTTTCTGACTGGCTGGCCCTGCCCATCCTACCCAAGGATTTCCTCCCCAGCTTGGAATCCCTCTCTCTTCCCTGCCTTCTGTA
This sequence comes from Myotis nattereri, assembly GCF_964212035.1. NCBI lineage: Eukaryota > Metazoa > Chordata > Mammalia > Chiroptera > Vespertilionidae > Myotis > Myotis nattereri. The sequence goes on from NC_138075.1 coordinate 189,143,756, forward strand.
TCTCATTAGCCTGCTTAATTATCTTCAAAGTGCTTTGTTGCAATGATTTATTGTTTTGCTAGTTTATTTTTCATTTTATTCACATGAATATCAATTTCATAAAAACAGGAACTTTGCATGTTTTGTTTACCAATATACCCCCTGGAGGTAAAATAATTTCTGACACATTCAGAGTAGCCAAGATACTTGTCGCATAAAAAAAATGAATAAATGGCAAGATTATCCTTCTATGAAATAACAGAATGAATCCTTTGTGGATATTTTTTCAATTGCTCATTCCTAAAATGTCCTCTTTCTTTCACATTTGTATGCTAAATATATCACAACCTGGGCTTAGACTGAAATTCATGTTATTCTATCAGGAAATGTCACCAGTAAATTCTTAAGTATATAGTGTCTCACATTTACACATTCTACTAGATTACTGAAGTGTTAAAAGTGATGATTTTAGTCCTGCCTGGTTTGGCTCAGTGGATAGAGTGTAGGCCTGAAGGGTCTTGGGTTTGAGTCTGGTCAAGGCACTTGCAACCGATTGGTATTTCTCTCTCTCAGTCACTCCCCCTCTCTTCCACTCTCTCTAAAAATCAATGGAAAAAATATCCTCTGGTGAGGATTAACCTCAAAAAAAATATAATGATTTTATATCCTATGTTAAAAGTGATGCTTTTATATCCTAAATGCCTTACATTTCAATAATTCTTTGACCAATTATCTATCTTCTGTATTTTCAGGATAGTTTTTCTTGCTATGAGATTTTAATGGTATAAGATGGTTTATAATTTCTTCATGTTTTTGAAGACTAGTAACAGACCTCCTGAAATGACATATCAAAAGATGAAATAGAGTAGTTGTCCAAAGTAAGTTCTGAAAATGAAGATAACGGGAATGTGTTTATTACCAATAGCAGCACCCTTTATTTGTGTATCATTTTATGGCTCCATTTTTAAGCCAGCTATTTTATTTTATCTTCATAATAATCTTCTGATGTGGATGATGAAAGACGGCCTCCATTTTCCTGCAAGTGAGATGAAGGCACTTGAGTTATCAGTTATTAAGGCTATTATTACAAGTCCCCAACTTCTTATCCGTGACATTTCCATTCCTGTGATCAAGTATTAGATTTGTGACACATAACTTGCTTTAGTTTAATATCAAAGCACATCATTTCTCTAGCTGAAAACTACATTTTGGTTCCAAGAGAGGTCTGTAGCATTTATTTATTTTATTTTTAAATATATTTTTATTAATTTCAGAAAAGAAGGAAGGGAGAAGGAGAGAGAAATAGAAAATCAATGATGAGAGAGAATCATTGATCTGCTGTCTCCTGCATGCCCTCCACTGGGGGTCGGGCCGCAACTTGGGCATGTGTCCTGACCGGGAATCAAACTGTGACCTCCTGATTCATAGGTCGATGCTCAAAAACTGAGCCACACCAGCTGAGTGGTCTGTAGCAGTTAGAATGGTGGAGTGGATGGTATCCTGGACTAGAAACCAGGAGACCAAGCTCCACCTGTAGTATATTACTAATTAGTTAGTTCTTGAGAAAACAACTTTATGCTTTTGTTTCCAGTTTTGTCCTATGTATACTCTTTTAGATTACATTAGCATTTTTCCCTAAGCATTGTTTCACAGAACAACTTCGTAAGTGTATTGTTAGAAAAAAAAAATCTCTGGCCACAAACCTGGGAATATATGGGAGCCTGTGGTTTCATCTTTGAAATTCACAACATACCTTAGCATATTAAAGGTTTTGAGAGGTTCTGGAATTTAAAAAAATAAAGAGAATAAAGGAAAAACATGACTGAGCTTTATTTAACCAAATGATCTCAGGAGAGTGAGGCCAGGTAGGCCATTACATGGATTCTTTTCCCTTGACTCATAAAATCCTCTCTTCTTTATCTTTTTTTTTTTTTAACTATTCAAATTGGAGGCAACCTTGGTGCTTCAATCAATTGGCTGGTTGCCCTAGAGCAAGTCACAGGTTTCTATTTTGGTTTTCCCATTAGTGACAGGAAAAAAGAGAAAGTCTTACTGTGGGTTTGTGCTGGATGTTTGAACCATTTCAATCATTTGTGGAACTCAGTAAACATTTTTCTTTTTATTCCCTAGCTACAAGCACTATTCATTGACAATATGGCAAAAGAAAGAGAGGACAGAAAGAAGGAAGGAAATAAGAAAGGGTCGGAGGGAGGGTGAAGTTTATGTCTTAGCGAATAATTCTTCAGCAATTTATGACTTTGAGAAATGAAACTAAGGTTTTACAGAATGAGTTGGAATTGCTGGGATAAAAATCTCAGATCTGCCACTTGAATTGTTGACAACAGGAAAAACAAGATTTTTGGGCTTAGAAAGTAAGTGTAAAAACTAAAATAGTAATTTATTGATTTATTTTTCTATGAACTATGTGCCTTTGGGAAAATATCCTCAATATTATATCTTTAAAATGATGATAACGATGCAACTAGTCATCTATTAAGCATTTATTATAAGTCAAATCCTATATTAAGTGCTTTAGAAAGCATGATCTTATTATACCTACACAATTAAAGTAAGGCTCATGGAGTTACACGCTTTTCAAGGTAAAAAAATGGAGACAGCCCAATTCAAAAGTGAGTCTTAACCATTATCAATATTGCTTTACTGTCAAGATTACAATGGATACATCTGTATTAGAAGACAAAACTTTTAATTATTTTTCAAAAATTTATTTGAGAGAGAGAAATAATCATTAATTTTGTTGTCCCACTTATTTATGCATTCATTGGTTGCTTCTTATTTGTGCCCTGACTGGAGATCAAACCTGCAACCTTGACCTATCAGGATGATGCTCTAATCAAATGAGCTACCCAGCCAGAGCTTAAACTTTTTAAAAAATATTTTTATTTATTTCAGAGAGGAAAGGAGAGGGAGAGAGAAATAGAAACATCAATGATGAGAGAGAATCATTGATTGGTTGCCTCTTGCAAGCCCTCTGCTAGGGATAGAGCCAGCAACCCTGGCATGTGCCCTGACCAGGAATCGAACCATGACCTCCTGGTTCATAGGTCGAAGCTCAACCACTGATCCACACCTGCCAGGCCAGAACTAAGCCTTTAAATTATTAACAGCTGTTGAAGTTTTGTTTTATCATGATTTCCTGGAACACAAATTTTCTATCTAACCAGTTTGCAATATTGATGTTAATGCTCATGATTTAGATGATTGGTTTAACTAACTTCAAGTGCCTGGAAGGAAATTGATGACTGTGTAGTTATCTGTTTCCTGTACAAAGGAGGTTCCAAGTCAGTGACCCAAAACAATCATTTCCTGGAGAGTGTTTCCAAAGAGATACTTCCCTATAGTTAAGGTAAAATGCTAAGTAGCAAGGCTTTAGACCAAGCATGTCAAACTCACGGCCCGTAGGCTGCATGAGGCCCACAACGAATATTTTTGCAGCCCAGCCAATATATCAGTATGTAAGAAATATTTTAATAAAAATTTCATAACTTAATCTTTACAATATCCTGTTATACATAATTAGTAATAACTAACTCTAACTTTCTCTAATGACTGATTGCTGTAATCGTGCTGCATTCATTTCCCTTATGCGCCTTAAGCGCAGGTGGGCCATTTCTCTCCACTAATACCAGCAGCAAATATTTTAGCACTGATTGCCATGTCATTAGCCTTGGACTGACTTGTTTGGTGTGCACAACAGGAAATATTTCACTTTTGAAACAGGTTTATTTGCGTTATGCTTATTAATTTGTGCAGTTTTTCAGTGTCTGGTAATTTAATGTTTAAGAAAAAATATTAATTTTTATTAAAATGTTCTATTTTTGGTAATGATGACTCATTTATTTCAGCCCTTTGTATTTAGCACATCTTTATCAAAATAAACCTACGTTTCTATGAAAATTGAAGCTTTTGTTTTTTTTGTGACCCACATAAACTTTAACCTTGTTTATTTGGCCTGTGTTAGCCTTTGAGTATGACATAGTTGCTTTAGAGTCCAGTGATGGTGAACCTATGACACGCGTGGCAGAGGTGACACGCAAACTCATTTTTTTGGTTGATTTTTCTTTGTTCAATGGCATTTAAATATATAAAATAAATATCAAAAATATAAGTCTTTGTTTTACTATGATTGCAAATATCAAAAAATTTCTATATGTGACATGGCACCAGAGTTAAGTTAGGGTTTTTCAAAATGCTGACACGTCGAGCTCAAAAGGTTCGCCGTCACTGCTTTAGACAAACCAGAGTATCCCTGGAAAGTGAAAGTCTTTAGTCTTAGTTAAATTAAACTATGAAAAATAGATCTTATTCCTTTTTAAAATAATTTTTAAGGAGTCTAGTTCTTAATTTCTGACATCATTAATACTTAAGAAACTATCATTGAAATTTTATTGTGATAAAATATTTGTGCTTCTGAGTCTGTTGCCTTGAACAGGGGACCTGGTGGATAGATTTGGTAAAGGAAACAGTTGGAATATCTGGGCCTTCCCCTCTCTGTGGCCTCTATAATGCAGAGCCTAGGTACCCACTTTGGCTTGTCTTCTCTGTATCTGACATTTATGCTAATTTAAAAGGCAGTGAGGTTAAGGAGTTAATACCATTATGTATATGAAAACAAATACTAGCTATAATTTATGGATCTCTAAATGTTTTCTAGGCAGGATTCTGAGTATTTTGCTCTTAATACCTTGCTTAATCTTCACTGCATCTTTATAAGGTAGATACCCATTTCATTGCTGAGGAAACTGAGGCTTTTAGAGAACTAAGTCATGTGTCCTAGGCATATGCTATTGCCATCTCTAGGGAATATGTTTCTATTTGAGTATTTAGTTAGATAAGCCTATGTTGGTACTCTAATATTTTCTTCGCTTTGTGTAACTTCCAAAGTCCTTCCTAGCATCTTGGAACATCACTGCATGGGTACACAGGCATTTGGGAAAGAACACAATGTCAGATTCATGAACTATTCAGTTTCTTCCTAGATGAGAATTTCCCCAGTCTGTGAAATGGAAGAAAATAGTATAACAACATTCTTTTCAATTTGCAGCCCTGGCATCTACTGGTATAGATATTTTGATATTTTCTATCAAAATACACAGAAGTAGCCAAAGTGATTTATACATATAGACACAGAGGTGAATATTCTAAATCTTTTATTTCTCCTTGTGTTAATTGTATTTCTGTGTGACACAAAGATTTCCTTTTAAATTCATATCTAAAACATAATTTTCAGCCTTTCTCTGCCTCCTCCTTACACTCACATTTCATAAGAAAAGATTTTTCTCCCACAAGGTGAATTTCTATTTCTAACATTGTTGATCATATTTTTTCAAAGTTCCGTTTTATCTAATGTTATTACTTTTAACAAAACATTAGCTGCTGCTATGTGTGCTCACTTTTTAAAAAATTGTGAGACATTTTTTCATCACTGATGAAATTTTATATGTATTTTAAAAATTTTGGAAACTAAGCAAGAAGAGAATTCATAATCTACATAAAGGTAGCCCTGGCTAACTGATTTTTTAAGTTTTTTTTTTCTATTATGGGGTATATGTACTTAGTTTAAAATGTAGTAGTATAAAAATTAAAAGTAGTTAGCTGCGAACTAAAACCACAATGAGATATCACCTCATACCTGCCAGAATGGCTACCATCAATAAATCAACAAACAAGAAGCATTGGTGAGGATGTGGAGAAAATGGAACCCTAGTGCACTATTGGTGGGAATGCAGATTAGTGCAGCCACTGTGGAAAACAGTATGGAGTTAACTCAAAAATTAAAGCTGGAACTGCCTTATAACCCAGCAATTCCATTTCTGGGAATTTATCTGAAGAAACCCACAGCACTAATTTGAAAGAATATATGCACCCCTCATTTTATTGCAGCATTATTTACAATAACCAAGATTTGGAAGCAGCCCAAGTGCCCATCAATAAATGAGTGGATAAAAAACTGTGGTAAATGGACAGAATGGACACAAATTTACTCAGCTGTAGAAAGAAAGAAAATTTTACCCTTTGTGACAGCATGGATGGACCTGGAGAACATTATGTTAAGTGAAATAAGCCAGTCAGAGAAAGACAAGTATCATATGATTTCACTTCTATGTGGAATTTAATGAACAAACTGAATAAACAAGCAAAATAGAGACAGAATCATGGATAGAGAGCAGACTGACAACTCTTGTGGGTTTGGCACTGGTGTGTGGAGGGGATTGCACAAAAAAGAAAAAAAAGAGAGAGAGAGAACTCATGGATATGGACAACAGTGTAGTGATTGCAGGGGAGATGGTGGGTGGAGGTGGAAGAAGGGATAGAGGAGGTAAATAGTGATAGAAAATATAAAATAATGTTTTTAAAAAAAGTAATCACATGCTTCATGCTCCACCTATCTATAGGATACCACACCCCATAGGTAAGAACTTACAACACTTTAGTTATATCTCCTGGCATTTATACCCATAATTCTAAATAAAATATATGTATATACTGCCATTTCTTGATTTTTACATTTTTTTATAACTATTAACTAGAGGCCCAGTGCACGAAATTCCTGCTAGTGTGTGTGTGTGTGTGTGTGTGTGTGTGTGTGTGTGTCCCTCAGCCCAGCCTGCGCCCTCTCCAATCTGGGACCTCTCGAGGGATGTCCTACTGCCCGTTTAGGCCCGATCCTGGGATTGGGCCTAAACGGGCAGTTGGACATCCCTCCCACAATCCAGGACTGCTGGCTCCCAACCGCTTGCCTGCCTGCCTGCCTGCCTGATCACCCCCTAACCACTCCTCTGCCAGCCTGATCGACGCCTAACTGCTCCCCTGCTGGCCTGATTGCCCCCAACTGCCCTCCCCTGCTGGCACGGTCACCCCTAACTGCCCTCCCCTGCCAGCCTGGTGGCTCCTAACTGCCCTCCCCTGCAGGCCCGGTCCCCCCCAACTTCCCTCCCCTGCAGACCTGGTCCCCCCCAACTGCCCTCCCCTGCAGGCCTGGATCCCCTCCAACTGCCCTCCCCTGCAGACCTGGTCCCCCCCAATTGTCCTCCCCTGTAGACCTGGTACCCCCCCAACTGCCCTCCCTTGCAGGCCCAGTCCCCCCCACCTGCCCTCCCTTGAAGGTGTGGTCCCCCCAACTGCCCTCTCCTACAGACCTGGTTGCCCCCAACTGCCCTCCCCTGCAGGCCTGGGTCCCCCCCAACTGTCCTCCCCTGTAGACCTGGTACTCCCCCAACTGCCCTCCCTTGCAGGCCCAGTCCCCCCCCCCAACTGCCTGCCCCTGCAGACCTGGTCCCCCCCAACTGCCCTCCCTTGCAGGCCCAGTCCCCCCAACTGCCCTCCCTTGAAGGCGTGGTCCCCCCAACTGCCCTCTCCTACAGACCTGGTTGCCCCCAACTGCCCTCCCCTGCAGGCCTGGGTCCCCCCAACTGCCCTCCCCTGCAGGCCTGGTCCCCCCCAACTGCCCTCCCCTGCAGGCCCGGTCCCCCCAACTGCCCTTCCCTGCAGGCCATCTTGTGTCCACCTGGGGGCGGCCATCTTGTGTGTTGGAGTGATGGTCAATTTGCATATTAACTCTTTATTATATAGGATTTATGCTATGGTAGATGAGGATTCATGATCAGCAACCACCTCCTTTCAATTAAACTCACAAGCACTCTGGTATGTCCATTCTGATCATATGATTATGTTATGTACTTTGGTTAAATGAAGCAATATTAAGTATTTACATCACGATGGCTATGTAAATATTGTTATAACTGAGCAAAACACCAAAATATCATATTATAATTATATTTGCTTGGAAAAAATTATAGTAAATCTGTGAAAAAAGAACAGGGTGCTATTTTTTTTAAAAAGGACAATTAGAGAAAATAAAAGAGATCTTTCGGTTATAGAAATATTACTGTCATTTTTCTCTAATTATTTTCCAGAAAATTAGTTATATATACTAGTACACATTTTGAGGTTGACTCTGATTTTCTGTATTGTTCCTATTTCTTTACATTAGTTTACTTTTCTGTTTGTTTGTTCTTACATTTATATTGAAGACTTTCCTTAAATGATGGGTGATCTTTGATTTTCTGTTCACATTTAAGAATGAATCACTAAAAACTGGTGTTTGGGAAGAATTCATTGGCTGTTGAACTTCACTGTAGGGTGATCAAACAGAATCAATAATTTTGAGAGGATGTCCAAATTTCACTATCAGTATATCTTTCCTTTTGAGCTATATTATTTCTTCATTCTCTAGTAACCTGGCTGGGTAGAAGAAATCATAGATTTGTATGTGTAAGAAGTCCTTAAAAAAAGGTATTGTTTTCAGTATTGAATTTTGATCCTATTTCCACCTGTTCCTGATGTATCATCCTTATGTTCAGAGCCTCTCCTGAATGGGTTTTAGCCTTCTCCTTCTTAGGTTTTAGGTTTCTTCTGTTTTAATAACTATCTCTCATCCACTGGTGGTCATTTTCCAAAAACATGTTGACATCTTGTGACTATTGTACACCTGCTTCTGTTTCTTAATCTTTCTGGGGTTATTCCCTTCTCCTGCCCCACCCGCTGCCCCCCTCCTTCCCATTCCCTCTTCTTTCTCTCCTCCCCCCACCCCTGTCATGTCAGTAGGCTTACAGGAGAGAGCAGAGAGTGATGCATACACACAGTCTACAGCAATTATTACACATCCTCCTCAGTTTTATCGGGGAACCTTCACAAGTTGAGTTCTAATAGAACATGTTGTGCTAATGACAAAGTGTTGACAAATATAATTAACTTCAGGCTTGTTCTTTCTTTTTTGACTGTCTAAAATCATGAGGGGAAAAAAACACTATCAAGCTACTTTATTAAAGTAAGCCAACATTTTACTGAAAATTGCCAAAGTTTAGTTTGTCTCCAGTTTGAAAGGCAGAGTATTTATATCAGATTACTTATTTTTTTTTAGAAGGCTTGACTGCACTGAAAATGAAATTGACGAGGCTGAATGTGCAATTTGCACTGATATTTCTGAGAGGTTCAGATCGTGGAATGTGAAATATAAAATAAGCCTCAGTAGGGGTGTGAAACTAACAAATCTGAGCCAGCTAGTTTGTTTGCAAAAAGTCTAAAAATAATTTTGTATAGCTCGGATGCCAGCTTAATTAAGCTGTCATTGTCTTGATTAAACTCTAAAGCATCCTGTAATAAGAAATTTTAAATTACCACTTGAGCTTTCCCAAGTAGTCTTATAAAAATGGAAATGAAAATACACAGTGCTTTTGGGGGTGGCCTCTGTGCGTCAGATTATGGCATAGTGCTCAGTTAGAAATGACTGTCCATAGAAATTATTACACTCAGTAAAAATGGGTAGAGTTGAGAGCAGATGACAGCATTGGAAATTGTAGACAGACCCATATAACTTGCTCCCATCTTTTAAAGCACCGTACTCAAGTACTATTGGATGTGAGGAATGAATGAAAAACCTTCTTCATTTCTTTGAAAGGAGTTCTCGTCCATTTATTTGTCCCTTCTCTTCCTATGTCAGGTGGCAATGTAGGCTTCCCACTGTTCTCCAAGAGGCAAAGAGGATGCTTTATCATGGCCTTTTTTTTAAGGCTTTTCACATTTGGGGAGTCTACTATGGTTGAAGGGAACAATATAGAAGTGATTAAAGAAGACTTTATTCACTTGTAATTTTTAAAAAAAATGGTAAATGGGAGTTTTCCATTGTCAATGTGGCGTGCGAGTTGATTTTTCTAAGTAAACCAACTTATTTATTCATGTTGTAGGCTTTTTTTGACAATCCATACTGAAAACTGGGCCTCCTGTGATGGAGGCCAGATTGAAGAAATGAATAAGTATTATCAGAAGAATACCAGCATAATATAATTTTGTCTAAAGGTTAGTCTTGTGTCATACATTTTAATTAGGGTATTTTAATGAGATTCCAATAATATCTTTTGGTGGAGTTAGTAGTGTTTTTCATACAAAAAAAAGGTACATTAATGTAAGTCAACATTTTACTGAAAAATGCCAACGTTTATTTTCTTTCCAGTTTGAAAGGAAACGCACTTTCTCTCTGCCCAGTAGACCTCAGATAACATGTGTCAACAATAAGAATTTTAAGATTACAGTATTTAAAGTTAGAAGAAGTTAAATGATTTCTCTGTGCCCAAATGTAACTCCTATCACCATTAAACTATTTAACCTGTGTTAGAAATAGAATACACTTAAAAAAAAACCAAAATACCTGTTTAATATTTAAATTGGTCATGATAAAAGTATTTTCTTCCATTTCACTTTAGGAATCACTAGTCTGTCTCTAATAAACTAAAATAGAAAGGAAAATAATTTCAGGTGGAAAAAATGTTTAAAACTTATGCTTCTTGTCTTTCCATTTTTTATTTTTTTAATACCTTTAAGTAAAATTTTATCTGTAAATTGCTGTTTTATAGGTACATGAAGGATATCAGTCAATCCTTTTTTATACATCCTGTATTGATGCAGTTTATTCTGGATTTGGTGGTATTCTTTATGTCAGTCTAAATTCATAGTAATTTTTCATCAGCACATTATATTATAACCAGAGCATCGTAGTGACCTCATTGATAGGATCAAACCAGAATATTTAGATGGAAAGAGTAGTCAAGGAAGTGCAGTCATTACCAATGTCATTCACTTTGGGGATAAATGTCCTTTATAAGGTTCAAGGGAATCTCAGGCCAAAGCCTTTTTTGAAAGTGCTATTGTTTATTTTTCTCTAGGGCACAAAATCAATGTGCTATTTCTCCATTTCAGAACTGTTACATTAAAATGTCATGACATATGTGTTTAAAATGTAAAATCTATAAAAAAGAAAAAAATCCACTTAATGTTCACTGTATTTTACTTTCACCCATTCTTTATCGTACAAAAACTTGTCCTTTTTCTTTTATTCATGACCAAGTTTATATGTCATCTATTTATAGACGTGTATGGAGAATGCCTTGCTTTTTACTTGAGTGGGAGAGGGGGTTTGAATGATCCTTTAGTGGGCAATCTTATTTCCCGGTTCCGAAAGATGATTTTTCTTTCTCTACCTCCTGTGAGAGACTGCTTTTGATATTATGCTTAATCATTTCCTTTTTAGCTATCCAGACACTTGCGACCATCTGAATACAGGAATATAAAGAGTCTACACATAATATAATATAATATAATATAATATAATATAATATAATTAATATAAATGCACATGCATACACACATATGTAAATATATATGTATATACACACTGTTTATATGTATACTATATATATTTGGGAGGTTAACTGTGAAGACTGTGGAAAACAAGTATTTTTATCCAGATTGTGATTAATTTGAAATTATGTTGGGAGGAGAAAGTTTATTTTAATTTTATAGACTCCATAATGTCTAGAGCATAACTTCCTTATATTGAAACAACTATTTAGAATTATTTGGAGAAACCATCAGTTACTAATCTTTTTAAAAAATGATCAGATTCAGAGGTTTTGATATTGTTAAATGAAAGTTCCCAAAATGTGAATTTATTCAAATAGATACAAGGTACCTAAATAGCCACATTGAAACTAATATTTAATTTTGATGTCTTTTTCAACTGGTGCCAATCAAATGAAATGTGGTAATTTGAGTAATATCGTATTTGACCTTGCTCATCAACGTGCCACTCCAATGGTTCACAGACAATCTATACCTAGCGTCTTTTATCTTTTCTCTATACTGGTATTTCTTTTGATTTTGAGGGTAGACCTTTTTATTTCTTATCCTTGCATTTAGCTCTTTCATTTAAGAGCACATGATGGATTACTGGGGAGACATCATTAAATATCTGGGCTGGAACGAGTCTGAAGGTAGATTTTGGTTAATGAAACTTGTCAGGGTTCAAGGTCATTTTTTAGATTTTTCAAAACTACCTAATACAGACATTAGGTAGATTTTTGTCTGAAAATGTATATCTGTGAGTTTAACTAAAAGGTCTGTAACTTGAAACTGATTTTTAGGCTAAGCTCTTCTTGAGGCATCATCTTCTAGGGATCCATGGCGGTCCTTACAAATATAATATACAATTTGAGGGTTCAGAACTAATACTTTGTTTCCAAGGTTACTTTGACAAATTTACTGAGTCTAAGTTGGAAGTGGATACAGAGTAGTTAGAGGATAAGAGAAACTGGGTTTGGCCTTGGCAGTAGTGCCAGTTGTCACAGTTTTGTTTATTAAATCCATCAGCTGATCAACGATAGTTGTCTACAAAGAGGTCACTTAGACTTTCTCTTGTTCTAGCTCGGGGAGGTCAGCCCTACCGCAATGATTCAGAAGAACTTCGTATGCAATAATACTGTACTGCCCATATATTTGTTCCACACCACAGAGATGTGTGTAAAGTGTCCCACTGTGTTTTCAGACCAAAAAGTCACTTATAATTGTTAAACACCTGTTAATATGATGAGCAGTGGTTAAAGTTGAAGAGTTTGTTATTAGGGTACTGAGCAAAATAATCAGTGCAAATAAAGTTAAGGGCAGACTGCCAGGGACAGGGAGACCGGGTAGAAATGAATTTTAAGATGAACTCAGCCTAGAAAGCTCAATAGCTATTCCAATATAGGTTACATTTTCAGAGAAGATTAGAAAATATCTGTGGGTGAGGGTGGGTTTCTCTAAGCGCTGAAATACAAAACAGAAGTGAATAGGAAATGGAAAAGAGGGGAGATTGAAAGGAATAGATATAAGCCAGACATCAAGGAATAGAGGCACACAATAAGAGAGGCAAGAAAGAAAAATGAAATAATGTAGCTAGGGGACTCAAAGGAAATAAGAAACATTTCTATAAATACATCCTAGAGAAAGAACAAAACAGAGAGAAAAACACTATTAAGTAAAAATGTTGAGCAGGCAAAGACTCAAGGAATGACCATATGCCTATTACATCTTTTATTCTTCACAATTGACAGTAAAATCTGGATTTAAAAAAGAATAAAAAAAAGGAAATTGAGTTTTTTATTTATTTTTGAATGTGGATGTAAATGGAGGAAGCTATTAATGACAATAATAGGCAAAGCTATTATTGGGGAAAAGTAGCAATTGTGGAATAAAATTTTATGATGTACTCCTGTGGGTTAAAATTAAATTGCTTCTGAATGTTTTGAAAGAATCACATAGAGTGTTATAATCCCTAAAAGCTTCCAGTAGAAAAAAAAATAATAAGAAGAGAAAGGTAATATAGTTTCACCTAAATCTTTTTCTAGGAACAATTTGAATGAAATCAGGGACTATGTGCATGATTAATTAAAATTTTCATCCCAGAATGATTCCCTTGGATCCATCAGTAAAGTATGTTTTGCACTATATATATATATATTTCTTCAGACTAAGAGAACGTTTATTTAGAAAGTTACAGAGACAAAAGAAGAGCCCTTGGAGCTTAGGAGAGAGAAAAGTAAAGACAAAGCGCTTGAGGTGAAGAAGGCAGGGGAGAAGGAAGAAGGGGAGGGAAGGTGGGGGTGTGCTCCCAGGAGGAGGAGCACACCACTGGGTCCTTGTCTTGAGGTTTTAAAGGCTGGGGTTTAGAGGAGGTTTTAGGGGAGGATCTCAATAGGATATTCATCTGCTTTATGGCTGATAACACCAACATGAGATTTATTCCCCTGACATCATCAGTCCTTGGGTGTGGTTGGCACAAAAGGCACTAGTTAGATTTCTGTTACCTGTCTCCCTGAGTGGGGTGATTTAAACTCTTTACCCTCTGGTTGGGGAGCAGTGTAAAGCATTTACTCTTAATGTCATTGGTTGGGGAAGATAGGATTTTGCAGTTGACTAGATGGCTATACACTGCTTGGCTGTTTAACTGTCTGTCTCAGTTTCCCTATCCCATGTGTCTATTTTAGTAACTGCTTTCTGCTAACAAAAGTGGGCCATGGTCTCGCTCTGTGTCGGGTATTGAAGTCTCTCCCTGCTTGATTTAAGGGAGACAAGCGAATGGGATCTGAGACTGGAACAGAGAAGCTGTTCGCTGATTCTTCCAAAGTAGGGGTGGGGTAGAATCCGCGAGTATCATCTTTTTTTTTTTTTAATTAAATCTTTATTGTTCAGATTATTACATTTGTTCCTCTTTTTTCCTCCCCATAACTCCCCTCCTCCCAGTTCCCGCCCCACCATCCGCCCTCACTCCCCACCCACTGTCCTCATCCATAGGTGCATGATTTTTGTCCAGTCTCTTCCCGCATCTCCCACACCCCTTCCCCCCCCCAAGAATAGTCAGTCCATTCCCTTTCTATGTCCCTGATTCTATTATAATCACCAGTTCATTCTGTTCATCAGATTATTTATTCACTTGATTCTTAGATTCACTTGTTGATAGATGCATATTTGTTGTTCATAATTTGTATCTTTACCTTTTTCTTCCTCTTCCTCTTCTTAAAGGATACCTTTCAGCATTTCATATAATCCTGGTTTGGTGGTGATGAACTCCTTTAGCTTTTCCTTATCTGTGAAGCTCTTTATCTGACCTTCAATTCTGAATGATAGCTTTGCTGGATAAAGTAATCTTGGTTGTAGGTTCTTGGTATTCATCACTTTGAATATTTCTTGCCACTCCCTTCTGGCCTGCAAAGTTTCTGTTGAGAAATCAGCTGACAGTCGTATGGGTATTCCCTTGTAGGTAACTGAGTTTCTTTCTCTTGCTGCTTTTAAGATTCTCTCTTTATCTTTTGCTCTTGGCATTTTAATTATGATGTGTCTTGGTGTGGTCCTCTTTGGATTCCTTTTGTTTGGGGTTCTCTGCACTTCTTGGACCTGTAAGTCCATTTCTTTCACAAGGTGGGGGAAGTTTTCTGTCATTATTTCTTCAAATAGGTTTTCAATATCTTGGTCTCTCTCATCTTATGGCACCCCTATAATTCTGATGTTGGTACGCTTGAAGCTGTCCCAGAGGCTCCTTACACTATCCTCGCATTTTTGGATTCTTTTTTCATTTTGCTTTTCCGGTTGGGTGTTTTTTGCTTCCTTGCATTTCAAATCATTGACTTGATTCTTGCGCTCCTCTGGTCTGCTGTCGGGAGTCTGTATAATATTCGTTATTTCAGTCCGTGTATGCTTAATTTCTAGTTGGTTCCCCAATATAACATCGAGGGTCTCATTAGTTTTCTTGTAGATCTCATTAAGTTTATCGGCGGCTTCTAAACAGTTCTTGAGAGACCTTAAAAGTGTGGTTCTGAACTCTATATCTTCCATTGACAATTTTGTCCTGTTTCTTTGTCTCCGCATTTTGTTATGCTTCCTTGGTGCACCCCCTAGTGGTCTTTGTGCGCAAGTCTTATAGTTAAACCTTGATTGTTGTAGCTAATATCAGGGAGGGTTTGACCTCCAGGCCAAGTGGCTATGAGAATCAGCTGTGTCTGCAGTGAGAGAACTTCTGTCCTCTAGGGAGGTGCTAATCTAGCCTTTGCCTGAGGCTATCCAGCAAATGCCTCTGTGCAGGGCTTGGGCGGGGCGGGTCGCACAGGATCAACAGGGTGGGCCGGAGAGAGCAGTTCTGGCCACTCTCAGTCCTGTCCCCAGGGGCTCTGCCTCTCTGAGTCCCAGCACCCGCTGCAAACCTCGGAGAGAAAGCTGCACTCGCTCTGACCGAAGCCAGACAGTCCTGCTTCTCCTGTTTGAGTCTGGGTCCCTAAAGACTCACCTGAATCTGGAGCTCAGAGTCTGCGACTCCCTCCCGATTGAAAACGCCAACCGCGCCCTCCGCCGCCAGCCCGTTCCGCGCGCGCACTCCGCACCTCAGAATTTGACTTCAGCACTGCGCCTCCTCTGAGTGTCCATATGCGTTTCTCTTTCCTCCTAGTTGTAGGACTTCCACTCAGCCAGCGTTCCTGTGGTTCTGGGTGATGTCCGTTCCGTTTTTTAGTTTCACTTTTGAAGTAGTTGTTCAAGGCAGCAAACTCCGGCGTTAACCTATGCCGCCATCTTGGTTCTCTCTCGCTTACAGGTTTTTCCCGAGTATCATCTTGATATGGAATTGTGTCATTCCAGAAGCAGAGTTGGTAGATTGCTTCATATTTCATTGGCTCAGTTATGTAGTCTGGACACCATCACTGAGGCGTCACCTGGGGATGGTCATGTGGGCAGGAGACTCCCTGTCCAGAGGGCAGGGTTACCTTCCATCTCAGTGTTGATGAGTCACATTTATCACAATTATAATTTTGCTTTGTTTTATTTCATCCCAAGACTTGTTAGGAATTTTTAGGTTTCAGACTTTGTTGGGGGTAGAGATGTAAAAATCTATTCGTAAACTTATTTTGGACGGGGGAGAGGGGGATATTTGTGAATCCAAATAGTGTTGTTAAGGAATCTATACCATGGGATGTACTATGATTAAAATTACAAAGAAAACATGATCTCTAGCACTATGACCCATCATTAAAATTAAGCTTAATGAAAGTTTCCTTCTCCTACCATGATGCTCCTGAATGAGAACCATGTTACTTTCATGGTTCACACGGGGAAGAGTACCCAGTGTGTGGGGCCTCAATGTGACCATGTTTCACTCCATCCCTGAGTAAGTCCTTTTGCCCCACTAGTCTTCCATCATGTCTGCTCTAAAGTTTATTCTCTTCTTTTAAGGTCAGCTTTCTCTTCCTGCAGCTGTGTAGTTAAACCCGTAGAATGTATGACAAGCATTTCTGAGGTCCTTAAAAATATCTCCTTATGTGGCACGTGCTGTCAGTGTCTTAGCACCAAGGGACTAGTTGGTAAGGGTACACACATAAACGGAATCGGTAGGCTTCCCTGCTGTCTGGGGATGCCTGTTTCATTATCAGCAACAGAAAGGGAAAGAAGGCCAACACAGACGGGGTTAACAATTACATCAAAAATAAACCTAGCTGCAACACAGGTAGTTTTAAACCAGATAATTTAGAAATAGTTTGGATAATTACTAATTAGGTCGGCTGACAGCAGAATTGAATTATTCATGAAAAGCAGAGGATAATTCAATACCTCTAAAACTAATTGGAACATTGTTTATTATATTTTTCACTAGGTGATGTGCTGATATTTATTTTATGCTTTATTTTTGGCAATTTTATTTTAGAAATATCTCAAGTGACAAATAGAAAAGATTGCTAAGAATGGCATTAAATTAGCTCAAAATTCTAAATAAAAACCTACTTTTAGTTGATTATTATGATAAAATCTGTGGCCTTCCTTAATTCCTTTCTCAAAATATTAGGGTGATTCCTTTGGCAAGTGTTTTCAGCACTTTTTCTCTCACTTATTTCATAATATTGATTTTTACTGTTTAAAATATTGCTAATAGTTTATTTTATATTTACTACCTGTAGTGCTTCTTTGATTCATTTTTATTTTCTGCAGGTAGAGGAATATTTAATATTAGTTTTCAGAATTATGTCTTATATCCACAGAGTATATGTTTTTATTTCATTATTAATCATAGTTTTCTTAAATTAATTTTCAGGAATAGAAAGAACCAATTTTAGTGATTCTGAGTTTTCTGCTGATAGAACCATTCACACATTTATTGATTTAACTAGAGGCCCGGTGCACAAAATTCATGTATGAGGAGTGGGGGTCCCTCAGCCCAGCCTGCATCCTCTCCAATCCGGGACTGCTGGCTCCTAACCACTTGCTGGCCTGCCTGCCCGATCACCCCTAACCACCTCTGCCTGCCGGCCCGATCGCCCCTAACTGCCCTCCCCTGCCAGCCTAACCACCCCTAACTTCTCTCCCCTGCTGGCCTGGTCACCCCTAACCTCTTCTGCCTCAGCCCCCGCCACCGTGGCTTTGTCCGGAAGGACGTCAGAAATATGCCCAGTCTAATTAGCATATTACCCTTTTATTAGTATAGATTTTTACACCATTTTTTAAAACCAACTAGCATTGTCATTGTCCCTCTGTGAAGAAATGGAAATGCATAATATTTCCTTTTACAACTTAAAATCTGGTGGGAGTGTGTGGTAGAGACGTACCAGGAGCTGTTTATCCACAATTTATGTCCTCCCTCCATAGTGTGGAGGGATTCCTGGGAGGCAGCTGCCCAATGAGGGTGACCTTTCTCAGCACCCTTAGTGTCCAGGACTAGAGTTTGCGTATGGAATATGAGCAGAAGTGATGTTCATTATTTCCTGTTTGGGATTTGTAAGAAGTGTAGTTCTGTTTTCCTCATCTGCTCACTGACCCTTGAGGGCGGCAGGGCCATAAAAGGAAGGAGCTGAGATTCTCAGGTCACCACAATAGGAGGAAAACTGCGCTTGGACTGAGAACTTTCCTGCCACGATAACCTCATCCTTAAGGACCATGGTGACAGTACAGCCACAAAAAAACACTCCATCGACCTCCACCTGTTATAAGAAATTGGCCGACAACAAAAAGCCTCATGAACCTAATACTCAACAGCCCTTCCTCATTTGAAGTGCCCACAAACCACCACCTGGCCGCTCCAGCAACCAAAGGCTGACGAACATATCTCAACACTAATCAGAGTCTCTCCCACTTCCCAAAATACCATTTTACCAAAACACTTGCTGATCAGAAATTCTCTCAGTGTTCCTCTTTATATCCTTACAACTTACTTTCCTTTCTGACACCTTTAAGATGGGTTCTCTTGCCCAAGTTTATGAGTTAACAGCCTGGTTCTTGTTGTTCCAGACTTAGTTTTGTCTTTGACAGGGCTTTTATGAGTGAAAAATAAACCTTTATTATGTTAAAATATTAAAATTGTGGGCTGGTTGCTCTTAGCAACTAGCATTACCTTATCAATACTGGATGGCAGGCAAGTAAATCATAATTGTAATATAATGTTAATTTGAGTACAAAGAATCCATGACAAGAAGGGAAGGAAGCTGTGGGAACACCTTGGAGTGTTGCCTAATGTGTTTGGGGTGTTGGGGGGAGGAAAGCAGTCACAAGAAGAAACTTTCAAGAAGCAAGATTTCAGTTAGAGTGTGAAAGACAAGAGTTAGAGGAGATGAGGGGGAAAACGTCAGAGAGTGGAAGCAGTAGGGATAAAGGTACAGAGATGAAAAACAGCATGTGGCATGTGCTTAGCAGCAATGGGGGGAATATACCACAACAGGTCTTTTATATTTTGCTGTCTTGAATTTTTAAACTGCCACTCTAGTAACCAATATGGCAAATGGATTAGGACTTTGGGCATGACTACAGGCAAAGAGACCAATTAGAAGTCTGTGGCAAGAATTCAGATAAGAAGTAATGTAAGCCTGAGGTATAGCCAGTTCAGCAGGGAGAGGGAAGGAAAACTGTCTGCAGTTGGGAGCTACCAGGGAGGTAGAATTGAAAAGGTATAATGCCTGGCATTGCTAAAAGAGTGGGTGGTGACATAAATTAGAAATCAGTAAATAAAATTAAAGGCACAAGATGCATCTGGGTGAGAAGAGAAGGTGCATTATTTAGTTATCTATGTCTCCATGGGAGGCATCAGTAACCTCCTGAGATATTTGTTTGGAACCCAAGAGAGAGACATCATTTTGAAGGTGTCATGAAACACGTAGTAACTGAAGTCATGGAAGCAAATAATACCACATGGGGAGAGGGTCAAGAGAGTAAATAATGAAGACAACCAAGGCCCAAACGATACAGGGAGCTGTTAGAAAGAGGCCTCTGCATTAGGATGGAAAGGAGGGGCAAAGAAGAAGGAGAAAAAGCACCGAAGAATAATGTCACTGATGTTATGAGAGAAACATGTTTGAAAGACAGGGAGGTTGGTAACTTGAGTAGGTTAAAACTGAAGTTTTAACTGGATACTGAAAACGATTCAACAGATATATGGAGAGCATCTGCTGGCATTAGACATGGCTCTGTACCGTGGGATACAGACAGGAGCAAGCCTAGTCCTGCTGTCCCAGAGGCAACATTCTGGTAGGGAGCCTCACTCAGCCAAGTACCCGAATCATATCATTACAGGGAAGGATGGATACTGTGAAGAACAATAAAGCCGGATAAAGGAGCAGAGCAAGTGGCACAAGCAAGGCCTCTGAGGGAGTTTAGTGCAGAAGCATGCATAAGGTGAAATGAACAGAACTAATGGGAGGAGCTGAGATCACTGTATCTTCCCCCAAAACGGTTTCTTTGGAAGGTTGGAGGCACAGTTACATGGCAGCAAATTGAAGACTAAAGGGAAAGCGAGTTTTTGGTTTGTTTTTTAAGATCCTCCTTGACTGAGGAGGGAAGGAGAACGGACAGTAGGCAGAGAGAGACTTAGAGAAGACTTAATTTAGTTTTGTTTTATAAATAAAATCAGCGGAATACCTTAACATGCTTGGGGGAAACATGTAGTACGGAGGATTGATGGAACATGATTGTTGGAAAATGCCAGTAATTTTGTTGGTGGCAAATAGGAAGCTGAAGCTCCAGCTACATTATTCTCCCTGGGAAAGAAAAGTAAATAAAGATTAAATGTTAGATAACTTGACAAGTCGCCCTAGGAAACAAAAGGAGGATTCACATATTCTGTGCTTAATATTAATATTTCCCTTTAATAACGTTGATTCCCTTAAGTCCATCAGACCTTTCTGCAGCAGTATTTCTAATTCTGCCTTAGTAGCAAGGGTTCCTTCTTCACACAGCAGTTTGGAACATTCACATTTTTCAGAGAATAGTGTTTTGATAAATCTTAAAAGGATGAACAAAGTCAGTAGCCATGAATATTTTCTAACTTTAGTATGAGGAGTTATAGAGGTACAAGAGGCCTGATGCACGAAATTCATGCAAGAGTAGGCCTCCCTTCCCCCGGCTGCCAGCACTGGCTTCCCTCTGGCACGGGGACCCAGGCTTCCCTCACAGCTCTGGCTTCATCTGGAAGGACGTCTGGAAGGTCGCCCGGTCTAATTACATATTATGCTTTTATTATTATAGATGCTTTTTCTTTATAATATAGTCTTATAAAATAATCTCTTACACATTTGTATGCATCTTCTGAAACTTCAATACCTTGATGCCTTATTTCTGTTTCTCATTCACCCATCTTAAGATTTTGAAGATATTTGCCATAATAATGTCCTCATCCCAATCAAAATAGGCTTGTCTCCTCACATTTTCTATGATAGCTTTGCTCTTATTGTGGTAATTAGAAGGTCCTCCTTACATTTTTATTCTACTCTATTTTCCTATAATCTTCAAAATTCATTTTAAGTATTTTTACTGTACATGCTTCAGTGACTTTTTCTTTTTTTACTTTAAAGGGGTGAATTTTATTACATTTGAATCAGATCTGAGTAAAGCTATTTTAACATAGAAATTGAAGACATGTGTTCATGTTCTCTCTCCCCATCCCAGACCCACTCAAACCTAAAATTCTAATGAATTA
This sequence comes from Myotis nattereri, assembly GCF_964212035.1. Taxonomy (NCBI): domain Eukaryota; kingdom Metazoa; phylum Chordata; class Mammalia; order Chiroptera; family Vespertilionidae; genus Myotis; species Myotis nattereri. The sequence goes on from NC_138075.1 coordinate 189,165,066, forward strand.
ACTTTGAATTAATACTTATTACCTATAATTAATTATCACTTGCCTGTAGCTACTTTCCTTGCTATACCACTTAGTTTGTACTATAAAGAATGCACAATTTTGTTTTCTGTCACTTTGGGGGTATATTTAATGTCCTAACATGAATATAATAATATATACATTTGATGTATGCATATACACATAAAGTAGATGAGTCCTACTTTTTACATTGTAAGTTAGAACTAAGAAATTAGACTTTTGAATTCAGACAGCAAATGCATAATTTTCTTCTTGAATCTAATATTGTATCATGAAACACAACACCCTCTACTAAATCTAAAAAGCAACAAAAGCAATATTCTGCTCATCTCTCTCATATTTTTCAGGTGGCAGCATTCTAGTTCCTGATCCATCTCACCCAGAGGCAGATCAGGGATAAGAAAGCAAAGAACCAGCCCTGGCCAGTGTGGCTCAGTTGGTTGGAGTGTCGCCCCATACACCAAAAGGTTGCGGGTTCCATTCCCTGTCAGAACACATACCTAGGTTGCAGGTTCAGTTCCCCAGAATGGATGTGTACTCCCTTCCTCTCTGAGTCTCTATACTACTTTCTGTTCTTGGGTATCAGGGTTCTCTCTTGAGAGTTTTCTGTTGATTATTCAGGAGGTTTTTCTGTATCTTAGTTGTAATTCCAGTTTGTTCCTGGGAGCATGTCCATGCGGCATCCATTTACTCTGCCACCATTCTTAATCCTGTATAGCAAGCATGTCAAACTCATGGCCTGTGGGCCTCATGTGGCCCACAATGAATATTTTTGCAGCCCAGCCAATATAACGGTATGTAAGAAATGTTTTAATAAAAATTTCACAACTTAATCTTTACAATATCCTGTTATACATAATTATTAATAACTAACTCCAATGGTCACTAAAGACTGATTGCTGTAATCGTGTTGTATTCATTTCCCTTATGCGCCTTACGTGCAGGCTGGCCATTTCTCTCCACTAATACTAGCAGTGAATATTTTAGCAGCCTATTGCCACGTCAATAGTCTTGGACTAACTTGTTTGGTGTGCACAACAGGAAATATTTCACTTACAGAGAATAAGAAAAATAGGTTTATTTGAGTTACGTTTATTAATTTATGCAGTTATTCAGTGTCTGGTAAGTTAATGTTCAAGAAAAAATATTAATTTTTATTAAAATACTCTATTATTTTATGGTAACAATTACTCATTTATTTCAGCCCTTTGTATTCAGCATGTCTCTATCAAAATAAACCTGTTTCTATGAAAATTGAAGCTTTTTGCCCTGACTGGTTTAGCTCAGTGGATAGAGTGTCGGCCTGTGGGCTCACGGGTTCCAGGTTCGATTCCAGTCAAGGGCATGTACCTTGGTTTCGGGCATATCCCCAGTAGGGGGTGTGCAGGAGGCAGCTGATCAATGTTTTTCTCTCATCGATGTTTCTAACTCTCTATCCTTCTCCCTTCCTCTCTGTAAAAAAATCAACAAAATATATTAAAAAAAGGAAAATTGAAGCTTTTTGGGTTTTTTTGTGGCCCACATAAACTTAAACCTTGCTTATTTGGGCCGAGTTAGCCTTTGAGTTTGACATGCTTGCTCTATCACTGACTCTTGAATGTAATTACTGCCTTATCAATTTCTAACATCTTTCTCTATTTTCTTTCTTTCTTTTTTTTTTTATTGCTTAAAGTATTACAAAGGGTATTACATATGTGTCCATTTTATCCCCCCGCCCTAGACAGTCCCCTAGCCTCCCCTATCCCCCAGTGTCTTATGTCCATTGGTTATGCTTATATGCATGCATACAAGTCCTTTAGTTGATCTCTTACCCCCCTACCTCCTGCCCCCCAACCCTCCCCAGCCTTCCCGCTGCAGTTTGACAATCTGTTTGAGGCAGCTCTGCCTCTGTATCTATTATTGTTCAAAAGTCTATAATGGTCTCTATTAATTACTGCCTTATCAATTTCTAACATCTTTCTCTATTTTCGTCACCTTGCCTTTTCTCCACCTTTCCTGAATTTATATACATCATCTCAGTCCTTAGTTACTTGTCTTTCAGTGACATTTTGGACCAACAGTATTCTTTCCTTCTTGAGACTGTAAATTATGTGTAACATGTATTTTGGACTTGTATTCTGTCTTCTGTGTAAGATGTCAAGAACTTTGAAGACGTCCCTTCCTCTTCTTCTAGTAGCATAAACCACAGCTTCCTTTGCAAACTATCTCTTTTCCATGTCCTGGCTTCTCAATCACTTGTCCCTGTTTCCCCCCAAGCATGAATTTTTACAGCCAGCAATAGCAGATCTTGTCTTAATGTCACAACTCTCTGCCCACTTTTTTATTATTACACTAGAGACCTGGTGCATGAATTCATACACTGGTGGGGTCCCTCAGCATGGCCTGAGGGGATTGGGTTGAAACCAGCAGTCTAACACCACCTGCTGCTCCTGCTCATCCCAGCCCCACTGTGCCTGCTGCAGGCTTGCGCCCAGTCAGTCCTGATTGGGAGAGGCTTGTGCCACTGCAGCAGTGCTTGCTAGCTATGAGCCCTGCGTCTGGTGCCCATCCCGAGGGGGGTGGGGAGGCCGAGATGCGATCGGCCCTCTGGGAAGGCAGTGGGATGCCCTTGCTGGCTAGGGATCTGGATCTGTCCTGCTGATGTCTGTGCCAGTTGTCAGGAGCCACCTAGCAGCCACTTTTATATCGTTTCTTCCTTGCGGAGCGTCTAGGGAGGGGAAGCAGCCATGGTGCCGGAGGCCGACTTCCAGGAGGCCAGTGGCACTGTCAGGATCATGCCGGTGGTGCCAGTACATCAGTGCCTGGCCTGTTCTCCAGAGATTGAACCTGCAGGACTACTGAGGGAGTGAGTGGCTGCCGCCGGGCTGCTGGGCCACTGGACGGGCTGGTCAGCTGAGCGGCACTCCCACTGTGGGAGTGCACTGACCACCAGGGGACAGCTCCTGCATTGAGTGTCTGCCCCCTGGTGGTCAATGTGCGTCATAGTGACTGATTGTTTGGTCTTTCAGTCGCTTAGGCTTTTATATATATATATATAAATATATATATATATATATTTCTCTGACTATAATTGAGAAAAATTCTCTGATTTTAAGAATGTATGTGAATAGATTGGGCCCATTTGGATAATCTCATCTCATTACCTCAAGCATATCTGTAAAGTTTCTTTTGTTATGTCAGGTAATATATTCACTTGTCCTGAAGATGAGGGTGTGGGTCTTTGGGGGTAATTATTCTGTCTGACATACCATCTGAAAGACAGAGATTGGTTAGTCATTTATTCAAGTGTTTGTTGAACATCTATTAAGGGACAAGCACTGGTATAGGAACTTGGGATGCATCATTGAACAAAACAGACAAATATTCCAAATTTTGTTGAGTATTTATTCTATTGCTGTGTGCTGAAGACAGGATCAAATCTTATTTCAAGTCAGCAGCATACTTGGGCTTTCAGTTTTGTGTTGATAAATTCTCAATTTTGTTTAAGTGGGTTTAGGTTGGTTTTATTACTTGGAACTCAACTCTTCCTCATACAGATAATAATAGACTTAAAAATATTTATGATGGGTAACACAGTACTACTCCTTCTTTTATTAATTTTACCTAGCTAAGATATAAGAATCAATCAATATCTAAATTTAGAAGGGTACCCAATTACTTATCCTTTTTTCAATCAAAATATATTACTGAGTAAACCACGGGGTTCCCTGGTGAAATTGATGTACAGTGACTGATTTCTTGTCTCCACAGATCCTACAGAGTGTCAGATGACAGATATTAAACTAATGAATATACAAATATATCTATAGGTACATATAGATACTAGTGGCCCGGTGCACAAAATTTGTGCACGGGGTGAGAGAGGGGGTTCCCTCAGCCCAGCCTGCACCCTCTCCAATCAGGGACCACTGGCTCCTAACCACTCACCTGCCTGCCTGCCTGATTGCCCCTAACTGCCTCTGCCTGCCTGCCTAATCGCCCCTAACTGCCCTCCCCTGCTGGCCTGATCTCACCCCCAGCTGCCCTCCCCTGCTGACTTGATTGCCCCTAACTGCCTCTGCCTCGGCCCCCACCACCATGGCTTTATCCGGAAGGAAGTTGGACGTCTGGAAGATGGCTGGTCAACCCGGTCTAATTAGCATATTACCCTTTTATTAGTATAGATACTAGAGGCCTGATGCATGAAATTAGTGCAAGGGCCTTGGCCCCTGCCGCCACGGCAGCCACCTCTGCCTCAGCCCCCACCTGCCACTGTGGCTGGGGACCTCTGCCACCTCTGCGTTGGCCTCCGCCCGCTGTGGCTTTATCCGGAAGTAAGGATGTCTGGAAGGACATCCAGTCTAATTAGCATATTATGCTTTTATTATTATAGATGTAGAGATAAAAAAATTTCAAATCAAAATATTGCCATGAGAAAACTGTCAGAAAATGAAAATAATAGCATGCCACAGAATGCCATAAGAGAGATTAAAATAGACTGGCTTTTAATTGAGGAAGAGATGGTTTGAGGAACACTTGCACCTGGTTTAGCAGACTTGAGAGGTAATTTTCATTTGTAAATGAAATGTGAACTTAGGGGTGTTTCATGGGCAAAGTACAATTGGGCAAGGCGCAATAGAGGTTCTCCAAATCAGAGTCAATAATAAAGTCAGATTTAGTCCCTATCATTCTATGGAGTTCATCTTTCAAAACCTAAAAATGACATCAGCTCTCATATTAAAGGTAGATATGTATATTGTTGATGTAAGAAATGTCCATTCCTGTAGAGAATTTTTATAACAGTTTATTAGAGCTCAACTGACAACACATGGTGGGGGGCAAGATCTCAAATACTCTGGTCAAGAAAATAACAGTTGTGCAGTTTCTTTTATGCATTTGAAATTGAGGGGCTATAAGTAAAATTACATGTACATGGGAGAAAGCAAGGCAGGGATTGGATTACAGGATAGTTAATAAGGTTATACGCTCTCTTGAGTGTGGCTGATTTATTTCAAGGGTGTGTTAACTTAGATGCACAGAAGCAATGGATATAACTTTCCCATTAAGAATTTATTCAGATTACCCTGTGAGGTTACTTTCCATAGAACCCCTTTCTTTCATCCACAGTGCTTTGTAAAATGTGTCAAAAGCTCCCAGCTGGTGCAGCTCAGTGGTTAAGCTTTGGCCCATGCACTGAGGTTGCTGGTTCTGTTATGGAATTGGCGTGGAAGAAGACAGTTGGATACTCTGAGGTTTCAGGAAAAGCCTTTATTCAAAGCAGCGCTGCTGGTTCAGGGGACTCAAAGATCCAGATCCTGAACAACTTAGACAATAAGATTTTTTCTCTATATATGCCTGAGTTTCTTTGTTTCCTACCCACCAAGCTTCTGTAGAGGACTCTCACAGCCGCACCGCTGCCCCCCCCCCCCCCCCCCCCGCCCCCTCTGGAATCAGTTAGATGGTTAACTTAGATTGTATCTAATGTCCATCCTGGATGGCGCCAGTGACCTCCCTCTAGTTAAGCTGTTACATCCTTGGTTTATGGCCCTTGTAAATTGGACCTATTTAGGTAAATAGCTCTTCCAGGACCAGATAATTAAGGAAGGGGCAGTGACTTCAGGAATGTGCATTAAAGACATTGATTAACTTAGAGTCTGGCTGCTAGTCTCCTACATTCTTTCACAAATGGAGTTAATTATCGGCTAGCAAGAGGGTGAAGTAGAAAGCAGCTTACTGGAACAAATTCAGATTGCTAGCCCCCAAAATGTCTTATGCTCCCAACAGTTTGGTTCCTGGCTGGGGCACGTGCAGGTGGGGGCTTGGCAGAGGCAGCCAATTGATGTTTCTCTCTCATCAATGTTTCTATCTCTCTCCCTTTCCCTTCCTCTCTCTCTCAAATCAATAAAAACGTATTAAAAATGTGTCAAAAGTAGTTATTTCTTGTTTTATGTCAAGTTGCTTTATCTTTTTAGTTACTTTCAGAATTCTAATCTCAAGTGTTTCTATTCCAGACATAGACACCTAACTTGTAAAACAATGTTAAAAAAATCAAAGATCAAAACAAAAGTATCTATAGACAGTATTTTCAATGACTGAATGCACTTGAATGACTTTATAATTAATCAGATAGTGTAATAGAACTAACATTGGATTAAAAAAATAGGAAAACCAAGTTCTAATCTCCTCTGCCTGTAACTCATTTCACTTACTTGGGTTTCAGCAGTTCATCTATAGAGTTAACTTTTTTCTTTCTAAATTTTCTTGCAGCTTAAATTTCCTCTATACCTGTGGTCGGCAAACTGCGGCTCGTGAGCCACATGCGGCTCTTTGGCCCCTTGAGTGTGGCTCTTCCTAAGCCTTAGGAGTACCCTAATTAAGTTAATAACAATGTTCCTACCTATATAGTTTAAGTTTAAAAAATTTGGCTCTCAAAAGAAATTTCAATCATTGTACTGTTGATATTTGGCTCTGTTGACTAATGAATTTGCTGACCACTGCTCTATACTGTTTAATTCACAAAAAACCTCAAACATACTAAGAGCAACGTTATTTTAATATGTTTGTGTATTTGGTGTTTTGGCAAAGGACAATGATACATGGCAATATAACTGAGTCAAAGTTATTTAATAGTAAACAGTTTACATTATCATGTGATTGAGCCAGAGAGAATCCTGGTAGCCCAGAAATACCAAGAAATTTACATTCTAGGACCTTTAAAACAAAGAGCTTTCCTTATCTCAAGTGCCTTAAATTTGGTTACAGTTGAGGGTTTAAATGTCACTGAGAAGTTCTGAAGCCAAATTGAAACTGAAATTCTCTTAGGTATTTAGTTTCTATCATTCAAATAGCACTTCCCTTGGACTGTTGAGCATCTTAGCTTTGGTTATTTGTTTTACCTTTGATACTTGGCAGTAAGTTTTTTTAAGTTCAAGAATATCCATTTCCTACCAATGTACTAGGTGTACTGGTTAATAATGCGGATTTTGTAATCAAAGAAAACATGATAATTTCAAGAGAAACATCAAAAGTGCTTTATTCAAAGTAATGTCCATCGCTAGCTACACATTTCCCCCATCTTTCAGGTAATTTGTGGATACCGTCCCAATAGAACTTTTCTTATTTTGAGTTAAATCATTCAGAGACACAATTTTCCACTTCTTCCTATGTTTTGAAGTGCTGCTCGGAAAGTACATGTGCCATTGATCAGAACAAGTGGTAATCTGAAGGAGCAAGGTCTGGTGAATGCGGCGGGTTAATACTTTCCAGGCAAGATCTTTTAACGTGTCTTTAACTGGTTTTGAAGTGTGTGATGGTGCGTTATCATGAAGCAAAATTACTTTGTCATGTCTCTGGACCATTCTGGTCGTTTCACAATCAAAGCATGGTTCTAATTGATTATTTATTGGTAGCGATCAGTATTAACAGTTTCACCTGGTTTCAGAAGCTCATAATACACCACACCTTCCTGATCCCACCAAACACAGAGCATTGTCTTCTTTCCGAAGCAATTTGGCTTTGCAGTCAATGTAGAAGGCTGACCTGGATCAACCCATGATTTTGTGAGTTTGGGAATCTCAAAATAAATCCACTTTAAATCGCCATTCACAATTCGATGCAAAAAAGACTTACTGTTGTGCCCTTGAAGCAACATTTTACTGATGGCTTTTCGGTTTTCCATTTGTCTTTCGTTCAGTTGATGTGGCACCCATTTTCCTTCCTTTAAAATCTTTCCCATTGCTTGTAAACAATCGGAAATTGTTTGCTGAGCAATGTTTCATTTTTCTGCAAGTTGTTTTTGAGTTTGACACGCATCTTCATCCAATAATGCTTGTAATTGTTGGTCTTCATACTCTTTTGGTTGACCTGGACGTTCTTTGTCTTTCACATCGAAATCATCACTTTTAAAGCGTTTAAACCAGCGTTCACAAGCATCTTGAGATGGAGCATGTTCACCATAAGCTTCCCGAAGTATACGATAACTTTCAGCAGCTTTTTTCTTCAAGATAAAGTAATGAATTAAAACTTCCTGCAAATGCTCTTTTTTTTTTTGGCATGAAATTCAATATTTTTAAGCGTAAATATATCGATCATGTTAACACCTTCAGGAAATTGGACATATAAAGTTTTGAAGCTTACTGTCAATACAATAAAATAGCATACATATCATATCACATATATATTAACCTATGTGTAACTCTATTGAAAAAAATCTGCATTATTAACGGGTACACCTGGTATATTGATGTCTTCTGATGCAGAAAAATGCCTTGTATTTTGTGAGCATTTGATATATATTTGTTGAATATATGAATCTTAGAATAACTTTGTTTGAAAAAATTCAAGGGGTATAATTCAAGAGCACTACACATCAGAAGAGATTTTTATTTAAAACTATTTAAAACATCTTCAAAATCTCAATATTATGGAACAGTGGCAGAACAAAATTCTTTAACACATCCAGGCCACATCCTTTCAATTGAGGTCTTAAAGATTCCAACCTTACCGTAAGATTAATTTAAATTTCTGAAGTGCATACATAATCTTAAAGTGACAAAATAGAGACATACAACAATGTGGCAGGCAAGAATCCAGTATCCTCTCTTAGATATTATTGTTATAAATATTTTGAATAACATTTTCCAGCTGCAAAGGAGAGACCAATTCCTCCTCCCCTGGCTCCTCTGTAGAAGTAGTTGTTAGGAGAGCTGTGGACTCTTTTTTGAGACATGTGACCCAAACATTTTTATCTCATCAGGGCTGCTCACAAACACCAGGATAACGTGATACTTCTGTATGTATTGTAGTGTGACTTTTAGTGGTGGGCACAACAAAAAGACCCTCTGGCCTCATTGTGATTGCATTTTCTTGTAAAGTGCTTATAAAGTGCCGGGGTCCAGCCCCAGCGGGTCCAGGGGTCCCCAAAGGTGTGGACGGAGTTGGCGAAGAAGCAATGACACGGAGACAGCATTCAGTTGATCAGCAGCCTAGCCAGGATCTCTAGCCAGGACCTCCAGCCAAGTTCTGGTCTGGATCTCCAGCGAAGTTCTGGTTCGGATCTCCAGCCAGGTTCTGTGTCCATGTTCTCTTGCTAGGTTCTCCAGGTTCTCCAGCCAGGTTCTGTAGCCGTGTTCCCTAGCTAGGTTCTCCAGCCAGGTTCTGTCCAGGTTCTCCAGCCAGGTTCAGTCACCAGGTTCTAGTCAGGTTCTCTTGCCAATTTCTGTAGTCAGGTTCAGTCCAGGATTTTTTGCCATGTTCTCTCCAGCGAAGTTCTTCTGTCTCTAGGTTCTGTGTAGGTTCTGTCTTCTAAGTTCTGTCTTCTTAGTTCTGTGTGTAGGTTCTGTCTTCTAAGTTCTGTCTTCTTAGTTCTATGTGTAGGTTCTGTCTCTCTTAGTTCTGTCTTCTAAGTTCTGTGTCTTGCTGTCTTGTTACATCTGTATTTATACCAGTTGATTCAATCCTATCAATCTCTATTACAAAGGTTAGGGCGTTTCTTATCTCCATTCCAGGGAGTAAAGATTATGTAGCTTAAGCATGATTGTTCGTAGTTAAAGTGATTAATTACCCGCCTGGCACTTAGTTGAAGGGTTTTATTCCCTCCCTAACTTCAGGGGAAAATCCCTACCTGGGGAAACAACCTTTCTCAGAGAGGAGACCTTGGCTAAAACACACAGTGCCAAGAAGGTGAGCAAACATATCAAGAACAGTATGCCATATATGCCAGGTCCCTTGAAACAGCAAGGACAGACCGGCTCCCGGCAATAAAGTCCTGTGCACGCCTGGCGAACTTATCCAGAGCTCTCTATGCTATGCTTTTGAGTGCAGGTTGCTTTCCTTTGGCAAGGTGATCATAATACCTGCTCTCACACACCAGGTCTGCTCCTTAGCCTTCGGCTACGGCGTTGGTGACTGAGGTGGAAGTGATAAAGAGGGCATGACAGTTCACGCATGCTCTTTCACCTGACAGGGAGCTCACACAGCCTGTCTGCTGGGGGAGTCTCATACCATCTGCTCAGGATTGTTTGTGGGGCAGTACCAACCAGTGTTGGTGGTTCTGTGACCTCTCCTTAGTTTCCATGCCTCTTTAGAGGACTGGCTGGGAGGAAAGGTCCTGAGCTTGATCTCTCTGTGAGCATAAACGACTCAGGCAGACACCCAGGATTCTAAACACAGACCACTGCTGTTATATAAATATTTCTTTACAACTAGAGGGTTGGGCATTGTCGGATCGCACAGTTACCTTTGGTGAGGTGAATGTTCGGGATGTATCTCTAAACTGTAGTTTTGTCAATAACCTAAATTTAAAGTTATCTCTGTGAGATTTTAAGTGCACTGCGGAGAAAAACTTTTTTTTTTTTTTAACAGAGAATAATGTTTTGTTTAGTCATTTTTCTTTACAAATGAAACTCTGGGAATTAAAAATTAACATTCTTGCCTGTGAGCTTCTTATAGACACCAGAAAAAGTTTCAGCCTTGTGCTCCACATTGTTCTTCACGGCTTTGTCCCAATGGGATGCAGAGACATGGAAGCAGAGACATGGAAGCATGGAACGGAGTGTGGAACCTCAGAGGGAAGGTGGGGATGGGTGGGAGGGAGGTAATCTACCAGAGGCCTTGTATGCATATATGCATGCCCAAGGACATAGACAATGGGGCAGTGAGGCCCTGGGGCGGGGGTGGGCACAGCTGGGGGGGCAGGTATCAAAGGGGGAAAAAGGGGACATATGTAATACTTTCAACAATGAAGAATTATTAAAACAAACAAACAAACAAAACAAAACAAAAAACACAAGTGGACCTTTATAAGCCAACTGCCATCTAGCTTAACATGGACCCTCTTGCCCACGATTTATTGGGGAAACACAAGTCCTCCAGGATGACATGGTGCACGTGGTCAGGGTGCGGCTCCTGGGCCGCTTTTGCTTGTTCTTTGTTGGGCTTTTTCGCGTTGGCTCACACAGAATTCTCCTCGGAGGGATAAAAACCCCGGGTTGCCCACTGAACGTTTTCTCCAGCTCAAGCACCAGCCGGACTTGGATTTTCTGGGAAGACCAGAGTTAAGAAACCTGAACAAAGATAGAAATAAGAGCTTTCCGACTACCACCAACTTCGATTTCCTTGGCCGCTGTGATATTCAGCTAACGTAGCTGGGCTTTGAGGTCTGAGTTCATCTCCAGCCCCAGCAGAGCCTGGGAGACCCAGGACTCGAACTCATTTGGCTTCTTGCCCTTGGGCTTCATGATCTTGCCTCGGTTCTCCCTGGGGCCGGGTCAAGGTGCAGTGACTTGCTCTCAAAGTTGATGGCCAGGGGGTAGGGGCTGAAAAGATGGCTTTTGTTGTCCATGAAAAGGGGTGAATTTCAATTCTGTTCTTCACTAACTAACTGTGATTTTAAGCAAGTTGTTTAATGTCTGGGTGCCTGAGTTTCTTTATCTTTAAGAATGCCTCTATAGAGATGTCATGAGAATTACAATAAGCTAAGCAGTGTAAAATGCTTCACATAGTGCCTGGGACCCAGTCCTAGTAAGTGCTTAACAAACAAAAGTTATTATTATGATTGCTACTGTTCTTAAGGAGGGCATTTCCAGTGTCTGTGAACAAAAATTATTCAAACCAGTACAAAGCTTTTCTCATTCTCCCATTTGTCAGTCCAGAGAATTTTACCCCAATTTAGAACAACTTACATGCACACTTAAAATTGATCTCATTTAGTTTCTATGTTTTAGAATCACCTGTGCTTTTCTAGGTTTTTTTACGTTGTTTCCCATTTCTCTGTGGGATGTGAGTTAAATAGACAGAATTAAGGAATTTCGCAAAAGAATAGGTGAAAATAGAGGCTAAAATTATTCATTATAGGTTATTTAATGTGCAATTTTGATACTGATAGAACATTTGCGAACCCCAAATCTTAAAATTAATTGGTAACCTGTTTTGAATAATGTCTCTTCATTTTATCCCCTTGCTTCCATCTTCCCTGAACACATTTAATACCAGATGGCTTTCAGATGTTTTGAGGATATCGAACAGACTGGCGTGCATTCTGTTCCCAGAGGGCTCTTACCCACATGTAGGTGGTTCATGAAACAGAAGCATAAAGTAATACGTTGAAGTAAAACAATTTTGCATTCAAGGCAAAAATACTCAAAAAAATAAAACACACACAAGCACACACAAAACCAACAACAACAAAAAAAATGTCTTAATTTATTTGCATTCATTAAATTAACATTCTTCCAAGAAAACACATTTCAGTTGAAGGACTGGGCTGTGAGTCTTGTTATTTCTTTTTATGCACAGCCAGGCTTCTTTAGAAATGCTTCCATTTTGATGAAAGAGGAGAAGAAAGAATTAGCAGTCCTTGCACTAATGCAAACATTTCATGTAGATAGGGGCATATCTTTATAGACAGAAAGCTTAAACATCCTATATCCATCAAACTGACTGTTCTCATTGTGCTAAGGGAAAAAAACAACAGTTACTTTACAAGTCACAGTTCTGTGTAAAATATCGCTTCAAGAAGTTCTTTGGTTTGAAGAGGTGTCTAAACCTTTGCATCTTTATGAGGTCATATTGTTTTCATACTGAATTTTAAAGTACATTTAATAAATGTATGTACACATGTCAAGGCAGAGGGATGCTTTGGATATGAATTTAATTAAACAATAGGCCACTTTGGGACTTGTTTTATGGAGCCATTTGTTTCATGCGAGTTCAACTGCCCAAGCTACCGTGCAATAATGGTCTCATAAAATTATCCTCTGGAGGGTCTTATTTCTGCTATAATGTGCTTTTACTTAAAATTTAGTTTAATAGCAACATTTTCCCTTGTATATCAACTGCATAGAAGTAATAGCTATCAAAAAATTTAATAGTTAAAGTGCTTTTGATGTTATATATTTACTATTGGGAATTGTTCATCCAACGAAGAAAAAACGAGGAAAGAAGAAGAAAAAAAATGCATATGTTACCTTAGTAATAACCTTTGGATTTGCTATATGTATCTAATTATCTTTTGAAATACTCTCATTTAAATTACTTGGGGGTGTTTTTGCCCTCAGCATGTAATTGCATACATGTGCTTGATCCCAGCTTAACCTTCTTAGAAATAAGCACCATTTACAGCACTATTTCTTGGTATGTACCAGAAGAAAGACTTTTATTTAGGGCCACAGTCAGCAATCGAGACACCTACTTCCAGTTTTTAGTAAGTGTCCAATTTAGTGAGAAAACAGGCTTGTCCATAAGTTTTGTAAAATATGTACAATGTATAGCAGTGTGTACTGTATATATTGTCAAGCCATGAACTTTGCCATGCAAGAAATGTATATATCTTCAAGTTTTCTACACTAAACTTAGTTTCTATCTAAAACAAGAGTCCTTTGGACCCAGCCCAGATGACCCTTCCCTGGAGCCCTGCACTTTAAAATACTGTAAATAATCTTAATTACATGTATTCATCAGTCGTAAAGCACACATAGGTTTTTCCATCACTTGGAATTTAGCATTTAATGCTTGGACCCTATAATCCCCAATATCTGCTCTCTTGGCTATTATCACTCCCACCCTAGGGTGATATTTGTCTTCATCTCTTAGAAAGGCCATTGTGTCCAACTGCTGTGAAAGTTGTGAGTTATGCTACCGATGACATTGGAAATAGGCATTGCTTTAGCAGTGGTTCTCAACCCTCCTAATGCTGTGACCCTTTAATACAGTTAGTTCCTCATGTTGTGGTGACCCCAATTTAATTGTTACAAATTGAACATAATTAAAGCATAGTGATTAATCACAAAACAATATGTAATTATATATGTGTTTTCCGATGGTCTTAGGCGACCCCTGTGAAAGGGTCGTTTGACACCCAAAGGGGCCGCGACCCACAGGTTGAGAACCGCTGCTTTAGAGTGAGGGGAGGATCAGAGCAGAGAAAGAACTTAGGTAAGAGAAAAGAGAGCTTAATCAATCTGTCTATTGCTTCTTTGCCACTAGCATAAACACAATAGATTACTGTAGAATGCAATATCATTTCTTGCTAGTGCTAAGCATCTAGTTCTTGTTATTTTTCATGTTCCAATGTGTGTTTCCGAAGATGTTCACAATAAGCAGATGTTTGCAGTAGGTTTCAAAACTTAAAATATTTTACAATATGAAGTAATCCATGTTTCTCTTAAATTTTTATCTACCTGGTTTATATGTAACTTTCATGAAACATGATGCTACTGAAGCTTTACTTTGGCAACTAGACAGACATGAAATATAAAATTCTGGTGACTTGTATTTTTATAAATTATTTAATGAGTTAATTAAATTTAAAAATTTTTGATTTACTTAAATAGTTTTAAATTAAAAATGCTATTCCTAATTTCTTTTTTTACTAGTTAAAATTAGATAATAGTAGAGCAAGATTTTAGAGGGAGAAGGGAAGGATGAGATATAAAACATGCATGAAAGAAATACCTTGGAAAAGAGAAGCAATGCTTCTTCCTCTGACACAGGGATGAAGGTGATAGTGATAGTGAGGAAGGAAGTGAAGTACTTGACTCCTCTCTGTAATGTGAGGCTAAAGTTGAGTCAGGCAGAGCCCAGCTCATCTCTTAATAAGAGGAGATAGGAGAAAGGGAGCTGCCCTGAGTCATCTAAAAGGATTGATGTGTGATGTCCAAGGCTGGTAGAATCATCAGTCCATATAACTGCCATATTTACATGGCTGAGTCTTCAGAAGTCTGGCTTAAGGAGAAGAGAATTAAGATATTATGAGGTAATGAGGACTAAATGATTTAATATCTGTACTGTACCAAGGGAAATTCCAAGCACATGATGAGACTATTTAAATAGATTCAGACAAAGAGAATTATCATAATGATAATAATAGTAATAGTCACAGGAATATCAGCAAATATTAGTAGCTCCTAAAATCTCATAATATTCACACAATACTTAACTAACCCCAAAGAATATATGACTCAAAGTTACCTTAGTTATTAGAGGACATTTTCCAAGTCCAGAACCCTGAAGCCCATAATGCTGTCCTCTGCCGGAGGATTTATTTTATTGTCCCCTCTGGCTATAGCTCCACAGTGTGCTCGCTATTTGTTTGGCCAGTACTGTCTTACAGGGTCTGTTCAGTTTGCTGGGTACTGCTATGCATTCTCTCCTGACCTCTTGTTATGTGCACTTGCTTAAAGTCACTTCCTTGACTTCCACATCCCTCCAGCTACTACTGCATTACTCTGCTCCTCCATTATATCCATTATTTTAGGGGGCAGGCATTTTCTATGTAAAATTTCTTCATTCTCTCATTGTCCAATCACTCGTTAAACTAGTGTAAATTTGTTTCCAACCGCATCATGTCACTGAATCTTTTCATGATCACCGATGTTACCATACTCAATGTCTATTCTTTTATCTAATCTCACAGCAAAATTGTTATAACAGTCTATTTCCTCTGTATCAAAAACACTAGCTTCTTTTAGATCCCATCTGATTTTCATCATTGTTCTCCAACTTCTTATTCTCCCTTACAGGAATCCTTCTCTACCCAAAACCTATATATCCATGGAGTTCAGGACTCTTTCCTTGTGCCTCTCCTTTATACACATCTCTCTTAGGTAAGTTATTTATTACCATGGTGTTAAATGCTTCCTTTGTGCTCATAATTTAGTTCTCAAGCCCAAAGTAGTTTTTTGAACCCTGGACAGTTTGTAGCTAACAGTTTGTGACTATAGGGTTAGAGAGAAAATACTGGAGGTTGAGAACTCTTCATTTTATGATGAATAAACAGATCCTTTTCTGCCTAATTGTGGCTGTCCTTGTACTTTCATAATTTCCCTACAACATGAGAAGGGGGATGAAATTTCTTGGTAGCCCTTTAGGGTTATCTGACATTGAGGGGAGGCAATTAAATGTGAATTTTGTAACAACCTTTTGTTTTAGACCAGATTTCCTGCTGGGACATTGCCCCCCTGTCAAAGGAGGAATAGGGGCTAAGTCATACAAAATTGCTTCACATTTGAGTGCAGTTACAAAATTTATGTAAGACTGTATTGACTTCCTATCATACTGAAAGTCATTCTAGGATGTCATTCTATTCCCAGAATCTCCCAGTGAGGATAGCATGGGATATTCTAAGACTTAGAACTTGTGCTTTATTCTTTGGAAAGTGCTTGGTAAAGAGCCTGGTGCCTGTGGAGTTTTCAGAAGCTGCTCTTTACAGGGGAGTGAGGTGAAACAAGGTTTCATGAAGGGAGTCTGTAAACCATCAGAAACATCTCAAATGTCATACATCCAAGCTAAATGTTTGATTTCTGCCCACAAAACCATCGTTTCCCATTTTGATTATTAGTATTACATTCTTAATTATGCAAGCCAAAATTTCCCTCCCTCACTTGCTATGTGCCAATATTTAGCAATTCCTACTGTTTCTACTTACAAAATCTACCTTTACTCTTCATCTCCACTGCCACCACTCTTGTCCAAAAGGGCATATATCTCATTCAAATCATGGTAATGGCCTTATGATCGTCTCATAAATATGATTCCCACAAAATGTAAAACCAGTACAAATGAAAATTATTCAAAGTAGTGCATTATAAGCAGTAAAATCAAACTTAGGATAAGTAAGAAGAAGAAAACCAATAATTTTAACCATAACTCCTTTTGCATATTTTGATTTTATCCATGGGTGCAGAGTAGTTGAATATAGAAGAACTTTAGTTTTAAAAACAAACCCAAAAGTTAAAAGCCTTATAAGCTTTTATTAAGGGACTGCTTTTTATATGAGATATTGCTAAGTCTCTCAATGAGAAATTTTTCTACAGAACTTAGGTATAATATGTACAAACGACTTGATTTTTCTGGCGTTTACCTCATAGATATGTAGTCCTTTCTCTGGAATATTGTTGGAAGGTTTTGATATGCTCCTGTGAATGTATAAAAGATATGCAAATAGAATACCTTCCTATTGTTCCTCATTCCCCGGAATTGCGGAGCTCATCATCTATAGCTCCCTTATGTGTTAGTCTGGATTTATTATTGAAAACACTGGAAGATTGCCTTTCACAAGCTTCCTGTGCTCTTCCTGGAGGATGCTAAATGGAGTAGTGGTGCAATCTGTATTTTAAAGATTGCAGTTAGACTGTAAATACCAGACTATTAGATTTTGCACACAGTTATGCAGAGTTCTTTTGGGTTCAGAATGGCTACTGTCTTAGAATACATTTGAAGGAAGAAAAAGAGATTACCTCTTCAGCAAATGTGGCTTGTGGTGGTGTCTATCAGACTTGCCCGTTTTATTCTGGCCAAGGTGTCATTGTGAAAAAGGGAAGGCTTCGGGAGGGAATGATTTGCAGGGTTACTGTTCTATGCTGACCCTTCTCTCCATTTTTCATGTTACCATCAGATTGGAGCAATTTTACCCTGAGCGATGGTTGAGAAAGTAAAAACCTCATCCCCCTCTTCTCCCCCTGCCCCCTCCCCCCATGCCTCCGGCAGAAGACTGTGAACACTCTTCTTTGCTGCTTTTGTGCTTTGGATTTCTGTCTCTCAGAGATTTGTGAGAGCATATTTGAAAGACTTTGTTTTGTATACTTCCAGCTCTGGTACTTGGTGTGCCTATATTTCCTTACAAATGTCACCTGTTACCAAAATATTCTTGTGCAGTATATGATAATGATACAATTTGAGTATCACTTGCCTAAACAGGGAATAAATTCAGTTTATACTTTATTAAGATGGTTAGTCTGTTAGGCTCTTCCCTGATGATAGGTATGTCTGTTTTTATTAATGAACTAGAGGCCCGGTGCATGAATTCATGCATAGGTGGGGTCCCTTGGCCTGGCTGGGGATCAAGGTCCATGGGGGGAGGGACTGCAGGAGGTTGGCCAGCCAGCCCTGACCAGGGCCGATGGGGGCTGGCCGGCTAGGGGGTGGGGCGGGGGCACGGAAGGTTAGCCAGCCATGGGAGGTTGGCTGCAGGAGCGCACTGACCACCAGGGGACAGCTCCTGCATTGAGTGTCTGCCCCCTGGTGGTCAGTGCATGTCATAGCAACTGGTTGACCTGTCATAACAGTTGCTTAGAGATTATATAATTATATATATATATATATATATATATATATATATATATATATATCCCAAAACTAAGGTCTCTAAGAGAGAAATTCACAGAGCCTTAAATACAAGTAAATGCAAACAGTCTGCTTCTGTGTTCTTATCTGTTTTCACTTACCCTCATTGCAATTCCTCTGTGGATTTGCCTGGAATCCTTAGCTTGAAGGGTTCAAATACATTAAATGTTTAATGATTATTCTTTTCAGCATGTAAGAAAGGACCCAAGGCTGATGCCTCACAGGAATTTGACAATTTCAATATTTAATCTTTGTGATCTCATGAGTGTCCTCTGATGTCAATTCTACTCATGTATTCTAATCACCTGGAGTGGAGGTTAATAATGCCTATTTGTTATCAAGGTTCTGTGTGGGATTTTTCTTTTGTCTTAGTCACTTTGAGCTATGTTATATCCATTCAAGCTGCTTCTTTAAAGCATTATGCCTATTTTTGAAAAGTTGATATTATACCAATAGCTGTAGAAAATCAAGAATGCTTTAAAAGCCTTGTAAAAACATCAACTTAATAATAACTATTAAGCTTTTCCAGTGCTATTTAAGGAGATTTGCAACATTCATTATACTTCCTTTGAATACATCAAACTAAAACAGTAACATAATGGTTTTGCAAAGAGTTATTTCTAAAATTAAATGGTGAGGGCTCTTCGTCCCTTGAACATGTTTGGAAATTATTCCTTTTTAATCTGTAAAATCTGTCCATACTGAAATATACAAATAAAACAAAAAATTTTTTCTTACTAAAGCAGGAGTGGTAATAAAATTACGTCCTTTATATATACCATCAAATAGAATAGAGTACTATTTGGTATACATTTATATTTTATGTGACATTTTTGTCCCAAATCACTAAATTAATTGTAAAAATATTTAATAGTTGACCATTTTAATCATTGGTTTTGATAAAGTCATGACATTAAGGATTTACTTAATATAGTAATTTAGAGAAACAAAGTAAATATGTAACCCTCAAACAAAACAACAATGTACATGTTTTAGGCATAGGAAATTTGGAATGTTTTAGATTTCCCTGGTAAATAGCAGACACTTAGAAAGGATTATCATGCAAATCCTATGTAGTATGCGACGAGCTTATCCTGATTTTATTAGGCCAGGCTTCTAAGTAAGGGCTGTGGGCTCTTTTGCATTCACTCCTTCCTCTTTGACCTTGGAGCTTTGCTGTAAAGACATTCAGCCACTGCTCCTGCGTGACAGCAGAAATACCTGATTTGGCAAGTGTGTACTTTATGAAATGTGATATGGCATCAGTCATCATTAACCCAAATATTCCCATCACATGCAGGGCCTGACCCCATCACATCTGGTTTCCTGTTTGAAAATCCTTCACTTTGTGGAGGTTTTGCTGATAACAAGGCTCAGAATGATCTCTAGGCAATGGAAACTGACAGAAGATGAATTATCTGTCACTCAGGAGGATGCCCTGGCCGTGGAAACAATCAAGTACAACTGTCCATTATTATTATTTCTCCCCCTTGGCTTTCTTTATTTCTTGGATTATTTTCCAGCTCAGCATCTGCTTTAAAAGCCTATTGAAAAATCTCAAGAGAAAATATGAAACAGAGGACTCCAGGAGGAATTATTCTTATTGATAGCAAATGCAATCTTATTCTCTTTGTTGCCCAAATAATATGTCCAATCATAACACATTCATTTTTCCAAAGGAGCACTGAAAAGTGCACATATACATTGTGTGGGTATCTTAAGAACAAGATTTTTTGTTAGCTATTAAATGTCTGGGTAAATTGTAAGTTTGTGGTTAGGAAATCACTGGTTTTATTCTCCTACTGAAAAGTTTTGGGTAATTAATGATGTGGTATCAGCCAGTGAAGATGGCTCCATATTAGATGCAAAATATTTTATCATTTAGAATTGATCAAAGGGTTATATTAATATATCTAATTCTTTTGCTCACTAAACACTGATTGTAGGTTGTTTTACAAAGAAACTCATATCTGAATACCACCTTCTCTTTGTCAAGTAGCAACACACCAGGCAGGTAACAGAGAATCATACTTCTCTGGCAATTCAAGGTATTTTAGGTATCTTTTTGAAATGGGGGTCGGGGGAGAGTGAGTTTGGTGATGTTAAGAGGTCAAATTAGTAAGTAATTACTGCAATTTTATCTGTGCATGAGCAAGGAGGACCATTTGAAAATTTAAATCTCTAGGCAGGGAGTTAAATGGTTATGAAAAGGCCAATGGATTTTGAGATGTTAAGAGAATTGTAAGGAGAAAGACTTCTTAAAGATTTATGTCTAGATTAGGATGCGAAACTCAGTTGCCAATAAGGGCTAGGCAGTCATATAGGATAGTGAGATATGAACAAGCTTTCTTTGCACATAAAAATACAATAAAATGTAACCATATGAATCTCACAAACAAGATATGGTAAGCAAAAGATGGCAGACTTCCAAGAAAGAATACATTCTGAATGATTCCATTTTCATAAAGTTCAAATAGACAAAGCAAACCTATGGTATTAGAAGTTAGGGGAGCAGTTCCCTTATAGGAACAGTGGATGGAGGAGGCCCAAAGGGGCTTCTGGGACAGTGGCAATGTTGTTTCTTGATCTGGGCATAGATGGATTCAATTTATGAATATTCACTGAGCTGTATACATATGGTTCGAGTCCTTTCCTGTCTATATGTTTCATTTCAAGAAGAAGTTTAAAAAAATATGTCCATTCACATATTCAAATCCACAAAAATATCAGTCACTCATCTTTTTTTGAAACTTGTAGCCTAAAGGTTTAACTTTCTTATTCTAGCTTTTGATAGGGGCGTGAGTACAGAGAGCTATTTCTTTGCCCTAAAAAAAAAATAGTATGTTATATTATGACAGTAAATGGTAACTGGTACTGGGCCTTGGTATCAAGAGAAATAAATAATAAGGAGAGATGAAGAGCATAACTGGAGGGGCCATACCTTTCTACAGAGGCCACCTGCTTTTATATTTCAGCCGATGGTGCCATGTGGGTATGTGTACTGAGGGCTACTAGGTTTCTAATGTTTTTATTAAACTAGGACTCTTGATTTTTGAAATCTCCAAATTTTCAGTTTTGGAGGAATCTTTTTAAGCACAGTGGCACTAGAGGAATCTTATCTGTAGGTCAGATGTGACCTCCAGTTTGATCCCTTTGGTGACGGAGGGTGGGTTGATTTCTGGGGACATGTGAACTATCCCTGGACAGGTGTTGAAAAAAACTTAAGAAATAAACATAAAAAATAACTAGAGGCAAGAAGGAGCATACGTATACTTTCTGTTTAATTGCATTTTGTATGCTGTTTATGCCAGTATTAATGATTGTTTCTTCATTTAAACCTCTGGGAGTTTATTATATGTTCTGGCATCTCAAATTTAAAGAATGGTGGAGTCTGTGGCCTTCATTTTCCATGTTGCTTTGAACATGTTTTCTCTTTGATTCTCCCAAATGCACCTTATTGGTTGCTTACAATGTTCTAGGCACTGTGCTATGCATTCAGGATTTATGCTCTCCCTGATGGCTCAGATACTATGATTGTCAACAATTTGTGGTAGAGGAAAGGGAAGGTTGCCTGAATTATTATAAGTTAGTAATAATTAGGATTCGAACCAGGCCTATTGAGCTTAAGCTCTTACACACTGATCTGCCACTAATCACAGATGTTATCACTGTATCTAGAGGTATGTAAATAAAAAATGTCACGCCTTTACTATAAACGAGAAAACGGAGGCGCAGATCCATGAAATGACGCGACAGAACTGACATTGCTGTTGAGTGGGAGAGGTTCTTGTTCGTATATTCTTTCCCCCATGACACTGAATGAAGGTCACTCAGGGAGTTAATTTCATCTAAGCAGATTTCTCTAACTGTGGATTCTTTCCTGTCACATACCAGTGTAATTATCCTTTATTTGTGGGTATCATCTAAATAAAATCAACTTAATCTTAGGTGATAAGATGGACCGCAAACAAGAAGTACACTATGTTCTGATAGGTATACGGAATTAGTATTCTTGATGCTTGGGATAACAGCTAATGGTGGCATCTCCTCTCAGCTAGTGAGTTAGAAAGCCAGGCATTCATCCAAATATGCAGATGTGTAGCCTCGTGTAGACAAAGCCTTCAAATAACAGGCGCAGTTTTCAATTTGAATTATATTCCTTGGTGCCAGACAGTGGCAGAGAATCTGGCAAACAAATGCATATTTTAAGAAGAATTCATTCAATCTTCACCAATTATAGTCCAGGGAAAAAGTTATATTTTATGGTTTGACTTATTGATCGTATATTATGCTTTTTAAAACTTTAATTGATCCTTTTGCATTTTCTAGTTTTCTTCCACTAACAAGTGAATAAGGCTCACAATTTTATTTGCTAGATGGAATTTAATTTCAACAATCAAAACAAAACTTTTGTCTATTTTTTTCTATTCAGTCAGTGAGGAAATCATAAAATATTTAATGCAGCATTTGAATCCGAGAGTTGTAGAATTATCTCTTGAAATAGCCTGGAATGTATCAAACAACACATTTTATTTGTATTCTTGCTTCCTAAATGTTTATAGTAAAAATAGAAAGATAGCTTTATTGTATTTTTGCTAAATTCATTAGCCCTTCTACTCAGTCTGTTAATTGTCCCATCTCCTTGTGTGGTCCTAATGAAAAGAATCCATTTTTAACCAGCACCCTCCATTGTGGCCCGATGTTACCATGGAAATGAAGTAGCTTGTTCTGATATTGTCTGCTGTACATATTTACAACACATTAGGTAACACCTGGGCATTAAAATTTCACAATTCAATAGGTTTTTATTTTTAAAAAACACCGACAACACCATTTTCCCTTCACATTAGTTTCTTGCCCTTATGGTGGATGAACGTGCAAGTAGTACCATATTTTTCCATGTATAAGACACTATTTTTTTGTAAAATCATTAGACTGAAAATCGAGGGGCATCTTATACATAGAAGTCAGCCGAGGAGGGAGCCACAGGGGTGCTTAGCTGCTCATACCACAGGCTTTCTCCAATCACGAGCCTTATTGTTACTGAGGCTAATGCTGTAAATGGAGGTGAAGGTGGAGAGTGTGCAGATGCAAATAGGGACCAGAGTGTTCTGAGCCCATAAAGATGTCAAAAAATAAAAAGACAAATACCGGTAAGCAATTGTCTTACTCTGCAAAATTCAAACGGAATGTAACCAGCTATGCAAAAGAGCGTGGAAATAGAGCTGCAGAGAGACAATCCAGACCTCCTCCCACTGAGTGTATGATCAGACAGTGGAGAAAACAGGAAGAACAACTCCTTAAGATGCAAAAAAAGAAGAGCTTAAGAGGAAAATCATCAAAATGGGCAAACTTGGAGCAGAAGCTTAAGACTTGGAATTTGGAGCAGCACCAGAGTGGCTTATGTGTGTCAACCAAGCTTATTCAATGTCAGGCAAGAATGTTTGCAAGCAAAATGAACATTGTTGCTTTTATAGGGAAGGCAAAATGGTGCTTCAATTTCATGAGGAGAGAAGGGTTGGCCATGAGAACATGAACAAATTTAGCTCAGAAAATGTCACCAGTTTATGGGGAGGATCTCACATATATAGACAGTGACTCAGAAGACAGCAGTGATACAATAGAAGTTGAAGAAATTGATATGCCTGGAACTAATAGTGATGAAGAAGAGAGCAGTGATGCAATAGAGGCTGAATAAAGTGATATGCTATGTAATATCATAGTACTTGTATGTAAACATTATCAAATTACTAAATAAAAATGTGTTCTGTTTTATGTTTAAAATATTGATTTATTAACTTTGGGTTGGAAAAGTGGGGGGCATCTTATACATAGGGGCATCTTATACATGCAAAAATATGGTAATTACCAGGGCTGGTGAAAGGTTGGATGTTAGGTGAGATTGTTCACTAATCTACACTAATAAAAGACAAAGATGCTAATTGACCATACCTTTGCCACACCCAAGCCATGCCCACCAGCCAATCAGAGAGACTATATGCAAATTAACCCAACCAAGATGGAGGCTGGCAGCCACGGAGCTGGAGCAAGCAGGAGGCTTGGTTGCCCCGGTGATGGAGGAAGCCAAGCTTCCCGCCTGCTCTGGCCGGCTGTGGCTTCCACAAAAGGCAACAAAGTCTCAATTATAGAAGCTAAATAAATCCCAGATACCTGCTTCCAGCCAGCCTCCACTGGGAGCTTGTGTGGCTGGAGGCCGTGGCCAGCCTGCAAACAGCCATCAGCCCCTCACCCAGGCTGGCCAGGCACCCCAGCAGGGATCTACACCCTGAAGGGGGTGTGGCCAGCCTGAAAACAGCCATCAGCCACTCACCCAGGCTGGCCAGGCACTCCAGCGGGACTCCCACCCTGGTCTGGGACACACTTCAGGGCAAACCAGCCAGCCCCAACCCATGCACCAGGCCTCTATCCTATATAATAAAAGGGTAATATGCAAATTGATCCTAACAGCAGAATGACTGGGAATGACTGGTCACTATGACACATACTGACCACCAGAGGGTAGACGCTCAATGCAGGAGCTGCCCACTGGTGGTCAGTGTGCTCCCACAGGGGGAGCTCTGCTCAGCCACAAGCCAGGCTGATGGCTGCCAGTATAGCAGTGGTGGTTGGAGCCTCTCCCGCCTCCTCAGCAGTGCTAAGGATGTCCAACTGCAGCTAGGCCTGCTCCCTGCTGGCAAGTGGACATCCCCCGAGGGCTGCCGGGCTGCCAGAGGAATGTCTGACTGCCAGCTTAGGCCAAATCCCCTGGGGAGCAGGCGTAGGCCAGCAGGTGGTCATTCCTCGAGGGGTCCCAGACTGTGAGAGGGCACAGGCCGGGCTGAGGGACCCTCCCGAGTGCACAAATTTTTGTGCACCAGGACTCTAGTATACTATATTATACTAGGGGCCCAGTGCATGAATTCGTGCACCTTGAAAGGAACTGTGGGCCGTGAGGCTGTGGTAAGCACAGGGGCGGGTCTCAGCACTTTCTCTGCACCCCTGCTGTGGCCCCTGTCCCCTGTCTGCCAGCAGCCCTGCTCCTGCCGCCGCTGCTCCCATGCGCTGATGACACGGAGCAATTGGGGATGCCGCCAGCAGCGGGTGCGAGTGGGCCCGGCACCATCAGCAAATGTGAATGGTGGCTGCTGCCCCGATCACCTTTCAGGAGCAGAGGGAAGTAGAGAAGCCCTCACAGGCGATTGGGGACAGCAGCCGCTGCTCGCACCTGCTGATGGCGTTGAGTGATCAGGACTGGTGCTGGGCGCCGGCAGTTGGTGTGAGTGGCAGCTCTAGGGCTGTCACCAGCAGCAGATGTGAGAGGAAGCTGCTGGCCCTAATCACCCCTCAGGAGCCGGGGGAGATGGAGAAGCCTTAAGGGGTGATCGGGGCCAGTAGCTGCCGCTTGCACCTGCTGACAGTGCCAAATGATCAGGGCCAGCACTGGGTGCCAGCAGTGGGTGCGAGTGGCAGTGCCAGCAGCAGGTGCAAGCAGGGCTGGCGCCAGAAGCAGGTGCAAGCACCAGGAGGTACTGCGGTGCACAGGAGCAAAGAACTTTCAGTAACTACCAGAGGCTCACCCTCATGACAGCGACTGGTGCCCTGCCTTGGTCTGGCACCCTCACTCACCTGCTCCACCATCCTGCTGCAGCCAACATGCGCCATGTTCTGCTCACCCCCCTGGTGATCAGCGCACGTCATAGTGACTGGTTGGTTGGTTGTTCTGCCGTTCGGTCTATTTGCATATTAGGGTTTTATATAGATAGATAGATTCTATAAATTACACATATATAACAAGTAGAAATTTACTATAATATTCACAACATGAAAATAGAAAAATTTATTTTAGTCTATTTTTATTAAATCATAAATGTAAATTATTCTCTTAGATGGTATTTCAAATATATTTGTATTTCTATTCAATATTGGTGTATGCCTATTGGTTGTCCAATGCTACAATAATAGCTGGTGCTACAAAAATGAATAAGATATATTTCCTAACTGCAGGGAGATCATATTCTAGAATATCAAGTGACTTAACTTGAGTAAACATATATTAAATATTTTCCAATATGGGTGATCCCTGGAACTCGAAGACAATATCAGGTTTATAGTCACATGAAATCTATAAAGATACAATGTCAATGATCACCCTTTTTAAATATGGTTTCTTAGGTAACTTCATACCAGAGCTCAGGATCATCCTGGAGGATCAGGGAAAACATCACCCCTGATATCTACATATTTATGCTTAACTCTTGTGGCTACTTGGCAACACACATATACCTTTCTTTTATCTTCCTATACCCCACAA
The DNA here is from genome assembly GCF_964212035.1 of Myotis nattereri. Taxonomy (NCBI): domain Eukaryota; kingdom Metazoa; phylum Chordata; class Mammalia; order Chiroptera; family Vespertilionidae; genus Myotis; species Myotis nattereri. The sequence goes on from NC_138075.1 coordinate 189,191,494, forward strand.
CAATTTCAAAACAATTATTTAATGTCTCAAATTTATGTTTAATTCCCACATTTTATGAGCTTGTCTGACTCTTGGTTAGAATTTTCAGTTCTTACTATCAACATTTCTACACATTTTTAACTAGTTTTTACTTATTTCCTCCTGCTTTATAAATAGAAATAACTTTTCTATTCAAGGCTAATATTCTCCACTTATGGGCTTGACTCTGTCATCTCCAAACTCTAAATTTAGGCCCCCAAGCTCAATTTGACTCTAGAAAATTGACCCTCATATTGGTATAGTAGCACTCGTAACAGGATTTAAGGCAGTCCCAAAGAAGTCTTTGTGCTTCTGGTAAGACTATGAGGCCACAGCTGTGACACCCCTCAGAGCAGGATTTTAGGAAGCCCCAGAGCTCCACATGCTTTTGATATTATCCCTATCACATACCACACCACTTCTCTAAAGCTTGTTGAAGAGGCCAATCCCAAAACAGGAATCAAGTTGATTTCTTACATTCCCTAAGAAACCATCAGGATTAATTCCATCATGCCCTACCTTCGGCACAAACTAAACCCAAGCCTCCTGGGATACCCATTGTGATTTTAGCACCACATGGCTCAGTGTGTTCCCTAATCGGAATGTTTCCCTTCCTTCCCCATTTGCCCACACTTTCACTGTGCTCTCTACAAAATTCCCTATGTTGTTTGCTCTTAATATTTCCTCTCCTTTTGATCTATTCTAAAGGAGGCCCAGGTATCTTCTCAGAAAATAACTCTCTGAATAGTAACATCTTTTCTTCCATGTTCCACAGGGCCCAGGGGTGGATTGGATGTCCCTTGCTTCTTGTCTTCTCTAGACCTGATTGTCCCTTTTTGTCAAAATCCCCAGTTTGTTTGAAGCACATGCCGATAGCATCTTCTACACTTCTTGAACACTCATTTTCAAAACTCTCAGTTATATCTTCTCATTCCCTGGTGACATTAGTAGTTGAATCACTGTCTGTTATTTTTCTTTCTACCTGAAACATCCAGATAAGCACTCTAACACCCCGGACCCAGTTCCTTGACTGCTTTATCGCCAATGATTGTGTCCTTCACTTATTCTCAACTACCCACCGCTTGGCCATTCTCTGAACTTGTCATTGCAAGGAACTTTAATTTTCACCAAATCTTGATTTCAGGAATTCCACTCACTGATAGCCAAATATTTCTGGCTCACTTAATTTTTCATGCCTCCTCCAAGTCTTATATCACATAAACCCCTGACATGCTACTTTTTTTAATCCACCAGTGTCACCTCCAAAATCTTCTCTTTTTATCCAGATTATATTACACTATTTACCACCATGATAGTTTCTTGAATTTACTTTCACTCCCTTGTCTCTCTCTTCTTCCACATTGCCTAGTAAGATGCCAATGAGAAGTAAGTCCTCCTTTCTGGCATATGTGCACCAGCAGCCAGCCACAGCTGGAGGGAAAACATGAATGCACTCACTGCTTTCACTTTAAAATCACAATCGCCAGCCTCGTGTGTTTCCTCAGGACTGCCTTTCCCGCTCCATTTCTTTATTCAGTTTAGCTTCTCATTCTTTCAAAAGATCATTTCACATCTTTCCCTCTTTCCTTAGGGTTTCAACATCCCTTTTGCTTTCTCACTCTGAGATGATGACTCTATTTCTATAGCACTGAGAAAATGGAAATAATCAGAGGACAAGTACCTCATTTCCTCCCCATGAAATCTGCCCACTCCAGGCATCTGGGTATATAATTATTGCCTAGCTACCCTTCCCCATGGATGAACTCTACATTTGTGCATGGGATTCCAGTCTTTCTGACTTATTCAAATAAAATTATTCCTGCAATTTTCTCATTTCCTTTTCTGTTTTGTTTTTTTTTTAAATATATATATTTTTATTAATTTCAGAGAGGAAGGGAAAAGGAGAGAGAGAAACATCAAAGATGAGAGAGAATCATTGATCGACTGCCTCCTGCCCCCCCCTCCCCCACTGGAGATCAAGCCTGCAACCTGTGCATGTGTCCTTGACTCAGAACCGTTCAGTCCACAGGCTGACACTCTGTCCACTGAGTAAAACCAGGTAGGGCTCCTTTTCTGTTTTGAATACTATTGTGGCATGATAAATCCCTCCAGAACTTAGTGTGTTAAAACAAGTGTTTTATTATCTCTTATAGGTTCTATGGATCAGGAAGTGGTTAGCTGGGTGTTTCAGACTAAGGGTTTCTCATGTGATTGCAGTCAGATAATGGTTGGAACTTGCACAAATGAATGGAGCACGGGCTCAGGAGAAGCTGGGGATTGACTGGGAATTTCACTTTACATAGACTCAGAACTTTTCTCTATGGTATCTCTGCCTGAGCTTTGGGCTGCCTTACAGTAGCTATAGGGAACTCAAAATACATAGCAGTTTAGAGCTATAGTGGGAGTGTTCCAGTGATCAAGGAGTACATTTTATTGTCTTTTTTGTCCTAGCCTCAGATGTTTCACACAGCATCTATCCTGCTGATTTTTTTGATTATAAAATGTACAGATTTGAAGGGAAGGAATAAAAACCCCACTTTTTGATAAGGGGAGTGTTAAGGTCACATTGTAGAAGATCATGTGGGATGGAAATGATTGCCATTTTCAGCAAATAAATCTGTCCCATAGGTTAGTGAATATTTTCTTTGCTACTAAAGTATTACCATCCTCATACAAATGTACTGCAAAAGCATCCATTAAAAAGAAAAAAAATCTCCATGTTGCTATGCCCCCTAACTGTATGCCTTTACTCTCTTTTATTGAAAATTTTTTTCAAAAGAGTTTTCTATTGCTCATCTTCTCATTTGTCCCTTTGCTGGATCAGATTTCATCTCTACCTCTCCACTGAAATACTCTTGACAAAGTCATCCATTTTTAAGGACCCATGGTTAATTCTCATTTGACTTCATGACTTCACAGTATCCTATATAATAAAAGCCTAATGTGCAAGTTGTTCGACAGGGAGTTCGAGTGCTCACTATGAAATGCGCTGACCACCAGCATGGAACATGGTGGGCATCGGCAATGTGGTGCTGGCAGTGGGTGGCAGTGGAGGCGCAGCCGGCCCCAATAGGCCCCGACGAGGGCGGGACCACGGTGAGCCAGGCTGCAGCTGCCAGGACCGCAGAGGCCAATAGGGCTCCCTGTGGGTTTGTGCAGGAGCCAGTCTGCGAGGTTCACTGGGAGATAGTGAGTTGCCTGCCCTACTTCCCTGTGTTGCTGCTGGGCAGCCCAGAGGCCCATGCTGCGCCCCAGCCCATGGCGTCTGGTTGTGCTCACCACATCTCCGCATGGGGACTCAGGCACTGTGTCTCAGTATGGGGGGGGCGTGCAGGGTTCTGGGGTCCTCAGTGCTGCCCTGGGGCCCAGGTGCTTCCCAGGGTCCAGAGGTCAGCTGGGACCTGCCCTTCCATGCCAGACTCTCGTGCTTCAATCTCCGGCCAGGCCTAGGGACCGCACCTGTGCAGAATTTTGTGCACCATGCCTCTAGTTTGGTATAATTGATTACTCACTCCTACTCTTGGGATACCTTTCCTATATGATTTCCCAAGTTCTGCTGTCTCTTGATTTTTTTTCTTTCTGGTGGTTCTTACTTCCCTGATCTATTCACGTTGGAGTGAACAAGTTTCATTCCTCAACCCTCTTCTTGTTCTCATCTACACATATGCCATACATTATCTTCTCCAGTCCTTTGGTTTTAAATTACATGTCTTAGTGATGGCATCCTAGTTTTCAGTTCTAGTCTTAAATTCTGTTTGTGCTCTGGATTCATATGTTTGATTGCCTTCTTGACATCTCCACTTGGTTGTCAAGTAAGCATATCAAATTAAATATGTCCAAATAGAATTATATTGTTGCTTTTCTCACCATTCCCACCCCACCACCCCAAACATGCTCTTTCTCAGATTTCCATATTTTTAAAAATGGCACCATCATTTACCCAGGGACTGTGAAAATGTCTAGAAATTTTCCTTGAGTTCTCTCTTTTCCTCATCTTCCATAGCCTATTCATTCATAACCCTTGCAGTTATAATTTTAAAGCATATCCAGGATTGGTCAAATTTTCACTATCTCCGCTGCTACCATTCTAACAAATGTATGTTAAAATAGCAGTAATTTATTGGGATGGACAATAAATTTTGTTCATCCCACATCTTTCCCCCAATAACAAAAATTATCTTTAAAAACATAATTAAAACATCTTTTGCTCATAATCCTTAAATGGATTCTCAATGTATTCAGAATAAATGAAGTGTCCTTATTACAACCCACATGTTTCTATACATGCTGATCCCCATCTACCTTTCCTGCCTCATTTTCTATTGCTCCCCACCCCTTGCTTACACCTCTCTAGCCCATGTGGCCTTCTTACTGTTCTTTGATCCTGCAAGTTCCTTTCTCTTCTCTCTTTCTGTCCAGATTAGAAAAAGAAACCTATTAATAATAGATTCTGAGTGCCAAGTGATATACTAGGGATATAAAGATAATAGAGGTAGCCCCTACTTGAGAGAATTTCACAGCTTAGTAGGAGAGATAAACAAAAAATGAGCATACATTTGACATGTTATTATATACTAGAGGCCTGGTGCACGAAATTCATGCATGGGGAGGGGTCCCTCAGCCCAACCTGCACCCTTTCCAATCCAGGAGCCGTCAGAGGATGTCCTACTGATGGCTTAGGCCCACTCCCATGGTTCTCTGCTCTCTGAGGGGCCTGGTTGCTTTGCTACCGCCGTGTGAACAAAGCTGCCATGCCCTGTTGTCTGTTCTCTGTCTCTGTCTGCCAGGCCTGGGGGCTTCGCCGCTGCTGCCACGTGAATGAAGCCGCCACACCCTGCTGTCCACTCTCTGTCCAGCAGCCCCTTGCCTCCTGCCCCCCCCCCCCAGCAGGGCAGACAGGATCAGTGACTGGGTGCCACCATCTTGTGGCTATGGGCACCACCCTCTTTGTGACAGAGTGACAGTTAATTTACCTATTACCCTTTTATTAGATAGGATATGTAAACAGGTCACTATTGAGAATAAAGGAGCTATATATAATGATGTTTGGGAAAGGGTGGTGGGTTGTAATGATTTCAAGGATTTTTTTGCAATACGTTACAAAGTTAAGAAAATTTCTTTTGATAAAGTATGCATAAGGGGGCTAGACTGTTTTTGGTGTGATATAGCTTCATGAATCTGGAGAAAGTACTAAAGAGCACAAGGTTAAAATCAAATCTATTTGACAGGAGAAATTAAATACATAGAGCTTTTTAATATATTTTCTGAAGCATTCCAAATTTTTTTCTATGTCTGTGTGTTATAAAATTCACATCATATGTTATTGTGGTATGCATTGTTCTGTAACCTGCCTGTTCAATAAAGCTATCTATCATAACCATAATTTCATGACAAAGCATAGACATCTACTTATTATCATTCATAATAACTGTAGAATATTCCATAATATGAGAAATGAAAATTTTATTTCAGGGATCTTCATTTATCATATATTTAGGTTATTCACAATTATTTAAATGAAACATCCTTGTACCTAAAAAATATTTTTATTTCACTAGGGCTTGAGAAAAAAAAAAGACTTTGCAGCCATCCTGTAACCAATTCACTCTCCCCTAGAGATGTGTAGGAAAAAAGAATGACTACATTAATTCTCCTGGCAAACATGCTAATGACCTCCTGGAAAACATGTTAATGACTTTGATAAGTCCACTAATGGTAACTTTTTATCTATGAACGGATCTTTAGCAGAAAAAGACTATTCAGTTGAAGTTATTTATTGTAAATACACCTGTAATTAACACTTTTATGGGGGGTGGTTTGCTGAGGAAGTTCATATAAGCTGTGTAATTAATATAAGATAGCCCAAATGGCATCCTCTGTGTGAGTGATGTATGTGTACCTTGCTCAAATGCTTCATCTCTTAACCTAGAGCCAAACCATGTCTTATTGTGAAAGAAGAAAGTCATTTTATATATATATGTATATATGATGGTCTTAGATTCCTCCTGTGGAAGAATTCTTCACCAGTATCATTAAAATTATTAGTGGAGTTTGATATTGGGTAACATCTATGACTTAAGTAGTTTGATTTGACAAGACATTCCTTTGTGTCACCACAGATAAATTCCAGAAGTGGAATTCTTCTGTTTTAGACACTATGGATCATATAACTGGTTTAGAGAACAGTCTAAACTTGGTAGGGTTAAACTACCTTTTTCTATGCTCTCTCTGATTTCCTTTCTCCATTACCTAGGGACATCTTAGACAGTTCCCTCAGCTTTCTTAATCTGATATATATATATATATATATATATATATATATATATATATATACACACACACACACATACTAGAGGCCTGGTGCAGAAAAATTTGTGCACTCGTGGGGGGGGGGAAGGGGGAGCCCCTCAGCCAGGCCTGTGCCCTCTCTCAGTCTGGGACACCTTAGGGGATGACCACCTGTTGGCTTAGACACGCTCCCCCGGGGGATTGGGCCTAAGATGGCAATCAGACATCCCTCTGGCAGCCCGGCAGCCCTTGGGGGATGTCCACTTGCCAGCGGGGAGCAGGCCTAAACTGAAGTTGGACATCCTTAGTGCTGCTGAGGAGGCAGGAGAGGCTCCTACCACCACCACTGTACTGGCAGCCATCAGCCTGGCTTGTGGCTGAGCAGAGCTCCTCCCATGTGAGAGCGCCCTGACCACTAGAGGGCAGCTCCTGCATTGAGCGTCTGCCCCCTGGTGGTCAGTGTGTGTCCTAGTGACCAGTCATTCTCAGTCCTTCTGCTGTTAGGGTCAGTTTTCATATTACCCTTTTACTATATAGGATAGAGGCCTGGTGCATGGGTGGGGGCTGGCTGGTTTGCCCTGAAGGGTGTCCCAGATCAGGGTGGGGGTCCCGCTTGGTTGCCTGGCCAGCCTGGATGAGGGGATGATGGCTGTTTGCAGCTGGTCACACACCCTTCAGGGTGGGGGTCCCCACTGGGGTGCCTGGCAAGTCTGGGTGAGGGGTTGAGGGCCGTTTTCAGGCTGGCGGGTGACTGAAACTCCCAACCTCTCCTTTTTTTCCTTTTTTTTTTTATTCTGGGATTTATTTACCTTCTATGGCTGTCACTGGAGCTGAGAGCCAGCTTTAGCTCTGAGGCTTGGCTCCAGCTCTGAGACCTCGGTTTGTTTGGCTTCTATAATTGAAACACTGTTGCAACTCCAGCTCTGAGATCCCGGCTGGCTGAAAGCAGGTTTCTGGGGTTGGTTTAGCTTCTATAATTGCAACATTGTTTCTTAGACTGCAGCTCAGAGGCTGGTAGCGGCAGGCGGGGAATCTTGGCTTCCTCCATCACTGGAGCAAGCAAGCCTCCTGTTTGCTTCAGCTGCATGGCTGCCGGCCGCCATCTTGGTTGGCAGTTAATTTGCATATCACCCTGATTAGCCAATGGGAAGTGTGTCGGAGGTATGGTTAATTACCATGTTTGTCTATTATTATTTTATATATATATATATATATATATATATATATATATATATATATATGTAAATTAGTCCGGGACGCTATAATGCGTCATGACCAGACAGGTGGAGGTTGTGCATACAGGTGAGGCCTGGAGCGGAGATGGAGACAGAGACGGCGGGGGGGGGGGGGGGGGGGCGGTGAGCCGCTGTGTCCTGGCTCGGGTGGGCCCCTCGGAGCCAGAGTGGACAAGGACAGGGATGGGAGGCTGGCCCGCAGCCTCCGTGGCTGAGCACAGGCCAGGAGATGAAATGGTGGACCTGCCTCCCGCAGAAGCAGCATGGGTCCCTCCCAGCTCCCGTGGGTGCCGGCGGCTCACTTCAGCCTCCCGCAGAAGCCACACAGCTCCCGTGGAAGCAGTGCAGCTCTCTGCGGTGTGCTGTAGTTCTCGCTGGCTCCCACAGAAGCTCGGGTGGCCTACTGCACACGATATCACGTGATGGGCTACTAGTTTATGAATAAAGTTCATTTGATTCAAGACAAATTAAAAAGTCCAATTGCCTATCCAATTCATTGCACATCTCCTTTCCTTCTTGTGCCACCTAAGCTTGGGGAACTTGGAATAGAGATAAAACAAAGTTTGCTCCTAAGATATTCCATCTCTGTTTTCCCTCTTAAGCGTCTCTTCTTTTTCAGCTAGTACAGTAGTAGGGAAGGTATGATAAATTTGAGAGAGAGGGAGGTTTCTGATTAGGTCATCACGTGGCGTCTACTGTTTCTTGTTATCAGTAGGAAAGCTCCTCAGTGCCCAGTTCTTTGACATGGGGACCTGCTCCACCGATAACTCTGTCCAATGCACCTCAGTTCATCCTTCTGGATGTCAACACAGCATTTTATTTCTAGGTTTCCTTTGCCTGCTAGTCTGCCTTTATGCTGTTGAGTCAAACACAGTGTTTTAAGCTTTTTTACTTATTGTAATGCTCACTTTCTCCAAGCCAAAAATGGTTGGCGTATAGACTATTCCACTCTGCCCCTTCTTCTGGTCTACTTTCTCTTTCAATTTCTCATTTCCTCTACTGCTCAGATACTTCTCCGTGAAGATCAATCTGCTGAGGAAGAGGATCCCCCCTAATGAATGAGATGCCAGTCTCTTCAATTCATTCTCTCAGAGCTTTGTTATTTGGCTTTAGGGAAGGGTCAAGGCACAGTTCTCTACAGGCTAACCACTCAAGATAACCTTTGATACCTTCTATTTTTCCTGCTCTGCTGTACTTAGCAACCAGGGAGAGAATGAGCCTTGTATAAAGACCAATTATTTGTTTCCATTCTTTTTTAAAAATTTGTCTTATATTTGTATTGCATTTATTAGGTTGACACTGGGATATATATATGGTTCAGGTGTACGATTCTATAATACATCATCTGTATATTGTATTGTGTGTTCACCACCCTGTCAAGTCTCCTTCCATCACCACTGATCCGATCTTTACCCTTTTCTACCACCCCCCACTCCGCATCCCTCTGGTATTCACCCCGCTGTTGTTTATGTCTATAAGACCTCCCTTTGGAAATGACTCTTGTGAAGTTTATTAGATCTTTTCTGGTTTCAGAAGCTGACCACTGTGTCTGTTGGTCCTGGGCTTCTTGGGAGGGACTCTGGTTCAGGCTGATGTCAGATGCTGCCTGTGACTGGCCCTAGGAAACCTGTATTTATTTTCTTCTTTTTAAAAAAAGGAAAGGAGCGTTGGTCCCACCAAATTTTTTATACTTGACAATTTTTGCTCTTAATTTTGTGTCTCAGGCCTCAGTTTTTCAGATAGCAAGAACAATATTTTTTTTTAAATATATTTTATTGATTTTTTACAGAGAGGAAGGGAGAGAGATAGAGAGTTAGAAACATCGATGAGAGAGAAACATCGATCAGCTGCCTCCTGCACATCTCCCACTGGGGATATGCCCGCAACCAAGGCACATGCCCTTGACCGGAATCGAACCCGGGACCCCTCAGTCCGCAGACCGACGCTCTATCCACTGAGCCAAACCGGTTTTGGCAAGAACAATATTTTTTAACATTCTGTTATATACATATGAATAAATTATCTTTAAAAAGGTGCTACCTAGCTATAGATCTAACAGTCCTTATAAAAATTGCTGATCAACACTGAATATTATAATTTATAGAAGTTTTACTCATCAGTTAGGTCTAGAACTTCCTTTATTGCTATTTTAATCTAAATTTCTTCACACATAGGATGAATTTTTAAAATGTATTGAATAATCATTTGTATTTTTATATAAATAGCATGTTTATACAGTTAAGTTTATTTTTTAATGTTATTCATATTTTGATCACTAATGTATAGCCATTATGTTTATATTGAAGACATTGACATTGATTCCCATGGAGGCCATGTGTAAGTGTTCTTTCAAAGTTTGTTTTTTGCCTGTCAGTTTGTTAATAATATTTTTGTCTTTACACATATTTTTAATTTTTGTGTAGTCAAAATTATCAAACTTCATATGACCTATTCTTTGAAATAAGTAATTATAATTTCTCATTCTTACACATTTACTGTTTCTTTTTATTATTGAAGAAATTAATTAATTTGAATTTATTTTGGAAAAAAAGTGTTATGTGAATTACCATTATATTTTTTGATGTTCTCAATAACATTTAAAAATATGTATTTTTATTTTTATTTTCATTTTTTTAGAAAGAGAAAGGGAGAGGAAGAGAGAGAGACATTGATGTGAGAACAGAATACTGATTCTGCTGCCTCCCGCATGTCCTCTTCTGGGGATTAAACCTGCAACCCAAGCATGTGCCCTAACCAGGAATCAAACCAGCAACCTTTTGGTACACAGGCTGATACTTAACCAGCTGATCCAGGGCACATTTGCTTTTTTATATTCACCTTTCCTCACTGACATAAGAAATTATTTTATACATCAGTTTTATTTATTTATTCATCCATTTACTTAAGTTTTAATATATATGATAAGTCTGCTTATCTTATTTTTACTTGCAAAGATCTTATATCAGCTATTCTCAAGCATTTACATTTCATGATGAGTGGTATATACCTTTTTCAATCTTCTCCTTCCAAAAAATCTCTTATTCTTCTCATCCCCTTTCTCTCTTTCTCTTTCACTCTCTCCCGTTGTTCCTACATTCCCTCCTCCTCTCTTTCTTTCTCACTTATGAAGACCATCTCTCTGTTTTATTGATGTTTAAGTAATTAGCTCTGCACACATTTCTTAATTTGTTAATTTCTAATCTTTAAGAATTTTCTTTTATTTTACATGTTTGTTGCATTGTTATTTTTCTATTGAATTGAGTACTTAGTTCTATTGTTTTTATTTATTTTTTGTTTAATTATAAAGCATTCAGAACTAGCTTTAGTTATAACCTTAGTGTTTGACATATAATCATTCTATTATTAATTTATAAATAGCCTATAATTTTAGTTTTATTTTAATTTTTTTTTACTGAAGAATATGACTATTTCTCTAACTGACTAGCTTTTAAAAAAAATTATTCATCTGATATGGCTATCACTTTGTGGCCAGAATATGGCCTGTAATAAGAGTTTTTGTCAGGGATTTTATTGTATTTAGCACCAGTTCTGCTTGTTATTTTTCTATTATAAGTGGTTTATATTCTTTTATTACATTTTTAATCTCCTTATAATCCTTTTCATTTTGTCCATTTCCATTTTCTTCTCCTTATTGCTTTTTCAATGGAGCAAGTTCTCATCTCATGACCTTTGTAGGTAGATAAACCTATTTCAAAGGTTTATTTTTCATCAAGGTCTTCTAAATGCTCCTCTTAGATATGGGGAATAAATATCCAGTTTTATGGTCAGTTCAGGGTTTGGATTTTTGGTCATTGGATAGATGCTGGCACAAGTAAGAAATATTTTTCTATTCTCCCTCAGGTCATCTGTTTCACTTAGGAAACTGTGGTGTTACATGAATTGTAGAGATATTTTTTACATTTGTACCTCTACTTTAAAATAAATAATATTCCCTCCTAAATTTTAATATTAGTTGTCTGACAGTCTTAATTAAAGTTGTTGAAAAAAGTTCCCTTTTCTTGTTATTGCAGTAGAGGTATAAAATAGTATTCATAACAAAAAAATTGACTACTTCAATAATATATTCTTATTTTTGTTATTATTATTTTTGGTTTATCACAGAAGACCACTCATATTTGTATTTTAGCACCTGGCAAAGTACATAATTCTTCTGAGTTCTTGAGAATGCAGACTCCTGACCTTAGTTTGAGAAAAGTGGCTGCAAGTCATATTTACTTTCCTTTATTCTTATTTTCCCTTCTCTAGCAGAGTAGAGGACAGAAAGGTAAGAAAAAGAGAAATGGGTTGGCCAAGCATCATAGCATAATGACATGTTAATAAACATTTAATGAATAAATAATCCATAATTGCAGAGAAATGAAGAAAAAGACAAATAAGTTTTTATTGAATATATATATATATATATATATATATATATATTTAGAGTGAGAGAGAGAACGATTGATCTGCTGTTCCACTTATTTATGCATTCATTGGTTGAGTTTTGTATGTGCCCTGATCACAGATTATAAACCTGCAACCAAAAAAATCAATCAATCAATCAATCAATCAATAAATAAATAAATAAACCTGCAACCTTGGTTCATATCGGTACAATGTTCTAACCAACCGAGCTACCCAGCCAGGAAAAGAAAGTTATTTTTAAAATTGTTTTGGTGAACTAAGATGTTAATATTTCAAAATTATACTTCAGGTGAACTAAGAAATTAAGCAGATGGTCAAGAAGTAATACTTAGAAATTTGGTTTTTAGATATTAGGATTATGCAAGGAAATGAAATTTCAGTATTATTAATAATTGTACCTGTTTCTAATTTTTGTGGTGCTGCCTACAAGGTTTTTAGAGCTTGGGTGCAACATCTAGCACTTCTTTCTTGTCTTTTTATGTGTCATGGACATGTTTTTGGTATAGTAATAAATAGAGACAAAGTTGAAAGAACATTTAAATGAAGCAAAATTTTGCAGATTGTTTCATTTATTCTTAGTGTTTCAAAAGAATGTTTTGTCCCTTCCTGTTTAGGGGTTAAATGAGGATTGCTCTTTGTAGAGCTTATGGTTCAAAATAAGGACTGTTGAAATCAGGGACCGATTTCCAACCTGAAGTAGCAGTTAGGAAAAGACCAAAGATGTAAAAGAAGAATGGAGTCAACTGATAATTCAGACACAGCTAACTACGCATGAAAGTAGATGGTGTTGAAAATCTTAGGTACTTATCTGTTTCTTAGCTTGATCTGAGCTTAAAGCTGAGCAGCTCCTTAGTCAGGTAGTGCTTTTGCTATTGTCCTAAGAAAACATTATACATCTTACATGGTCCTGGGTGCTGGGAAGTTGTGAAATACAACCGTTATCCTTCACTATGAGGCTCATTGAATGAGTTGTTGAAGATTTGTTATGAAATCCTAATAAAGTAAGTACTGGCAGTGTGATGAGGAGATTGAAACCATCTTTACAGGATACACTACCCATAAGTGGTGTTCCACAGCTTCTGCTGAGTTCTTGTGAATGCAGAGTCCAGACGTGGGTTTGAGGAAAGGGGCTATAAGACATATTTACTTTCCTTTATTCTTATTTTCCCTTTTCTAAAAGAGTAGAGGGCAGAAAGAAAAGAAAAAGAGAAATGGGATGGCCAAGCATTATAGAATAATGACAAAGTGGACATTTAAGAACAACACTATTTAATATTAAATTTTAATTATTATCTTGCATTTCTTCCATGTAAATGCCTTTTATCTTTTATAAAGGTGCCTAGCACCTTTGTAAATGTGCTAGGGACATGAAAGTTTCTTTGAGTTGTTCTTATGGAAATACAATAAACAAATAGTGTTCCAAGTTTTGATCAATACTGGGATAGAGATAAAGGAGAATAAAAGAGCAGAGAACAAAAATCCAGCACAAAAATAAAGTCAGAGGGAAGGAACGGGAGCCAGAAGGGACAGGAGTTCAAGAAATCCACAGATGTAAATCTTATGGAAAGCATTGTGTTTTCTGTAGTTCATGGAAGGTAAAATATTACCTAGATCTTAAGTTGGGAAGAAAACCACTAGATTATACAATAGAAAATAGAACAAATAGTGTGGCACACATAACAAGTCAATTGGAAAAGTAGAATGGGTAAATAATTGGGAGTTTAGGTAAAGAAAATAATGGAACCTCAGCTGGGGCTTAAATGGTGAATTGGATGATAATAGGTGACATACAATTGTACTGCATATTAAATAATATAAAAGCTCCTTTAATTTCTATAGAAAATATGAAAATTCAGATAAATAATTGACATATTAGATTTGATTATGTACTGAAATGAATTCATTTATAGACATTTGCAGTCAATTTCTAGTTAGGAAATATGATTCAAAGAGTGTCAGAATAATACTTGTCTTTCTGTCATGGACAACTCAAATTCTAGTTAGAGATTTAAAATTATTATCAGGTCTCATAAATGACATCTCTATCCTCTGTCTTTAGAGCCAATTGACAAATAGATGCATGAGGTAGAGATATGGACAGCAGATTAGGTCTTACCAATGTAACTGTGGCCCAATAAGAGCTGGATGGATCTGGTACTACTTCCTGTTCCAGGCCTTTGAGAGAAACTTTAGCTATACACAACAGATGTATTAGTCCATGCCCATTGCCCTTCTATTCATCCAGGCAGAAGAGGGAAGAAGGTGCATGAAATTCCTTGCCTTTAGGGCTTGTGATAAATCAGTTCAACGCATTTGAGAAAAGTGGAATAATATGGACAGCCTATCCACATTTTAATCCTGTGGTAGGGAGTAGGAGAAGGTAAAAAGTCAGGAGTGTTTAGATAAAATAATTTCTCTTCAAAACCCAAAGAGGTGTCAAATAAGTCCCCCAACTTCAACCCTAACCACTTTGTCCCCTTTGAACTCTACATAACCCTTGCAGAGGTTATATATTGATACATGTTGATATCAATTACTTTCTCCATTTCTTTCTGATGTTGTTCCCGATGATGCCCCCAGCAAGCACACCATTCCCTCTGTAGTACCTCTGCACCAGGCACCAGGCACCAGGCACCAGGCACCATTTCCTCCTGGTTCTAAAACAATGTTCATACTCTTGCTCCATGGACCTCCTTCTGTCCTGCAACGTTGAGTTCTGACTCCTCTCCTCTCCTCTCATGGTGCCACAGTGTGTATGTGTCTGGGTGGGGGGAGAGTCCTCCCATCCAGTTTTTTTAACAGCTGAGGAGAGCTTTGGTAATCAGAGGTCAGAGAGAACAAGTGGTCACTCTAGGTAAAAAGAATTTCTGCCATGAAAAAGGAGCTGACAAGAAAAATGAGAGAAACTGAAAGATGAGAGAGATTCTGCTAAGAGCTTCTACTTAATTATTTTGCCTCAGGGCTGATTTTTATTAAATTATTTTTATTTGAAATCCAGATAGATGGGAACACCATGGAAAAAGTTAAGAAGTAGGGTCATATGGGCAATGTGAATATGCTTTTCTTTAGCTATCAATTATTGTGAATAATAGAAAGTTAGCAATTGTGAAAAAATTATCTACACTAATCAAAGAGAAACATGCAAATTGGTGTCACTCCACTATGCCCACCAACCAATCAGAATGACTATGCAAATTAACCCAACAAAGATGGTGGTTAATTTGCATATGCAGGCGCAGAGTGAAGACTGAAGGTTCTGGCTGGAGTGAAGACTGAAGACTGAAGACTGAAGCCTCGCTGTGCCAGACCAGAAGCCTGGGTCCTGGGTGCCGGAGGAAAACCGGTGCCTGCAGCCAGGGGAAGGAAGGCCTATTGCATGAATCTCTTCGTGCAATGGGCCTCTAGTTTAATATAAAATGTATATAGCCAATTGAGGCAGATAACTTATACTTTAGATTCTTTGTTTTAAATGTAATTAGGTTAAAAGAACCATAAGACTATTTATTTAACACATAATTCTAGAATAATATACTTTTAACTTTTCTCTTCTAATGTCATTAAAACTTTTATGCTATAATGTATTTGTGTGCTATGGTATTATTGATAAATTAAGTGATAAGACATTTACATAAATAAGTGAATGCAGTGAGAGAGTGAGAGAGGGGGTTGGGGAGAGAAATAGAGAGAAGGGAGAGATATTGAGGAAAAATGCTTGTTTTTGAAGACATTCGAGCTGGAAATGTTTCTTCTATATGTTGCAGCCCATTCTCCACCATACACACATGCAGACCATCCTTCCATTTGCAACTCCATTTCCTATTTTTGGAGGAGGACTGGTATCTGTGAAAGCAGCCATTTCATTTTATCTGGGCATCAGTTTGAGCCATCTGCTGTGAGGGTTTCCCAGTGGTCTACAACTATGACAGTGTTTGAAGTTTTGCTTCCGGATACCTTTGAAAACATTTTGCTTCTAATCTCCCTGTTTATAAGTACTCTGCTTTGCTCCTCATCCATAAGCTGCTTGAATATCCTATGCACTTCCATCCTCCCACCAATCCAACTCAGTAGATCAACAAAGCAGTCCATATTTATTGAGCTCCCATTACATGCAAGAAACAGAGACATGGCTATATTTCATCAAGTGTCAATGCATGTTGACTGGTTGCATTCCAGGGTCTCCTTGTTGGTAATTCCAACTTGCCATTTAATAATGAGTAGAAGTTTTAGATTTCTTACATAAACATATCCAAGCAGCTTGTTAGGATAAGCTTGTGGCTTGAAATCAGGTGCCATACATTTGACTTTGGAATTTTTGTACTGTGAAATGTAAATAAAACACTTTAGTCTACTTACATTTCAGAATTCTCCACTTTAAATATGCAAAAACACTATAATTATGATTTTATATATACATAATAAACATATTGATTATGTTTAAATGGTCTACTGTTAGCATATAAAGTATTATGAGTTAATTTGGGGGGCATTACAGACAGATCAATGATTAAAGATGTTTTGATACATGTATTCATTTCAAATTTCATCTATATGACAGAGCTGAGATTGTAGGTGTCAGAGCCTGACATCAAAAATAACCTCTAATACTCAATAACCTTGGTGAAGTCACCCCAAGTCTTAAAACCTAATCTGTAAAATGAAGATAATACCATTTCCCCATTTAATTGTTTTGGAGATGTTATCAGATGATATATTAAGTGCTTAATATAGTTCCTGACACATAAATGTAAAGTATTTTTCCTATTGTTATTATTCTTACCTTTATTGAAAATAACCATTAAAAACAACAAAAGATACATAAGCATATCATACCAAGTAGTCATAGTGACCAGATTAAAAAAACTAACTATAAAATGATTGATAATTTTAAAATGAGAGTTAGGTACCACGTGAAGTCTGTCACTAATAAGAATGGTAGAGAAGAGGACTCTGTGACTTTGGAAAGGTTATTAAGCTTGAATTGCATAAATTTTATATGTTATTATAATTGTGGTCTCTACCTTAGACTTACATGAAAATATGGTGAGTTAATATACGTAAATCAGTTATAAGTAGCATAGTGTTTGGTGCATGGTAAGTGTCAAAGCATGCTAGTTGTTTTCATTATTATCATTGCCATTACTAACATTATCACTGGGCTAAATCTTGTGAAATTGGCATTTTTTAGATTGATTTAAACTACTTGATAGGACACTCTGATGGAGGGCTTGAAGTGCCATTCATACTTCTCATATATGCAGAACCAATGGAAAGATAACTATAGAAAATGGCCAACACAACAGCTTCATAATAATAAAGCTGAGTTTGAGGACCCTGCTTCAACCTGCAACCAAAACCAGGATTTCTGCTCTTTCCCCAACTGAATCAGTCTTCCCACCTTAAACTTTGGGTTTCTTTCCTTTGTAGGCAGTTATAATTTTCATTTGGGACATAAGAGAGTGTTTGTATTCACAGGTAGGCTAGATAGGAAAATGCACCCCAACTGGTTTGAGCTACATCAACTTAGAGTAGCAGTTCCCAACCTGTGGGTCGCGACCCCTTTGGGGGTCGAACAACCCTTTCACAGGGGTCGCCTAAGACCATTGGAAAACACATATATAATTACATATTGTTTTTGTGATTAATCACTATGCTTTAATTATGTTCAATTTGTGACAATGAAATCGGGGGTCACCACAACATGAGGAACTGTATTAAAGGGTTGCAGCATTAGGAAGGTTGAGAACCACTGACTTAGAGCCTTTCTTTCTAACTCATTCCTAAAATGAGTCATTCCTCTTCTCTAGGGAAAGAGTAAAAGACAAGATGGGGGTGAAAATAGTAACCAGATACATTTCCTCCAACATTCTTCCCTCTGGGGGAGGGCAGTGTAAGTCCCCTCCTCTCATGAGAATGTGAAATGTAAGGATCTCTCTCAATCTGGGATGACACACTTTAGACCTAGGAAGATGTACCATCTCCCCACTCCATTTTATTTTTTCTGGATCATTAAGTAAGACTTAAATTTCTTCCACTTGAGAATTTATTTTCTGGAAAGTGGGGTTGATGGTCAGCATTTCTCTCTCTTGCAGCAGTCGTTCTGAGATCAAAGAAGATAACTGCCTTGGAGCTGCTCCAAGGCCCTCACATAAAAGAGGCCGTTGTTTTCAGGGATCATGGACTCAGGGGTCCTCAAACTTTTTAAATAGGGGGTCAGTTCACTGTCCCTCAGACCGTTGGAGGGCCAGACTATAGTTTAAAAAAAAACTATGAACAAATTCCTATGCACACTGCCCATATCTTATTTTGAAGTAAAACAACAAAACGGGAACAAATACAATATTTGTATTTGCATGTGGCCCGCGGGCCATAGTTTGAGGACCCCTGGCAGATGATGGGTCTTGTAGAATGCTTACAGTTTTCATGGCCAGTTTTTGTTTGTTTGTTTGTTTGTTTATTTTTAGCCATGATTTCTTCTGATATTTTCTATTTTTAATCAGGCTAAGGTTACCTCTAAATGCCCTTGTTTGTTTCAAGTTTATTTTCTTCAAAAAAAAAAAGTTGAGGCATCTTTCAGGATTAGAAATAACAGTCTTTTAAGATTTCCTTGACATTTATACCAAAATAGCAATGTAGCTGAAGTCAAGTGGGAACATTTAGAAAGCTAGAATGATAATTCCGCACCCCCCCAACCCCAAGGGAGGGTGGAGGAGGAGGAAGTGAAATGAGTTTCGTTGCTTTTGTTAAAAAGTTTATACTTGTTATACATGCAACATCTTATTTTTTAAAATGCATTGAGAGTTGGTGCCATTTTGATCTCACTGATAATGTGACTGCCAATTCCTTCCCCAGCACTCTGCCACTTGGCTCATTTCCAGTGATGCCATGTGTAGTTTTCTCTTCCCTCACCCTTTTCTAAGTAGGAAGAAAAACAAGTCCATTCTGGCATTAGCTTGCAAGCTCTATGATTGGAATTAAAATTCAAGACATGGATATCTTTAAGTAAGGCATTCGTAATCTCTCAAGTTTCCATTTCAAAGAATGTCACTTTATCTTTAAACACAATAGTCTCAAAGTTTATAAAAAGATGTCTGGGTTCAAGCCAAAATCAGAGCGATTCTTTTTTTTAAATTACTTTTTGGTTTATTATTTTATTTTCTCATTGATGTCTTAACAGTGTTGGTTTTATTGCACTCTTCACCAGCTTCTACTTTGTCAAGACCCATTTCCTTTTTAAAATATACCAGCCACTTGCCAGGTGATCTTTATCTAGTGTATTTTATAACAGTTATTTTCCAGTATGTGAAATTTAGAGAAGGGTCTCAAAATTTCTTTACCTTGATAACATCCATATAAATTTTTCCTCCAGTGATCGAAGCATCGATTACGTGTATTAGGAGACAACAGAGTTTTATATTTTTTCTTTTAACCTTGTTATCTTTTTCTTCTATGTTAGTGGGCAATACATCTACTCTATCTATGTGTCAATAGCTATATCCACATATTGTAGGTAGGATCATCAGCCACCTGCTATCTCCTAGGGAAAATTAATGTACTCTTACTTCCAGGCCCTTCCTTCTAAGGAACCTGAGTTGATCTATATATATGTCAGAGATCCTCGCTGAATCTCGAGGGGAGAGTTGGCAGAGGACTTTATGTTACAGATGGTTCCTCATGTGGCTCACTCTTTGCTCACCACCTGGAAAGCTTGCCGTGGACACAGTGGATCTGTCACCAAGACAGGTGGCAGGGTCTCTAAACTTTTGGGGGCGGGGGATGCCATGTGCACAGCGGGGACACATTTTCCCTAGGTTTTGTAATCCCTTTGTGACATCTGCTTTTATTTAATGAACTACAGCCATGAAAACACTTGTTAATGCTCTTTGTAGGAATACTTTCTGATAATCTGGGCCTTCCAGAAGGGGAGAAAAAAGGTAGATGAAACAGCTTCTAGCCTTTTTCTCTCTCATTTCTCACTTACCTCTCCCCAAAGGTGAAAAGGAAAGTGGGTGAGCAAAGTAAATAGACATCTGGTATTGCGTACTGTAGAATGTAGAATGGAGACGGACGTGGTGAAAAGTTTAGACCTATGAGAAGCTAAGGCCCTTTTCTTTTTAATGCTTTCTCATATTGAGTCCCGTATAAATTCATATATTACTTGCATTGCTCTTAAGTGAAGTGAGTCAGAGTACACAGATCATCTCCATGAGCATAAAGATATTAGAAACTAAAAAAGAACTTATATACATATATGCACAGCCCATGGGCATAGACAATAGTGTGGTGAAGGCCTGGGGTGGGGCAGGAACCAGGGGGAATGGGCAAAGGGGGAAAATGGGAGATATCTGTAATATTCTCAACATTAAAAAACAATTAAAAACAATATCAGAAATTTAGTCAATATTCCTTGATATAATAGGCAGATGATCAACAAGCTTATTATTTGAATAGACTCATTCTAGACAGTTCATATTAGCCACCGGATGCTGTTGCTGCCACTCGCTGAATAAGTTCATGGATGTTTGGGCTCCCGGGTTGTGAAAACGAACCTCTCTGGATGCTAGGATAGCTGGTCTGCCCCTGCATGTTACAGGTAGGAGACCGGCTGTCTGTAGATGTAAGTGAATTTGAGAAGCAGCGAACTGGAAGGAACTCAAGGACTAGACCAGCTTGCTGCTTGGAAACTCTCCAACACAATGTCAAAACAGTAGGGACTCTGTGCACCTGCCCAAGCTGCACTTAAAATAATGATTATTTGTGAGAACAGACAAGTAGGAAAATCTACTTCGTTCACAAGTTTGTGGTGCAGATTAGCTTCATTGGTATCTAATGGCTGACTGCCACTGCGCTGATCTTTTTTTGTGCTTTCTGGCTCCTTCCTCAGGATGCCAGAAGCTCGTTGTTTAGCTAGTGCTTTATCTAATTCTGGCACAATCAGTTCCACCTCATTCTCTCTCAGCACAATTGGCAGGACTCTATTGTTTATAAGGAAGGTATTTTCCCTCTAATTTAATACCTGGAATCTTTTTATTTTCCTTCCATTAACAACAACAAAACCCCCACTTCCTTGGTCCCTTGCCTATTTTCTTTTACTCCCCCCCCGCCCCACCCCCGGCCCGTGTCTTCCTGCAAGCTATATAAAATCTACCATGTAACTGAATTCCCAGCTTCTATTATTCTTTACTTTTTGGATCTATTTTTACTTATTTTCTCAAGGTAAAATTTTTTAAAATCCCTCATCCCAATGTATTTCTCTTGCTTTAAAATGCAGCAGCGAAACACTGATTTATGCTTAAGCAGATTTATGCACACGGTTTGTGCATTGTTTGGCAATAAATGTCCACATTATATAATGAGGCTGGTGTATAGAATGTTTCAGCGGTATAAATTAAAGGTCCCACAGCAAGTACAAAGTTATCTGTTATAATGTCCCATAAACATATTTTTATTACAAGTCCAGTGGGAATCCTGCTTATTATTGTCATCTTCATCTTTTAGTTTCAGTGGATATCTGCATGCTAAAGAAGACCAGATAGGCATCTATGTTGGTGTACTTTAGGACAATAGTCTCCAAAAGCCTGGGCTGTAGTCTCCCATCAGTTCAAGGTTTTGTTTGTTGGTTTGTTTGTTTGTTTTGAGGGTAATCCTTACCCGAGAATATTTTTCCATTGGTTATTTTTTTAGAGAGAGTGGAAGGGATGGGGAGAGACAGAGAGAAACATTGATATGAAAGAGGCACAACAATTAGCTGCTTCTGGTACACGCCCCACCTGGGGGCTGGGCATCAAGCTGGCAACCAAGGTTGACCAAATCAAACCTGGGACTCTTCAGGCCATGGGCCACAGCTCTATCCACTGAGCCAAACCGGGCAAGGGCAGTTAACGGTTTTGAACGTGTTTCTCTGATATATACAGGATGGGGCAAAAGTAGGTTTACAGTTGTGAGTACATGAAACAGTTTATTCTTGTATTATTTCTTGTCACTAGTCCTCTATCTCTCCAGCCTCCTTCAGTTACTCTTCAGAAGACAGAAACTGGTGAACAGAGGCTTACAGAGATCATTTACCTACTAGAAGCCCAATGCACAAAATTCGTGCAACAGTAGGACTTCCTTTCCCCAGCTGCCAGCACCAGCTTCCCTCTGGCACCCAGGACCCGGGCTTCCCTTGCGGCCCCAGCTTTGTCCAGAAAGTCATCTGGAAGGACGTCCAGTCTAATTAACATATTACATTTTTATTATTATAGATTTCTCTTCCATAGATTTATCTCATGGTCTTGAGGATTTGTTCCAAGTTGAGAACATGAAAACAAATACATAACAGAAAAACATACGTTTAATCTGTAATGAAGTGCTGGTTTTCTTAGTGAGATTTTATCTATTTGATAATACTTGATTCAAGTTATTTCTGCAAACCAACATAAATCAGAAAACTGTGGAGAATGCTTCCAAATATTTCTGGAACAATTGATTATGGCTTTTCCATTAAAGTGTTTCTATTCTTTAGATGTACATCTTCTGCAATAGTTTGATTTTTATTTCTGCATTCTACAAGTCACTATCTGTATTTAATTGTAAGGTCTTTCTGTGATTTGCTTAGTAGCAAGTGGTGAGCAACGAAACCCCTAATGATCATTTCTATTATTATTATTTTTTGAAAATAACTCAGAAAAGAAGACTGCATACTGATGCTAGACATAATCAAATGAATTATTTTTTCCAAACAGCTTCCCAGCCTTATAGTTACAGTAGCACATCTGGAAATCTGGTCCATCCAAGGGTGAATCAGCTGTGAAATATCAAGAACTATTTCATTGGCAGGCAATTTCTAAACAGGATTATTTTTTGAAAGGGATTATGTCCTCATTTTTATTCAGGGTCAACTCAAAAGTGACATTGATAGATTGAAGCAAAAATTATTTTTGAATGTTTGTGGCAGTTTTAGATGCAGTGGACATTCTGTATCCTAATTTTCTCTGTTTCTGTTCCAAGTGAGTGTTCTTTCATAAGTATAGTCTTACATTTTTTCTTTATATACTTTTCTAAGAAAAATTTAACCAGCATTTACTAGGCTTGTCTGAAAAAAAAAAAGATATGCTTAAAAAGTCATTGAGTGTTTTCTTTTAACTAATAGATTAGTTTTATATTCATATTTTCTTTTGATTATTTTTCTTTCACATCAAGCAAATATTATTATTTCTTTTGGCTTCTAATTTTTGTAGATTGCATCAGCTTGCTTCTTAATTTTAATAAGATCCTTTAAAATGATATATCATTGAATTAAGTTGACACTTGATCAAAAAATTAACAGCTTAGAAAAATCCTTCTGAGAACTTATTAGCATCAGCAAATGCTTCTGCTTTCCTATCTTTTACAGATTTGAAGCTCATCTTTCAATTTTCCCCCTGAAATTGAAAGAACTTTAGAATAAGAAAAACATCATTTTTGGAATAGTCAAACAATGAAATTATTTTTATTTTAACCTCTATGACAGAAATTAATCTTTAATTTCTTCATTGTTGCATTGGGATAACAATAGCTTACCTGCAAAGTGATTGTAAAATTAAAAAAATGTGTGTGAACTATCTCACACAATATCTAGTATACCTAGGTTTTCAATAATACTGGGTGACCTCCTCTTTCTCCTTCACCTCCTTCATTTGTCTATGCTTGATGTAGATCAATGTTTCTCAAACTTTCAAATAAAATCATTTAAAAGACTTGTTAAAACACAGATTGTTGGGCCCTATTGTTATAAATCAGTAGGTCTGAGGTGGGCTTGAGACTGTTTCTAAGAAATTTCCAGGTGATGTTGAATTAAGAGACAACATTTTGAGAACCACCCACCTAGAAAGATAATGAAAATGTAGTGAAGTAGAGCTTTGTGTCTATCAGTACTTTTTCCTATGGTCATCTCTGACTACTAAATATCACTTTCTATTTTAAATACTATTACCCATATAGTTTCTCTTAAATATTCACTTATCTATTTGTAAATAGCTCTCCCAATGTCTCCATTTACTTGGACAATAGTGTGAATATGGCTCTTTTGAAATGATGTAACATTTTGGTGAATAATAGAATTTATGTGCAGTGAATTAAAATGTTTAAAATGGCCTTTCCTCAATTGGGCATGTAAGTGATGGAGTTCATTTGCTTGTTTCATCTTTTAAGCTGACCGAACCAAGACTGACTGAAACTCTGTCTTTCATTATGATGTGAAGAGATTTGCTCACCAGGGTAGGTGCAGGTATTCCTCACTTTTTGAAAGTTTATGTAATGCCACTTTGCTTTTATGAATGACCTATATCAGTTCCTGTTTTCACTAACTGAAAGAAATCCAACTACGATTTTGCTTTTGTGGAAAAAGGCAAAAGGTGAAAATAAATCAGCATCTGTTTTACACCGGGCCACGATTGTAGAGGTAGCACGCATCTCGAGGAGCGAGAATGGCCCTACAAAGCTCCTTCCCCAGGAATCACACTTGGCATCTTGGCACCAAGCCACCATAGCTTTGAACTGTGTCTGTGAGCAGCTGTGCTTTATTTTATTCTATTTTGTGCATCATTAGCAAGCTGTGTCCCAAGGTATCGGAAAAGCCTACAAGAGCTTATAGGTGTTACGCTTTGTGTAAAACTGGACATACTTAAGTGTATTTGGTAGGCTAATTTTGGGGGGTCTGGGAACACTAAAAAATTGTCCATCCAAGTTAATAAGAATTGTCCTTCACTACACGCCATTTCAGCTTACAGAAGGTTTCACAGGAAAGCTCTACTTCAGAGAATGGGGGCAACCTGTATTGTTATTGTACTTGTATGTAATTTAGAGAGTACTTATTTGAACTGATTGATACTTCTATTTTCATTTTATCTGCCAGATTTATTTGTCTTGTTCAGTGACCTATCATGTCACTGGTAATAAGAATCTGGATGACACAAGTGCCATCATGACTAGCAGAGAGGAAAGTTCTCTTCAAATGATCAGAAAGATCTTGAGTCAGAAGTTAACAAAAAACCTTCACTCTTATAGTCAGACAGCAACACTGCCAAGTGTCGAAAATCTAAATGTAGTGCATGACACATACACACTGCAGCTGCAAATGAGAATAATTGTGGAAGAAAGAATAGATATCTAAAATGTTACATGTTGACTTGTTTCTTTGGTGTCTCTGAGTCAACTGTGATGTATTGTTAATGCAATCTCAAGTTAAGTATTAAAATGCTATTAATGGCCACAAAATAACATACAAAAAATTCTCACAGTGTGTTTGGACTTTTGTAAACATCAGGGATGGATCCTCAGAACTCTTTCCTCTCTGTATACTCACAGCCTAGGGAACCTCACTCAATTTTATTGCTTTAAATGTGTAGCTTAGAGGGTCTAAGTCCTGAACTCTAGATTCTTATAATTAACTGTGTACTTCACATCTCCAATTAAGAATCTCATTTGTAACATGTCACAACCTTCTCTTTCTGCATACTTCCCCAAACACTGAACAGTATCTACTTTATTTTAACAACTCTTGTCACAAAGTAACCTCACCTTTGCCTCTTGTATTTTTCTTACGCCCTATACCCTCTCCACAAACAAATATTGTCAGCTCTACTTTGAGCATGTCATCAAAATCTATGTTTCACTCATCCTTGTTACCACCCTAGTTCAAGCTCACCATTTCTCACCTAGATTATTATATTCTCCTCTCTATTTATCCATAAATAGGAGTGTGAAAAAGTAGGTGGGCCCTCCCCCGCGGCCCACAGGCTCTGATTGCAGCAAGGCTGGCGGCTGGCGGGCGGGGCATGAGCTGATGATTTTGTGCACTGGGCCTCTAGTATGTATATAAGTTCTTTTTTTAAAAAATATATTTTTATTGATTTCAGAGAGAGGAAGGAAGAGGGAGAGAGAGATAGAAACATCCATGATGAGAGAGAATCATTGACCGGCTGCCTCCTGCAAGTCCCCTACTGGGGATCGAGCCCACAAGCCAGGCATGTGCACTTGACTGGAATTGAACCCAGGACCCTTCAGTCCACAGGCCAATGCTCTATCCACTGAGCCAAACCAGCTAGGGCTATAAGTTCTTTAGTTAATCTTTTCTAGACCCCTACCCCCCTTCCCCTCTGTGCTCTGTCAGGTTGTTCCATGAATCCATGCCTCAGGACCTGTTTTGTTTGTGAGTTTATTTTCTTCATTCCACATAAGTGAGATGATCATATAGGTTTCAGGTATGGGTTTCTATGTTACAAGATCTGTATATTGGATCATGTGCCCAGTACCCGAAGTCAAATCTTCTCCTGTCACCATTTATTAGGACCCTTTTCTCCCTCCACCCGCTTCCCTCTGGCAGCCACTACACTGCCGTTTGTGTTTACTAGTTTCAGTTTTATAGCCGACATATGAGTGAGATTATATGGCTTTTAGCTTTTTATGACTGACTTATTTCACTTAGCATGATATTCTCAAGATCCATCCATGTTGTTTCAAATGGCAGTATTTCATCCTTTCTTATGGCTGAGTAGTCTTCCATTGTGTATATGTACCACATCTTCTTTATCCAGTCCTCTATTGCAGGGCACTGGTTGTTTCCATGTCTTGGCCACCATGAATAATGCTGCAATGAACATAGGGCTGCATATATCTTTGTGAATACATGATTTTGAATTTTTCAGATGTATATACCCAGGAGTGGGTTTGCTGGGTCGTATGGTAGCTCTATTCTTAATTTTTTGAGGAATTTCCAGATTGCTTTCCATAGAGGTTGTACCAGTCTACATTCCCACCAGCAATGAATGAGGGTTCCCTTTTCTCACAACCTCTCCAACACTTGTTTTTGCTTGTCTTGTTGATAATGGCCATTCTAACAGGTTTGAGGTGGTATCTCATTGTAGTTTTGATTTGCATTTCCCTAATTGTTAGTGGTGTTGAACATTTTTTTCATATATATATATTGATTGTTTATATGTATTCTTGAGGGAAATGTATTTTCAGGTCCTCTGCCCACATTTTTTTAAAAATATATTTTATTGATTTTTTACAGAGAGGAAGGGAGAGGGATAGAGAGTTAGAAACATCGATGAGATAGAAACATTGGTCAGCTGGCTCCTGCACACCTCCTACTGGGGATGTGCCCGCAACCAAGGTACATGCCATTGCCCGGAATCGAACCTGGGACCTTTCAGTCCTCAGGCCGACGCTCTATCCACTGAGCAAACTGGTTAGCACATCTCTGCCCACTTTTTGATTGGTTGTTTGGTGTTGAGTTTTATGAATTCTTTATATATTTTGGAAAGTAAACCTTTGTCAGAGCTATTGTTTGCAAGTATCATCTCCTGTCTGGTTGGCTGCCTTTTTGTTTTATTGTCAGTTTGTTTTTTTTTGTTGTTGTTTTTTTTTTTTGCTGTGCAGCTTTTTAGTTTGATGTAGTCCCATTCATTTACTTTTGCCTTTACTTCCCTTGTCTTTGGGGTCAAGTTCATAAAATGTTCTCTACAACCAAGGTCCATAGGTTTTGTACCTATATTTTCTTCTATGTAAACTTAATGTTTCAGGTCTTATATTTACATCTTTGATGCATTTTGAATTAATTTTTGTACATGGGGACAAACTGTAATCCAGTGCCACTTGTTTGCATGTGACTTTCCAGTTTTCCCAGCACCAATTATTGAAGAGACCATTTTTACTCCATTGCGTGTTTCTGGCTCCTTTGTCAAAAATTATCTGTCCATATGCATGTGATTTTATACCTGGGCTCTCTATTCTGTTCCATTGATCTGTGTGTCTGTTTCTCTGCCAATACCATGCTGTTTTGATTATCGTAGCTCTGTAGTATAATTTGAAGTCAGGTGGCGTGATATGTCCAGCTTCATTCTTTTTTCTCAGGATTGCTTTGGCGATTCAGGGTCTTTTGTGGTCTTTGCCCATTTTTAATGAGATTATTTGTCTTTCTTTTGTTGCATTGTATGAGTGCTTTATATATGTAATTAACCCCTTATCAGATGTAACATTGGCAAATATGTTCTCCTATACAGTGAGTTCCCTTTTCATTCTGATGGCGGTTTTATTTGCTATGCAGAAGCTTTTTAGTTTGATGTACTCTTGTTTATTTTTTCCTTTTTTTCCCTTGCCTAGGTGATGTATTGTTGAAAATTCTTCTACATGAGATGTCTGAAATACTGCTTCTAGGTTTTATGGTTTCACAACTTACTAAGTCTTTAATCCATTTTGAGTTTTTGTGTATGTGTAAGTTGATGGTCCAGTTTCATTTATTTTGCATGTACCTGTCCAATTTTCCCAACACCATTTATTAAAGAGACTGTCTTTACTCCATTGTATATTGTTGCTTCCTTTGTCAAATATTAATCAATCATAATGGGGTGGGTCAGTTTCTGATGTCTCTGTTCTATTCCATTGATCTATATGATGGTTCTTGTGCCAGTACTAGGATGTTTTTATTACAATGGCTTTGTAGTATAGTTTGATTTCTGGTATTATGATCCCTCCAATTTTGTTCTTCTTTTTCAAGATTGCTGTGGCTAGTCAGGGTCTTTATTCGTTACATATATATTTTTGGAATATTTTTTCTAGATCTGTAAAATATGCCATTGGTATTTTAGTAGGGATTGCATTGAATCTATAGCTGCTTTTGGTTGTATGGACATTTTAATAATGTTAATTCTTCTAATATATGAACACAGTATATGCTTCTACTTGTTTGTATCTTCCTCTAGTTTTTTTTTCAATGTCCTATTGTTTATCAAGTACTGGTCATTTATCTCCTTGGTTGTTTATTCCAAGGTTTCTTATATTTTTGTTGAAATGATAAGTGGGACTTTTTAAATTTCTCTTTCTGAGAGTTCATTATTAATGTATAAAAATGCTATTGATTTCTGGATTTTGATTGTGTATCTTGCTCCTTTGCCAAATGTATTTATTAAATCTAGTAGTTTTTTAAAAAATATATATTTTTATTGATTTCAGAGAGGAAGGAAGAGGGAGAGAGAGATAGAAACATCCATGGTGAGAGAGAATCATTGATCAGCTACCTCCTGCAAGTCCCCTACTGGGGATCGAGCCCACAAACCAGGCGTGTGCACTTGACCAGAATTGAACCTGGGACCTTTCAGTTCACAGGCTGATGCTCTATCCACTGAGCCAAACCAGCTAGGGCAAATCTAGTAGTTTTTGTGTGGAGTCTTTAGAGTTTTCTGTGTACAGTATCATGTCATCTACAGATCATGACAATTTTACTTCCCCCTTTTCAATTTGGATGCCTTTTATTTTTTCTTCTCGTTTGATCCCTGTGGTTAGGACTTTCAGTACTATGTTGAACAAGAGAGGTGAACATAGACATCCTTGTCTTGTTTCTGTTTTTAAGGGAATCACTTAGTTTTTGCTCATTGAGTATGACGTTGGCTGTAAGTTTGTCATATATGGAATTTATTATGTTGAGGTATAATCCCTCTATTTCCATTTTGCTGAGAATTTTTATAAAAAAATGGTGCTGGATTTTGTCAAATGCTTTTTCTGCATCTGTTGATATGGTCAGGTGATTTTATCCTTTATTTGTTTATGTGATGCATCATATTTATTAATTTGCAAATATTGTACAAGACTTACATCCCTGGAATAAATCTCACTTGGTCATGGTGTATGATCTTTTTAATGTATTGCTGGATCTGATTTGCTAATATTTTGTTGAGAATTTTAGCATCTATGTTCATCAGGGATATTGGCCTGTAATTCTCTTTTTTTGTATTGTCTTTATCTGGTTTTGGAATTAGGATAATGCTGGCCTTATGAAAAGAAGTTTGGAAGTCTTCCCTTCTCATGAATTTTCTGGAATAGTTTGAGGAGGACAGTTGTTAGTTCTTTGAATGTTTGGTAAAAATTGCCTGTGAAGCCATCCAGTCTAAGACTTTTGTTTGCTGGAAATTTTTTGATTACTGCTTTAATTTCATCAGTTGTTATCAGCCTATTTAGGTTTTCTGACTCTTCCTGATTGAGTTTTTGGAAGATTGTATGTTTTCACCCAAGTTGTCCATTTGGTTGGCATATAGTTAGTTGTTCATAGTATTTTCTTACAATCCTTTGTATTTCTATGATGTCAGTTGTTATTTTGCTTCTTTCATTTCTGATTTTATTTATTTGGGTCCCCTGTCTTTGTTTTCTGATGAGGCCGGCATAAGGTTCATCAATCTTGTTTATCTTTTCAAAAAACCAGCTCTTTGTTTCATTGATCTTTTGTATTGCTTTTTTAGTCTCTATGTCATTTATTTCTGCTCTGGTTTTTATTATTTCTTTCCTTCTACTTACTGTGGTCTTTTCTTGGTGTTCTCTCTCTAATTTTTAAAAGCATAAGTTATTGATACATGCAACCATATGGATTAATCTAAAAATAAGTATTCATAATAAAAAATCAGATAATAGAGTACATGCTATGTGTTATTTCATTTATGTAAAACTAGAGGCCTGATGCACAAAATTCGTGCATGGGTAGGGTCCCTAGGCCTGGCTGGCTATCAGGGCCAATCTGTGGGATGACTGGTGAGGTGATTAGGGGCCCCCACTGGCACCTGCCTTGGCTGGCCTGGGGCCTGTTGGCTGGGGCAGCTCCTGCATTGCCCCCTGGTGGTCAGTGTGCATCATAGTGACCAGTCGTTCCCCAGTTTGATCTATTTGCATATTAGGCTTTTATTATATAGGATTTTATAAAATCGAAATTAATCAGTAATGGCATACAGTAGGTTAGGGGTTGGCTGGAAATGGGAATGGTATCAGGAATAGCAAGAGGGGGATAAAAAGGGGTGCAGGAAACTTTTTTGGGGTGGTGGATATATTAATGTCCTTGATTATAGTCATGAATTCACTGGTATATACACATGTCAAACTTATCAAACTGTAGACTTTAAATATGTACATTATGTTGCTGTATACATTAATATTACTGCATGTTAATTATTATATGGTGTTAAAATAATGTTTAAATTTAAAAGATTTTATTTTGCTCTGATAGTCAAATGGATAAAAAACTATTTAGAATTATATATGTTGTGACCAATGACACTCTCCACTTTAATGTTTTATAACATTTTGGTTTTAAATAAGCATATTTTTCTCATAAGAGCAAGAATATCATAAGCAAACAGATCTTGTAAATTTTTTCTTTAATTGTATTTTTTGCCCCCTATGAATTGAATTTTAACAAAAACAACATGTTTGCAGCAGTAAATGAAACTTGTGGATAAAATGGTCACAAAGCGTAGGCATGTCCAGAAACCACCAATTTAAGAGGCCGGATGCCAGCTTCTAGTTCAACATCACTGGTGAGTTACTCCACAACCAAGGAAGGCCATTTAACTTTCTATATCTCAAATGTCCTTCAAGGTTTAACAGGGATGGCCATGCCACGTATGACTGTGGGGACAAATGTGATAACAGATGAGCCTGTGGCCAGCTCTTTTAAGTATGGTGAATTTATGAAAGAGCTTCCTGGATGCTGGCTATTTCCCACTGTGATTCTTTAAGTCCTAGTGGCTGCAAGTCTGACTAATTGAAATACACCATGCCCCTAATAAGAGTAATCCAGTGTGGGTGACTGCTGTCTTGGAGATTAAATGCATGCCCTCATATTTGAATATAGTTAGTTTGTTACGGCATAATAGGATATAATATTATAAAACGAGAAAGCAAATTCACTCAAAATGAAAGCAAACTCAATATTGGCTTCAAATAATTTTGATTCCTTTGTGATTTAGAAGATAGCAATATGATCAAATAATTTAAGAACAATTCTTTATCATGGACACTATGCCTCTAAACAGCCATAGTAGTTTACTAAGTGTTGGGTGTAATATTTTATTTGTAACAATCATGAAGGCAATGTGTTTTAACATCTCTCTCTCTCTCTCTTTTTTTTTTTTAGCCTCTTTCTTCAATTTCCACCCCTTGAGCCTCCTTAACTTCCTCTGTTTCTCCTTCTTTGGTCACCCTGTCACACCCCTATCTGTGCCTCTGGATATTTCCTTTTCCTGAATAATTTTTGCCCCTTCTTTATCTCTTGTCCCTAAAGAAATATATCTTAGTGGTTTCCAAGACGAGGCCTTCTAACTGTTCTGTGAATTGCTTTCCTTTCCAGTATACCATGTTTCATTGATAATGCTTTTTAAAATTTTTTTGCTTCTTTTGAATAATAACTCAGAGGATGCAGATTATTGCTAACAGGCATAGCTCCCTTTGCTTTATAGAATCCAAGAAATATAGTGTATTTTGAAAAAATATTTTCTACTACATGGACTTTGTTTTTAAGTTCCATCTGGCATGTATTCTATGAGTTTAGAAAAAGAGATTTTTCTTGTCACCTTAAATGTAGTAACAGATACAATGTATGCTGATGGAAGTCTTACAAAAATCACTGTTCTTAACTGAGTGGCAATAGTAATAAAATCTAATCCTATATAATAAAAGCCCAGTGACCTAATGGTGGAATGACCAGGACAACTGGTCGACCAGTTGCTATGATGCGCACTGACCCCGCCAAGGGTGGGCAAACTTTCTGACTCGAGGGCCACAATGGGTTCTTAAACTGGACCGGAGGGCCGGAACAAAAGCATGGATGGAGTGTTTGTGTGAACTAATATAAATTCAAAGTAAACATCATTACATAAAAGGGTACGGTCTTTTTTTTTTTTTTTTTTTTTTTTAGTTTTATTCATTTCAAACGGGCTGGATCCGGCCCGTGGGCTGTAGTTTGCCCAAGGCTGGATAGACGCTCAACGCAGGAGCTACACCTGGTGGTCAGTGCGCTACCACAGTGGGAGCACCGCTCAGCTGACCAGGATGAGCAGCAGCTCCTGCTGCGAACCCAGAGCCGATGGGCAGGAACCGGGGATACAATTGTCACCTCCTTGCCCCAGGCTCCTCCTCCTCCTCCTCCTCCTCCTCCTCCTCCTCCTCCTCCTCCTCGCTCCCTATCACCTCCTCCGAATGCCTACAAGCCCCGCAGTGCTGCCGCCGCTGGGCTCGCAGAACTGACCATGGAGGCTGGGAGGCGGGTTTGTGGCTGCGTGGGACTGAGGCCTACTCTCCCACCTCTCTGTGCTATTGTCCCTGGGCCCAGCCCTGACTGGGTCCCCTGGAGAGGTGAGTGCTCCGGCTCCACGGAAGATGCCGGACCAGGGAGCAGCGGCTCAGAGGGAGGGTCCACAGCGGGATGAGCAGCATTCCCACAGCGGGCCAATCCCCACAGGCCATGCCCCCCACCAGTACATGAATCCCGTGCACTGGGCCTCTAGTATGGAATAACCAGGTACACCAATAAATAAGATAATTTGACAGAGTTATAAATACTACAGAAAATGTATGGCAGTAGTGGGGTAAAGAGAGATTAGTATAAAGTGCTGAGAGGAGCTCTTTATAGAGAATGGCCAAAGATGTCTTTTCTTTTAAAAAAAATATATATTTTTATTGATTTCAGAGAGGACAGGAGAGGGAGAGAGAGATAGAAACATCAATGATGAGAGAGAATTATTGATTGGCTGTTTCCTGCATGACCCCCACTGGGGATTGAGCCTGCAATCTGTCATGTACCCTGACTGGGAATGGAATTGTGACCTCCTGGTTCATAGGTTGATGCTCAACCACTGAGCCATGCCAGCTGGGCCAAAGATGTCTTTTCTAAGGGAATGAAGCCTGGATAAAATTCAGTCAGTCCCTTGAAGGGGAAATGGAAGAGTGGTATAGTCATAAATGAGAGAAAGTGCCAGGCAGGCCCATGGTCCCTAAGGCAGGGCCATGTTTGATAAGGTGAACATGTCTGAACATAGACAATGGGGGAGGTTGTGAGGCCATAATAGTGAAGGGATAACTATGGACTTTTGGGTTTAAAAGATGACAAAGGGTCACTAAGAAGCATGTAACCCATTCTGATTGGAGTGTAAATTAAACAGAGAATATCAGATGTGTCAGATGATTGAAGGGTTTTTTTTTTTTTAATTGAGAACAAAGCTGAGTCAGTTGTATGAGAAGCCAATACAAATTTCCAGTGCAGAAAGTTAAGTAGTATAAATAAAAATGATATATCCAATGTCTTTCAACCATTTTATGAACACTTCTGCCAGGACTGGCTATAAATAAGCACAGGAATTTGAAAGTGGCATCGTAAGTTTTTTAAAAGCTTCTTAGTACACATATTTTTAGTCTGAATTTCCTTTATTCAGAATTTATTTATCTTTTTAGTTTTTCTCTGTTACTCATTCAGTTTAGAATTTGGTCCTAATTAGTCCATTTCTAAAATATTTAGACAAAAGCATACTCAGTTGACACTTTTGACACCAAAAGTATTAGATCAATTCTGCTTACTGTAGCTGCTAATTTTGAATTTTTTTTGGATGATCATAATTATCATGTGAGGTAAAATATGCAGTGGAATAAATCTTTTTTCATGAATATTTCTACATATCTGATTATTTCCTCATAATATTTTTAAGTGGAAATGAATCAAAGAAATGAAGACTATCAAGGAGCTCACTATATGCTGCCAAATTGTATTTTAAATATTTTGCAGTATACAGGATAGTAGTAAAAATTGGTTAATTGGACTGCACCAAAATTGAAAATGTCTGCTATTTGAAATACTTGTTACATGGTTACATGTCTGTGTTTGATGATAATGGAGGGACCCTAATTTTGTACAGTGAGGTTGTTCAAACTAGTCAGCTCAGATTCTCCCATGTTGACCTACATTTGAATCCCTATTTTCAATTCTGCTTTAGTGAGGACAGAACTAAAACCCAATCAGCTTAGTATAAGGTGCTTTATGTTTGTAGTTTTCAATGGTAAAGGAGTGTGATTTGCTTTACAGAATGTGTGATTGTGTGTGTGTTTGTAACGATGTGCTGCACTGTTGTTGCAATGTATATAGAATTTGTGGGTTTGAAGAAGATTGTGGAATACAAAAGCAAAAGTATTTTTTTTCCCTTTAAAACAAGACTTAATTCATACTTAATGGGTTTTCAAATTTTAAAAATTCCGAGGTTGGAGCTGGGCTCATCCTTATGAGTGTCAAAGATGTGGAAATTGGAAGCAAGTGCCATCAGCGCCGTCATTTGGAGAATAATTTTGCATGCTGGTTGCTATGCCATGCCCTGCATGAGTGGCTCAGTGTGCACCAAAGGACCATTTTAATGTGTGGCATCTGGATGGACACCTGGAAGCTGTGAAGCTTTGAGCTAAGAAGTCATTAATGCTAAAAAAAAAAAAATTAACATTAATGTTGATTATCCTCTTTAACTTGTTTCACCCACAACTGCTCAATCATTCTGCAACCAGATTACTGCCTGTTCCATATGTTTCTGTGTCACTTAGGCTTGACTAATTAAAATGTTCTGTTATAGGTGCCACATAAATTTTAAAATTCTGAGATGTCTTTTTAGCCAATTGAAGAGACTTTTAATGTTTTATGAAAATTGATGTATAAATTTCTTCTAACCTGCCAAATACCAAACACATGACCTAGAATTTTATGTTCTATTTGATTTTGATTCAGAAAAACCAATCTATGCATATCAGCTGTATTATAAGCTTTGCCAAACTGAAGCTCTCTTTATGATCCTGATAGGTTTTCCCATAAATTTACTCTTGCTAATGAAAATAAGAATATTTTTAGCTAACAAAACTTTGAGAAAAGGATTAATCCTCATTAGTAAGAAAATAAAAGAAAACTAAAGCATCAATCAAATACCATTCTCTTTTTTTCCAAATTGCCACTGATATAGAAAGATAATAATCAGTGTTGGCATTCTCAAACACTGCTAATGGGAGTGCAGATTGGCAAAATATTTAAAAGGCAATTTGGCAGCATATACTAGTAGTGAGTGCCTTGGTATTTCATTTCTTTGATTCAATTCCATCCAAAAAACATTATGAGAAAAATAATCATATATGTACAAATATTCATGAAAAAAGATTCATCATAATGTTATTTAAAACACCAAAACTTAGAAATATAAATGAATAGCTATGAAACTGTGTGGTTAATAAATTCTTCCATGTGATAGAGAAATGCAGTTTTTACAAACAATGATTTTGAAGACTAATTAAAGCCAAAGTAAATTTTCTTGACATGATACTATAATGTTAAAGGAGAAACATTTTTCAAACTAACCCACCACATATGTATTTATAGAAATACCAAACTGAAGGGCAGTGCATCATCATACCTTATTTCTGGTGCTATTTGTTTATTGATTTATTTAAATCTATTTACACATTTAAATAATAACCACTTTCTTTAGTCAGGAGAGATTCATCAAAAACAAGTTATTATAGAAATTTTCATCAAGTGTTCTATTTGAATAGTTTTAAAATTAATCTCTTATTGAGTGAATATACCACATTTATATGGTCTTATTTAAATTTTTGATATTTTCAAATTTATTCTCCAGCAAAATGCTAAACTTCTTGAGGTTGAGCCTATGTAATTTACTTCATTTTTATCCTGCCCAGTGTCTTTTGTAATGCTTCGAATCAACTCTGGGGAGCTTTGTTAAAAAATATATATGCCCAGACTTTGTTTCTAAAGATTCTCATTCAGCATATCTGCTGTGCCACTAGTGATTCTGATGTAAATAAAATCTCATAATCAGGAGTTCAGTTATTTCATTATCTGATAGTGGCAATGAAAGACATTTTGCTATTCCTTATTACCTTATTAGTGACAAATATTTATTTGAACTTGGTTCAAGTTTATTCAAATTGGTTCATTTGAACATTGGTTTAAATTGTACTAATGTCTTAGTATAGAGATTAATTTTAAAACATTTGTCTCAGTTCCTTTTGTAAACAGATGCACAATAAAAATAATTTTCCTTCATCATGAGTTTAAATTTTAAATCAGGAATATTTATGTGAGCACTGAGTTTAGAAAAAAAGAGAACCAACAAATTAAATCAAATTAGGTCACATGTAATATGTTTGCTTAAGAACATAGGCATCACTTTCACTTTTTGTTATAGAACAAAGTCACTTGTATATGGTTTTGTTTGTTTGTTTTTTGTATATGGGTTTTTCTTTTTACTTTCATCCACTTCTTCCAGCATCGCCAAAGAAAACAATTTTCAGCCAATTCTCTGATACTTCCTCAGAGCAGCAACAAGGATCAACACAGTAACACAAACACTGGTTAATTCAATTAAGTAATCAACTAGAGGTCAGGTGCATGAGTTCATGAACCAGTGGGGTCCCTCGACCTGGCCTGTGGGATCGGGCTGAAACTGGCTCTCTGATATCCCCTGAGAAGTCCCGGTTTGTGAGAGGGCGCAGGCCAGGTGAGGGACCCCACTGGTGCACTATCAGTGCCAGGAAGTGACGTGGTAGGTTGGCCAGCCTGGGAGGGCCGCGGGAGGGCTCCAGGGTGTGTCTGGCCCATCTCAGTCCTGATCAGCTGGACCCCAGCACCCAGCTAACCTACTGGTTGGAGCGTCTTCCCCCTGGTGGTCAGTGCATGTCATAGCGACTGGTCAACCAGTCGACTGCCCCCTGGTGGTCAGTGCACATCATGTCATAGTGGTTGAGTGGCCTTAGCATGTCATTAGCATATTACACTTTGATTAGTTGAATGGATGACCAGATGACTGGACACTTAGCATATTAGGCTTTTACTATATAGGATTGTTTGAAATCATACTCCCACACACACATTCACATACATGTATGCACATGCACAGATGCTCACAGACAGTAGTAATACATACTTTTCACTTTTGATTATTATTCTAACTGGTTTATGTTAGTAACAGTTGTTCACCTACAATTTCCAAATAATCAGGCCCTGCTTTGATCAAGCATGAAATACAGTGCTCACTGGACATATAAAGTGGCTGAAAGCAACTAAAGAGGTGATTCCCCCCCCTCCCCCCCCGTATTTGAATGGATAGGAATATATTCTTGTTATTCTGGTGATGTCCACATTGAAATATGGAAATCAGCAAACTATTTCCAGTTAATGCAAGGAAGTAAAGCCAGAATGATTGACTTATAAAAAGTAATTATAATTTTACATTGCATTGCTAGTTTTATCTTAAATTTATTGCATTTGAATTAACTACTAGTTTTAGGACTGAGAACTGTAAAAGTAATAAAACAAGAAGGCTCTTGGACTGAGGTGGATTTAATGCCTTGATAGACTATGAAAACAAACCACAGCCTCAGCCAGAATCAATGAATTGGACCTCAAGAAATTGCAACTTAAGAACAACTAGTCACAGCCAATGAGTCTGTTTCGAGGCAACCACTTAAACTATAACAAATAAGATAATTTCTTTGCTTTGTTTTCACATTTTCTCGATAAAATTCTTTCCTCTAGTTTCTGTCGGCAGAGAACCCCTAACCACAGTTTATCTTTTAATAGCGCTTAATACCAAAGAAGTTTCTAAACATGATACTCGATGCTGAGTTGGTGAATACAAACTCATTGATCAACAAATATAAATATTTTAGAAAATGTTTCTTTAAACATGCCTGAAGATATTTTCTTTTATAAGTTTCTCCAGTATTCAAAACATGAGTTTTCAAACTTTTCCATGAATCTATTTAAAAAACCTCCTGATTTGGTTTAAACTCTGCTAACCTCAACTTTTATGTTCCTATATAGTAGGAACTATACTAGTATACTCACCAATTTCACCAAAAGGACATTTGAGAATTTAAATGTCAAAGAAAGTGTGCAATATTCCTAAAGAGGGTTGTTCTCAATAAACTGATTGGAAATAAATCTGTCAGGTAAATGGTCTTTAGAAACAGTATTAATTCACACTAACACATTACAGAGCTAAATTACAACCTCTGCATAGAAAAGAAAAAAATGCAAGGCCCTGTTAAGTTTACTGTGTGGCAGGGAGCACAAGGTGCATATCAAAAGCGTGGGGGTGAAATCTGGGAAAGCTTATTTAATTAACCCTGTTTGGTGAAATTCAGAACAAAGACCAAGGGTTCCTTCTGCAGAGAACCTATTTCCATGTTAGCTAATAGCTTTCTATTAGTGATTTTCCTAGACTTCCAAAATTGCTCTAATATCTTGATGACACATCAATTAGATTATTGTATTAATTCTGAATACAAACATCTACTTCTGAGTATTATGTACTTCCAAGATATGCGGGTGGGCCTCACTTTGCACAGCAGTGCAGAACCATAAAAATTGATTTCAGCCTGGCAGGTGTTATTCAGTGGTTGAGCCTAGACCTATGAACCAGGAAGTCAAAGTTCAATTCCTGGTCAGGGTTGTGGACTTGATTCCCAGTGGGGGTTATGCAGGAGGCAGCCAATCAAGAATTCTCTCTCATCATTGATGTTTTTCTCGCTCTCCCTCTCCCTTCCAGTCAGAAATAAATAAAAAAATTGAAGAAAAAAAAATAAAAAACAACAATAACAATGATTGTACAAGCTGAAACTGTGAAAGTAACCCTAATAATCATTGGGAAACATTAAGATTATTTCATAATCTTTGTTTTTACCAAAATATCAAGTTTCTTAATTGATTATAAATATGTAGAGAAATGGACAAGATAGGCAGACTAATACTTATTTAGTGGACTATTATTTAAAAGTTAGAAAATTAAAGTGTTTTGTTTAATTGTATCAAGAAGAGTTTGAAGAGTGCTTGCCTTCTTTTTGTTGACTAACATGATATACACAGAGCATTTTTTCCATGGCTTGGTAAATTTTTATGTTCTTTTCTAAGTTAGATCAGTTTCTAATAGGACATCCCTTGCATTTTTTAATGTCATGAAATATCTTTGAGGTTCTTTAAATTTTTATTTATCTTTTGCCAGTGTTACTTCCTCTGAAACATTTTTATACTTTTCACCACATGCAGTTTCCTCATTTATGCCTTTGAATTTACCTTCACTAAGTTTCTCTAGTTGTATCCTCTGTTAGCAGCCAGGGTGAACATTTCCACAGTCAGCTATTTCACATAAAACTCCATTTATGTACAATCTTAATCCTGCGAAGTTATTTGCACTCTGAGCTAAAAGTTTCTACCACATTGCACGCATTTTCCTCCCTCCATGATGGTTGAGTGTTCTTAGTTGCATGCTTATGTCATATTTCCTCCTAAATTCAGCTGAAGAAATGGCATGCTCTCCAGTTGTAGCATCAATCGCTTGTCTGAAACTCCATCTAGGAAAATAGGCTTTAAAAGTTGAAATACATCCTTGGTCCAGTGACTGGATTGATGAAGTTGCATGTGGTCATAAAAGCAAGTTTCACATTTTCATTCAAGTACTCAAGGAAATTAGAGTGATTTGGAGTATTATCCACTAGTGTAGTGCTTTAAAAGTTAGTTATTTTGCCTATAGTGTACCTGTAACTCTGGGAGATAAACTACATGTTTTGTTGCATATGCATAGGTAACAGATATACAGTGACCAGTCACTGACAGATTTTAAAAGAAATGACCTGATTCATCACTGATCATAATGTGTACCTGTAATTTAGGTAGTGATCTGTGGATTGAAGAAATAGTAACAGACTTTTTTTTCATGCAATCACTCACAGTTAGTATATACTGGTAATTGAAAACTGAAAGGTTGTTGGGGGCTGTTTGTTACTTAATTAAACCAGAGTAATTGAAACACTGTGCAGAATGAGAACTGTCTTCGCTAAGTTCATTTACTTTTCATTTAAAAAATTTTTAAAGAATAGTTTATTGATTTTTAGAGAGAGAGAAGAATGGAGAGGGAGAGGGGGAGGGGGAGGGGGAGGGAGAGGCTGTCTCCTGCACTCCCCCTTACTGGAGATCCAGCCCACAACCTGGACATGTGCCCTTGATGGGGAAGTGAACCGGCAGCCTCCTGGTGCATGGGACGACACCGAACCAACAGGCACACCAGCTAGGGCTGTGTTTGCTAAGTGTAACAAATTTGTCTGAGGCTTCTATACTTACCTCTTTGTGAAAATGTGTTCAGCTGCTCATTTATTTTTCAGATGATAGTAATAAGCTTTAAAATGTAGGGGATAATGTGGTGAATTTTAAAGTATAGATTGTTATTTTTACTTCCTTATACTAATAAGAAAGATGGTAGGTGGAATCTGGCTGTCCTGTGTGTGCTGCTCAGGAAGGTGATAGGAAGGGAAGCTGTCCGTTTCTCCCTCCACATGTCCAGGCAAGCAGCCACTGAAGATTGCATCTGTAGTACTCTTATGTGTATGACAGAAGACCACTCACTGGATTAGACACAGATCTTCACGGAATTATCTGCCCATAGTGGAATCTTAATGAAGAAAATATGACCACAATTACATGCACACCATTGCTGAGAAATTGTGGAAATGTGGGGGAGATTGTAACAGACCTGGGGAAAATCGTTGGTCTGGCAAGCCAACAAAAAATAAAGTTTTTCTCAGGTGCTAGTAACTTAAAACGTTTTTAAAAATAGGTTTGTTGAGACCTAATTTACACAAAATGAAATTTTCCCATTGTAAGTATACAGTTCAATGAGTTTTTAAAACAGGGAACACTTGATGAATTGCATGTCATCCTTGTGTTGGGCCCTGCTAATCTGCACCAAGTTGTTCTAATTTTCGTTCTGCCAAGTCAAGCACACATGGCATTTTAATTTTGTGGCAGAAAATTACCACCTAATATTTTCTCAGAACATGGGGGGAATACCTTAGTATTTATTTTTATAATGCATATTGTGTGCTCATGTAATATTTGTTTTGGAAGCACTTAAGATAATGTATAAATAGATAAATATCCAGGATCAACTAAACTTTGATGAATCGTCATATTAGTTCTAGAATGTACTTGTTATCTCTATTTTATAAGTGAAGGAAGGAGTTTCAGCAAGGTTAAGGACTTGACTGAGGAATGAGACTGGTACATTTTGGAGCCAGGATATGATCTTACATCTTCTGACTCATCACATTGCTATATCCGGTGATAATCCATCAACTACTGTAATAATAAGTAATATTTATTGAAGTCTCACACAAGCCATTCTAAGTTTTCTACATGTGGTATTTCATGTAGTAGTTACCAAAACTCTGTGAGGTAAACGTTGCTATTTTTAGTGGTGGATAGATGGAGCTGGGCATTTACGCATCCTACCCAAGGTCATAAAAATTATAGGTGGCAAGGAGGGGCCCTAATTTTCCAGTCTACTATTCTATTTGTTTCACATTGTCCTTCTTAATATCCATTATCCTCCAAAGGAGAAAAAACAACAACAACAAAGACTGAGATCCCTGTTAGAACATCCTTATAGGATAGGTGGAAGCAAAAGAAAGAATGGGCTGTTGAACCTCAGAGGGAAGGCAGGGGAGGGTGGGTGGGTGGGTGGGAAGAGATCAAACAAAGTACTTGTATGCAAATATGCATAACCCATGGATGCTGACAACAGGTTGGTGAAGGCCTGCGGCAGGGAGTGGGGGCCGGCTAGAACAGGTCAACAGGGGGAAAAGGAGGACATATGTAATACTTTCAACAGTAAAGATAAAAAAGAAAGAAAGAATGGGAAGGGAAACTATCCATTACTCCTTGAACAGGTTTTCCTATGTATCTGGCAAACTACATCCTAAAGATGAATCTTCTTTCATGTTAACATGTCTATTTCTAAACCTTAATATTTTTTGCATTTGAAGTCTTCATTTAATAATACAACCCAATTTAAAAAAAATTGAAACAATTTTCTAGTAGGCCAAAAGGAAATGGGACTTGGAGACAAAGGCAAAGGTGCCCCACAGTGTGCTTCAGGATGGTTTCACCTGTGGCTCTCTGCCTGAGCTTGCTCTTTCCCCAGATAGGACATGCTCACTCCATCACATCATTCAGTCCCTTTTCAAGGGTCATCTTCCTAAATCATCCTATTTAAAGTAGAAAACCTTCCTTTGTTTTCTATACTGATTCTGTCTTATTTTTCTCCTTTATATTAATGAACCCCCCAACCTGAGTTCAGCTTGATACTTCCAATTCAAATTCAAGACTACAGGGCTTTTACTTAACCTCTTCTTCATTGCATCTGTATCTTTACTTATGAGAATAGTAGTTCTCAAGAGCATGGAGAGTAATTGAAAATCTCATATTTGCTCATTTTTCTAATATAGTCTTATAGTAGCAATACCAATAATATCACCAATATCATTACTGAAACCATTGGCATCGTTTTGCTTTTGTTCTCCCTATTCCCATTTTTATGGTTGTTTAATACCTTGGTTGTCTGAGAATATAGTCATTTAATATTATATTCTCTCCCCCTTGGCCCTCATTTA
The DNA here is from genome assembly GCF_964212035.1 of Myotis nattereri. Classification (NCBI taxonomy): domain Eukaryota; kingdom Metazoa; phylum Chordata; class Mammalia; order Chiroptera; family Vespertilionidae; genus Myotis; species Myotis nattereri. Next base: position 189,234,723 of record NC_138075.1, read on the forward strand.
GTCTTAGTGCTACAGGTAACTGTATTCATGCACTGGCAGTCCATGTCAATGTCTCCTTTGTCATTTCGCTTGTCTGAGGTCGTTCCTAGTAGATTCTTTAGTAAGGGCACAAGGGGAATATTCTTGGAATCATTGCACATTGATAGAAGGTTACCTGTATCTTTTGAACTTGAAAATCTGTTTTATTGAATTAAAATAATTCTTGGCTCACACTTCCAATTTTTCTTGACTAACTTAAATATGTCACTGCATTTTAAATTTTTTTTCTTTCCCTTATAACTTATGTTAACTTATATGCACTTTATTTTCTTCCTTCCTTCCGTCACATTATTGGAATATGTTTTTATGTTGTTATGGGTCATTTTATCAGTGATACTATGTGAATTTTCAATGTGCATTTTAAAATCTTTTATTTTCGGAAAATTTTCTGTGAATACTGGATTTAGCATTTGTTCTATATCCTTACTTTGAGCTTTATCTCCTTTCTTTTCCTGCTATCCATATGCTCACTTTTTTCATGTCTTTAATATCTTTAACTTTCTCTTGAATCCTTTTTTTTACCCTTATTACTTTTTGAATTTTGAAGTTTTTTCTTTCACCTTTTATTTTACCTAAGCAAACGTCTGTTATGTTTGTTCCCTATTATGTTATTTCTCATTTATTTTTGCATTTTTTTGGAATTCTTTTTCTCTTATTTCTAATTATTTCCAGAGTTAAGAAACATCATTTCTGAGCTTTTCTAGGTCTGATTTACATTGTTTCTTTGATGTCTTTAGCATTTTCTTAATGTTCCCTACCTTGTTTAGAAAATTTCCTGGGCTGGTTTTTTTAACATGATTTTACTATCTATAGTATGTTACTCAGCTTTCACCTCTTTTTTTATTATTATTTTAACTCTATGGCATATGACCTGGATACTGTTAGGTTGTTCATGTTTATGTGAAATTAATTCTCATACAGCAGGGTTTAAGAAAGCTTATTTAACTTTACAGAGCTCCCTCTTTTGTTGTTTTTGTGGTGTTTAAAAATGTGGGATTTTCTGGGATTTGATCTGGACTTTTTTTTCCCCTTTTGTCTTTGTTGTTTCTGTCTTGTTCAGTTTTGATTCCCCTTCCAGAAAATTCTCCTCAGTTTGGGTTCCTTCCGCAAGGGGTCAGTTCTGAGAGTTAACTGGTGTCCTCTCTCAGGTTGCTAGTCATTCTCAGGGAGAGGGTTTCAGTCCTGAGCGCCTGGCAGTTTATCTGCTGCTCCCACATTGGTCCCTGCTTCCGGTGTGTATCTGCGGGACATTTTCGTGTTCTGCTCACAGGCTCCTAGGCATTGCTCTGTTCATTCCCTCCTCTTTCCCCCTGCAGAGATGCAGGCTTCAGGCTTCCTGTAGATTTAAGGCTGTTGGTGGGTGGCCTCTACCCACGTATTTTGGGGTTCATTTATCTTAGTTTTGTTGTGAGTGCTGCCCCCAGTTTACTGACTTTGCTCTCTAAATACGGTTTTTATGTGGGGATTAAGCAGTATTAAAAACTGCATAGCTTCCACTGCCATCTTCCCAGAACCCTTTTTCCTGTGTAGATTTTCAACATGCACCTTTAATTACATGGCAACTATTGACTACCCTCAATAAATGCTTTTTTCATAGTCAGTGAGTTGCATTTTAAAAACTAAAAAGTACCAGTTACTTAACTTGAAACTGTTAAAGGTAGTGCTGTTCAGAGAGACCCAATTCCATCTTGAAACAAGTTGATATGAGTTTTACCAGAAAGTAAGCAGCAAATGCTTTTCTTTTTCTTGTTTTATTATTTTGGCGACAGAGCGTTCAGAGTCATATTTCTTCCCAGTAGAAATAACTTTGTTGGGGGGGAAAAAAAAACCTCCATCCAGACTGATACACAGTTCAGGTTTCCCTTCAAACAATCAAGTTTCAAGTGTTTTAAAGGCCAGTTTCTCTCAGAGGGTGGAAATATAAAAGAGAATAAGAAGAAAAGCACTGGACTTAGAAATGGTTCTTTTTCCTTAGAGGTAGGGTGTTTGTTGCAGGCCACAGGAGACTGTTGGCCTATTCATAACATTAGTGGTGGCCATTTCTAGACAAGGGAAGACTTAGACAGGTAACTCGCAGAGTGCTGCAAAATGATTCAAATTGGAGAGTGAATGAATGAAAATGTGTTCTTGCTTAAAAGACCATATATGCTCATAAAATGAGCTGTAATAGTGGTCTCTCATCCCAATACCTGCAGATAAAAAGCTATCACCACATCATTTGCTAAAGCCCTCTTACCTTGCTTTTATGGAGCAAGGAATCATGATAGAAAACAGGGCAGGGTGTTTGTGTGTGTGTGTGTGTGTCAAGTTGCTATGGTGAGAAGATAGGAAACAAAGAACTCTAAATGTTCATAAAGTTAAAATCTCTCTTCTATGAGCCCTTTCCTGATAAACTACTTATATGTATTTTTTGTTGTTAAGAGGAAAGCATAAGTGAATTCATATCCTGTTAAGAGAATGTGCCCCCTTCTCCATGGCTAGATTTCTGTGTACTGTGAACAGATTTCTAATGTTAACTTGGCTTTCTTCTTTTGAATAATAATAGAAAAAATATTCTTCACCCACTGTATTATAAAAGTTTACATTACTTTTTGTCTACTCTGCTGAGTATCTTTATTTGTTAGTATAATTATTATTATGATTAGAGAAATGCTCCCTTGTGCCACCAAGTACTTGTGATCCCAAGTACTCTCCAATCTTCATTCATTTTCCTCTAAGTGAATTTGAATTCCTTTGAAGGGAGAAAAACAGACTTTCCATTTTTTTAATTAATTAATTAATTAATTAATTAATTTATCAACTGATTGATTGCTCTTTGAGATGCCTATGTGGCTGTGGATGCAAGAAATAAGGAAATCCTTGCTCATTTTTCCCCTCCCCCAAATCTATGGACCTGGGCAGAAATCTTCATTATGTGCTTGCTTATTAGGCACAAGTAATTGAGTAAGGAATATGGTATTTCTGTATTGATCTCAGGCTCATATCATTAATGCAACATAGAATCCCTCCTGGAAATAATAGTCTCAAGTATTTAATCTGATATGCAGATTGTTAGACAATATAATCCTAGGTGCGTGATTTTTAGATATTCAAATTGAACATCTAAGATTGAACACATTTGAGAAGAGACCACGTACTTTATAGATTTAATCATGGTTTTATCAAAGGGCAAACTAACATAATATATTCATCATTCATTTTTTCATTCAACAAGCATTTATTGAGCATGTATGTTTCAGGTGTGTTTCAACGTTCTTCAAATTTTGTTTCTAGATGTATGTGATTACTTTTACCTAGAGTGTTTGTTTTGTTTTCCATCTTGAGCTAATAGTTGTGGTGCCTGGTTCTAGATCTGTATTTTGCAATGAAATGTTAGTATAATCTATCACCAGATATTTCATCCGTTTTCATCTCACATGGAAAAAGGTGGAGGGGGAACTGCTCCGACTAGCTGCTGTATCTGGAAATGTGATTGGAGCAGATAGAGGTTAACTGCCGGAAGCCGGTCCATCCTTGCTGCTTGACACAGTCGCTGCAGGGAAGAAACATCTGCACAGCATATGTTTCAAGGGACCTGACATATATGGCATACTGTTCTTAATATGTTTGCTCACCTTCTTGGCGCTATGTGTTTTAACCAAGGTCACCTCTCCGAGAAAGGTTGTTTCCCCAAGTAGGGATTTTTCCCTGAAGTTAGGGAGCGAATAAAACCCCTTAACTAAATGCCAGGCAGGTAATTAATCACTTTAACTATGAACAATCATGCTTAAGCTACATAATCTTTACGTAGGATAATCTCCTTCAGTTACTCCCTTGTAGCTTAATAGAACAATAGAGTAACCTTGGAATGGAGATAAAAAATGCCCTAACCTTTGAAATAGAATTGATCGGATTAAAATCAACTGGTATAAATACAGATGTAACAAGACAATAAAAGACAGAACTTGGCTGGAGATCCTGGCTAGAGATCCTGGCTAGGCTGCTGATCAACTGAATGCTGTCTCCATGTTATTCCTTCTTCACCGACTCCGTCCACACCTTTGGGAACCCCTGGACCTGCTGGGGCTGGACCCCAACAGTTAACCACAGCTTGGAAAGCACCTCACACTGTTCAAAAGAACAGTGCTGAGGAGTGACAATTGTGGGAATCAACATCTTTTTTTCTTTAGAAAACAAAGTTGAGAATTAGTTGGCTTTATGAGAAACAACCTGACCTTTTGGAGTAAGTACAAAACTTATCTTAAAACAGGGGTTAAGTGATAAAAGCACAAAAAACAGTAAAGCTTTGGTAGGGGATCAGAAAGATAAGTAAGCATGAGAGCCTCTGTCATCTGAACCTTAAAGCCTGGTTCACCCCTTTACTTTGCCCATAGAACATAGAGCTAATTAAGCATCTTTCCTTCCATCCTTTTCTCTTCTCCCCTCTCAATCAGAGGAGACATCTGAAGGGGAAAGTGGGAGGCACACACGTGATGGATATATCTTATGACTGAACAGGGAAGAAATGATGACCTCCTCTTTTTACCAGTGACATATTACAAGGGACTCAAAGCAAGGTAATATCACAAGGAAGGGAATACTTGCTAGTTTGACCAGAGATGAGTTAGGGATTTTTCCTGAAGTAGGAATTTCTAGAGAAAAACAACAACATATAAACATAGAAAGTTAATGATAGAATTGAAATTATCATTTGATAAATGTTTGCCTTGCATATATATTTGCAATGAGGTAGTAAAGTGTGAGCAATTTTTTTACTGGCATTGTAAAAATGTGGTTGTTATAATTAATTAAGATGATATATTGAAACACTGACAAAGTTTTGTGTTTTCTAATACACATATGGCACAATTTCTGCCAGTGTTCTTGTTGTTGTTATCTAATCTCACAACACATGCTTTTTAGGACTGTCATCTTTTTTAAAACTTACAAAGGGAAATAAAAATCAGGCTGTTATCTGACTTTTGTTCCTGAGAAACTAATGAGCAAGAGTCCTTACTCCTAACAGAATAATTAATTGGGTTTCTACTCTGTGCCAGACAGTGAGCTGGGATCCGGGCTCACTTAGATAAGAAGCAGTTGTTTTTCTGGTGGTACTCACAGTGTAGGAGAGACAGGTAAACAAATCATTGCCATACAGGTTGATAAATGCTATAATAAAGGTATAAACAGATTTCATGAACATAGAGGAGACAGTACTTAAGTGCCTTCAGCAGAAAGCAAGGGTTATCCGAGTATCTGGTATATGACTTGTAATGAGACTTCACAAAGCTAAAAGAAGGGTCAGAAAAATAACTTGAAGGTATTATCATAGGCAAAGATACACAAAGTTTGAATGAATACAGTGTCAGCTTAAGAAATAGCCTTTCTATGATGCCAAAGAGTTATAATTTTGTTCTGAAGAAAATGGGAAGGTATTCTAGAATACAGTCAAAATAATGTCCTCAATTTTTAATAAATATTGATTATTCATCTACAACCTCCCAGGCTATCATGTGCTTTCTGTATGCCATATAGTTATTATTGTTGGAGCCAAAGTATTAAATAACAGGTTGGATAGTTAAATTAATAAAAATATAAGATCACTGGTACTTAAACTACAAGTAGCTTAAGCAAAATAATGTTTATTCCCACAGAACAAGAAATCAGCAGATTGACAATCCCAAGGTTGATTTAGGGATTCACACTATCAAGGATCAAAGATCTTTTCATCTTTTATTTTTATCTATGCATTTACTATAAAAAAAATGGCTCCCAACATTATAATTATCACCTGCTTGTATAACTAATCCACATATAGCAAAGAAAAAGAGAAGGGATGAGTATTTTACTCTTTCATCTCTCTTTTTATTTGTGAATTTAATCTTTCTGAGAAGACCACTAGAAGAGTTTTTCTCTGTCTTATTGGAGAGAACTGACCATATAGACATCAAACATTTTAAGGGAGTTTGGAAAAGAAAATCATAATTCTTTTCAGTCTTTGTTGTAAGCATTGGGCTTTGTCAGTAAGAAAAAGGATATAGAAATGGTTGTTTAATTAGCAACCAATAGTGATTGATTGCTTTTGAGTAAAATTAATATTTTAGAGTTGAAATGAAGAGGAAGCAGCATTAAAGTAGATGTAGAAATAGGGAGAAAACCAGATTATGGTGGTGGATTGACAAATAGGAGGTGTGGTTGACCTTTATTTTCAAAATTTTAGTGGACTTCACTATTAGGAGCAAATTTGTGTGCTAAGAAGTGACTGGATGGTAAAAAATAAAAAGTAGATGTGGAAAATGCTTTCTTAAAGAGGTTTCTGGTACAGAGGACAGAAGGAAGCAGCTTTTGATGGAGGGAGGTTAAGAAAATTATTTTTATTAGGGAGTGGGAGTTAATTGATTAACATATTTATATGCTATGGACAGGGGGAAACCATAGATAGAAAAAGAAATCAGATACAAGAAGTGGGTGTGATAATTAAGGTTCCAGTGTACATTTAGTGGATGGATTTAAGAGGAGAAATTATTGTTGAATTCAGGAGAAAAAAGGATGTTAGATTATAGAGTTAGGGGTAATTAGCCTATAGGTAGTCATTAAAATATAGCCTAAGACTAGAGGAAATAACAGGTTATAGATGAGCTTGGTAATTTTGGGAACTTGAAGGTCTGTTTCTACTGAAAATTTGGAGATGATGTCAGATATTGAAACCCTGCACAGTATCTGGGTAAGAGGAGAGGGTGTGATGGTGATAACAGGCATGAATACCAAATGGAATAACCAAAGCATAAAATTAGAAATAATTTATCAGGATCAGGGATCAACAAAAGGAGTATTGAAATGTATGTAGTACTGGGATGTCATTAATAACATGCCTTTAAATAATGCAAACATGTACAATTACATTCTCATTAGCAAGTAAATAGAGGTAGGTAAAGCTTTTATTTTGAATGACCAGGGTTAAACATTATCAAGGAATAGAGGATGTGAGTTTCATAGAGCAACCTAGAATATCATTGAAGAGACCCAGAAGTTGAGTGTAAAATGAAAAGAATGAATCTATGAGGATGGTACTGGACTGGAAAAATAGAAGATGTTTGTGTTTTTATATTGTGTTGATTTTACAAAGCCCCCTTCCTTTGGTACTTAGTAGCCATATATATCTAGCTGTATACTCACTTCCCAGCTATAGTTAATTGGTCCAGAGGTCAACAGTTGAAGATTTTCACTGGTCTAGTAGTCAATACTAGATTGCTGAGAAGTAAGTTTTTTTCTTCCATAAATTGGAATTCAGAAACAGTCAATAAACCTGGGTTTGGCTGGAATTGAGGTAATGCAAATATAGGAACTTTATAGTAGAATTCTGCTACTATTTTATGGCAAAGCAGAGGAAGTCAGTGTCCAGTAAGGGAAGAAATACACAGTGAGAACAAAAATGAACCACAAAGAATATACTGCTGGGACCCTGATACCTTTGCAGTTTCCAGTTCTAATACCTTTTGAAGCTGGGCTCCATTCCTACCATTCATTTGATTCCTTGAAATATGCCCGCATCTTATATTAAATTTTCCTTTTATGTTGAACTACTTTAAGTTGATATTACTTAAATTCTAAAGGGTCTTATGAAAGACTAGATCAAAGGACTGGAAGTCTTCACTAGTTAAAGGAGAGATTTATTGCTAATGGGTGTTCTGGAGAGGTAAAATAATAAGAAAGTTTATGAGAAACTCAGCAGGATGGCATGAAATAAATGTTTTTCCCTTTTGAGAATTTCAGAAGTCAGTTAAGTAGGTATGGATGGTGACAATCCGTGTAGGGCAGGAGCAGAATTACTGAAGAGGATTGGAGGTCAAGTGTTTTAGGTGAAAGACCAGTATTTACCAGGCTAGACTGCTAGATGCATAACCCCTTTAGATTTTGAAATTATCTAGGAGTTGTAGTGAAAGCAAGGGTGTGGATTAATTGACAAAAACTTTATTAAATGGTCAAGTGTGATCAAAGTTGGTAGATAATATACAGAATTGTGGAGAGGGTGAGTTAAGATGGCATATACCTCAAAAGATAAAGGTTCTCCGGAAAAGTTAAACATCACAATGGTATGTCAAGAATAACAAAGAAAATGAAAGTCTTTCTTGCCTGTGAGCCCAGAAATGCTTGGCCAGAGAAAGTAAATATTTTCAATGAATAATTAATTCCCACTTAGTAGTATTTGAGTATCATTACTTACTGACAACATATCCCAAGGGAGTCTTATGGGACACTTAAAAAGCAAGAAATCCTTAAAGAGGATAAATCATAAAGAAAAATAACTGTCAATACTAAGATGATGTCTAAGGATAAAGTTACATATTATGAGTCTATTTTTATAGTATCATCTATGTGTCAGTGAATATACTTTTCTGTGTGCTTTCTGAACTGAGGGTTTTACTATTGGTTCTAAAAGTAAAACTTACAAGGAATTCCAACTGTTGACCTAATGCCAGGCCTCATTGAGTGATCATTCACTCACATAAACTACTTTATCCAAGAATTAGGAAAAATAATTTTGAGCCACATAGTAAATGCACCTATATTTATGTTTTCTTTTTTATTTTTTTTCAAAAATATTTTTAAAATATATTTTTATTGATTTCAGAGAGGAAGGAAGAGAGAGACAGAAACATCAATGATGAGAGAGAATCACTAATCGGCTGCCATCTGCACGCCCCCTATGGGGGATCGAGACTGCAACCCGGCATGTGCCCTGACCGGGAATCAAACCATGACCTCCTAGTTCACAGGTTGATGCTCAACCACTGAGGCATGCCAGGTCAGGCCTATATTTATTTTTTAAATTCACTAGTGGTGGTGTCCTTTCAGTAAAGTGGCCAAAAAGGGCAAGAAGAGATAAAGAAAACAGACTTTTTTAAATAGCACCTCAGGCTGCAAATTCAGACTTAGATCTTTGCATATTTTTGAAATTTGCTTTCACACACTTCTAATTCATTCTACTTCATCCGCACTCTTCTATCAATCTGAATAAATAACTTTCCTTTAGATAATGTCAGCACCCTGTGCTCTATGCAATTAATAAAATTCATCAATTTTTTTGGTTATTTTTATGAATGTATACCTTGCCTTACTAATGGAAATGTAGGATCCTTAAATGTAGGGGCATTTTACTTTTATGTTTTTGCAGATTCTAAAACAGTGTTTGAGTATACAATAGGTGTGCAGATAATTAATTTGCCTAAGGGATTGCTGTATGAAGTTACTGAGTTGAAGGCAAAGACCTCCAAACAGAATCAATGAGTACAGAATAGAAGAAAGGTCATTGTATTTTTATCTCAGTTCCACTTCCATGCAGATTCATTAGTGCATTCTCTGAGAAGGGAAAGATTTTAACCAGATCTGATGTTGCTAACTCATCCTTGTTCTGGTTTCCAAGAAGTAAGCACAAATGCAAGTTATAGTAAATACATTTTCTGGAGGGTTGAGGGAGGAACAGGTAGAGTTTCTTTATAAACTTTGTCTCAGGTAAATACAACATGATGCTAGAGTGACTATATTGTACTCTGTGACTTCAACTTGTGCTAATCATTTAGGAACTCTGACTTCAAAATGAGTCACAATAAAAGAAAAAAAAAGCAATTTTAATCATAAATCTACAACTGGCTAGGCACAGAGTTAATAACTAATAGTATCCTATCTAATAAAAGAGAAACATGGTAATTAGCATACGACCGCTACCCTTCCCATTGGCTAATCAGGGCGATATGCAAATTAACTGCCAGACAAGATGGCAGCCGGCAGACAGGCAGCTTGAAACTAACATGAGGCGGAGAGAGAAAATGGCGGAGGTTTAGACAGACGTGTCGGTGCCTTGTCCCGGAGTAGATAAGGGCGGGCAGCTGAAACGGGTAGCATACAGCCCGAATAAGCAGAGGAGATTCAGCTGAGACAGTCTGCAGCCAGGAAAGACAGAGAAATCCTAGATAAAGGGAACGGTTAGAGGCTGAGGCTGAAACCTCTCCAGGTGCGCCGGCACAGCCGCGGAGACCGTGCCATCTTGGGTGACTGTCGCCGGCATCCAGAGACCAGCTACTAACCCGGCAACAACGGCTCTCAAGCAGCGCGACTACGTGAACTCAGAGGAACTCGGCTTCTCCCCACAGAAAGGTTAGACTTTCCCCAAAGGTGCGGTTTGCAGTTTAGGTTGGAGAGTGGAACGCGCGCAGGGGGGTGGGGGCTCTGCGCCCCACAAAGACCGCGGCCGTTGGAGCCAGCGTGACCCACGAGTGTGGAAGGGCACCCCCAGGGCTGCTGGCAGAAGGGAACGCTATAAATAAGCCCACAGTTGGACGGGACACAAACGGGCAGCCTCAGATTACGCCAGTTTGCCGGCTACTCGGTGCCAGGAGCCAGAGCGCGCGCAGAGACTTCGCGCAGATTTGGAAGGTGAAGCGTTGCGAGTTCGCACAACTTCCCAGGCTCTTAAATCTGTGCGTTTGATTGTTGAACCCAGTGCAAGGGACTACCCAGTTGGGGGCAGTCACAGAGCTTGTAAGGGAAGGCTGTTTTGGGGGAGCCTGGGAAACAGAGCGGGGAGTGACTACTGGAAAACCAGCTCTGGGCGGAGGACATTCCCAAACCAGCTTCCGGTACAATAGAGAACACCTGGTCAGAGAGGTCCTATACCCTCGGAGGTCATTCCCGACGCACTGCCACCCAGAGGCAGAGCCATGAACTGACTCTTCTGTAAATACAGATAAGGGCTGTCTGGGAAACCAATGTAGCCCGCCTTAAAATCAGGACTGTGGCTTACAACACAGAGGAACAGTGTATCAGAGGAAAATTCAACATTCTCCTGAATACCTGGTGTGCCAAAAAGAGGAGCAGAAGATCTGAAGCACCTTCATTACAGCCCATTTTTTTTTAATTATTTTTTTTAATTATTGTTTCACCTTTTAACTAAGAAACCATTTATTTTCTTTTTTCATCACCTGATATTACCCTTTTAATTACTACATTTTTATTTTTAACCAGTATTATTACTGCTGCCATTTTACCATTTTTTTTTAAAGTGTCATTTTATTTTCTCTTTATTTTATTTTGGGACTAAGGTTCTCCATTCTATTTTCATCATTCCTTTAGCATCATTTTCCTCTACCTCAATTGTGCTGCTGTGCTAAAACTCTCTTCCCCACTTTTCCCCTTTTGCTGTCCTGTTTCTCTTACCCTATTCCTGCTTTAGATTTTTACTATTCTTCATATGCCCTGTCTAAATTTCACCCTACTTATATATCCCTTTTCCAATCACCTGCTCTAAATCCTTATCCACCTCTCCCTTATCTTTCTTCACTATCCAAATTTTTTATTCTCTCCTTTTCTCTATTGTTCTGTTGTTGCTTGCTCGATTGTTGAGTATATTGTGTTGTTTTTTTTTTCTTTTCTTTTCTTTAAGGATTGTATGTGAGGTTGTTCTGCTTTTTCTTTTTCTTTTTCTGTCTCCCATTCCCCCTCCCCACCCCACCCCCGGCCAGTTATTTTTGTGCTTCTGCTTTCCCTTGCCTCACTTGATATTATTGGCTGTTTGTAGTTTGTATTCACTCCAGAGATCCGTTGCTGGAATTTGTTGGGATTAGTGGCGGTTCTATCGGAGTTTTCTCCTCATATGAATAGTCTCCTCCCCTCTTCTACTTCATTCTATTTTTCTTTTTTTTTTCTTTTTCTTCTTTTTTTTTCTCTTTTTTCTGTTTTTCTCTCTATCTTTTTCTCTTCTTTCTTCCTTACCCCCCAACTCTCTTAGCTTGGGTGGCCATCTTTATTTGGGGTTATTAATACCGTAATTCATTTGTGTTCAGTGCCTGGTACGTTGTGCCTTGTTGTGTTGTATTTTGTGCCTTTAAATCAACGCAGCAGATCCAAGCAACAGCGGCCTCCTGATCTCCACACGCTCTGTCTGAGGAACAGCTGCTGTGGGTGAAGCCTCCCTCCACCAGCCAAAAGAGCCACAACAGCTCTGAACAGCACCCATCAGAAGACCCGCTAACAACAGAGGAGCAGCTGCTACCACAACCGCCCAAGGAGCAACCACAGCCCAAGGAACCACTGCCACCTAGGGAGCAGCCACTGATCGACTCAATATCTATATACGTCAGTGAGATCAAACATGGGTAGACAAAGAAATCCCAAAGGAAAGAAAAGGAGGACTCACCAGAAAAGCAGCTAAGTGATACAGAGGCATACAACATGACAGAAAAAGAATTCAGAATAAGGGTCCTAGAGTGCGTACACCGGATGGAGGAAAAAATCGACAACTTATCCAAGAAGCAAGAAGAAACAGATGAAAAAATCGACAACTTAACCAAGACCCAAGAAGAAATGAAGTGCGATATAGCTGCAATAAAGAACACCATTGAAAGTATCAACAGTAGACTAGGAGAAGCGGAAGACCGAATTAGTGAATTAGAAGACAGGGAAGCAAAACACACCCAAACTGTACTTCAGTTGGAGAAAAAAATTAAAAGACAGGAGGAGAGCCTAAGGGAGCTTTGGGACAACATGAAACGAAACAACATACGAATAATAGGGGTGCCAGAACAACAGAAAGAGGAACAAGGATTAGAAAACCTATTGGAAGAAATAATATCAGAAAACTTCCCTGAGGTGGGGAAGAAAAAAGTCACACAAGCCCAGAGAGTCCCAAGCAAGGTGAACCCGAAAAGACCCACACCAAGACACATCATAATTACCATGGCAAATGTTCAGGACAAAGAGAGAATCTTACAGGCTGCAAGAGAGAGACGGAAAGTTACATACAAGGGATCTCCCATTAGATTATCAAATGATTTCTCAACAGAAACACATCAGGCCAGAAAAGAATGGACGGAAATTTACAAAGTGATGCAAAGCAAAGGACTGAATCCAAGAATACTCTATCCAGCAAGGCTATCATTCAAAATTGAAGGGGAAATAAGAAGCTTCACGGACAAAAAAAGGCTAAGGGAGTTTATCACCACCAAGCCAGCAATGCAAGAAATGCTAAAGGGACTGGTGTAAAAAGAAGAAATAAAAATCCCAGAAAGAAAACAGCCACACACACAAAAAAAGAAATGGCTACAAACAAGTACCTTTCAATAATAACTTTAAATGTAAACGGGCTAAATGCTCCAACCAAAAGATATCGAGTGGCTGAATGGATAAAAAATCATGACCCATACATTTGCTGTCTACAAGAGACCCACCTCATTAGAAAGGACTCACACAGACTGAAAGTGAAGGGATGGAAAAATATCTTTCAGGCTAATGGAAAAGAAAAGAAAGCTGGGGTAGCAATACTTATATCGGACAAAATAGACCTCAAAGTGAAGGCCATAACAAGAGATACGGAAGGCCACTTCATAATACTAAAAGGATCAATACAACAAGAAGATATAACCCTGATAAACATATATGCACCCAATGCAGGAGCACCCAAATACATAAAAAATCTTCTGGAAGATATCAAAGGAGAGATCGACAACAATACAATCATAGTAGGGGACTTTAATACACCACTGTCATCACTGGATAAGTCCTCTAGACAAACAATCAGCAAAGATACAGCAATACTAAATGACTCACTAGATCAGATGGACTTAATAGACATCTTCAGAACACTTCACCCCAGTGCCACGGAATATACATTCTACTCAAGTGCTCATGACACATATTCAAAAATAGACCATATATTGGGTCACAAGCAAAGTATCCCCAAATTCAAGAAGATTGAAATCATAAAAAGCGTCTTCGCAGACCACGATGGCATAATATTAGAAATAAACTGCAATAAAAACAACCCAAAATACTCAAACACCTGGAAGCTGAATAGCATGCTATTAAATATTGATTGGGTTACCAATGAAATCAAAGAAGAAATTCAAAACATCCTGGAAACTAATGACAATGAAAACACAACAATCCAAAACCTATGGGACACAATGAAAGCAGTCCTGAGAGGGAAGTTTATAGCTCTACAGGCCTATCTCAAAAAACAAGAAAAAATGGTAGTAAATCAGCTAACTCTACAACTCAAAGAATTAGAAAGAGAGCAACAAGAAAACCCCAGAGTGAGCAGAAGGAAGGAGATAATAAAGATTAGAGCAGAAATAAATAACATAGAGACCAAAAAAATAATACAGAAAATCAATGAAACCAAGAGCTGGTTCTTCGAAAGGATAAACAAGATTGACAAACCTCTAGCCAGACTCACCAAGAAGCAAAGAGAGAGGACCCAAATAAACAAAATCAGAAATGAAAGAGGTGAAATAACAACAGACCCCACAGAAATACAAATGATCATTAAAAAATACTATGGACTGCTCTACTCCAACAAACTAGACAACCTGGAGGAAATGGACAAATTCCTAGAAAAATACAACATTCCAAAACTCAATCAGGAAGAATCTAAAAATCTCAACAGGCCAATAACTATGGAAGAAATTGAAGCAGTCATCAAAAAGCTTCCAGCAAACAAAAGCCCAGGACCAGACGGCTTCACAGGGGAGTTTTACCAAACATTCAAGGAAGAACTAAAACCTATCCTCCTCAGACTACTACAAAAAATTCAAGAGGAAGGAACACTTCCAAGCTCATTCTATGAAGCCAGCATCACCCTAATACCAAAACCAGGTAAAGACAACACAATGAAAGAGAATTACAGGCCAATATCCCTCATGAACATAGATGCCAAAATCCTCAACAAAATCTTAGCAAATCGGATCCAGCAGTACATCAGAAAGATCATACACCATGACCAAGTAGGATTTATCCCAGGGATGCAAGGATGGTACAATATCCGCAAATCAATAAACGTGATACATCACATAAACAATTTGAAAGAAAAAAACCACATGGTCTTATCAATTGATGCAGAAAAAGCATTTGACAAAATTCAACACCCATTTTTGATAAAAACTCTCAGCAAGGTGGGAGTAGGAGGATCATACCTCAACATAATAAAAGCCATATATGACAGGCCCACAGCCAACATCATTCTCAATGGACAAAAACTTACACCATTTCCCCTAAGAACAGGAGCAAGACAGGGATGCCCCCTCTCACCACTCCTGTTCAACATAGTACTGGAAGTGTTAGCCATTGCAATTCGGCAAGAAGAAGAAATAAAAGGCATCCAAATTGGAAAAGAGGAAGTAAAACTGTCCTTATTTGCAGACGACATGATATTATACATACAAAACCCTAGAGACTCCATCAAAAAGCTACTAGACTTAATACATGAATTTGGCAATGTAGCAGGATACAAAATTAACCCCAAGAAATCTGAGGCATTTCTATACACCAATAGTGAACTTTCAGAAAGAGAGATTATAAAAACAATCCCGTTTACCATCGCACCAAAAAAACTAAGCTACCTAGGAATAATCTTAACTAAAGAGGTAAAAGACCTCTACTCAGAAAACTACAGGACGTTGAAAAAAGATATAGAGGAAGACATAAACAGATGGAAGAACATACCGTGTTCATGGATTGGTAGAATCAACATCATTAAAATGTCCATACTACCCAAAGCAATCTATAAATTCAATGCACTTCCCATTAAAATACCAACGGCATACTTCAGAGATCTAGAACGAACTCTCCAAAAATTCATCTGGAATAAAAAAAGACCCCGAATAGCTGCAGCAATCCTGAAAAAGAACAAAGTAGGTGGGATCTCAATACCAGATATCAAGTTGTATTACAAAGCCACTGTTCTCAAAACTGCCTGGTACTGGCACAAGAATAGGCATATAGATCAATGGAATAGAATAGAGAGCCCAGAAATCGGCCCGAACCAATATGCTCAATTAATATTTGACAAAGGAGGCAAGAACATACAATGGAGCCAAGATAGTCTCTTCAATAAATGGTGTTGGGAAAATTGGACAGATATATGCAAGAAAATGAAACTAGACCACCAACTTACACCATACACAAAAATAAACTCAAAATGGATAAAGGACTTAAATGTACGACAGGAAACCATAAAAATTCTAGAAGAATCCAAAGGCAACAAAATCTCAGACATATGCCGAAGCAATTTCTTCACTGATACAGCTCCTAGGGCACTTGAAACTAAAGAGAAAATGAACAAATGGGACTACATCAAAATAAAAAGCTTCTGCACAGCAAAAGAAACCATCAACAAAACAACGAGAAAACCCACTGTGTGGGAAAACATATTTGCCAATGTCATATCTGATAAGGGCCTAATCTCCAAAATCTATAGGGAACTCATACAACTTAACAAAAGGAAGATAAACAATCCAATCAAAAAATGGGCAAAGGACCTAAATAGACACCTTTCAAAAGAGGACATTCAGAAAGCCAAGAGACATATGAAAACATGCTCAAAGTCACTAATCATCCGAGAGATGCAAATCAAAACAACAATGAGGTACCATCTCACACCTGTCAGACTGGCTATCATCAACAAATCAACAAACGACAAGTGCTGGAGAGGATGTGGAGAAAAAGGAACACTTGTGCACTGCTGGTGGGAATGCAGACTGGTGCAGCCACTATGGAAGACAGTATGGAGTTTCCTTAAAAAACTGAAAATGGAACTCCCATTTGACCCTGTGATCCCACTTCTAGGAATATATCCCAAGAAACCAGAAACACCAATCAGAAAAGATATATGCACCCCTATGTTCATAGCAGCACAATTCACCATAGCTAAGATCTGGAAACAGCCTAAGTGCCCATCAGTAGATGAATGGATTAGAAAACTGTGGTACATCTACACGATGGAATACTATGCTGCTCTAAAAAGGAAGGAACTCTTACCATTTGCAACGTCATGGATGGAACTGGAGAGCATTATGCTAAGTGAAATAAGCCAGTCAATGAAGGAAAAATACCACATGATCTCACTCATTCATGGATAATAGAGACCATTATAAACTTTTGAACAATAATAGATTCAGAGGCAGAGCTGCCTCAAACAGATTGTCAAACTGCAGTGGGAAGGCCGGGGAGGGTTGGGGGGCAGGAGGGAGGGGGGTAAGAGATCAACTAAAGGACTTGTATGCATGCGTATAAGCATAACCAATGGACATAAGACACTGGGGGATAGGGGAGGCTGGGGGACTGTCTAGGGCGGGGGGATAAAATGGACACATATGTAATACCCTTTGTAATACCTTAAGCAATAAAAAAATTAAAAAAAAAAAAAAAAAAAAAAGAAACTAACATGAGGCTTGCTTGCTTCAGTGATGGAGGACTCCAACGTTCCCCACCTGCCTTGCCGGCCTCTGAGCCTGCAGTTTGAAACATTGTAACAAATATAGAAGCTAAACAAAACCCCAGAAAACTGCTTTCAGCTGGCTGGGATCTCAGAGCTGGAGTTATACATTGTTTTGATTATAGAACCCAAACAAACCAGATACCTTCTTTCAGCAGCAGAGGCCTCAGAGCTGGAGTCAGAGCTAAAGCTGGCCCAGAATAAAAAGAAAAAAGAAAAAAAGGAGCAGTTGGGAGCTTCAGTCACCTGCTAGCCTGAAAACAGCCCTCAGCCCCTCACCCAGGCTGGCCAGGCACCCCAGTGGGGACCCCCACCCTGAAGGCTGTGTGACCAGCTGCAAACAGCCATCATCCCCTCATCCAGGCTGGCCAGGCACCCCAGTGGGGACCCCCACCCTGAAGGGTGTGTGACCAGCTGCAAACAGCCATCATCCCCTCACCCAGGCTGGCCAGGCACCCCAGTGGGGACCCCCACCCTGATCCAGGAAACCCTTCAGGGCAAACCAGCCAGCCCCACCCATGTACCAGGCCTCTATCCTATATAGTAAAAGCGTAATATGGCTCCCAGCACCAGGATCAGTGGAGTCGAGAGGTCTCCCGGCACCGGGATCAGCGTGACAGGGGGCAGCGCCCAAACCCCCTGATCGCCCTGAGGCTCTGTGTGTGACAGGGGGTGGTGCCCCAACCTCCTGATCAACCCTGCTCTGTGCCTGATATGGGGGAGCTCCCCAACCCCTGATTTCCCTGCAGCTCTGTGTGTGACAGTGGCAGTGCCCCAACCCCCTAATCGGCCCTGCTCTGTGGGTGATAGAGGGCAGCACCCCAACCCCCTGATCCGCCCTGCTCTCTGTGTGACAGGGGCGGTGCCCTAACTCCCCTATCAGCCCTACTCTGTGAGTGACATGGGGGAGCTCCTCAACCCCCTGATGGGCCCTGCTCTGTGCGTGACAGGGGGGAGCTCCCCAACCCCCCTGATGGGCCCTGCTCTGTGCGTGACAGGGGGGAGCTCCCCAACCCCCTGATCGACCCTGCTCTGTGCGTGACAGGGTAAGGAGCCCCAGCTCTGTGCATGACATGGGGGCAGTGCCCCTACCCCCTGATTGGTCCTACCCTGAGTGTGACTGAGGGTGGCATCGCAACCTCCCAATCCGCCCTGCTCTGTGCATGACAGGGGGCGGCGCCCCAACTCTCCAATCGGCTCTGTTCTGAGCCCGACTAGGGGCTGCACCTAGGGATTGGGCCTGCCCTCTGCCACCTGGGAGCAGGCCTAAGCCAGCAGGGTGTTATCTCCCGAGGGCTCCCAGACTGCGAGAGGGCACAGGCCAGGCTAAGGAACCCCCCTCCTCCCTGAGTGCACAAATTTTTGTGCACCGGGCCTCTAGTTTACATCTAACATTTAATTTCATGACATCCTTATAATAATTCTGTGAGTACCATTATTAATGCCTTTATTTTAAGGGCAAAGAAAGGGAAGTTTCAGATGTTATTTGACTTTCCCAAGGTCACAAAGCTTAGTAAATGATAAAGATATAAGTCAAATTTAGATCTCCTGATTTCAAAGGTGAATTATTTTGTTGCTCTGCTCTGTTGGAGAAGATTTTGTATTGTTCTTCAGAAATTTACTAAGTTTATAGCCAGTAGGAATAATGTAGCAATAGTAGTAGTAGCAATAACAGCAGTAGCTGTAGTAGATATTTACTAAAAGCTTGTTGTGCTCCAAAAACTGTTCTGAATGCTTGACATGCATTAGAAGAGTAGCAACATGATGGGGAAGGAGACATATCCAGGATAATTGCTTAACTCATTCATATGTGGGCTTTGTTTATCTAAAACACTTCTTTTATCGTTCACAAGTAGATTAACAATAGGACCTGTAGTCGTGTACACAGTGTCCAGGTATTACTGTATTCTAGCTTCTTAAACCTCTTCCCACTTTTCATATACGTGTGAGAAAAAGCAACGGCATGTTTTTGTTTTGTCTATATTGACTGTTTGAAAGTGGTTTGCTAGGGTCTGTTCTTAATAGTCAAGCGCACAGATATTTTGTGTGTGCCCATTCTGCATCAATAGCTTGAATCAGATATATTATGAGTCACAGGTGCCTTACATTTCCTAAGCTGCTGTATGAATGTTCCTTGGCTTCAGACTGCTATGTGCCTGTTAGTGTCCAATGGTAACTGATTCCTACGGAGTCAATGCATCCCTAAAGAATTATCAAGGATGTCATTTACCAAGTTAACAATGAACACTGCTTTGGGCTGCAACAAAAGCCATAAGAAGACAATCATGTACAACTTTAAGAGCCTTGTAAAGTGTGCAAAATAGAAAAATTCAAAATTACATGAAGAGTTACACATATCTATGGAGATCTTTCTCTTCTATTTCTAAAAGTGCTAGATTTCTTTCTTTCTACCTTGAAAGTACTTCAAAACCAGCATATGCCAAATAAAAAGGCCTTGTCCCAGTTTTCCTACATCATAATTTAAACCTATTTATACTAATAAAAGGCTAATATGCTAATTAGACTGGATATACTGGACATCTTCTGGTCGTCCGGTCCTCCTTCCAGACAAAGCCACGGTGGTGGGGGCTGAGGCAGAGGTGGTTAGGGGTGATCAGGCCAATAAGGGAGCAGTTAGGGGCGATCAGGCTGGCAGGGGAGAGCAATTAGGGAAGATCAGTCTGGCAGGGGAGGGCAGTTAGGGGTAATCAGGCAGGCAGGCAGAAGAGTTAGGGGCAATCAAACAGACAGGCAGGTGAGCGGTTAGGAGCCAGCAGTCCGGGATTGTGAGAGGGATGTCTCCGATTGGAGAGGGTGCAGGCTGGGCTGAGGGACCCTCCCCAGGCATGAATTTCATGCACCGGGCCTCAAGTTTTACTTATAAAATGTTTCTCCAAGAAGCCTACTCATTCCTTTATACAAAGGCAGCTAAAGTGGGGAAAGATATTGGGATCTGTGGAGATACTAGAGGTGGGCTGTGTGTTTGAAGGAGAAATTTTAACTCACCTGAAAGGCTTAAGTAAATAATTAAAAAACAATTAGGGGAAGGGATACACAATAAATGCTATGGAGAACATCTCCCAATTTTATATTATATTAAAGTATTATGCTATTTTGCCTTTTGCCTTCTGTTCATTAAAAACTTTTCAGTTTCCTGAATCTCAACAAAAATATTTGAAATAAAAAATGTTTGTGTTTAAAGATGATAATATTTGACTGTATATACATGTTTCAGAACAATATAGAGGTATATGTCAGTAAACCGTAGTGATATGGAAAATATTTTCTATAGTAATTTAAAATTGAATTCTAATTTAACATAGCATTTATTTATTTATTCTTCTGTGTAATTTAAATTAAAAAATGTCTTACATTAAATATTATATTAGTTTCAGGTATACAGCATAATGGTTAGACATTTATATAGCGCATGAAGTGATCCCCTTGATAAGTCTGGTACCCCCTGATACTATACATAGTTATTACAACATTGTTGACTGTATTTCCTATGCTTTACTTTATATTCCTGTGACTACTTTGTAACTGCCAATTTGGACTTCTTAATCCCTTCACCTTTTTCACAATTTTCTAAACTTCCTCTCACCTAGCAATTGTTGAACATAAGATTTAAAGTACAGAAGTAACTGCTGTTTAAACTTAATTCTATATGAATATCCTGTGATAATTATATTACTTAATTTTTTTTATTGTTTTATTGCTTAAAGTATTACAAAGAGTATTACATATGTCTCCTTTTTTCCTGCCCTTAACAATCCCCCGGCCTCCCCTACTCCCCAGTGTCTTAAGTCCATTGGTTATGCTTATATGCATGCATACAAGTCCTTCAGTTGATCTCTTACCACCCGCCCCCCCCCCCCCGCCCCCGCCCTTCAACCCTCCCCGGCCTTCCTGCTGTAGTTTGACAGTCTGTTCGAGGCATCTCTGCCTCTGTATCTATTTTTGTTCATAAGTTTATAATGGTCTTTATTATCCATGAGTGAGTGAGATCCTGTGGTGTTTTTCCTTCATTGACTGGCTTATTTCACTTAGCATAATGCTCTCCAGTTCCATCCATGCCGTTGCAAATGGTAAGAGTTCCTTCTTTTTTACAACAGCATAGTATTCCATCATGTAGATGTACCACAGTTTTCTAATCCATTCCTCCACTGATGGGCACTTAGGCTGTTTCCAGATCTTAGCTATAATAATATTAATATTTATTGTTCCACTATCTAATTTTGTACATTTTCTTTGTCCATACTATTTGAAGTTTCACAAAAATGTATTTCCATTTTTCTTGATTTGATTATTTTAAGCAAAATGGAGAAAAAAGAGTTTGGTATAAATATTAAAGGGACATTTAATTAAAAGAGTAATTTAAAAAAAGAAAAGCAAATGGTAGGAGCCTTGATCAGTTGATCACAAGCTTGAATAGATATGGATCCTGAAATTAATTTTTTAAAATGCAGAATATCTAAATTTATCTTACTTTAGAAATCAAAATGTATATATATATTCCATATATTCTTCTTTTGATAGGAAAAATAGCAGAATGTATACTATACCAAAGCTTATCAGCACTTTCTGCCGGGAGCTGGTCCATGCTTGCTGTTTCAAGGGACCTGGCATATATGGCATACTGTTCTTAATATGTTTGCTCACCTTCTAGGCACTATGTGTTTTAACCAAGGTCTCTGAGAAAGGTTGTTTCCCCAGTTAGGGATTTTCCCCTGAAGTTAGGGAGGGAATAAAACCTCTTAACTAAGTGCCAGGTGGGTAATTAATCACTTTAACTATGAACAATCATGCTTAAGCTACATAATCCTTACTCCCTGGAATGGAGATAAGAAACGCCCTAACCTTTGAAATAGAGATTGATAGGATTGGAATCAACTGGTATAAATACAGATGTAAGAAGACAGAATGGAGAGAGACAGAAATTGGCACAGAACCTACACAGAACATTCTCTAGAGACAGAAGAACTTCGCTGGAGAGAACATGGCAAAAGATCCTGGACAGAAACTGGCCTCAGAACCTAGAGACAGAAGAACTTCGCTGGAGAGAACATGGCAAAAGATCCTGGACAGAAACTGGCCACAGAACCTAGAGACAGAACCTGGCTACAGAACCTGGATAGAACATGGCAAGAGAACCTGACTAGAACCTGGTGACTGAACCTGGCTGGAGAACCTGGACGGAACCTGGCTGGAGAACCTAGCAAGGGAACATGGCTACAGAACCTGGCTGGAGAACCTGGCTGGAGAACCTAGCCAGAGAACATGGACACAGAACCTGGCTGGAGATCCTAACCAGAACTTCGCTGGAGATCCTGACCAGATCCTGGCTAGAGATCCTGGCTAGGCTGCTGATCAACTGAACGCTGTCTCCATGTCATTCCTTCTTCACCGACTCCGTCTACGCCTTTGGGAACCCCTGGACCCGCTGGGGTTGGACCCCAGCAACTTTCCTTTACATGATCTGATTTGGTAAACATTTACTGATAAAAGAGACCTACTTATTTGTGGAAGCCTTCCTCCTAGATTGATCATGCCAAACTTTACCATAAGAATTGCCCTGGCCAATTTTGTTCAGTGGTTAGAGCATCCATCGGCCTCTGAACTGAAGGGTCACAGGTTACATTCCAGGTCAAGGGCATGTACCTTGGTTGTAGGCTTGATACTGGCGGGGAGGCAACGAATTAGTGTGTCTTTCTCACATCATCAATGTCTCTCTCTCTCTCTCTCTCTCTCTCTCTCTCTCTCTCTCTCTCTTCCTATCTCCCTCCACTCTACTCTCTAAAAAAATCACACAAAACAAACAAATAAACAAACAAACAAAAAACAACAAAACAAAACAATGGAAAAAATATCCTCTGGTTAGGATGAACAAAAACAAAACAAAACAAAAAACTTTATCATAAGGAAATCATCCCCCATAATGCCAAACACACATATGCTCCAAAACAATGATTTTAAAGTATTTATTGTATCCAATTATATCATTCTACACCTCAATTTGCAATTGAAGTTACAGATTTGTGGTATTTCTTTTAATATTGTCCTCATAAAGTTTTTAGTAGATACAAAAAACATTTAATTCATAGTAGCATCAGCACTGTTAAAAATTTTGTGTGCTTTCATAGAGTCATTTTCCTCTTTATAGTTGAACAATTGTGATAACAATGCTTTATATAATATTTCATCTGGATATTTTTACTTTATATTAAAAGCTATTCTAGTATTCTACACCTGAAACCTATATAATATTATTAACCAATGTCACCCCAGTAAATAAATGAATTCAATAAAATCTAAAACAAAGATTTTTCTCATAATAATATATTTTTATAATAATCACTAGGCCTGTGTAATAATCTAATGGATGTATAATAATTAACATGACCTTTTTGCCATATATAGTGATGAATACCTTCATATAAAAACAAATTCAAAATTTGTTATTATAGTCTCAGTCTAGATTCCCAGAAATAGTTCATTGAACATATTTTGATTTGTGAAATATAATTCCCAAAATTTCTATAAAATACAGTACTACCTTACTCCTTCTTAAGCACAGTAGAAGTGGACACACAATACAATATTTCACCAGTTGTAGTTAACATTTTGAGTCAATACTTCTCTTCAGATAAACATGATATATTATGATTATTTAGATTTAATTTCCTTTTGTCCTATGAGTGGACATTTTCACTATGTTCTTTTATAAGTTATGTTTCCATATTTGTGAATTTGTCTGTCTTCATATTTCATCCATTGATAAGAGGGAATATAGTGCTGTGGAAAGAACACAGGTTTAGTAAGCTTGAATGTAATTTAACACCCCATTGGCTTTGTGGCCTTCAACAAGTAACTTAGCTTCTTTCATTCTCTATTCCTTATCTGCAGGATGAAAACAATAATATATACTTTATAAAAATGAATTAAAGGTTAACCACATAATGTATAAGTGCCCAGCACAGAGCTAGCAAATGCTCAGTAAATGTTGACTGTTTTTTTCTGATAAAATTACTTCTGGACTTTGCTTTTATAACTACTAAAGGAACCATAATAATAACAGATGGACTGACCATGTCTACTAAGCAATTCATTATTAATTTTTATGCTTATGTACCTATGTTATATTTTTTGTCTTTTTGGTTCTTTATCATATTCAATTTTTTTTAAAAAAATCAACATTTAACCTTAAGGGAAAGAGTAAACATAAACATACCTTATTAAGGTCTTAGTAGAACCTAATGAAAAGAGCAGCAATAGCTAAATTTACAAGGCATATAATGAAGGAGATATATTAAACATGACACAGTTTTCTAATGTGCCAATCATTGATGGACATTAGTGGGTTGATGAATTTTTTAAGCATTAACATACAGCAAGACTGTGAAGGATGATATCTTCACTTGTGAAAAATTGATGCAACAGTTTCATTGAATTTACAAACTGGCTTCTTGCAGGCAGGTAGTTAACTATAATCAAACTCAACCTTAAAAATACTCAGGGTTAAAATGACAGGTGCTAATTAATTTTCCAATTAGTTAAGAATTGATTCAGGATGTCATTCTTAAACTGTTCTGCCATTTAAAAAACCAATCACTTATGTTGACAGAATTTGCTTTGTGTTTAACATTTCCGTTAGGTATGCACCTTATAGCTATCAATCATCATAATTTTGACCCAGCCTGCCCTAAGTGAAGTGGTGATCGTTGATCAGCCTCCATACACATATTGTTGTTTTGAAAGTAAGATAGTTTATATTAAAAATTTTGATCAAGCTCTAATTGCCAAGGAGATAAAAAATGTAGCTTTTAAATATTCATGAAGCACTGTGTAACAGAATGCTTATTAAGATGAAGGAAGCCCAGCTATGAGTGTCTACACATAATTTTTCCCATCAGAAAAGGGATATTAATATATTCTACTTTGAATTATTATTTCTTATTCAAAATGTATAATGTATAATAATCCTGCTCTTAGCTTTGTACCTGGCACATACTATGCCCTAAATTTTCTATAAGTTCTAAATAAATAGATTCCTGAATCATTTCTTTAAACTCAAAGTAGAAAGTAACTAAAAAAAAAAAAAAGTATGCTTCTTTCTCATTTGTTATATAGACCTGTGTCATGAAGTATCAACCATCTCAAATGTTCTGTTTAAATGAAAGGCCGCACATCAGTTTTGAATGTTTCTTTTATTTTTATTTATTAACAGTTTGTTACCCAAACACCATACAGATACACTTAAGTAATAGATTACTTTTATAAAACAATCTTATTATTTTGGAGGTGAGAGAATGAATAATATTGATTCTAAATGCATTTTGCAAAAGATATAAGATTTCATAAAGTGGGGCCACATTTCTCAAAATAATTTTATATATTAAATCCATTTTCTTAGGCCAGTGGAAGTATTGCAGCACTAGAAATTAATTTAATTTTGAAACACTGGCTGTTTATTTTTATTTATTTTTATTTTTTTTAGTTGGAAATTCTTTCTTTACTAGCTGGTTCCCCCCCACCAGGCAGTAATGCTCCCTGAGGATGGGAACTTTCTCTAACTTACTATTGGGGTTGCCAACACTGGCTGTTTAAAAGCCTTGTGTTAGATATTTAACCTACTAAATGTGACTTAATTTTCTAAGGAATGTGTTATGATGACTGAACCTTCTCACTCTTTTCGCCTTTCACCCAGAGAGGCATTCTTATGGTGGCTAACAGCCCAGACTCTGGAGGCTTGTCTCAGTTAAAATCCCAGGTCTGTTACTTAGCTCGTGTAGCATTTAGTTACGTCACTTGAACCCCCTGTGTCTGTTTCCTCATCTATCAGGTAGAAATAATAAAAGGTATTGAGAACCCATTATTATTGTAAGCATTATTAGTAGTCGCATTATTATTGTAAGCCTTTCTACAGAGGGTTGAAAGGACCTTACTTGAATGCTGAGGGAGGCATCATCTGGAACGGCTGTCTGGCTCAGGAAGGCCCATGTTCTCACTCAGCTTTCCGGGAAGATAGTTTGTGTAAGGTGGCCCACAATCTTCTGGCCTTTGTATTTTATGCCCCATTGAGGTGGGCCTTTTACCCAAGCTGATCCAATTGGATTCCCTTTCTTAAAAATCTAGGAATTGGTAGAGAGATTGAAAATGAATAACTGAGTGAAGAGAGGGGGGGGGGGGAGAGAGAGAGAGAGAGAGAGAGAGGGAGAGAACATCACAAGCATACATTTTTTAGAGGCGAAGTGAAACATTGGCATGCAGGTTTTAGATCTATGATATGAGGTGGGCATGTTCTATCTTCCACATGTAGGTAAATTGAAGCAAATGCATAGACAGGAGCAAAATAAGAGACAAAAAAGAAAGCCTGGCAAATTTACATCTCGGTTCCACACATACCTGAGATTCTTATTATTCTCTTTTTTAAAAAATTCAAATTCTTTATTGTTTAAAGTATTACATGTCTCCTTTTCCCCCCATTGACTTCTCCCCTGCCACTACCACCTCCCAGCACATGCCCTTATCCCCCTACTGTCTTTGTCCATTGGTTTTGCTTATATACATGCATAGAAGTCCTTTGGTTGATCCCTTATCCCCCCTCCCAACCTCCCCTGCCTTTTATTCTCTCTCTCTTTTTTTGAATTGGTGCTGACAAGATTTGTTTTCTGATAAAAAAATCAAAATTCTAACATAAACACAATTACATGAAGAAAAGTAAACAAAAAATAGAGAAATAATACCTAAACTGTGAGATCAAGACTAGTGTGAAAGTGAGGATATTGATATGCAAATCATGAGTTCCATTGAGTTATTAAAATTGAGTTAAAAATGCATTCTAAACTTGGGTGATGTAGCCTCAGGGCACATAAATATACCACTATTATGCAAGTTGTTACTTAAATACTGTTTAAATGTTCTCATTATTATGTCCAATATTTTTAAAGTGCTTTCTTCTAAGTGAGCAGCAGAGTGGTTTTTGGCCTTGTATTTTATTGCATTTGACATCTATTCCAAAGTTATTGAATGTGGGATAATTTTTTCACAGTGCCACTTGTATTAGCAAATATACTTCATAAAATATAGGACATAAAATACTTTGCATTATCATATACATGACTATTTAAAAAAGCACAAAAGTCACTAAAATCACTTGCACAAGTTCCAATGTATACACACAATGATCCTCATTATTTGCAGATTCTATATTTAGAATTTGCCTGCTTACTAAAAGTTATTTGTAACCTGAATTCCAGGTTTGTATGTCCTTGGCTGATCATTTGTGGACATGTACATGCAAAGAGTAGCACAAATTTTCAGTCCCCTGATAGCACATATTCCAGCTGAGGTTGAATAAGTCAGTGCTGCACTTTCTGGTTTCGGGTCTCACAGTGAAAACACTGTTCTTTTGTGGTCTATTTAGTTCCACGTATTCTGCATTGTGTGCTTCTTGTTGAAGATTTCACTGATTAAAATGGTGCCCACGCGTAGTGGTGACGTGATTTCTATTGTTCCTAAACATAAGAAGGCTGTGATGTGTCCTGTGGAGAAAAGACATGTATCAGATAGGTTTTATTCAGGCATGAGTTATGGTGCTGTTGGCCATGATATCAAAGTTAATGAATCAATGATATGTATTATATAAGATGTCATTCCTTATTTAATACAGAGATACACATGAAACAAGGTTATGTTTTGCTCAATTAATGACCTGTTGTGATCAGATGCTCACAGAAACCTAATCCTGTATTTGATTATAGTAGTGGCTAATTCAGTATTTGTGTTGATTTCATAGAATAGAACAACAAATGACTATAATCCACTGTATAACCAAAATATGGTTCACAGGATACTGACCAAGGATGAGATTACTTCTGCTTCATTTATAAACTGCTTTGCCAAATTGCTATAGTTACAACATGGCTTACATATCACTTAGCGTGCTAATTTTAAAATGATGAATACTCAAAGATAATTTTCCATACAGCTCACAAAGCTTCTCATTTTCTGCATAAAGCAAGACTTTATTAATATTACATATCATGATATTTCAACACTCCATGATTAAAAATACAGAAAATATAACTGAAAAATTTAAGACATATTAATTTTATTAATTAAAGGAATTACTTTTATTAATTCAAACTACTCATCATATTTCCAGAAAAGTATTATATTTTCTATATTGGCTGCTTAAAGAGGCTTTGTATGTTTTATGTAAATAGATGTTTGCTAAATGGTGGTGACTGGTGGTCTGAAATATAAAATATTTAAATTTTAATATTTATTGAAGTAGAATGCTATCTACAATAATACAAACTGAAGATGGACTCTTATGAGCCATTAAATCTGATTTATTATGAGTAGAAGTGTTGCTATATTATGTTTTTTCATGTAGATTATGCTACTAAAATGCTTTCAAAGGTAATTTGGGGATGCGGATGAAAATATGTGACTCAAAGTAGAAATGGGTCATATATTGGTCTGCTTGACCAATGAATATTGGTCATGTGCCCTATGAATATTATGTCTCAGAGATAGAGATATAAAAAAATGTTGCAATCACTGGATTATATTAATTCTTATAAATCATGGTAAAGTTTATGATTGCGATTTCCCATATACCTTTAGTCATTAATTGCTAATTAGTGTACCCTTACACTAATTAGGCTGGAAATAGTAAGATGGATTTGGTGGGAGCTGAAACTTACTGCTACTACATTACTGCAAAAGATAACTTTCTGTCTATTTCATAATAATGCTACAATGAATTGGGTATATCAGTCCAAGTACTTGATGTTTGACTGGAATTTCCCAAAATCTATTTGGGATATATTCCAGGTAGACATAATTACTGGCAGTGATGATTGAAAAAGCTTGGATTGCGAAAACTGAAAAATGCATTCAGATGCTATACACATAAAAGATATCACAATCCAAATTATTACAAATATCCTATTTGGAGCCATTTGAAAGTCTTAAAAAAGTAATTTTGAAGAACTCTGATGATTATCTTTACGGTCACTTAAATAACAGAAACATTTCAGAACAACGGAAGATTGTTTCCTAATGTAATCTATGGCATTTGGTCTAGTCTTGTAAGTACCAGTTTATTCTGGAATGCCTCTGTAGGGTGTACCACTCAAGTTCCTTTTACAGTAAACCATAATGAATAAACTCCAATATTTCATTTCTGTTAAGCCATAAAACATATTTTATGGAATTATATTAAAGCTATCTACTGGCATACTTAAATATACCCTTAAACAAAAGCATGGAAAGTTAACCAGGCCTGATATAGCGCATATATATATATATATATATATATATATATATATGACTTTCTGACTTACAGAAAAAGAGCTAACTTCTATTCAAAATATGTTGGGAAGGACAGAAGTAATAGGACATATAATTTTTCTAAATAATTTTTCTGGTTGATGTAATATAATTTTATTTTCAATAAATGTAAGTGCATTAATTTCAAAAACATATTGTGGGTATTGGGAAAGCCAGGCAAGATCTGTAGTACCTAGACATTTCATGTACTGTAAGGCAAAAATGTGTGCCCCTCAAGACTGAAACAAAAGAATAATACATCTATAATTTTTTTCAGATAAAAGAAAGTATCTACTAACCAGCTAAGCACAATGGGTATAATAAAATCATGGAATTAGTCTGGCTTTCATCTGCTAAAATACTTCAGAAAGGCCAGTGATGCTTTTAATGAGTGGCCTTGAGCAATTCATTTAACATGTTTCAGCCTCCATTTTACTCTTTTCTAATCTAAAAGATTAACTCGTATCTACTTCCCAGTAGTGTTAAGGCTTAATTCCATTTGATATTAAAGCCTTTGGGCTTTTTTTGTGATCAGCTGTGTTTGGATTCAGAAAGGTCTGAACTGTCAAAGTTAGTCATACAAAAGTGATGGCACAGAGTATCTCCTTCACTAAAAGCTTTGATTCTTATATTTCAGTTTAAATTTCATGCTGTGATCAGTACGCTAAATATCTTTAGTAATATATGCATATGTCACAAACCTCTTGGTATCGGTTCTCCTAGGAAGCTCTTCATGACTAATATGGTTTTCTTCACCAGCTTGTATTGCAATTCAATCCACAATGAGGAAAACATCAGTGATTCAATTCCCCTTTGCCAAAGCCCTTGGGCATTAACTGTGAAGAACAAGTTCTCAAATATACTTGACCATATGTAAGAGAATATGTAATGTGCTGTGTCATTTTTAAACACGGTTTTTTTTATTCAACCGCAATATAATGACATGTATAATCAATATCCTCCAACAACAGACTGAAAAAAGCAATGTGGTACAGACATTATGATTACAGAAAACTGTTAGACTGAGAAAAAAGATATGCATATTCTTTTTAATCAGCAGTAATCCATGCACAAAACAATGGATTACATATTAATTCACTTCACTGAAGCTGAAAATATACTTTTGACTACAGAACAAATAGATTATAAATTAATTTCTCCTGAATTCTTTTGTTATGGATTGAATGGTTGTGCCCTCTCCAAATTTATGTGTTGAAGCCCTTACCCTTAATGAAATGGTATTTGGAGGTGGGGCCCATAGGAGTTATAATTAGGGTTAGATGAAGTCCTGAAGGTGGGGCGCTTATGATGAGATCAGAGGTCATATGAACACACTGGGAGGTGGTGGCTGTCTACAAGCTAAGAGGAGACCTCAGAATGAAACCTGTCTTACCAGCACCTTACAATCCATAATAATAAAAGAGTAATATGCTAATTAGACCAGACATCCTTCCTGAAGAAGCGGGGGCCAGAGGGAAGCCAGCCCTGGTTCCGGTCCCTGCGGGCAGCCAGAGAAGAGAAGCCTGGGTCCTGGGTGCTAGAGGGAAGCCAGTGCCAGCAGCCAGGGGAAGGAAGGCCTACTCTTGCATGAATTTTCGTGCATCAGGTCTCTAGTAGATATATAAAATGACAGAATTTAAGTAACTCTAGTTCTGTGTTTCTTCTTTTACAATCATTGTGCTATCATTGTTTATTTCAAATATAATTATAGGAATACGTAGCATGGGTTGGTGATACAACCTGAATTGAGGGCAATGACTTGAAATAATTAGGTGTTATTCTCTAAATAAATGCTTATACTAGTAGTAAGTCCATGTGTGTGGGAGGTTGGCTGTATAACTGGGAGCTTGAAAAATTAACTTGATAAAGAAAAAATGTTTATTAAAATGATTTTTAAAAACCTTAATTTGATATTTCCATTATTAAGTATCACTAGTAATCACAACAGTTGCTTATAACTTAAACAAAAGATTTTTTTGGAGGAGTATTTTTATCAGTGACATTTAGAATTGACTAAGCAGTGGTTAAGAAGAGATTAATAATAGTGGGTTTTATTTTCGTTTTTAAATTTTATGCATGTGATGCACCCCTTTCATGCTTACTTACACTTGTTCTCTGTTTTTTATATTATAACTAGATCATATAAATAGGTACGTTGTATAGTGCCAGATGCCTCCACTAGATGTTATGTCACTATTACACTATTACTATTTAAATTACGTTATTTTAAAAGAACATTCTCATACAAAAAATTTTCTGCATCTGTGATTTTTTTCAATAAATTACTAAAGTCAGAATTTTGGCACATGAAGGTTCCCTAGACATGTACTAATGCTCCCAGAAGAAGTATATGCTCACACATAGTAGAAGTTATTCTTGAAGAATATTTGCTAACATTGCAAGTGAAAACGGATATTTCATTTTATTTACTCTTTTTGAAATCACTGGTAGAATGGAAAAAGTTATATTTATTTGCTTCTCATATTATTTATTTTGAAATTTTATTTGTAATGTCTTTTGCCAACTCTTCTATTTGGCAACTCTTCTGTTCCTTTTTCATAGTGATTAGTTTGTAGTGTCTTTATTAGGAATAGTAACAACTAGCTTGTCTTTTGGGCTAATTATGGACTATTTGAAGAAGACTTTGTTCTTTGAGTCTGAACTGAAGTGGATATAAAATGTGGTTCAGTTTCAATCTATGGTAAAACTATGTATTTGTAATTATATATATATATATATATATATATATATATATATATATATATATATAGAACTTGCTTAGAAAATGACTCCAGATAATAATTCAGTTAGCTAAAATTTGTCTCCAAAAAGCTACTGTAATAGCATATGTCATAGTAGTTCTATAATAAAATGAAGATGAAAGCTTTGGAAGTGATGGGAAAGATTTTAATTTTGTATTGGACAAGATGAACTGACATGAAGAAGGTCCTTGATCTAGCTGACATCTAGTAGATAAGCTCTAGAGTAATAATGGTTAAGGGCCTGAAAAAACTTCAATAACCAGTCAGATAGAGAATAGGTCCATAAATACCTCTGACATATGAGTAATTTGTAGCATTTTGTCATATCTCATTTTCTACATTCAGTTGTCACCCTTGTGTTTATGTCTGTTGCTTCCATTTCTCTGAGTTAGTACTATCTACTATACGTCCCTGAACTGGAATTTCCTCAACAGCTAGCATACAGTAATTGATCAATAATATTGAAATATTAAATAAGTAATCTAATTCCAAGTCCACTGCTCTTCCTTGTTGCTTTCTATGATTATACAGGCAGTTAGTGTTCTTTTGCTGATGTAGGGTCCAAAGGTGCTGGAAACAGCAAAGAGAAGTCACAGTAACATCAGTTTGGCCACGTCTGCTGCCTAATGGTGTGTTAAAACTCTGCAGTGAAGAATAAGTTGCTGACATGAGGCCTCCTGAAGGGACACACAAATGCTGACTCCCTGATTTTGTTTTGTTTTTAATTGGTCAGTTGTGTCCTATAAAATTTGGCTTGAGAAATACTTTGCCCTTTCAGGTTACTCTGGACATAAAACCCCTAATCAAGCAAAATCCAGATTGTTCATGTGTGAGTGAATGAGTCAATGCATCTCTTCCCTTTAGGGAAATGATGTACTTTCCTTTTTGGAACCATTTTTAATGTTATATTTGATAAATGTGTACCAAGGCAATCCTTTGGTCAACTAGACCGGTGCAAAAAGCAGAATAGGAGAGTCTGAGACACACAGAATATGAAGAATGGAGAAATGAGTAGTCTTTTGACCCACGAGGTCCAAAAGAAAGATTTTCATTGGGAAATAGAAATAAACAGGGGTAAATATTAAAAATAAATAAACAAATAACTAAAGGAAGGAGGGAAGGAAAGAAGGAGGGAGGAAGAAAGCCAGAAAGCCATTCTGGAAACAGAAAATCCTCAGATTTTATAAAGACTGAAGAAATCATTCTGTTCTAAGTGGTTTAGCTGCTGTGAAACTCATTGTAAATGTACTACAGTGGCTATTTTATATATATGCAAAAATATTAAGAGTTTACAGTGTCAAAGCATCTTGTAGGTTATAAAGTGGACTCCTAATGCAAACAGCTATGTGTTGCCCAAGCCGGTTTGGCTCAGTGGATAGAGCACTGGCCTGCGGACCAAAGGATCCCAGATTTGATTCTGGTCAAGGGCATATACCTTGGTTGCGGGTTCTTCCCTGGCCTGGGCTCTGGTTGGGACATGTGTAAGAGGCAGCCAATCAATGTGTTTCTCTCACATTGATGTTTCTCTCTGTCTTTCCCTCTCTCCTCTACTCTTCTTAAAAATCAATGGAAAAATATCCTGGAGTGAGGATTAACAAACAAACAGCAACAACAAAAACAGATATGTGTTTGTAATATCAGTTTTTTAATTTAAATCAATCTTAGAAAAATGAAAGGAACCATTTATTGATTGATCAAATAGCATATGGTACTTTAAGAGATATCACTTTATCCATTTTTTTTTAAAGTTAAAAACAGAGGCTTAGATAAACCTATGATATATCAGTATAGTCATCCTATTAGGAAATAGAAGAGGTAAAAGTTTAACTCAGGTCTGAATTTTTAGCTAATGATCTTAATCATTTTTAGTTATGTTGTATATTTTTGTACCAGGATTTAAATGTAGTTTTCATCTCAGTCTCATGGTAGAAAAGCCAAAATAATTAACTAGAATACATGAAAAACATACAAATTACTATAACAAAAGACATACTATAGTCAATTTAACCATAAGAAAGGGTGAAAGGAGAGAGGGTTCACTTTGCCCATGGCTTCATTAGCAACATAAACTTTGAATAACCTTGGAAGATAGGTACAATTACAGTAAAGATGGGAAGAAAGGCATTTTAGGCAGAAGGCCAAATGGTGAAAGCAGATATACCAAATGTGGTTCTTATCAGGGAATAGTAGCTAGTTCAGTTGTACTAGAAAAATCTACATAATAAAAGCCTGAGCAACTGTTATGGTGGAACGTCCAGAATGACCAGTCGCTATGATGCGCACTGACCACCAGGGGGCATATGCTCAATGCAGGAGCTGCCCCCTGGTGGTCAGTGCAGTCCCACAGGGGTAGTGCCAGAAGTGGGGCTCATGGTGGGCGAGCGCAGCGGCAGTGGTGGCAAGGCCTCTCCCACCTCCACAGCAACACTAAGGAGCAGTAAGGAGCCAGCAAGCAGGCAGTAAGGAGTGAGGGGAACTGGACTGTGAGAGAGTACAAGATGGGCTGAGGGACACTCCCCCCCCTCCCACCCCCCCACCCCCGTGCACAAATTTTGTGCATTGGGCCTCTAGTAAGTTATAAAGAAAGAATTAGACAGACATAGGTAGATTATGGAGAACTTTGATCCTTGGAAGAAAGGCAAAAATTTATTCTGTGGGTATTTGAATTTTTTTTTTTTTGTGGGTACTTGGAATGCCATGCTCAGAAGGCTCCTTTCAAAAAATTAATTTGAAAATAGAATGCAATATAGATGAGAATCAAGAGATACCAGCGGCAAGGTTCTCAAGTAGACATTCTTACAAGGACATCAACTAGAGACATTTATAATAACATGAAAAGCATTATGGGAAAGAGAAAGTAATTATAATTGAAAGCCTACTATGAACCAGCACTCTGCTGGGTATCTGGATGATGAAATATATCACTTACATTTCCCTATTGCTGTATTATAGTAGTGCCCTTAGAAATGAAGACAAACATATGAGAGGGATTCTGCAGTGAGAGAATGAACATAACTGACTGTGATATGTTATAAAAACTTTCAGCCAAAGATAATTCTGAAGTTTCAAGTCCAAAGTTCCAAATGGTGCTATTTCAAGATGGTTTCCAATGCCAATGATCAAACCACTTGGAAATCTCGAGTCTGACGTATCAGCTTATTTCTCTTAGGTACAGTAGTTGATTATGTGTCCAATCAGGGAAGTTGGGTCAGGTATGCATTCAAACATTGGTAAAACTATAGTGATGACAATAACAGCACAGGCCCTGTGCTCAATGCTTTATCTCATATCTTTCCCATTACAGTTCTATAAAATAGATAACATCATTTTAAAATTTTGCTCACTTATTACTCAACTTAGTTAATAGCAACTGTTTAGGTATTTTATCGGAAAAGGATTTGATAGATAATTTACTTAGAGAGATTCTGTAAGGCAGGAAGTAAAGTCCAGAGAAAACCAGTACTGGATGTGAGGAAATTAGAAATTCTTAAAATGATAGGAAAATGTTGGTGATCTCTATTGTCTGCAATATCAAAGCAGATGATATTTTAGGAGTTCTCCTGATGGTACTAAAATCTTCATAGATGCTTTATACCTCCACATATAGTTACCATTAGAACAGTATAATGGCTTTCCACTTTCCTTCTAATTCTTGTACAAGTTCTTCCATTGATTGTAATTTGAACCTGACCTCCAATGACAAAATGGCAAGTGGGCCTCAGAAATGTTTTCACAGTATTTTTGAGGCTCCACATTTCTGAGATTTAGTTTTCATTCTTAATGGAAAATATCTAGCAGACACATACACACACACAATTTAAATTTAGCAAATAAAAATAGTTTGCCTAAGGGTTCCAGTTTCATAGTAATGGAATCAAGATTTAAGACCAAATTTATTTTACTTCAAAATATATGGTCTTAAAAGCCAGTGATCAGGGACAGAACTACAGAGGGGCATGGCCAGGTTGGTATATCAATACTTTGCCTGTGACATGAAATAGTCAATGAAAGGCTTTGGTATTTAGGCTCTCTAAAGGATCCAAAAAGTCTTCCATGATAGTGGAAGACCTAGAAAGTTCAAAAGCACCTTTTCAGTCTATTCATATTTTTACTCCTTCCCTCTGATTTGACTGTGGTGGGACCAAAAATCACTGAGTGAATGAGGAAAGAAGTTAGGCGGGTAAGGAATGGAGCTCACCACATCTCTTCCCCTTCCGCGGGTGACAGTCATCTACAGGGCAACGTTGATGGTGTGAAGAGAATTTAATTTCATTGAAAGTTGAATCATGGATTAATACCAAATATTAGAATTAATGGATTAAAGTTGCTTAGAAATTTCTATTATTTAAGAGTGGGAATAAAACTAATGACTGACTCTAGTTTCCATTTTAGGCTAGGGGAAGATTATTCCACTGAGTAAAATTTAAAGAGGGAATTGGAGGTAAAAATGCACTTGCATTTGATCACATTGAACATGTTTTGTGGGCAAAACACTAGTGACATAAATATTTAGGCTCAGCTGTGTGTGGCTCAGTGGTAGAGCTTGGACCCAGGAAGCAAGAGGTCACTGGTTCAATTCCTGGTTAGGGCTTATGCCTGGTGTTGTGGCTCAGTCCCCAATAACGCTCTCTCATCATTGATGTTTCTATCTCTCCCTCCCTCTCCCTTCCTCTCTGAAATCAATAAAAATATATTAAAAATATATTTATGAAACTTAGACCAGCACATAATGTAGGCATTGATTGAAAGATAAGGAAAATAAGAAATAATGGGGGGGATCTTAATGAATTTCACAGATTATTAAGTATACTACCAATAACCTATTTTAGTCATTTTAACAAAATCAACAAGGGTATCTGAGATCTGAGAGACAGTGATAAATACAAAATGTGACCAAGGTCTATCTGCTCCTATAACATGACACAAAGTATTTCTATTTATTTATAATTTTTTTAAAGTCATATTATTGATTTTACTATATAAAATAAAAATTTTGTTTATCTAGGAAAACAACTTTTTATCTTTATGAATGTTTCACTTGCTTTGGTGCTCAAATTACTAAGAATGTTAAGTAAATATTATTTTTGCTACATCTTGCCTTTTCTTGCTTAGACAAAATCTTGGTCTTTTTTCCTCTATGTTTTCACAGTATTATTCTATCACTGATTAAATTTTTAAATTTCATTAACATGTTTTATATTTGAGAAACTTTAAAGTAGTGTTTACTACATATCTTTGCTGTAAAACATGCTAATGAATGCATTCAAATTTATTTGTTTTCCTCCCAACAGGTTCTGACTAGTTTTAAATGAAAAATTATTAAAAATGAAAATAGGGAATCAGAGGTGGAAAACAGGAGCATTTCTTTTTTTTTTTTTAATTTGAGTTTATACTTCTGGCAAAATCCTATGTAGGGATTACAATTTTGATTTAAAGTAGCTATATGTATGTACATATGATATGTATATTGTAAATATAGAGCAACCACATATCTCTATCTCTAGCTCTAGCTCTAGCTCTATCTCTATCTCATCTATTTTTTATGTATATTTTATTGATTTTTTTACAGAGAGGAAGGGAGAGCGATAGTTAGAAACATCGATGAGAGAGAAACATCAATCAGCTGCCTCCTGCACACCCCCCACTGGGGATGTGCCCACAACCAAGGTACATGCCCTTGTCCAGAATCGAACCGGGGACACTTCAGTCTTCCAGCTGACACTCCATCCACTGAGCCAAACTGGCTAGGGCTCTTATCTCATCTATTGATATATAAATACACAAAGAATTCATCCATCAATTATTTTGTTAACCCACTATCTAAATTTAAGAACTTAAGTGAAGTTAACTCCAAGCTCCTCCTTTTCAGTTACAAAATACTAAAAGATATTACTTTAAAAAAAATAAATTCTATGTAGTGATTATTGTTAATACATGTTTTGACTGTCTTGGAAAAATGCATATATATTTAAACTAGTCTTTCAATAACTACTGTAATTATTACCAGGGTTAATATATAGCTGATACACTAATCTATGATAATAAAAGCATAATATACTAATTAGACCAGACAGCCGAATGACCTTCCAGACTTCCTTCTGGACGACCTTCCGGATGAAGCTGGGGCTGCAAGGGTCGAGGCAAGCTGCCATGGCTGTGAGGACCCAGCCCCTTGCACGAATTTCATGCATCGGGCCTCTAGTATAATAGAATACTAGAGGCCCAGTGCACAAAATTTGTACACTGGTAGGGTCCCTAGCGGCCATTGGCTGCCAGCTGGGTACTCCTTCCTTTCCTCCCAGCCAGCCCTGCCCCCTGATCAAACTCCTGGATGAACTCCTGGTTGAGGAGACAATTTGCATACTACGCTTTTATTATATTGGTACAGTCATAATCCTATCTAATAAAAGAGAAATATGGTAATTAGCATACGACTGCTACCCTTCCCATTGGCTAATCAGGGCGATATGCAAATTAACTGCCAGCCAAGATGGCGGCCAGCGGCCAGGCAGCTTAAACTGAACATGAGGCTTGCTTGCTTCAGTGACGGAGGACTCCAACGTTCCCCGCCTGCCGCTGCAGGCATCTGAGCTGCAAATCTAAGCAACTATGTAACAAATATAGAAGCTAAACAAAACCCCAGAAACCTGATTTCAGCGAGCTGGGATCTCAGAGCTGGAGTTGATACAGAAGTTCGATTATAGAACCTAAACAAACCAGATACCTGCTTTCAGCAGCTGAGGCCTCAGAGCTGGAGCCAGGCTAAAGCTGGTCCAGAATAAAAACAAAACAAAACAAAAAAAAGGAGCAGTTGGGAGCTTCAGTCCCAGCCTGAAAACAGCCCTCAGCCCCTCACCCAGACTGGCCAGGCACCCCAGTGGGGACCCCCACCCTGAAGGGTGTGTGACCAGCTGCAAACAGCCATCATCCCCTCATCCAGGCTGGCCAGGCACCCCAGTGGGGACCCCCACCCTGATCCAGGACACCCTTCAGGGAAAACCAGCCAGCCCCCACCCATGCACGAGGCCTCTATTCCATATAGTAAAAGGGTAATATGCCTCCCGGCACTGGGATCAGCATGGCAGGGGCAGGGCCACAACCTCCCTATCGCCCCTGCTCTGTTCCTGACAGGGGAAGGTGCCCCAACCCCCTGATCAGCCCTGCTCTGTGTCTGATAGGGGGGAGCTCCCAACCCCCTGATTGCCCTGCGGCTCTGTGTGTGACAGGGTGTGGTGCCCCAACCCCCCCCACCCCACAGGCCCTGCTCTGTGTGTGATGTGGTAGAGCCATAACCTCCCTAATGGCCTTGCCCTGAGTGTGAGAGTGGAGGCACCCCAACCCCCTGATCGGCCCTGCTCTGTGGGTGATAGAGGGCGGCACCCCAACCCCCTGATCCTCCCAGCTCTGTGTGTGACAGGGGGCGGTGCCCCAACTCCCCTATCGGCCCTACTTTGTGAGTGACAGGGGGGAGCTCCTCAACCCCCTGATGGGCCTGTTCTGTGCATGACAGGGGGGAGCTCCCCAACCCCCTGATGGGCCCTGCTCTGTACGTGACAGGGGGTGGCGCCGCAACCTCTCCATCGACCCTGCCTTGAGTGTGACAGGGGGCGGTGCCCCAACCCCCAATTGGCCCTACCTGTGCGTGACTGAGGGTGGCATCGCAACCTCCCAATCTGCCCTGCTCTGTGCATGACAGGGGGCGGCGCCCCAACTCCCCAATCGGCCCTGCTCTGAGCCCGACCAGGGGCTGCACCTAGGGATTGGGCCTGCCCTCGCCTCCCGGGAGCAGGCCTAAGCCAGCAGGTCATTATCTCCCGAGGGGTTCCAGACTGCAAGAGGGAACAAGCCAGGCTGAGGGGCCCCCCTCCCCCGTGAGTGCACAAATTTTTGTGCACCGGCCTCTAGTCTTATCTAATAAAAGAGAAATATGTAAAGTGACTGTCACTTCATGATGCCCCACAGACAATCAGGAGCGAATATTCAAATTAATCCAGCAATGATGGTGGCAGCCTCCCCCCCACCCGGCCGCTCTGGGACTCTGGGCAGCACTCCACACCTGTCAACCGTCCTTGCAACCTCCCTTTGGCCCAGCTCCCAGCCTCAAAGGCAACCCTCTGGTGCCTGAGGTTGTAGCTCCCGGTGTCTGGCATCTCCCTCTACCCCACCCCTGCCCCGCTGCTCTGGTAAATAAAACCCTAGCATTGGAGCAGCCCCACGGGGCTTGGATGCGTGGGAGCTCGCTCGGCGCACAGTTAGCGTGCCCCAGGAGCCCTGGGCCAGTCAAGGGACGATGGTGGCAGCTGTGGCAGCAGCGGCAGGTGGCTCTGCTTTGATTTGAATAGATGAAAGAGGTCACCTACACAGTAACCCAAATGATCAGATCTCTCTCCTCCTATCTCGCCAAATCAAGAGGGGAGGGGCGATGCGCATGGAGGGAGGGCGGGAGTGCAGGAGGCAGAGGGCAGAGGAGGAAGAAGATGAGGAAGGGGGACAGTTGCATCCCACTTTCACAATGGGAAAGTGAAATGCACTAGTGCACCCAACCACTCCAGTCCTCCCTGCCTCCATCGCCGCTGCACAGGCTGCCGGAGCAAGCCCGTTGTGTGCCGGCAGCCAGGGGAAGGAAGGCCGATTCTTGCATGAATCTTTGTGCATCAGGCTTCTAGTATTTAAATAATTCCATATTGATTGCTAAAACTCCATTCTACCTCTAAGAATCTGTAACGCCGCAGATGCCAAATCCCTCTCCCCTCCCTCACTGGACTTCAGGGAAATCCAAGATCTAAAAGGACTCACTGCCACAGCAGGGCCTGTGAAACTCTTTTGTAATGTGTTCAAAGTGACTAATGTCTGAACTATGCCAGTTGTCAATGCAGGATCACTCCTGATTATTATAATTAAAAAAACAAAGAAGAATACTTAGAATAAAATTATATGCGTGATACATTAAACAAAACTATTTTACAGTACAATTCTAAAGGTCTGCAAAGATTATTAGCTTCTTTAAGATTCATTCCTCATTTTAATACTGCAATTCTCCCTGATGCTGTGAAATTGTTTTTGTTTGAAACGGCCACAGATATCTTTCTGAAGGCCAAATAGCATATTACACATCTGTCAAAACCACACTTTGTTAGCCTATAACTGTGTTTACAAAGCCTCTCTGACCCTTGTGGATGGTCTGGCTGCTTGTGTTATGTTCATTTCTTTCTTTAATGTGTTTATATTTTTCCAGTTTTCTAATTTGTATTACATGTGTATATATATATCTCATATGTATAAATGAGAATGTACTAGAATGAACATTTAGTTCTGATACTTTTATCCTCATCTTCCTAGAACATCTGGCCTTCTTGACTTCCTTATATACTTTTTTTTTGTTCCAAACTTAATTAAGAACCCTGTTTGTTATATCAAATCCAGTTTTTGGTAGATGGCGATAACAATTGACAGCACAATAAATCTTACCCTAGGTCAGTGATGGCGAACCTATGACACGTGTGTCAGAGGTGACACGCGAACTCGTTTTTTGGGTTGATTTTTCTTTGTTAAATGGCATTTAAATATATAAAATAAATATCAAAAATATAAATGTTTTATTATGATTGCAAATATCAAAAAATTTCTATATGTGACACGGCACCAGAGTTAAGTTAGGGTTTTTCAAAATGCTGACACGCCGAGCTCAAAAGGTTCGCCATCACTGATATAGATCATTATATACATAGGGAGTTTCCAATATACAGAAAATATCTTGTTGCTGCTCAACAATTCATTTGATTATACTTATTGCCACTCCTCCCCATGTCTACTTTTCCAAGAATTTTCTATAACTTAATTTCTCAGCTAAGTTTGGTTTCTTACAGGGATTTGAGCTTGGCCCTGGAATCAATTCTCCTTAGATTAGCTAAGGTCTAGTGA
Source organism: Myotis nattereri (assembly GCF_964212035.1). Classification (NCBI taxonomy): domain Eukaryota; kingdom Metazoa; phylum Chordata; class Mammalia; order Chiroptera; family Vespertilionidae; genus Myotis; species Myotis nattereri. The sequence continues at coordinate 189,277,032 of NC_138075.1, forward strand.
ACTGGGACGGAATGATGTATTTTGCTCCTCAGACATTTATTTATGCTCCTTACAAAAAGGTTGAAAATAACCATGATAGAAACCAAAATGACCTTCTTTCCTTCATCAAAGGCATGCCTCCTGCCTCCGCATCCCCTAAAGCTAGTTTTATGCAACGTTCTTTTTTCTTAATATGAGGTCTTTGCAGTTTCATGTAGTAACAGAATTTCAAGTTTCTCCTCAATGAATAGCTCCAAGTACATATTCTTAGCATTAACTGCCTTCCAAAAATATAGATTTCCTATTGCTAATGTAGCATCTCTACCACAGTGCACTAAATATGTAAAAAATAAAACAACCATTTCCTAATAAACCAAGCATTCATCCTGAATTCATCCTGATGTCTACCTGCTCCTTGGTATTAATGGCACCATCACCTACAAATCTAAGAGCTCACCTATCAAAGCTATTCACCTTTCCCTCTGTGTCCAACACTCTTCTCCCATAACATCTAACAAATAATAAGTCCCAGTTATTATTCCTTTGCAAGAAGCTTTCATAGCTGTACTTTTTAAAAATTAATCCTCACCCGAGGATATATTTTTCATTGATTTTTTTTTATATAGAACATGGAAGGGAGTGAGGGGGGGGGGGGAGAGAGAGAGAGAGAGAGAGAGAGAGAGAGAGAGAGAGAGAGATATCAGAGTGAGAGAAACACATCGATTGGTTGCTCCTGCACTCGCCCTGAGTGTGGCCCCATGCTGGGCCAGGGATTGAACCTGCAACCCATACAAGCGCCCTGAACAATAATCAAACCCACCATCCTTTGGTGCTCAGGCCAACACTAACCACTTAGCAACACTAGCTAGGGCCATACTTCCACTTTTGTCACCATTGACACAACCGCACACACATACCTACCATCCTCATCTTCCATTTCTTTTGATAACACTGTGGCCCTTCCATGACAATTTCCCACCTGGATTATTTGTAACAGTAATCTCATTTTCCAACTGACCTATTAAGTGCTGGAATGTACAAATATACATAGATTAATGAAAAAGATAAAGTTTAAATTATCTCACTCTTTTATAATAAACCTTTTGTGTTCTTTTCCTAATATATTTTTCCAACTTTATCTTCAACTGCTTTGCTTCACTAATTTGTACTTTCATGTGGACTCTTCACATGTCCTCATTATGCATTTCCCAACATCATATTGTCCCTCCATCTCTTCCTATAAAAATCCTTACTCTTTTTAAAAAAATATTTTTATTGATTTCAGAGAGGAAAGGAGAGGGAGAGAGAGAGAGGTAGAAACATCAATGAGGAGAGAGAATCATAATTGGCTTCCTCCTGCACACCCCACACTGGGAATGGAGCCCACACCAGGGTATATGCCTGACCAGGAATTAACTGTGACCTCCTGGTTCATAGGTCGACACTCAACCACTGAGCAACACCAGCTGGCCTTCACATTTTTTGAAGGGCAGCCCAAAACATTTTCCATTATGCATTTTTTATGCACAAAATTAAAATTAAATCCCGTACACCATTCAGAATTAATTTTTCCTTTTAATTTCCTTGCCACTTAATACCACTCTAATAGAAATGGTCATGTTCTATATTATTGTAGACTAGAGGTCTGGTGCACGAAGTTTGTGCACTGGGTGGGTGGGATAAGCCATCAGTAGGCCTCCTTCTGCAGGAGGCAACCTGGTTGATCAGGGGAAGGCACTGCCCCCCATCACCCTGCTGCTGCCGCCAGTGTTGGCCGCTGCAGTTGCCAAGGTGTTTTCATCAACACGGACTCCAGTCCCTTCACCATGAAAAAATGACAACTTTCTTTAGGCATTTTCAAGATATCTCTTTCATAGGATATGACATTTCTTTCTTTCTTTCTTTTTTTTAATTCTCACCTGAGGATATCTTTCCATTGATTTTTAGAGAGTGTGGAAGAGAGGGAAAGACAGAGAGAAACATCAGTGTGAGAGGGACACTGAGGTTGGCTGCCTCCTGCATGAGCCCTGACCTGGGCCCCGGCCAGGGAGGAGCCTGCAACCTAGGCACATGCCCTTGATCAGAATCGAGCCCAGCCCCCCTGCAGTCCACCAGCCGAGGCTCGATCCACTGAGCCAACCAGCAAGGGCACGATATGACATTTCTTAGCCCCTCCAGCAGCAGACTTTCATTTTTTCCTCCAGAAGTGAGGTGGAAAAACCCTAGATCACCTTCTTGGATTCTTATTACCCAAGTTACCAAGAGCACTGCGAGCAGCGTACAGGGAGCTTAGCCAATGATTGGTCAGAAAAGATGTTTTCTCTGCAGCTCACGCACAGAGGCGGGACTGCTGGCAAGGGCCTGCCCTCTGACAGGAGCAGGCCCTCTCCCTCCCCCTCCCCTCCCCCTCCCCTCCCCCTCCCCCTCCCCCTCCCCCTCTCCCTCTTGTATACTCTCTCTAAAAAGCAGTGAAAAAATATCCTCTGGGAGTATTAAGAAGCAAAACAAAACAAAACAAAACAAAACACAGAATAATAGGCCTCCTCCTTGGAGATGCTGAATATGTAGGCCTGAAAGAGAGAATTCTTGGCTCTGTGAAGATCCCTACATGAATTTTATTAACAATATCTGGAAAATTAGCCTAAGCCACACCAATGATTCAAGTTCATGCTTTTCTGTGTTCCAGGGAAGAATCAAATGATCTTTTGTTTTATTGTGTCAAAACAAAGTTTTGCATGTGTTAAATACATAATTTGTATTCAAATACATAATAGCATATGAAAAAGTTCTGTTCAACTCAGTGAAGGGACTGGCAGGATGATAATGCTGTTCAAAGGAGATTGCCAAAGATGAAAGCCTGAAGTAAAACTGCTAAATTAGATACATTCTGGCTAATAATGTCCTATAGGACAATAAAACCATCACTTTTTGAGTTGGTTTGTCTTCTAGACAGAAATTAGTTACATCTTTAAAAGCCAAAAAATTCTTTTCATCTTCTCACTTTGCTGATCATTATATGTACCTTTCCAGGGCTGTAAAATGTTAAAATATTTGGAACTTATTTAATTGTAAATAGTGTGTCTGAGTTACGTGTTTCATAGGAAAGGAAATGATCATTCTGTGGGCCTCTAATGCCCCAATTACACTGAAAGGACTTGCTGTCAACCTTTTACTCCAGGCCTGTGCTCACCATGGAGGCTGGGGGAGGACTGCCCTTTCCTCTATGGGCCTACCATTGGCCTAAGAGGCTGCAGGCGGGCCTGCTCTTTCCTCTCTGGGCCTGTGATCAACCAGGAAGGCTGAAGGCGGGCTCGCCCTCTCCTCTCTCAGCCTCCACTTGGCCCTGGTGGCGTGGGCGGCCTCCATGTCCCTGTCTGTGTCCGCTCCAGCTCCGGGGGGGCCAGCCCTAGCCGCTGCACAAGGGCTTGGCCAGCCTCCCTGTCTGTCTCTCTCTCCGCTCAGGGCCTCACCTGTGTAGGCAATCTCCTCCTGTCTGGTCCTGACCAGTTACGGCCTGGCCTAATTTGCATATTACCTCTTTATATCTCTCTATATATAGATATTTATGCAGATATTTTTCTCTCTCCTATATATGCTATTAGTCTTTGATTGAAAAGATGATTTCTAAAAGATTTTGATGTGTCTCATATCATCCAAAAGAACATTTTTCATGCTTGAAATATATTAACCAATATTTTCCAATGATACTGACAAGTTTAACACAGACACACAAATTCCATAAAACAAAATAGCCATCCAATTTAATTAAAATGGACAACTTATCTAAATAGTCATGCACATGAATATTTTGGAATCACGTCAAAAAAGCAACTGGTTAATTGGTGGAATAGTTTCACTCTTAACACTGATTTGACACTGTAAAGACAGATAAAGGGGCTAAGGAAAATAAACACTATAACCTGTTAAATTTAGAATTTTTGTTGCTTTGGTGTTTTATAGATGTAATGGTAGCTTCAAGCAAACAGGCCATTTTTATTGTATTATATCTAATACTGTTTGAAAATACACCAAATATCACATTTTTAAGTGTCTTGGAAGCATAAGTCTAATTCTGTTGCCAACATTCTGCTTGCCCATTTGTCATCGGCATCTATTATTGTATGTCATTTTAATAGATATGAAACATGTCAGAAACACAATTCTAATGGCAGCACTGAAATTGTCTAATTCTAAATGATTTTCATTAAAATGCATTTATTTGTCTGAGTCAGTGGTGGCACTTTAAGTTGTATTAATCTGAGGGATGCATTTTTTTTTTATAATGTCATTTTATTTCAATCTTGTCTCTACTATCTAGCTAGTCATTTCCATGTGAGCATTTTTAATCTCAGAAATAATGGTCAAATTTTTAACTATTTGTGAAGATTAAATAGTTTCATGCATGTAAAGATTTTTCAAATGGTTCTTTGCCCATAATAAGCATCCATTAGGAAAAAACAAATGTAATTATACTTATTAACAATTGGATTCCTTAGACATTTTTAACTATTCTTATTCATATCAGCAGTTATTCTCTTTAGCCTTTGAATCAGAAACGTTCATTAATTTTCTTATTTTAAGTCATGATACTATCAAAAATACATTTTGCAATAATTGCTATACTGTGTGTAGTTTTGTCATCTGAATATCTGTACTATTTATTTTTTATAAGTAGAAAATAAAATATGTCTAAAAGTGTTTTAATCAATATTTGACTACAGATATGACATTATCCTTTCTAATTTTAGTAAATTAGTTAATGACATTGTACATTACTTTTTAATCACCCTGAAATATTAGAATTCTAATATAAAGGTGTTGGTTATGTTTTAATAACTTAGAAGTCAATATAATGTGTTAATATTTTTTTGAATTTTACTCTGGAGAGGAAAGAAAAAAAAATCAACCAATCAAATATGAGTAAAAATAATAACAAAATAATCATTTTATCTTAAGAAACAGGGCTATTTAGAACACTGGGAGTTAAGAGTTAGGAAGTCTGTGTCCTAGTCTAGCACCTCCTTTGAGTAACCTTGTGTCCTTCGCAAAGAAGCTATTCAATTTCCTTGTGCCATATTTTCTCATGTGAAAAGAATATATTTGATTATATGGTCCCAAGGCAACTTTTCAAAAAAGTTCAACTATTCAGATTTTAACCATTCTTCTTTCTAGAAAGGTCACGTAGAGGAAGCTTTTAAGCTAGGGTAGCTCCTATTTCATGAGGGTCTTGTCTCTTGACACCTGGAACTGGTAGTCAAACTGCTTTGAGTGAGGATGCCCTTTGGAGAGGAGTGCCTAGCACTGCCAGGTGGACATGATTTGTTCCTGGCCTATGTCTTTCTGAGTCTACTAGTATCAAATATGGCCTACACTGGTCTTGTAAGAGAGAAAATTTAAGAGAGCCTACCGTGACCCCAGTAGGTGATTCACATAGTATAGAAGTGGGATAGACTTTCAGACCATTGTTTCAATTAAGGAAAGGCACTGTGAGATTAAAAAGGACAGTGAGGCAAATGCTGACAGGATGTTCTACCTACATGGAAGAGTCAATCCACCTGTGGCTTGCTGGGAATGCTTTGTGGCTTATGACAAAGTATTACTCCTTTGTGAGTGAATAAAGATTGGCAAGAAGGCAAAGGAAATACCAAAAAGAAGAGCTACTCAAATCCCTTAGCTACGAGAAACTAAGATGGCGGCATAGATAAACACCGGGAAATAGTTGCCTCACACAACAATTGAAAAATATCCCAAAGGACAGAGCAAACATCGTCCAGAACAACAGGAAGGCTGGCTGAGTGTAATTTCTACAACTAGAAGAAAAGAAAAGCACGCTGAGAGCCAGGGGAGCTGCAGAGGCTGAGTGCAGAGGTACGGTGGCGGCTCGCGCGCGCGGAAAGGGGGTGGCACCTGAGGACTCGGCTGTCTTTTTGAATCACAAGCTCCGGACTGCTCTGAACTCCGGTTCCGGGAAGTCTCTGGGGACCCAGGTCTCATACGGGGAGAGGCTGGTCTGTCAGGCGGCAGCGGGCGAACTTGAGGGCAGCTTTCCCTCAGAGGTGTTGCAGCCGTTACTGGGACACTGAGAGGCGCGACTCCGGGCGCGGAGAATCAGCCATAGCTTCTCTCTCTGCCCTTTTGACTCCCTGAGACCCCGCCCCACCCAGGCTGCAGCAGAGGCTTTTGCATGTCAATGTACCTAACTACAGCCCAGCCAGGCAGACCCGGAACTTCCAAGAGAAGGCCCAAGGCCCCACAGCGGCTTGCATTGCTTCACAGCTGAGCCTCTCCGGCTGTGTGGCCTCAGGCAGGGGCTGAATTAGCACCTCCTTAGATCCAGGAGCCACTGTACCCAGTGGTCAGAGGGGGACCATTCTCCCACTTCAGACACAGCTGCTTCCCACAGCCAATTGGCCTGGAGGTCAATCCCTCCCAGTGATCCTACAACAACCAAGGCACCAAGAGTGCACCAAGAGTGTCCACCCCAGGTAACTGGGGAGGCTGAGCCACTGGGCCCTATAGGACACCTAGCGCGCAGGGCCACTCTATCAACACAGGGAAGCAGCCAAAATGCGGAGACAAAGAAACAGGTCACAATTGGCAGAAACGGAGGAGGGCAGACGACTGGATATAGAGTTCAAGGCCACGTTTATAAGGTTTGTCAAGAATTTTATGGAAACCGCCGATAAATTTAATGAATCCCTCAAGGAGTATAGTGAGACCATGGAGGACATGAAAAAGGACCAACTAGAAATTAAGCATACACTGACTGAAATAAAGAATAATTTACAGAGATCCAACAACACACAAGAGGATCCCAAGAATCAAGTCAAAGATTTGAAATACAAAGAAACAAAAAATACCCAACCGAAAAAGAAAAAAGAAAAGAGATTCAAAAAATATGAAGATAGTGTAAGGAACCTCTGGGACAACTTCAAGCGTGCCAACATCAGAATTATAGGGGTACCAGAAGGAGAGAGAGGGCAAGATATTGAAAACCTTTTTGAAGAAATAATGACAGAAAACTTCCCCCACCTGGTGAAAGAAATGGACCTACAAGTCCAGGAAGCGCAGAGAACCCCAAACAAAAGGAATCCAAAGAGGACCACACCACGACACATCATAATTAAAATGCCAAGAGCAAAAGATAAAGAGAGAATCTTAAAAGCAGCAAGAGAAAGACAGTCAGTTACCTACAAGGGAGTACCCATCCGACTGTCAGCTGATTTCTCAACAGAAACCATGCAGGCCAGAAGAAAGTGGCAAGAAATATTCAAAGAGATGAATAGCAAGAACCTGCAACCAAGATTACTTTATCCAGCAAAGCTATCATTCAGAATGGAAGGTCAGATAAAGAGCTTCACGGATAAGAAAAAGCTAAAGGAGTTCATCACCACCAAACCAGCATTATATGAAATGCTGAAAGGTATTCTTTAAGAAGAGGAAGAAGAAAAAGGAACTCTTACCATTTGCCACAGCATCGATGGAACTGGAGAGCGGATAAATACCACAAGATCTCACTTATTTGTGGAATATAATGAACAACATAAACTGATGAACAAGGACTGACCCAGAGATGGAGAGGCTTTGATTGGACTGTCGGGCCTTGGAGGGAAGGTAGGGGAGGGTGGGGGCAAGGGGGAAAGATCAACCAAAGGACTTATATGCAAGCATATAGGCCTAACCAATGGACACGGACAACGGGGGGGGTGAGGGGCTGAGCGGGGGGGGGGGGGGTAGAGGGTACACATATGTAATATCTTAATCAATAAAAAATATTAAAAAAAAAATCCCTTAGCTACCATAAAAAGGACTTAAAACTCAATGAACAGCATCTTAAGTATATATGGCTTTTTTTCAGATATTATAAAATTGTGGAATTGTTTATATGGGCTTATCCACTCCATAATATTTTCAATATGCCATGCTTAGCATATTGGTACACTGTCCTTGAGCAGGCACTTCTGGGTTGCAGCATAGCCTCTTCAGATACAGGTATCCTGCTCATATTTAAGAAGGGAAGACTGAGATTGTAGTCTCAGGAAGCATATATCTCTCAGAAGTTCTTATCAGACTTTTGTTTACATCTCATTGCTCAGTGTGATGGAGAATGGGCACTTCTAGTTGCAAAATTTTTTGAAAATGTGGGTATTCAGCTTTTTAAATTTCTGTAGTGGGAACAGAGAAGGAAAAACAGTGAGGGATTTGCAAGCCATGTCACATGAGAAAGGGATGCAAATGCCTAGCATAGTTAATTAGAGAAGTGAAAATTTAAAGAAGACAGAAAGATGTTTGCAGACCTTTAACTTAATGTTTTATGAAATGAAGATCATCAACATTTTCTGTAGAAATTAGTTATATATCTGAAAGAACTTTATAAGAAGAGTTATTCCACATGGAATGGAATCTCTTATGAGGAAAAAACCCCGATATTTGAAATTTAGCCAGGAAAATTTTAACAATCTATAATAGATATTGTGGATGAAATTCTTATATTAGTTTTAAAAGAGGAAATTTTTACTACTAAGTTTCTTTCCAACATATTTATGATATGATTCTAATCTTTCTCACATCTCCTCACCCTACTTAGATATCATTTGTGGACTTTGAAAAGAGTTGCTATTCTAACATAGCAGCAAGTTGATGGCAGGCAGACTCTTCAAATTACCATTGGCATCTGACTCTCAAAGGAAAGGCCAATTATTTATGTGAATGTAATCAACTAAGCAATTAATAAGTTTTGTGCAAAAGTTTAAAGTTATAAATAGGTAAGGTGACATATTAGAAATATCCATTGTTTTAGAAGACTTTCTATTATAATAATCTGACCATTGAATGTACTCCAGAGTTGTACTATTGCTCTCATAACTCATGGAAAATAGTTTGTAATAACAATCATCTTCTCAAATTGGTCATTACCAAAGTTAATGACCTGTTTATTAGAACATCAACCTTGGCTTTGCCTCAGTCTCTTAATTAACACATCTGTCATTTACTACTGATGGCTAAGAATTTCTGTGCAGAGGACAGCTCCAATAATGATGGCACCATTAACGTGACATCCCTATATATTTAGATGGATCATCAAATTTACATTGGCCTATCACAAGCAGGATCCTGTGAGGCTTTAAATAGTTTTGGCAGCCCCAAATAGTAAATCTAAACAGCAAATAGAACAGCATTAGCCTCCTTTGTGGAGCATTTTCATTGAGCATTATTTATTATCACTGTTGAGAAGGATAATCCCACAGAACAATTTGCTGTACCTTCATGTGCAAAAAGCCCTTTTTACCCACATTAGTAAACAAACCTGCCCAAAGTACAAGGCCTTCCAGATACATTTTCTCCTGCCATTTCCATTCATTTAATCATTCAATAAATATTGTCATATTATATCTATGTAGATGTCTTTAGCAAGCTAATAACATATTGACGTTTTCAACTGAATTTCTGTAAAATGTATGGTCATTGAAATTTTGGCATTTTTTGAAGAAGGGAATATATTATTATCATTTTCCTAAAATGGGGTGATATCTACTCAGTTTCTTGAATTATCATTAGCATATTAGACTGGTACAGCCTGACACATTGACACGCAGAGTGAAACAAAAATAACAAAATATAGTCTTCTATATTATTAATTTTTGTTCTTTAAAATGTACTGAATATTTTTAAATGCTTATTAAAATTCTGATCAAGAAAAAAATGTTTATTTGATGTAATGTCTATTCTCTCAAATAATCATCTAGGAAATATAAGTCACCTGCAAGTTATGTTCTACCATCTCTTTTTAGGAATAAATGCATTTTATCATCTTTCCGGATTCATATTTTAAAAAATTCTCACTTGAAGATATGTTGATATGTTTTTATTGATTTTAGAGAGAGAGAGAAAGGGAGACAGAGAGGGGGAGGAGAGAGAGAGAGAGAGAGAGAGAGAGAGAGAGAGAGAGAGACATTATCTACATGAGAAACATTGGCTATCTCTAGTAAGTGCTCCAACAGGGATCAAACCCACAACCTAGGTATGTGCCCTGATTGGGAATTGAATCAATATACTTTGTGTCTCTTGGAAATACTATATATGGTCCCATACCCAAGAACCGCATTCTCCAACGGTTTAGAATGTTATTCTCTACTTCTATTTATTAAGCTCCTCACTCAAATGTCACTTCTTCAGGGATTTTTTCCTTATCAGAACAATTACTGTGTGATATTGTGTTATTACTTAAATCCTTTATGTTTATTTTCTCTTTTATCCCACTACAATGTAAGTTCTTTGAAGCAAGGCCTTTGACTCACAGTTCCTCTACTATTTCCTTAGTGCCTAGAATAAAGCCTGGCACAGAGAGTAAAACACACAGAAATCCCAAAATATTTGTTAGTTAACTGCTGTCTTTGTAGGGTAGCAGAAGCATTTAAAGAATGTATAATTATATATAGTCAAGGCACAAATATCATTTATATAGTTTGAAAAGTTGGAAAATTATATATATATTCCATGCAGCCAACACCCAAATCAAGATAGGGAACAAGAGACATTTAAATGAAAACTACGTCTTTTTAAATGTAACTGTGGATCAAATATTTTGCTTCCAAAATAGAATCATTCAGAGTTTTAAGTGATGAAAATGACATATACCCAATTTGTTGAAATAAAGTTATGATATAGAAATATTCCTAGCCTTTGGGATACCTCTTGCAAATTCAAACAAAGAAAATATGATTAAAAATGATAAGTTTAAAAGAGAAGAAAAATAAAGGGAAAACCCCCATCCCCATCCTTCCAAGTTATTTACTTCGATTATTTTGGGGTGTGGTTAGATTGAAAATTCTGAAGTTATTAAAAGCAGTATGTATCAATGTGGTTTGCTTGGATAAGTTTCAGGAGGGCCATTAGGCTCAAAGTTTTAACTATAACCCTAATTTGAAACTTCTAACCATTGTCAAAATGCTAAGAAGAAAATACTGTTTTTTATTTTTTATTATTTTAGCAGAGGGTGATCATATATCCCGGTTTATTCAAGAAGGTCCCTGTTAGAACATAATTGTTCCAGTGTAACTGTTGTGCTACTCCCTTTAGTTTATAATAGTGTCCTTGGAAGATAAATGATGTGGTCACCCAACTTTTGTACCCTTTTTTGAGAAACATAAGTACTGGTTTTTGGTCCAGTGAAGCTCTGTAGCTCTCTGTCTCTTCTTAGCTTAGAGGATAGATTTTGATTTAAAAAGCAGTTGTACTTTCAAGATAGAAGAGACAGCTCAGCAGACATTGATTGCTGCCTTGACCTCATTATGTTGATAAGGGCATTTGCGAATATTGTCTAAGTTAAGGTAATAAACACCCCAGGTAGAAGGTTAATGACACATTTAACATCAGTGGGAGGCTGGACAGTTTTTCACAGAAAAACCAGTTCAAGCTGGTAAACCTTCTGTCCTGTCCATGTAAAACAAAAACACATCATGTTTCTACAAACTAAATATAATTCAAGAAGGGGCTAACAGCATGAAGAGAACTCAGCAATTGGATGACTACATTGTTTTGCCAAAAAATAACAAACTTAAAATGTTGTCATTTTTTAGCAGCAAGTTTCTGTAATCTTTTGGGCCTCCTGCTATGACACTGCTAATCTGGGCCTTAGCTGGCTGACAGGACAGACAGCATTATGACAGATTCATGAACTGATGAGTCACTTTCCACATGCATTCAGCTAATGAGCAAAGAAAGTCACTCTTTTTATAAGCCTCGTTATTTGCACCCTTATTTAAGACTAGAGGCTCGATGCACAAAGATTCATGCAAGAATGGGCATTCCTTCCCCTGGCTGCTGGCACTGCCTTTGATCCAGCCTGGAACCACCTTTCCACCTTCCCACGCTGCCCAGAGTCCCGGAGTGGCTGCAGCGGGGTGGAATGCCTGCGTTGCTGCCATCTTTGTTAGGTTAATTTGCATACTCACTCCTGATTGGCTGGTGGGCGTCATGAAGGTACAGTCAATTTGCATCTTTCTCTTTTATTAGTGTAAATACAAATGCTGTGAAGCTGCTTTCCCACAAAAATAACATGCTAAGACTAACAGCATCTATAGGTGAAATATGCTCAGTCTACTCAAAATTGGGAAGAACTGACTCAAAATTTCTCAATGATGTCTATTAAATCCTTACCTTTTGGCATTAGGAGATACTGCCATAAATATACATTAAAATTCTAATCGTTTAAATTAAATGAATTATCAGTATATACATGGGATTTTAATTAATAAGTTAAGAAACTATCAAGCAGTCACTACATCTTTGAAGTCTGCCAATTTCTGTCTGGGAAATCATAATACAGGGGAGAAGTGTCACTGTAGTAGAAAAGGGAAGACATCAATGTGGATAGCTAAAGTTGAAGCAGGCAAGAATAAGAACTGGATGAAGGAAGTGGCAGGACATTTGGAGGAATTTAGGTGAGAGAGTGTTCTCAGTGAGTTTAGAGGAAGTGTGAGTTGAAGGATGGCACCAGCCAGATGGGTTTTAACTTTCAAACATGCTTACATTTCTGCAGCTCAGGAAAATATGACAACTGCAATGCTTTATTTCATTGATGACTAGTAGTGAGCTTATTTTTTACTAGAGGCCTGGTGCATGAATTCGTGCCCTGGCCAGCCAGGGTAAGGAGCCATGGGTGCTCAGCCGGCTGGCCCCGCCCCTGATCGAACGGATATTGGGGACTGATCAGGAGTGGGGCTGGCAAGGGGAGAGACTCGGGCAGTTGGCTGGCCAGCCCCGCCACCTGGTCGAACTCCTGGTTGAAATCCTGGTCGAGGGGACAATTTTCATATTAGGCTTTTTTTATATACTAGAGGCTCGGTGCACAAAAATTTGTGCACTCAGGGGGGAAGGGGGTTCCTCAGCCCGGCCTGTGCCGTCTCGCAGTCTGGGACCCCTCAGGAGATAACGACCTGCTGGCTTAGGCCTGCTACCGGGTGGCAGAAGGCAGGCCGAATCCCTAGGTGCAGCCCCTGGTCGGGCTCAGAGCAGGGCTGATTGGGGAGTTGGGGCGCTGCCCCCTGTCATGCACAGAGCAGGGCAATCGGGAGGTTGTGATGCCACCCTCAGTCACGATCAGGGTAGGGCCGATTGCGGGGTTGGGGCACCGTCCCCTGTCACACTCAAGGCAGGGTCGATGGGGAGGTTGTGGCGCCACCCCCTGTCATGCACAGAGCAGGGCCAAAAAAGGGGTTGGGGCACTGCCACCTGTCCCTCACAGAGCAGGGCCCATCAGGGGGGTTGGGGCGCTGCCCCCTGTCATGCACAGAGCAGGGCCCATCAGGGGGTTGGGGTGCCGCCACTCTCACACTCAGGGCAGGGCCGATGGGGAGGTTATGGCTCTACCCTGTCACACAAAGAGCAGGGCCTGTGGGGGGGGGGGGAGCGGGGTTGGGGCGCCGCACCCTGTCACACACAGAGCAGGGCCGATCAGGGGTTTGGGGTGCCGCACCCTGTCACACACAGAGCCGCAGGGCGATCTGGGGGTTGGGGAGCTCTGCCCTATCAGGCACAGAGCAGGGCTGATCAGGGGGTTGGGGCGCCTTCCCCTGTCACGAACAGAGCAGGGTGGATAGGGAGGTCGTGGCCGCGCCCCCTGTCACACACAGAGCCGCAGGGCAATCTGGGGGTTTGGGCGCTGCCCCCTGTCATGCTGATCCCGGTGCCAGGAGGGCTTGAGGCACCGCAGATCCCGGTGCTGGGATGCATATTACCCTTTTACTATATAGGATAGAGGCCTGGTGCATGAGTGGGGGCCGGCTGGTTTGCCCTGAAGGGTGTCCTGGATCAGGGTGGGGGTCCCCACTGGGGTGCCTGGCCAGCCTGGGTGAGGGGATGATGGCTGTTTGCAGCTGGTCACACACCCTTCAGGGTGGGGGTCCCCACTGGGGTGCCTGGCCAGCCTGGGTGAGGGGCTGAGGGCTGTTTTCAGGCTGGGGGTGACTGAAGCTCCCAACTGCTCCTTTTCTTCTTCTTCTTTTTTTTATTCTGGGCCAGCTTTAGCTTTGAGGCTTGGCTCTAGCTCTTAGGCCTCCGCTGCTGAAAGTAGGTTTCTGGCCTTTGCTTACAATGTTGCGATCCTGCTGGCTGAAGCCCAGCGGACTAAAGCAGGTTTCTGGTGTTTTGTTTAGCTTCTACGTTTGTTACATAGTTGCTTAGAGTTGCAGCTCAGAGGCCTGCAGCGGCAGGCGGGGAACGTTGGAGTCCTCCGTCACTGAAGCAAGCAAGCCTCATGTTAGTTTCAAGCTGCCTGGCTGCCGGCCGCCATCTTGGCTGGCAGTTAATTTGCATATCTCGCTGAGTAGCCAATGGGTAGGGTAGCGGTCGTATGCCAATTACCATGTTTCTCTTATATTAGATAAAACTAGTAGCCCGGTGCACGAAATTCGTGCACTGGGGTGGGGGTGGGGGGAAGGGGCCCCTCAGTCTGGCCTTCACCCGCTCCAATCTGAGACCCCTCAGGGAATGTCCAACTACCTGTTTGTGCCCACACTTTTAACAGATAACAGCTCCATTGTTGTTTCTTTCTTATGCTTAAAACCATTGGAATTAGTAGGTATTCAAAGTATGTATACATTTTGGGGGTACACCCTGTATATTTCTAGTCAGTGGCGAAAGAAACCAGAAGCAGATTTGGAACCCCCACACAGGGAACCTCGCTCACTCCCCACATGTCTCCTCACTTCACTTTCCACCTTCGTGGGCCGCAGGAGAATCAACGTTTTCTCTTATTAATTCGGAAAAGCATGTCCTGTCACCCGCTGCCCATCAGGAGTGCGCTAGGCCCCAAGCAAGCGAGGCTCAGTCAGAGCAGCCTTCGCTCATGGGTGCTGGCACCCAAAGTGCACATTCCTCCTCTACAGCCTCCCTGACTATCCCACTGTTTCACTGAGAGGATGGAATTCCTCTCCGCCTCTGGGTTCTTGATCTTGAACGCTGACCGAAGGCACCTCAGCGAGGGCTGCCCGTGCCCACCAGGTGTGTCTGTCTGTATCTGCTCCTGCTTCAGCACCTGCATTAACCCCCCAGAGGTGATCTCGTAGCTGCACTGGCCTCCGTGGGAACAGAGTTGGCCTCTGCCTGCTCACTGTCATCTCACAGGCACCCACCCTCAGCACCCAGAACACCCAGACACTCTCCAAATGATGTGAGCGCATCAGAGGGGATGTGTGCACATCCTGTGGGCGTGTTAGGCAGGCTGGGTTGATGGAAGTGCAGTGGAGAGGCAGGGGGAACTTGTGCGCGCCTTGGTTTGCAACTGTTGCAGGCGCGGGAGGGTGACAGTGTGCTGGGGGATGTTCGTACGCCGGGGGCGGGGGGCGGGGGGATGTGCACACTGGAGGCCTCTGGCTTTGCAGATCTGCAAACCCCCATGGTGTGGCCAGGAGGATGTCAGTCTGGCCCACCACGGTGGCTGTCCCTGCGATCCTGTACCTTTTGGGCCAGGAGGCGGGTCTTGCGCAGCCACTCCTGGGCGCTGATGGCCTGCAGGCACTACTTCAGCTCAGCCTGTAGGCTCCGTTTGGTGCACTCACAGCTATCACCACCGCCATGTGGGGAGTACAGGCCGCCCTCCGCTGGCCTGCCTCCCCTGTCCAGAGGCTTTCTGCGCTGCTCACCTGCCCAGAGTGACTGGGGCTGGGCAGAAGCCAGGCCTCCTTCCCTGCCTAACCCGGGCTGATCCACCCCTGTGCGAGCTGCAGCCCTGCTGGGAAGGGTCACACATCCAGGTCCCAGACCTCGGACAGCCTCAAGCACTGCTCCCCACCTGGCGGAGTCACAGATCCGGGTCCCGGACCGCGGACGGCCTCAAGCACTGCTCCCCGCCCGGCAGGGTCCCAGATCTGGGTCCCAGACCACTGACAGCCTTGCCCGCTGCCGCCCACCTTCAGTATGCAAATTAGCCACCATCTTGTTGCTTCAGGGTGGGGGTCCCCACTGGGGTGCCTGGCCAGCCTGGATGAGGGGATGATGGCTGTTTTCAGCTGGTCACACCCCCTTCAGGGTAGGGGTCCCACTGGGGTGCCTGGCCAGCCTGGGTGAGGGGATGATGGCTGTTTGCAGCTGGTCACACCCCCTTCAGGGTGGGGGTCCCCACTGGGGTGCCTGGCCAGTCTGGGTGAGGGGCTGAGGGCTGTTTTCAGGCTGGGGGTGACTGAAGCTCCCAACCTCTCCTTTTTTTTCTTATTTTTTTTTTTATTCTGGGATTTATTTACCTTCTATGGCTGTCACTGGAGCTGAGAGCCAGCTTTAGCTTTGAGGCTCAGCTCTAGCTCTAAGACCTCAGCTGCTGAAAGCAGGGATCTGGGTTTGTTTAGGTTCTATAATTGAAACAATGTTGCTGTCCTGCTGGCTGAAGCCAGCTGGCTGAAAGCAGGTTTCTGGAGTTTGTTTAGGTTCTATAATTGCAACATAGTTGCTTAGACTGCAGTTCAGAGGCCGGCAGTGGCAGGCGGGGAACCTTGGCTTCCTCCTTCACTGGAGCAAGCAAGCTTCCTGTTCGCTTCAGCTGTCTGGCTGCCCGCCGCCATCATGCAGTTAATTTGCATATCCTGCTGATTAGCCAATGGGAAGGGTGTCGGGGTTATGGTCAATTTGCATGTTTCTCTTTTATTAGATAGGACTAGTGACCCGGTACATAAAATTCATGCACGGGGGAGGGTATCCCTCAGCTCAGCCTGCACCCTCTCCAATCTGGGAACTCCTGGAGGATGTCCAACTGCTGGTTTAGGCCCAACATCCCTCTTGCATTCTGGGACTGATGGCTCCTTACCACTCACCTGTCTGCCTGCCTGATCACCCCCAACTGCCACCCTTACTGGTTTGCTCTCTCCCAACTGCCCCCCCACTGGCCTTCTTGCCCCCAACTTCCCCCTCTGCTGGCCTGCTCACCCCCAACTGCCCCACTAGCTGGCCTTCTCACCCCCTTGCTGGCCTGCTTTCCCCCAACTTCCCCCCATGCTGACCTTCTCACCCTCAACTGCCCCCCCTTGCTGGCCTTATTGCCCCCAACTTCCCCCCCTGACAGCCTGCTCATCCACAACTGCCCCCCTTGCCGGCCTGATCACCACCAACTGGCCCCCCCTGCTTGACTGATCACCCCCAACTACCCCCCCACCAGCCTGCTCACCCCAACTGCACGCCCCTGCCAGCCAGCTTGCCCCAACTGCCCCCCACTGCAGGCCTGCTTGCCCCCACTTGGCCCCATTGCTGACCTGCTCTCCCTCAACTGCCCTCCCCTCCTGGCTTAATCTCCCCTATCTGCCTCTGCCTCGGCCCCGGCACCATGGCTTTGTCAGAAAGACATCCAGAAGGTCTCCTGGTCTAATTAGCATATTACCCTTTTATTACTATAGACTTGAGGCCCAGTGCACAAAAATTTGTGCACTTGGTGGGGAGGGGGGATCCCTCAGCCCAGCCTGTGACCTCTTGCAGTCTGGGACCCCTGGGGAGATAACGACCTGCTGGCTTAGGCCTGCTCCCGGGTGGTAGAGTGCAGGCCCAATCCCTAGGTGCAGCTCCTGGTCGGGCTCAGAGCAGGGCTGATTGGGGAGTTGGGGCATCGCCCCCTGTCATGCCCAGAGCAGGGTGATTGGGAGGTTGTGATGCCACCCTCAGTCACACTCAGGGTAGGGCCGATTGGGGGTTTGGGGCACCGCCCCCTGTCACACTCAAGGCAGGGTCGATAGGGAGGTTGCAGTGTCACCCCCTGTCAGGCACAGAGCAGGGCCAATCAGGGGGTTGGGGCGCTGCCCCCTGTCCCTCACAGAGCAGGGCCCATCAGGGGCATTGGGGCTCTGTACCCTGTCACGCACAGAGCAGGGCCGTTCTGGGGGTTGGGGAGCTCCCCCCTGTCACGCACAGAACAGGGCCGATAGGGGAGTTGGGACACCGCCCCCTGTCACACACAGAGCAGGGTGGATCAGGGGGTTGGGGCGCCGCCACTCTCACACTCAGGGCAGGGCCGATGGGGATGTTATGGCTCTACCCCGTCACACACAGAGCAGCGCCCTTGGGGGAGGGGGGGGTTGGGGTGCCGCACCCTGTCACACACAGAGCAGGCCCGATCAGGGGGTTTGGGCGCTGCCCCCTGTCATGCTGATCCCAGTGCCAGGAGACCACGCGGCTCCGCTGATCCCGGTCCTGGGAGGCATATTACCCTTTTACTATATAGCATAGAGGCCTGGTGCATGGGTGGGGGCTAGCTGGTTTGCCCTGAAGGCTGTCCTAGATCAGGGTGGGGGTCCCCACTGGGGTGCCTGGCCAGCCTGGGTGAGGGGATGATGGCTGTTTGCAGCTGGTCACACACCCTTCAGGGTGGGGGTCCCCACTGGGGTACCTGGCCAGTCTGGGTGAGGGGCTGAGGGCTGTTTTCAGGCTGGCAAGTGACTGAAGCTCCCAACTGCTCCTTTTTTTCTTTTCTTTTTTTTTTATTCTGGGCCAGCCTTAACTCTGGCTCCAGCTCTGAGGGTTCTGCTGCTGAAAGCAGGTATCTGGTTTGTTAGTGTTCTATAATCGAAACTCTGTATCAACTCCAGCTCTGAGAACCCGGCTCGCTGAAAGCAGGTTTCTGTGGTTTTGTTTAGCTTCTATATTTGTTACAGTGTTTCAAAGTGCCAGCTCAGAGTCCAGCAAGGCGGGCGGGGGACGTTGGAGTCCTCCGTCACTGAAGCAAGCAAGCCTCATGTTAGTTTCAATCTGCCTGGCTGCCGGCCACCATCTTGGCTGGCAGTTAATTTGCTTATCTCACTGATTAGCCAATGGGAAGGGTAGCAGTCATACGCCAATTACCATGTTTCTCTTTTATTAGATAGGATGATTGGATGCAAGTTTGATGTAAGAGTTGGGAGGAAGTCTGAGTGGTTTCAGGGTAAAAAAATAATTTCTGGCCTCATCATGCTCTCTGTTAAATTGGTACTTGAATCTTAAATATACTGTTGAGGCAAAGAAAGAGAAATTATAAGAATTATTATTTTTTTTGATGACTGTTTTATTCATAATAAGAAAGGAATACAAGTTTAGAGTATTTTTTAAATCTTTACTGTTCAGATTATTACAGATGTCCATCTGTTCTCCCCCTATAGCTCACCTCCATATGGTTCCCACCCCATCCCACCCCGGGCCCTCGCCACAGCACTGTCCATATCCATAGGTACTGTATACATGCATATGAGATCTTTATCCAATATCTTCTTGCACCCCCAAACCCACTTCCCCCTGAGAATTGTCAGTTCACTCCATTTCCATGCCCCTGATTCTATTCCATTCACCAGTTTATCCTGTTCATCAGACTTTTAATTCATTTGATTTTTAGATTCACTTGTTGATAGATATGTATTTGTTATCACTTTGTTGTTCATAATTTATTATCTTTACATTTTTCTTCTTCTTCCTCATCTTAAAGAATAGCCTTCAGCATTTCATATAATACTGGTTTGGTGGTGATGAACTCTAGCTTTTTCTTGTCTGTGAAGCTCTTTATCTGACCTTCAATTCTGAATGATAGCTTTGCTGAGTGGAGTAATCTTGGTTGTAGGTTCTTGCTATTCATCACTTTTAATATTTCTTGCTACTCCCTTCTGGACTGCATAATTTCTGTTGAAAAATCCGCTGATAGTCGTATGGGTACTCCCTTGTAGGTAACTAACTGTTTTTCTCTTGTTGCTTTTAAGATTCCTTCTTTGTCTTTTGCTCTTAGAATTTTAATTATGAAATGTCTTGGTGTGGTCCTCTTTGGATTCCTCTTGTTTGGGGTTCTCTGCACTTCCTTGGACTTTTAAGTCTATTTCTTTCACCAGGTAGAGGAGGTTTTCTGACATTATTTCTTCAAATAGGTTTTCAATATCTTGCTCTCTTTTTCAGGCACCCCCATAATTTGGATGTTGGTTCTCTTGAAGTTGTCCCAGAGGCTTCCTTACACTATGTTCATATTTTTGGATTCTTTCTTCTTTTTGCTCTTCTGGTTGGGTGTTTTTTTTTGCTTCCTCATATTTCAAATCTTTGACTTGATTCTTGGGATCTTCTAGTCTACTGTTTAATTTCTGTATATTCTTTATTTCAGTCAGTGTATGCTTAATTTCTGACTGGTCCTTTCCCATGTTTTTGGCCTTCTCACTAAGATCTTTAAAGGTCTCACTAAATTCCTCAGAGGTTTCTAGAAGATTCTTGAGTAACCTTATAACCGTGGTTTTGAACTCTATATCCAGTATTTTGCTTTTGTCCATTTCTTTCATTTGTGACTTGTTTCTTTGTCTCTGCATTTTGGCTGCTTCCCTGTGTTTGTTTCTATGTATTGGGTAGCTGCTAAGTCTATCTAAGTTGATGGAGTGTCCTTGTGTGGTAGGTGTCCTATAGGGCCCAGTGCCTCAGCCTCCCTAATCACCTGAGGTGGACACTCTTGGTGCACCTCTTTGTGGGCTGTGCGCACAGTCTGGTTGTAGTTGAGCCTTGATTGCTGTTGGTATCACTGATAGGAATTGACCTCCAGGCCAATTGGCTGTGAAGACCAGCTGTGTCTACAATGGAAGAGCTGCTGTGCAGGAGACACCCTTATGGGGCAGGATTTGTTTCAGTTGGTCTTTGATGCTCACTGAGTCTGCCCCTTGAGTATGTCTCTCATGGATGTGAAGAACTGTAATCTGGTATGGTCTTCCACTGACCACTGGGTACCCTGGCTCTTGGATCTCTAAGGAGATGCAAAGTCAGCCACTGCCTGAGACCACCCAGCAGGAGCTGCAGATTCCTTCTCTTTGTATGGGTTTTGGATGTGCCTAGATGAGGCTCAGTTGTGAAACAAGGCAGGCTGGTGCTGGTGTGGCCTTGGGCATTCTTTTGATAGCTTTGGGGCTCCCTGACCCAGCTGCAGCTTGTTTGACAGGTTTTAGGCTGAGAAAGGATAGGCCATTCATATGCAAAAGCCATTGCAGGCAGCCTGGGTGGGGCTGTAAATTGGGAGGGCCAGGGTGTCAGGGAATCACCAGGGCAGAGCACATAGCAATGGCTACCAGTTGGCCCTACATTGGAGAGGTCCCAGCACAGGAGCAATGACCATTGTGAGCACCTCTGTCTGGATGAACGCTGCCCATTCCTGCCTGCCCCAGCCTGCCTGCTCCAGTGCCAGACAGTCCAGTTTCTCCCCGTATGTGTCTGGGTCCCCCAGAGTCTCCCCCAGCACTGGAGCTCAGAGCAAGTGGGAGCTTATATCGCCCTTGCCCTCCTGATTAAAAAAGCAGCACACCGGGTGCCAGCCCATTCCACCTCTGCACCTCCTACCAATCTCAATGTGCTTTCGTCTTTACCTCTGTAGTTGTAGTGCTTCCACTCAGCCAGCTTTTCCGCAGTTCTGGATGATAGTTGTTCTGTCTTTTAGTTGTAATGTTGATGTGGTTGTGAGAGGCAGCAAGTCCAGGTGTTTACCTATGCCGCCATCTTGGTTCTCCTATAAGAATTATTTTGAATAGTTGAAAAGGCAATCAAAATGGAAAGAGGGATACTTTGCATGACTAATTCAAATTTCAGGTGTTTGTTACAGTAGACCTCCTAATTTCACTGAGGGGAATGATTTGAAGCTATCAGATTCTAAGGTTAAATAGAGTTAATCTTTGGTGGGACAGAATGAGCATATAAGCAATGATGCTTGAAGAATGGGTATTCTAATTAAGCATCCCAATTTAGTCATAAAATCATTAATGCTTACTAAAGATTTACAATCTTTATAAAATATGAATATTTTTATGTTGGTAATCACAAATTGAACAATTTAGTAATGAATATAATTAGATCTATTTAAAACCCAGGATCTTAGGTTAAACTTTATGTGCATCAATATCATTTTTGATAGGCAGAATAATGTGCACCCTGCTCCCAAAGATGTCTATACCACAATCCGCAGGATTTGTGAATATGTTAAGGTACATTACAAAATATTTTATGTAATTAAATGAAGAACCTTAAAATGGAGAGATTATCCTGGATTAATAGGTTAGGCCCAATTTAATTTGATGGATCCTTAAAATCAGTTGTAGTCAAAAAGAGAAGGATATATTGTTACCATAGTTAGCTAGGTATTAATGAAGGGGAGGAAGCAAAGGGGAGTTTAGACACTAGGCCTGTTTGATTCACCAGGAAGCTACAACTTCACATCCTAAGAAATCACAGCATTGTCCCTCCAAGGGGATTAACACCCCTCCCTTCCCCCTTCTTGTACTGGATAGTCGGGGAAGCAGAGGGAGATAAGAACATGCTGTAGAAGTCAGAATAAATTTTCCCAGGGGGAAATGGTGCAGGGGGAGATGCTGGACTATAGAGGCCTGTCAGTCTAACCTGGAAAAAGATAGTTGGCTGGTGGTGGTCGCCAATGTAAGCCTGCAAAAGTTTGGGAAGCTGATTGGTCATTTTCAAAGTTTCTGGCTCTTCCCAAGACTGAGAATAAATAATCCAAAGTGAACAAAGAGGTTCTCCCCCTCTCCCTCCCCCACACCATCTCCCTCCTTCTCCCCCTCTCCCTCCCTCTCCCCCTTCCCCTCCTCCCTCTCTTTCTCCTCTGACCCACACTCACCCTGTTTGTTCATCATGCATTCTCTCCCACTCCCTCTCCCCCTCTCCCTCCTTCTCCCCCTCTCCCTCCCTCTCTCCCTCTCCCCCTCTTTCTCCCTCTCTTTCTCCTCTGACCCACACTCACCCTGTTTGTTCATCATGCATTCTCTCCCACTCCCTCTCCCCCTCTCCCTCCCACTCCTCCTCTCTCTCCTCCTCCCTCTCTCCCTCGCCCCCTCTTTCTCTCTCTCTTTCTCCTCTGACCCACACTCATGCATTCTCTCTCCATGGCCATGTGGACCTAGAAGCCCTGTGAATTCCACAAGCAGACTCCAGACAGAAGCCTGGGTACAACAGCAAAGCAGCAGGTTGCAGGCTTAACACAAGCCAAGGTAACCTGATGCTGGACTGGGACTAAGTTTAATATGGCACAGAATCTCTGGACATTGACTCTGTTTCTGGTCCTGACTTTCCATGGTGGGATGGACAGAGATGGGACACTGGGAAACTTCTTTAATTTTGCTTCCTGAATAAATTTTGCCACCAGACCTCATTCTCTCTTGTGAGTCCCTGGAGATGCTTTTCTCCAAGACACTGCAAGAACCCCACTTCCACCAACAACAATATGACTAAAGAAGACTTGTCAGAGAAATGCGAAGTTGCTGGCTTTGAAGATGGAAAAAGAAGGTCAGAGCTAAAGAATGGGTGGCCCTGAGATTCTGCTAAAGGTTTTCCTGTAGAGTGTCCAGGAGAGATTGCTACTCTGCCAATTCCCTGGTGTTAACTGAGTGAGACCCAGGTTAGACTTACCATACACAGAACTGGAAGATAATACATTTGTGCTGTTTTGAGACACTGAACTTATGGTAATTTATTATGGTAATGATAGAAAATTAATACATCATATTTCATAATGGAATTTGTGGTAGGAAGAATTTTAAGAATGACCCCCACTACCAAAATATTTCTCTCCCTAATTCCTGGGGCTCTAAAAATAATGAGGTGTCATGCCCTTAAATATATCAAGTTACATAACAAAAGGGACTGTACAAATGTGATTAAGTTTACTAATCAGTTAACTTTAAAAAGTAGGGAGATTGTCCTAGATTACCTAGGTAGACCTAGTCTAATTGCTCAAGGTTCTTAAAAGCAGAGAGCCTTTTTTTTTTTTTTTTGTGCTCAGTGCTAGTAGAGTGGGCCATGTGAGAAGGAATGCAGGTGGTTTCTAGAATCTGAAATCAGTCCCCAGCTGGCAGCCAGCCAACCTAGAGCTTCAGGGAACTGAATCCTGGAACAACTGTGTGAACTGGAAAGCAGATTCTTTCACATAACCTCTATGGTTATGGGGTGAACTCTCCAAGCATAGAACTCAGCCAAGCCTACCCAGACTTCTGACCAACAGAACTGTGAGCTAATAAATATGTGTTGTTTTAAATTCCTAATTTTGAGGCAGTTTGTTACATCGCAATAGAAAATTAATTCAGAACTCTAAAGTTTTTTGCTATCTCTTGATACCAAGCATTGTACAGGGCCATCCATATGTTAGGAAATGCAGTATAGCAAGAAGGTCCGAGTGGGGTTTGAAGTTAAACAAACCCAATTATTAACTTGATTGCCTTGAACAAGTTCATTAACTTTGATAAGCCTCATTTCCACATTTTAAAAATAAAGCTAAATGTGTGTGTCTGCAAGGGTAGATGGGAGAATGAAGTCAGTCTCTGAAACACATCCATGGACATGGCTGGTGAGCACTAGGTGATCAACAAACAAAAAAAGACAAAAGTGAATATTCAAGAGGACCTGCAAATATTAACCCTCCTCTTTCTTTCTTGGGTTCATAAATGGAGAAATAAAACAAAATATAAAGATGGAGGCCAATATCTGACCTTTTTTTAAAAAAAAAAATTGATGGAGGCCAGTTTGCAGCACTTGGCTTTAGGTCTGTTAGCCAAGTGGATTTGCTCATACTCCACCCTAGAATTATGGGAACCCTTGGCCTGTCTGCATGGAGGAGAAGTAGCAGCTGTGCCACTAGCAGGCAGTTTGATCTCGACAGAGAAACTGACGCAGCTGAGTTGAGGGTGCAAGTTACCCACAGAGGAACAAAGGGGGAAGAGGGCAAAGGTGTGCTCAGGGAAACTCCCCCTTCACTGAAACCATGGTTAAGGTTTAGTACCAGAAATGGGCACTAAGATTTTTAGTAACTTTTCCATGCTTACCTAGCAAAGGCATACGAGAGCCAGGACTTGAATTCATGTCTTTCATACTCAGGGCTTTTGAAATATTTGTCACAATTACTATGCTTTACTGAAATGCAACTTTAAAAAAGGAAGCAATGAGGCAGAATTTTAATAGACCTATTTAAAGTAAATCTATGAATTTATCTATTTGTATTCTTTTAGTGTGGTGTAAAAGTATATTGTAATTTTAGAAAAATTTAACTTTTCTATCAATGTTTATCTAAAAGAAAAAAATGCTGGTTAAAAGAGGGTATTCATGTCTTTCATTTAAATGAATTTTTATTATAATGCTAAAGATAAAAGCTTCCCTATAAGAAGTAGATAATTCTAGGACAGAACCAAGACGGAGGCATAGGTAAAGCACCTGTACTTGCTGCCTCTCACAACCACATCAATACCACAACTAAACGACAGAACAACTACCACCCAGAACCGTGGGAAGACTGGCTGAGTGGAAGTTCCACAACTAGAGAGGTGAAGCAGGTGCAATGATACTGGAAGGAGGTGCAGAGGCACAGAAAGTGCTGGCACCTGGATGTGCTGCTCTTTTAATTGGGAGGGAGATACAAGCTCTCACTTGCTCTGAACTCCAGTTCTGGGCGAGACTCTGGAGGGCCCAGGCACATATGGGGAGAAACTGGACTGTCTGGCATCAGGACAGGAATGCGAGGGCGGCTTTCTCTTAGAGGGGCTCGCAGTGATCATTGTTCCTGCACGGGGGCGTGGGACGCAGAGAACCCGGGACTTCTCCAGTTCAGGACTGACGGGCAGTCATTGCTGCTTTTTCCAACCTGGTGATTTCCAGAGACCCCACCCCACCCAGTTTACAATCCCACCCAAGCTGTTTGCATTGTCTTTTGCATATGAATGGCCTGTCCTTTTGCCTAAAACCTGTCAAACTGCAGCTGGGTCAGAGAGCCCCAGAGATTCCAAAAGAAGGCCCAAGGCCCAGCCGGCCTTGCTTCAAGCTGGGCCTCATCTGGGCACCTCCAAAGCCCATAAAAAGGGAGGAATCTGCAGATTTCTCTGTAGCTCCTGCTGGGTGGAGCCAGACACTGACTAACCTTGCACCTCCTTAGAGACCCAAGAGCCAGTGTACCCAGTGGTCAGAGTGAGGCCATACTGGTTTACAACTCTTCACATCCATAAGAGACACACTCAAGGGGAAGACTCAGTGAGCACCAAAGACCAACTGAAACAAATCCTGCCCCATAAGGGTGTCTCCTGTGCAACAGGTCTTCCATTGTAGACACAGCTTGTCATCACAGCTAATTGACCTGGAGGTCAATTCCTATCAGTGATACCAATAGCAATCAAGTGTTAACTACAACAAGACTGTACGCACAGCCCACAGAGAGGTGCACCAAGAGTGTCCACCTCAGGTGACTGGGGAGGCTGAGCCACTGGGCCGTATAGGACACCTACCACACAAGGCCACTCTTTAAACTCAAGGAGACTTAGCCGCTACCCAGTACATAGAAACAAACACAGGGAAGCAGCCAAAATGCAGAGACAAAGAAACAAGTCACAAATGAAAGAAATGGAAGAAAGCAAAATACTGGATATAGAGTTCAAAACCACGGTTATAAGGTTACTCAAGAATCTTCTAGAAACCTCTGAAGATTTAGTGAGACCCTCAAGGATATGAAAAGGACCAATCAGAAATTAGGCATACACTGGCTGAAATAAAGAATAATCACTTTACTCTAATTGTGATGGCTACCTTAAATTTGTGAAATCTGTCAGATTTCAAAAATTATCAAAAGTCATATTAATTTTCAAAAACATTATAGAAAGCTACAGTTTCCACAGTTTCAAACTATTTTCTAATTCTATTATTTTTCTGATGCATTATTTCTTATCATGAGCAGTGAAAACAATTGAAGGTACAGAAAATGATTTAAAGATATCATCTCATTGGAAAGCACAAAATGAACATTTCTAGATGATGTAAACTTGCAGAATTGTTTTTGCAACACAAGTGTGCATTATCTTTTGTGATATCTTAATGGGTTTTACTTTCTGGTATTTATGAGATGGTAACCACCAAATTTTCTTAATCTTTTTCTTTTCAATCCTATAACACATTGTAATATGAGAATACATTATTAGGTGGTGGTAATAACTCTGAAGTATTTTTCTTAATAAAACTGTCATATTTCATAGAAATAGCAGAGAATCTAAACTTTTGCATGAGTGCCTCCTGGATATGGATCAAAACCTTCTGATAGATTTTTTTCTAAGATTGTTACTCAGAAGTGCAGCATTTTAGAGGTAGTCCTTGGAGCAGGAAGAAGATGTCAACTGATATTATGTAATTCACCCTGGGACCAGGAGCAAAGGCCAGCTTCAAATGCTTGCTTTTATATCCTCCATTACCAAGCAAAATGTCACGTAGCTACGATCACCACTGTGATGTGCTTTGTGCCCCAAACACCTCATTTAGTGCCATGTGACCTGTGGCTGTTCAATAAATACTAATTGATCTTAATAACATGTGTGGACTGTGAACACCATAAAGGAACTTTAGAATGATTCCAGAATTCCAGGAAAACCTGGATCATGTGTTTTGTTGTTACTGGTTTACATGTTGCCTATGTTTTAATTTAAATTTCTTCCTTATCATAGCACCAAATTTATCATATTGTGGGACCCATTTGGGCTCACCATATGTCTAAAATATTATATTTATTTTCTGTTAATTTTAGTGTGATTATTTCTAGTATGAATAGGAGCCTTTTATATTGATTCAAATGTCTCTTAGTTCACAAATCTTTTTACCAGTTTGACCTTGTGTTACCAATATCTCACAATGATTGTGTTTTCAACAGCCTTCAAAAATGCAGGTTCACTATTAAGGGAAACATTTTAACATTTTCTTTTATTTACCACATGGAACTATGGGATTACTTCCTTTTGAATAGTTTATTTATAGTTACTTTTAACTTATGAAATTCTTATATAATTTTTTTTCAAGTATTATTTTACCTGACCTAAGATAGAACAGTTTCCTCTTGGCAAGGTATGTTATTACTCTGGGTGAAAAGTTTATCAACAAATCCTTATGAGATGTGGTGGTTGGAGGATATTTAAAGAGACATATATATTCCAAATAAAATTGATAACTGTTACAAAAATTCTGACTTAATTGATAAAGGAAATAGAATGAAATAATCTAAAAATTCCACATCTCAACAGCAAGCCTTTTATATGTTTACTAGAGGCCCAGTGCATGAATTCGTGCATGGTGGAATCCCATCAGCCCAGGCTGGCAAGGGGGAGGGGCCACAGGTGAGAGGGGGCAATCAGGGCCTGGATCAGGCTGGTTGGCTGCCGCAGTATGCTTCATAGCCACCAGTTGATCTGGTCGTTCAGGTTGTTCTGCTGGTCCATTCACTCGGCTTTTATCTATATAGATTGTTCTCAACTTATTTTTCTCTAAGTTTTCCTTTTTTAACCCATCTATACCTTCTCTCATATATGTAAACACCTCTGATTTCCTCTATTTCTTTATTTTGGATGCAATATGTCATCCTATATACATTCCATTTCCCCTAGTTACTCATAATTAAGAAAACATCCTTCTTTCCTTTGACTATCTACTTCCTTCCCTTTCTCCCTCCCTACTTTTATCCCTCCCTCCCTCTTCCTTCCTTCCTTCCTTCCTTCTTGCCTTCTTTTTTTTTTCCTCTTATAAATATATTGAGTAACTCCTGTGAAATAAGTATTACATAAAATCCAACAAGGACATAGTATTACATATTTTTTTACTTAATTCAACTTATTTAACTCCCACCCCTTTACAATATCTTGTTATTATTATTATTATTATTATTATTAACTTTATTTTACAAAGAAAGAACCCAAGACTCAGAGAAATTAAATGACTTGCTTAGGAATACAGAAATAGCAAAAGGCAAAATTTAATAAAGAATTATTCAAAACTGTTCTTAAAAACATAACACTTTAATTATTTTAAATGTCTGGAGCCATGTGGACTTTCTTGAATTATTGAGATTCCTAAAAAAAAAAAGATTATATTATAATAAATTTTTATTAGCTTGGAAATTTATTAAAATTTACTTTTATTAAAAAGAATGTATTAATACACTATTTAATCCACTTTTTGAAACAATTCATGTCAGTATAATTTTATTTGATCTGCAAACTATTTGTTAATCACTTCAAAGATTTTCATTTGGGTTAAACCTCTAAAGCCATCTATTTCTCCTTATATTACTTGACTTTACTATAAATAATATCCAATAGGTATTAGATTTAAAATAATAATATGCTTCTTAAAAAATAATAAAAAGAATGTAGAACTAGAATATAAAATTTTTCAAATGCGACTAATATTCTTAAAGATTGTTTTTATTAGATACTAATTCACTATTTATTTCACAATTTAATGACTATACTTTTAATAAAATATCTTTATACATTACCTAAAAATGATTTTTAGAGTTAAGCATATAGCCATTTATTTCACACAGAACACAGAAATTCATAAAATTTATAATCTTAGTTATCTTTTTCTTGTTAAGTTAAAAACATTTATGTATTTGTTAAGTGATTTTTTTTCTTTTTTCTCTATTATGAACAAGAGGTGCATCTCTTCCCTCTAATAATGTGAAGTGTTCAACCTCTGAGAATGTATTTGAATGATTTTATTCTTGTTAGGTCCCTGAAAAATTAATTATGATTTCATTAATTATAGGCATAGAACTTAGATTTTTCCTGTAAGTTTTTATCCATCCAGAAGTATATAGTATTAAATACTGATAATGAGAGATATGAATAACATTTTTATAGTATACTATGATTAATTAAAATTCCACTTAAAAGGATTAAGCTTTTGTGATTATGTAATAAAACATGTGTCTTCTGTTGTTGGTGATAAATAAAAAGTATGTTATAGAAAAGAGATTCCATAATACATTATTGCAAAGATACAATCACCAAATATCTCAAGTCAGGTTTATGATAGCAACTCAGAGATTTTTCAAAATACTATTTGTAGCAGACATTAAAAGATTGAAAGGATAAAGACAGATATCTGCATTAATCAATGTGAATAAATAGTTTTTAGATCAAGGTGACTCTTGCTCTTTTAGGAGCATTTTTCTTAAGGTGGTATTTTTAAAGATCCAAGTATTTGGAATAGCAGCATTGGTAATATTAGACCCATAGGAACAGTTCTTTATAGGAATAAAGTTTTCATAATTGATCAGCCCTTGTCTATAACTCATTGAACATTAGTTATTTATGGCCAAAGAGGTATGGTATAAGGAACTTCAAGTAGAACCACAAATACATATTAAGGCAACAAGTAAGAGGAATTTCTGTAACTTATGTCATTGTTATTCTCTTATTTTTACTTATATTTTATTTATTTTGTGTTAGTTTCAGGTGTATAGCTTAGTGTATAGACAATCACATACTTTACAAAGTGTTCCCCCACTGGGCACCATACATAGTTACTGCAATATTATTGACTATATTCCATATGCTGTGCCTTACATACTTGTCTTATTATCTTTTGATATAGAGAACTAGAGGCCCGGTGCATGAAATTTGTGTACTCGGGGCGGGGGGTGGGGGGTGGGGGGACTGTCCCTCAGCCCGGCCTGAGCCCTCTCTCAGTCTGGGAGCCCTACGATTGGTCGCCCCGCAGAGGGAGGCCCCGCCCACCCACCACAGCCTGTTGGTCGGTGGTCTGGGCCTCCCTCTTTGGGGTGATCATGGAGCCCCCCAATTGACTGCCCCACCAGCCGGTGGCCTGGGCCTCCATCTGTGGGGCAATTAAGGGGTGATGGCAGGGCCTCCCGACCAATTGCATTGCACCCACCTTGGCTGGCCTAGAGCCAGTGCCTGTCATAGTGTGGTCGGCCCGATGGTTATTCTGCTGTTCAGCCGTTCTGCTGTTCGGCTGTTCAGTTAATGTACATCTTATGCTTTTATTATTATAGATGTCAATATCTACTTTACACATGGAGTGTCATTGAGTATCTTTCTAATTTGATCATAAGAGGAACAAAAGATTTAGGGATGGAAAGATTTTAAGTGAAAATGATCACTTAAGCCCCATTTACCTCTAAAATTTCTTTGGTTTACATATATTTTACTTATAAAATGACTTTGATTTTACTTATAAAATAACCTTTGGGACCTTAGGCCATTATTGCAATGTTTTTCTGAAAATGCAAGGCTAAAGAACAGTTATTTGGTTACACTGTCAAGTCAATCTATCTTTCTATTCCAGGTATTACCTGAGAGTTATTGCACTGCACCAGGAGATTATTTTTTAACTTTATTAAATTAATTGGGGTGATATCCTTTTTAATAAAAGGGTAATATGCAAATTGACCTTAACAGCAGAACAACTGGGAATGACCAGTTGCTATGACGTGCATTGACCACCAGGGGGCAGACGCTCAATGGAGGAGCTGCCCTCTGGTGGTCACTGTGCCACCACAGGGGGGGCTCTGCTCGGCCACAAGCCAGGCTGACAGCTGCAAACGCAGCAGTGGCTCCTGCCACCTCGGCAGCACTAAGGATGTCTGACTGCGGCTTAGGCCCGCTCCCTGTAGGGCAGCGGTTCTCAACCTGTGGGTCGTGACCCCTTTGGGGGTCGAATGACTCTTTCATAGGGGTCGCCTAAATACATCCTGCATATCAGATATTTACATTTCGATTCATAACAGTAGCAAAATTACAGTTATGAAGTAGCAACGAAAATAATTTTATGGTTGGGGGTCACCACAACATGAGGAACTGTATTAAAGGGTCGTGGCAATAGGAAGGTTGAAAACCACTGCCCTAGGGCCTAAGCCGCAGTTGGACATCCCCCGAGGGCTCCTGGGCTGCCAGAGGGATGTCTGACTTCCAGCTTAGCCGGATCTCCTGGGGAGCAGGCCTAAGCTGGCAGGTGGACATCCCCCAAGGGCTCCCGAACTATAAGAGGGCGCAGGCCAGGCTGAGGGACCCCCCCCCCCCGGATTGCATGAATTTTCATGCATCAGGCCTCTAGTTGGTTAATAAGATTATATAAATTTCAGCACTGTCCGGGTAGCTCAGTTGTTTATAATGCTATCCCCATATGCCCAAGTTGTAGGTTTGATTCTGGGTCAGGGCACACACAATGATCAACCAATGAATGCATAAATAAGTAGAACAACAAATCAATGTTTCTCTCTATCTTTATCTCTCTCTCTCTCTGTTCCCCTTCTACTCTCTCTAAAATAAATCAATAACTTTAAAAAAAATTTTCAAGTGTACAATTCTGTAATACCTCATCTGTATATTGCATTATGCGTTCATCACCAAAGTCAAGTCTCCTTCCATCACCAAATACTTGATCCTCTTTACCTTCTTCTGCTTCCCTCATCCCCTTCACTCTGGGAAGCACTACACTGTTGTCTCTGGATGAGGGTTTTTGTTTCTTCGTTTTTCTTGTTTGTTGTTTTCCATTATATCTCACATGTGAGTGAAATCATATGGTTTTAGACATTTTCTGTCTGACTTATTTCACTTAGCATGATATTCTCAAGATCCATACATGTTGCAAATGGCTGTATATCATCTTTTCTTATAAATTTTTTTTAATCAAATCATCTATCAAGGGACACTTAAGTTGTTTCCATATTTTGACCACCATGAATAATGCAGCAATCAACATAGGGATACATAGATCTTTATGAAAAAATGTCTTCAACATTTTGGTGTAGACAACAATAAGAGGGTTTGCTGGGTCATATGGTAGCTCTCTTCTTAATTTTTTTTTTGTCTTTCAATGTCTCTTCTTAATTTTTTGAGGAACCTCCATACTCTTTCATAATGCCTCCCCACCAGAAGTGAATGATGGTTCCTTTTTCTCCACAACTTCTCCAACACTTGTCATTTCTTGTCTTGTTGATAATAGCCATTCTAACACATTTGATGTGGGGGTTTTTTGTTTTTTATCCTCACCTGAGATATTTTTTCCATTGATTTTTAGAGAGAGTAGAAGGGAGAGACAAAGAGAAATACCGATGTGAGTGAGACACATTGATTGGTTGCCTCCCTCATGCCCCCAAGGAGCCTGCAACCCAGATGAGTGCCCTTGACTGGAATTGAACCTGGGATGCTTCAGTCTTCAGGCCTACACTCTATCCACTGAGCAAAACCAGCGAGGGCTCCTTGTGGTTTTGATTAGAATTTCTCTTATAATTTGTGAAGTTGAACATCTTTTCATACAGCTGTTGCCCATTTGTATGTGTCCTTAGGAAAGGTGTCTGTTCAGGTCCTCTGCTCATTTTTTAATAGTATTGTTTTTTGTTATTGTTGAGTTGTGTAAGTTCTTTATATATTTTGGATATTAACCTTTTAAGGTATTTTTTGCATATTTCTTTTCTCATTCTGTTGGTTGCTGTTTTGATTATTCTTTATTGACCTGATGAAGAGCAATTAATAGTAGAGCTGTTTTCCCCATAAGGGGCCCTGATCCATGAGTGGAAAAGAGTTTGATAGAAATATATTTGGTTGAGTATCATACAAATAACACAGTGTCCAGAATATAAGACACATTGAAGGAATTGCTCTTACTATTGTTAACCCCCCCACACTCATGCACACTCACACACCCCTGGAGCTTTCAAAGACATACTCACCAACAAGTATGTCATAAGCATGCCACATAAAAATAACGGGGGTTGGATGACTGAGAGGAGTGAAGATAGACATTTGTATTATGCAATGGGGACATAAAATTACTATGTTGCCATATCAAGTGAAGTGAGAGAGGGAAGTTAAGAAGTGAGAGGGTAAATGCTTGTAAAAGTAATATTTTCTTGTGTTTTTTGTTTGTTTCAGAGGGGAATTTCCTTGATCCTTATGCTGTAATAGGTACTTCTAGTCTATGACCTCTTGAAGGTAATAAGTGAAAGTATTACAGGCTGATACAAGCCAGGTGTAGAACATGGCAGACATGTCATATGGAATGAGTCCAGGCCCCAGAATTACCATTTTGAAGAGAACTGCCCATCAAACAGCAGGATACATTTTGAGTTTCGTATAATTAAGAAATAAACTCTTATTGTAATTGAGGCATTATATGTACATTCAAATTATATTGAATAACATATCATGGATATATATTCACAAAGAGTGAAATCTTTGTTTTATAATTTAATTAGAAGTTTTGCTATAAATAGAAAAAGTTAATCCTTTTGAAATGCATATGATTTTTATGTATTCATATGATTTTTATGCAAAAAATATGAAAAAGTCTCTAAAAACTCTTATTGGCAGCTGATTTAAGAAATATATAAGTCACTTCATTTGCAAAAGTTTGAGCCATTTTGGAGCAGCCATATGACAATATTACACAAAATTCTAATTTCAAGTGTGTTGTTTTATTAAGAGAAATGATCATTCATGTTGAACTACTATCTTCTGGTTCTCTCACATTCTATATGACAGATGCAATTAATTGCTTTGCTTTTGACCTCAAAGAAGAATTATTTATTAGTGTTTTCTGTTATTTCCAAACAGAGAAACAACAATTTGAGTTAACACATTGTTTGTGGGTAGTTTTTATCGCGCGATAACAGGTAGCGCGAGCCATTTTTGCTAATTTTTTGCACAAATGGCAACGTTCAGTAAAATTACGATAACTTTAGTTTTACATATTTTTTTCAATGAAACTTTTTGTGATTTACTATAAAATGTATACTGAATTATTTTCCTTAGAATTGCACTGAATGCGTGGCGAGGCAGAGAATTGTGTGAAGGGATGACTACGCAGTTGAATAGATTACCATTATACCTGGAAGTACATACATAATTCACCATTGTATGTGTTAGAGACCCAAATTTTGTCCTTTGGAATTCGTATATCTGCATGTTAGCATCCCTTTAGAGCAATAAGAAAGTATAAAAATAAACGTATTTCTACGTTACCCGCATTCTACCGCTAGTCTATAAAAAATGTATTAATACGTGTCCCGCGCTCTACTACCAGTCAACGTAAAACCTATAAATACGTTTCCCGCATACAATGTGTTAATAGACTCAGGGCAACAAACACAATCTTGTACAGTGACAGTTTTGGCACTCAATGGCTGTGATAAGTTAATGTAAAGTGAGTGTCATTCACTGCTATGATATAGTACCTTCCTATTCAGGGGACTAGCACTGTATGCTTCATTTGGTACAGTATTGTTAAAAGAAACTCAAATATAGAACTCTGTTCTTAGTATGAAATTAAGAATGACTTTCAGTATTATTTTCCCAAGTTTTAGTACCTTGTGGAAAGTAATGAAAGAGTGTAGGCTTGAGGTTATAAATTGATCTGGAATAAGAAGGTAGAGATTCTGACAGTAAGGCCAGCTGATTTTTTTTAGTTTTCTGTTGTTTTGAAAAGTTGTGATAATTAAATATACACATATTAAGAATAAGGGGATGGACTCTGTGTAGTGTATTATATTCTCTATTGCTGGAAGCAAAGACCAACAAATAGTTAGCATAATAAAGGTGAGAGGTCCATCAGAAGGCTGATGGACCTTGGGCTTTACCAAGGGCTAAAATCTATGCACTGATTGTTCTGTTGAGACAATGGTGGCTCAGGGCAATCTTCTAACCTGGTAATTTTTTACTGTTTACCAAACCTTACCTTTGATATGTCTGTTTGCTTTGCTGAAGGGCAAATGTGTATTCTAGTAAATAAAAAGCCTTGGGTCCAGAGATTCAGGGAGCCACTCCACTAGAGGGTGAGGCCTCCACCTGGCTTTCCCCCATGCCTTCTAAATTTATATTTCTTATCTAGAATACCCATTTGCACATAGCCCCTTCTCCAGATTCTGAATCCTTGCTGCAAAAGGTTGTGGCACTCTACAGGATATTTTAATATAACATTACAAAAACATCACTTGGGTGGAAACAGATTGAATTTCAGCCTGCTGTTTTTCATCAATTTCATGTCTACTTTAGAACTAGAAAACTGGAAAGTGCTCTCATTAGTGATACATTGCTAATTAAGGAGATTTTTGAACTTTGCTCTGTAGGTTTTCACAAGCACATTTAACCACTCTCCACATGTATACATCTACATGCCACTTAAAAAACTGACTAGGTTTGAACATAGATATGCATCCTCCTTGTCCTGAGAGAAGCATAGAGGAAAGTTTATTCAGCAACACAGTCGAAGTTATAGTAGTTTGCTCTTGTAAGCTAAATAACTTTCTATGTGAATTTCTCCCTAAGGTTGACAGAAAGTAGACAAAAGAAGAGGTAGGGGAATAAGCAAAAACTATCACTGCTTGTATAAAAACTAGAGAGCCCAGCTGGCGTCACCTTATGAACTAGGAGGTCACAGTTCGAGTCCCGGTCAGGCCACGTGCCAGGGTTGCAGACTGGATTCCCAGTGGGGGGCATGCAGGAGGCAGCCAATCAGTGATTCTCTCTCATCATTGATATTTCTATCTCTCTCCCTCTCCCTTCCTCTCTGTAATCAATAAAAACATTTTAAAAAAACAAAACAAAACTAGAGATATATGTTCCTATAAGTGAGATTTAGGTTATTTATGTGTGAAAGGCAACATGATATTACATTTCAAGTGTCTTTGATTTTTTATTGTTCTTAACACTGTGTGTGATAGGTGAGTAGAAAAAATTTGATAAAGAAACAGCTTCCATTTACACATATTTGATGCTTTTCAAAATATAAATTCATAGAATTTTAGAACTTGAAAAGTCCTTAGAGGCCCAGTTCCTCATTTAACGAAACAAATATAATACTAGCAGTGACTTGTCCAAGATCACACAACTGGTCAGTGGGAAAGTTTGGACCAGAACCTAAATATCTTGAATCTATTTTATTTTTTATTTTTTTAATTGTTCTTTTCATCAAATTAGTTCATTTAAATAATAATTTTTAGTACATATTTTGGATTTTTAAAAAATAAACATTTAGTATAGTCATGTTCATGCCTTTTTAGTTGGCCACCCTTATGAGCCCTTACCAGAATAAAGAGAATATGACATTTTCACTTGCTGTTGCAATTTGAATTTCCAAATTTCATAACTACTATTTACAATATCTAATGAAATTTGGTCTCCTTAAAAATAAAAACACTTCTTTTAGAGATCTCAAGGAGGTTTTCCCATTGGAAAATGTTTGAGGCTACTAGCATGGTATTCAATGAAGCCATACTTTATATATTGTCAAAAATTTGTCATATGTCATAAAAAGCCAATTAATAAAATATACTTTTATTTCCAGTTCAAAATGTCTTTATAACTCAAAATGCTGTATTTTTTTTTTCTTGATTCCTAAATAAATATCAGAGTTAACGAAAGAATGACAGCTTAACATTGAATTCCTTGGTCTTTGCCAGGTTGTCACAATATTAATATTATTTAAATGTATTGTCTTTGTCTATGAGTTTGAATCAAGCATGAATTCTATTCATGTCCAGCCAAAGCCTAGTGGCCAATTTCTAAATTATATTACTGCTGATTTGAATTATTATAAATAAGACTGTGCCAAATGTCAATTGATTATTATAGGGTAATAAATATTTTTTTTAAAGGTGAATTTTTAGTTGACTCATAGCAAATGATTTTTATTCCCTGGTTGTGGCACTAGATGATTTAAATATATATATGAATATGTACTATTTTCATATTAACACAACAATTTGGATTGAATAAAAATTATCTTGTTTTTATTTGCAAAAGCCATTAGGCTGAGTATCTAAAATTATATGTAATCAGGGGTGCTATAAATTATTTCCTTCTGATGAAGGTCTGATCCATCATTGGCTGTGTCACCTGTCAAAAATAAATAAGTAAGTCTAATCAAACATTGATCATTATATTTAATTATGTTTTTGTTATCTTGTGGATAACTTTTCATGAGTGGGAGGGAAAGTGCAGTCCTTAAAAAGTTAAAAAGTAACTATCATTCTTCTATAATCTAAGAAAGGGCTGGAAAGTGCTATGAATTATAAAGCTAAAAAATAGTTGTAACTCTGAAACTCTCTGTATTTATGTTTAACATTTCATCAAAGAGCTTTGGCCTTGAATTTATTATTTACATTTCTAATTCTGATCTGAAGACTCTGATAAATAAAAATGTCACAAATCACACAGATATCACACATAATATGTCATCTGTTATTTGTTTACCTATTATCTATCTATCTATTATCATCTATCTACCTATCATTTTTCTATCCTTTATCATTTTCCTGCCTACCTATCTCTTCATCTCTTTATCTGTCTTCCTTGCTATATATTGGAGATGTCAGAAATTTTCTGCTCCAAGTTGTCAGAAATTATCCATTAGGGGGACTTAAAAGAATTTTAAATCCAGCTATAAATTCTTTCTTAAAGATACTGTGCTGCCTCTTGGTACTATAGAAAGGTATCCTGATACAGTGATTCTTAGAGTCTGAAAACAAAAAGAGTTTATGAGATACCTTTTGCATCTTTGTGCCAAGCTACTAGGAAACGAGGGCACCAGTTATTTCTTATAAGTATCACCTAAATGTGTCTATTTAAGCTCGGATAAGAAAAGCATGCATATACATAGGGAAATGCCACAAATTCATCTACTTATTACTCAGTGGTTAATATTCTTTAAGGCTTTCAATGCCTTATTCTCTGACCTTGAATTCAGATGGGGAAATTTATGAATTTTGTACAGTGCTACACTGATTATAGTCATCATACACTTACTTGCAATTATTGTGCTGCTTTTCAGAATTTGCAAAATTCTGTCATTCTGTACTCCAATTCTTCACTTCCCCTTTGTTACTAGGTACATAGTACATTTTTAACTTACCAAAGAAAGAAAAACTTGAGATAAGATCACAGGAGTGAAAAATTCCTTTTTACATGTGTATAAATATACACACATTCAAATATAATACATACTCACAGCTCTTATTCTCCGTCCTGCCTTCCACAAACTACAAAGTGGAAAATTAATCTCACAATAAGTGTAAATATAACATAATAAAATATTTATAAACAATTTGGAGGTTTGGTGCATGAAATTCGTGCACTCGGAGAGGGGGGTCCCTCAGCCTGGCCTGCACCCTCTCGCAGTCCAAAAGTCCTCAGGGGATGTCCAACTGATGGCTTAGGTCCACTCCCTGTGGAGAGCGGGCCTACTCTGTCAGTCAGACATCCTTACTGCTGCTGCAGAGGCGGGAGAGGCTCCTGCCACCACCACTGTGCTCTCCAGGCATGAGCCCGGCTCTGGCTGAGCAGCACTCCCCCTGTGGGAGCGCACTGACTACCTGGGGAAACTCCTGCATTGAGTGTGATCGGGCAAAAATCCGCTCTCCAACATCCCCTGGATTGCAAGAGGGCTCAGGTCAGGCAGAGGGACCCCACCGGTGCATGATTGGGGCCAGGGAGGTACACAGGAAGGCGTCTTTGGCCCGTCTTGCTCATTTCCGATTGGCTGAACCCCAGCCGCAAGCTAACCTACTGGTCAGAGCATCTGCCCTCTGGTGGTCAGTGCATGTCATTGCGACTGGTCAACTGGTTGACTGTCTGTGCCATGGTGGTCAGTGCACGTCATATTAAGCAGTTGAGCAGCCTTAGCATATCATTAGCATATTACACTTTGGTTGGTTGAATGGATGACCAGATGACCGGACACTTAGCATATTAGGCTTTTATTATATAGGATAAATACATTTTCTGTCCTTCCATACTCTACTTTCCCATATCCTTTTATTTCAGGTGTAGAAAAGCTCCCCTAATATAAATGTTTCCTATTTCAAAATAAATTACTATGAATTAACATGCACACATTGGAAGTGACAAGGAAGCAGAGTATATGCAATTGCAAATTTGAAAGGTTTCTCCTGACCATGTAGAAATCAGCTCACCATTGTACACAGCCATTCCAATGCAGAGCCCAGATGAAATGCCAGTGGGGTCTTTTAATAACCATCCTATGTTATATACATATAGTTTGAAGTATATAATGCAGAATGTATAGAACATATTATCCTATCTAATAAAAGAGAAACGTGGTAATTGGCGTACGACTGCTACCCTTCCCATTGGCTAATCAGCGAGATATGCAAATTAACTGCCAGCCAAGATGGCAGCCAGCAGCCAGGCAGCTTGAAACTAACATGAGGCTTGCTTGCTTCAGTGATGGAGCACTCCAAAGTCCGCCACCTACCGCTGCTGGCCTCTGAGCTGCAACTCTAAGCAACTATGTAAAAAATATAGAAGCTAAACAAAACCCCAGAACCTGCTTTAGTCCACCGGGCTTCAGCCAGCAGGATCACAACATTGTAAGCAAAGGCCAGAAACCCACTTTCAGCAGCGGAGGCCTAAGAGCAGGCGCCAAGCCTCAAAGCTAAAGCTGGCCCAGAATAAAAAAAAAAAAAAAAAAAAAAAAAAAAAAAAAAAAAAAAAAAAGAAAAAAAGGAGCGGTTGGGAGCTTTAGTCACCCCCAGCCTGAAAACAGTCCTCAGCCCCTCACCCAGACTGGCCAGGCACCCCAGTGGGGACCCCCACCCTGAAGGGTGTGTGACCAGCTGCAAACAGCCATCATCCCCTCACCCAGGCTGGCCAGGCACCCAAGTGGGGACCCCAACCCTGAAGGATGTGTGACCAGCTGCAAACAGCCATCATCCCCTCACCCAGGCTGGCCAGGCACCCCAGTGGGGACCCCCACCTGATCCAGGACACCCTTCAGGGAAAACCAGCCAGCCCCCACCCGGGCACCAGGCCTCTACCCTATATAGTAAAAGGGTAATATGCCTCCCAGCACCGGGATCAGTGGAGCCACGAGGCCTCCCGGCACCGGGATCAGCGAGACAGGGGACAGCGCCCAAACCCCCTGATTGCCCTGCGGCTCTGTGTGTGACAGGGGGCGGGGCCACAACATCCCTATCCACCCTGCTCTGTTCGTGACAGGGGAAGGTGCCCCAAACTCCTGATCAGCCCTGCTCTGTGCCTGATAGGGGGGAGCTCCCCAACCCCCTGATCACCCTGCGGCTCTGTGTGTGACAGGGTGTGGCACCCCAACCCCCTGATTTGCACTGCTCTGTGAGTGACAGGAGGGAGCTCCCCAACACCCTGATCGGCCCTGCTCTGTGCATGACAGGGTACGGAGCCCCAACCCCCCTGATGGGCCCTGCTCTGTGCGTGACAGGGAGTGGCGCCGCAACCTCCCCATGGACCCTGCCTTGAGTTTGACGGGGGCGGTGCCCCAACCCCCCAATCGGCCCTACCCTGAGCATGACTGAGGGTGGCATCACAACCTCCCGATCGCCCTGCTCTGTGCATGACAGGGGATGGCGCCCCAACTCCCCAATCGGCCCTGCTCTGAGCCCGACCTGGGGCTGCACCTAGGGATTGGGCCTGCTCTCTGCCA
Source organism: Myotis nattereri (assembly GCF_964212035.1). Classification (NCBI taxonomy): domain Eukaryota; kingdom Metazoa; phylum Chordata; class Mammalia; order Chiroptera; family Vespertilionidae; genus Myotis; species Myotis nattereri. The sequence goes on from NC_138075.1 coordinate 189,318,204, forward strand.
CCCGGGAGCAGGCCTAAGCCAGCAGGTCGTTATCTCCCAAGGGGTCCCAGACTGCGAGAGGGCACAGGCTGGGCTGAGGGACCCCCCCTCGCCCCCAAGTGCACAAATTTTTGTGCACTGGGCCTCTAGTCCTATCTAATAAAAGAGAAAAATGGTAATTGGCGTACAACCGCTACCCTTCCCATTGGCTAATCAGCGAGATATGCAAATTAACTGCCAGCCAAGATGGCAGCTGACAGCCAAGCAGCTTGAAACTAACATGAGGCTTGCTTGCTTCAGTGACAGAGGAAACCAGCGTTCCCCGCCTGTCTTGCCCGCCTCTGATCCTGCAGTTTAAGAAACATTTTAACAAATATAGAAGCTAAACAAAACCCCAGAAACCAGCTTTCAGAAAGCTGGGATTTCAGAGCTGGAGTTATACATTGTTTCGATTATAGAACCCAAACAAACCAGATACCTTCTTTCAGCAGCAGAGGCCTCAGAGCTGGAGCCAGAGCTAAAGCTGGTCCAGAATAAAAAAAAAAAGAAAAAAAGGAGCAGTTGGGAGCTTCAGTCCCAGCCTGAAAACAGCCCTCAGCCCCTCACCCAGGCTGGCCAGGCACCCCAGTGGGGACCCCCACCCTGAAGGGTGTGTGACCAGCTGCAAACAGCCATATTCCCCTCACCCATGTTGGCCAGGCACCCCAGTGGGGACCCCCACCCTGATCCAGGACCTCCTTCAGGGCAAACCAGCCAGCCCCACCCATGCACCAGGCCTCTATCCTATATAGTAAAATGGTAATATGCCTCCCAGCACCGGGATCAGCGTGACTGGGGCAGCACCCAAACCCCCTGATCGCCCTGCGGCTCTCTGTGTGACAGGGGGTGGGGTCACAACCTCCCTATAGGCCTTGCTCTGTTCCTGACAGGGGAAGGCGCCCCAACTCCCTGATCGGCCCTGCTCTGTGCCTGATAGGGGGGAGCTCCCCAATCCCCTGATTGCCCTGCGGCTCTGTGTGTGACAGGGTGTGGCTCCCCAACCCCTCTACCCCAGGGGCCCTGCTCTGTGTGTGACGGGGTAGAGCCATAACCTCCCTATCAGCCCTGCCCTGAGTGTGAGAGTGGCGGTGCACCAACCCCCTGATTGGCCCTGCTCTGTGGGTGATAGAGGGTGGCGCCCCAACTCCCTGATCAGCCCTACTCTGTGAGTGACAGGGGGGAGCTCTCCAACCCCCTGATGGGCCCTGCTCTGTGCGTGACAGGGGGGAGCTCCCCAACCCCCTGATGGGCCCTGCTCTGTGCATGACAGGGGGGAGCTCCCCAACCCCCTGGTTGACCCTGCTCTGTGAGTGACAGGAGGGAGCTCCCCAACACCCTGATCGGCCCTGCTCTGTGCGTGACAGGGTACGGAGCCCCAACCCCCTGATTGGCCCTGCTCTGTATGTGACAGGGGTTGGTGCCGCAACCTCCCCATGGACCCTGCCTTGAGTTTGACGGGGGCGGTGCCCCAACCCCCCAATCAGCCCTACCCTGAGCATGACTGAGGGTGGCATCACAACCTCCTGATCGCCCTGCTCTGTGCATGACAGGGGGCGGTGCCCCAACTCCCCAATCGGCCCTGCTCTGAGCCCGACCAGCGGCTGCACCTAGGGATTGGGCCTGCCCTCTGCCACCCAGGAGCAGGCCTAAGCCAGCAGGGCGTTATCTTCTGAGGGGTCCCAGACTGCGAGAGGGCACAGGCCGGGCTGAGGGACCCCCCTTCCCCCCGAGTGCACAAATTTTTGTGCACCGGGCCTCTAGTAATGTATATAATGGAAAAAAGTAGAATACATTGTCAGTTTCTGCTTGGATTTTTAGAAAAGAAATCTCCAAAATTTCAATTTTTGATAGAACTTCAAGCTGAAAATTTTGACACGTTCTTTGTGATATTGTTTGCAACAATTTCCATCTTCTTCCTTGTTGCTGTTTCCAGGGATGACCAATGGCCTAGAGTGCATTGACTACAATTCTTCCAGTTTTGGGGTTGTTGATTTCCACTTTCCTACCTAACATGGGGAAAATATCAACAAAAAGAAAAAGTTCCTTCCTTCCTTCCTTCCTTCCTTCCTTCCTTCCTTCCTTCCTTCCTTCCTTCCTTCCTTCCTTCTTCCTTCCTTCCAGCAGGTCAGTCATATAAATATTGCCAGATATCATCAGGAATGATCTTTTAAAATACATAGAGTTTAATTACACAGCTTCTTAATGCCACAACAGTAAAAAGGCCAATCTAAAAACTATTTCAGCTTGTTCACAGCAGGTAAAATTAACTACTTGTTTTAAAAAGGCTGTATTTTCTCCTCAAAAAGAATCTCAGGCTTTAAAGGAAGCTTCTCTTGCTTCTTTCTAAAACCCACCTACACCACCTGAAGATATGTAAGAGGTTGTGTACAGACTGGGAGAGAAAATAAGTTTCACCCCATAAGGGAGGAGAATCCGCCCTTGCCCAAGGCTTCCTCCCAACCCCTTTGAACAGCAAGTGCCTTGATGAAGGGCCTGGAGAGGGAATCTCAGGGTGGAAGAAGGGAGTCTGGCAAGTCTGGACAATGAGACCACTGGACGGAAAAGTCTAAAGTGTTTCCAAAACTCAGCTTTGTGTTTATATAGGAGGCTCTAAATCTTAGGGAGCAATTTCCTTACTTTTAAAATAAAGAAGCCAGCCCTGGCCAGTGTTGCTCAGTTGGGTGTCCTCCCTTGCGGGAGGTTTCTGGTTCAATTTCTCTCAAGATCACATGGTTGCTGGCTCCATCCTGGATATGGGGTGTGCAGGAGGCATCCCATTGATGTTGCACTCTTTCACATCAATATTTCTCTCTCTCCCTCTCCCTTCCTCTCTCTCTGAAAATCAATAAACTATTCTTAAATAAATAAATAATAAAGAAGCTAGAGGAATCTTAAAGATTTTTTTTTCAAATCTAGAGCACTATAATTTTAATATAAATTATCTTGATAAATACATGTATTGTTTCAACTATAATTCTTTCATCTGTGACCAAATAGATTGTCTACCCCAGCTTTGGATCCTAAATATTCCAGGGATGAAAAGCAGGAGTTTAACCTCCTTGACTACCTACTAAGGAGTGGAAGGTGCATTCTAGACAATAATATTATTTAAATCTGCCCTCCAATAATAATTTGTGAAAAAGTAAAATGTCTACTTAATTCTTAATTAATTCAACAACTATTTATGGGTAACCACTATGAGCCAGATACTGTTTAACGTGCAGGAAACATATGAGTACAAATCAGCCTGAGATCTTATCTTCGTCTACATTTCTTGGTTTGGCATACGTGCAAAAGTCAGTTCTTTCACAAGTAGTCTGAGCTTATGGATCTGCAATCTTTTAACATGACAACTTCATTTACATGTAATATATAGAGCGAGGCAGAAGTGAAGAACTGTGAAAATTGCCCTTTTTGAATTATTGTGCTCTATCACTTTCAGTAATGTTTTATGGGTCATCATATTTCAATATTTGCTAAAGGACATCTATGGAAAAGAAAGATCTGTCAATTGCTGGTATTTATGATAAACTTTTAGGAAAGAAAATAAGAGGAATCATGCCAATTTAAAGAACACCGCATTTCCCAGGCTGTAAGGCAATGATGATTTATACCTGTAAGTATCTAAAGTCAAATGTTTACTAGAATCTTATGCTGATTGAGTGTCGCCACTGAAAACAGCTAAGAAACAAATGCCCAGATAAAACGGGGAAAAGTGCTGTCAGGGACACTAAAGGTCCTTAACAGATCACACTATATGCGCTAAGCACACATATATTTAACTCCACTTGACGTACCATGGCGCCTATCAACAGCTTATGTTAAAATGTGCTATATTTATAGTAGATATGAGGATTTAAACATATGTTTTATAGATTTGAAAAATCCTATTGAAATGGTAAAAAATTTCTTATGCAATCAATAGATTAAAGAAATGAATTAGAATTGGTTGGCTTGAAATTCACTAGAATAATTCAGGAGAATTGGGGCTTTTAGAGCTGACATAAATCAATGAACATACTTCCTCAGAATTATCTATGGGCAGGAAACAATGAGTGGTGAAATGCTTTCTGAAAGCACAGCACCTTTTTTAGTTTACAGTCTAATATTAGTTTCTCTGAACAAGGAGCTATTTAGACAAAGCATTTCAACCTCACTCTTGGGTCTTGCTGAGAGGAGAGAAAATAGCATTCCCCAGGATGACTAGCAAATGCTTATTACATTGCAAGGCCCGTAATGTGTGAAGTGCAGAGTTCCGATAAAAACCTTGTCAAATCTTTCTCTCCTTTCCTTGAAGCCTTTCCTTGTTGGTTGAATTTTATCTGAGAATTGATTTTAACTGACCTAGCTGTGGGGTCTGCCACTGAAGTTGGATCACTGGGACTAAAAGATTCCCACAGAGGTGAGGAGGATTTAAAAAAATAACCCTTTGAGATAACGCACTGTGAATATCAGAATGAGTCATATTTGACAGATCAGCGCTAACTACCAGATTTTCTCTCTCCTCACATTTCATCTTATTTCCACCCCTTTTTTTCAGTTTGCTAGTTGTATGTGTATGTGTGTGTGTTATATGTGCATGTGATGCTACTTTATTGCAATAATCTGATTGAACAGATAATCAATCATTAGATTATCCATGTAGGACCAGGGGTGGGCAAACTTTTTGACTCGAGGGCCACAATGGGTTCTTAAACTGGACCGGAGGGCCGGAACAAAAGCATGGATGGAGTGTTTGTGTGAACTAATATACATTCAAAGTAAACATCATTACATAAAAGGGTACGGTCTTTTTTTTTTTAGTTTTATTCCTTTCAAACGGGCCCGATCCGGCCCGCGGACCATAGTTTGCCCATGGCTGATGTAGGACTCTCTCTCTATAAAAAGCTAATATGCAAAGTGTCCTGGAGTTCGTCAGGGAGACTGGGAGTTCGATTGCTTGCTATGATGGGCACTGACCACCAGGGGGTGGTGCAGAATGAAGGAAGGCCCTGATCTGCCCTGATTGCTGATCATGCATGGATTTCATGCACCAGGCCTCTAGTGTTTTTTATAAGTATCTTCAGCACCATTTGATATGTCATTCTAAAAATAATGAATAGTAGCATTGCAGTTTTTGCTATCCCTGGCTCTTCAGAATGCCTATTACTGCTCAGCAAGTAACCCCAAAATATAGCAGCTCAAAACAACTATTTTATTTTGATTTGCAATTTGGGGGGTCAGGATTTTGGGAAGGCCTCATCCAGGCAGTCTGTACCTGATCTTCATGGCATCAGCTGGGGCAGAGGGGATGGAAATCCACTTGCAAGAATGCTTCTTCACTCACATGTCTGGAGCCTTGCTACTTTGTGGCCCTGACCTCTCCGACCATGGCATCTCCTTCTGCTGGGTTTCTCCAAGTGACTTGGCATTCTCAAACTGTGGTGATCTCAGGAGAGCCAGTATTTCCTCATGGTGGCTGGCTTCCCCCGCAGTGAGCCCTCCAAGAGACTAGGAGGATATGCAGGTTCACTTCTGTTACAGACCAAGCGCTTATAGGCCCGGCACAGATTCCAGGGGAGAGAAAAGTGGACTCCACATATCTATGGGAAGTGTAGCTAAGACTTCATGACAATCTTCAGCTGCAACACTGATGCTCAAACTCTTGCTCTTTCATAAAGCTTTCTTCTTTTGTTTTCTGCTAATTCTCACCCAAGAATATTTGCCCCACTGATTTTTTAGAGAGAGTGGAAGAGAGGGGGAGAGACAGAGAGAGGGAAACATTGATGTGAGATAGACACATCGACTGGTTGCCTCCCATTTGCATCCTGACCAGGAGATTGAGCCTGCAACCAAAGTACATGCCCTTGACCAGAATTAGAATTGAACCCAGAACCCTTCAGTCTGTGGGCAGACGCTCTATCCATTGAGACAAACCAGCTAGGGCAGTGGTCAGCAAACCACAGCTCGCGATCCACATGTGGCTCTTTGGCCCCTTGAGTGTGGCTCTTCCACAAAATACCACATGCGGGCACGCATGTACAGTGAGATTGAAACGTTGTGGCCCATGCACAGAAGTCAGTTTTCGGCCTGGGTGAGTCTATTTTGAAGAAGTGGCGTTAGAAGAAGCGGGGGGTGTCGGTCTGTCGGGCGACAGGAGACGCGGTGCAGGCGGGTGGTGGGATACGCAGCGTGGGGGAGGCACGCGCGATTGATTCATGCACGAGTTGAGTGAGCTTATCAGTCAGCAGTCTCATTGTGCAGTGGTTAGTGCTAGTCGCGTCTGCAAACCGCGCGCGGGTAAGGCATAAAACCTTCTTCTAATCAGCTTCCTTGAAGTCAGTGCTTCCCAGAATGTAACTTTTGTTATAGTAGAGATAATATGACCTTTTAAAAAAATCATTTTCATTGTTGAAAGTATTACAGATGTCCCCCCTTTACCCCCCATTGACCCTCTCCACCCTGCTCTCACTCCCTCCCCAGGCCTTCACCACACTATTGTTTGTGTCCATGGGTTATTATGCAGATATGCATATAAATTCTTAGTTAATCTTTTCCTACCCTCCCCCTTTCCTCTGAAATATGGCAGTCTATTGTATGCTTCAATGTCTCTCTGGACCTATTTTGTTCGTCAGTTAGTTTTGTTCATTAGATTCCATATATAAGTGAGATCATGTGATACTTGTCTTTCTCTGAATGGCTTATTTCACTTAGCATAATACTCTCTAGGTCCCTCCAATGCTGTTTCAAAAGGTAAGAGATCCTTCTGTTTTGCAGCTGTTTAGTATTCCATTGTGTATATGTACCACAGTTTCTTTTTAAAATATATTTTTATTGATTTCAGAGAGGAAGGGGGAGGGAGAGATAGAAACATCAATGATGAGAGAGAATCATTGATCAGCTGCCTCCTGCATACCCCCTACTGGGGAGTGAGCCTGCAACCTGGGCATGTGCCCTTACCGGGAATGGAACCATGACCTCCTGGTTCATAGGTTGACACTTAATTATTGAGTCACACTGCCTGGGCTGTACCACAGTTTTTTTATCCACTCATCTACTTACAGGTCCTTGGGCGTTTCCAGATCTTAGCTGTTATAAATAATGCTACTTTGAACATAGGGTTGCATATATTTTTTCAGATTGATGTTTCAGGCTTCTTAGGATATATTCCTAGCTGTGGGATCACTAGTTCAAATGGCAGTTCCATTTTTTATTTTTTGTAGAAACGTCACACTGTTTTCCATAGTGCTGTACCAGTCTACATTCCCACCAACAGTGTACAAGGGTTCCTTTTTCCCTACAGCTTCATCAGCACTTGTTGTTTGTTAATTTATTCATGATAGCGATTCTGGCAGGTACAAGGTGGTATCTCATTGATGTTTGCATTGGCATCTCTCTGATAATTAGTTGTGTTGAGCATTTTTTCATATGTATCTTGGCCTTCTGTATGTCCACTTTGGAGAAGTGTCTATTCAGGTCTTCTGCCCATTTTAAAATTGAATTGCTTGTCTTCTTTTTGTTGTGTTGTATGAGTACTTTATGTATTTTGAAAATTAACCCCTCAACAGATGTATCATTGGCAAATATGTTCTCCCATACAGCTCCCTTTCAATTTGTTGCTGGGAAATAGTATGACCTTTAAAGTTGTGGTAAAATTACATCTTCTTCTTAATCTTTATGTAACTTTCATTATTTAATATGTACAAACTTCAGATTTATCATATAAAAATGTGGATAAAAAAGTTTTGAGTGTGGCTTAAGTGGTTCAATTGGTTGAGTATCATCCTTTGCACTGAAAGGTTGCCAGTTCGATTCCCAACCAGGGCACATGCCTAGATTGCAGGTTTGATCCCAGGTTACTACACATAGGGAAGGCAACAGATTCTCTCTCTCTCTCTTTCTCTCTCTCTCTCTCTCTACTCCCTCCCTCTCTCTAAACATGTCCTTGGGTGAGGATTTAAAAAAATAAAAGTATATATAGATTTTTGAGAAAGGGAAGGTAATCAGAAAATGTTTTTAATGTGTGTAATGTAGTGCCTGGAATAAAAAACAAAACAAAACAAAAATAAACAAAATAAACAAACAAAAACACACACACCAACAACAAAATTCAGTTTTCTGGTCCCTTTCTTGTGTTTTTTCTCTAGATGAGTGTTTTTTCCTGATGGAAATGGCATGGCACCTATAGTTTGAAAATGCTTGCTCTCAACTATCCTGAATGCAACTTGGTATTGGAAATAAAAACCTTCCTGAAATATTTCTTTAAAATTTTACTTATTTTTCAAAAATTTTTTATGACGCTATATTAAAATGTAATAAAGTGTAATCTGTTTTGATGGTCAAGGCCCCTGTATTCTATCTCCAAGTTGCTTTTAACAGGCTTTCATCCACTGCTACCCAGCATGAGACAGGGATGCATACTCTACATGTAGTCCTCAGTTAATAACCTTTTCTCAAGCAGTGTGCTAAGTAACTGCAACTATTAGAGGTTGCAGAGAGAGAAATAGAAGTAAGACATATTCTTAGCTGAAAATTTAGCTACTTCTTGAACATACTGTTGTTACCACCCATGCATTTTATTCACATATGGATCCAGAGCTGAATACCTTCCCTGCTCTTCCTGTCGCTTAATTAACCTTATGATCAACATCTCTGTGAATAGTTTTCTTATGCTTTCATATCCATTTTACTATTTTTCCTGTTTAACATTTAATACTATCAGCCATGTTTCTACCTCTATTTCCTAACAATACAATTGAAAACTAACTTTAACTCTCTATGCTCCCAGTGGAAGCTAGCCTTTTTCACTCAATTTATATTCAGGCACTGCTCAGAGGATAATTCTTTTACCTGGTTCATTTCATCTTCAAGACAAAAATTCAGCTACTTTATCCCTTTTTCTCTTTAGTGTCTAATCTATGTCTCTTTTCCCTACATGTTCAGAAACAAAAGTAATATCCCCATTCTCTAGGAACCACCAAAGCTTTGGGTTATCACCTTATATTTAGTTATTTATGTACATCTCTCCTGTCACTTATATTTAAATCTAGCCTATTTGCATATTTGAATCCCTCGTAGCAAACAGGATATGAATATGTCCAATTAATATTTAGAAAGAGTATGAATAAACCATTTTCACCAGTATGAAATAAATAAGGTAAATTAACCATTTAACAAATTATTTTTTTCTAGATCATTTTCAGTTTTAAGTGTTTTCATTTAGGTATGACTTGTGGATAACTGAAAATGATCCTAATAAGTTTATATGACATAGCAATAGCTAGTAATAAATTAAAAACACTCAGTTTTAAAATGTTCTGTGTTTGGTGAGTTAGTTGTTGTCAACTTTCTAAATCACCTGTCTCTGTCCTCAAAATGTCTTATTATCTTTAATCTGTTATTGCACCCAAGAATGCTTTTATGTTTAAGGTTATCTCTGTGGAAGTGAAGTTATCTAAGGTCATCTCACACTCAGGAAGTTTTCTATCTTGATTAAGTAAGGGATTAAGTAATCTTTTCTATGTGGTAGGTGCTGCATGTGTGTGTGTGTGTTCATGTGTGTATCTATGTGCAAAAAATTTCAGAAAAAAAAGTCTTAAGTACTTGAATATGAGAATAAGGCTATGTTTCTAAACCTCAATGAGGGATGAAAAGTTTCTTTCAAGCACTTCCATTTAAAAATTGGCACAAAGGAAAAAGATAATTCTTAGCAACGATGGTCAGTATATTTCAATTAAAACTAGAATTAGGGATAATTTTCCAGGGTAAAGGGCTCTGTGCCTCTCCAATCATACCATGTAGGGGACTTGTATTTTGCCTCATAGATTCTACCTTTATATGTTTGTAATAACCCGATAAGTAGAGTGAGTTGGAGGAAGGTAACATTATGGTGAATAACTGTCACAGTATAAATGCGTTCTCTTTGGTGCATTTCAAAACAGACTGTAAGGCCTGGGAAACATGCAGTTAGAATTATCATTTACTTGTTCCTTTACACAATAATTTATTCATTCATTCATTAGATATTCCTTGAAAGCCTATTTTGTATAAGGCACTATATGTTAACTCTTGTGAATATACAAAAAAGTATCCAACTTTTAAAAAGCTTACAATCGCCCTAACCGGTTTGACTAAATGGATAGAGCGTCGGCCTGTGGACTCAAGTCCAGGTTTGATTCTGGTCAAGGGCATGTACCTTATTTGCAGGCACATACCCAGTAGGGAGTGTGCAGGAGGCAGCTGGTCGATGTTTCTCTCTTATCGATGTTTCTAACTCTCTATCCCTCTCTCTTCCTCTCTGTAAAAACTCAATAAAATACATATTTTTTTTAAAAAAGCTTACAATCATGTAGTAAAAAATTCAATGCCTTGAAGCCTATATTTGTTTTGAATTATGAAACATTTTAATTGGCATATTTTTATAACCATTCATTAACACATATTAACAATAATTCCTGTTTATGCTTAAAATCCTAGCATGAATATTTATAGTGCATTCTTTTATCTTTATTTCAAAGGTGTGCTAGTTTGGAGGATAAATTTTACCAGTCATTCTCAAAATGTAGGCTAGGTATCCCTGATGGAATACCTAAGATGCTTTCATAGGGTTAGCAAGATCAAAATTGTTCTCATAATATACTATAAAATTCTTTTACATGCTTAATCTCATTTTTTACAAGTGGAGTTTTCCAGAGCTACATGATGTGTGATATTGTAGCAGATTAAATGTAGAAGCAGATCTCACAATCCTGCTGTCTTTTGTAAAGCTATATATTAAAGAAATTTCATAAGTGCAAAACAAACCATTCTCTTAGTAGTTGTGTTGATTGAGAAAATATATTTAGTTTTCATTAAACTATGTTATTTATGGTAACATGTACTTGGTTTGTTTTACTTATATTATTTTTAATGACTGTGTAAGTAAATATCTATTTTATTCTAATTTGTAATGTCTGACATGGTTAATGTTTATAAATATAACCCCTATAAGTGTAAGCCCTTTGGAGCCCTGAATAGCATTTAAGACTGTAAAAGGGTACTGAGACTGGAAAGTTAGAGAATTTTATCACTGTAATTTGTTCCCTCTACCATTTCAATGACCAGTTTGGATTTCTTTCCGTTTCTGTCTTTCAAGTTAACTAATTTTATTTTTCAGATATGAACAGACTTCCCCTTATGAATTCATGCATTTAAGAAACGCTGTGGCCCTGTGATTGTACTGAAAGCTGGGAATACTAAAGTAAATTAAGTGAATTTTATTAAATAGGAAATTATGTTTAATTAGGTAAGCATTTACAAATATAAACTTTACCAGAGGCAAGCTACAAGGAAAAGCTATGTGGTTTATTTCTTCCTATAATAATTTCACTTGACCTTAAAGGAAAGGACAGGAAACCTTCCCCTGGGAAGCTACATTGGAGCTGAAATACAAAGGTTCATAAGCATTTATAGAATGCTCAGTGCAAAGGGCATCACTGAAAGAGGAAATAGCATATGCAAAGGTCCTATGATAGCAGTAAGCATGAAAGATCACAGTGGCAAGAAAGATTCAGATGACTATGGTAGGAACACAATTAATGTAATGTAGGGTGGATGGAATGGAATCAGGATGAGAAATCCAGGTGAAGAGGAAAAGAGGGACAAAACCATAAAAGGCTATGTGTGTACAATAAGGAATTTCTCTTTAATTCTAAGAGCAATGTGAAGCCACCAACAAGCTTAAATGGGTAAAGGGATAACCAAGGGGTCTTTTTTTTTTGATCCCACAATTCAATTTGGGGTATAAAAGTGAGCACAGATATGAGATGATGATGTTTGAACCTTCTCCAAGAGAAGGAGAGATATTTGAGGGGGCGGCGGGGGTGGGGGGGATCCATGTATCATATCAATGGATAAGATATAGGAAAGAATGATGGGACTATGAACAGACATCCTTTCCTTAGTTCATGAATTTAAAAAATTGGTTGCACTTAGAGGTTTCCAAACTATGCAGCTGGCTGAATGGTGAAACATTTAAGTTGCGAAGAAGAGAGAAGCACTGACCACCAGTAAGAGCCCAGAACTTCCAAGAAAACAATAGTTCCTTGGGGCTGTCACATATAGGCTTACAGCTCTACAGTGAAGAATGAAGATGATGAACAGTAAACTTCAGGCTAAATAAAATCAGCAGCCCAATAACATCAATCTCAATGAAAAGAATTGTTTTATCCTCCTGAAACAGAAACACAAATCAAGCTCAAACTGGTTTTGACATCCACTGTTTTTATAGCCCTGGATTCACTCCCTCCCGCCCCCCGCCTCCCCAATTCACTGTGGCCAATCACACTGGTATCAGAAGTTATAAATGTTTAACATTTACCTTATTTCTAGTCTTCTCGACTGAAATTTTAAATATTTGAATCAAATTTCTATACCTATTTGCCACACTTTGAAATTTACTATAATTTGACAAAGACATTAAATTAAACTACATGGGATTGATGTGTAAAGTGATTCATATGCAGTAATTTCCCCCTTATCTGTTGTTTTGCTTTTCATGGTGTTGGTTACCTGTGGTCAACTGCAGTCCAAAAATATTAAAGGGAAAATTCCAGAAATAAAGAGTTCTTAAGTTTTAAATTGTGCACTGTTCTGAGTAGCAGAATGTATGCTGTTTTGCTTCATCCTGCCCTGGACATGAATCATACATTTTGTAGCACGTACGTGCTATATAGGCTACCTGCTCATTGTCACTCTGTAGCCATCTCTGTTAGCAGATTGACTGAGGAAGCGCTTGTGTTCAAGTAACCCTAATTTTACTGAATAATGGCCCCAAAATGCAAGAGTAGTGATAGTGGCAATTTGAATAGACCAAGGTAAAGCCATAAAGTGCTTCCTTTAAGTGAAAAGGTATGTTTGTATAAGAAAAAAAGAACATTTTAATATATGCATGGTTCAGTACTATCTGCAGTTTTGGGCATCTACTGGAGGTCTTGGAACATATTCCTCATAGATAAGCGGTGACTACTGTACTTATTGATTTGAGACTATGAAATATTGGAGCTTTTTAGTTGATATACATTCAAAGTGAGGTAAGGCTACTGCGAGTTATATTCCTTAAAATTAACTTATCTGTTTATTTGTTAAAGCTGATTTATGTCTTAGTTATTGATGTGACCAGTACTTGAGATATATATCACTTGTCTTACAAATATTTCATAATTTGGACTCTTCATCATTCCTTCTGGAGTTTTATACTATCCCCTCTCATTCTGAGTAATGTTTATGATAGTTTGATGATTTTTTCCACCTTTATGGTATTAGTTTTAATATAAAAAAAACCAAAAAAGGCAATGAGTTAGTGGTCTTATTAAACAAGCTTTTGAATCCATATTTTCTTCATTTAATTGGAGGTGGTTTCCACCTTCAATTCCACAGATGTTACATCAGAAATAAAATAGCCAATAATAATTCACATAATTTAAACATATCTATTTTTTAAATCACCAGTTGTGACCCTACATGGTTCTCTTTAGTCTTCTGGCTATACATACAGATATGTAGGCTTATAATAAACAATTACTGTATTGAACATTATGTCTGCCAATTCTTTTCCTAGCCATAAGTGTTTTCAGAAAAATTTAGTTGCCATTTCTTTTACAGTAAGTGAAGTAAAGCATTATTGTAAGGGGAAGATGGAAGTCATTGCAAAGGCCATTTAAACTTGAACTCCTCTGCATAAAGGCCATCTACCATAATCCTATCAATCACATATGACTACCAGCCACTCTTCACAGGCTGTAATTTCTCAAGCAAAAATAAGGCAGTGCAGCCATCCCCAGCTTTGATGAAACTTTTATGAAGGAAAATTTATACTAGTTGTATCTGATGATCAGTTGGTAACTGATTAAATGATTTATATTTTGCCTGATCAGAAAGCCAGGCAGATTAAAAATTGTGGCTGTCCCCTCTCAGAGCACACATCATTGTCTTCAGGTCATTGCCAAAAGAAATTTTTAGTGTGGTTCAAGGACAGCTCAACATTTCATACTTTCTCCGGGCAAGTCATTACTTAAGTGGTTGGATGTATATTTCTAAGAGCAATGATTCTGAAATCGATTTTTCCCTGCAATTACAGCTCTGCAAAATTAGATGTTAATTTAGACTTGTTTGGAGTTTCAAGAGGTGAGGAATAAATGGAATTTACTTAAATATCCTTCAGAAGTCTTATCTTTCAATTTCAAGGCATACATCACTTCAAGTTACGATTTTAAGGATGCCAGTAACTTGCTTGGAAACTGGAGAGAGACTGACAGACACCAGCAGAGTAGATCTGAAGGCAGGACTGAAAGAGACTGGTTGGAGAAGGAAGATGCTATGTATTATGATCCAGGAAGACAATGATTAAGTCTAGAAAGGCAGAGAGGCCTAAAAAATTCTTTCATATATTGCCCATTTCTTATTCTGATACATACCATTATTTTTTAACATGATATAAATAAGTCATTTAAATAAATATCAGTAACAGTGGATATTTATTGAGCATTTAACATATCCAAAATACAGTATGTTTGGAGATCTAAGGACATAAATTATAGCAGGCCTAAGATTTGCTACTTAGCAATGTCAAAAGGGTTCTATCACTAGTGATGAATTTGAGAAACTAGCTTTGAAAGGAACAGAACAAAAAAAGCAGTACACACGCATTTCCTCCCACTTCCTAATTTTACCTGACCTCTCTGCATGGACGATGATGACGCAGATGGAGTACATGTCTCTGCTTCACTAGGATGACTGCGTTTACTTATTTCTGTCCTCGGTGTCTACAATACGGCCTAGACCAGGGGTGGGCAAACTTGTTGACTCGAGGGCCACAATGGGTTCTTAAACTGGACCGGAGGGCCGGAACAAAAGCATGGATGGAGTGTTTGTGTGAACTAATATACATTCAAAGTAAACATCATTACATAAAAGGGTACGGTCTTTTTTTTTTTTTTTAGTTTTATTCATTTCAAACGGGCCGTAGTTTGCCCACGGCTGGCCTAGAATAAAGTAGATCCTCCATAACTATCATGATATGGTTTTCTTCTAGCTCAGTATGGTATCAGCTTTAAGAATGCCATAAGAGCTAAAAGAGATTTGCAGTGTCTGGAAATGGGATAATAGGAGAACTGTCCGGTTCCTGACATGTGGTGCCAGTTACATTTTATGCAGATGTCCTTTGATGGGGCACTGAAACTAAAATGTAGGGTGTTTGAGTCCGAGTTCCTTGTCTCACAAAATTGAAGAATGAAGTGGTGGACAAAAATGTTTATTGACAGAAGCCAGTCCTGGAAAGGGTGCAGCTGGGGGTTCCAGGAGCCAGTGTCCAGAACTTCTTTTCCACCTTACAGTCGGGTGTTAAAGTCTGTTAGTCCATGTGTAGAGTCCCACGTGGCCATAAACCACATGGGCACAGGGGAGAGAAAGAGAGAGAGGGCAAGAGGAAATGCAGGTTTTTTATGCTAGTGGGTAGATACAGCCTTGCTAGCTCTTGATTGGTCTTCTCAAAGAATTTTGCCTTAGCAACATCCTTGGGATTGGTTTGTACACCTTACTACCTTGTGATTGGCTATCTGCATGCCGCATGTCTTAGCAATATCCATATATTTTAAAGTTCATGCCTCTCACACAAGCCCTTCCTTCCCCACCCAGTTGGGGTGCCTTAGTAACTTCACCTAGCTGGGTTTCCCAGTTTTATTTCCTCCCTTCACTTCCCTCCTGCCCCCCACTGCCCAGGGTCCCGATTCATGACTACCTAGTTTCCCTCTGTCTTCTCAGCACCATCATTATATTTAGACATAAAGTTGAAATGATGTAAATGTCATACAAGAGTGGTAGAAGATACCATGGTGAACCAACACATGGATAAGAGTTGTTGAAGAGGCTCAAAGTAGTGACTTCTAAAAATTACATTTGAGAACTTCTTGGAATTTTTACATTTTTCATATACAGTACTTTATTTATAAATTCATATTCCATTTAAAAAAGAGCAATATAACAATAAATATTATTTTAATCCCTCCCATATGTGATATATAGTAAAGATATAATGGGGAAAAATGGAAAAAGAACCCATTGTATATATTTATAAAATATTACTATGTTAATAATAATTATTTTTTATATATTTGTAACACAATCTATTAATATATATATTTAGTTTTTTCAAAAATACCCATCTATTTTTTTTTTCTTTTTGCATTGAACTTATGCCTACCAAAACCAGTATGGTGTCCTGCTACACAGTTGGAATGAGTTGACTCTGAATTTCAACATTTTCCTTATTAATGAAAGCTATTCATAGTCAATTAAATAGTTTCTTCCCTTACCCCAGTTCCTTTGGATGCATATAAGTAAATTTAAAGCAGTGTGAATGGCACATGTCTTTTCTGATTTAAATGATAAACATGAAGCAGGCAGTTTTTTATTGTGTGGTAGAGAATGCTTTGAATTATAATAGTCACGCATCAATTTTCAAAGAGCTGTTAAACCTAGCATTTAAATATTTCCTATACTACTTTATACAGTTAAAAATAGGGGTTTTTCTTGTTGTTTAGAAGTTATTGAATCAACGACTGTGACTTATAACAGGTTGTAACAAATAAGGATACTCTAGAGACAATTTTTACACATCGAAAATTTTTCATTCCATGTTGTAAAAATCAGAGACTATGTAAATAAGGAGAGTGTGATTAAATATATCAGATTTGATTGTGAATGTATGTAGTTTGTGATTAACAACTTCCCTATTCTTTAATATTGGAAATGTTTATGGCCAAACTGCCAGTCAGCTCTGTTGGGGCTATCTATTACTTGGCATCGTGTCTGTGCTTATCTCTTTTAATTCTTTAGTTTGATTTTAAGTTCAATTTGTTATGCTTATATACCACTGTAATGAAAACTGACATAATGGGTTTATTCAAAATTAAATGACTCAAGAATTTAATATAATCATGTAGGAAAATAAACACCCAAATGATGCAGCAGAGTAAAGACAAATTGTTTGTGACTTAATTTATTTTGGAAAAAAAGAAAGAAAGATGCAGCATCTTGGGAAGAAGTAATTATTTCTTCTATATTTGCAGATAGTTTTCTAAAATAAACTATAGCTATAACATTCTTATTAATTTTATTCTTCCCACTTTTTAATCCTACTTCTTTCTGGCTCTTTATCTTTGTTTTTCCCATGAAAAATATGAAGGTTGTGTAATGTGAAATGATAAATCATACATGAGCCAAATTTGCTCTCTGTATGATCACCTATACAACATTTAAGTTCACAAATTTGTCATCTCATGAGCCCATAAAAGTGACAATAACTGTGACTCCTACTTAAACAAGCTTTTATTTAGGCATTTTATTGTATAAATGGTAGAATTGTTATTGGAGAATTGCGTGGATTGCCTTCTCCTTTGCTAGTGAGAATGGGGTTCCTGGGGTACTACTGGAATAAGCATTTCCGCAAGCATCTTCTTGCGGAAGATGAGATGTGGTAGAAAGCTTTATTTGCATGGATTTAGATCTCTGGGTTTCAAAAATCCCAATTCCCTTATTCCAGTCCTGGAAGAGGTGCAGCTGGGGATATAGCAGAGCTAAAAGCTAAGCCAGTTTCAGTTTCTGTTCCATGGTGGAACTGGGTCCGGCACAGCACTAGCCTATTTCCAGTCCGTCAATCCACATGAGGGCAGTGGTCCACATGGCTGTGGGCCATGTGGGCGAGTGCAGCATGTGAAAGCCCCAAAAGTCAGGAGTCAGGTGCCAGCAGCAAGAAAAAGCAAGAGAGAGAAAGCTCCCTTGTTTTGGAGTTTAAATATAAAATCTACCTGTGCTTGCATTGGCCATGCCTATTTTGACTAATGACCTGTTTCCAGGTGTGACTGACAAGCAAGTACCTTCCTACATCACCTAGATATTATTGGTCATGCAACTATTCTTCCTTTGTCCAGTCCCTTCCTCAGGATCTGCAGGGAACTACCTGGAGAGTGTTAAACTGCAGCTTCCTGAACACATGAAAGGCCTGTATTATCTGGTTGTCCCTTTATTCTTTTCCATAACTGGCTTCATTACAATGGCACCAGAATGACTAGAGTGGTAAGAGGAGGGTATTTAAGAGCATGGACTCAGTAGTGTAGGATAGTATGTGAGGGATCCATGTAAGACTAGCTCTCTCAGGTATTCCCAGGGAGGCTGTTTTGTTGATTTGCTTGAGGGAGGTAGTCTCTCCCTGTGGTGGCATCCATTTCTCTATTTTTCAAGGAGAATAGTCACTGCTAGTATATTTTCTCTTGTTCTTAGCAGAAGATAAGGGAGGGAGGAAGGAAGGGACAGAGGGAGAAAGGAGAAAAGAAAGAAAATCTATGTCCAGCTATAAAATTTACCTAAATGATTTATGTTAAATTTACAATTCAATCCATTAAACTTTAGTGAATACCTACTACATATTACTGGCTTTTATAATAATTTTAATATATACCATTATGTAAAGTACGACCTATTCAGTAAATTTCTATTATTAAGGGCCAGATGGTAAATATTTTGGCTTTGTGGGATATATAGTCTGTTTCAACTACTCAGCTGTGCCTCTGTAGTGCATATGCAGCCATAAACTATAAAAATAAATGAGCATGGCTGTGTTCAAATAAAACTTTATTTATAAAACAGATGCAGGCAGGATTTTCTCTGCAGGCCATAGTTTGCCAACCCCTGTTTATTCTAATTGACAGTACTTGAAACATAGTCATGTCTTCAATAAAAGATACTACACTACCTCCACTGAAATTATCACCTCTATTATGTGCTTTGGGCTGTGTTTAGGGGTTTATACTAAATTATTTTAATTACATGATGTGTAATGAGTTATATAACAAGGGACTCCCAAATGACTAAATCCTGCCTTGGTCTAGTCACTCATTTGTTATGTGACTCTATGGGTTTGTTCTATGCAAGGAATAATATAGTGATGGCGAACCTATGACATGCGTGTCAGAGGTGACATGCGAACTCATTTTTTTGGTTGGTTTTTCTTTGTTAAATGGCATTTAAATATATAAAATGAATATCAAAAATATAAATCTTTGTTTTACTATGGTTGCAAATATAAAAAAATTTCTATATGTGACACAGCACCAGAATTAAATTAGGGTTTTTCAAAATGTTGACACGCTGAGCTCAAAAGGTTTGCCATCATTGGAATAATACCAGCTAATGGGCAGGAGTGTACTTAATTACTCCATTGCAGAGATCTGTGGGACTGGATTTTATGCACATGTGATAGCCTCGGAAAGATGAGTGACTCTGCACCCCTTAAGTCCAAACCTAATTAACATTGTTGATCTTCTCACAGGCATTATGATATATGAAAGAGCAAAATTCGTATTTAGGCACAACTAAGCAAATCCAGCTGTGTGAACTCGCCCACCAATAAAGGTGGACCAGGGTTCTCAAGTCCTACTAATCAGAAAAGAATTATCCCTCTTGGGGAGAGCAAACAAGAGATTGGTAGAAGAAAGACTTCTTGGTGTGGAAGTAGCAGGAGCTGCCATCTCTTTAAAGGCCTATATTTTACTTCACATACATGTGGGCTTAAACAACAGAAATGTATTGTCCTTCAATCTGGAGCCTGAATTCCAAGACCAACATACCAGCAAGGTCAGTTTCACCTGAGGCCTCTTTCCTTGGCTTGCAGATGGCTGCCTTCTTCCTGCCTCTTCTCTTGATCTTCCCCCTGGTGCAAACACCTATGCCCCTGTCATCATACCACATATATTGGAATAGGGCCCAACCTTAAGGGCCTCATTTTAACCTAAACATTTCATAGGATCGTATCTCCAGATACAGTTACATTCTGAAGTACAAAGAGTTGGGACTTCAACACATGCCTTTTGAGGGTAAACTGCCCTCTGATGGCATAGATATCAAGCCCCAGCCACATGGTCTATTTTTAAATTTATTTTTTTGTTTGTCTTAGAGTTTTTTTAGGTATAATTGACAAATAATTTGTATATATTTAATATGTGCAATGATGTCCAATAAACAAGAGAAAACTTATACTCTGAAAATTGGCTAACCAAATATGTTTACCAGGACTAAATGGAGCCCATTCATGTTAACATGAATGTAAAATGTAAGAGCGTAGGATATAGAAACAGAAGAGCCTACAAGAAACTATTTAGTGCATGGCAGTATTGTAAATTCAAGTGTCATACCTTACAGAAGCAAAACCGAAATAAATGTTTCCACATGGAAAAGGTCTGACTTCAAAGATTGATAGAAGTCAGTTACCTTTGCAGAAGAGCAGACATGTTGCTCAGATTTGATTGTAAGATACAAGATCTTGACATTCGTGTCACTGACTAGTCTTTTTAACAATAACCACAGGAAAATGAGCCGCATTGATTGCTGAACTAATTGGACATTACTTGAAATTTGGCAGTGTCAAGCCAGGCTCCTCTCAGAGAAATAGACCAAGCACTAGCACAGGAGATTTACAATTCCCTTTGGGTTGTTATGAATGGAATCAATATGTATTAATGACTGCAGCAATAAATTTGGTCATATTTCATAGGGTAACATTCTGCACTTACCCGGTTGTTGGTTTGACATAGAGTAATAGAGTTTACCCTTTTTAAGTTGTAAATTACTATGAAAATGCTGAGCCTAACAGTAAAATGCATTTGGGATGTTTTTAAGCTTAGGAAATATTGGTAATACTTCCACTAAGCATACTATTAAAATAAATAAATAGTATTTATTGCTTGGGTCCCAGCTGCGGCTGGATGAAAAGCAGTGGGAAAGGAGAAATAAGACATACATATTTATCAAATGCACAAGGCTCATGTTTACTTAATCCACTTTCAAAGAGTTGCTAACAGCAGAGAGGGGCAAAAAGAGAGCATTCTTTTTATTTCTGAGGATTATTTCAGTAAAGTTGATATGGGCAGTGGTACTAATAGTTACAATTGTTGTGGTAATTGAAAAACTAATTTTTATAAAAGATTTGCCATACCTTTTGCCCATCATTAATTTAATACCACTCTGTTATGTTTTTTGGTTTAAGTTTCATCAAGCCTCTATATGAAGTTTTAGCCTCTAAGGTGAAGGGAAAATTTAGTTTCTCAGAAAAACATAAAGATACTCACAAACATACATATACACATATATGTACATGATATATATGTCCATGAATAAATTAGTTTTATATATTTGTGTATATAGAATACATTTATGTGTGTATATATATATATGTATGTATATGTGTGTATATATACATACATACATACATACATATATATGATATGCAAATGAGGTCGGGACTCCGTAACGGTCATGACCAGAGCCCCAAGCCTGAAAGGACAACATGCAGGTGCAGCCCGGAGCCTGAGAGATCAACACAGAGGGATGCTTGCTCCAAGCCTCCGATGCGGCTGAGGGCAGGCTCCCAGCGGGGACACACACACACACACACACACACACACACACACACACACAGTGCCTTCTTCAAGCCTCCGAGGCCAGGCTGTGGCTTAGGCCCATCAGTAGGACATTCCCTGAGGGCTCCCAGACTGTGAGAGGGAGCCGGCTGAGCTGAGGGACCCCCACCCCCAGTGCGTGAATTTCATGCACTGAGCCTCTAGTCATAAAATAAAGTGCTGTCAACCTATATTTCATTATAATTAAAAATTATTTATCTTTCACACTATTTTCAGGATACTTATGATTGTTTTTAGTAAATAGAAGCATTGATTTGTATGGATTTAATATACTATAGAAATGATCATACATATACTATTGT
Source organism: Myotis nattereri (assembly GCF_964212035.1). Lineage (NCBI taxonomy): Eukaryota > Metazoa > Chordata > Mammalia > Chiroptera > Vespertilionidae > Myotis > Myotis nattereri. Next base: position 189,340,012 of record NC_138075.1, read on the forward strand.
AGAATGATGCCTATGTGTGTCTGTGTATGTACACAAACCACTCCATTACCTTTTTATAGCTTAGAGAAACATTATAAATCCTTTACTTTGTTTAATGCATGCATAATATGAGGAGCAAAGCAACAAAAATTTGCAGAATAAATAGAGATAGTAAAGAGAAATCAATTTAGGAATAAAATTGGATTTCAGTGTTTTTCATCTCATCATCCTTCTGAGTAATTTTCATTGCACTGCCATTCTGACCAATTGTAAATCTGATCACATTTTTTCCTCATATAATCTAATGAGCATATGTCTTATAACAAAATGGTGAGCTTAAGGGCCTAGTAAAAGTTATGTTTTTTAAAATTTTCTCAAATGCCTGGCATAGTGTTCAGTATATAAAAATATTTGATTAATACTTACTGAATTAATAATTATGGAACACATAAACAAATTGTGGCTGGCTTTAGGCAGAGGCAAAAAGTTAAAGAGATTACAGAGGTCAATTAAAAGGGAATGGGATATGAATTTTTGGCTTATTTGTAATCATCAAAATCCTGAAATTCCCTTTCACATCTTTGAGAGAGATATTTATTTTAAATATTATGTTAATTTTTTATTTAATATATTGCAATTATGCTTTGTTGATAACAGAAAAAATGTCAAAATTGTGTATTATGTTATGCACTGAGCTGGAAAAAAAAGAAAATTAAAGTTTTTCTGCCTGTAGATAAACCTGTTTTAAAACTTGTTCCAATTGCCTCTTTTTTTTTAAATGAAGTATTCCCATGAAATTCTAACCAGGCTATGTGTTTTTATTAGGCACTCGAATGTCTATTGATGTGCTAAGCATCTGGTTACCTTGAGAGTCTGGTTTAACTGGGCAGAACAAGTATTTTTTTTTTTTTTTTATGTCCAACCCACTGATTATCTACAAAAGGATTATTTCATCATTCTGGTCATTGTACATCCTAAATGAGGTTTTGCATTCAAGTGTTGATGCTTCCTCATTAATATGGAGTCATTTGAGGCTGAACTTGCAGGTGGAATGGTGTCTGCATGTGGTGTTAAATGTTGACAGATAGCCTTGCTGTAATGGGAGAGTACAGTGAAGTCAGTGCTGCCAATTGAATTGGAAATGCAAAGACTGAATCATTAATGGTTTAAAATGTAGAGCATCTGATCTGTCTAATCTTAGGTAATATGTATGTGTGTATATATATATATATATATATATATACATATATATATACATATATATATATATATATATACATATATATATACTTTTTGAAAGCATTTCAGTAAACTCTATTTTGTATCACATAAAAACTATTTAAGGTTTTTGATTTTGGGGTTTAAAATTAAAAATATCCCAAACTAGTGACTGAAATGTCTGAACAAATGTTCCCAATTGTCTCAGACTCTATATGCGGAGAAGAGATCTAAAATGCTTTCACATAGATTGTGTGACCTACCTGCAAGCAACTTTGTGTACATTTAGTAAAATGGGATTGAACGCAGAAATCTCTATCAATATTCAGCACTAAAGGCTGGTTTCTAATTTTTTCAGACTATTGAGGGAAGACTGCCCATGGATTATTTTAAAGCAGAACTATGCCTCTTTGCTATGACTTGAATAACGGAGACGCTCAATGTGCTTCAAGGAAGTACTGATACTTAATGCTTGCAGTCACTTTTTCTATTATAATTGCTTATATGCATACTCACAGTTTAGAACCTAACATAATACACTCCATAATATACTTCATTTATTCTAACTCCATTCCAGAATACCTAACACAGCCCCTTGGAAAGAATATTGGCATTGGAGTCAAGGTATTTGTATTTTAATTCTAGGCTTATTGCTTTCCAGTTGTTTAAACTTAAGAGACTCATATAACCTCTCCTATGCAATTTTATGGTCCTTAAATCCAATAAGACAATACTATTTCACAAGCTTGGAAAAAATGGAAGAAGAAAGTCTATAGAAAAGAGGATTAGCACTGTGACTACAATATGCAACACAAATTAGAGATCCCAGTATTATTACTGACACATAGAAGACAATAACTATCTGATAAATTATAAGTGGCTCTCAGAGGTCAGCGTAATTCTGTAGATTGTAAGTCTCTGCTGATTTAACCACTTTCCATATCGAGGCTAAAATACATAACGTCACTGCAACTTGATTATAGTGCTATATGGTTCCTACTTATTCAACACTCTGGTAAATGGCATTTTTACTTAACTGGAGGAGACTGGCAGAGAACAAAGCCAGTTCTATGCCTACAGCAGCTCTGATGATGAATTAAGGGTATATCTATAGTGCCAGCACGCAGTCTACTTAAATCGGATAGATGGCTGCTTTTCCCGCAACCCATCAGCAGCAGTCTATAAAGGAATGTAATTCAGCTGAATAACATAAATCTCCCTCTGCTGAGACTCTTTGTTCAAGTCCGTTGGTTTTTCTGCTTGAGGCTGGCTGTTAGACAACTCAATCTATTACTCATGTTTATTCATATTTAAATGCTACCTATATGCCTACTTTACAATCTCAAAGTGAAAATGGGTCCTTGATGCCACACACACATTTCTGTAATAAGAGAAATCATTTGTTTGCCTAAATCATTATTACCATGATAGGCAGTGTGGAGAGGCTTCAGTAAACGATTTGCAAGGGTTATAGATTTGTCACGGTAGGTTTTGGTTTGTGTGTATATTTTTAAACAAACATGCAATCTCCTACCAACGCTTCCTACTTTCACCATATAAAGAAATCCAGTGCTATACTTCTTTCAAACAGAATTTCTTACAACTCTTTTACTATGTGGAGTAAGAAATTACACAGAAACTTAGTTACTGTATATTCAAAAGCTGCCTTTTCCCTATTTGGTTTATGACTTTCCATATCCTGGGTATCCATCTATAAAACAGGATACCCTAGGAAGTTTGCATAAGGTTATCATGATATGGTGGAATAACTCAATTTCTAATCTTAGATGAGCTGCTCAGAGGGTATGGTCCTGATTTAAGTTACCCAAAATTGCTGTTTCTCACTTTTTTAGTAAGCTAATTGGTGGTAAAGCTTAAATGAACTAAAATAAGTTAATTACCTAGGACATAGGAGAGCAATTAAACCAGTAAAATTTATTTTCACAAATTTAGCCTGTGGACATGACTATGTAGCAAAGAAGTTTGGGATGATTTGGAATGTTAGAGAGAAGGCAATTATTTTTAGAGGGGATGGTATTAGAGATGGTTAACAAAATGAAAGAGGTTATTCTCTAAAGTAAAATTTGCTTTAAGTATTAATAACTTTACATAATAAAAGAATCTTATTATTGAAGCTTAAAATGTATGTTTGTACCTTAATTTGATAATCTAAAACCTGAATGGATTTAGCATCAGATCTGCTTAAATGTGCTGTTGCCCTAATTTAAGTTTACTAGACAATTGCCAAAAATTCCCTTAATATGGTACAATGTATCCTTTAACCGTGTTGGGCTTACTCAGGTTAGGGGGCCTTCTGTGGATACTCATAAATTAACTGGCTGAGTTATAAATTATTCACTATATAATCACTCTACAGCTTTTATGCATGTCTGAAATAATATACGGTATTTCTGTTATCTTTTGGTTTTCCAAACACAGAGTACATTGGCTCAAATGAAAAGACCAGAGTGCAATACAAACATAATGAATATGTTCCATTTACCCAACAAGGAATAAATAGAAGATTGTCCACTACCAAATTAGAAAGTTGGAGACATTCTGAAAATTGTTCAGAGCCATAGTGGGGTGTTTCTAAAACGTACTTACAAATCACTCAGTGATTTTTAATCAACTTAAATCTCTTGCTGAGAAGGAGGCGATGTGAACAACCTACCAGTTCAGCTTCTGTTAAACAACAACCACAGAAAAACATCATAGCCTGAAGCTTTCTGAAAGAAGGGTTCGTTGTGCCAGGTGCTAGCGAGAAAAAGGACCAGGTCCTGGGGCATGCAGTCTAAACCACCAGGGCCAGATGGAGAAGACACCATTTCTGTTGTCCTGGAGCTGTGGAGCTGTTTTATGCATTAAGTTTGGGGAAGAAAGATACAAGTTGTTTTGAAAGAATAGATGCTAGCTGTAGATAAAGGCGGCGGGAGCAGGTGGAACAGGGCTAGTTCCTGGGTAGGTATATAGTCCCTAGGGGAGAAGAGTGTGCTGTTTGGATTGGTTGTGGGCAATACTTCAGAAACTTCTTGGGTAAGCAAGATCTGGTGGAGCCTGGTGGTCCACTATTCAACTATTCTCTATTGGTAATTGTGGAAATAGCCACCTGAAAGTTAGTGCAACATACATTCAGGAATGTAAGCAGTATTTTTTTTATTTTGTCCTATAGCTATTAACTGATTAGCCGCTCTTATATCTTCCTTCCACCTTTTACTATATTTAGAACATCTCAGAATTCTCTCCTTGTCACTTCCCTGCTAATTACTTCCAACTAACCCCATCCCTCAACTCCAATCATTATAGTATACCACAGAGAGTAGAATTAATTCCTGTTAGCCCTACACTTAGAAGTATTGCCCATTTCACAATACTTCTGAAGGGCCATTTTACCCACCATCTTTTTAACCTCCAGAGTTTTCTGGATTGTATAAATTTGTCTGGCTTAGTGGAAAGAGGTAAATTGAAACTATTGGGGATGATTTATCAGAAAGCACTCCAGAGAAATAGACTAGTTTACTTGGACCTTAATGCAAGAAGCAAAGAATAATAGAAGTGTTCTTTAATTGTCCAGAACAACATGATGAATTATGCTCATCCACATAGTCTTCAGGAATGTGCTATTTTAGATGAACTTGCAGCACTAGCCATGTATCAGATCAATGTCTTTGCATTTCCAATGATTATGTTGGCCAGACATCAGTTCCAAAACCAATTTTGTATTTATCACTCATCTCAAAGGAAATAATAGAATATATCACTTTAATTTTAGAAACGGAAAGATTTAGGAGTCACAGGAATTGACTGGCATGTTTCTTTTAAATGTTGAACGATATGAGGAAAGAAAGTTAGAATAGTAAAAGGAGAGCTGCTTTCTGTGTAGCTACCTGTTAATGGTTTGTATGCTACAAAAATAAAGCTTTGAATGATTCAAAAGAATCAAATGGCAAGTGATGATTCCATTGATGAGAGGTAGTTTACTTCATAATATCTTACACATGAAATCCTATAACACAGAGAATCATGTGGTGTGAACAGACAAGGGTTATAACAAAAACTAGAGAGACTGGAAATCCATGATTTTCTTGTACTCCTAAAGGACTAAGAAAAACTGAGATGACAAAATCTAAAGAGACAGGCATATCCAGTGAGATATAGTACCTGATAGCACTTAGAGCAGTGGTTCTCAACCTTCTGGCCCTTTAAATACAGTTCTTCATATTGTGACCCAACCATAAAATTATTTTCGTTGCTACTTCATAACTGTAATGTTGCTACTGTTATGAATCGTAATTAAATATCTGATATGCAGGATGGTCTTAGGCGACCCCTGTGAAAGGGTCGTTCGACCACCAAAGGGGTTGGGACCCACAGGTTGAGAACCGCTGACTTAGAGGGAGCAGAGGCCCCTGGAAACCTTGTGAGTAGGGCAACTTTACTAGTAATTTGAATGAATTGCTGCTGGAGGCTGGGCATGAAAAATACTGAAAGAGAGAAACTCCTGGAGGCTGACATCACAGGGATCTCCCCATTTTGTTTAGGGACATTATCTCTAAGAATGCTACCAGGTTCTCACAATGAAGACCCATGAAAAATTCCCTCAAGGTCATGGCAGGGGGAAGAGGAAGGGTAGCCAGGGTGTAATCTTCCCAGATTCTTCTCCATAATAAAGGCTTTCTCTCCAGAGACTGTCTCCCCAGGGCAATGCTGAAACACTGTTGGTTCCTCAGGTCTTCCTGTCACACTTAAGGGCTAAATCCCGGAAGAAAGGAAAAATGAAGTAGAAATATAATACAATACAAAACATAAATACAGTTGAAGATACCAAATTATTTCTCAGTTTAAAAAAAGAACATTATCACCCTAACCAGTTTGGCTCAGTGGATTAGAGCCTCGGCCTTAGGACTGAAGGGTCCCAGGTTTGATTCCGGTCAAGGGCATGTACCTTGGTTCCGGCCACGTCCCCAGTAGGAGGTGTGCAGGAGGCAGCTGATCAATATTTCTCTCCCATCGATGTTTCTAACTCTCTATCCCTCTCTCTTCCTCTCTGTAAAAAATCAATAAGAAAATATACTTTTTAAAAAAATAAAAAACAACAACATTATCCTCACATTTAAGTCTCTGCATAACCTTAGCTACTCTCCTAATTTTGTATTTACTATATTCTTTTTTTTTTTTGCTTAGATTTACTTAACGTTTGTATCTTTAAAATTATACTGTTTTTTTCTGCAAGTTTTCAAACTTTATATAATGAAATTGTACTATATCCTTGATTTATTATTATTTTTATAACTTAAATATGCTCTATAAATATTTGTATATTCTCAATATTTAATAAGAATGAAATGAAAAGAAAGGTGCTAATAGTTCATGCTTTATTAAGAGTCATAACAATATGTTATTTATGCAGGACATAGTCAAAGATTTTTCTTCTCAGTAACATGTTAAATGAGAACTGTGACATATGAGAGATAGACTAATGCATTGCTATATCTCCTCTCATTTAGAATTGGGACTATATCAGAAGATAAATTAGTTCTTTGGTCTCTCTTTAGACTTGTGCTGGGTAAAATGAGTTTTTTTTTTACCAACACACTGTCAGTCACCATCCTGAGTTTAGATTCATAATAATGCCATTTCCTCTAGTTTCTGTAATAATAGCCAGAGGAAGAAAACTAGAATGTTAATGCTTAGCCTTAGCAGAATCTAATGGAAGGGAATTTACTGCTTTAACTTCTTAGCAACTGCGATCCACGGGCAATTAGACACCTCTTTCAGATCAGCGTAAATACAAAGATTAAAATGAAGCAAAATATTCTAAAAGGTTGTTTTCCCACCTTTTCTCTGTACCTTTAAAAAATAATTAAAATAAAACATGCTTACTGCCAGAAACTTTATAAAACACATAATACAAGACACAAAAAAAAAAAACCCAGAATATCAATAGCAATATTTGGGGTGCACTTCCTTTAGTTGTTTCCATATAAAAATAGTCTTACTGGAAATACATTTTCTACTCTGTGTTTGTTTGTGTGTGTTTTTTTCCACTTAGGATTTTCTTATGTCATTATTCCTCAAATACATTATTTTAATCACTGCACACTATTATATATATGAACTAGTGACCCGCTGCACGGATTTGTGCACATTGCAAGGAAATTAATTAGGTGGCCAGCAGGGCGGGACTGGGTGAGAAGGGCTGGACACACCCTGGAGCCAACCTCCCATGGTCCCTTCCTGGCGTCTGCGGAATGAGCGGGGTCCCTCCAGTAAGTGGGGTCCCTCAGCGTGGCCTGTGGGGATCAGGCCGAAATCTGCTCTCTGACATCCCCCAAGGGGTCCCGGAGTGCGAGAGGGCACTCTGCAAAGTTGCTGTTGTATAGGCTGTGGAACACAAATGCAAGTGTGCAGTAAACCATATTCGGGGAGATGATGCCCCGGCAACAATATAACCCATGGCCAAAGGTGGAATTGTGCAGCCCCACAAGGAATCGGGCTCCCTCCTCTCTGGTTTCCAGGTATGTCACCCGAGAACCGCAGCTGCCAAGTCACTGCAGCTCAGCAGCTCCTGCGTTTGAGTGTCTGCCCCCTGGTGGACAGGGCACATCATAGCAACCGGCTGGTTCGGCGGAGGAACACTTAGCATATTAGCCTTTTCTATATATAGATGATTAACTTAATCTTGAACCTTTTAATGAACATAGAAAGTGAATCCATTGTTTTTCTATTATTTAAATGCTGCATGTGAATCTTTCTTTTGAACCACAATCTTTGACAATATTTTGATTGCTTTTTTGTGTGACAGACAAAATATTAATTTAGGAGTGCTCCTAAGTCTTTCATTTACCTTGCCCATAAAAGGAAATTCCAGCTGGATTCCCTCAATTTATTTCTTTGGTTTTTTTTGGACCCACTTGTGTTCCTGGGAAATCCTGATTTGCCAGATCCATTCTTTTTTATTTTGTTGGTATAGAAGTGAGGAGCCGTGAAGGCTATTTAGAGGTACGTGATGCCCTTGGACTAATCTGGTGGGAGAAGTATTCTCATTGAAGTGTTGAAAGAGGGCTGATTCAAAGAGTAAGAAGGTAAATGGGGAGTGGGGGGGGGGCTTTTTGTTTGTTTGTTTTGTTTTTTAAAATTTTATTTTATTGTTGAGAGTATTATAGATGTCCCTATTTCCCCCCCTTTGCCCCTCCATCCATCTCCCTTCCAAGAGCTATTAATCTCACTTAAGATAAGAAACTCAATAATAGTATTACAAAAATAAAAGAAATGGTTTTGAAGTTATCTCTTGGTTTCAGACTTGGTACTCTTTTGGCTGTGACATTATTCTAAAACTGGAATATGAGCGTCCTGGTTTCATAAGCTTTACACTTTTATAAGGAAATATCATGCCCTTCTCATTACCTGTCAAAATTGCTTTCTCAAAAGATTAGGTGACTGTATCCTCTTTACCAGCCTGGTATAAGAATGCCTTTAGGACTGATTTTTTACAACAATGGACTGTTATTATTTTACAAAAAAAGTTTGTAAACTTGATAGGGGGGAAATAGTGTCTAGTTATTTCTTTTTTTCATTATTGAGGTTGGATATTTCCAGTTTTCTTCATATCTTAAATGTCATTTAAGAGTGATTTGAACATGGTCATTTTTGATTCAGTGGGTAATTTTGCATATCTCAGTGTTTTTTAAGAATATTCATCTATTATTTTTTACATTTGTGGCAGTTATCTCTCTCTGTCATTTGGTTTTAATTGTGTAATTTTTAAATATAGATGTGTTAAAATTTTATGTAGACAATTTGGTTGACTTTTTCTATTATAATTCAATCTATTTCTATAGTCTCAGAAAGTCCTTGCTTATTCTGAGTGTTCAGTAAATACTTCTCTACAGGTTTTAATGTTTAGATGTATTGCATTTCATTTTGTCCACTTGGAGTTTATTTTGGGATGAGGCATGAAGGAAAAAAATACATTTTTCCTAAGGGATTGACTCATTATTCCAATACTAGTGGCCTGGTGCATGAAATTCATGCACATTAAAAGGGAATTAATTAGAGGAAATATTTTAATATTGCTATTTTCTCTTTCTCTATAATAGAAGTGTCAGAGATGAAAGAAAATTAGTAAAATGTATATGAAAATCTCCCTCCTGTCAGAGTCTTAGGCATGCCGTGGGAACCAGAGTTAAGTCTCTGCCCACCTGCATGTGCCCTGAAATTGCACAAGACCCAGACCCGGCCAGCCCCACCCCTGTCAAGCCCCCCAAGGTGAGGGGTGCAGACTCAGAACCCCTGTCAAGCCCTGCTGGGTGGGAGGGCACAGCCTCAAGTCCCCTGACCTGGCCTCAGGTCCCCCGGTGCTGGTGCAAGAGCGTGAGGGCTCGAGGGCATGAGGGTGCAACAAACATTTGCATATTAGCTCTTTATTATATAGGACTAGGGGCCCGGTGCACGAAATTCGTGCACTGGGTGTGTGTGTGGGGGGGAGAGTGTCCCTCAGCCCAGCCTGCCCCCTCTCACATACTGGGAGCCCTCAGGCGTAGACCCCCATCACCCTCCGATCGCCTGATCGGCCCCTTGCCCAGGCCTGACACCTCTGCCAGAGGTGTCAGGCTTGGACAGGGGACCCCATCTCCCCCCGATCACTGGCTCTGGCCCCCGCCCAGGCCTGAGGCCTCTGGCCCAGGAATCATGCCTGGGCAGGGGACCCCCATCTCCCTCTGATCGCTTGCTCCACCCCCTGCCCAAGCCCGACGCCTCTGACCCAGGCTTCAGGCCTGGGCAAGGGGACCATCATATCCCCCCAATCCCCCGCTCCACCCCCCACCCAGGCCTGATGCCTCAGCCAGAGGAGTTGACCCTCATCACCCTCCGATCACCAATCACCGGATCGGCCCCTTGACCAGGCCTGAGGCCTCCGGCAGAGGTGTCAGGCCTGGGCAGGGGACCCCCAGCTCCCCGCGGTTGCAGGCTCTGCCCCTGCCCAGGCCTAACGCCTCTGGCCTAGGCGTCCGGCCCAGGTAGCGGGGACCTGCAGTGGCAGCGGGGGGCGCCGCGATCGTGGGCTTTGCTTTAGGCCCAGGCAAGGGACCCCTAACTCCTGGGACTGCCAGCTTTGACCGTGTCCAGCTCCCATCGCTGGTTCCACCCCTACTTCCTGCTATCACTGGCCAGGGCGACAAAGGTGCCTGATTCTCCGATCATGGCTGGGGGGCAGGGCAAAGGCGGCCCCAGGGCCTTTGCCCTGCCCCCCAGCTCTTAGCTCCTCCTTGGGTTTCAGATCACTGTCAGTGGCAGGGGGCTTCTTCCTGCTTTCCCTTTCGCCTCCCTGCATTGTGCCTACATATGCAAATTAGCCGCCATCTTGTTGGCAGTTAACTGCCAATCTTAGTTGGCAGTTAACTGCCAATCTTAGTTGGCAGTTAATTTGCATATAGCCCTGATTAGCCAATGAAAAAGGTATCGCCGTACGCCAATTACCATTTTTCTCTTTTATTAGTGTAGATAATATGTTGGAAAATTGTTTTTCTTTACTCTTATTAGTGATGCTACATTGATTGTTTATGAATTTCTAATATATTAGACTACCTATCCTATGCTATTAATCTAGCATTACTTTTATAATTCCAATTAACTTGTGTTTTAACATACAAGAAAATATCTCATCAGCAGTCTTTTAAAAAAGGTTTTTTCTATTCTTACTGTTTTCTATAACTTTTAGAAATACTTTGCCAAATTATTTTTAATAGTTTTCATTGGAAATTTAATTAGAATTAGATTAAATCTCTAAATTACTTTGGGAGGTATTCTCTTTCAATTTACTAGTATCAAGTATTTTAAATACTTTAGTAAAAGTTTGTTATTTACTTTGTGTATCTGTTCATTCATTCAGTGCATCTTTTTGCTAACTGGCACTCTGATGAACACTGTAGATGTAATGATATACTGGTAAACATCTGTATTCCAATGCCCTTGCGATAGATGCCTTGCATCAATGAGTTGATATAAATAGGGAAGAACAAATAATCCTTCATAATGGTATCAGAAAAATAATTCATTCCATATTCTGAAAACATAAACTAAGTGGCAAGGAAGTTCAAGTAGATGTGTTTAAAGTGTTAGCTGGATAACTTTATAGAAATAGTTTTTAATAACTCATAGCTAATTGTCGCATATTGGTGATATAGATTATAATTTTGGATTGCTTTTTCACAAGACATTTTGAAATCTAAGACAATCAAACCTTTTATTCTTGATGATTTGCCTTGCACATAGTGGTATTCTATGCATTATGGAGGGGGGGGGGTGGACTGATTGTAAACGAAGGAGAAAATAATACATAATCTTCTCTTTTCTTCTTTCCATGCATAGGAAATCAGTTCTCTGCTAGTGTGTTATCTGTTCTGTTTCATGTAACTGCTTCATTCTATAGAAAGTAATTTTTGTTCTGGAAAGACACAAATCAATAAAAAGCGAAAGAAAAAAAGATAATCACTCACCAAAAAGATCCCACTTTATCTTTCGGATAGAATGATATTATCACCATGTCTAGAGATAATTTTAGCCTTTCTTCATAGAATGTAATTTGTTGAAAATGTAGCCTCCAGTTGAAATGTTTCTGATTACAATGTGCATGTTTCTATGTAATTTTGGTATCTGCCATTATTTCTGTGAGTATGCTAAAAAAACAATTTCTTTAAAGTTTTCATTTCTTTTGAGTTGCTCAATTGATTTTTATAGATTTTTTTGGTATCAGAAAGATTAAAAAAAAAAAAACCAATTGCTTGCCTTTTCTGGGCTTGCTGAAATTATTTTTATCGACAATGTTATGGTATCCATTGTGGCTCTGTGTTCATATTCTGTTCCCAAAATAAAGCTCTTATCAATATAACCTTATGATACCCACTATTGTTATAGAAAACAATCATTTGAAATATATTATCCTCTTCAAATCATATGAAACTTATTTTCCATAAATTACTGACCAAAAAATTGAAAAACAGAAGTTTTTGTTAAAGTATTAGAGTGGAATTTCAGTTGAGAATTCTTTATTACTATTCTCATTAGTAATATCTAGTTAGTAGACAAATATCTTCCTATTATCACTTGCATTTACCTTTAATTTTCTTTCACATCTTTTTCCCTATGAAAATAATCACCGAATTTTTGGGGAATTATTTTTCCAGATAATAAGTCCCAATGATAAAAAGTGATTTTATAAACAAGATGTCAATTGGTTCTGTGAGATTGGTTGGGGCAGGGCATTAACATTTTTGCAAGAAGGAGCTCAGTGGGTATTAGAGAGACATGGCTACACCAGAAGAATACTCTTGGGTGTAACAGTAAGGATTGTAAACGTAATTTGAAATAAATAGTACTTTTTATATCATGTTATAGAGAAAATAATACTTTGCAACATCATTTATTTGCTCCAAGTTTCTGATTTTAGCTTCAATAATTTTCACTAAATGCAGAATATAAAGGGGCAGATTGATTTAATAAATGTGTTCTTTAAATCAATTTGCATTTTATGGAAGACTGTATAAATGATTCACTAGTGCATGAGAAAAATCATGGTTCTCTGCTATTCAATTTATAATGAGGGGCAGTAATTGATACTTTAAATAAATAAAAAATGCAGAAGAGTACAAAGCTATGAAAAAAACAGTATTTTCACTACTATTAATTTCAAACTATTAAGTTTTTCGTTTTTACTTCATCTTTTGTTAATAAATGTATGAAAATATTCATAAAAGATTGAAATAACCAAGACACCATCCCAGTCATATTTTTCTTTCTTCCTTCTTCCCCCAAAGCAACTACTATCAAAATTTTGGTATATGTAGAAATGTATAATACATAGCATAATTTTTATATATCTTAACAGTTTGCAATTTGCATACACAGTAGCAACACTATGCAATACAGTTAGTCTCTCCCCCCTCCCCATTGCACAAATATTTATTGAGTACATATTATGTAATAAATGCTATTGGAGGTGAAGGAATAAGTACAAATTCTTGATCTCAATGCATTAATATTCTAGAAAAATGGAGGAAGAAAAAAATAAGCAAATAAATATATAATATGTCTAAAAGTGATAAAAGTGATGATGAAAATAAAGCAGAGTTAGGAAGTGGAATATACCAAGTGAAAGTGTGGGGCAAGTAGTGTTATTATAAATAAAATGGCCATTTACTGATAAATTGACATTTTAATTTCATAATTTTATAATAAGCCTTGATAACTGGTAATTTCCCACATCTTGTTCTCATTTTTTTAGAATTGTGTTGGCCATTCTTTATATCTTTACTCAAATGTGTGTTTTTAGTGTTAGTCTTTAAATTCTGTAAAAATTTCTAGGATTTTCATTGACATTGAATGGAATTTATAGATTTACTGCTATAAATTGAATTTTTAAATACTGAGTCTAATAAAATATTTTATTATATTTAATAAAACATAAATTCACTCTATTTATATTTTAATTAATATTTTATAATTTTCTACATTTTTGCATGTTTGTTGTTAGGTTAATAAATGTATGAAAGGTATGTATCTCATATCTTTCAAATTTATTACTATGGACTATTTTTATATTATATTTTATCTTTTACTATTTGTGACTAGGGAAAGTATTGGTTTTGCATATTTTAGAATGTTTTAAATTGTGCTAAAGTCCTAAATTGAACACTGATGGAGATTATCCAGTGAAATTCTAAAACCTAGCCTGCTGTAGAGATTAAGAACACAAATACTAGAGCCAGACCACTGATGTTCAGATTCCAGTTAACTCCCACGTGTCCAAAATGGAAACCATTCCCACTTGCCACCATATTTTGAGTTTAACTTAAAAAAATCCATTTGCGATGAATATTATAAAAATAAATATATTACTCACAATTCAGATGTTCTTGAATATTTTCTGCTGAAAAGTCTCACAAAAAATGATTTTAAAGTTGGTCAGGGCTGCCACTTAGGGAAAACATTTTTTTGTTATAGACGCGTGTGGTTTGTGGGGAAGGAAGGTCCACCGCTTGAGTTTACAGACGCTTATGGTGTACAGTGGGTTAAATCTGCCACTTACTAGCTTTTGGGCTTTGGGCAAGTTATTAGTTACTTTACCATATTCTATTCCTCAGTATTATCATCTATTTTTAAATGGGGTTCATAGGTTTATTTTGAGGAGTAGGTATATTAATATATGCAAAGCCCATGGAAAACTGCTTACACATAAATGTCATATAGGAAATAGCTATTATAATAGTTATAATCATTATTTTCATGAGTTGTCAAGGATTATAAATGCAAATTTTTGCTTCGTTTTCTTTAGGAAATGTAAGGGTTTTTTGTTTTGTTTTTTTTTCAATGTAATGGAGATGTTGGAGAAGTCCGACATGTTCATCTGTTTTACATGGTCTTGGGTGATGGAATATAAGCATTAAGAAAATCACCTGAAAATAATGAATAAATCTTTCAAAGGCCATTTAAATATCTGCGGTATTTAACTCTATGGAAATCATGATGCTTATTATTTATATCCTCTATTATGTAATTTAAAATCATATATTCCCTTTTCCTCCTCTACATAATAATCTAATCAATGTTGTGTTGATTTTCTTAAAATGTCTCCTTAGCATTTTTGTTCCTTCACTATTTTAACTATCACTAGGCTCTTATCTTTTGCTTGGATGATTATGAAACTTTTATCTACCTTTCCCTACTCTCTTCTTTGCCAAATTTATATCTATAACAAGACTTTTAACTCATGCGATCAAGCTTGGTTATATACCTAAATTAAAGACTTGGTCATATCACTGCCCATATGAGAAAGCTTTGATGAACTTCTCTTCCTCCAAACTAAAACATGAATTCCTGGTACCATCCTACAGTACAGTCTTATGTCATTACCTCCAATTCTCTTTACTTCCAAATAATATTTGATGCTTTCCTAAGAATCATTGAAATTTCATGTATCCATATTGTTGACCATGAAGTTATATCTGAGGTGATCCCTCTCACTTTTTTACCACCATTCAAGTTCACTTTATCATATACATTAGTCAACTAAGATAATTAAACTGACCTTTTATAATTTAGTTTATATGTAACTTCCTGTCAAATTTTTCTTCCCTTGTCATAATTGTTCAGTTCCTCCT
The DNA here is from genome assembly GCF_964212035.1 of Myotis nattereri. Classification (NCBI taxonomy): domain Eukaryota; kingdom Metazoa; phylum Chordata; class Mammalia; order Chiroptera; family Vespertilionidae; genus Myotis; species Myotis nattereri. Next base: position 189,355,368 of record NC_138075.1, read on the forward strand.
CTGTATTCCATAACATTCTTTATATTATATCTATATACATATATATTGCATAAATATACAAATATGTATAAATATATGTATACATGATGTGCCCTCGTGCCCTCATGTCATCACAAGATGTCCACCACAAGATGGCTGCCCCCACATCATCACAAGATGGCCACTCCATGTTGTCACACGATGGCTGGCAGGGGAGGACAGTTGTTGGTGATCAGGCTGGCAGGGGAGGACAGTTGTTGGTGATCAGGCTGGCAGGGGAGGGCAGTTGGGGGTGATCAGGCTGGCAGGGGAGGGCAGTTGGGGGCAACCAGGCTGGCAGAGGAGGGCTGTTGGGGATCACCAGGCCATCAGGGGAGGGCAGTTGAGGGCGATCGGGCTGGTAGGGGAGGGCAGTTGGGTGAGATTGGGCCGGCAGGGAAGGGCAGTTGGGGACGACTAGGCCGGCAGGGGAGCAGTTAGGTGTCAATCAGGCCGGCAAGGGCGTGGTTAGGGGCCGATCAGGCTGGCAGGCAGAAGCGGCCAGGGGCAATCAGGCAGGCAGGTGGGCAAGTGGTTAGGAGCCAGCAGTCCTGGATTGTGAGAGGGATGTCCAAATGCTGGTTTAGTCCCTGTGGGACTGGACCTAAACCGGCAGTCGGACATCCCTCAAGGGGTCCCAGATTGGAGAGCGTGCAGGCTGGGCTGAGGGACAGCCCCACAGTGAAAGAAATTATGTATATAATTTTCCCACAGAAACCCAGATTCATCAAACATTATGTAAGCTATTTTGAATCAATATTTTATAATTATGTAATATAATTTTATTAATATTTTAATAATTTACATATGACAAGTATATCCAACATAAAATAATTAATGTGGGATCTCCTTTAAAGTATTTGATTATTAAACATTTATATATTACTGAATCTAGACTCAAAGCCAGATTTTTATCTCATGACATATTTTAAAAAACTATAATCTTATCAAAATACAAAAATTTTTCTGACATTTTTGTCTTTCTTGGGCTGTTGAAACTGTTGTCTCATTATTACTATTACTGGTCTTACTGTTATTGTTCATGTTTATGCCAAAAGTTTCATTGAGAGATCAATGTGTTTTGAGCCCTTTGAAAATATTAAACAATATTTTGTTGCTGAAGTGTAGGGTCATGTCTACTAGGTACCTGCTGAATTTTCTCAGTCATGTGAGCAAACTGCAATTGTTCCACATGCTCCTTTACTTTGGAGACATGCCTTGTTAAAGTTAAACAGATTTTTAAAAAATGAACAAACCAGACATTTTGATTTCAAATCTGATTTACTGTGATAAGTCTAGATCCAACTCGAATCTAAGCTTGGTAATAGCGTTAGTGTTAGCCCCTGAGAACTCATCATTAGCACCAGAACTATAACAAATCAGGTTCCCCAGTCAGAGTTGCTTTGTCTTCTGCACTCCTTGCTTGCATGTCCAGTCAAAGCTAAATATATCTCTTATACTAAGGCTCCCTAATTATGAGAAGGGGAAATTGGTTTTTGAATAAAAAAAATCTAAAAGTTATGGTGAGCAAGCAAGCACAATTACAGGTGTCATCTTGCATATCATTTCCAGCTTGAATGCCTCTCTTTCATAAATAGATCTTATTTTTAAAATTTTCTATTATTTTTTTCTGAAAGTTTAGGTGTCTTATTTAAAAATGACCTGGAATAGGTTTTTAAATGCTCAAAGTTTCTTTATCTAGGGCTATCTCTATTTGAGTGTTTAAATTTAGTTTCAAGAAAGCATATTTATAAGTTGGAGGTCAATACAAAAAATTGTCTTTATTCTTCATATAAATTCTTAAGTGATAGCTGAACAAAACAGACAGATAGGTTGTGGGTGGGTGGGGGGAGTGGACTCAGCTTTGTTGCTTTAGACATGTTGAAAAATATGGCTTATGTGTGTGACCCAAATGTGCTTCCTAATCCTGAACCACATAAATAGACAGACTGATCTGGACAACTCCCAGGCCTCCCAGGAAGGAGCAAAACCTTTTCAGCTGAACACTTCCTTTAGCTTGGAGTCCACCAGGGAAAATGCTCTCCATGGACGGGCAGTTACACAAGAGATTAAAGGAGACAGGTCAACCTTGGCATTCCCAGAATACATTCCCAAATTTAGCCAAGTGAAAGCTGTTCTTCCCTTGCAAAGAGTGAATGATGAGGTGGAAAAGGACAAAGGATGTTCCTCCAAGCTGAAACAGGAGAAAGGCGGTTCCTCCGACAGTATTTATGTCATTCAATTTGTAATGAGAATGGGAAGCAATTAAACCTGGTGAATTAGGCCAAATTTTACTGCCCAGACTGATTTAGTTGGGCTTCGGCTTCTGATCCTTGCCTTTACAACATGGCATCTTCAGGACTGGTCATCAAAGCAAAAAGAGACTTACTAATCTAATTGTTCCTTATGACTAGCAAATTCCTCAAGCAGTTTCATCTCAAATTCTACCTTATTCATAACTTAGTTAAATAGCATTTTGTTGGTGACATTGAAGAATGCTGCCATTAGCTTTATGCATTTAAATGGCTCACCAAAATATAAATTTGGAACATTGTCCTGCTGAACTCTTGCTTCCAAGAATCTCATTGTTTAAGGAGTTAGAGTTTTACCTGAACAATTTATGAGACATGAAAATTAGGAAGAAGATCATTCAAAACCTATATTCAGCTTGTATTAAATTAATTTCACTCAGATCTCATCATTTCCACAGTAGCTATGCTCTTTGATCTTCCTTTTATGTTGATAGATAAGATGATAGATACATAGATTAGATAGGTAGATATTATAGGCATGGGTAGATATAGTTTATAGTTTACATCCTGTTAGGGGTTTTTTGAACAAGCCGGGAAGAGTAACAATGTTACTAGTTGGCCTATAAACTGCTTTTTTATTAGTTCATAAAAAAAATACATAAAATAAAATAAAAATCTGCCCTCCCCATTCAGCTGACTTTTCAGATAAATGGGAGTTTTGAGGTTGGGGAACAGTGAGGATAGCATGACTGTGGTATCTGCATAAAATCTACTCAAACAGCCTGTTCTTTCAGTGGCATGTTGTGGCATGTTATGCCTTCTAAGCACACCTTTCTCTGTGGACATTTGTTAACAACTCACTGGGGAGATACCATTGTGAAAATAATCACTGACACAACATAAAACCCTGGAACATTGTTTAGGTGAGAGAGATTTTAAGCACATTAGATTGAGGGAATAAAAGAGCTATAAAAGACAGAGGTTGGACAATCTTTTCAAAGGAAAGAGAGGTAATTTGATTGGCTCTACTGCTGGCTGGGCTCACCTTTGGGAATTATGCTGAAAATTCCACACCTCCAGATTTTGACAAATGAGATCCATGTTTTTATTCCATAGTATAGATTTCAAACTTTATTTCACACTTGCTTCTTTTCTTTTATGTTTGCTCACTATTGCTTCAAGATGATACGTATAACTTTAAAAGCAGAATTAAGTTTTCTGTGGAGGCTGAAATTCAGCATGGCCCAAAGACCAATGGAGTTTATTTAAGTACTCTTTTTCTTAGAAAGTCATTGCCCCATTAGTAGACGGATTATTATCAAGTCTAATTCATGAAAGTGTTATTATATGCAATTTATAATATTCTGCAACACATTGAATAATACTTCTTAATATCCTGAAAAATTGCTTAAATATCTTTGCAATGTGGAATTACCCACTGAAAAATAACAGTCCAAATTTATATCTGGTTGCCTAGAAAGTGAATGATACAGATTTTCCCTTTTGTAAGAGCCCATTATTCAGGATCATTGCCTATTTGTATTTTTTTTTTAATCCTTTATCGTCTTTTTCCCCTTTAAAGAGAGAGTTTATAGTGACATAGAAACACCACTTGCTTTAAATTTTATAGAATGTATGGCTTTCAGTTTCTGGTGAAACTTAAAGCTCTATATAAAATTAAATGAACTCTTTTTAAAAAATTCATGTGGTCTCACTTTCCATAATTACCCTTTTCAGAGGGCTGCAGTAATTGAAAACAGATTAAGTATGTTTATTATCCCCAATCTCAAGTCTTTTCTACCACTTTCAAATACATTTTTTATATTGACAAAAGTATGGATGGAGGAGAAATTGATTGCCATCACAGAAGCCCACTTTAAAGGATAAACAAGAAAATTTAAAATATTTAGGGAAAATCTTTGATCCAATTAAGTCAGATCCAATGGATTATTTGTATCTTGAAAAGAAAAGCTCCTCTAGAAAGGTTTATATCTAATTCCATTACACATTAAGACTCACTAATATTATTTTTAATAATTTTAGTTAATAAATCTTAGTTATTTAAGTTTATAGAAATATTAAGATAATTTTTTAAAATATGGTAGTATATTTTATCTATTTCTCTTTTGTGACTTAGTGTATGTTGTTATTAAGATTTCTGTATGATGTATGTATAAGAAGAGATTATATCCATTCTATACTTACTAGAGCAGTGGTTCTCAACCTTGGCTTCACATTAGAATCACCTGGGAATCTTTTTAAAATCCTGGTTTTAAATCCTCCGGAATGAGGCCCAGAAATCAGGATTTTAAAAAGAGTCCCAGGTGATTCTAATGTGCAGCCAAGGTTGAGAACCACTGTACTAGAGGGAGACAATAGAAAACACCAGAAATCAATTTAGACTAGGGAACAGGATTTTTTTTTTTTTTCCTGATTCTTTAACGGCACTCTTTATGAGCAAGCTGCTTACATTCTGTGCCCTTGAAAAACAAAATTATTTGGTTCAAGGTAGAATTCTCCTGTTTTTTCTCTAATTCTATGAAATACAAATGCTCATATCACAATTGATAAACCCTTTCTTAAGTCAAATATCCATGAAGGTCAAGTTGTAAGGTTTTTGAAGCTGAATCCTCAGTTTCATTGTCTCTGAGGCATCTGGAAAATTTGGGAAATTAATGTAATATCTCTTTATCCAAATTTCACAATGCAATGAATTAGGTTGAAATTTCTGAATTAGGACTTTCTGAAATGGCCCTTCCTGTAGAAAGTTCCTGGTGTTTATAGTATGCTTAATTGGAAAATAATTCCAATAACTACACATCAACTCTGTATAAATACAGAGAAAGTAGAATGATAATTTAATAGCTCTGGGTTGATTCAATCAAAGAACTCATGAAGTGGCTTAGAGAGTCACTTAAATTATTAATCAAAAATCTAGAATAAAGGTGATAGATATGAACTAAACTCTGGGAGACAAAAGAAAGGGGTAACTCAGAAGGCAGTTCTAAGAGGTGAAAGTGAACCATTTGCCTTTCAATGTGCTATACTAATCACATCGCTGTATTTAACTGAAGACTACGTTGTTCTGAAACACCTATGTGGAGATCAGGTTCTAATTTATGCCAAGTAAATCAGTATAGCTTTTTGAAAGGGGAATTGTTGTAAGCTTTATCAGTTTGGTCTTTTGGGACTTTCCAATAGAAAGACAAGCTTGAAAACTATTATTTTTAATTTAATTTAAGATATTTTTAATTTAATTTAAGATATTTTGTCCCTGAATCATTTCTAAAACTAAGGGTATCTTGACCTTAATTTCCTAATTTATATTATGTTTTGTTTCTGTTTTTTTTTGTTGTTGTTGTTAATCCTCACCCGAGGATATTTTTCCATTGATTTTTAGGGAGAATAGAAGAGAGAGGGAAAGGCAGAGAGAAACATTGATGTGAGAGAAACACATCGATTGGTGGTCTTCTCGAGCCAGACCAGGGCCAGGGCCGAGGAGGAGCCTTCAGCCAGAATCAAACCTTAGATCCTTTGGTCTGCAGGCTGATTGCTCTATCCACTGAGCCAAACTGGCTAGGGCTATTATGTTTGTTTTTATATCAAATATATTCTCTCAGTTAAAAACTGATAAATGCTCTAATATCCTTTGACTTTTTCTCTTGGAACTTCAGTTTGCATTATAGCAGCTCTTTGAGTGGACAACACTGATTGGTATTCACTGTTAATATTTTTTTTCTTATAATATTCAAGTAATATGACATGGTTACTGAGTGGAAAAGATATCAGGAAATTGAAGGTCATCAATAACAGCTCCACAACAAATAGTAAAACCAGTAAAAAAAAAAAAATCTACATTTTATAAGAAAGCAGTATATAAATTTGCAAATTTTTCTGAATTGTAAATTAATGACCTATATATATTTCATTCCATGATGATTTTTATGCTATCATTCTGAATTTATCATCTAGATCAGTGATGGCAAACCTATGACACATGTGTCAGAGGTGACACGTGAACTCATTTTTTTGGTTGAATTTTCTTTGTTAAATGGCATTTAAATATATAAAATAAATATCAAAAATATACATCTTTGTTTTACTATGGTTGCAAATATCAAAAAATTTCTATATGTGACACAGCACCAGAGTTAAGTTAGGGTTATTCAAAATGCTGACACGCCGAGCTCAAAAGGCTCGCCATCACTGATCTAGATAGCAAAATCATTTGTGTGTGCATTTAACACATTATTTAATTACATGCATATTTTATTTTTTCAAGAGTAGTATCAAATCTTTGACCACAACAACCATATATTTTGCTTCTTTTTATACTCCTGGTATAATGCTGAGCACTTAAAAATACTTGAATGATAGATTAACAGCTACCTACTAAATCACTATTAAAACAATGATTAGTGGTTAAATTGGCTGTGAGTAGATATGATGCTTACTCAGAGTCCTTATGTGTATAATTGTGTGACTGCTGTGGATATTTTGTAAACATATCATCCATATAGACTTGTTAATGTGGCCGCCATTTTTTTTACTGTGGTTTTATTCAACATGACATGAATATTTTATTCCCTTCCACTCATCCTCACCAGCTCTTAGAGTTAATAATAAGGTACACATCATGTTTTTCATTTCACTTTGGTAGAATGTCTTGAAAATCTTCAATATCAACTCTCTACACTTCTCCATTCTGTACCAATCATCTGGACACTGACCCATAGAATTGATCAAATGACCCCTTTGACCCCCTGATTCTGATGGGATCAATAGGAGATGCTGGCAGGAGATCTTAAAGAAAAGATTATTGTGAGCTCAGGATTTATATTGACCTACTCCCTTTTTGCTAGATGAGTTTAGTATGGCTACACTTCTCTAATGAAGTCTACAGCTTCTTTCAAGTATAATTATTTCTCTGTGTTCTAGAAGGAATCTTTCTTCAGCATTCAGGCCTAGGGTAGCAATAGTTCCCATGCTATGACTAATCTCAGGATCAGGTGCCATTCCTTGTTTCTTTTCTAAAATAAAGTTTCTACCTTGCTAAATTCTCTTTTGAGTTCTCTGAAAATTATGCACTTTGAGTTTACCATCTGTTTCCTGCTCATAACCTTACATGTATGAAGGATGGAGGCAATTATGAATCCTACCACTTAATTGTTTCACATTTCATTTCCCAGGTGACTTAGATGCTTCTCATTAGTAGAGCCATGTCTGGAATTAGACTTCTGGCAATGAGTTTCTCCAGTTGAACCTCCCACTTCTGGTTAAGATGGAGTAATAGGGGCTGTAACACTGCTGATACTGTTCAACATTATGATTGACACTAAATGAAGCTGCTCTTTCTGATTGTATTGTCAACCTGTAAGAAACCAGTAGAAGTAGTAACTCTGCTATAGTCCAACACCCTGGACTCTGGATGCCACTACATTCACTACTGGGTATCAAACCAACTATCAATACATGGGGTAGATTGTACTAGTAATATTATTAGATGCCAAAGCACTAAAGTCATATTGTATACTTTGACTAAATGAAGAGGATATATAAAAAGCTCTATGAAGGTTCTTTGCATATAATACAAAGGCCCATTAAATTTTAGCTATAATTATAGTCTAAGAAACGCAGGTTATCAAGAAAGAGTACAGGGACCTCAATGTAGCATTTGTGCAAGATTATGAATGACTAACCTTTTGAAATTATTTCTTTTGGGATAGTTTTTCCTGAGTTATTTAGTCTGGGTGGTCTCACACTGCCTCTAAACAACATTTTTTCCTCCTTTACTTCTTATTGAAGGGGAAAAAGTAATAATAGAAGAGACAAGTTTCTTATTTTTGTCTATGTCATTTCTTCACTATTCAGAGGAACCCAAACTTAGATTGACTTAAAAATTAAGCCTTTAATAATATTTTAAAAATTATATTTCACAGTTGTTTTTAAGAAAGTCTTTTTTTTCCCTAATGGTCTTTAAGAACTACTTTTCAACATTTAGTAGCACTAAATCCTTTAATCAGTGAACTGCTGCTTGGTAAAAAATTGATATAAATATCAATCAGAATACAGAGATGAAATATATCTCAAATTCATGGCTCTGTTCTTTTGATGATGATTATGGTTGTATAAGTGCTTAAAAATAATATTGTGATATTGAATTATTGAATAATGAACCATTGAGTGAATTATTCATTGAACAGATAGTATATAAGTAATCATTATACGAGTTACTGTTCTAAGTAGTACTTTTGTCAAGACTCTCTATTCATTGTTTCTTTCTTCTATCAAACTTCACCAGTCTGTCTTTCAGGTCCAGTTCAACACCACCCACTCAACTAAATCATCACTAATGATGCCCCCCTATACCCAATAAAAATCTAGAACTTATTGTCTCAACCTGTCAGTTTAAAATAATTATATGTGGTTATCTGATGCTAGTTTTCCAGTATTTAAATTTTGATATGCATAGTCTGTCTCTGTGCATGAATTAAGTTCTGTAAGAACACATTCTTTTTATTAGCATAGTACTCATGTTCAAAGTATTGAATTAATAATGAATATATCTTCTAATAATTGTCTCTTGGACAAATTCTACTCTCATTTCATTTCTAAAGATGTGATAGAATACACACTTACCATTGTTATAGAATTTCTTAGACATCCTAAGAATTTTAACTAATTCTGTTTGAGAAAATTTTAGTAAATATTGTAAAGGATATACATTCTCTCTTCTTTGTTCTTCTGGTTAGCTAAAATTATAATGCACATTACTTCTCTATGATGAGTTTTAAACCAGAATGTGAAAACATGCCAATCTTTTCCAATTTTGAATGCTATTTGCAATCTGGATAATCACATGCCCTTTAGATAATACTTGATCAGCTGTCTAACTAAATTTCGCCCAAAAGTTAAACTTTTCCAAAAAAAGAAAGAATATGCCTCAAACTCTTTGTGCATTTGTGTTTGGCATGTTCTTTGCAAGTCCATTACTCAGAAGGAATATATGCATGAGATAGATTTCTGCCTTTGCCAGTAGCTTCTAACACTTTGAAGCCATAAAATAAAGTTTGTCCATTTGAGAGAGACTAGAGTTTATGGAGTAGATGAGATGGACTCTTGGTTATGACATTTCAGAGTATAAATTTTCACACTTTCTTTTTCACTTAATGAACATATCAATCTAGAGAGTTAGATGGATGCATTAAAAAGGATAATCTGGGTTTATTTAAGTTCATTAAAAAGGTTAATAATTTTCAATGTTGGTATATGAACTCTCATTGGTAATACGTTAGTGTGGCACATCTCACAAATGACCATGACATATGGTGCCAGCAGAGTCTAGGCCAGGGGTGGGCAAACTTTTTGACTTGAGGGCCACAATGGGTTCTTAAACTGGACCGGAGGGCCGGAACAAAAGCATGGATGGAGTGTTTGTGTGAACTAATATAAATTCAAAGTAAACATCATTACATAAAAGGGTACGGTCTTTTTTTTTTTTTTTTTTTTTTAGTTTTATTCATTTCAAATGGGCCGGATCCGGCCTGCGGGCCATAGTTTGCCCACGGCTGGTCTAGGCTATCACTAGTTAAATATTAGAGGGACTTGCACTAAAGTGTCTAGGAAATAAAGTATTTGACACTTAGGATTGCACTATAATCTTGAATGCAGTCCACATATGAGGGGGAGGATAGTGACAGATACTGTGGGTTTCCAAACTATATTCCTTTTGGCACTCACTGCCTTGTATGTAAGTATCTTCACGTTTGAATTTAAAGGCTTTTGCTGACTGCAGAGTTTGAGGCAGAGCAGGCTGGAAGGCATTCACTACCAATGACCTCTACCCACCAGTAGCTCACAAAACACAAATAGAAATTGGTGCATAAATGTCCCAACTCTGTCTCTCCTCCTATTGTGAAACTCTACTGCATATTTCTTACCTTCTACCAAAAGTACTAAGCCTCATTGAATCCTAGTTGTCCACACCTTATGAAACACCCTATATCGGCTTCTTTCCCTTCCTTACCTCATTCCCACACTCTCCTGGAATTAACACCACAATAAACTACTTGCATATAAATCCTAAACTCCCGGTTGAGCTTCTGGGAGAACTCAATATAAGCCATTTACAAAAAATGCCTACCTGTTCTTAGCATTAACCATTTCCAAAGCTGGCATACTTGAGATCTTATATGGAAAAGATGAAGAAAATAGCAAGAATTGTTAAGATAAGTTCTAAATCAAGACTGGTCTCTTTCTCAGGAGTCTGTCTTCATTATGTTTTACTATTAAAATATGTTTTAGAAAGGTAGTAGAAAAAAATTAGTATGCTGAATCCTTGCATTTCATGCTCTAAGTGTATTGTCCAGTTGTCATCAATATTTGTTATAGGACCAGAATAATAAACAGTGTCACCCATAAGTACTTGTCTGGCAACTCGATTTTTATAGGTTTATTACATAGACAAACTGACTTTGGTATTTTCCACTAAGTCTGTCAGTATAAACAAACTTCTTTAAGATTTAATATTTCACTGATTCCTCTGAAGACAGTTATATTGCTATTTTAATCTAAGGTGCTTTCTTCATTTTGGAATACTGAATTTATAGTATTCAGGGTTCGTGAAGGAAATTTAAGTTGATTTATTGTTCTTTCTGAAGTGTAAGTAATGCCATTTGTTCTCTAAATAGACAAATAATAGGAATAAAAACATCATAACATCATTTGGATTCTATTCTAGGTTTTTCACTGATTTATAAACCTAAGTGCAATCTAATCCATTTTACATATCTCAGTTTCTCTATTTGACAAGTGGAGACATACTATTTACCTTCCAGTTTTAAATATCAGCATGTAAATATCAGCATTTAAAAATTCATGATGATTTGTCAGAAACTGATGTCCAATATGATTTTCCTACTTAATCAACCACCAGTTTAAAGTAGTTAAAATTTTAATTTTGCCTATAAGTTTCCATCTCTAAAATTCTGAGAAGAAAGATAGTAATGAATTATGTGGAAGGTATCAGATTACTAGGCTGTGCAGAGAGTAAGGAATTTACAAAGTTTCATAAGCTTTCCTTACTGTTAACCACAAGATACCTAAAGTGCTCAGCCTGGTATGTGCTGCTTCAATTGGCCACCTCTTCCCCAATTCTTGTTTTTCAGGGCTGCTATTCTCACTACCACTCACATGTGGCCACTGACATTAAAGTGGCAGCTGCTTCTGTCCTGCCATGATAAGCAGAGGCATTGCTCAATGCTAAGGGGTATCTTTCTCATTGAACACATTAAATTCTACACGGTTTGGAATCCCTGCAATTGAGGAACACTGCACTGAAGAACAACAGTCTCTCTTTTCCAGGTGCTTGGGCCGAGTGGTTTACCCACCTTTCCTTCACAGAACTCTTAGGGTTGTGGCTGTTGATGATTAATAATTCTACAGGCTAGCAAGAGTTATTTTCCATATGCCAAGCACTGTGTTCACCACTTCTTCTGCACTATCCTATATAATAAAAGGGTAATATGCAAATTGACCCTAACAGCCGAATGACTGGGAATAACTGGTCACTATGACACACACTGACCACCAGGGGGCAGATGCTCAATGCAGGAGCTTCCCCCTGGTGGTCAGTGCGCTCCCACAGGGGAAGCTCTGCTCAGCCACAAGCCAGGCTGATGGCTGCCAGTACAGCGGTGGTGGTGGGAGCCTCTCCTGCCTCCTCAGCAGCGCTAAGGATGTCCGACTGCAGCTTAGGCCTGCTCCCTGCTGGCAAGTGGACATCCCCCGAGGGCTCCCGGGCTGCCAGAAGGATGTCTGACTGCCAGCTTAGGCCCAATCCCCCAGGAGTGGGCCTAAGCCAGCAGGTGGACATCTCCTGAGGGGTCCCAGACTGAAAGAGGGTACAGGCTGGCTGAGGGACCCTCCCCCCCCGCCCCCCCCGCAGTGCACAAGTTTTTGTGCACCGGGCCTCTAGCCTATGATAATAAAAGCGTAATATGCTAATTAGACCAGACAGCCGAATGACCTTCTGGATGTCCTTCCGGATGAAGCCAGGGTGGCCAGTGTTGGCTGGGGCTGCAAGGGCAGAACCCCTTGCATGCATTTCGTGCATTGGGCCTCTAGTTTTATATAATCTTTAAAACAATTCTGAGAAGTGTTATTTTATTTCTGAGTTTAAATGAAGAAATTGAGGCACATACCTGAAGTTTATATTTAGAAGAAGATGGACATAATTTAAATCCTGTTTTTGCCACTGATTATTTAAGTATCCAAAGTTAATTTCACAATCACTTGAAACCTTATTTGCCAATTCTGAAGCATAGGTCTAACAGTAGCCGCTCTGCATGGCTTAGAAAAGTTTGGTCAAGAGAAATGGAGAAATCATAACTAGATGATGTTTTTGTAAAAAGAAAAGCACCATCACCTAAACAAATTGTAAATTTATATTGATTGCTCACACTTGTTTAGTTAAAGGAACACATGCTTTTTTTTCTCACACAGAATCTCCAAAGATAGAAAAGAAATCTCAATGTATTATACCTAATGGCAATTTTAGTTTCATGGCTTAAAGTAATCAAGAAATTCACTGGCCTCCTTTTCTCTTCTACTTCTTTCACATCATAACTATACCAATCATATTGACTTTTAAATAACCTGGACCAAAGTATTAAATCTCACTCTAACAAGATCTTTGAAAGCTCTAAAGTTTATCAAAGAGCAAAATCATTTGCTTTTATTTAAATTAATTAGCAATAACTAAAGAGTTTGTTGGGAAAGGTTATTTTATTTTGTATTTTTATGCTTTAAACATTTTTATTTTTATGATTTAATTGTATTTTATTGTTGACAGTATCATAGATATCCCCCAATATCTCCCAATTCCCCCCTCCCCATACTTTACCACCCTCCTTCCAGCCCCTGCCCCACCCCAGGCCTTCACCACACTATTGTCTACGTCTTGGTTATGCATATATGTAAATGAGTTCTTTGGTTTAATCTCATCCCTCCCCTCTGAGATATGTCAGTCTTTTCCATGCCTCCATGCCTCTGGACCTATTTTGTTTGTCAGTTTTATGTTCATCAGATTCCACTTATAAGTGAGATCATCTGATATGTGTCTTTCTCTGACTGCCTTATTTAACTCAGCATAATACTCTCCAGGTTCATCCATGCTGTTGCAAAGGGTAAGAAATCCTTCTTTTTGTACAGCTGCATATATTCCACAGTGTTAATGTACCCCAGCTTTTTAAATCCATTCATCTACGGATGGGCACTTATAAGCGAAAGGTTATTTTAAATAACAAGGAAAAATAATTTTTTTTAATATTTCACAATTTTTATTTTTAAAAAATAAAACAATATTTAATGAATATTTTTGGGAAACAGAGTTCATAAAGTTCAGTTTTCCTCAACAGGTCTTCACGGGGGACAAGCATTCTCATATAAATGGATATGGCTGTGTCTTTGAGGAGCATTTCTATGGAGATTTATTTCATTTTAAGTTAAATGAAAAGTGTGATTATGTGTGATGATTAATTTTATGTATTAACTAGGTTAGGCCACAGTACTTTTATTTTGTGTGTGTATCAAACACCATTCTAGACGTCATTGTAATGGTATTTTTTAGATGTGATCAAGATTTAAATTAGGAGACTGAGCAAAGAAGATTACCTCCATGATATGGGTGGGTCCTACCCAATTAGTGAAAGGCCTTAAGAGAAAAAAGACTGAGATCTCCCATAAAAGAGGGAATTATGCCTCCAGACTACGATCAAATTTGTGTTACAACCCATTATTCTCTGGGTTTCTGCCTGGTGGCTTACTCTATATATTTTGTACTTAAAAGCCTCTAAAATCACATGACCTTATTTCTTAAAAGAAATCTCTACATATATTATTGGTTCTGTTTCTCTGAGAAACCTGACTAATATACTGTATATTCCATTCTCTATAGCTCTCAGCAGCACACAGTAGGTGCTCAGCAAGTAAAAAATATGGTCAGCAAGCTTTTTAAAGATGACACATGGAAACAAAATCTCTCCCACAGAAAACTTACAGGAAACACACCTCTTTGGAAGCTCTCACCCAAGCCCGGGAGAAACCCCCAATCTCTCTTCACTTGTCTTTGGATACACTCAGATGTTTTTTTATCAAGATAACTTTTTTTTCTGGCACTGAGCTTGATATTAGGGCTTTCTCAGGAAGTAAAACATAGTCTTTTCCAACCCTTGCCCTCCCCAATTTCTTCTCTCTTTTTTACTCTCTAACCTTAAAAAGGCATCTGATCTATTCCTGGCTGCCCCTTCTGAAATCTATGAACTGTGAAATTACATACTTAATAGACAATTGGATAAGTAAGTAGTAAAGTGCCAGAAAGTCCATGTTCTCTTCTGTCCCCTCACCCCCAGCTTTCCCCTTGGACAAACACAGTTATGGCAGCAGATTCAGAAGCAATTAGCTTTGAAAACGCTAGTGTAGAGGAAGTCCCCATACAATAGCTTGGGATAAGGAATAGTGTGATTTAAAGAGCTTTGTGAGTATTCGCCACCATCTGCTCCTCTCATGACTGTCAGTTCTGCATTTGTCCCTCTCTCTCCCACCCTTCTCCTACACACTATTGGGGTGTCCTGTGTTATCCTTGGAACAGCCATCATCTGGCAACTATTTTAACATATGTGCAGCCAATATTGCTGCTTTAAGCAGCTCATCAACTTAGAATCCCACTAAAGTGAAGACAATACTGTACTTTTACATGTGGGATGTTTGCAATAAAACAAGCCTTTCTATGTTTTCTTAAAACAAGAATACTTATTCTGTCTGTCCAGTCTGAAAGTTTATACCTTATTTCACCTTAGGGTGCTTAGGGCATTGGTATCTAGGGCTTGAAAAGTCATTTCAGCCGTGTTTTACTCCTCATAACTATTCTCATCTAAAACTAACATTTTTATTTTTAAAGATGAAAGATGTACACATTTGCCTCAAAGATCATCTGGAGCTAAATAGTCAAAATGGGGAAGGATATTGTATATAGCTGTTACCCGAAGGATGGCAGATAGATAAGAAAAGACGATGTGGAAAGTATGGGTCCCTGCCATATTTTCATGAAATTTTCATAGTTGAAGATTGTGTAAGAGCTAATTCTGTGGTCATTATTGGAAGGAAGATGAAAGACCTGAACACCCACATCATTTAGCGTTTCAGAATAGTAAACAACTGATTTACATGCCTAAATTAGAATGACTGCATGTAGCAAAAATCAAGAGGCTCATTGATTTGGGAAGTGTTGAATGATATGAGAAAAAGTATGTGTGAGGAGGCTTCTATATTATCACTCCAAGAACAGAAGGCTGATGGATGCGCTGTCTATCCATATTTGGCTCAAGCCCAAAAGGAGAGAGTTGGCTGTTTTGTCAGGTGTCAGAGTAAACTGTTATTGCACAATGTGGAAGCTTCCAAATGTATGCTACCATTGGTCAGAAATAGTCTCTCCAAGGAGAGGCCTTTTCACCAATTGCTTATTATTTTGTTTAAATGTCTGTTTTTGCTTTTTGCTCTTTCTAGTATTTCTTTTAATGAGCTCGAATACATTTTTTAATGTGATGAAAATCATTTTTGGAATAGAAAAAGCCCCATTTTATTTCAAACAACATTTATTTAGTTAATGTGCTCTGTTAACAGGAAATATACCAATAGAAAAATAAACAAGACATTTCATTCTATTGGCTCCATGTTGACCGTTGTTGATGATGAGCTGGTGGCTATCTAAATATTTTTACTTTAAGACATTAATATAAAGGCTTACAGAATTTGATTAAATATAATTACATATTAAGCTTCTATTTGTCTTGAACTTCTCTGGTCAAACCTGTAAGGAAATAATTTCATGAAAGGAGACTTCCTAATATATTTGTTAAAAGTCTTTCTTTTCAGTTATTCCTCTTACAAACTAAGTATTAAGAAATTGTGAAACTAGCATTTAGAGCCTCATCTTGACCCCTCATCCCTGGATTTCTTCCTACCCTCTGGGTCTGGGCCCTTACCTTCCTCTCAGAGCATCTGAACACTGTTAGTCTTTGTTAGCAACCTGAATTATTTCAGAGATTTGTTATGGTGAATCTCATCACTTTCCTAATTGCTGCTGAATAAAATTTAAGTTCAAGAAATTCAGTTGTTTAGCTTGAATTAAAAAAAAAACAAAACACCACACTCACACAATACAACTACTTTAGGATAACAGCATATACAAAAGGTACATATACACAGGCAAGTGTGTATGATTCTTCTGAGAGAAATAGGTGTGTGATGCAGATGCAAAATGAATTTGTGCTGTTTGGAGGTGGCAGGAGAATAACTTTTGAGGACAGGAGAGAGCAAAGATCAATGCAAAGGAACAGTTGAGATAACGGAAGGACGGGGCCCCAGAGCATCAGGAGGTATGGGACTTAAGGATCAAGTAGAGAGACAGCTTTGGGAATGAGGGCCATAGCAGGTTTGTGAAGACAGAGCAGCACGCGAAGGAAGGATGTGGAGGGGGCCACAGGGGTGCATGTAAATAGATGTGATTCTCTCGCAGAGGACGAGGGCTCTGGGGAGCCAGGGAAGAAGAATGTAGGGAGTTGAAGGAATGAACAATTTAGGAGGAGCTTCTGTCAGACACAAAAAACAAAGTGAGGAAAATGCAGCCATTTCTAAGAATTCTGAGGATGTGGCCCAGAGGAGACAAACATGCGTTTGATTCAATCCAGACTAGTTTTCTGAGTTTCCTAGTTATATTTTTCAGGTCTGGGATTGTAGGAATAAGTAGATAAGGGAGGTAAGGAAAAAACAAACCAGCAATTATTGATATCTCCCGAAGTTCTAGGCACTGACAGGTGGGTGACCTCACTGCTTCAATTAAGGAGGTGCTAGGATTTGGTCATGGTTGAGGATTGGCAATAGGACTTGTTTTGAACATTCTGCAACACAGTAAGTTCTAATAATGGAGACAAATGCATAATTATGGGCTGAAATTAGAAATAAAAACACAAGCAAAAACCCACCAGTTTCAGATTTCTTGTGAATTTTGCCAGTACACATTTTAATTTTGGGGGGGACCAATAAGCTTGTTCTGTAAGAGTTTTCATCTTTTAGATCTCATCCCTGTCATATTGCTTTTCTCACCTTGTTCTCATATCAATTTGTTTATATTATTTAGAGCTGCAACCAAATTACTTGGCCCAAATAGCTCTCTGAAATATGGATTAGTGAGACTTAATATATCATTATATTTTTTTCTGGATTATTAATATTTTTTATTTTATTTTATTTGGAAATTCATGAGAAAACAACTCCCATGAAGGGCATTATAAGAATTCTTCAGTATCTTAACTTTGGGTTTTTATTTTGTATTTTAAAAATTATATATGCATAGGGATGTTAACACAAGTTAGTTGAAAAATAGCCTTTGAGAGTTCCTACTGTTTCCATTTTTTTTAAAGCAGGATCTAGTGGAGATGGAAATAATATATTTAGCACTTTTATGGCCTCGATAACATTTGCTTTCAGAAGCCCATATTGAGTTCACTTTTGTTTCGCTTCCTCTGCATTAATCAGTCCAGCATGATTACCTTAATGACACTTCTGTAGCCTCATCCTGGGGGAGCCCCTTCCTCCTTCAGCAAATCTAATAAAACAATGGGGAAGGAAACACCAGTAAGAAAGTTGGTCTGATGTAATACCAGGTGAAGGGAGATTTTGCTAAGTGAGGCCTAGATAGTAAGTGGCTTGTGGTAAAGTGTAACACTATCAGAGGAAGCAATCATGCCCCAGGCAGAAGCCACGTCCCCTTGATATGAGAAGGGGGTAGGTTGGGATGGTGTTGCCAGAACTTAGTCCAGAATTAGACAGCAAAATTGAAAGGTAAAAATAAGCCTGGGATAAGATTTTAGTTTAATAAAAGAAAACTTGAGCCCAGCCAGTGTTGCTCAGTGGTTGAGCATCAATCTATAAATCAGAAGGTCACATTTCCGTTCCAGGTAGGGCACATGCTTGGGTTTCAGGCTCGATCCCCAGTGTGGGGTATGCAGGAGGCAGCCGATCAATGATTTTCTCTCATCATTGATGTTTCTATCTCTCTCTCCCTCTACCTTCATCTCTGAAATCATACAACTATAATTTTTTAAAAAAGAGAAAATTTAAGGTAAACTCTTATAATGCATAAGGGATTTTCTAATGCCCTACTATATTTCAGATCTTTGTTATACATACTTAATTTCCACTTGTGCACTTTATTTATTTATTTTTTGCTTTGAGTGGGTTTCCCTGAAGTATTAATGTATCTTGTTGCAGCTGACATAAATGAAAGGGAGTTTTAAAAAGCTAACCAGCCCTAGCCAGTTTGGCTTAGGGAATAGAGTGTCGGCCCTCAAACTGAAGGGTCCTGGGTGCGATTCCAGTCAAGGGCATGTACCTATGTTGTAGGCTCAATCCCCGGCTCTGGTCAGGGCATGTGTGGGAGGCAACCAATTGATGTGTTTCTCTCACAGCGATGTTTCTCTCTATGTCTCTCCTCCTCCCTTATATGCTCTCTAAAAAATAATCAATGGAAAAATATTTTTGGGTGAGGATTAATAAAGTAGATATTATAAAAGACTAACCAATCGAAGATTATAAACATAATAGTTTGTATTATCAGGTTAAAATGCAGATTCAGACCCAGTAGGTCTGGGGATGGACCCAAGGTTCAGCATTTCTAGCAACTTTCCGGGTGAGGTGAAACTACTACTTGCTAAGTGGATGGTCCTACTCTATGTTTGCTGCTTTTATTCATCTACTAGTGCTTCCTGGGCTATCAGATACACTGAAAAGCCTAGAAATATTCCTGGATCATTTGTATTTACAGCTGTAAATCTAGAGATTTTTCTCAAAAATGTCTGGTATGTAAAGGTGTAGATGTTCTTCAGTACAGCAGTTGCATGACTTGTTGTCTAGAGTGCGATATTTTATATTTGTTGTGACAGGCCATATGATGGCAGAATCAACATTGAGAGGGTGCCAGGGTGCTTGTATTATATTTTATACTCTGCATCTAACTGGCTTTATGCTAGACTAATAATCCCTTCCTACACGTTCAACTTGGTGCCTCAAAGCCAATGGGCACAGGATAGACCTATTTAGCCCAAGATGTCATTCCCCAATATTTATTGGCTTTGAATAATAAATGCAGCTCTTCCTGGATGTGTCTCTGCTGAGGTTGCTTTGCCCCAGTGGGAAGATGTCCCTTGGAGATTGCTTTAAAGCCTAAAGATTTTTAATTCCTCTTAAAACTACTTTTTTTTTTCTGTCTTTCAATTTACCTCTATGTATTTTAAGAGGAGAGACCACACCCACAGGTCCCGGATGATCAATTATTTCCTCTGCCCAGATTTTTGTTATGCAACCCGGCTAGGTTGCTCTGCTACAAGGAGGCTCACAAGATAAATTGCCTCCCTTTGGCTGTGTTGTTTTCTTAAATTACACAAACAGCAGCCAGGGAATCTGGAGGAGATGAGAACTACAAGAATTCTGGGAGATGCTAACGATTAGCACTTGCATTATTAGTCTCTGGAGGTTCCTAAAGCTCAGAGTCCCTCATGGCATTGTCAGAATAGTGAAGGGAAACAGAAGCAGGCAGCAGTCAGGCATCACTCAGCTAGCTGCCCAGGATAATGCTCGCCCCGTGCACAGGGCTCTTTGTCTCCAGAGTCCCATGATCCGCCCAAGAATTAACAGACACTGCATGGCCCTGATGGCTTTAACTATATCTAATCAGTCTGCAGGGCTGATAGCTGTGAAAAACCTTGTTACCTTGGGAGGGAAGCCTATCTTTCTCTAATAAAACAGAATGTAGTTACTGTACCACTCGTTTCCTAAAGCACTCTCCTTTGTATTATTAATTTTTTGAAAGTGCAAGTTTGGGAAAGTCTTTAGAGACACCAAGCTTATCAATTCTATTCATCTTCTGAGTGAATAAATTTCTTTATGAAAATAATGCTCTTGGAATGCTATTTGCTCGTGGTTCTCCAAGGAGAGAGCTTTCTATCTCTCTGTCTCTTCTGCTCCGTTTAAGAGTGAAGCTCGAAATGATATGCTTGTCAAAAGGAAAGGAAGACATCCTAGGATAACGTGGGCAGAAGCATCTAGGAAGGGTAGCATTTTGCTAGTAAAACCTTTAGTACTATTGTGCATGTTTTCAGCTTGCAGGGTTGTGGGCACTGAAGCTACTTTTTGGAGGCACAGGATTTATTCCTAGAGGAGAGTGGACGTTTGTTGACAGACAATGTGTGCCCCCATTCACCAAGCAATCCCCATATCAGAGAACTTAGGCATTTCAAGACCTCTCTTGGTATAGCGTCCATGATGAGTAGGACATATGGGCAAGGCACGGGTTTGGAGTTGGCCACATTTCTCTTAAAGCACAGCCAGCTTTGCTTTGTGAATGTGGGCACATTCCTATTTCTATTTTCCATTTGTAAAATGGGGATAATAGTACCTTCTGCACAGGGTTGCTGAAAGGATCAAATCAGATTGGTGTAAGTTAATTTCCTACTATGTAATACATGACCAATAAATGTCAGCTTTGCTAACATTTCTTCACAGGCCCTGTTCACTGCTTCTTTCTTCCTTTTACCTCTTTTATGGTTCTTATGATACTTAATTAAAATTATTTGTTTTCAGGTCTTTTTTGGTCTTGATTTTATTTCTTGGACAGGGAGCATATCTTATGATAGTAAGATCACTAAATTTGGGTTCAACCAAGAGACTTTTCCTAGTACACATGGGATGGTAATGCTTCTCACAGTATCTATGAGGGTTAAATAGGAAACTGTAATGGACATTTTATTAAAATTGTCTGGCATAGAGCTTGGCACAGAGTGGTCAGTAAGAAGATGCTAGTTCCACCCTTTCTTTCCTTCTTTTGCACAGTCAGTGCCCAGCAATTTCTGACACATATTTCATACGTATAACATCATTGTTTAATGAATGAGGAGTCTATGGAGAAGTGTGTGAATGTGTAAGTAAGAGAATTGGATGAAATCAGAAATTTTGGGTTTAATTCCACCTCTGGTTTGAACTACATAGCTATGTGACCTTGGAGATGCACTTGTACTTTCTGGGTCTCGGAGTCTGTCATTGGGAAGGAGGAATTAAGTTGAATGGACCACATAATGTATGATGTGTCTTCTAGGTTTGGTCTTCATGACACAAAAATATGAAGTTTTGTCATGATTTAAAGCTTTTGAGTTATATGCAATTTTACCTTTCAGCAACACAAAAGTGCCATGGTTGGTAATAGAACACATGCACTTTTGTCTGACATTATATGGTAAAAGTGAATGCAAAATAGTAAGAGGTCTTTGAATGATATCCACTACAATGGCTTCACTCTCCTATTTAACAACAAGTGATTAGTTTTAGATAATGAGAACAAGACTAAAATATCAGTCCAACATTTTAGACTTATCCAAAGTCAGTATCTTTCTCTGAGGACTCTCTTCACAGTGAAAGGCTTCTGAGGCCATAGCATGCAAAACAATGCCTTGGCTACTTTTGCAAAACAACACAAAGCTGCTGTCCCATATGGTGATTTTAAGTCAGTGGTTCTTAACGTGTGGTCCCTGGACCAGCAGCATTAGCAACAACTGGAAACTTGTTAGAAATGAAAATTCTCAGGCCCCACTCAGACCGTTGAATCAAAAACTGTGGGTGGAGCCCAGGGATCCATGATTCTGATTCACACTAAAGTTTGAAAATCATTGCTGTAAAGGAAACAAAACCCTAAATGCTGACCAGTCTTCTGCTTATCCACTATTCAGAATTAATCTCAATGAATGAATCTCATAAAATGGAAGCTATTTCAATATTTCAACACATATTATGTATAAATGCTCACCTGCTATAAGTGTATCTTCCACTCTTCCACTTTCTAAACGTAGCAATGATCCGATACCTTTATTAGAGAACAATAGTGAAGTTACCTGATTTGAAGAGCAAGTGAGGTCATTTATTTTTACCTAGTGTTAGCTCAGGTACATGTGTTCTCTCTTTTAAAATATATGCTCTCAGAGTTAACAGCTTTTGAAAAGTTTAAAATAAAACCACTTTGCTTCACACGCCAAGGCCCAGCAGCCATGTTACCTTTGAGCTTAAAGGTCATCACATTGCCCTGGTCTTTGTTGAGGCAGAAGGCGAGATCAGCAGCAGTGGGCATGGCTGCCTCTCTTCTGCAGGTTTTTTCTGGGTTTCTGTTCCACTTCCTTACTCTTTTTTTTAGTTTCAGAAATAATGAGATAAAACTTCTCTCCCCTGTACTTTTTATCCTAGTTAGAGGAAAGAGGAAAAACCTCATTAAAATAATGAAGTGATTTCAGCGTGATGAATTATGTCCCAAGGCCATTGATGTCCACAGGTAATGAAAACACTCAACTACCCTAAGCTCTGGTTCTAAGATAAAGTTATGCGCTCCCTTTCAGCAGCCCTGGATGTGGAGGAGGGAGCAGTGTCTGGCCCAGGCAAACTCAGATGGATCATCTGTTTCATCTTGTGCTGCCGCTGGATCAATTTGGTCACCGGGAGCAGACAGATTTCATCTGAGCCTTTTGACAGAAATTCATTTGGCACAGAGAAATCACTGAGGAGTTTGCCATGTCTGTTGTCAATGACATGGATTTAAACACGGAAAAAAGAGAAATCCTTCACTTGGGCATACATAATGGAGGGGAAGAAAATGGAGGCTCACCAAACATTCCAAGCTATTCTGTCAGCGAAACGCATTTTCGGGCTAATCGAGCCCTGTAGTTGGGTGACATGTGTGGTCACCTGCTTTAGGTGGGTTAGTCCTTTGTTTCCAAAGAATTGAATTCAAAGACAGGAACACGTTTTGGATCCAATTGTTTTAAATTATAAAAGGAACTATATATGAAATTCATTTGTTCACGGGATCTGCTTACCCTGATTTGAGGAATTGGTCCGGCTCAGCATTCTTCCTCAGGGGAAACAATTACTTGTATTATTGCTGCACATGGATCTAAATCACATGAAGCATCATGACAAAGTTTTATGAAGCTCTAACTAAAACCAAAGGTAAAACAGCTTTTTTTTTGCGCCACAAACGACAGCTCCATAGTCCCAGGCAACAGATGAAGATAGTGTGAAGCACATAACTCCTTCCAAAATGAAACATAAATAAATAAGTTACCAGAGAAGACCTAGCAGTATGGATTGACTGTAAATGGAGTTTACGGCTTGATATATGTGAATTGAGTTGCAATACCAATAACACAAATGCTCAGCCATAATAGGATTCCTAAGAGAGTGGGTGGTTATAGGCCTCAAAAGCCATAATAGCATTCCCCTCTCTCTTTAATGGCTAATCTTTCTCCAATCATGTTCTGTAGGTAATGCTGTGGATGGGATTTAGTCATTTAATTAGGAGGCTAGGGGAAAAAGGGCCATAAACCAAAGCTCATGTTACTCAACTAGAAATAAAACCTGACTGTCTTAAATCCATCTCATTGTGGTAAAGGCAAGGGGTTGCTGGGAGACACTGATGTATTTTCATTCTAAGAAAAAAAAATGTTTGTAAGTTTTCATTAGCAACATTTTGAAATATGACCTTTTCCCATTTTTGTAGGATTTCACTGAGAGTGCTCAAGACTTAGTGTGTAAACTACAAGTGTCATTATTCTTTAGGGTCCTTTTTACACACTTCAAGTGCTTCAGTGAAGCTGTTTATTCAGCTCTATGGAGGTGTTGTACCTCCACAATGCCTGTTTTGCTATCACTTACATTGGGTATAGAGTCAATAGAGTCAGGTGATATTTGAATCTGTTCTCTGAGGAGCCAACTCTTACTTCCACAGGGCAAGCATTTGGGTTTTACGCTGCCTCCTACACAGTATGGGCTTTTCAAACTTTAGGGCAATGAATCTCAACCTTGACTGTATATTAGAATCACCGGGGGGTTTTAAAGACTACCAGTGACTGCTTCCTCCTGCAGACCATTACATCAGACTTGCTTACAGCGAATGCTAGGCGTTCCTATTAAAACTTTCCAGGTGATTTTAAGATGATCCCCCTCCAGGATTGAGAGCCGCTGTTTTGTAATTTTGCCTAGAGAAGTAGATGTGTATCTCATTATTCTGTTTTATCTATTCATATGTTTCTCTTCTAGGCTTAGAATAATTAAGTGATAGCCAACTCTTTGCAACTTGTTTTATAGATTTAAATGTTTCGTTTATCATGATTCTTACCTGTGGCCAAATATGTTTTCATTGATTGAAATATAACTGAAATTATTACAAAGTTTTGGAAAATACCTAAGATTCAAGGTTTTATTTCTGGATTGAATTCTTTAATTAAGCATTCCATCTCAAGTCAGTGATGTGCAAAAAAATAAATGTCATATAATAAAAGATGTTAATAACACAAAAATAGTGCATGCTTCTACTTTATTGCCTTTGCTTTTCATATTTTTTATTATTTTTTATCTTATTTTTTAGTCATTCTTCCTGATTTGTTATTGTTGGCCTTGGCTCTTAGTTTTATCTGTTAACAAGAAAATTTCTTCTGGTGAATGGTTCATTTTTGCTTATTAATATTTTAGCATACCATAAAATATTTAAGACTTTGGAAATGGCATAAAGAATAATGCAACACATTTCCATTTACCCATCACCCAGCTTAAGAAATAAAACATCATCAATACAATTGATGCCTCTGTACATTTCTTCCTCCTTTATTGGGTTGCTAGATTTAGCAAATAAAGATACAGACCACCAGTAAAATTAGAATTTAATCAAAACAACAAAAAACTTTTTAGTTGTCCCATATATTGCTTGGGATACATTTACACTAAAAAATATATTTGTTATTTCTCAGAAATTCAAAGTGCAATGTGTATCAGAGGAGAAGAAGCATCATTATTTTTATTTTATAGATTAGGAAACTGAGGTTTAGAGAGATTATATACTTATCTCAAGCCTCTCAGTACATCAGTACATGATAAATTTAAGATTGAAACCTGCATTTTCTAAATTCAAACCTCAAGTGTTTATATTTTTTTCTTTTTACTATAACTCCTAAATGCATATAAGTATAAATCAAATAATTTTGGTAATTATGTTCAAAAGCTTCTTCTTAATTATTTTTTGACATTCAACAAATTGTTTAGGTAGCATACATCAAAGGTCTAAATGCTTTGAGAAATATAAAACATACATACTGTATTTTTAAACTTGGAGTATATTTTCTCTCAAAATAAGGACCGATTTGCTTTTAACTAAGGGGGCCATATGCAGTCATGCAATCTCTTCACTGCACGGTTCCAAGTTCAATCAGTAGACTGTGTTCTCTCCTTACTGCCAATGGCCCACAAGAAAAGACTGATGGCAATAATCGTGTGAACACTTCTATTCCTAATGTTTGCAAACATGCACCCAAAAAACCAGGATGCTATGAACAAAATTCCTGAGATTATTCCATATATTTACAGACATCTATTTTTTTATATTATAAACACCTATTTTTATGCCTCTTATTGCAGATAGAAAAATTGAAATTCCCAGGGATTAGGTAATTTACTCCACATTTTATTAAATCAATGAAATGGAAACAAAGTCCAGATTTTCAGCAAGAAATCAAAAGCTGTCAATGTTTTCTAATAATTTCATAAGAATCTTTTGGTCTATAGCAGGCAGAATAATCGCCCTAAAAGATATCCACGTCTTGATCCTTGGAAGCTGTGAATATGTTGTTGTGCATGGCAAAAAGCATTCAGCAGATGGGTTAAATTAAGGACCCTGAGAGCGGTGAGTATCCTGGACTAGCCAGCCAGGTGTGCCCGATCAACCACATGAGTTTTTAAAAGAGGAGAACCTGTTATAACTGGAGTCAGAAGGAAACACTAAGATGGGAGAATGGTCAGAGAGAGACAAGATTGCTAGCTTTGACATTGGGGAACAGGGCTGTGAGCCCAAGAATGTGGGCAACCCCTAGAAGCTGGAAAAGGTAAGGAGACAAACTCTCTCCTAGGTCATCTAGGAAGGACTATATCCCTGCCAGCTCCTTGATTTTAGCTCAGAAAGACCTGTATTGGACTTCTAGCCTACAGCACTCGGAGGTAAAATTTTGTGTTGTTATCAAGTTGTGATGATTTTTTACATTGGTGATAGAATCGTAATGCATGTTGTATTTTGGCCATACAGCAACCATGTTTGTGTAGGTAATTGGTAAACCCAATAATTCAATAAATATTTCTTGATAATAATTCTGACAGTAGTTTTAGTTTGGACAAATGATACCATACTTGCAGATAGGCAGGCTGCTACCTCATACTTTTATGTGTGTAGTGTCAAGTTGTTTTTTAATTTTAAATGTTGATTTCTGGTTTCTACCTCAAGAGTTTCTGATTCAGAAGTTCTAGAGTAGGATTCCAATGGAGATGAAAAATGGAACAGTGACTTTGGGAGATGGTGTAGCGTTTGGAAACTTCAAATGTCCATCATCTGCTACAGGCATTAATTTGTATACACTCATACAACAAAATACTTCTCAGACATAAAAAGTGGCATGTTGATAAAAGCAGTGATGTATATGAATGTCAAAATCATTAATGCTGAATTAAATTCGACACAAAAGGCAACATATGGTATATTTCCACTTATATGTTATTATGATAAAGGAAAAACTTTTAAAAAGGGACAGAAATCAAATCAAAATTGCCAGAGCCTGGGGGCTGAGGGAGGGAGGGAATTGAGTTGAGGGAGGGAATGATTGCACCTGATTGCAGTGGTGAGAGGACTAGGGTGATTAAAATGTTCCATATCTTCATTGTGGTGACAGTTATAAGACAGTGCATATTTTCCAAAACTCATTAAACGTTATACTTAAGGAGAGTACATTTTATTACATGTAAATTCTGCCCTAGTAAACCTGGCTTTAAAATAAGTAAGGTCTCGCCTGGCTGGTGTTACTCAGAGGTTGAGCATCAACCCATGAACCAGGAGGTCACGGATCGATTCCAGGTCAGGGCACATGTCTGGGTTGTGGGTTTGATCCCCAGTGGGGGGTATGCAGGAGGCAGCCGATCAGTGGTTCATTCTCATCATTGATGTTTCTATCTCTCTCTCCCTTTTCCCTTCCTCTCTGAAATCAATAAAAATATATTAAAACAAAAACTGGGATGTACTTTTAGGCCAGACAACTACAGCCATCTCACAGAGTTTAGGAACCATTGAGCTAATAAATCTGAGGGTGAGGAATAGAAAGCAAGTTATTACACATTACTCATAACCAAGTCCTAATTAAGCCATAAAAGCCCATGAAAATAATATAATAAGAATTCTCATGAGGCTTGGAAAGGACTCAATTCTGATTCAATTTTTAAACTACATCATAACACAGCCATGAATTTCAGGCCATTATTTTCATAAAGATGTAGAGTATCCTGCCCTAACTAATTTTCCCAAATGTGAGGTGGGAAGGGGGGAAATCCCAGAATGTTGTAAATGAACCTCAGAAGTCATCTTTTCATTCTGTGATTCTATCTGGTTTTTTAGTGTAAGTTCATTTCCTTTCCCAAGATATCTCACAATTAAAGTTCTTGTTAAGAATTGGAGAAGACTCCCAGAAATTGGCCTGAACCAATATGCTCAATTAATATTTGACAAAGGAGGCAAGAACATACAATGGAGCCAAGATAGTCTCTTCAATAAATGGTGTTGGGAAAATTGGACAGATATATGCAAGAAAATGAAACTAGACCACCAACTTACACCATACACAAAAATAAACTCAAAATGGATAAAGGACTTAAATGTACGACAGGAAACCATAAAAATTCTAGAAGAATCCAAAGGCAACAAAATCTCAGACATATGCCGAAGCAATTTCTTCACTGATACAGCTCCTAGGGCACTTGAAACTAAAGAGAAAATGAACAAATGGGACTACATCAAAATAAAAAGCTTCTGCACAGCAAAAGAAACCATCAACAAAACAACGAGAAAACCCACTGTGTGGGAAAACATATTTGCCAATGTCATATCTGATAAGGGCCTAATCTCCAAAATTTATAGGGAACTCATACAACTCAACAAAAGGAAGATAAACAATCCAATCAAAAAATGGGCAAAGGACCTAAATAGACACCTTTCAAAAGAGGACATTCAGAAAGCCAAGAGACATATGAAAACATGCTCAAAGTCACTAATCATCTGAGAGATGCAAATCAAAACAACAATGAGGTACCATCTCACACTTGTCAGACTGGCTATCATCAACAAATCAACAAACGACAAGTGCTGGAGAGGATGTGGAGAAAAAGGAACACTTGTGCACTGCTGGTGGGAATGCAGACTGCTGCAGCCACTATGGAAGACAGTATGAAGTTTCCTCAAAAAACTGAAAATGGAACTCCCATTTGACCCTGTGATCCCACTTCTAGGAATATGTCCCAAGAAACCAGAAACACCAATCAGAAAGGATATATGCACCCCTATGTTCATAGCAGCACAATTCACCATAGCTAAGATCTGGAAACAGCCTAAGTGCCCATCAGTAGATGAATGGATTAGAAAACTGTAGTACATCTACACAATGGAATACTATGCTGCTCTAAAAAGGAAGGAACTCTTACCATTTGCAACGGCATGGATGGAACTGGAGAGCATTATGCTAAGTGAAATAAGCCAGTCAATGAAGGAAAAATACCACATGATCTCACTCATTCATGGATAATAGAGACCATTATAAACTTTTGAACAATAATAGATACAGAGGCAGAGCTGCCTCAAACAGATTGTCAAACTGCAGTGGGAAGGCCGGGGAGGGTTGGGGGACAGGAGGTAGGGGGGTAAGAGATCAACCAAAGGACTTGTATGTATGCATATAAGCATAACCAATGGACATAAGACACTGGGGGATAGGGGAGGCTAGGGGACTGTCTAGGGCGGGGGGAAAAATGGACACATATGCAATACCCTTTGTAATACTTTAAGCAATAAAAAAAAGGATGGGAGAAGACTCTTATATCTTGTAAAATAATATACTGAGTTTTAAAGTAAAATCACTTTAAAATTATAAAATTTCATTTGATATATAAAGGGTCAGGAATTCTGCTTACTGCCTTTGGTTAAAAACAAAAACAAAAAACAAAAACAAACCCTAAGCTTCACACAAAATATATTGGTTTATTTTAAAATACTTATTTTGCCACTTCTCTAGTATGTTTTTACTTTATATCACAATTTTTTCTTCTGGCACAAAATAGCCCAATAGGTGTCGCCCTAAAATCTATTGAGTTCTCCTGACCCAGAGACTGCAACTCTGGGCAGGATTTCAGAATGAGTCGTATTGATATTTATTGTCAGCCTGTGGTGTGAAGTGACTATTTGTCTAACATTTCCCGATGCACATGGAATAAATAAAGTTTCCAAAGACCTTCACAGAGGTGGTGAATATTTTAAAATTCTGAGTTGTAAAAGATTAGGATTGATAGAAGAATGTTGATTACATTTTTGAAAATAACTTGAACAGTTGTGTAAAGAATGTGTAATGTAAAAGTGTGTTAACAGAGACCTGGGGATATTGCAATAATCCTGACTGGAGTTAGCTAGAGTGGTTTGAATGTATTGCAATAAGCCAGGTGAGCAATAATGCAGCATCAGTGAAAAGAGAGTTGAGCAGAAACCTTGGGGACTTGGTGATCAATTGAAGAGAGAGAGAGAGAGAGAGAGAGAGAGAGAGAGAGAGAGAGAGAGAGAGAATTTAGAGATAATTCTAAAGGTTACTGGATAGTCTCGAGTCAATTATCTTAAAATGCCAAGTCCTAGAGCAGTGATTTTTTAACACTGGCTTTAGAGTACTTTGATGTAACTCAAGCCTCGCATAGGTGCACCACCAAACTTTAATCAACAGATAAATTTTATTTTTATTCCACCTTAATGTTCTAGGAACTCCATTTTAGAAGACACTATTTTTCCAGGTTCTTTATTTCCTTGAAATATAGTGCCCTTTCCTACTATTTCACACAATTCCATTTTCTGGAGTAATTCAGTATATCCCTAAGAGTGACAAATTCTTACAGGATAAAGGCCATTAATCTTAATATCACTTTTTATATAGCTGGAAACTCCTTTCATTGAGTGATAGTCAGTTCTTGCACTCCAAAAATCCACCTGTTAAAACAGCTCTCTCTAACGACATTTTAATTAAAGTATGTCATAGAGATAAGCAAAGAAAAAAATTGAAAAATATTGCTCTATTGTTTGATTCAGAACTTTACCCTTCTACCAAAGTCAAGTTCTGCAGAAAGTGTTGACAAGTTGATCTGTAATTAAAAGAAAAGTTACTTACAAGAACCTATTTATACACTTTATGGTATCTCCTGGGATCGTTTAACTGACTAATTTGGACAGAATAGACAACAAATTGAGGGCCCGGTTTCTTCTCCTTTTATAACTCTGTGAACATAATCCCAGATTGATTGGTCTCTAATACATGAGAAGCAAATGAAAAATTAATTAGATTAGATGCAACTCTTGAAATGAGCGCTTTACTGCTTTGTTGCTTTGTCTATCTGATCCTCTTTCTTTTGATTTATCAATAAATAGCCCATGTGGAAAAAATAATAGAAGAAAAGTAAGGGCAAGCATCAAATTAATCCAGACAAACTGTACAACTGAGCAGTCTTTGCAGAGTGTAAGATTTAGAGTTGGTCTCTAGGTATTAAATGCACTAATATAATATATTAACACAAAATCGATTTTTTCTCAATTTTAAACTTATAATATATATATATTAGGAGCAACAATTTCTGTTAATGTGTTTATCTCTTCATTACACCTGGATGAAATGACTTGAAATCAATTGTAGTCATAGAAAATTAGAAGTGTTCTTGTAATGTAGCGATAGGTAGAGTCATTAAAAGTCTCGCAGGTTAGTGGCAGTAGCGAGGGACAAGAAATTTCCCTGACTCCCCTTCCTGTGCTCAAAAATTTTATTCAGAATTTCAGTAATCACCATTAGCTTAATTAATTCTAAATAAGAGCTTGCATTATTCATAATTCATTTACTAACTCTCTTAGACAATGAGGATATAGTAGCAAGAAAACAAATATATATCTTCATGAGCCCTGAGATCTAGAATACAGGCAAGTAAATTTGTAAAACTAGTTGGGAAAATTATATTTAACACTCTCCCTCTGTGAATTGGTAAGCATATTTACAGCACACTTAGGTAAGGTGTGAGGACTTTTCTACTTAGTGAGTTGCCAACAAGAAAAAAAATGGTTTTGAAAACTCATTTTAGAGATGTTGAATCCATTAAGGGACAGATTATTGGTTTAGTTTAGTAGACTACATAATAATGTACTTTTTGATGCAGAGAAAGTACTAAATGCTCTATGTGGCGAGGGCAGTTTTGTCAGTATTTGAACTTCAAAATTAAAAACAAAAAACCAGAAATGTCTGCACCAGTTTGGCTCAATGTATAGAGCATTGGCCCATGGACTGAAGGGTCTTGGGGTTGATTCGGTCAATAGCACGTGCCTCATACCTCGCCTCAGTCGGGGTGGGTGGGGGAGGCAACTAATTGATGTCTCTCCCCATCCCTTCCACTCTCTCTAAAAATCAATGGAAAAATATCCTCAGGTGAGGATTAACAAAAGCAAGCAAACAAAAAATATTGAGGTAACTTATACTGGGGTATGTAATGTGAACTCTTTAGCATCTCTCCTACTGTAAGCACTATGAAGAAAGACACACAGTAGGTTTCTTAAGGACTGTGATGAAAGAGGAAGAACACGGACTTTTTATCGGCTGATTGTGAGACAGAGTCAGACAATATAATAACTGAAGTGCAAAAGTACAGGATGTTTACATAGAAGAGTCCATCTGAAATTTAGGGGATGATTTCTCTGGAAGCTGGCAAGTATATCTGTGTGGAGAGGTAGAGAGAGGGAGAGGGA
Organism: Myotis nattereri; assembly: GCF_964212035.1. Lineage (NCBI taxonomy): Eukaryota > Metazoa > Chordata > Mammalia > Chiroptera > Vespertilionidae > Myotis > Myotis nattereri. The sequence continues at coordinate 189,387,624 of NC_138075.1, forward strand.
GGGAGAGGGAGAGGGAGAGGGAGGGAGAGGGAAGGAGAGAGAGGGAGGGAGAGAAGGAGAAGAAAGCTATAAAGTAGCAGGTGTGTGACAGGAAAGTACATATGCAAAAAAAAGGAGTATGGAGTAAGAACAAGGTGTGTTTAGATACTTATAGTAGGTTAGAATGATAGAACATGGAATATAAGTTATATTTGTACATTTTGAAAGAATTTTCAATATGATTCCTTAAAATTTATAAGATTATTGCTGAATTACGATGATGAAGTATTTGGGATCAGGAAGACATACCTGTCGGCAGAAACAACTTAAAATACGGAATTGCTTATATGATGAAAGCTGTGGTCTATCTTTCCTTCCCTCCCTCCCTTCTTTCCTCCTCTCATGAGACTTTATAAACTACTTGCTATGTCAGAAACGGCTGGATATCAAGGACACAGAATGGAAATCATGACCTATGGCTACGATGTGATAAGTACTGTGCCGAGCACTATGGTGAGGCACCTCTTCTACATGGGTTATGATGGAGGTTTACATCAGAGGCTGCGTATAGATGTGGCATGATTTGAATTGAAGTAGCCGATTAGGACTCAGCCAGGAAGAGAAAGATGGCAGGGGCCTGAACTAAACCAGGCCTAGAGAACTATGTGTAATGACACAAGTATGGACAAGCATGGTGCATTTGGAGGACTGTCAGCAGTTTGGATTGCTATAGCACAGAGTGGGAATAGAGTGTGTGATGAGACAGGTTTCAAATCATGAAATATACACTGAGTGGCCAGATTATTATGACCAGCTGACATTTGCAGGCAAATTAGCTATAATTTCATGCTGAAGTTGCTAGAGGGCCAGACCATTATAAATAGGGAAGCAGGTTGTTTATGATAGTAGAAGTGATTTTTCCCCAAAGATATGGGTAAACAATGTGATTTAACAGCTTTTGAACATGGGATATATATATTTGGGTATATATATATATATTTTTGGGTGTAGCCCATGAATCAAAGCAGTTGGGCTATTTTAAGTATGAGTATCCTAGGGCAAGTGGGATTGATAATAACAATCAATATGTTTCGGATACTATATGAAAAAAAAATTGTACCTATATTGCCTTATTTAATCACTTTTATAAAGAAACTAGAGACCCGATGCACAAAAATTTGTGCACTCGGCGGGGGCAGGGGCGTCCCTCAGCCCGGCTTGTGCCCTCTCGCAGTCTGGGACCCCTCAGGGGATGACCACCTGCTGGCTTAGGCCTGCTCCCCGGTGGATTGGGCCTAAGATGGCAAGCAGACATCCCTCTGGCAGCCCGGCAGCCCTCGGGGGATGTCCACTTGCCAGTGGGGAACAGGCCTAAACTGCAGTCGGACATCCTTAGCACTGCTGAGGAGGCAGGAGAGGCTCCCACCACCACCACTGTACTGGCAGCCATCAGCCTGGCTTGTGGCTGAGCAGAGCTCCTCCCATGTGAGAGAGCCCTGACCACCAGAGGGCAGCTTCTGCATTGAGCATCTGTCCCCTGGTGGTCAGTGTGTGTCATAGTGACCAGTCATTCCCATTCCTTCTGCTGTTAGGGTCCGTTTGCATATTACCCTTTTACTATATAGGATAGAGGCCTGGTGCATGGGTGGGGGCCGGCTGGTTTGCCCTGAAGGGTGTCCTGGATCAGGGTGGGTGTCTCGTTTGGGTGCCTGGACAGCCTGGGTTAGGGGCTGATGGCTGTTTGCATCTGGTTGCACCCCTTTCAGGGTGGGGGTCCCCACTGGGGTGCCTGGCCAGTCTGGGTGAGTGGCTGAGGCAGGTGGGTGACTGAAGCTCGCAACCTCTCCTTTTTTTTTTTTTCATTCTGGGATTTATTTACCTTCTATGGCTGTCACTGGAGCTTAGAGCCGGCTCCAGCTCTGAGGCCCAGCTCCAGCTTGAGGCCTTGGCTGCTGAAAGCAGGTATCCTGGGTTTGTTTGGCTTCTATAATTGAAACACTGTTGCAGCTCCAGCTCTGAGACCTCGGCTGGCTAAAAGCAGGTATCTGGGGTTTGTTTAGCTTCTATAATTGAAACATTGTTGCTTTCGGGCTCAGAGCCAGGCCATGGCAGGCAAGAACCCTGGATTCCTCCATCACTGGAGCAAGCAAACCTCCTGCTCGCTTCAGCTGCATGGCTGCCGGCCACCATCTTGGTTGGCAGTTAATTTGCATATCTCCCTGATTAGCCAATGGAAAGCGTATCAGAGGTATGGTCAATTACCCTATTTGTCTTTTATTAGATAGGATTATTATTTTTCCCTTTGTTTTTACATATATACAGAGAGAGGGAGAGAGGGAAAGGCTGAAAAATTTCAGTCATAGAGTTCAGACCCTCTGAATCAATAGACAGCTTGCTTCAACACGATTCTGTCCTGGCATCTGATACAGAGGTTACAAAGCCAGCCACTCTGCACACAGATCTTGTCTAATTGTTTTTTATTTGCAAGATTTTATGATATGCATTTTACCTTCAAGGTAACTGAGATTAAGAAATGTAGGTAATTGTAGGTAGCACAGCAGGTAATGATGACAGCAGGGTCATACCTCCAGTCTCTCTAGCTCCAAAGCACATGTTTATTACATTGCACCCATAGTGAAGCCCAGTGAGAGTCCTGGTTCATTCAGTTGGGTGTTTTTGTGTGTGTACATGTGTATGGCATTTTTTGTTTGCTTGAGATTTTTGGGGGGAGGAGATGAGTAGGAATCAGAGAACTTGCATACTCCCAGCCTAGAGGTTTTTTTTTCTTAGAAATTATAATAAAATATTTATCTATGGTTTCTCTGAGAATATGGCAAGAAAAAGTTAAATTTACCTTCTTCTGAAACATTAGTTGGTTCATTATTTTATTTTAATGTCAGCGATTTTTAAAGAAAATCCAAATGAACTAAAGACTAGAGATGATATATAAGATGCCACAGGTTAGAACATCTCAATTATAATCCTGATTATGTACTTTTCTTAATAACTTCATTAATATTTATCCATTTACATTATTGGTATAAGAAAAAAAAAGGATGAAGGAAGAAATTAAGAAAGGATAGAGGGGAAGGAAGTAAAGAACATTGCCCCATCCAGGTAGCTCAGTTGGTTAGAGCGATGTCCCAATATGCCAATATGTCCCAAGTTCTATATCCGGTCAGGGCACGTACAAGAATCCACCAATAAATGCATACATAAGTGGAACAACAAATAAATGTCCCCTATCTCTCTACCTCTTTCCCCCTTCCCTTCCTTTCTCCCTGTCTAAAAATCAATAATAAAAAAAGAACATTAAAAAATAGCAAACATTTATATCACACTCACAATGTGCCAGGCACACTCTTAGACACTTTACATGCAAAAAGGGTAATCCTCACAACTCTGTTAGTGTATGTGTGGGTACAGAAATAGACATTTGTCAAACTGTGGCTGCCTTTGTGTTTTTTTACCATTGCCTTTCTATAATTGCGAATTTCCCACATTATAACTGTAACCTCTCTATTACAGAATTAAGAACTCACATACACAGCATGTTTTTCAGTGAGGATGCATGTGTAACTGTGTAAGTCTCAATGTAGGTGAGGCTTCCTTCTTTGGGCTGCAGTGAACTAAGTTGTTGCAGATGTGGCCCCTTTGCTAGCAGCAGTAGCGGCAACAGAAACGTTGAGTTTCTGTCATTTGGTGCTTGGTGATCACAGCTGCTGTGGTGACAGTTACTTTACCACACAGAATCTGGGATGTGGTTCTATCCCTGGAAGGCTTACCTCAAGATATTTCTCCAGGCTTCACATCACTTAATTCTTTTTTTCTGCTTAAATTAGCCAGAGTGATTCTGTTTGTAATTCTGGATGCTAACACACCTTCTCCATGTATATGTATACATATACAGACACACAGACATTCATATACATTTATAGGTATTTATGTGTATTATATATGTTAATAAAATTAACTGCACTTCTTCAGTACAGTTCAAAGGTAACATTCATTATTTACCAAAGTGAGGCCAGGCACCCCGCTAGGCTCACTGAAACAGTATGTTCTCAAAATCATGTAGAATAAGACAGTTGGCTGCTTTTGTTCCCACCTCTTAACATGATTATGGGTGACTGGATGTTATAAATCGCCATCACTCTTGAAAATCCTAAGGCAGAAATGGTGCTTTATATCCCTCAGAATGAAGAAAATAGCACTTATGATCACCTCAAACTGCAACTGAGATAGAATTATCACTTTTATTCAAAATCAAGATTTCCTGGAAACACACCATTTGTTTTTATTTACTTTGTGATATGATCTGCAAAGTGCAGTCTGCTCATTTCACTTTTCTAAAAAAAATCCTTTATTGTTTAAAGTATTACATATGTCTCCTTTTCCCACATTGACCTCTCCCTGGCCACCCCCACCCTCCTAGCACATGCCCTCCCTCCCCCCCCCGTCCCCCCAGTGTCTGTATCCATTGGTTATGCTTATGTGCATGCATATAAGTCCTTTGGTTGATCTTGTATGCTCACCCACCCCCCCCCACACACACCCTCCCCTGCCTTCCTTTTGAAGTTTGACAGTCTGTTCAATGCTTCTCTGTTTCTGGATCAGTTTTTGTTCATCAGTTTATGTTCACTATATTCCACAAATGAGTGAGATCATGTGACTAAGCTTGGCTTTCTGAGAAGCTTTGATAGAGGACTAAGCGCAGTTGGCTTTGCTGCTGCTCTGTGCTTGTGTGTTTGCTTCGTCCTCATCGTCTTCAACCCCTGTAGTCTCTTTAAGTTCCCTTCTCCATGTAAGCTCGTTCATGCTCTTAGCACTTCACATTTCTTTGGTTATTCCAGGAGAAAGATGTGAGAATCCAAAGGAAGAACATTCTACCATAATGAGTATTTACTCACATTGGGACACTGCCTGAATGAAGGTTCACCAAATAAACAAGTTGCAGTAGAGTAGTATTCTTCACAAAACTTGGCTCCGGAGTCAGCCTGGGTGCCTACTTCAGTGACACTATTCTCTAGGCCTGTGACTATGGGCGCATGACTAAGCTTTCCAGGGTCTCTTAATATCTGTCAAGCACGATCTTAAGCTCATAGCACTAACTAAATAAATATGAATGGAGTGCTTTGAAAAGCACATAGAAGTGCTGCAAGTATTCTGATGGAACATAGGGAAGGGAGTTAAGACTTGCAAGCAGAACCACATGCTAGGTCTACTCCAGGCATCTCAATTTTCCTATGAACCAATGTTTTCTGCCATGTTTGTAATACCACCCTCTGCTTAGTTACTCAACCAGAGATCTGAGTGTCATCCTAGACTTCTCCTTTCTCTTCACCCACCATATCTAATTAGCAGCAAGTCCTACTAATTCTGTCTTATAATATCACTTGAATTTATCAAAGCCTCCTCATTTACATTGCCAGTTTCCTCATAAGATTCAGCTTCCTTCACCCTTGGATCAGTCTGTTTGCCACAGAGCAGCCATGGTGGTATATTAATCATGTCTGGTAAAGAGGCAAATATAATATAAAACCCTTTATTCATTTTTACACTGCATTTGAAACACAATTCCCTTTCCATGGTATAGAAATATGAAGCCTCGTATGATTAATATTTATCTACCACTCTAGCTACACACCTTTACCCTCCTCTTTAAAAAAAAAATAAAAAATTCTAACATACTGATCTTATGTTTCCCCTAATGTGTAAAAAATTTGGTTATGTAGATCCTGTGGATAATTTTTTCCTCCCCTCTCCTCTATCTTTCTGCCAAACTCATTGGTCACATATTTACTAAATTTAGGAAGTATTGGCCTAAATTCCCACACCATGTAAAGTCTCATAGAACTCTTTTCTTTTATATCCTACATCAAACTTTTATTTCCTTTGTCAAAACTTGCTTTTCTATACTCTGACCTCTGTGTGGGCCAAGATATATCTACCTTGGTAACTGCTGTGCCATTAGCACTTTACATAAGACATTGCTCAGAAAATAATTTTGACTGAATTACTGATTGAAACCAGACTAAGGAATAGACTGATCTCCAACCCAATCCCCTGAGTGTTGATTACTGTACATTCCTCCTGCTGGAGGCCAAACCTATCCTATAATTCTTGATTATCTCAAGACTTGTATATATCAACTGACCAAATGGAAAGTTGTGGGGCCAGAGATCTACTCTGGTGTTCCACAAAATTTTAGAGGAATATAAAATGGAGTGTGGTCTGTTGGATTGGTGTTGAGAGTTGAACGTAATAAGTTGGCCTCAGTTATGGGAAAACCTTCACATTGAAAAACTTTTGTGTGCTACCAAGACAAAAGGAGGCCATTAAAGTGCAACAAGGATCCCAGAATTGAAATAAATGATGATCAACTTTGTGGTGAAAGTCAAATATGGTAAATTCATGGGATGGACATGTCAAAAACTTATTTGCAAGAGGGTTTGAGGCCACTGCTAGGAAAATTCTGTTCTCAGAACTTCTAATGTTCTATAGTCTGAGCCTTTTCTTCTTGTTTTCCCTATTCATCTTTTGTTTTTGCATCATTTCTGAATAGCTTCCTTGCCACTTCCCTTTTAATCATTGCTCATCTTCCATTTCCTCCCAGGCCTGTTGTGTATAAGAGGGTCTTTGTGTGTGGGTGTGTATGGGGCGGGGGCTATCAATGGGCAGGGAAAAACCAAAATTCTGCCAACAGCTTGCAGGAATTATTCCTATGGCACAGGGTTGGATATGAAAATATATTATTTGAGCATTTTCCTACTTCCAGCCTGCTGAGTTCAGTATTGCACAGCTGCTGATAATGCAGTCTCTCTCAATCCTGCCTCCTGAATCAACAGACTGCTTTCTGTAAATATAGCTTGTTTGTGGTATTTCTCACTTCTTCATACAATCTGGTTTCAGGGGAAATTCTCGCCTTCAGTCCATGCATATAGTCCCTGTTGTTTTAAAGAAGGAATTGCTCGGTTTTATTCCTCAGAGGTCGTGCTTCCTACTGAGAACTGAAAGCTTTCTCTAGATCTGCAGCCTTATCTTTTATTTCTATCCTGTGAGTATTCAGTCATTCAAATAGCAAATATTTCTGAATGCAACATGCCAAGTACATTGTTAGTTTCTGGACAACATTTGACAGTATGGAAATTTATGGAATATGCCCTCAAAGCACTTTGATTTTTGTGAAGAGATAGGCCCACAAACAATGACAGCACAATATTAATTGCAATGATGGAATAATGCACAAAATGCTTCAAGACAAGAAGAATGACTAAATCTGCTTAACTTGAAGAAAGGCTGTAGTTAACTCATAAAACAAGAGACGGACCGGCTGCATGTAAGGTTCTGTGGAGAAGCAGCGGTGACTAAGGTAAACTTAAACTTGTCCTGATGAAGTCTGTACCCTACTTGGCTAAAAACTGTGACTTTTAAACTGATAGATTAAGAATGAGTAGGGTTTTCCATAAGAATGAAAGAGAATGTTCTAAGCAGTGGAAAGAATCTGCAAAAGAAGAGAAACAAGAAATTATGGCAAGTTTATGAAACTGTGGGAAGGGTAATAGTGAATCATAAAAACCAAGCAGTGCTTGAGACAGAAGATGTAGCTATACAGGTGGGGTAGCGGTAGGACAATAGAAGAAAGTACACAGCAGTTTATGTTTTATCAACCTTTGTGGAGGTGGGAACGTTGAAGAATTTGTAACAAGGGATGAGACAATCGCATTAGTATGTTAGTGACAACACTCATAAGTAAATATGAAGGAGTGATTAGAGGTCAAGACTAGAGTCTGGGCCATGGGCAATGTGTCTATATTGACAAGTGAGCAATAGGGAAGTTCTGTTGTATTGAGATATAACACTATATAAGTTTAAAGTTCACAGCATAATGATTTGAATTTACATATATTGTGAAGTGATTACCATAGTAAGTTTAGTTAATATTCATCATGGAAAGAAACATTATCCAAGTCCGCATTGCTTATGAAATGTATGAGAGAGTTGAGGCATTCTGATATGTAAAATTACCTTGGTGTATTTTAAAACAGCAATCCTAGGTTCGATTTCAATCTAGGAAGAATATCAGCAAATTTTGGAGTTAGAAAATATATGTTAAAGTGAATCTATTTCATGATTCTAAGGAAGTAGTAGAGGCCTTTAAAGAAACTTGTTAAAGGGTAATGGTAGAGTTAAGCATTCAATCATTCATTCATTCATTGATTCATATCATACTTTGTAAACAACTCTTCTTGAAAACAATTGTGGATGCTAAAAGAGGAATAAGGGATTGTTATTTCAGCCTGAAAGTAGGTTTTTCCACACCTACTAGGTACTTAATATGTAATAGTTGCCATTTGCATGAAAGAAAACAGTAGAGAGGGACCTAGCCTTGCAGGGAATGTGGATTGGGGGGCCAACAAAGGCTGGTGGTGCCACCTAAACTGTCTTGCTGGTATCTGTAATGAGGACACTTTTGCTAGCTGTGTTGATGAACAAAAATAAAGCTAGTAAACTCAGCCATCATTAATTGGTTCACGAGTTTCTAATCTTAAATAATTTTGTTTTCATTGAATTGATTGGCTGCTTTTAAATGGGTTAAATGGCTTGCTTGTTCTGGCATCAGTTGATATAACCCCTATTTTGAGATGAAATTGCTGAAGTTATTTAATCACAAATTTTATTAAATAGTTTGCAAGTCTCTGTAGACATAATGGGAATTTAATTTAATTATGCTAGCTTTTATTTACAAAATAAAATGTCAATTCATTTAAATATGTTCTTTTGTACTATTTGATATATATATATATATATATATATATATATATATATATATATATATATATATATTGATTTGAAATGCTTTTCTAAACTAGAAGATATTTTTAAAGCACCAGAAGAAAACAGGCACAAAAATGTCATGGGAAATATGATTTAATATTTTTTCTTTAGTTTAACAACTTGCAAACACATTATTCGATTCTGGCTTTGGTTTTAGTCAAGGTTTTAGCTATTTAAGATGTTTTATTCCTAATTTAAATGGCAAGAAAACCTTTGTTGGTCTCTAATGGTTTTTCTAGGTCAGCAACTTTATCAATGATATTTTCAATACAACTGAACAATAAAAATAGATACTACTGAAGCAAAACCTTTTTTTAGAAAGATATTCTATCCTGAAATATTTTGCATTTCTTATTTCATCCATGCCAAGACAAGGAAAAATAGTCACAATTTTAAAATTTATTTTCAAATATGGTCTTAGTTTGGTATGGTAGAAAGAACACTTGAATTCTAGTTCTGTCTTGTACTCAGTCATTTACTGAGTCAGATCCTCAAAAATTAATTGTCCTGAGTCTTCCTGCTTAAATGAGGAGAGTAATAATAAGATCTAAAACATTGCTGTGATGGTTTAATAAAATGTAAAAATACATGTAAATGATAATGTAAATATTAGTAAATTGAAACATGCTTACTACTTAACATTTGTAAAAGAAAAAAAAATAAGGAAATTGTAACATGATATAAGTTAAGCAGTTCTCCTGACTATTTCTTTAGAAATTAAATTAAGGAGAATTTTCTTAATGTTGAGCCTAAATTGTTACATAAAATCAAATTAAGATAAAACTATGAGACAATGTTGCCTAAGAAAAATTGTGAAAGGAGATTAAAATGTCAAAGTAAGTATTGTTGCTTGGAGGTCATTTATGAGAAACTGTGATAGATATAAAAGACTAATCTAACAAAGGGAAACTGGAAATTACATCTAAAGAAAGGTAGGGCTCAGGTCAGGACAGTATTTTTAAATGGTCAAGAATAACTTGAAACCAAATAAAAATGCAGCTTTCTTAGATATTCAGATTCAGATTTGAGAACAAAGAAGCTGTATTTTAAACAAATATTTTAAAAATTATCTCAGATAATTTTCCAGAGATATTTCAATGTACATTACTTGAGACCTTTAAGTTTAAAGACTTATTCAGTTCATAGGTATTGAATTCTACTTGCCATTTTTTATTTGCAGAAAGTATTGAAAAAGAAAAGTGATTAACTTTTAATTATGAATTAAAGTTAATGACTTCTCTGGTTAAAAGCTCTGAAATAATTTAATTTGAGGTAACTAAAAGAGAAATATTTATTTTTCTGACTTGAGAGTATTTTTCCTTTTGTTTTTGTTTTGTTTACAAAGAACAGAGTACAGGGTTTAGTTTGGACTTAATGTATTAATAAAATAAAATGTAAAATCGGAAGCTATTATGGAACTTAAATAATGGAAAACAGTATATATATTCTACATGATGACATATCTCTCAGTTCTGAATAGCTAAACATCCCTGTGACTTTTCCAATGTTTATATGAATCACTAGAGGGCAACATACCCTATTCCTTTAAGATCATGTATACCAGTCCGAATTGCTTATAGTTACAGGGAGTGAAAGCAGAGCCCAAAAGATAAAAGCTGAGACTTTAATTATTGCTTAAAAAAATTAGTTGTTTTAGCTAACTGTAGGAGACCACTAGTAACCAAGTATTTAGTAAAAAAAAAAACCTACGAAATGAATTAAGGTTTTTCTCTTACTTTTTGAAAAAACTCAAGTACACATAATCACTGTCCTCTAAAGGTATGCACACAATCATGCAGAATATAAAACAAAGTCATGAAAAATGGAGCCCTTTTCTATATGTCAAACATGAATCAATTACAGACAAGCACAATGTCTTTTCTCTGTGTGGAGTGTGGCCTGGGTTTGTTCTTTATATTGTATTATATGGGCTCATCTCATCACTGCTTAGGTTTTAAAAAAAGAATGAATCTTCCAATGGGGACAGAGCCAGACTATCTTTTCAATCAAGGGGAAAAAAAGAACACCTTAGGAATCATAGTTCAGATTTTCACATTTAATATTAACTTTTTTTTCACATTCTTATATCTAGACACTGATGTTTTTGTTGTATTTGGGTTTTAATAATGAAATGTCATAAATGCACTTTGGAGAAAAGTTAGTCACAATTATGAATGAGTAGAAAAAAACAAATTTAATGGACAGATTTTCTGTCTCCAAAGGATTTTTTAAAAACAGAAAGAACTAAAGTGAGAAAAAATACAAATATGGAAGTAGAGAAACTGGACAGAATGAAAACAGAACTGCGTGTTTTAAATGGAAACATATTCTAAAAAAGAACATTTTATACTTTAATTATTATAATCTAATTCTGTTGTTTCAATACAGCAATTGGTAGTTTCCAGTCAATTTTTAAAGCACTGGATATGTGCTAGGAAAATGCTTTATTATCTTATTTAGTCCTCTGGAATAATTTATGGAATTAGAACAATACCATCTGAACTATACATGTGTAAAGTGATATTTTAGAGGCTAATTTAGTGGTGGAGCTGATACACAAATCCAATCCAGACCCTGCAGTCCTAACTACTGTGCTTCTCTGCCTTCCATGGGTAGATGCAATCTCAGGAAGAGAAGAAGAAGGCCGTGGTCATCTCTGCCAGAACGTGGGCATGTAAGTTTCACATTCATTTACAACTGCTAAATCCCCTATTATTTTACTGGTCTAACAACCTACATTGCTTGTAAAATGTATGAAAGAGTTTAGACATTCTGATTTGTAAAATTAATCTGGCTTACTTAAAAACAGTAATCCTGGGTTCCATTTCAATCTAGGAAGCATATTAGCCCAATTTAGAGTTGGAGAATATATGTTAAAGAGAATCTGTTTCAGGATTCTAAGGATAGTGGGGGCCTTTAAAGAAACTTGTTAAAGGGTAATGATAGAGTTAAGCATTCATTCATTCATTCATTCATTCATTCATTCATACCATTCTTTGTAAATACCCCCTTTTTAAAGCATTTGTGATTGCTAAAAGAGGAATAAGGTATTATTATTCCAGCCTGAAAGAAACTGAATAGTCTCTTCTTTATCTCTGACTTGATATCCTAAAATTTTACTTTTTCCCACTGAGAGTTAAACTACGGAGCAATGAAGTCACATTGGGATAAAGGGGGGATTAGAAATAAGCAGGCACCATAGAGCTCTCAGTGCTAGTCGACCTTCTGAGGTCTAACTTTAATGATTCATTCTTTAATTTTAATTTTCTCAAAATTCAGTATTATATTTGTCTTCCACCTACCATTCAAAATATAAAAGTCAAAACCTCTACATAATTTAGTTTTAAAAAGGTGACCTTAAAAAGAAAATCACCTACAGATTTAAGAGTTATGGAGTTGTAAGAAGTTAGTTATACCTTTAAAAGTGATTTGTATAACAATAGTTTCCTGTTAGCCTACATAGTTATCTGAGTTTAGGTTATGCTGCAGTAACAAATAATCCCAAAATTTTAGTAGCTTATAACCCAAAGTTTTATTTCTTGCTCATACTACCTTTCCACTGTGAGTCAGCTGAAAATGCTGCTCCCCCCAACACATTCTCTTCACTCTTGAATCAGCCTGCTTAAATGCCCACCACCTTGAACATTGCCTTTGATCACGGCAAGGGAAAAAGAGAGCTCTGAAGGGTTTCACATCAGCATTATACATTTTGAGCTGGTTTATAACACATGGCCCAGAATTACTCCTGCTCTACCACATGAGAGCTTGCTTGAAAAATCAACCCGCTATAGTTCTAGAATGGAGAAAAACCAGAAGTTGGTTTTTACCTTTGCTCTTGACCCAAGTAAGATGCCTAAATTTTATACATGATTTCCAAAAATCAAATAAAAACACAACTTTTGACAATATAATTATATATATATTAAGGGTAATTTAAGCCATAGATATTTTATAGTCTTCCTGTTTAATTAAACTTCCTGTAAGTTTAGGCTCCAAAGGAAAGGGATAACAAAAAAATATGCTTTTTCTCTCTCTAAATTGACTTAAAAATATAGATTCTTATCCCAGTTTTCACAGATCAAGATGGCTATGTTTAATAATTAGTAGTAGTAGTAGCAGCACAGATGAAGTTTGCAGACTCAAAAACTTAACCAGCTTCATAATGCTCACTATAATGCTTTTGTGTGCTGGTTCAAGATATGTTGGTGGTCTCTCAACTGCTCTAAATAGAATAGTTTCAAATTATGAACATATGCCTGTTTTAAGAAAAATGTATTTTACTATATTAATAAAATAGATAGTCTCGCATTGTTAATTTTTCTTACTTAGGTATACTATATACGTTCCATTATTCATTTGTTGGTTTTCAAATAACTTATTTTCGTTTTGCTCCCAAATTTCATGTTATAGCCAATTAGCACGTCTTCTTTTGGTGCATTTTAGTTACTAATATGATTTCTGAATTTTATAAACTATAGAAACTCTACCCCAAATGATACATATATTCACTTGCCGCCATGCAGTCACACTCCTCCAGTTTTTTTCTTTATTATAATCAATTTATAAAAATGTCTGGATTTTTTCTTTGCTAGTGTTTGCTCTTTAAAACCAAGTTTGAAAATAAATTAGGTCTATACACAAATTATCTTAAACAAAAACTAATTTTAAGGAGATTGGCTATAAATAATACACTCACAATATAAAGACATAAGGGCTGTCTGTAGCAGAGGAACATAAGAAATGTCAGCCTGCTCACACTGAGAAAATACATTGTTTCTGGTTCTCAAACATCATCAATGTGTAATGTCAGTTTGAGTAAAGTTCCTGCCTTTAAAAATCTTTACTTCTCGCCATCATTGATTTAAAAAATAACTAAACATATGCTCAAATTTTATTGTAATTGTGGACATGTGAGAGAAATGGTAAATGGATGAGATGAAGCAATAAGATATTAAAACAATAAGAAGGGTTAATTATAAAACTTAAAAAGTGACATTTCCCACAAAATAATGTTAGTAATGGAAGTACATAGATGGAAAGGTAAGGATACAAAGAGAAATTATGAATTAAATATAAGAAAATATTTCTCTTTTGAAGAGAAAAGGAAAACTAGGAAAGTGTAATTTTGAGAAATGTATTCCAAATACGTTATACCAATTAGTTTTTCTTTTTTTTAATCAATTAAAACTTTTTAACTATAAGTGTTGTCAAAGTCTGTTATGCAGAATCCACCAATTTTTCACTTTCTCAAAATGAAATAGTCCTTGAAATATTTCTTATGCCACTAGGGTGCCATTCAGTAAATTGCTTCTTCATAAGCACTTAATTGCACACTAATGTCTTGAGCAGGAAAGCTATCTACCTCTAGGTTTATAAATATTATCTCATTAGTGCTAAAAACACACCTATGAGGATGGAAAATGGAAATGGAAAATATTTCTTTCATTTTAGAAGTTGAACAATTGAGACAGTCAACATAGAACTTTAGAAATGTCAATGTTCCAAATTCCAGAACTCCCAATGTCAAATCAAATGTTCAAACTATTGAATAAATAATTTATAACTTAGTAGATATCTGCACGTCCACGTTTGCAAAGCATGTGCTGGGAGCTGTGAAAATTCAGACTTCACAAACCTTTGTCCAGTTTGTTATAGCAAAGAGTCCTTGCCATAGCAGTAATGGTGGACAGATGAGAGAAATGGTAAATGAATGGAATTTAAAAAGTGAATGATTGGCCGAAACCGGTTTGGCTCAGTGGATAGAGCGTCGCCTGCGGACTGAAAGGTCCCAGGTTCGATTCCGGTCAAGGGCATGTACCTGGGTTGCGGGCACGTACCCAGTAGGAGATGTGCAGGAGGCAGCTGATCGATGTTTCTCTCTCATCAATGTTTCTAACTCTCTATCTCTCTCCCTTCCTCTCTGTAAAAAATCAATAAAATATATTTAAAAAAAAAAGTGAATGATTGTATAAAACTTAAATGTTCCCATTTGTCCTCGAGATGATATTAATCCTGTAATAAAACATAGGTGACAGAGAAAAAGGACAAAAAGAAATTATGACTTTGGACAAAGTGCTTCACAGAAATGCCTTCCACTTTGAAGTACTTTAACATTTCTTTTACAATTTACCACTTTCTGGCTGTCTTTATTTCCTGCAGTTTTAGTTGTGAGTTATTTCAGCGTATTTACACATTTTCATGACTCAGTTGTTTTTATTGCCCATTTGCTGCTCTCTGCCAGGCAAGATGGAGCAGAGACAAGCTAAGCCCTCGAGGGCATGAGACTGTCCCCACGTTCCAGCATCTGCAGGACAGCTCCATCTTGCTACTATGGAAGCTGTGATGACACTGAGAGCCATGCTGTGGGCCTCTTGTGTCCTCACTAGTCCACCTTGACCTGTTGGACCCAGTGCCCTGGCTCTTGCTGTTACCACTTCACTCCATGTCAAGTTCAGTATTTAAAGCAAAACTGTCTAACACCATTAGTGTTCCTTGCATTCACACATGTATTCAGTAATCCCAGACCTCTATCTTCCTCAGACTCTGATTCTTCTTCCCATTTGACATTTCTGTAATTTCAAAGACCACAATTCTAGTCCCCATCTCCTTTTCAAGCAGATGATTACTAAGCACCTACATAAACATTTGAATGCAATGAGATGTGTGCAGGGAGGTAAAGCTCATCTCTACTCCCTAACCACATCTAAGCCTAAAACACTCATTAAGTCCAAACTACTATTATGTGTTTCCCCAGAACTACGTGTGGGTGCTTGACAGATAACTAAAGAGGGCACGTGGGGCTGCCAGCTTAAAAGTAAATTTCAGTCCTCTGGCTTTAGTTCCTTTTCAAGCATGTTACAGTTCCGTCTCCGCAGGGCTCCTCACTACAATTATATCAGTGTTCCCGAAGTCGAGATCTATCTTCCCTGTTCCTGGTGTATTTACTTCACTCACCCTCTACATTTAAAAGATTATATTTTACTCTAAGGGAAAAACCCTATTTGGAGAAATGTCTGTGTTCCATGTTTTTGATGGAATGTAGATTTCCCATGTAAATTCCTCACCTTAAAATTTTTACTAATAAAGTATTTCAAAGAGGAATTTCAGCTTTTAAACTAGGAGAATAAAAAGACATGTTCAGGGGAAAAAACCTACAATTTTATTGTGAAACACATTTGAACTCTGGCTTCCTAGTACCTTTCCCCTTGAAACCTGAAAATGAGTGGTAAGGGTCGTATTCGCCGCAACACTGGTTCCCTTACCTAAGTGATCTATTCCAGTTATATCATTGCCAGTTAAAGATGACCTTGTGCTACCAACATATTTTCAGTGATTGATGGTGCCAGAGATGTTGACATTTTCTGCACTTTTTATTCTTCTCTGTGACTTGGCTTGGTCTCTACAGTTCCTTTTTGTTTGTTTATTTTTTGTTTTGTTTTGTTTTTTTTTGCCAATCCTGGCCCTTTCTCTATTCCAAAAACAATTGAAACAAGGTGTTATTCCTCGTTTTATTTTTTTACATGAATCTTTATTTTTTTAATTTAAATTCCTTATTGTTTAAAGTATTACATAAGTCTCATTTTCTCCCCATTCATTCTACTTTGCTCAAGCCACTGAATAGCTCTTGAAGTTGGAATATGTAAATGGGGGTAAGAAAATGGCTTAGTATTCAGAACCCTAAATACATACATTAAGGTGGTCAATTCTGTGGGTAAATAACAGCATCAGGTCCTCAGCAGCTCACATCAGGAAAGGGGCTCTGAGGTGACCTTTACCCAATGAGTATAACAAATGTCTGGCTTAGAAATTGTCCCTGAAATCACAATTTTATTGACCAGATTAAGATAATGTGAAGTTTTTCCTCTTTATTAGCTAATGCTTTACTTCAGAAATAATTAATGGAATCTAATCATTTGTTTAATTGATGGTAAAAAGAAATAATTAATGGGACTCATCATACCACTACCTCCCTTTGAGGAAGGCATGATTGCATAATGGTGTGTGATCATAATTTTATGTGCCAATTTGACAATGGGCCATGAGATGCCCAGAATACTGGTTAACCATTATTTCTGGGTATGTGTACTAGGATGGAACTGGAAGATATTAGCACTTGAATTGGTAGACTGAATAAATCAGCTGGCCCCTCCCCAATGTGGGTGGGCATCATCCAACCCCTTGAGAGCCTGATTAAAGCAAAAGGCAGGGGAAGGCTAGTTTAACTCTGCCTGTGTATCTGAGCTGGGCATTCATCTTCCCCTGCCCTCCAAACTTCTGCTTCTCAGGCTTTCAGACCCACATTGGAATTTGCCATCAGATCTTCAGCTCTTAGGCCTTGCAACTACACCACCAACTGTCTCTAGCTTGCAGACAGCAGTTCATGGGACTACTCAGCCTTCATAGTTATATGAGCCAATGTTTTATAGTAAAACAATCTCAGTGTTTACCCCCTTTTCCCTCCCTGCCTCCCATCCTCTCTCTCTCTCTCTCTCTCTCTCTCTCTCTCTCTCTCTCTCTCTCTCTCTCTCTCGTTTTTTTCTCTGTTCTCTGAGTATCCTGAATAATACATGGTAGGAATGAGTCTATGGATTTGGACAAATTTTAACTCATTTTCCGGTACTGACTTTATGAGAAATATTGTAATGTGACTAAATTCTTGCCTTCCTATCTTGATGTGTTTTGTTTACCTCCATTCAAATGTATTTTCTACCATTCTTCACCTGCTCTGTGTTTCAGGAGGCTGACTTGTATGGGCTGCATCAAATGGGCTCTCTAGCCTTCTAGCGTCTGGTTGGGTTTGGCTAATAGAGGAACTGGTAGGAGACTTGAGGACAGAGAGAGAGTTCTGTTTAGTGATTCCCCAGTTCTCTCCCTGCTGACTCTTTCATCTCCTACCGAAGAACAAAGTTCCCATCCACGGTGGCCTTGTCCTTCATTCCCTCTGTTACAACTCTTAAGGTATTTAGGTATCTCCTCCTCCCCCCAACATTGCCTGGAGCTGAGGGTGGTGATATTTCTGTAGTCATTAGCTCTAGGGTATCCCTACATCTTATTTTTGGTTTGTCTTTAACCTGCCAACACATTTGTAAATTGTCCCTTTATTAAACTCTTCAATTGCCCTTTTTGAGCGTGTCATCTGTTTTCTAACACCAGGTAAACCTCCCCTTCAATTGTTTTCACATCGTAGAATTATTATGAGAATAGAATAAGATAATAGTAACTGTGAAATAAGTGCTAACCACATTATCAATATAACCATTCTATTGTAATAGAGGAGATAAAACTTTTATTGTTCCTGATGACGGTCTAAAACAATTTAACATTTAAGAATGGTTATAATTGGTGCCACTCTGGGTACTCCAAGGAGCAGAGCCAAAACAAGATTAGACATGCAAAAGATTTGTGGAAGGAAATTCCTGTAAAAGAAAAATGTGCAAGGAGAGCCTTCGGACCACATTTCAGTCCTGACAGATGGGAGGGGACGGTGGGCAGGGAGAAGAATTGAATGCAAAGTCAGACTGTTCCAAAGATAGTGTTGGTAAGGCCACTGGTAAGTCCTTGAACCAAGGCTACCCCCTAGGATCCCCTAATACTGCAGGAATAACCCAACACTGATGCTCTCAGACATGTTCAATTGTTGACTCAGAAGCACCGAGAGGAACTGAGGTAGCAGGCACATGGTGAATGCAGTGGACAGTCAGTCAATACTTCTTACTGCCACAGGAGAGTTCAGTGGTGGCTACAGATTGAACCATGTATATGGTGTGAGATAAGGGTCTAATTTCATTCTTATGTAATGGGATACATCCCCAAACCACTTATTGAAGAGTCTGTCTTTTCCCCTTAGTGTGTTCTTGGCACCCTTGTCAAAGATCAGTGGACCATAAATGCGCAAGTTTATTTCTGACCCCTGTATTTTTTCTATTGACCTAAATGTTGTTGTTGTTGTTTTTTAATGCCAGTACTACGTCGTTTTAATCACCATAGCTTTACAATAGCATTTGAAATCAAGAAGTGTGATTCCAAGGAGAATGAGAGCTGGGCTTATTTGCCTGTTTGCACTAAGCCAGGAGGAAGAGCCTGGGAAGTGTACATGTGCCCACTTAAACAGACCTGCCTCTGATTCTCTGAGGTCCAAAGGACTAACAAGTGCAGGGCCCATCACTTCCTAGGGGAGAATGTGTTAGGAGCCAGTCTCTCAGTCACAACCATAAAAGCTGGGGTGCTAGATATTTAGTCAAAACCCTTTGCTCTTTAATAAAAGGGAGAAGCTGAAAGCTCAGGATTCCTTCCTGATTATATGGAGGTGTGGGGAGGATAAAGTTTGTGACACAACTGTGTCTCAGCTTTTTACTTGCTTCAGTGGGGGGATTTCCTCATTTGCTCTGTGTGCAGGAGTCTTCTGACTAGTTTCCGGTTTTCTCCCAGAGAGAATTGCCCCATGTGCAGCTGCTTATTTGTTGTGTGTATGGGAGAGAGCCTCCTCCGCCTGCCGTCTTACTGATTCCGCTCACAGAGTATCATTTCTATTGAGGACATTTCTATGATAGACTCAGCTGTTGGGAACAGCCTTGCAACTGACCTAGTTCTAAACACTACTCAACAATGGAGCTGTCCTAAAAATTAATTATATTTTGTGGAATTATTTGGATTAAAAATTATCTCTTTGACCTAAGGGCTGACGGCACCTATTGCCTCTATTTTAATAAAGAGTATAGATTTAAGGAAAGCCCTAGGCATGACTTAATATGTCCATTTTTTTCTTTAATAGCAACTCCAAGTTCTTTTTTATGTAATTATTAGAACAAGTACTATTTATTGGTTACTTCAGCATTTTTCAAACTATGCTTCAAAGGTCTGCCTCTGTGGGCTGATAACAGAGCTATATAGCATACTGTTTATTGTAAAATAATTTTGGAATACACTGAATTAAATAGGTTTCTTTACTATAGGACTTCAGTTGGACTTTGACTTTTTGTTGTTATTTTTTAATCAAGATTTTAGAGATAACTGTTAGGTTCCTCTGAATTTTCATCTTTAGGTTTTTACTTTGATCAAACACACACACACACACACACACACACACACATTTCTTTACCAAACCACTTGCCTATATAAGACATTGGGAAAGGGGGAGATGTGCAAGCATAGGAATTGGAATGATTTGTTAATTCACAATATTCTCATTCTAAGCTACAACAGTGCCTTATAGAAATTCTGCTTACTTGTGTCACAGACCCAAGGGATACATTTCCATGTATTTTTATTTCAGAGCAGTGCATTTATCTCTAATTACCCTACTTTGTTTTACAATTCTATTCTGTGGCCTGTGGATTCATGCTTCGGGACTGTGTTCTGGTATTAAGACTGTTCCATGGA
Source organism: Myotis nattereri (assembly GCF_964212035.1). Lineage (NCBI taxonomy): Eukaryota > Metazoa > Chordata > Mammalia > Chiroptera > Vespertilionidae > Myotis > Myotis nattereri. The sequence goes on from NC_138075.1 coordinate 189,407,820, forward strand.
CTTTGTATGAGCTCCATAATTTATTCCTCAAATGCAATCTGTGAAAAATACGATAAAGTGTCTGGGAGGGGTGTGAGGAAGAAAGGCAGATGGCATGAATGATGTCTCATTTTTCTGACAAAGAATAGAACAAGGATGGAAAATGATATACTGTGAATCCATTGCAGTGACAAAGATTGTAATGAGAATTGGTAGGAACATAACTGGCTGCATTCTCATTACACTCGGTGGATGGATTGTAATCTTCTCATTCTCCTCAGAGGCAGCACCCATCCTCTGCCGACGGATGAGCCTTCCACATAGCTCTGCTTCACTTTTATATCGATATTTTTGATATAAATGGACCATGAGGAAAAGCAAGTGATTCAAATTTCAAAATCGGCGCTGGAGCTCTAATTCTAGTGACTGGTTTAGTGACTAGCACGATTTTATTTGCTAATGTGAAAGGATATTAGTTTGCCCCTTAATAAATAGCAGTGTTTCAATCAGAAACCGTCTCTTTAGGTAAATGAAGTTTGATGGCTGTAGTGTTTGCAGCACAAAATGTACATAAATGCTCGGATAGCACAATAAAGGAAAAATGTTACAAAGAGTCTCAGGAGTTTTAGGTTTTTTTAAAAACTACACTATGCTTATTTTTATCATAACAATATGTAAAATTATGTAACAATATGTAAAAATGTAAAATTAATCTAGTGATACTTCAAAATTGAAAATGAAGTTATAAAATTGTAAGTATTGTCCTCTGTAGCAATAATACCATAAGCCAATTGCAGAATAAATTGAAAATATGTTAAAGTTGTTTTCTACAAAAGGACATGTGGTACAGAGTTTTATTATCAAGTCCAAACAAAACAAACATATTCTGAGTTTTAAATACTTGGAAATGACAACTTCCTTAACTAATAAAATGTATTAAAAATATATCATCAGATATATTGTAGAGTAAAATAATATATGCATTTCCAAATAAGAAGCAAAGCTTTTACATATTATCCAACATTGTCCTGATGGACCGATACATGTGCTAAGTCAGAAAAAATAAAATAATACTGTAAATGTAATCACAAAAATAACATTACATCAGGCCATAAAATAAAGTATTTATAGCTTACATGAATCATGATATATTTCAGATGTATGCTTAGTCTAAATATAAGATCTAAAATTGTGTGTGAACTAGTATAAAATATAGCAGCAGATATTCTGTCATCTTGAGGTAGGGTATTTTAGCTGGAAAAACTTCTGATCAATTTTCTCTATCATTTAGTTATTTTAAAGTAGAACCTAATATTTTTAACCTGGGTGGACCAATCTCTATGTGATAAGAGCCTACGATGTATCTTCACCAGGTTTCTGATCTTTCAGTTAAGGATGCAAATCATACTCCTTCCTGACCTGACAGTAGAAGCATATGGCCCTTATTTGACAAATAATATCAAATTTATTTTTTTCCTCATACATTTTTTTTTCTGAAAATAAGACCTCGTATCTACTTACACACACACTTAAACATAAAGGCCACTAAACAATGAGCTATAAAAGATTGCCTAGGAGATATGCAGTTAGTTCATTAATGTATCTGTTATGGAGTTTACTCTGACTATTACATAGCTGCAGAACTGAATCATAGTATTTTGTGCTTGGTACCCTTTACTAACCTCTGCCTTTCCCCCAAATACAATTGCTTTTCATGAATTGAACTTTGGTGTAATGTATCGCCTGCACTGCGGAGTGTTAAAAGCAGCAGTCCCACCTCTCTCTTTCATAAAGTCACTATGAAGACCTTGTTTGAGGGTATTTATTACACTGAGCCGCCTCCTGTTTTCTAAGAATGCAAGGGAGTAATTTCTTAGGACTTAGGGCCTGGGGATGGGGATGCTTCCCTAGAGTAGCTAGCATATAGTAATTTCATGTACATTCTACATCAAGAACATGCTATAACTGTTTTGTTGCTGTTGTTTAAATAAATTCAAAGTCAAACTATTCATCTTTGTGAAAGATTTTCAAACAATAAATTTTGTTAGTAAACCTTAATTTTATATTTTATGGATTTGCTATAATTATTATACTTCAACATATGTTCTTGATATTGGTAGCTGAATAATTTGAGATGAGTTAAAACATTTGGAAGTCATATTTAAAACTTAATATTTCCATGTAAGTCTACATATCAGCATTTTTTAAATTTTGGTAGGCTTCATGCCTCTTCATAGAGTAATAGATATGCAATTTTGTCTATATCATACCAAAAAGACATTTAGATGAAAAAAATTGTTTTTTTGGGTACAGTCTTTCACTTTGAATAATAGTTCTTTCTTTATTTACTTCCTTAAACAAAGATAATTTTAAAGTCCATAGCTAATCATTTCTTAATTTAAAATGGGATACTGACAAAATCTTATCATAAATGTGTATTTCAGGTTTTTTAATACATATTTATTCATCTTGTAATTGTAAGAATCTTATTGGATGGAACAAGTCCACAAAATGGCCAAGCTAATTGGATGAGAGATGACAATTGATGAAGAAGTGTTTTTGCTTTTTGGTCTTGTTTTGTTTTGAGAGTCTTGAAGGATTCAAAATTTTGACAGAGACATCAAAATCCCTTTTCTGGACATTTTAAAGCAGAGCATGGGTTTGATTACATGTGGTAACTGAACTGTAAACATGATAAAGACTTAGGTTCTAAAAACAACATTTTGGGGAAAATTATGGGTAAGTTGAAGTTTCATTTAGAAAAAAAAATAGAACACAGAGAAACAGAAAAAAAAATAAAAATAAAAACAACAAGACAAAAAACCCCACCCTGTACCATGTGGCACACAAATGAGGATTATGGCAAAGTTGCCCAGATTTCCAATGAAGCTGCCATCCTGATTGCTATCTTGCCTGAGCTTTCCTGGGAATCCCCCTTTCTGCTCATCTATTCTGATTGGATTTATGTTTTTGTAAGGTTCCTAAGACATAAAGGAAGTGAAGCAATTCAGGAAATATTGGTGGGAATTCTCTGTGCCAGGTCTTTTTAGAACTATTTAAGTTCTCACTCAAAAAAGACAAAAACAATAACCTATGTGCAAAGAATTGAGTGAGAAATGGTTAATTCTGATCTTGTCTTTTATTTAAAAACTAGAGGCCCAGTGCACGAAATTCATGCACTCACAGGAGTCCCTCAGCCCAGCCTGCACCTTCTCACAGTCCAGTAGCCCTTGGGGGATGTCTGACTGATGGCTTAGGCCCTTTCCCCACAGGGAGTGGGACTAAGCTGTCAGTCGGACACCCTTAGCACTGCTGTGGAGGTGGGAGAGCCTCCCACCACTGTCTCTACACTCACCAGCTATGAGCTCAGCTTCTGGCTAAGCAGCACTCCCAATGTGGGAGCTCACTGACCATCAGGGGGCAGCTCCTGCATTGAGCATCTGCCCCCTGGTGGTCAGTGCACATCATAGTGATTGGTCATTCTGCCATTTGGTTAATTTGCATATTAGTCTTTTATTATATAGGATCATGTTTATCATGAGCACTATATTTAAAATTACAGCAAAAATAGTTTTAAAAAATCAAGCCAATAAAAAGTGAATCTGCTTGGTTCCTAGGTATCCTCCTCTGTTTGTTAGTTTACTTCCTAAAAGCTTTATAACAATGACTAGAGGCCTGGTGCACAAAATTTGTGCATGGGAGGGGGGGGGTCCCTCAGCCTGGCCTGCACCCTCTTCAATGTGGGACCCCTTGGGGGATGTCTGACTGCCTCTCACAATCCAGGACCACTGGCTCCTAACCGCTTGCTTGCCTGCCTGCCTGATTGCCCCTAACTGCTCCCCTGCTGGCCTCATCACCCCTAACTGCCTCTGCCTCACCCCATACCCAGGACCCAGGATTCCCTCCTCTGGCCAGTCACAGGCACCCAGGACCTGGGATTCCCTCCCTCTGGCTGGCCGCAGGCACCCAGGACCCAGGCCAGCTTTGCCGGGCCGCAGGGGACTGTGGGCGAGCGGCTTCTCCTGGGACCACAGGGTGGGCGGCTTGCCCCCCTCCCAGGCTGTAGGCACAGCTGCTGGCCCCAGGACTGTGGGGACCATGGGGCATGCAGACTGTCCCTCTCCAAGGCCACAGGTCAGGTGCAGCCACTGGCATCCAGGACCGCGGGGCATGCGGCTTGTCCCTCTTTCAGGCCGCAGGTGTAGGTGCAGCTGCTGGTGCTCGGGACCGTGGGGCGGGCAGCTTGTCCCTCTCCCAGCTCACAGCCTGACTGGTCCCCATTCCTCTCTCGCAAGCTCATTTGTACCTGGCTGGTCCACTTTCTTCTCTCTCCAGTGTTGAGTGTCTGAGCTGTTATGACATGACAGTGTGAAGGTGTGACAACCATTTACATATTAGCTCTTTATTATATAGGATTCCAGTGATGAATGGTTGTGTTTTTTTACAAGAAGTATTTATATTAAATATTTGCTCAAATTTGAAACAATATATTTCGCCAATATTTTCTGAAGAGTTCTCAAAATCCAAATCGATGGATTCATTAGCTCAAAATTGCACCTGGCTTAGAGTATGCGCATGATGTCCTCTCCTCACCTTTGCTCCACTGAGGAAGACCAGCTGGCCGGCAGGCACTCATCCTATTTAAGCACTGGAGGGTGGGAGCTGTCTACTCTTCCCTGAACCCAATCGGTAGACTAGCCCTTTGCCAGAGAACATGTGAAAAAGTGCAGAGCTGAGATGATAATGGCATTAGAGACTGTGGTTCTCAACCAGCATGATTTTGCTCCCCAGGGGGCATTTCTGATTATCACAACCCGGGGGAAGAGAATGCTATAGGCATCTAGTGGGTAGAGACCATGGGATTCTGCTAAGCACCCTACATTGCCCAGGACAGCCCTACACAACAAAAAGTTTTAGAAAATACATTGTGCACCTATTAAGAAAAAAAAAAAAAAAAAGGAAGAAAAGAAAGAAAAGCAGCAGACAGCAGTATGGTGATTACCAGGGGTGGGAAAGGTAGAAGAGGGGTTAAGGAGGATAAATGGTGATGAAAGGATACTTGACTTGGACTGATGAACACAATACAACATACAGATGATATAATATAGAATTGTATACCTGAAACCTATATAATTTATATCATTTTATTAACCAATGTCACCCCAATAAAAATTCATTGCAAATAAAAAAAGAAAATAGGCTCTGTTCTTTCTAGACCAGCAGTCGCCAACCTTTCAGACCTCACGGGCCACAAGTGGTCCACAGACCACCGGTTGGTGACTGCTGCTCTGGGCACTGGCAGCATGTGTGAGCACCGGGCGAAACCACAGGATACGGGAGCAAAGAATTTTCAGTAACCACCAGGGGGTCTCCCCGATGATAGCAACCAGTGCCCTGTCTTGGTCTGGCGCCCTCACTCTCCTGTTCCACCATCCTGCTGTGGCTGACACCTGCTATGTTCCACGCATGCCCCCTGGTGGTCAACGAACATCGTAGTGACCAGTTCATTTGTTCTGCCGTTCGGTCTATTTGTATATTAGGGTTTTATATATATAGATAAGGGTGAGATGGAACAAATCATTCATATTAATCTGTGTAACATATACTCGAAATACAAATGGAAGAAATGAGCTTTTCCTCCCTCGAATAAATGAGTTGATATAACATTAAGTTGATATAACAAAGTAATTATTGAAGTAACAGGATACTATTAACATGATAGTAATTATTGAAGTAACACAGATATTACATGGGCTTGCATGGAAGGGGTCCTCATTACGTTTGATTCACCCTATCTGAAGGAGTAGCTAGACTTTCAAAACATCCTAAGTGTCAATAATCAAATCAATGCGATAGCTCAAAATGAGTAGTCTTATCAGCTTCACTTAAAGCTAGTTTCAGGATTTTAAAAATTCAGACTTTACAGGCTGTGGTTTTATTTCTTATTTTCTCTTGAACAAAAGCATTTAGTCCAGCACTCCTGTGAGATAAGCAGTTGATGGACTAAATGGATGCAGAGACTACATCCATACCAGTGGCAGACAAGGTAGAGAATTGATTTTATTTATTGGCAAAAACAAAGTCACTCTTGCATTAATGGTAGACAGATATTTCCAAGAAATACCCTTTGCTGTTAACCTCCTCACCACTGGCTGGCAGGCTGATGGCTCACTGGACAAAGATAAAGATATACCTAGTAGAAGTCATGGGTTTAGTCTTAAAGATAAAGAAACTAATTCAACTTCATTAACATTTTTATTTAAAGAGCTGATACAACTAATCTTGGAACTTTAATTAAATAAAGATAAATGCTTATTGTTTTTATGGCATTCAAAAAACTAAACACATTTCAAAAGGCTGTAGTGTGTTGTCCTTTGTATGGTCACATCACCACCTGAGCTTTGCACAGCTAATTAGTATCTTAATTTATTTTATTGCCCAGAATAAATCAACCCAGAGGAGTTTTTCATAGAAAATCTGCCAATAAATTTCCCCAAAGTCTTCTTACCTATGAAGTAAACATAGATAACATAGGGAAATATCCTCAGTGTTATTCAGGGTATGTAGTTTTAGATAGTCTGCATATAATTTTATGGTGAGATTAATTGTAGACAGTAGACTCAGTTTATGAAACAATAACATTTAAGTCTCTTCTAGAGAAACAATTTTACTAAGGTACTCATGCACATAAATATGTATTACACTAATTTATAATGGTAATTTTTAAAAATTGGTGCTTGTACTTTCATAAGGATTATTGAAATCAATCCTGTACATTTATGATATTTGTGATGTGTAAAATTGCTACAAAACAAAGTTTTGCAATAAAATACATAAATCTATTTTTACCCTATGCCAAAATTATAGAATTATAATTATAGAATTGTTAGTATGTCATGACTATTGGGTATACTGCGAAACAGAATAATTGTTTTATAACTCATAATTTTAGTTCATATACAAATGGCAAGATACAGGACAAAATACATATATGTGTGTATATATATATATATATATATGTAGATATATATAAAAATAGACATATAGATAGAGATATAGATATACTAGAGGCCTGGGGTATGAGATTCGTGCACTCAGGGGGATCCCTCAGCTCAGCCTGTGCCCTCTCACAGTCTAGGAGCCCTTGGAGGATGTCCAACTGACGGCTTAGGCTTGGTCGCCATCTTTTGGATCTCACAGACCACCAGTAGTCTGCAGACCACTGTTGGCGACTACTATTCTAGACTGTTAATGAAAGAAGTTTATTAAGCATAAACATGAAAAATAAATGTAAAGCAAATTCTTTTTGTTTAATGAATATATATATATATATATATATATATATATATATATATATATATATGGCTATGTGTCCCTCCGACCATCCAACTGTTAGGTATGATGTGCACTGACCACCAGGGGGCAGACACTCAATGTATGGGCTACCATGATGCACACTGGCCATTTAAAAATAAGTGGCACTACAGACCTGGCACTGAAAAACCAACACTTGGCTTCCCTCAAGTGGGACACAGGCCCCACCACCACCCCAGAGTGACACCCGACCAAATCACAGCCAATGCTGCCAAGACCCCATGGTGCAAAATGCAGCCCCCAGCTCAACCCAGCCTGGAAATGGTGGCTGTGGGCGCCAGGTAATGACATCACGTAGCAATGCTCGGCTTCCTCTCCCTAATGACTAGCCTCCTTGGAGTTTCTTTGGCCCAGGAACATGACTTGCTTTATAGCCAGGTACAAACATTTTACACTTTAACCAAATGTTTGTGAAGAATTTTCCCATGCCTCATCTTATTTGATCCTAACAGGAAGTCCTTCAGTAGGTAGATAGGAGACTCAGTAGAATCCTATTTTCTTTTTATTAACACGACAATGGAGATTTAGAAATTTTAGAAACTTGACCTGACTGAAAAAAGTAAGAAATGCTGGAAGTTGAATATGACTTCAGGTTTTCTCACTATGCAGAATATAGTTAAACACTGCTGCAGTTAAATATTTCACCCTTTGTTCTCCCTGCGTGATCTACAATAATAATCTGCTTCATGTTGATATTTACTGCTGTGTTGCTGACTATTACCTGAAAGAGAAGTTGGGGTGCTTCACTGGGCTGAAAAATAGTTTAGCTAAATCAGAAAGCAGGTCTAATTTATCATATATATATATATATATATATATATATATATATATATATATATATAAATCTCTCACTGGCAGCAATCGCACGCGTGTTTTTCCATCTTTTATTGTCGATCATGAATTTGGTTGACAGTTCTATTATAGAGAAAGGGCGAATAGTAATATTAAAATATTTTAATTAATTTTCTTTCAATGTGCACAAATTTGTGCACTGGGCCTCTAATAAAATACATTGACATATATAGGTAGGCATATTGGGGACTTTTCAATGATTGGGAGACTTTCTGTAAAACAAATTATAACAATGTGAAAGAAGTTCTAAGGTAATCAAAATTAAAGCATTTACTTTTGCAAAAAACTTGAGAGTGGAAGTGTTGATATTGAACCTGGATTTAAGGACTAGTTTCAACACTTATTGGTCCTGTGACTTTGGGCAAGTTATAAAATCTTTTGGGGGACTTTACTTTTCTCATCTACAAGATGTGAGCAATGATAATATCTTTCTAACCATTTTTATTTTGTGTTTTTTATGTTTAGAATTATAATAACAACATGTAAAATACATGAACTGTAGTAGTTATCATCATTATTTATTACTATCCTGGATTTTCTTAGAGTATTTCAAAAATAATTAAAGAACTTTTAAAAGCTTTTGTTTTTCCCTGAGTTTTTTTTTTTTTTTTTTTAATCATGTTGATTATCACTTTTCCTGTTTGTTTAAAAAGAAAAGCACAGTACTTTAGGGGTGTGAGTACTATTTGGTTCACTCATTCATGTTGCAATTTAACAAATACTTATTTGAGCCCATACTGTACACTAATCACTATCCCAGATACAGTTTTGCAACAGAGGGGAAAACATAGATATAGCCTTTGCTTTCATGGAGATGTTTATTCTAGCCAGGGAATAAAAATAAATATTATTTTAAATACTATGAAGAGATTATTTTAGATCAGATTATTTTAGATTAGAATGTAAAATGTTTGAAATAAAATTTCTGAGAAATTGCCAATTAAACTTATTCATAAAAGATGAGAATAAATTCTATGCTCATAAATAACAGATGAAAGTTCTTGAGAAACAAGGGCAAGTACCTTAATTTGAGATGGATTATTTGTTCTAAGACATTTCAGAAGTCCATTGTTCTGGAAAATAATGATTTGGAGGACTAGAATGATAAGAGTTTTGTTAGAAAGGTTAAAGATCAACCATTCAGAGATTTATTTGTATGTCATGGAATGAATTTGAATTTATTCTAAGTATAAGGGGGAAAATTAAAGGCTTTATGCAGATGTGCATACTATGATTTTCTTTGTCATTGCTCTTACTGATATAATCACTGCCTAGGACTCAGGCAAGAATGAAAAGACAGCAGTAACTAAGAGTTACCCAGATATTTAGGTATGCTGAATGGCTTAGACTGGGATGGGGGCTAGAATCAGAAGTGAAGAAAGGAAGGATTAGAGACATCATTTGGAGGCAGAATAGATAAGGCTTGATGGATTGATTGCAGGGTATGAGAGAGAGGAATCAAAAATTCATTCTGGTAGGTGGATGTACTTTAATTATAATTTGACTGAAGGTTAACTTTCAGTTGAAGTAAATGTACACCTACCAGTTTGTATATGTTGACAATGAACTAACTACATAAATGCCAGATTATTGCTGATAGTAAAGGAACATCCACTTTGAGATGTATGTTGTACTCTCAGAAATCTAAAAATAATAATTCCTTCCATTTAAAAGATTCTTAAGATTAATGAGTGTTTTTCTCCCCAACTCCAAATGTTTTTTATAGTGTTTTGTTGGAAACATTTTAGATCTTACTGGTTTCAGACTCTTTTATTTTTTCCCCCAAAAGATATCACATTCTGATTCTATATTTTGTTGGTGAGGAAACTGTGTTGGGAGGAATATATAACAAATAGAGTTGGTGCTTCAGATACAAGTATTTTCGGGAGCAATTAAAGTATTTAACTTATTTCAGTAGGTTTATAAACACCATGTGCTCCTAAATACTTGAAAATTCTAAAGGTTAAAAAAAATCTGGCATCTATCTTTTATATATATAAAAGCCTAATATGCAAAGTGTCCCCCCTTGGGAGTTCGACCGACTGGGAGTTTGATTGCTCACTATGACGTGCACTGACCACCATGGGGTGGCACAGAATGAAGGAAGGCCCTGGTCTGCAGCCAGAAGCAGGGGAAGGGAGGACCAGTCCTGCAGCCGGCAGCTACTAGGGACCCTACCCGTGCATGAATTTCGTGCACTGGGCCTCTAGTCATTTTAGAAAAGTGCATGCTTCCACTCACAGTTCCCTTGCCACTTGAATAGCACTTGGTGTACTCCAAATTATAGGTATTCCAGAAGGAATTACAAGTTATATACAGGGGAGTATATGAACTATGTTTATCATCAACGTAGTTCTGAGCACTACCCATGCTGGTAATGATACTGTCAGAAAAAGTCATAGAAAATGTGACATTGTGTTTCATTTGGTATTTTGTTCACTTTTTATGTCATGACCACACAATCTTTTAAGAAAATATGGGTGGTGTTTTTTTTTGTTTGTTTCCCTCAGCACTCTGGGTACCCATTAAATGCCTACTAGTCCCTAAGACCAGAACTGTTGAATGAACACAATATACAGCGTTGTCTAGTAATTCAAGATTTGTATGCTTATGCTCGCAGACATTGTTCTGAGAACTCCCTTATTTTTCCAAGTAGTTTATATAGCTAGAAATTAGACCCTAATCTTCATTTGACCTTTTGAGTATTACAGAATTCAACACACTGTCCTTCACTTTCTTTATCCAATACTTTCTGAGTAGTGGCAAGAGAAACAATGATATCATGGATAAGTCCAATCTACAAAACTGTTAAAAATTCACAAACTCTTTCAAGCACTATTTTAATTCTCTTTCCCATCAGTGTTTCACTAGAATTGTTAAAAAAAAAGAGACAACTTTGTTGATTGACCTTCAATTTTATTTTTGTTGTAAACATTATCAGGAAAATAGCCTGAAGACAGGTAGTTGCAGAGTGAAGAATAATTGGTTCTTGTGATATATAAATTGGAAAATTGGCCCTGCAATCCCTGAGAATTTACCAATACTTGGGCAGTTATTGATCGATAACAGTCATACTTACACATATATGTGGTTCCAGGAAACTAGAAAATTCAAAAATGTAGGAACTTGACTCTTCAGCTAACCCATGGATACCCTGTTTTTAAATTATTTTTATTGCAGTTTATGCCACGTTGAAGACTTCTCTGGATAGCACATCCCATGAGTGAAAAGATTCTGCCTATTTTGTGTAGTAGTGTGTTCTCAGCAAGTAACACTATGCCTGGCACAAAATAAATATTTTTTATTTAATATATAAATCTTAATCTTTAGCCATAGCTTTATTAATTCCCTAGTAGATGGTTGTTTAACACTATGTCATAGCTTGTTTAACACTATGTCATACAGTTGAATTATCACTTTTTTTTATATATATTTTATTGAGTTTTTACAGAGAGGAAAGGAGAGAGATAGAGAGTTAGAAACATCGATGAGAGAGAAACATCGACCAGCTGCCTCCCGCACACTCCCCACTGGGGATGTGCCCGCAACCCAGGTACATGCCCTTGACCGGAATCAAACCTGGGACCTTTCAGTCCGCAGGCCGACGCTCTATCCACTGAGCCAAACCGGTTTCGGCTGAATTATCACTTTTATAATATATTCTCACCTTTCTCACTTCATGGTGGAGCCTAATCATTTAATTCATATTGGTTTATTATAGAATGCACTGGCTCAATATACATTTTTAGGCATTAATATATTTTGTTAGTTCTGAGAACTAATACATGTAGTTTAAACTTTAAGCCTCAGGATTTATTTTATTTTTTTTAAGAAGGTGATCATAATTTTATTTTTACCATTATTTATAGTTGGGATGAAGTAAAGAAAAAAAAAATTATCTAAAAAACATGATATCAAAGTGCCCCAGTACCTTTTAAGCTCTCAGTGGGTTCCAGGTATTATCAACAATAGCAGTTTAGAATAAAAGCAAATCTGGTCCTTAAGTTTAGAATTCTTTTTTTTTTTTTAAAGGCAAGATTTCCTTCTTTTTAAAAAAATCTATTTTTATTAATTTCAGAGAGGAAGGAGAGGGATATGTTATATCTCACCAGAGATAGAAACATCAATGGTGAGAGAGAGTCATTGATGGGCTGCCTCCTGCTGGGGATGGAGCCCGCAACCCGGGTGCCCTGACCGGGAATCAAACCATGACCTCCTGTTTCATAAATCGACACTCAACCACTGAGCCACGCTGGCCATGCTTAGAATTCTTAACATTGAAGATTATGGTACTTTAAACTGGTCTCAAAAGTTGTGACTGCATCCTGCTGGCTACAGAACACACTTTTATATGACTATAGATTATCTAATGGCTATGCCTGAGAGTCAGAGAACATGGCCTTTTAGTCACAGAAAGGGAGGAATGAAAAGATGGGATATTTGCATCTGCTTTTTCTAATGTACTTCAAGGGATTCAATACCTCAGGCTGGACCACTCTAGCTGAGATTCTCATGCCACTTCTCATGGTCCTAAAAGCTCTTCAGTGAAAGTCACCTCGATTGCTCTTACCAGGAATCTTCAAATTGCTAGGTGCGGAAAATTTGTGTGGAAGGCTTCTATGAAACCACGTTTTGCTGATGAGACACTCATTGTGACCACACACTTTACATGTCACTGCTGACTTGCTTACAGTGCAACCAAGCTTTGGCTTCAGTGTCCCCTGAGGAGAATGTTTGAGCATGTCTTCCACAGGGCTATTTGTGAGGCTAAATTTTACCTTTGGAAATAGAAATTTTACTTTTAAAGTATTTTATTGTTGAGTGTATTACACACATCTGCCATTCCCCACCCTTGCCCTCTCCATCCTGCACCTCCCTCCCCAGGCCTTTACCACACTATTGTCTGTGTCCATGGACTATGCATATTTACATATAAGTTGTTTGGCTATTCTCTTCCTGTCCCCCCACCCCCCACCCCTCTGAAATATGTCAGTCTGTTTCATGCATCCATGTCTCTGGACCTATTTTGTTTGTCAGTTTATTCTGTTCATTAGATTCTATATATAAGTGAGATCAATAGCAATTTTTCAATTTTGAGAATACCTGTTCCTGCTAGTTCTCAAAATATGAAATATATATTCTATATCATGTGAGAAAGGAAGAAATGAAGATTTATAATTGCAAAAGACCAGTTTTTTAAGAAATATCTGTGTGAACCATTCAGTCAGTTAAATGTAACCAGGAGTAAATATGTCCTAGGGGAACTCCAAGACAATTTCAATGGCACTAAATGCTAACAATTATTGCATTCTTCACTGCCACATATTCGCAGGGGAGAAAAAAAACCATTCACTTAAGAAGGTCCTTGATAAAGGACTAAATATGTATTTTATTAGATCCCGACACTTAAATACACTTCTTTCTAATATTCTACATAATGGAATGGGAAGGACACGGCCAAGCACTTCAAAGTACAAGGGTTGTCTGGAGGAAAGGCACTGGGCAGTGGTCTGATTTGCAAGCTGCACTAGCCTGGCAAAGCCTCTTTAAAAAGTTCTTGCTTGCACATTTTAGTGCCCTTATCAAAGACACCCATTACTGTCTTACATACTTTTTATAATTATTTTTCAATTAAATATCTGCATGGATTTTTCTCATCTACTTTAACAGAAAAAGAAATCACAGCAGATTAAATGCAGAAGCACATGTGAAAACTCAGCTGTCTTCTCTTGTCATACAATAGAAAGACCTACTCTTCTAAATTACTTTGTTTTGGAAAATGTATTTTAATCAAAATATGTTATTTATATCAATATGCAATGTGTTTATTGTTTAAAATGAGTATTTTTTAGAGTTCTCAATTCAAATTTCTAGTAGGGTAAATATTAATAGCTTTGAACCACAGATACAAAAGCTCTTGGGGGCTCTGAATGATATTTAAGGGCCTTATGATGTTCTAACTATATCAAACAACTTAATTGGTAGAAATATATATATCCTGTTTGAATCAAACTATTATTGGCTTTGCCACTTTGTTTCCTTTTCATAGACATTGTATCTTTAATTGATTAGTGAGGTAAAATCAAACTCCTTTAAAAAATAAACAATCTCATTGTATAAATTGTCCATTCAGTCACCCCCCAAAAAAATTTTCATTACTTGTTTACCATGTGTCAAGCCTTGTACCAGCTGCTAACATGCCAGTTAAAATTCTGAGAACCTCTTTCAGCTCTACTCAGAGATTCCTTATTACATTATAGTCTGCATACCTATTTCTACATCTGTGCCTCCATTGAACATTAATTCACTAGTGATTTTTATATCATAATCACTGACCATATATAACTGACCCAAATTAAATTTCTAGTTTCAGTCCTATATGAATGGTCTGAAACCACAAAAATATACCACTTCACACTCACTGGGATGACTACAATGAAGACAGAAAACAAGTGTTGGAAACAATGTAGAGAAATTAGGAACTTTATGTATTGCTGAGTTTTTTTGTTTTGTGCATATTTGTTTTGTTTTGTTTTTTAATGGTGGAGCCATATTGGAAAATATGTTAGCAGTTACTCAACATGTTAAATATAGACTCAGAAATTCCATTTCTAGGTATATAACCATGAGAATTCAAAGCATACATCCATGCAAAAATCTGTATATAAATATTTATAGCAACATTGTTCATAATAGTATGAAGTGGAAACAACCTAAATGCCCATCAACTGATTAATCTATAAACAAAATCTGGTATATCTATACAATAGGAAGTTGTTTGGCAATAAAAAGGAATGTAGCGCTAATACATGCTACAACCTGGCTGAAGCTTGAAAGCATGCTGAGTGAAAGGAACTGATCCCAAAGATCACGTACTGTATAATTCCATCTATATAAAATATCCAGGATAGGTAAATCTATAGAGACAAGAAGTAGGTTACCGGTTGCCTGGGACTGGGATGGAGTGGAATAACTGATAACAGGTATAGGGATTCTTTTAGGCGTGATAAAAATTTCCTTAAATTAGAGAGTGTTGGTGGTTGCACAACCCTGAGCATACCAAAACCCACTGAATTAGACATTTTCAAAGGCTAAATTGCCTGACAATTATAGCTTAAGGCTGTTATTTTTTTTTTTAAAGGAATGATCTTTCTGGCAGTCAAAATTATTGTGGGTTTTTGTTGTTGTTGTTGTTAATCCTCACTGAGGGTATATAAATATATATATATATAATCTAATAAAAGAAAAACATGCAAATTGACCACACCTCCACTATGCTCCAAGCCATGCCCACCAGCCAATCAGAGCGACTATATAGGTAACCCAACCAAGATGGTGGCCAGCAGCCATGGATCTGGAGCAAGCAGGAGGCTTGGTTGCCCCGGCGATGGAGGAAGCCAAGCTTCCTGCCAGCCCTGGCCAGCTGTGGCCTCCGCTCAAGGCAACAAAGTTTCAATTATAGAAGATAAATAAACCCCAGATACCTGCTTCCAGCCAGCCTCCACTGGGAGCTTGGGTGGCTGGGGGCCGTGGCCAGCCTGCAAACAGCCATCAGCCCCTCACCCAGGATGCCCACACCCTCATGGGGTGAGGGTCCCTGCTGGGGGGATTGGCCAGCCTGCAAATAGCTATCAGCCCCTCACCCAGGCTGGCCAGGCACCCCAGCAGGACCGTCCACCCGGAAGAGGGTGTGGCAAGCCTGAAAAAACAACCATCAGCCTCTCACCCAGGCTGGCCAGGCACCCCAGTGGGGACCCCCACACTGAAGGGGCTGTGGCCAGCCTGCAAACAACCATCAGCCCCTCACCCAGGATGGCCACACTCTCATGGGGTGAGGGTCCTCACTGGGGGGCTTGGCCAGCCTGCAAACAGCCATCAGCCACTCACCCAGGCTGTCCAGGCACCCCAGTGGGGACCCCCACACTGAAGGGGCTGTGGCCTGCCTGAAAACAGCCCTTAGCCCCTCACCCAGGCTGGCCAGGCACCGCAGCGGGACCCCCACCCTGATCCAGGACACCCTTCAGGGCAAACCAGTTGGCCCTCACACATGAACCAGGCCTCTATCCTATATAATAAAAGGGTAATATGCAAATTGACCCTAACAGCAGAACGACTGGGAATGACTGGTCACTATGACACATACTGACCACCAGAGGGCAGATGCTCAATGCAGGAGCTGCCCCCTGGTAGTCAGTGCGCCCCCACAGGGGGAACTCTGCTCAGCCACAAGCCAGGCTGACGGCTGCCAGTACAGCAGTGGTGGTGGGAGCCTCTCCCGCCTCCTCAGCAGCACTAAGGATGTCCGACTGCACCTTAGGCCTGCTCCCTGCTGGCAAGTGGACATCCCCCGAGGGCTGCCGGGCTGCCAGAGGGATGTCTGACTGCCAGCTTAGGCCCGATCCCCTGGGGAGCGGGCCTAAGCCAGCAGGTGGTCATCCCCTGAGGGGTCCCAGACTGCGAGAGGACACAGGTCGGGCTGAGGGAGCACCCCGAGTGCACAAATTTTTGTGCACCAGGCCTCTAGTATATATATATATATAATTTTTTCCCCATTAATTTTTTTTGCATTTTTCTGACTTTTTATTTAGAAGTTTCAGATAGTATTATAAATGTATTTTAGTCTTTATTGTTGAAAATATTACCTATGTATCACCCCCATATTGCCCTAACCCCCCTTCCCCCCCACCCCAAGCCTTCACCACCACCCTTAATTTTTAGAGAAAATGGAAGGGAACGGTGAAACAGAGAGAAACATTGATGTGAGAGAGAGACATCAGTTGGTTGCCTTCTGCATGTTCTCCAACCAGGTCCAGGATGAAGCCTGTAACTGAGGTATCTTCCCTTTACTGGAACCAAACCTCTAGCCTTTCAGTCTGCAGGCCAAAGCTCTAACCACTGAACAGCTATGGCTCAAAATTGTTTTGATGTAATTTGTCCTAGTAAAAAAAAAAATAAAAGTGTCAAAATAATGTCATTTTGTAGTGGGGCTATACAATTTTGATTCTGAAACTGAGTATGTGTAATCCTATCTATTTCTGATTTGACGAGGTAAGCATAAATTCCACTGAGGGCTGAGTCTAGTAGAGAGGACCAAAGTTCCAGTTTTATGAAGACAGTTTTTTTTTTTTCCTGTTTCAAAGGGAGGTCAGTGGGAAAATGAAAGGTACAGTTACCAGCATGTTCAAGTCATTATCACTACCCCCCATATATATATGAAAACAATCAAGCTCTGAGACATTAAATAACTTGTTCAAAGAAGCCACAGCTAATAAATAATTAAACCATGATTACAACCTTGAATAAGAATGTTTAATAAATTTTTAGCTTATAAAAAGCTAAACAATGTTTTTAAATCACTGAATTTTGTTGGCTATTACATTAGCTAATTCATGTGTAATATTTACTAAGTGGCTGAGATGATTTTAAGAACTTCATATGTATTCACTTGTTTAGTTCTCATAACACTATGGGGTGTAGATTATATTGTTGGATCATCATCTCTGTTACATATGAGGAAACTAAAGCACAGGGAGAATAAGTAACTTGATTTTAAGTATCTGACCTAACATATCTCACAAACAGTCTTACTCCAGACACTGTAATTTTCAACTCTGTGCTCTGAACCTCTTCAGCCTCAAGCATAATGCCTCTTCCTGGCCATTTAATATTTGCTATTTTTTAAATTGAAAAGTCGAATTACTTAATGCCCATCTTCTACCACATATTCTATTGTTAAAGTTGAAAGTATATTGTAAAAAGGTAAAAAGATGTAGTTTCCACTCTAACTCCATATACCCAAATTTATCCATTCTTCAAGTTCCAACTTTCATGCACAAAACTTCTGTATTTCCTTTTATGATTTCCCAAAGTCCCCCTCTCTAAAAGTATCTTAATGTACTCATGATGCCTATGTGTTTCAACACTGAAATTAATTTACTGCATTCATGTTTATTTTTCTCTCATAGAGTGTAAGCTCCTCCATGGAAGGATCTATGTGTAACCTAGATTTCTAGTTTTCAAAGCACCCATACACAATAAACAATCAAAACATATTTGAGAAATGAATCAATGAATAAATGAGTGACTAACATTGATATTGTGTTGGAAAAAATGCACAAATTGCTTTCTACGTCATCCTTTAAACAGATGTATTTTACTACTTCCTCTGAACAAGAAAATTGCCAATGTTAGTACTATATTCTCTCAAACCAGCTTTAATCATAGTAGATTTATGCACTGAGCTGAAGAATAAATCCCTTTTAGTATTGATCTTGTTTAGAAGAGTGAGTGATTTTGGACAATTTCAATCTTGTAAAGTAGAACATTTAGCAATGACATGTCAGAAAGGTCTATGCTCCATTAGAAATAGCAGCAGATTTATCCCAGCATTTATCTGGTTTACGCAGAATTGCTGATCTCTTTTGCCCCATATATGACAATCTAATACATCTCAAAATGCTTAAGTTTATATCTAGATGAAGGAAACTTCCGAAATCAATTTTTCAGATTGTTAGAGAAGTTGGTGAATTATCCTGATGAATGGTTAGAGTACCATAGTCCTGTCTGGAAAGGCATCCATTTTTTTTTCTACCACCAGCACATTTTGAAAATAAGAAATAAACTTTTAGGAATGGGCAAGTTCAGAAGTAAACCCATTGTAGCATATTATGACCAGGCTACCTAACATAGGTCCAATCCCCTTATAAGTAAATGGGTTATTCAAAAAATCAATAATCTGGATTGATTTTAAGTCAGCTGGAGTAAATATTGTTTCTGTTTATTTGGGGATTATTATGTTCTAGGTACTACTCTGGATGGTTTATCTCAATTTTCCCAAAATCCCATAAAGAGAAACTGGAAGTCAGGGAAGGGGGGTGTTAAATGCTGTGTACTTTCCACCCAAAGAGGTAGCAGCCGAGAGGTAGAATCCCAGCCTCTTCCATAGCTAATTCTGCGTTTCACATGAAACACTATTTCACATTTTTAATATAATCAATAATGATTTGGTTACTTTGACCACAAATATAATTTTAAATAATGGTTATTGGTATGAATTACAGGTGTATTTTTAATTCAGTAGCCCAGCTCCTGATTACATGTTATCTATTAATTTGTGTTCTATTAAATATATTGTATTCTCAAGATTCTGATATGATACTTACCTGCTTTCACGTCCAACAAACACTAAGTGTTGATTCAAGGGGTTAGCAATACCATTGTCTACATAGATTTGGCAATCAAGAAGAGTGAGGTCAATCAATCCACAGTTATTATTGAATGGCTATCGAATACTTTTGTACTAAGCACTCTCAGGATCTATCATATAGGTATTCTCAGTTTCTAACTTCAAGGAGCTCACAAACCACAGGGAGAGGGAGTAGATTTTGTCTAACAATTATACACAGTGTGGCAGAAGTTATAAGACTATATCTTAACTATTTAGTAATTGGTGGTTCCAGGGATCTTTACAAAACTGAGCAAATGTGTTTTTTTCTAGATAAGAAAAAAAAAATTGAAGAGTACTCTTAATCAATAGAAAAGGCAGTGATATAGCATATCCTAGTAGTAAAGATATCTAGTTTCTGTACTTTCAATCTAGTTTTTGGACCCTGGACAATTTATTTCATATTTATAGTCCTCAGCTTCCTCATCTGTTAAGCATTGATAATGAACTGAACTCATAAGCCTGCTAGAATTCAATGAAGTAATGCTTGTTCCTGAAAGATAAACTGACAATAAAAATTGGTAGCTATGTGTTATTCCTCTTTATGCAGAATAAAAATGCATATTGACCTGAGAAGTGAATCCTGCAGTCGGATATCTCTGCTTAACTTGTCTAACCCAGGCTCATTTAATGAGGATACAAGTTTTTCTTGGGATTAATTAATAACCTAAAGGAGTACATTTTGAAAAATGCTGACCTAATTGATATTTAAATGTCTGAATATAAAATAAAAAAGTGACTGAATGTCCATAGTGCTTAAATATGTGGATATGTTTATAAGAATTTTAATTAATATCTTGTTGTGATACTTTAATTTTAAATATCTTGATATGTTACCATACTTAATTTAGTTTGATGGTAAAGAAACAAAAAGATTTGGTGGCAGAAAACCCTGGGTTTAAGCCCTGGTGACACTGGTTACTAGTGGTGGGATTAGGAGGAAAATACTAAGTCTCTCTCTCAGCCCTGGTTTCCTCAGTTGTATAATTGAGGAGAAATAATATCTATTTCTGTGCAGTAGTTGTGCATGTGAATGAGATAATAGAAGAACTATGTATCACATAATGCCTGAGATAAAGTTCTTCAGAAAATTGAGCTATTCCTAGTACTAGTGATTTCATCATTGTTTTAATAATTATTTTTAGAGTATTGACACATTCTATTAAAAGTATGGATATATTCCCAATTTATAGTATTGCCACTTACTATTATATGTAATATGTATCAATATATGTTATATATAATTTATAAAATATATTTATAGCTATAATGTATATATATTTATAGCTATAACATATATATATATATATATATATATATATATATATATATATATATATATATATATTATATATTTACTATAGCCTAGTGCACAGATTCGTGCACTGGTGGGGTCCTTCAGCCTGGCCTGCGCCCTCTTGCAATCCGGGACCCCTTGGGGGATATCAGACTGATGGTTTTGGCCCGATCCTTGCAGAACAGGCTTGGCCTGTGGGGATCGGGCCGAAACCGGCAGCCCAACATCCCCTGAGGGATGTAGTAGTGCATAAAGTGGCAGGCGGCCGGGGAGGAGCACCGTGCTGCTCTGGCTCAGCCCAGCCCCACTGTGCCTGCCTCCACTGCCACTCAGTAGCACTGCCACAGAGGTGGGAGAGGCTCGTGCCGCTGCAGCTGCTCTCGCCAGCTGTGAGCCCAGCGCTTGGCACCCATCAGTCAGCTGAGCAGCGCTCCCACTGTGGGAACACACTGACCACCAGGGGGAAGCTCCTGCATTGAGTGGCTGCCCCCTGGTGGTCAGTGCACATCATAGCAACTGGTCAAAGGGTCGACTGGTCAAACAGTCAACCGGTCGCTTAGGGTTTTATATATATAGATAGCAATAATTTATATAATATGTATTTGTAGCTATAATTTCATATATATATATATATATATATATATATATATATATATATATATAATATATTTAAGCTAAATCACCTACCTGGAATTCTGGAATTATTAGCGTTAAACTCTGGACAGAATACAGAATATTAATCACCTCAGCTGTCCCCTCCGTGTTTTGTAGAATCCACAGTTCTTCAGATTCTTCGCTGCTTTGTCTTGTTGTAGGTGGTGACCTTTCCCAGGATGTTTTTCCATAACAGGAAGCTAACATCTGCTGACTCTTGAAATCTGGGATGGCTTTAAGGAGACCATTGTTTCCAGTAAAAAAGCAGGCCTCTAGAATTTGTTTTTCCTTCTATAATACACCAACCAAATATCAACAGCCTTATCCTAAATTTAAAAGTCTACCCTTTCATCTCCTAAAAGAAACCCATGGGAGTATCTACTAATGTTAATTATGGAAAATCTTAAGTGTTAACATTACTGTCCTTCCTATGCAAGAATGGTGTTGCAGAACACCATTAGTGGTGTGTATACACTTCAGATTACTTTTTCCCAGTAATGTTGGCGATTCTGAGCAGATCTGGCTGGAATCTCCCTTATTTCATTTCCTTTGTCAGCACAGGCTATGTAATGCCCATATCTTATGGAAGTTAAAGGTAATGTGTGGTCATGGAACAGGAAAAAGCAGGGAACAGTCAAAGCCTTGACCACTGTATGCAGGCACGCTTCTTAACACTGAAGCTAACCAAGATAATTTTAATAAAAACAGCCAGCTGCTTCCAAATGGGAAGTCAGCATTATCTGTTCTCCTGCCCAGTGAATTAGCCTTTCAATTGGCTGCTGATTAAATATGTTTATGGAATATTTTTAAAGGAAATTAATGTTGGAAGTGACAAAAAATCTTCATGCATAGGAAAGAATCAATAAAGGTATATATTTTGTAGCTTTAAAACTAGTGAATTTGAGCTGACTCAGGTAGCTTTCCATATCTGAGCAAATGTGTTTGAGCATTTAGGAGAGCAATAAAATTTTTCATTAAATTCTAAAGTTGTCTACATTTGTCCTAGTGGAAAAAAACAAAACAAACAAACAAACAAAAAAATAGTATTGGGAATCCTCAGCTTGTTTTCACACCCAGAAAGAGTGGGGTCCAGTGTGCTGTTAATAAAGCAATTTTTTCATGCAAATATTTCTTCCCTTCACCACAAATAACATTTAAGTAAATGTTTCTACAGAACATATTTCTCCAACTGCTGTTTTTTCTCCCATTGACCTTTAAGTAAATGTGTTGTAAAAACCACGTTGGTTTGCATTATTTTCTTAGAAAAATATATGAAATTCAATAGCTATTTTGTTCTCAGTTTATTGCCTTCTTAAGTGACACTCAAAAGCAGGACATGCAACTCATTTGGCATTTAGTATATTTATATTTGCTTGTAAAGTGATGGTAAGAGGGACAGATTTTTATTTCTCTTTAAAATATATTTTCAATAGTTATTTGAAAAAAGTTAGCAGATTTAGTGGGAATAAATGGCAGAATTGTGGAAATATGAGGCCAGTAGAATGTTCACTGTTATTTATCCATTAACATTTATTTACTGAAACACAGTAAAGGAGGCAATGTGGGAATAAACATAAACAAGATGCAAATTTTGCCCTCAAACTTATAGTATAGTAGGACGGATAAAAATTAAATAATGCTAAGCAAGATTTTAAGTGTTATAAAGAAGTTATAAAGAAAAGCTTATGAGAAAACCAGACTTATTTTTCAGCTGTGCCCTTTAGTAGGTAAATGGATAAACTGTAGTACATCCAGACAATGGAATATCATTTAGTGCTAACAAGAAATGAGCTATCAAGTCATGAAAAGACATGGGGGAACCTTAAATGCACGTAGCTAAGTTAAAGAAGTCAATTTGAAAAGGAACCAGCCTGTGTGATTTCAAATAGATGACATTCTGGAAAAGGCAAAACTATAGAAATGATAAAATTATCAGAGATTGCCAAGGTTTTGGGGTGGAGGGATGAATTGGTAGAACAGGGCGAATTTTTAGGGCAGAGAAACTACTCTCTATCTATATATGTAAAAGCCTAAGCGACTGCTATGACCAGACGACTGGTCACTATGATGTGCACTGAACACCAGGGGGCAGACACTCAAGACAGGAGCTACCCCCTGGTGGTCAGTGTGCTCCCACAGCCAACCTCTCCAGCCAGACAACCTCCCATTGGTCCCCACCACCCCCCGGCTGGCAGGCCCTGGTTACCCCCCGATAGTAGCCTGGCCCCAGGCTGGGATGGGGAACCAGGAGTAGGTGGCGGCAGACACGGCCTCTTTTCCAGGGTGGCCGAGGGCCGGCTCTCTTCTCAGGGCTGGTGACCAACCTCCTACGCCCCATCCCTACCCCTGGCCAGCAGGCCCTGATTGGCCCAATGCCCACCTGCTGTGGTGGCAGAACAGCGATGAGGGAAGGAGGAGTGGGGGGAGGCGTGGAGGTGGGTCGGCATTCCTTCTGCACCTGGTCCAGCGACTGTTGCCTCCTCTCTCGACACCACCAGGGTCTTCGAGCCCCAATCGGCTTGGCAGTGATCAATGACCAGGCCTAGGGACCCCATCCGTGCATGAATTTTATGCACCAGGCCTCTAGCTATAGTATAATGATAGATAAACATTATTTTAAATTTGTCCAAACCCAGAGAACACCAAGAGTGAACCCTAAGGTAGACTATGGATTCTGGGTGACTATAATAAGTCAATGTAGGCTCATCATTTGTAACAAATGTACTGCTCTGCTCGAGGATGTTGATAAGGGGAAGGTTAAGCATGTATGGAATCAGAGAGCATATAGGCATACTTCATTTTATTGCTCTTTGCTTTATTGTGCTTCACAGGTGTTCCTCTGAACCTAAAACTGCTTAACAAAGTTTTTGTTTAAAAATAAGGCATGCCTTGGGAGGAGATGGCGCTACAACCTGGCCTGGAAATATCTGCATTATTTTTATTTTTTCTTAGCTGTTTAAGACATGCTCCTGTCTTAAAAAATAAAAATAAAAAATAAAAATAAATATAAAAAATAAAAAATAAATAAATCTCTAAACAGGACAAAAACCCCACCCAGAAAAAATATTGCAATTCTATAAAGAATCATGATTTTTCACCTAGTCAAAATGGGGAGGAAGTGTACCACAGAGTGATGGAAGAAGCTATGGACAGATTTAGGAAGTATCAAATGTACATAGCAAACATGGAATTTGGAACAGAACCATTGGTTTGCAGATAAATGTTTAACAACAGGCTCACTGGTGAAAGAAAACTTGATTTATTGTGTTTGCCAATTTCCTTGGTGTAAATATTCCTGCCATGGCAAATATCAAGCTACCAATGATATCACTGAAGATGGAGGATGGAAGAGATGCACATGATTAGTTCTTCCACCTATATCCTTATCTTTAGTTCTTCCATCTATATCCTTATCTCCAAAACTCTAAGGAACCAAATCCTGGGATCAGATTGGGGATATGCTTAAATTCCACCATTGGGAGACTGAATTCTATTCTTTACTTAATAGAAATATATTGAAATTTAAGAGCCAGTAAATAATATGAATATTGTAAGAGTGTTCAGATTTGAATTTGGGTTGTGATTATGGGTGTGTCCTGAAAGAATGTGTAGGTGTAAAAGACACTTGAAAGGATAATACATAAGAAAAATAGCTAATTAGTTAGGTGCAATGAGAAAAAGGAAGAAATAAAAGATATTCTTATCCTATTATTTAAACATTATTGTGCTAAATTGCCTATATATCTGGTATTCCCTTCTTTCTGTAATTCAATCTGTCCCTGAAAACTGCATTGTATTTTTTCTCATTAAACATTTCTCATTAAACAAGTCTGCATGAGGCTTGGAATTCTAGAGTAGTTGTGTTAGTTATATTACACATTGAATCTACATTCTTAGAAACCAGTGAGAGAGCAGCAAATGCTAACAAATGAGGGAATTAAGATCCATCTAGAAAATGGGGTCACCTGATATTGTCAACATCATGTGATGTTGAGAGTTTTGTAAAGAACTGCATCTAAAAGCACGTTCTATTACCCTGCAATTCTGAATTATGTAAATAATAATTATTAAAGACAAATAATAAAAAGTTGAGTTTTTTTTTGGCAGTGTTGGAGGAACAGGATATGTAAAAGCAGGAATTGGTTGCATGATTTCATTCAACTTCATTGCCTGAAGTACTTTTGCAGCATGTACTGGTAAGGGAGCTACTCATCTCCATTGAAAAGCTGAGAAACCTAACTCTTGAAGCCCATACACAGCGTTTCATCCTGAAGTCACACAAGTTAGTACCAGAGCTTTGATTTGAAGTAGACTGAATAATTTACAATTATATACCCTGTTATGCTTTCCATTACAATTGTATTAAATAACAGAGTGAGAATGAAAGTGGTAAGAGGCCTAAACTTTTTTAAAAGCACAATAAAACAAAAAGTAAATAATAGAATAAAGAGTCAGGTAAGAATAGCAGCATAGTGTCACTATTTTAATCCAAGCTCTTACTACGTCCTACCCAAATTATTGGAATAGCATCATAGCTACTAACTCTGCCAGCTTTACTACTGTAATTTACCTGACATACTTTCATAAGACTCAGCTTATTAAGTAAAATCCCATCCTTACTAGCCTGTCTGCATTTTCTAAACTTATTAATTTCTAAATTTTTAACTTATTTTATAGTCTGCTTTTATAGTTCTCATTTAGAGATTGATGTAGTTGCCATTGCTTCACTTTTAATATTTCTGTATTTGTGTCTGTTGCCCACATAATAGATGCTCAACAAATACTTTTTATTAAGTTGGTTCAGAAAAAGTCCTTCATTTTGAATTAATAAAAAATTTCAGATAATGACTAAGACCCAAAACAGCCAGGAAAATTATGAATGAATAAAAATACTGATATATTCTCAGTTTCTGTTTTGTTTTGCTTGGCATTTTATGCTTGCTTTAACTGAATCTTGAAAGAAGTGATAATTTGTTTTGATAGTACTTGGAGCTATGAGACTAACTGTTAGGTCTCAATTAATTGGCTAACTCTGTAAATAATCCATTAAGTAAAACAACTGACATAATTACTTTTTTATTTATTGTTTTCCTGATGCTTCAGTCAACCAGACTTTTGTGGATTCTGTGTCACTTTAGCATGGTGGGAAAGCTCTGGATTCAGCCAGCTTGATCTGAAATCATTGTGAGTCCCTAGACAATTTCTCTAATTTTTTAAATTCATACAAAAAGTAAGGATGATAGTACCTTTTTTTCAGGACTATCTATTTTATTATTTCTCTATGTCCAAAGAATTGTGAATAATACCAGTGGTCTATTGTATCAAGATACAATGTATAAATATTAAATATTTTTATACACAAATTCAGAAAAAATATTTTAATTCCCCCCCCAAAGTTAAAACTTGTTGACAGATCAAAATTGATATAAGGTATGTAATATATTACATATGTAGCCTATATAAACAATTAGTATCTTTTCATATATTCTACAAGGAAAGTATTAATCCTGATGAAACACATTCAGTCCATTGCATAAAAACAAATAAAACACTAGTTTTTTAAGCCCAAAAATAAAATGGGCTTTTTAACATGATCTTTCAGGAAACTTGGATTTTATACATTCTTTCAACTGATATTTCAAAATGCCTTTTCTTTCACGATCAAGACAATCTTTCCACATTCTTACTTCTGAGAAACTTGCCAAGAGCAGGAGGGAAAAGATAAACCAACATAGCTCCAAAGTGAGAATGGCTGGTAGGGGGATCCTGCCAACCTGAGGGTTCTGGCATTAACTTGTAGAGTGGCAGCGATTTCAGGAGAACACTGAACTGCAGTGTAGACCTAGCATTTACCAAAATAGAAATGTACATGCCATCAAGGATGTGACGGCCAATATGGACTTGTGCAAGCACGTAATCTGCGGAAGTTTCCATAATTCCCGTTTTTGCCATCATTCCTTTGTGAGCCATTTGCTTTGGCCTGCAACTTGGTGGTGGTTTTCATCCAGCCAGGATGAGCTTCCGCAGCAATGAACCCAACTCACAGCGGACAGATACAAGCAGCAGAACAATATCGAGGCTGATTTACACAGCACTTCCCATTCACGCTCCCCACTCCAGCTGATTACAGTGCCACTAATGTCACCACCTGTGAGGCTTGGTGGGCGGCTTTGCAAATATGAAATGGATTCTGGAAGCCTCTGGGAATGTATTTTAATGAGCTAAGGAAGAAAAGAGTTACTAAAATATTTTATTTTTCACAGACAAAATTAAAAAGCAGATGATTTTTAATAGCTCTTCCTATTCATGTATTAACTACTTTAAGAATAATTTTTAACATCTACCTACAAAAAATGATCATTTTATTCAGGGGTGTGGAGGTGGAATGGTGGTAGGGATAGGGGTAAATGTGTTCACATACACACTTTCCTGGTCCATTAAATATCATCTAAACCATAACATTAAGTTAAAGTTATAAGGCAAAATATTTTATTTATACCTATATCTCCCTGCTAATAAGTTTCAAATGTGAATATGCTTGATTAGTAGCCATCTAGAGGGTGAAAAAACCTGATCATTATTTTCTAGAAGATTCTAAACTCTTTAGGAAAATATTTTGTCTATGTGGTTATTCTTTAACAGTCCACTAGAAATAAGTGAAGGGGGTAGGTCACAAAAAGGAACAGTAGGTGCATTTAAATATATGCTTGCTTATTAAACATGTTTTCCAGAAAGTGCATAGAGTAGTACTGTTACTCTCCTAGAAACTAAGTGGGTAATGTATTTGAGGAAAGAATTATAATATTAAAACATGCTTCTATTTGTGGTCATCATCCTTTTTATTTCAAAATTTCTATTTGGTCTTTAGCCTTTAGGGGTCATTCCAAAAGACCAATTCTCTCTTGGCTTTAAAGTCATTCCCTGGCAGAATGCAGTGCTTAGGGGAACACATAAGCATTTCCTTCCCTCTTGGTCTAGTTCAGTGGTTGAGAGCATGGGCTGTGGAGCCAGACTGCCTGGATTTGAACTTCAGCCTCACAACTTAATAGCTGGGTGACTTCAGGAAAATCACTTAAACTCTGAGCATTGGGCAAAGATTGGAAAATACTTTCCTTATTTAGAGGTAAGGATGAAAACAGCATACTACCTGTCTTACAGTAAAACCTAAGTAAATGTGAGCCGTTATTATTACTAAAACATAATGGTATGTGGCAAGCCGCAGCTCAGTATTAAGTATCTTGGTGACATTTAAGGGGCACGTGATCTCTTCAGGCATGTTATTGCGCCTGAGAGCTCTGGTTGCAACCCACGTGCCTTCTCATCCAGAGCTGATTTTGTTTATGCCATTTGCTGAATTCAGCCCCTTCACTCAAAGTCTATAGATTTACTAGTACTAAGCATATCAAGGTTTTGTAATTTTATTGAAGATGTTAAATGTCCTGTGGAGGAGTCATATTTAAAAACTCTGTTTTCCTCTTCTCCAAGCCTCTCTTTGAATCTTCTTGAAGGAAAGATTAATGCAACCCAGCATCACTGGTAACGTTGTCCTTCCTCTTGAACTTATCCTCAGAGAACATAAGACTCCTCAACATCTTCATTACACTGAATAAGACTAGATCCAGTTTCTACTTTTAAATTTCCATTACTTATTATTTCACCACAAAGAAAAGAACCTTCCAATGGCAACATCATTAAGAATTTACTCACAGATATAAAATCATCTTTCTCTTCCATTTCCATCTTCCATCCTCCTCCTCTCACTTCTGTCCTTCCATTTCTGTCGATTTCTACAAGCAAATATTTCCTGAGAAGATTATGCCTCCAACCTTTAATTCATAGATTACATGGGAACAATTAAACTAGAATCAGGGTGGGAATTTGTTTCATGAACAAATTAAGAATGGAAATTTCACCCCAATAAAACATTCTTTATAAATGTGACATAGATACTATTTCTAAAATATAAGACAAAAATATAACTCATATCCATATGTATCATTGGATAGAAGATTAGATTTCACAGACTTGAGTATCTAGCATCTTCCTCCACATTCTCAGAAGATCTAACATATTCATTCATATAGGCTGCATTAACATCAAAAATAGATATTTTATTAGACCACCTTATCCTCAATAAAAGGGAATTGCTATAATTAATCAACTATCCTAAACTATCAGACACATTAATACACACACACACACACACACACACACATCAGTTTTTAGCACTTTATGCCCTCAGTAACGATTGCTTTGTTAAGAGTTTGAACATATTGTTTATCAGAATGTGGCTTTTTACTGTTAGGTATGAGAGTTATTATTATGATAATATGTTAAACCATAATATTAAATGGCCTGAATTCATTAAGAGACAGTGCTCTCTGTTTCTAAGAATTAAATACGACAATGTGTATTTTGAAATCTGTAAACACATTTATAAAGCAATTCTTTGGAAGATTCAGTGGCCAGTTTTGCTAATGGGTCATCTACCATCATTTGCATTGGAAGTTTGAAATACCTATGCTGGTGAGCATTTAGATTCAAAACACCAAAATGTTAATGAGACATACATGGAAATAAAGATGAATTATTGCAATTCCATGTGAAAAGTCATAGATATATATAAGATGAGATTTTAGCATCTGAGGATAGGATGCTAACCTGTATTGAATATGCACATCCCAGAAAATGCAAGAACATTTTAAAAATCACCTTTGTTAAAGCTACATTAAAAAGGAATGTAAGGACAACAGCTGAACTTCCAGTCCTTGGGTCACATGACTGAGGTAACCCATGTCTCATATCAATCAGCCTAGAACAAAGGTGTTGCATACTTTTCCCCCCTTACTTCACTACAGTGATTAACTATTTTCACCATGGCTTGGTTAATTGGCTCTAAATTACTGCACTTGCTCTCTTTTCACCAAGCGCATTTGCCTTTATGAGTAAGGCACCTAGACAATAACACTATGGTCCTATTAGTTTAGGTGGCAAGTGGGCTTTAGCACTCAATCCAAATGGTAATAAGTAGTACAATTGAAAAAGATCACTAGGAGCACCAGGAGAAGCGAAGAGAAAGGAGAGGCACATTTATCCTATTGAAAAGGAAGCTTTGTGATTAACGAAAAAGAAAGATATATGAGACAATTCTGTAGTACATGCCATTTTTTTCAAGTACAGAAACAACACAAAACCTACTGAAAAAACAGAACAGATTATCCTCTGAGTCTTGGAAGAAGTTGGCCTAAAAAACCAAGGGTTTGTATTTTTGTGAAAAAAACAAACTTCTTTTCTGTTACTGTACAGAAATCTTACCAGTAACTAGAGGAAATTAGCATGGCTATACAGGCTGTTAACATTAGGATTTGATTTTTGCAAAGGATAAACAAGGACTTTTTATTTTCTCTTTGCTTAATGAGCAAACTGGCTCCAGAGAGATGCAAAACTATGTTGGCGTTGTGCCTACAGCTTATGTCACAGCTCCAAGGAACAAGGTGTCGACCATGATGGTGCTCACATAGGGACTTCAGAGCTCATTTATTTCTGCTGTGCTTTCCCCTCACCCAGAGTTACATGGCCACAAGGGACAATGCACCCTTTGGACCATTTGTGGCTTATGAATTGTAAATCCAACGAGAGGGAGAGGCAGCTTGACTGAACCCAAATTATGTTACAATAGATGGTAATGAATGTCCTGCTTTAGCAGGATAATAGAACCCCTGCTGATTGGCAGTCTTTCAGACTCTCTCTCTCTCTCTCTCATCCATTTTCTCCCTTGGCCTTGACCCTAATCCAGCAATTGCACATCCCCAGCTGCTCTTTAAGCTGCCTCATTAGCAGCGCACCATTGGGCAGCTCCCATGACAGTCATCCAATGAGATAAAAGTGACATGGGGCCAAAGACTGTAACTGATTGGCAAGCATTGCAATGAAATATGAGACAGGGGTTGATGAAGAAGGCTTTTGAGTATATTTGGAGAGGCTGAACAGTTAAGAAATTTTAGGTACATGTTAACTTCAGTGTGTAGCATTTTGTTTTCCTAAACTTGAGGGGAAAAATCCCTGAGATGAAAAAGCCATAAAGAATACATTTGGAATTAAAAACATTTTTTATATAAAATGTTAAAATAATTTTTCTCAACATATAAAATAAATACATTAGCCATATAAATAACTTAAGTTCATTGATATTGTCATAAAATACTCATAGGCGTGATATTTTAAGACTGTGTTTCAGAAATATGTTATTTTGAGAACAATTTCAAAATGGACAAAGTATATCATTTGGAAGAATCTTAGGAATCTTTTATCTATTCTTGTCATAAATCTAATTTACACTTTCATAAGTTTCAGCAGAATGTAAATTTGTAGTGATAACTTAGTGGACACAATTAACACAACTCAAAATAACTTTCAAAACACAATTTAAAATAACATTAGATATGTTATCTCTATATTAACTCTACCACTGAATTTATTCTAGTTATTTCAGCAATTCATGTAATCCCCCACTTGAGCTTAGTACTGATTTGACAATCTCCATGTGATAAATTATTTTAATAATTTTTATTTATGTTGGTATTAATTACTTTTTTATTGTCAAACTCCCCTGAATGAAAGCAATTCTTTCCAGGAGAATCATAAAGCTATTTGTTATGTCTTTTTTTTTCTTTTTTTTTTTTTTATTAAATCTTTATTGTTCAGATTATTACAGTTGTTCCTCTTTTTCCCCCCATAACTCCCCTCCACCCAGTTCCCACCCCACCCTCCTCCCTCACTCCCCACCCATTGACCTCATCCATAGGTGGACGATTTTTGTCCAGTCTCTTCCCGCATCCCCCACACCCCTTTCCCCCCCAAGAATAGTCAGTCCACTCCCTTTCTATGCCCTTGATTCTATTATAATCACCAGTTCATTCTGTTCATCAGGTTATTCACTTGATTTTCAGATTCACTTGTTGATAGATGTGTATTTGTTGTTCAAAATTTGTATCTTTACCTTTTTCTTCTTCTTCCTCTTCTTTTTTTTTTTAAATATATTTTATTGATTTTTTACAGAGAGGAAGGGAGAGAGATAGAGAGTTAGAAACATCGATGAGAGAGAATCATCGATCAGCTGCCTCCTGCACATCTCCTACTGGGGATGTGCCCGCAACCCAGGTACATGCCCTTGACCGGAATCGAACCTAGGACCTTGCAGTCCACAGACCGACGCTCTATCCACTGAGCCAAACCGGTTTCGGCTTCTTCCTCTTCTTAAACGATACCTTTCAGCATTTGTTATGTCTTGAAAATTACTTCTCAGCTTTCAAATTTTTTAAATGCCTAAAGGTGTTGCCATTTTTATTCACATAATAACTGTGAAGTCTCTACCATGAACCGGTCACTGTTTTATGTCACAGAGATATAAAAATTAGTTAGTAGTGTATTTGTTCTAAAAATGGTTGCTGTCTGGTAGAAAAAGATATTTATTGTGTCATATAATATGTTAAATGTGGAGTGGATATGAATTAGAGTAAATGGCTCAGTAGATAGAGCTTCAGCCTATGGACTGAAGGTTCTCAGGTTTGATTCTGGTCAAGGGCACATGTCCGGGTTGTGGGCTCAATCTCCAGTAGGGGGTGTGCAGGAGGCAGCCAATCAGTGATTCTCATTCTCTCTCCCTTCCTCTATCTGAAATCAATAAAATATATATTTTAAAAAATAGTAGTTTATAAGAAAGCATCTTGAGCATCTTTGAAGTGGTTGGAAAGGCTTCACCAGAAATGTGCATCTGAACTAAGTCTTAAAGGATAAATACATACCAACTAGTTGAAGGTAAGATTAAGAGAGTAGGAAGTATTTCAAGCAGAGAGAAATCCATATGCAGAGGTTCTCAAGGACCTCCAGGGCAGGCTTTAGGAAATTCCTGTAATGTAGTGAACAGATATCATGAAGCAGCTTAAGTTAAGGTGTTAAGGTATGCATGCACAGGGAGGTAGATGAAATGCAACATAATGGAAGTGCAAGTATAGGAACCCTCATATGATTGCGAAATAAAGACCTCATTGATTGCGAAATAAGTACCATCATTTGTGACACAAGTCAGTTCCAGAGGTGCAGTGGCAGAAATATATAATGATTCAGTCTGATGCTCTGAAATAATTCAAGTCAACTACATTTCCTGGTCTTCTCTTGTCTCATTCTGTTCTTATACATCCTGATCATTTCTTCTTATAGGTCTTTCAGGAGAAGAAACATGATTGTTTAAGTATTACCAAAACCCCAGTTGTAGCTTTTATAGCAATTCAAGTCATGAATTTGGATTAGCTTCCCTTGGATCAGATGTCCTTCCTTGCTCATATCCTATATAATAAAAGACTAATATGCAAATTGACCAAACAGCAGAATGACTGGTCGCTATGATGTGCACTGACCACCAGGGGGCAGACGCTCAATGCAGGAGCTACCTCCTGGTGCCTAATGGTCAGTGCGCTCCCACAGAGGGAGCGCTGCTCAGTCAGAAGCTGGGCTCATGGCTAGCAAACACAACAGCAGTGGTGGGAGCCTCTCCTGCCTCCCTGGCATCTCTAATGATGTCCAACTGCCAGACAGCCCTTGAGGGATCCTGGACTGCAAGAGGGCTCAGGCCAGGCTGAGGACCCCTCTCCCTCGAGTGCACGAATTTCATGCACCAGGCCTCTAGTATATTATAATTGAGAAGAAAATAGGAGAGATGAGGAAGACTCAGTGGACATCATTGGGATTCTAGCTGCTTAAGGCTAAATCCTGCAGCAGGGCTGTAAGTGGAACAGTTTTCTTCAGGAGGGGTGATGGGCATAACAGGCAAGTTGGTGGTGCTAGAATTCTGATAATAAAGGCCATAGAGGAACTCTGTGGGATGTAGATCATGTGAGACTCTTTTTTAAACAACAAGGTTAATTTAAACAGGTTTTACATTGTCAAAAGTTAAAATACTACCAGTTACTTATGATGAAGTATTTTGTATCTCAAGTGGCAAGAAAAATTAATTTTCCTTTGAATACACTGTGGATATTAGATGATTAACATAATCTTTTGTGGTTATATGCAAGTTATTCTTCATCCTTCCCTATTCTATTTAAATTATTCTTTCAGTTTCTAACTCAACTTTCACTCTATTAGTGAAGTATTACTTCACTCCATATTGACTTTCGCTTCGTACTACAACTTTCTCATTTATTGAGCACCTAATTACATATTTTTCTTTATTTTATGCATGTGTATATTTTCCCACCACTAAAACCTCTCAAAAGCAAATACTTTACTTTATACTTTATCCTATTTTCTCTACAATGCAATGAAAATTTCATATAGTAGGGATGTTATAAATAAAACTTTGTTGAAGAAATTGAGACCAAGATAAAGAATTTGGGAACTACAATATTGTTTCAGAAGATATCTTGGGCAAAAGATAAAGCTAATTTTTTTGTGGTCCTTCAGATACATGGTGATATAAATCATAAACAGAAATGGGTTATTTTTTCTAGATTTATCTTTTGATTTAACTTCTATAAAAAGCTTTTACTAAACGTAACATCTGATGTGAACTCTGTTAAATAGAATGTCTGATTCAGCATAATTATTCTTTTCAGTAAAACATGCTCACTAATGACCAAAGCCTTTCTTTAATAAACTAGAACCATTGCAATGAAGAGTCCCCTACATCTATTTCTTCTGCAGTAAGAAGGAGGGTATTTAGGAATATTGTCTGCTGACTCAAGGCCTTCAGAACATAGTGAACTGCTCATACTTATACTGTGCCTTAGCCATTGCCAACCTACTTTAAGAACAAGACTTGCTTCTTTAGGGTAAAAATGTAAAACAATTATGCTTTATTTCTAATAAACTTTAATGACTCACTCGAGTGAGCATCATCTGTTGAATTAAAAAGACTAGTAAATATCAAAAGAGCTTATTTCAAGTATATGAAACCAAATTACACTCAAGATATTTCTGAATTCTCATCTCATTGTATTCAACTGTCATGATTTTAGAGTGAAACACAATTTTTAGAAAATCACACAATGTTGTTATATACCTTTTCAATAAACTTTTGATTATTTAAAAATCCAAATTTCCTTGTAAACATTTGTGAAATGCTAGACAATGTGATGGGAATTGCAAAAGCAAATAGGTATTATACATGATCTAGGAGAAAGTTTTTCTTCAAAGAAAAACAAGAAATACAGAAGAGATATATGTATTTCCTGAATCCTGAAGAATGAGTAGGTTTTTCCAAACAGACAAAACAGTAGGGGAAGAAATCCCTAAAGAACTGTGTAAAGGCAGGCTCAGATCAATGAGAGCTCTCACGGTGTTAGCAGAATGGCTTGGTACAGTATAGCTGGAATAAACAGGCAGCGCTCTCTTTCTGTCTTGGATAGTCTTCTTTCCTAAAAGTCTAGTATACTAAATGGGAATAATTTGCCTTTCTTTTCTAAAGCTAATTAAAAGCCTGAGCAGGGCATGGTCTAAGGCAAGAAAATAGACTGCTAAGCCAGCCTCTGCACTTGTTATTAAAGGAGTCAATAATTTTTATGTGCCCAATGTGTTAACATGATACTAGAATATAGAGAGATTTGTGACAAAACTTTAGTTAGGTTAATGAGATATTGGAAAGGGGACTATTTTATTTTTTAATGTCTTTGGAGTCTTAAAATTCTTCAACCATTCCCACAATTCAAAGGGAGTGCTGAGCCACCCATGCAAAAATGAACCTCTTAGTCACTCACTTACATTCACATACAGTGGTAAAGTTAAAAAGGTCCAATAGCGGATAGAGAAATGTATTTTTTTGAGAGAGTTTTTGTTATGTGGGGAGTGCCACCTCTGGGTCCCCCACCCTTATGCCCACGAGGCTACCAAGGAATGCCTGGAAAACCTACAGAACAGCAGGATGCAGATGAAGCACCCTGCATTGCATGGCCACTAAACAGAAAGAGGCTGCCTTTGACTATTGATTAATTCTCACAAATGATGAGTCAAAAGCTGCTTTTTTGTGGATCATATGTATTCCACAAGTGTTGAAAATGGCAGTTGATTTAAAAGCTCTGTCCTAGAAGGCCCCATCTGAGTTTCAGAGCACTTGAAAATGACCCAGGAGTACCCCCAAATACCCAGAAGCAATGCATTCTTCCAAATCAATGGAACTATGGATGACTTATCTTGAAGTGAGTCTTCAAAGAGTTGATCAAAATAAGCATGGGATCAAGAGTCGGCTTTCAACAGCTGTCCAGCCTAGAGATCTCTAAAGCCAGCTCATGAAAGTACCTGTCAGGAAAGATACTTCTCATCCCCTTTTTCAATTCTGGGGGTTTAGTCAGAAGTAATGTCAGTTCTAGCAGTATAGATAGTTAAATAGCCAACAACCCCAGTAACCTTTCCTGGCTTTAGGCTTCCAAAATGGAAGGAAGTTTAAGTTTAGGTAAAATTTGGAAAATTATTTTATAAGACTGAACATTTTGTGACTGGCCTCTTTTGGTGAGGGACGGGGAGTGGGGTGATTAATGTGGCCTGAGGTTTTTCAGTACCTGAGCATGGCCAGAAGCCATAGGGTCTATCTATCCTTGATTCATCTAAGGAGATGGTGAGAAAGCAGGTTACAAAATGCATATAAAAATACAATCATGAGAAAATAACAAATATGTTGGCTTTGTCCTATGAGTCATGTGGGTTCAAAATAATAGTTACATTTGTAATAACAAGAATTCGCTATAAGTATACATTGAAAAGCCCATGCAATGATCAGTAGCAAGTTAAAGAGTTGGGATCAGGATACCATACTAATGACCGCCATTCAGTCTATCTAGGCTGCGATCAGCAAACCGTGGCTTACGAGCCACATGCGGCTCTTTGGCCCCTTGAGTGTGGCTCTTCCACAAAATACCACGTGCGG
The DNA here is from genome assembly GCF_964212035.1 of Myotis nattereri. Classification (NCBI taxonomy): domain Eukaryota; kingdom Metazoa; phylum Chordata; class Mammalia; order Chiroptera; family Vespertilionidae; genus Myotis; species Myotis nattereri. The sequence goes on from NC_138075.1 coordinate 189,445,116, forward strand.
GCGCGCATGTACAGTGCGATTGAAACTTCGTGGCCCATGAGCAGAAGTTGGTATTTTGTGGAAGAGCCACACTCAAGGGGCCAAAGAGCCGCATGTGGCTCTCGAGCTGCGGTTTGCCAACCCACGGGCCTAGGGTATTAAGTTATGATGCAGGTTTTTGCTTAACAATGAATCAGATTGCCTGGGACATACCCTAAATGAAACCAAGGTAGGAAGAGTAATAATAATGGTTACAATAATGACAATGCTAGCTTATATTTTTTAGTTTTCATATTCCAGGCTTTGGAACAAGTAATATATAACATTATGTTATGTAATTGCCCAAACCAGTTTATACCTATTTTGATGATTAGGATATTTAGGCTCAGAGAAGCTAAGGAGCTCACCCTAATTGACCTAACTGATAAATAATAGTCCAGGATTTGGTCATAAACAGTATGTTTTCACACTCTTAATTTCTTGAAAAAAAGTTAACATTTATTTTTTAAAATATATTTCTATTGATTTCAGAGAGGATGGGAGAGGGAGAGATAGAAACATCAATGATGAGAGAGAATCACTGATCGGCTGCCTCCTGCATGCCCCACACTGGAGATTGAGCCCACAACCTGGGCAAGTGCCCTGACTGGGAATCCAACCCTGACCTCCTGGTTCATAGGTCAACACTCAACCACTGAATCACCCTTGCTGGGCAGAAGTTAATATTTCTTATTCTAAGACAGATGGAGAATCAGGTAAGTATGGAAAAGAGGAAAATAGATTCCATTCATAAGATACATGTTATACAGTCCAGGGTATTCCTAAATCTATGCCCACCTCGGAATTATTTTAGTACTAGGGATGGACCACAAGAACTCTGTTCTTCAGAAGAATATCCTGGACTTCCCTGCTGGATAGAGAATCCACTTGAAGCAAGAGTGCAGAAGTTCCTGGACTCAGATTTGTCACTGACTACCTCTTATTAGAGAGGAAATACCAGAATGAGCATTCCATATGTATGACACCAAAATGGCAGTTTTCAAATATAACCCAGCCCCTAATGTGCTATTTGTTGAGAAGACATTGATCCCCAAACTGAAAAGACAGATTCACCCTTTAGGAAACTTACTCCAGTAATTTTAATACTTGGGCTTTTTATATACCTCTGGGTGACTGGGTGAAGTGAGTGTTGGTATTTATGCCTCCATCAGCACCTAAGTCTCCAGATGAAAATGATAGCAGTAACAGAGGCAACTCTTGCTGATTTCAGATGTTAAGTCACAAAATAGATGATATTCCCCAGTGGATCCACCAAGAAAATATTTGTTTGTTTTTTTTACTTTATTATTTTTTTCTTTATTGATTCAGGTATTACATATGTGTCCTTATCCCCCCAGCCCCCCCCCACAGCCCCCACTCATGCCCTCACCCCTCTGGTGTCTGAGTCCATTGGTTAGGCTTATATGCATGCATACAAGTCCTTTGGTTGATCTCGCCCCCTTACCCCCACCCTCCCCTACCTTCCCTCTGAGGTTTGATGATCTGATCAATGCTTCTCTGTCTCTGGATCTGTTTTTATTCATCAGTTTATGTTGTTCATTATATTCCACAAATGGGTGAGATCATGTGATATTTATCTTTCTCTGACTGGCTTATTTTGTTTAGCATAATGCTTTCCAGTTCCATCCATTATGTTGCAAATGGTAAGAGTTCCTTCTTTTTTCCAGCAGTTTAGTATTCCATTGTATAGACTGTTTTTAAATCCACTCATCTGCTGATGGGCACTTAGGCTGTTTCCAAATCTAAAACTCTTAGAGAAAAGTAAGCATCATAATTCTGGTTACTGTCAGCTCTAAGGGACAAGGCAGTATAATTGGGTCCAGGTTAGAACTGGAACTGTCAAGAATGTTTGCTTATGTACTTTACAATATCCAAGGAGGGACCCAGCTTCTGTGTTAGTCTGGAGGGATCCCAATAGTCTATGCATCTGATAACATGAGAGAACATAATTATTATTCTTCACAGTTACTAAGTATTCACTTACATAGTATGATATTTTAACTCTTTAGGAATATTGTCTGTTTAAATCATTGAAAAATGCCTATGAGATAGAAACTATTATCCCCTTTTTAATAAGAAATCTGAGAGTCTGATATATAATCAACTATCATTAACAGGAGATAAAGCCTAGATTTGAAATAAGATCTAGTTTACTCAAATCTAGAGCTTTTAATCAACATACTAAAACAACCTCGAGGTAGCAATGATAGCAATAAAAAGGGCAGATGAAACCAAATGGTTCTAGGACCAAAGGAAGATGATTCAACTGCTTATAACTGACCTGCAACTGAAGCAGAAGTAATTAGGTAGGACTATGGTTCAACCTGCCAGACCCAGGGCTGAGAGGGGCTTAACCGTGAGCATGAATGTTCGATGCAAGATCTCAATCACAGAGAAAAAGTGTAGTATAAGCAAAAAAACCCACAAACAAACAAAAACCAAAAAACAAAAACAAAACTGAATGAGATTAAAGACTGAGTTAATGAGCAAATTTTCCCTCAGAGATTTTGTGAAATCTGATGGACACTAGACATTGGTTTTAATGCTTCATTGCTGTCCAGAAACCACCTATTGGTAAATATGGCCAGCTAACATACAGCCCATTTGGTTAGGATTGCCTCAACAAGGGGCTGTATCTGAAGCCTGTGAGTTACAGCCATAGGTGATGGACAGATATCTGCCCCTCCTTTTAAATTTACCTCTCAATGTTGGTGTGGGTCAAGGGACATATTTATAAGATAATTTATAGCTTGCCTTTCAAAGACATATACCTGTAACACACTGAAACCTCAACTCAATGCATTGTTGTTACTAAGAAGCACTCAGCGTTGAATTGGTCTGTTCTGGGATTATTTACTAAAACATAAAACAAAAACATACAAATCACTTTAACTCAAAATTTAACAATATTTCAATCTATAGTTGAAAAGAATTAACTTATTGAATTAACAGGACACATGTTTATATTTCTCACCATTTCAGTAGTTCTGTGTACATTCAGTGTTGTTCTCTAATGCCTTGGATGGGTCAACATGTATTGATAAATAAGAGGTGGAGCTGAGAGTGTCCTCCATCTTGGTGCTAGGGAAAAAGTCAGTTACATGTTCTTCCTGATACATAAGCCTGAGTCTCCCAAACTCTTGCATATTTTTTATTTTCTTTACATTTACATATATAATTACTATGATTTGATCTCAAGTTGGATACCTAACTTAAGAAGGGTGAATAGATAAAAGTGCCAAATATCCTAAAATTGCAATGTGTTCAATAATTTTGTGCAGAGTTGAGAAACAGTTCCAGTACCAACCTTTTCTTTATTCTCATTTTCTTCCTCTGAATAGAGTTTCCACTGAATTGAAAAGAAACCCCATGCACAGAACAATACAGGGCACAAAAAGGAGACTTGTGCCTAATGATCTATACAGACATATAATCAAGTAGTAATTTTAAACCTAGCAGATATGTGACTGGAATACAGTGTTAATGAAATTTCACAGCGGTTCTGGTAAGATGGTGATGGTTATTAAAGCTGACCCCCTTCAGCAAAGTAAATTGCCTTAGGTTTTAATTTTATTTTGACAGGATCCTTTATTACTTTTTCTGAAATCAATGTTGACACACAGCACACTGTGGAAAAAGCTAAACAATGCAGTACTCTCAGCAGTAAAAATCTGAACAACAGGTGGTTTATATTTTTAGTTGCTATATATATTATCCACTGCACAAAAATGATATGTGACACATTGAAAAAATGCTATGCATGCATTAATGCCATTAAGAGCATTTAGTATAGGCTACAACTTTATACCCAATAAATATAAAAGGCTGTATGATCTGTCGTCATTTTTGAAGGCTTCCTTAAAATGGATGATGGAGAAAGGTTATTTTAAGTTTAAAAACATTCATTTATACTGACTCTGCTAAGTACAAAGGCAACCTTGAATGTAGACCTTAATTTTTTGAGACTTTTTAAAGTAAAAGTGTGAGACTAGAATACAACTTGATATATAAAGCGGATCTTGAAGACTATTACTAGTATATTCAGCTTTTATAAGTAGAAATATAGAGATTCTTTAGTTAAATTAATTAAGGTTACATAGTTAAGTGTCAACAGAACCAGAACTAATATTTTAGGCAGCTATGCTTTCTCCAAATTATCACCTTTGAAATTTAAGGTTAAACATTTCAACAATTAATTCAACAATTAAGTCGCATTCAGCAGTGGTTCAAATGAGAATGTAGGGAGACATAAATGTTTGTGTATGTTAGGTGTGTGTGCATGTGTGTACATATACATACATACATATACATATATACATATGTCAAGGATTAATTAATTTTTGTTTGTTTTCATTTTATTTTTTTATTATTATTTTTTTAATTTATTTTATTGCTTAAAGTATTACAAAGGGTATTACATATGTGCCCTTTTTATTTTCCCTGACCTTGACAATCCCCTGGCCTCCCTTACCCCCCAGTGTCTTATGTCCATTGGTTATGCTTATATGCATGCATACAAGTCCTTTGGTTGATCTCTTACCCCCCTCCCCCTGCCCCCCAACCCTCCCTGGCCTTCCCGCTGCAGTTTGACAATCTGTTTGAGGCAGCTCTGCCTCTGTATTTATTATTGTTCATAAGTTTATAATGGTCTTTATTATCCATGGATGAGTGAGATCATGTGGTATTTTTCCTTCATTGACTGGCTTATTTCACTTAGCATAATGCTCTCCAGTTCCATCCATGCCTTTGCAAATGGTAAGAGTTCCTTCCTTTTTAGAGCAGCATAGTATTCCATCATGTAGATGTACCACAGTTTTCTAATCCATTCCTCCACTGATGGGCACTTAGGCTGTTTCCAGATCTTAGCTATGGTGAATTGTGCTGCTATGAACATATGGGTGCATATATCCTTTCTGATTGTTGTTTCTGGTTTCTTGGGACATATTCCTAGAAGTGGAATCACAGGGTCAAATGGGAGTTCCACTTTTAGTTTTTTGAGGAAACTCCATACTGTCTTCCATTGTGGCTGCACCAGTCTGCATTCCCACCAGCACTGCACAAGTGTTCCTTTTTCTCCACATCCTCTCCAGCACTTGTAGTTTGTTGATTTGTTGATGATAGCCAGTCTGACAGGTGTGAGATGGTACCTCATTGTTGTTTTGATTTGCATCTCTCGGATGATTAGTGACTTTGAGCATGTTTTCATATGTCTCTTGGCTTTCTGAATGTCCTCTTTTGAAAGGTGTCTATTTAGATCCCTTGCCCATTTTTTGATTGGATTGTTTATCTTCCTTTTGTTGAGTTGTATGAGTTCCCTATAAATTTTGGAGATTAGGCCCTTATCAGATATGACATTGGCAAATATGTTTTCCCACACAGTGGGCTTTCTTGTTGTTTTGTTGATGGTTTCTTTTGCAGAAGCTTTTTATTTTGATGTAGTCCCATTTGTTCATTTTCTCTTTAGTTTCAAGTGCCCTAGGAGCTGTATCAGTGAAGAAATTGCTTTGGCATATGTCTGAGATTTTATTGCCTTTGGATTCTTCTAGAATTTTTATGGTTTCCCCTCGTACATTTAAGTCCTTTATCCATTTTGAGTTTATTTTTGTGTATGGTGTAAGTTGTTGGTCCAGTTTCATTTTCTTGCATATATCTGTCTAATTTTCCCAACACCATTTATTGAAGAGACTATCTTGACTCCATTGTATGTTCTTGCCTCCTTTGTCAAATATTAATTGAGCATATTAGTTTGGGCAGATTTCTGAGCTCTCTATTCTTTTCCATTGATCTATATGTCTGTTCTTGTGCCAGTACCAGGCAGTTTTGAGAACAGTGGCTTTGTAATACAGCTTGATATCTGGTATTGAGATCCCACCTACTTTGTTCTTTCTCAGGATCGCTGCAGCTATTCAGGGTCCTTTTTTATGACAGATGAATTTTTGAGAGTTCCTTCTAGATCTGTGAAGTATGCCGTTGGTATTTTAATGGGAAGTGCGTTGAATTTATAGATTGCTTTGGGTAGTATGGACATTTTAATGATGTTGATTCTACCAATCCATGAACATGGTATGTTCTTTCATCTGTTTATGTCTTCCTCTATCACTTTTTTCAACATCCTGTAGATTTCTGAGTAGAGGTCTTTTACCTCTTTAGTTAAGTTTATTCCTAGGTAGCTTAATTTTTTTGGTGCGATGTTAAATGGGATTGTTTTTATAGTCTCTCTTTCTGAAAGTTCACTATTGGTGTATAGAAATGCCTCAGATTTCTTGGGGTTAATTTTGTATCCTGCTACATTGCTAAATTCGTGTATTAAGGCTAGTAGTTTTTTGATGTAGTCTCTAGGGTTTTGTATGTATATCATGTCATCTGCAAAAAAGGACAGTTTTACTTCCTCTTTTCCAATCTGGATGCCTTTTGTTTCTTCTTCTTGTCTAATTGCAATGGCTAATACTTCCAGTACTATGTTGAACAGGTGTGGTGAGAGTGGGCATCCCTGTCTTGTTCCTGTCCTTAGGGGAAATGGTGTTAGTTTTTGAAGGATCCATTAATTTAGCCACATGTATTCTATTATTCCTATTTGAATTTCAACATGACTTCTGTCCTTACTGGTGGCTCTTGAAGGTTAATTTTTAAATATTTTTGAGAACAAAGTAATAATGAATTAAGATATGATTTTGCAATTATAGTTGTTGAAAAAATGTTATTTTTACTGCTGAGTGTTGAAGAACAAAAGCTTTCTGATGAGCAGATAAACTTTTGTACCTCTTTTTCATCTGGGTAAATTCTGATTTTCACTGTCTCTCTACAGTTATCACGACTGTTCTCACTTAAATTAAGCTTTCCTTTCAAGCCTCCACTTTTCTATGACCATCACCTCTATGATTCTTCCAACAGCTCCAGTATCTCTTCTTTGAACTTCACTATACTCTATTCTTGTATACCCAAAGCACTTTAATAATTTACTCATGTTCAATTCTCTGAGCTCTGTTCCAGTCTAAAACATTCTAGATTCTACATATGTGGCTACCTTTATTCACTGAAATCAGAACTCATAGAGCTATATTCAATGTAATTTTCCTGTATGTTTCTCTCTTCATTCATTTCCTTTAATGCTACTGTTGCTTCTTCATAGTCTACAGGGAAGATCTTTCCTAGATATTTTTTTCATTTCTTTTCTGCTTCCAAAGTTTTGCATCTTTTCTTTTCATCGATTCTTGTTCCTTTCTTTTACTGGTTCTTATTTTTTGTATAGGATTCACACTAAAAAAAAGAGCTCCCAATTTTTGTCTCATCTTTAATTGGACACTAGTGATTTTTTTTCAATAATTTCATTTAAAAGAATTTGGTATAAAAATACCCACAATATTTAGAAACAACCACCTAAGAATGAGCATGTTGTTTTGCTGGAGAATGTCACCAAAGCTAGCAAGTGTCCAGGGATCTCTTGTGATTAATCATGTGGATTTCAATTACTATAACTTAGATATTAAAATGAATTCTGGAAAAAATTATGCAAGAATATGAAAAATAGATTATATTGTCAAAAGCTAAATTGATTACCTTGATTTTATGGCAGTAAGCAAATATATAAATTAAATGGTGAATCATAATTCCTAAACTATACATAAAATTCTCCTTCATTTTATGTAAAAGCATGACAAAAAATCTTTAGAAGCTGTGGAGCATTGCCATTATGTTTATGCTCACTAAGCAGTGTGCAATAATTATTTAACTACAGTTTCAATGTTTTCATGTACACAGCATTGCTGAGCCATTAGAAACTTGGTATTATTGTGTTCTTTTTCAAATACCTGAGTATCCCCTGGGTCCAAGAGGATGAATAAGTTTTCAAAGATTGCTGACTCTCTTACCCTATTAGAAAAATGATTGTGTCTACTTTTTCCACTACATGAACCCATTTTTATTGGTTTGTTTAGCAACTTCAGAATTTTTATAAAGTCAATTAAGAAGCCTTTTCTAAATGAAAGTAAAATAAAACTTTTCTTGTTCTTTTTCTTAATCTAACAAGTAATCTGCTCAAAATAATAATAGCAAAAATGTATGCATTATGTGTACTTATGTATATATATATATATACACCTGAGGCCCAGTGCATGAAAATTCATGCACTGGAGGGGGAGTCTCTCAGTCTGGCCTGCCTCCTCTCACAGTCCGGGTGCCCTCAGGGGCAGGAGGAAACCCTGAGATCAGGGGAAGGCAACACCCCATCACACCTCTGCTGCTGCCACTGCCGGCAATGCAAGCCTCAGCCGGCCCTGGTTACCTGAGCCTCAGGAAGCCCTGGGTGGCTGGGGGGCTCAGGGGACTGGGCGCCACCATCTTTGAGGGCGGTGCAGCCAATTAGCATATTCTTTCTTTATTGGCTGTGGGCATCGCCATATTTGAGGGCAGAACAGTAAATTAGCATATTCCCTTCTTATTGTCTGTGGGTGTCTCCATCTTTGTGATGGTGTGAGGGTCATTTAGCATATCCCCTCTTTATTAGATAGGATATATATATATATATATATATATATATATATATGCTGTGTATTCTTATATATAAGTGAAATGAATGACAGCAATGATACAAGGGATGAAAGGGAAAAGCTATTTTTTTAATATAGGAAATACACTACACATGGAGTAGTATAAAATTATTTAAAAACTAGAGGCCTGGTGCATGAAATTTGTGCACGGGATGGGGGGTGGGTTCTGCAGCCCAGCCTGCACCCTCTCTAATCCGGGACCCCTCTTGGGATGTCTGGCTGCCAGTTTAGGCCCAGTCCCACAGGGATCCCACAGGGGATTGCTCTTGCAATCTGGAACTGCTGGCTCCTAACTGCTCACCTTCCTGCCTGCCTGATTTTCCCTAACCCCTCAGCCTGCCAGCCTGATTGCCCCTAACCACCTCTTCCTGCCTGCCTGATAGCCCCTAACTGCCCTCCCCTGCTGGCCTGATCTCTCCTAACTGCTCTCCCCTGCCAGCCTAATCACCCCTAACTGCTCCCCTGCTGGCCTCATCACCCCTAACTGCCTCTGCCTCCACCCCTGCCACTGTGGCTTTGTCTGCAAGGAGGACCAGAAGACTGGAAGATATCTGGTCAACCTGATCTAATTAGCATATTACCCTTTTATTAGTATAGATGGATTTGGATTATTTATAAATATTAATTGCAAACTCTAGGGTGGGGTGGGGAATGTCCAGCCCACAGGCCTTATAAAGTCCGCAAAATCATTTGATCTGGCTCTGCCAAAGTATTAGAAGTCAGTTAATTAAATGTTTGAGCAAATGTAGCAGGCTAATTTTTAAGTTGATAATTTGAATGGCTCGTGAATGATATTATAAATATCCAAATGGCCCTTGGCAGAAAAAATATTCCCACCCCTTCTCTAGTAGAAAACCACTTGGAAAAAAATTAATCGAATTTATTGGGGTGACATTGGTTAATAAAATTATAGATTTCAGGTATACAATTCTATAATTCATCATCTGTATATTGTACTGTGTGTTTACCACTCCAAGTCAAGTCTCCTTCCATCACCATTCATTTCCCCTTTACCCTCTTTTACCTCCCTTCCACCCCCCTTTTCCCTCTGGTAATCACCATACTTTGTGTCTATGAGTTGTTGTTTTTTGCTTCCCTTCACCTTTTTCATCTAGCACCCCAACACCCTCCCCTCTGATAGCTATCAGTCCATTCTCTGTATAATAAGCCTCTTAAAAACTTTCAATATCATGGGCAGATATCTATTGTCTTCCTATTATGTTATTCAACTAGTTATATACAAAATTCAGGTGATTATGATACAAATATTTCTTGTTTTACCCAAATGATGTGTTATGTTTTGTTTTGTTTTTCTCTCTGACAGTGAGAGCACCTGTTTACTCCCTCCACCAAGAATATACAAAGAGCAAATAAGCTTAAATTGTAGCCTGTGGGATGTAAATCAGAAATAAATTGTCTTCCCAGTAGACACTTTTAAATAATAAGCTTTATTTGTAGTTATTTCATTATATGAATGATTAGATATATCATATATTTTACTCTCAGCTTCTGCTATTTAATTGGCTTCTGTCTGGAGGAAGAGATATGGACAAAATTACTCTGCTAGTCTTCATTCTACTATAAAAACTTTATCAAGAAAAAAAGTGGATTTTTTACCCACTTCTATCTTTTTTACAATAATAGTTAAATCTATCCTTAGCCAAAAATTGAATCAAAAAAGAGTAGAGAAAGCTAAATAACTTTTGCTTTTTGATATGGGATTACTGCTTAAAATAATTTGTATCTATTACTTAGCATGACCATGTGTCAGGCATTTTCTAAGCACTTTACACATATTGTCAAATTTAATCATTTCAATAGCTCTTTTAGTTAAGTCTTATCACAATGGTTTGTAGGTGAGAAAAATAAAGCTCAGACAGGTTCTGTAGCTTGCCTTATATTGCTCAGCTAAGAATAAATATGCAATGTATTAAAATCCAGAATTGAAAATAGATCTTTCTAACACCATCTTTGACTCCCTCTGGGAGAGAATTAGTAATAGGAAACAGAAATGCCATGAGCTGAGGTCCTGGTCATAGTATCTTCAAATGTAGGTGTTTCCAAAGCTGTTAACTTTATAGATAAAATCATGATATATTTTGGTTTTAGAGTGAGCCAATTGCTGATGAGGCAAAGGTGATTAACACATAGTTCTTCTTTTTAAAAAAATATATTTTTATTGAGAGTGATCTAAACATCGATGATGAGAGAGAATCATTGATGGGCTGCCTCCTGTATGCCCCCTGCTGGGGATAAGCCCACAACCCAGGCATGTGCCCTGGACTGGAATCAAACCTGGGACCCTTCAGGCTGCAGGCTGACACTGAACCAAACCAGTTAGGGGCACATAGTACTTCTTTTTGAAGGACGTCTTTCACACATTTTGATGCATGTTAAGAAAGCATTATGTGGCACAGGCTGTTCATTGGCCTGTCCAGAATCCATCCTCCTCTTTTTCATATTAATAATCACAATTTTCACTGGATGTAAAATGCACCCAAATACAGCATTTCTGTGTGTCCCAAGCAGATACATGAAGTTTACATGAAAGTGATTGTATGGAATTTCCTCAAAATCTCTTTAAAGGAGAATCAACTTGTTGGCTTGTCTCTATTGCCGTTTTCCCCTTTGTGCTTCCTCTTCCTTGTGTACTTGATGAAGATATGACAGCTGGAGCACCCGCTGCCATCTTAAACACATGAAGGTGAGAACCACTTATGGGTAGAAATCTATAAGGAATGTGGGTCCCTAAAAATAGTGTTGAGCTTCTATGTCCCCATGTGCTCACCTATACTACTGCAGTATCGAGGTTGAATTCCTACATGTAATAGAAATATATCAATAGTGTAAACAAGATACAGGTGTTTTTTTTCTAATAATGAATCTTAGTGACTTAGTGAAATAAAAATTGATTTCTCTCATACATTCTGATGCTACTCTATAGCCACCATATCTCTTCTAGAATACCAAGTGAGTACATGACCATCAAGGATGCCACTACAAGTGGCTTAACTTGAACCCGTTACTTATCAAAAACCTCTACAAATATAAAAATAGAAAAGGTAGTAGATCTATGTGCATGTATACCAATAATTTCAGTAAGTGTTCATGAACTAAATGCTTCCACATCTAAATAATAAAATCACATCCAAATAATACATGCGTCAAAAATATATATATTTGTCCCATATCTTATATGTTCTTTGTTTTCTTACCAATCCGACTTATCTTATATTAACACATTTCGTACCGCTCAGGAGTTTTCTCGTGTTTCACGCGCCATCTGTTAAGGACCGCTCACGAGTGTTCGCGTTTTTCATGCCCATGGAAAAAGGAGCAAATCTAGATGCTTATGTAAATTGTGTTTGGTCACTCTTCATATAAGAAAATGTTTTACGCAGTACCATACGTTAAAAAAAGTACTAGGAACTTTAATTGTGTGATTGTTTAATTGTTTTTGTAAATAAAAATGTTATAATTATTGAAAAACAACTCCTAAAGTGCATTATGATGATTTAAATAATGTGCAGTTTGCCCAAAAACATGCGGTCCCTGGCGTATGTCTTAGAGATTTCTATGCGGTACACAATGTGTTAATTCAATTATTTCCCTCATTCTGCATTTTAAGCTTCTATTTGTTTAGAACTTTATACATCTTTTTCTATTTTTCTGTTATTACATTAGGAAATAAATTTTGCATTCTCTTTTGGGATGAAGGGGTTGTACCTTTTGACCATATGTACTTGTTTCACCTACTTCTGACTTCCTGTCTCTGGCAGCCACCAAATCTCTTCTCTGTATCTATGTGTTTGTTTTTTTTTCATTTATTTTAGTTTCTACATATAAATGATATCAGACAAGCAATTGTCTTTCACTACCTGACTTATTTCACATTCTATAATATCTTTAATATCTATCCATGTGGCTGCAAATGGCAGGATTTTATTATTTTACTAGAGGCCTGTTGCTTGAAAAGATTCATGCAATAGGCCTTCCCTTCCCCTGGCTGCTGACACTGGTTTTCCTCCAGCACCTGGGACCCAGGCCTTTGCTCCGGCTGGAGCCACCTTCAAAGCCCTGGCTGCTCCAGTTGGAGCCGCCTTCAAAGCCCTGGCTGCTCCGGCCTGAGCCACCTTCAGTCTTCGCTCCGCCACTTCGTGCCATATGCAAATTAACCGCCATCTTTGTTGGCAGTTAATTTGCATATTGCGCTGATTAGCCAATGAGAGGCGTAGCGAAGATATGGTCAATTACCCTGTTTGTCTATTATTAGATAGGATTGCTGAGTAATATTTCATTGTATATATGCACCTAATGAATGAATCATTATTCCTTCATCTGGCAAGGGACACTTAGGTTGTGCTCATGTCTTGCCTGTTATACATAACTAGAGGCCTGGCGCACGAAATTAGTGCAATGGGGGGGGGGTCCCTCAGCAAAGCCTGCACCCTCTCACAGTCCAGGATCCCTCAGGGGATGTTTAACTGATGGCTAAACTGGTAGTCAAACATCCTTAGCACTGCTGTGGAGGAGGGAGAGGCTCCCGCCATTGCCACTGCGCTTGCCAGCAGTGAGCCTGGCTTCTGGCTGAGCAGCACTCCCCCTGTGGGAGCGCACTGACCACTAGGGGACAGCTCTTGTGTTGAGAATCAGCCCCCTGGTGGTCAGTGCTCATCATAGCGACCAGTCATTCTGCTGTTTGTCAATTTGCATATTAGCCTTTTATTATATAGGATGCTGCAGTGAAAAATGAGGATGCAGATATCTTTTCAAGTTAGAATCTCTATTTTCTTTAGATAAATGCCCAGAAGTGACATTGGTGGACCAAACTATATTTCTATTTTCAATTTTTGTGGAAACTCCTTACTGTTTTTCATAGTGGCTGCTCCAAGTTAAATTCTCACCAATAGTGCACAAGGGCACTATTGTCTCTACATCCTTGCCAACACTTGTCACTTTTAATGTTTTTTGTGATAGCCACTCTAATAGGTGTGAGGTGATACCTCATTGTGGTTTGGATTAGCCATTTGTGTGTCTTCATTGATAAAAATGTCTATTCAGATGCTCTGCAAATTTATCATATTTTTTTTTTACTAATGACTTATTCCTTATACATTTTGTATATTACTGCCTTATCAGATATATGATTTTCAAATATTTTTCTCCTGTCTCATAGATTTCCTTCTCATTTTGTTCATGATTTTCTTTGCTTTCAAAAATCTCCTTTTTCAATGTGGTCCCACCTAACTATTTTTACTTTTGCTCCCTTTGTATTTATTGTCAAATACAAAAAACATTGCAAGACTATGCCAAGAAGTTTAGCTCCTAGGTTTGCTTCTAAGAATTTTATGGCTTCAGGTATTGCATTCAAGTATTTATTCATTTTAAGTTCATTTTGTGTATTGTAAGATTGTTGTACAATTTTGCTATTTTGCATGTGGTCATTCAGTTTTCCTAAACCACTTATTTATGACATTGTTCTTTCCTCATTAGATATACTTGGCTTCTTTATCATAAGTCAATTCACCATAAATGCATGGGCTTATTTATGGGCTCTTTATTGTACATTAATTTATGTGTTTATTTTTTATTATCATAGCTTTGTTATATAGTTTGAAATCAAAGAGTATATGCTTTTAATTTGTTCTTTTCTCTCAAGATTGCTTTGGCTGTTTGGCATTTTATGTGGTTCCATACAAATTTTAGCATAGTTTGTTTTGTTTCTGTGAAGAGTGCCTTTGGAATTTTGATAAGGATTGTACTGAATGTAGAATGATTGTGTAGCATGGGCAATTTAATAATGTTAATTCTACCAATCAGTGAGCACAGAATACCTTTCTATTTATTTGTGTTTTCAATTTCTTTAATTGCTTATTATTTCACCTCATTGATTAAATTTATTTCTAATAATTTTATTTTTATTATATTATAAATGGAATTGTTTTCCTATGGGTTAATATTAGTGTATAGAAATGCAAAAAAAGATTTTTTGTACATTGATTTTATGATTTACAACTTTACTTAATTTGTTTATTAAACCTAACTGTTTTCTGATGGAAGGTGTCACTAGGAATATGGCACTATTCTTGTAAAGGGTGTCCCAAAATTCACGCAAGAAGTAATTTTGATAGAAAACACAGATTTATAATTAAAAATTGTAATATTTTTATAGATTCATAAAGTATACAGTATAGGGTTATGTATGGAATAGCATATTGGGTAAATGGCCTCCACGGCTTTGCTGGCACATACACATTCTTTTGTTGAAATTTTCCATGACCGTTTTGCATAAATGTGGCTGAATTTCAATGAGGATCATTTTCATCTTAATGGCTTGGTTAACTGACAAAACTTTCACATTTTGGGTCCATAAAATCCACGAGTGATTGTGGAGAAACAAATGCATCCACAACGTGTCACTGTTTGGTGCAGATTTGGGGCTGGAGGCATCATCACACAAATCTTCCAAAATGCAGTTGCCAAGGCAATAACAAAAGAGTGTGTATGTGCCAGCAAAGCCATGGAGGCCATTTACCTGATATGCTATTCCATACATAACCCTATACTGTATACTTTATGAATCTATAAAAATATTACAATTTTTAATTATAAACCTGTGTTTTCTATCAAAATTACTTGCATGAATTTTGGGACACCCTTTATCTTTGGAATAAATCCCAAGGATCATGGTGAATGATTGTTTAAATGTATTGTTGAATTTGGTTTGCTAATATTTTTTGGATGTTTTTGCATATACGCTCATCAGGCATATTGGCCTATAATTCATAGCCTCTCTCTCTCTCTCTCTCTCTCTCTCTCTCTCTCTCTCTCTCTCTCTCGTTTTGGTATTGGAGAAATGCTGTTCTCATAAGTTTGGAAGTGTTTTCTTCTCTTTAATTTTTTAAGAAGAGTTTGAGGAGGATTAGTCATTTTCTTTGAATGTTTGATAGAATTTACTATAAATTAGTATGTTTAGATTTTATATTTCATCATAATCCAGTATTAGTAGGTTATATGTTTCTGAAAATTTATTCATTTCTTCTAGATTGTACAATTTTGTTGGGATATATTGTTCATGATAGTCTCATGCCAGTTGTACTACCTCTTTCATTTTTGATAGTAAGTCTAGTTAAAAGCATTGATTTTATTTTTTCAAAGAAACAGCTCTTAATTTCACTAAGCTTTTTATTGTCTTTATTTTTCTATTCTGCTCTTTTTTATTTTCTCCTTCTACTAACTTTGGGCTTTGTTCTTTTTCTAGTTCCTTCGGGTGTAAAGTTAGGTTGTTCTAATTATGTAGAATACTTTGGTCGCATGGGCAATTTGAGACCTTTCTTGTTTTTAGAGATATGCATTTATTACTATGAACTTCCCTCTTAGAACTGCTTTCGATGCATCCTGTAAGTTTGGGTAAGTTGTCCCTAATTTCATTTGTCTGAACCTTGATTGCTTGTTTGATTGATTTTTAATTTCTTCTTTGCCCCATTTGTTGTTCAGTAATATGTTGTTTAATCTCCACATATTTCTATACTTTTGTTTTTCTTTTTAAAATTGATTTCTAGTTTCATACTTCTGTGGTTGGAATTTATGCTTGGCATGATTGCAGTCTTCTGAAATTTATTAAGACTTGTTTTGTGGCCTGGCATATGATCAGTTCTGGAGAAGGTTTTATGTGCACTTAAGAAAAAAGTGGATTCTACTGTTTAAGAATGGGAAGTTATATAAAGGTCTATTAACTCTATTTATTATAATGTTTTCTTGCATTCCAGTGCATATTTATTGATCTACCTGGACATTCTATTCATTGATTAAAGTGCAATATGATTAAAGTGCAGTACTATCATTGTATTGCTATTTCCCACTTTAAGCCTGTTAACATTTGCTTTACATATTGAGGTGCTCCTATGTTGCATAGACTGAGTGGCCAGATTATTATGACCACCTGACGTTTGTAGGCAAATTAGCTGTACACTGCATTGTATGGGATATGGAAGCCGAAAGCCTGTTCGAACACCTTTGCTGTTTGCAGTTTTCAAGATAAAATGTCTCCAATTCACACAGGAACACAAGGATTGAATAGTCGAGCATTGGAAAAAAGTCATGTGGTCTGATGAATCACGTTTCCAGTTGCATCAAACAGATGGCAGAGTGAGAATTTGGCAGAAACAGCATGAAAGCATGCACCCCACATGCATGAGTACAACCCTTCAAACTGGTGGGCGCAGTGTTATGGTTTGGGGCATGTTTTCCTGGCATGATTTGGGCCCTTTAATTCGTGTGGAACAACATCTGAATAGCACAACATACCTAAGTATCATTGCTGATCAAGTTCATCCAATCATGTTGATGGCGTATCCCAATGGAGATGGCTTCTTCCAACAAGACAATGTGCCATGCCATGGTGCTCATATTGTGCAGGAGTGGTTTCAAGAACATGAGGAAGACTTTACCTTGCTTAGATGGCCCCCACAATCACCAGATCTCAATCCAATTGAGCATTTGTGGGACGAAGTTAAAAGAGCCATCAGCTGGTGCTCATATTGTGCAGGAGTCGTTTCAAGAACATGAGGAAGACTTTACCTTGCTTAGATGGCCCCCACACTCACCAGATCTCAATCCAATTGAGCATTTGTGGGACGAAGTTAAAAGAGCCATCAGCTGGTTCCACAACCATCAAGTCTCACAGAACTGGACAGTGCCATTCATCAGGCATGGTGTCAGATTTCTCACATCACCTTTCAACATCTCGTGGAGTCATTGCCAAGAAGAATTGCCACAGTATTGAGGGCAAAAGGTGGCCCAACAAAGTACTGATGGGGTGGTCATAATAATCTGGCCACTCAGTGTATATACAACTAGAGGCCTGGTGCATGGAAATTCGTACACTCCAGGGGATCTCTCAGCTCGGCTTGCACTCTCTCACAATCCTGGACCCTTCAGGTAGGGTCCCTAGGCTTGGCCTAAGATCAGGTCCTATTGGTGCTTTCCTTCCCCCAGCTGCTGGCAGCTGCCCCACCTCCCACCCCCCTGCCGCTGCCACTGATTGCCATCTGTGCATAATTGCCTCCCCCTCCCCTGCCACTGGTGGCCTCCCTCTACAGGTGAGTGTGATGGCTGGTGTGTGATGGCTTGGTTGGCCTGGGCCTTCCTCTTGTTTTGCTGGGGGATGGGGCCAGCCCTGTGAGGGGCTGTCTGCCTACCTCATCACCCCTAACCACTCTCCTGACTACCTGATCACCCCTAACCACTGGTTTACCTGCCTGATAACCCCTTACCACTCTGCCTACCTGCCTGATTGCTCCTAACCACTTGCTTAGAGGTGGGCTCAGCCCGGCAACAGGGGGCCGTCTGCCTACCTGATCACCACTATTCATTGGGCTGCCTACCTGATCACCTCTAACCACTCTGCCTACCTGCCTGATTGCCACTAACCACTTACTTGGGGGCGGGGCCAGCCCACCAGGGGCCATGGCAGTCTGGTCTCTGGTCATTTTGGTCATGATATCTCTGGCCTTTTATTATATAAGATGTTATATTCTCTTGTTGGAATGGCTTATTTTATATAATGACCCTTTTGTCTTGTATTAGTCTTTATTTTAAAGTCAAATTTTGTCTGATATAATTATAGATACCCAAGATTTTTTATTTTGCTTTATTTTCCTTTACATGGAATATTTTTTTCCATTTTTTTCCTTCCAGTCTGTGTTCTTAGCTAAATAAAGTATCTTATAGGCAGCGTATAGTTGCTTGTTGTTTTTTAATCCATTCAGCTACTTTATACGTTTTGATTAGATAATTTAGTCCATTTATACTTAATTTAATTATTGAAAAGTGTATTTATGGCCATCTTCTTAATGATTTTACAGGTTTTGTTTGTTTTTGTGTAGAAGATTTTAGAAAAGGCAAATGTTTAAGCCCTTCTATCAGAGACCTAGCTTTAGTTTACTGGGCTATAGTTTTGGCATGGGTATCCAAAGAATATATAATATATGGTTGATAAAGAACAATCAAATACAAATGTTTAGTGTTTAGTAAATATTTGTGTTATTCATCACCACTCTTATCATGTAGATTTGAGGGTGTGATTAGAACATGTGGATGTGCATGGAAAGGAATAATACTTGTCTCAGAAATTCTTTAACTTAACAAGGCCTCATTATCAATATGATTCTATTTAGCTATATTGAGAGACATTAAATACTTGCCAACAGATAATAAATTATAATGATAATTTGTAATATAAGACACGAAGGCAATAATATAAGGTAGAGTGAGATATACTGAGAATAGCAATGCAAATACATTGTTCTGTCTCTTTTGATGAAATAATATTGCATGAATGAATGGCCTATTTAAATATACATAATACATATACACACACAAAATCTCTTGTAGAGGCACAAAACAGTATGTATTATAAAATTGCCCAAGATTTTATATTTTCTAAATTAATTGGGTTTATCAAGCTTGAATGAAGAGGCAGTCTTTTCATCTAAATGTATAGTGTCCTACTTTTGCCACATATTTATTATGCCTGTAAAGAACAATTTTGAGAACATCTTCGCCAACTTACAGCTTCTCCAGTATTATTTCTTCCAAGACAATAGTCTGAAAAATACCCAAGTTAGAGGGAAGACATGTAACCAGGTTGCTCTATGCAGTATCCATTCATCTATGCTACAATAAGTCTTCCTGAAAACAGGAAAGGTATCCATTCAGAGGTTAAAAAATAATTTGAAGAATCAAGAATGCAATGCATATTCTTGAATTTCATGTTGTATTCCCTTCCAAGCACTTCACTTCTAAAAATTGTATATCCCTTGCCCTTTAGATTTTCATGTATTTTCAAATAAGCTGGAAATCATTTTACAAACACTATTGGACTGTAGTTTTTTTGTCTTCAGCTCACAAATATAGGGCTTAGCATTTATCTTTGCATTTCCCCCACACATGTACACTGAATATTATCCTACCTCAGGCTATTGTTAGCACGTTTATATTTGTACTGTAAAATCAAAGTTACAACAGTTAATCTAAAAGGTCAGACCATGAAGGATTATCTAAAGCAAAGCTTAGCATATAGGAGTCAAAGATCATGCAACTTTCCTGCTAGACCCTCTGTCAAACCATGCTTACTGTCATCATAAGGCTATACTCAAAGGGGATGGCATTAAGAAACTGGGGTAGAATCAGTGGAATTGCCAGCACAGGTCAGGATCTAACATACCTGCTGTGTACTCACAATAAACCAATTGGCCTCCTCAATGCCACAATTTAATGGTAACACTAGGGCATATTGTGCATGAAATTTAAATCTCAATTTCTCTCTCTCTCTCTCTTTTTGTCTTGTTTTGTTTGTTTGTTTGTTTGTTTTTCTTTTTTTAGCAGAAAACCTTTCCACTAAATAGCTAAGAATGCTCTTTGGAAATTATTTCACTTAGGATATTCTTGTGAGGAAGGCTCATAATCTTTATTTTAAGAATGGAGAAGGTATCAAAAGATGAAAGGACACTTATTTTATCAATGGCAAAACTGAAAATATACTTAATGAGAATATTCACTCATGATCAATGATCTTTCCCTATAGTTGTTTTTCAATTTGGAGGGACAAAGATCAGAGTCTATAAATTATGTGACTCTGTATGCATATATATTCATTTTTTATTTGTCTTCATAATCATTTCTATCTACTGTTACTATCAGTTCAAAGTAACACTAATAATAGTTATTTGTTTTGTATTTTTTTTACATAAAATCTGTTAAAGGTAAACTAGTGAATAGATGCCTTATCCAAAATTTTAAGGGTAATCTCTAAGGGATATTTATACTTTTTATAGAGATTGAATTAAACAGTTGTTTTTTAAATTATATGTTATAAAGTATAAAACCAATGAATTTTGGAGCAGGCTCACAGAACATGTTATTAAAAATTTTATAAGCTGGTTGTTAGTACAGCATGCATAAATAGATATATGTTCAACTAAATCTTATTATACACCTATTTTACTACTACACCTTTTATATCTGTGTAATTGAAATACTACATGACATCCCATTACCAAGCATATCTTCCAAATTCTCCTCTCAGTAGTTATTTTGCTAGCTTGAAATCAGCCATGGTGGGATTATTTACACAATGAAAACTTGCAAATTGTACAAATTGAGTTTGATTTATTGTTTTATTCATTGTCTAAATCACTGGGTAGTAAACTATCACCTGTGGGTTATCAGCTTGTTTTTTATAAATAGGATGTATGGAAATGAGCTATGCCCGGCTGATTTTGTGTACTCTAAGGGCAGGGCTGAGTAGTTACAACAAAGACCATATGGCCTGAAAGCCTGAATTATGTACTATGTAGCTTTTTAAGAAGAAGCTTGCAAAATCCTGATCTGGACTTCAGAAAGCAGTGGAAAAATGTCAATAATGCAGTTGTCATTTAAGTAATTTGTGACTTTGGCCATTATATTGTGAATAGCACAAAACGATGAGAAACTATTCTTCCATCAATCAAAAATTATTATCAATTCAGTAAATAATTCCCTAACATCATTGATAGGAGAGTAAAGTTCTAATGCATGTCTTCTTTGTTTCACTTTCATTTTGTTAATTAAGATACATAAAATCTCTACCACATCTGTCAAAATTATATTCATTAATCACTTGCAAACATAATGGCTATGGATACAAAGGTTTAGCAAAAATCAAAAGCATTTTGGGAGAATCAGTTGGCTATATAGAATTCAGAATAAAGAGTACTGTATATTTTATTATTTGTATGTTGTATGCTGCAAACCTTTTTATCTGTAAAATTCAGAATGAGAATATATGCATATATGTCTTTTTCAACAGCTAGTGTTAGCCATTTACCAGCACACTACTACCTAAAGCTATGTGCCTTTATCTACCTTAAAACTACTTTAAAGATAACTAATTACATTAATTATCATACAACTAGAGCCCCGGTCCATGACATTTGTGCACTGGGGTGGGGGGAGGGTTACCCTCAGCTTGGCCTATGCCCTCTCCTAGTCCAGGACCCCTCGGGGAATGTCTGCCTGCCAACTTAGGCCCGATCTTACCGGGGATCAGGCCTAAGCCGGCAGTTGGACATCCCTCTCACAGTCCAGGGCTCATGCAGTCCAGGGCCCTTTGCTCCTTACCTCTCACCTGCAGCAAAGGCCGAAGAGACTCCTGCCACTGCTGCTGTGCTCAACAGCCATGAGCCAGCTGAGTTGTGCACCCCTGTGGGAGCTCACTGACCACCAGGGGGAAGCTTCTGTGTTCACCATCTGCCTCCTTGTGGTTAGTGCGTGTCATGGAGATCGGTTGTTCCTCCGTTCAGTCTATTTGCATATTAACCATTTATTATATAGGACTAGAGGCCCATTGCACAAAATTTGTGCACAGAGTGGGTGGGTGTGGTTCCCTCAGCCTGGCCTGTACCCTCTCACAATCCAGGACTGCTGGCTCCTAACCGCTTGCCTGCCTACCTGCCTGATTGCCCCTAACCACTCTGCCTGCTGGCCTGATGCCCCTAACTGCTCCCCTGCTGCCCTGGTTGCCCCCTAATTGCCTCTACCTGCCTTCCTGATCACCCCTTAACTGCTCCCCTGCTGGCCTGATTGCCCCCTAATTGCTCACCTGCCAGCCTGATCGCTCCCTAACTGCCCTCCCCTGCCAACCTGATTGCCCCCTAACTGCTCTCCTGCTGGCCTGATTGGTCCCTAACTGCTCCCCTACAGGTCTGATCACCCCTAACCACCTCTGCCTTGGCCCCTGCCACCTTGGCTTTGTCTGGAAGGACATCCGGAAGATGTCTGGTCTAATTAGCATATAATCCTTTTATTAAAGATTATAAAGGCTGTCCCAAAATTCACGCAAGAAGTAATTTTGATAGAAAACACAGGTTTATAATTAAAAATTGTAAATTTTTTATTGATTCATAAAGTATACAGTATAGGGTTATGTATGGAATAGCATATCTGGTAAATGGCCTCCACGGCTTTGCTGGCACATACACACTCTTTTGTTAAAATTTTCCATGACCATTTTGCATAAATGTGGCTGAATTTTGATGAGGCTCATTTTCATCTGAATGGCTTGGTTAATTGAAAAAATTGTCTCATTTGGAGTTCATAAAATCCACGAGTGATTGTTGAGAAACAAATGCATCCACAACGTGTCACTGTTTGGTGTAGCTTTTGGGCTGGAGGCATCATCGGATCATTCTTCTTCGAAAATGCGGCTGCTCAGGCAATAACGGTTAATGGTGCTTGCTATCGTGACATGATAATCCAGCTTTTGTACCTAAATTGCAAGATATGGATGTGGACAACATGTGGTTTCAAGAAGATGGTGCCACATGCCATACAGCCCAAGAAACAATTCAATTACTGCATGAGTCATTTCCTGTTTGTGTAATTTCCCGTTTTGGTGATCAGAATTGGCCACCTAGGTCATGCGATTTAACGCCGTTGGAGTTTTTTCCTTGGGGTTTTTGTAGTCTAAGGTTTATGCCAACAAGCCCATGACCACCCATGACTTGAAGGAGGAAATTGAGTGCTGTATCAATGAAATTCAGCCACATTTATGCAAAATGGTCATGGAAAATTTTAACAAAAGAATGCATATGTGCCAGCAAAGCCGTGGAGGCCATTTACCCAATATGCTAGTCCATACATAACCCTATACTGTATACTTTATGAATCAATAAACAATTTACAATTTTTAATTATAAACCTGTGTTTTCTATCAAAATTACTTCTTGCGTGAATTTTGGGACACCCTTACAATAATAGGTACTATATAAATACCTAATATAATATGTAGTTTTAGTATGTATTAACTATTTTTGTGTTAGTCATCAAATAATTTATAAAATTGGCCTTATATGAGTTGAATCTCTTTCAAATTGAACCCATTTCAAGAAATCAAAAATTTGGAATAAAAATATTGACAAAATTCATACACAGAAATAACTTATTACACTGTCAAAATATATTTCACAAGAAAATGAAGACGGGTTGTAAGTAAATACAGTACCCACATCCTCCCACAAAAATCAAAACTACAACTAAAATACAGAATAACTATGATTCAGAACTGCCTGAAATCTGGCTGAACAGAAGTCCTACAACCAAAGAATTAAAGAAAGCACATTGAGACTACTAGGAGGAGCAGAGGCATGGAACTGGCTGTTTGGACACCCATGTGTAGTGTTTATGTAATATGGAGGAGTATCTTGACTGAGGAAGCCTCTCATGAAGATCAAGGGATTCCAGCCCCACACTTGACCCCTCAGCCTAGGGTCCCCTAAAGTTATGGGGAAGAGAAGTTCCCATAACTTTGGCTATAAAAACCAGCAGGGATTGTGGCTGAATGACAAGGAGACTGCTTGGAGACCCAGACAGTTCCTCTTAAAGAGCCAGTGCATGGACTTACATGGACTCACTCCCTCTAAGCTCTAGCACTGAGGCAACAGCTTAAAAGGACCCAGGAACATATAGGGAGGGACTGTCTGGCAAGTACTCGGGGGCAGCTTTCTCCAAGACGAAAGTGCTTGCAGAGGTCATTGTTCCTATGATGAAACCTCCCAAGCCATAAGCTAACTGACAGGCACCATATCTGAGTCTCCATCATTCTAGCTCATACTGTTTGCCCAGCTCTGGGATGATTCCCTGAGACGCCACCCCACCCAGTTTGCAGCTCCACCCAAGTGTTTGTGGTGGCTTTTCCATATCAATGGCCTGTCCTGGCTCAGGCTTCAGACTTTCCTAAAATCTCTCAGACAAATAGCAGCTGGATTCAGCAGTGTCATACTTCTTGATAAGTGGCCCCAGGCCCTGCGATAGGAGCTGTCTTCCTTGGTTCACTGTTTGGCTTCTCTTGGGCACCTCCAAGCTCAACACAAGTAGGAGCCATCTGCAGATTGCTCTTTAGCTTGTGCCAGGTGGCCCCAGGCAGGGCACAGCCAGTGGAGGCTGGCTGGAAGCAGGTACCTGGGATTTATTTAGCTTCTATAATTGAAACTTTGTTGCCTTTTGCAGAGGTCACAGCCAGCTCAGGGCCAGCGGGAGGCTTGGCTTCCTCCATTGCCGCGGCAACAAAGCCTTCTGCTTGCTCCAGCTCTGTGTCTGCCAGCCGCCATCTTGGTTGGGTTAATTTGCATATAGTCACTCTGATTGGCTGGTGGGTGTGGCTTGGGCATAGCAAAGGTACAGTCAATTAACAAAGCCTTCTGCTTGCTCCAGCTCTGTGTCTGCCAGCCGCCATCTTGGTTGGGTTAATTTGCATATAGTCACTCTGATTGGCTGGTGGGTGTGGCTTGGGCATAGCAAAGGTATAGTCACTCTGATTGGCTGGTGGGTGTGGCTTGGGCATAGCAAAGGTACAGTCTTTTATTAGTGTAGATTGAAAGTCAGATAAAGGTTTTTACAGGCAAGAAAAAGCTAAAGGAGTTTATTACCACAAAACTAGTATTATCTGAAATGTTGAATGGTGGTAGAGGAGGATGGGGAGGAGGAGGAAGGAGGAAAAATTGGAGGGAGGTAGAAACTCAAGGGAGGAAGAAATTAGAAGGAGAAAGAAGAAGGTGGGGGAAGGAGGAGGAGGAGTCAAAGGACAATATCTATCAACAATTGAATCTAAAATATCAAAATAAATGAACAAGGAATCTAATGAACAAAATAAACTGATGAATAAAATAGAACCAGAGGCATGGAAACATGGAAGAGACTGATGAATCTCAAAGAGAAAGTTGGGGAGGTAGAGGCATGCAGGAAGAAATTAACCAAAGAACTTATATGCATTACCCATGGACACAAACAATATAGTAGTGAAGGCCTAGGGTGAGGCAGAAACTGGGTGAAGGAGGGATGGGGAAGAAAGGGGGACACATGTAATACACTCAACAATAAAGATTTTTTAAAGAAAGAATATATATTGCACCCATTGCAATTATATAAGAAAAAAAACACCTATTGCTAGTGTTGCTACACTTTCAATATATTAGTCCAATTGTTTATGAAAAGGCAGCCATTTTAAACCTTTTTCCCCTAAGAATTCTTACATACTTCCTTCCCCTTTTAATTATTCATTAATGGGTAATATGTAAAATATAAATAGCCTAGAAGTCACTGTTTAGTGTGTGGTCTTATGTAAAAAACAAAGAACAAAAAGCAAATCTCTTCAATCAAGTGGCAATGATTTATTCTTTTCATTTTTCACAAAATAGCAAAAATCACCTCATTAATAGTTTTTCATTATAAAGATTGAATTACTTCTTAACTTGTTAGGACTGCAGGTGTAGTCAATAATTTTGCATTCATTGAAAGAAATTGAAGGAAACAGGCTATAATCTAGAACTATATAATTCAGCATTTCAAATAATTTTATATTCAGCGTGAACTTATAAAGCTTACATGATGAGTATTTCAGTGGTTGAATGACTCCCTTGCAGTTTGATTGTGAGTATGCTATTCTACAGTGTATTTCAGAAATTAGGTTTTGATGCTTTAATGAAAGTATATTTCAGTATTCTCAGCTATAGCTACAGAATGTGACAAAAGGAAAAGTTGAAAGCAACAAAAACTAAAAGCAATTTAGTAATGTGTTTTTAAGTAAACTGAAACTAAAATTGAAACAGTTTATCTCAACCAGTTGGTGAAATTTATCTGTGGCTAAAAGGAATAGAATGTCAATTACAGGGGCTGGGATTGATAGAGAACATCCGTGAAAAGCAGAAGGAAACAGCTGGAGATGCTGGACATCACAAGAGAGATTTACCAAATTGAGTAATTTTTTGTCCCTTGGTGCAGTGGAGGCAATAAAGTGGGAAGTGAAGGATTGTCTGTAGGGATGCATAGATGTATTTGTGAAGTTTTGGTGAGGAGTTAATGAAAGGCTTTGTTTCAGGAGTTTGGATCAGTTCAGGTATTATTCTTGGGGAGCTGAGTTGATATGGGAGTTCCCCTGCTTTGCCTCAAGCCTGACACACTGAGTTTTCATGATTCAGGACCAGCCTGTATTTTGTCCTGTTCCTGCTGGGTGGGAACCTGCAGAACATGATGAAGTACAGGCAGACCTCATTTTATAGCACTTAACTTGCATTCTTGTGATGCTCACTTTACTGCGGTGGTCTGGAACCAAACCTACAGTGTCTCAGAGGTATCCCTGTACTACCTACATAACCCTGTGGGAAGCAAGAGTACATGCAAGGGAACCCTAGGCTAAGTTACTCTGACAAAGTGTTTCCCAATATTTCAAGGGGAGAACACGAGTCAAACTTGAGAGGTGCCAAAAAGAAAATGGGAAGATAAGGCAGAGAACAGAGGTGATACCAAAGAGGGACTGAGTAGCAGCCTCTGCTGCAGAAGCAACAGCAGATTGGAGCAATGGCTCATATCTGAACCACAGACATAAAGAATGTGCTAGGGTTTACTAGTGCCTGATGCAGGTGGCCATTTCAACCCATGGGATCATGAAGGGGTGGGGAACCCTTTTTCTGCCAAGGGTCATTTGGATATTTCTAACATCATTTGCAGGCCATACAGAATTGTCGACTTAAAAATTAGCCTGCTATATTGGGTCAAATATCTAATTAACTCACCCCTAATGCAGGACCAGACCAAATGATTTTGCTGGCCTTGTATATAGCCTGCAGGCCAGATGTTACCCGCCTCTGAGGGATTTCAGAACCCTGATGCTCAGGCCACAGCTCATTATAATTAAATTATAGTATGTGGACATATGACTAAGGCATCCAGATTTTTTAGTTTTCCAGATATTTCCAAAGTACAACAGTACTTCAAGCACTGATTGCACCTCAGAATGACCTGGGAGCTTTGGTGTGTACCAGTACCCGATTCCCTCCCCAAACTAATCTCTTCAGAATCTCTGGTGATAAGGCCCCAGAACAGAGGTTAGCTGTGATCAGAATTTTGTAATTTAGATGGAAACTTACCTTGTCTCATAGTTTTTCCACTGACCTTTTCCTCTCTGGGACAATAAGAAAATTAGCTTCAGTAAATTGAGCAAACTCAGAGGATTCTAAACAAATGACAGCAATGGTTTTATTTCATAAAAGCTATTATACTTTTCTTCACATTTGAACTTTATACATATTAAGTTTAATTTTATTACCCTGTAAGAAGAATATTAAATACAGATATCATTATACTTTTACATTATTATAATTTTCATGCAAAGAACACATTTGACTAGGAATTCTAATGCTGAAAACATGACTTTTGGTTAGTGCCAGGTAAGTAAAAGACCTAAAACAGAAACTTCCTAACACCAATTCCACCAAGACCATTCAATTCCTTCAGTCCTGGTTTTGTAATTATTCATTGTCGTGAAAGTCAAAGCATATGAGTAATTCTGTACTTGAATACTCAGGAAGGAAATTGTTACATAAATAATTAATGCTCCAAAAGGTTAAATTTAATTTGAAAGTGGGTGATTTTCTTTTGCAAGGGTTATAGACATTGAAGGTGAACAGTCTCCTGACAGACTTTCTTATGGGGGGGGATATAATGGATAATCTTTTGGGGTCACACAGACTCAGCAATATAATTTCTGTTTAATTAACTGAGAAGACAAAAAGACTGTTTTGTTTTTTAAACTTTAAATTTGAGGGAGAGAATTTAGAATGAAATAGGAATGGGATTTTTAAGTTGACAAAATGTGAAGGAAAGCTTTATAACAGGGTATGCATCCAGAAAATTTTAATTGAAATGTTAGGAACAAATAATATAAATATAGCAAGATTTTTCTTTATGAGATAAAAATGATTCTAATCTTCATTTTAAAATATTTTATAACTTTCATTTTCAAGTATATTTAAAGATAAATGGTTTACAATGGTAAATTCAAAGAAAAATACCACAAAATTATAAACATCTAATTAAAATAATTACTTAAAGAAAAAAGTGCAAATGAATAATTAGCTCTGTAACAATATCTAATTTATTGGTCCAATTGATTAGTCACACTAAGTGTATTGATGTACATAAAAATTTCATACTAAAAGCATTTAATCAGATGTTAAAAAAACATTTTTTCCTATACTGCACTTATAGTTCATTTTGTTATATTAATATAGGTTTGATAGGGAATTTTCAAAAAAGTTTGATTTGTCAGGTATTAAATTTTAAATTTATGACATTAAGGAGTATGGTTTTACCTTTCTCAATTAAAAAATGACTTTCCTTACTTTAGATTATTTTATTTTACATTTATTTTTTTATTAAACAATGGTACAGAAAATAGTCATAGCTGCAGGCTAGTTATTTTGCATGATTTTCAGAGTGTAAAGAAAATGTTTCAATGCCTTCATCATAAAATTTCCTTTCACACACATGTTAACTTTCAAACAAAGATACTGGTATATATAATTTTTCTATTGACCTTCTTAGTTCACTTCTTAATGAAAAGTCATCAGTAAATCACTAATTGATTTAACTGCCAATGAAAGACCCTTCTGATCTTAAGAAGTGACTGGGGAATATTTCTCATGTTCTTACACATTAGGGTAAAGGAAGTCCAGACATATATTAAGTGTTACCCAGCAAGTGCTCACTACTTGATAGGCATAGAAGCCAATACAATGGCACTGGCTTTTGAGAAAAGAAATGTCTATTGCACAGTAGACCGGGCAAGGAGATGGTGTCACCAAACCATAGGGGTCATTTGCCTGTGCACATCAAAGCCCAATAAGAAGCAAACTGCAGTCTTCAGCAAAGAAAGTAAAGGTTTACTTCAGGAAATGGTGCCAGACCCAGAGGCACAGGTGAACCAATGTTCTAAAACCTGGCTCCCCAGTGGCTTCTAAGGAACAGGTTTTTATAGGCTTGTGGTTAGGGTCATGGTCTCTATTGATTGATTGGTGCTAGGATGGGGATAGTTGATTACTGCGTCAGCCATGGTGTCATTTTGTCTGGTCTCACAAGGATGTGGTCAGTGGGGTCACTCTGCTTTTCTGGGCATGGAGCTACAACACAACGGAGGCCTAGATGTTATCTCTAGTTTGACTGAAACGCGGTCCCCGTATTAAACAGTCCCGAGGCCTTGTTCCTAAGATTGTTAATGCTGACTAGAACCTCATGGTCCTGAGTGCTTCATGTTTAAGGGAGTGGACACGCAAGAGAGTTTTAGGTGGTAAGTCAGGTTTCTGGATGAAGCCAGTTTGAATGAAAAGGAAAGAAAAGAGCCCTGACCTGGCGTCTGTTAGTTGGAGTGTCGCCCCATACATCAAATGTTTGTGGGTTTGATTCCCGATCAGGGCACCTATCTAGGTTGCAGGTTGGAGATCCATGCTTCTCTCTCTCATCGATGTTGCTCTCTCCCTTCTCCCCTCTCTCTTTCCCCCTCCTACTCTCTCTAGAAATCAATAAAAAAATATCCTTGGGTGAAGATTAAAAAAAAATAATAAAGGAGAAAATGTCATGTTACAGAAATGAAGTTTCTCTTTGGTTACAACAGGAGGCAGAGATCAAATCTGTCACCTTGATCCAGGGTTTGGGGTGACTTTAGGAAGTAAGGGGGAGCAGGCTGATAAGTAGAAGTGCTAGCAGGGCAGTTTTCAATTGGAGGATTTGGAAATTTGAACATTTATGTTAACATATGGTAAAGAGACTTCAGCACCAGATATTCCTGGACAATGGACCCTTCACTTCTGAAAGGTTTCTGGTGTTCAAATCTTCCTCATGTTAGGTCTTTAGTTTCCTGGGAAGGAGGAGTTAGGTGAGACTGGTTTTAGGTGCATCTGGAGGTCAAAATTCTTTCCCTTGTGCATACTTCAGCTGCATTTTTTGAGTTTTTAGCAATTTAAGGTGAAAAGCAACTCAGTATATTTCTTGTTAGAAACAGGATAGGAGCAGTTTAAGCTGGTCCTACCATTACACTAGACCAGTGGTGGCGAACCTTTTGAGCTCGGCGTGTCAGCATTTTGAAAAACCCTAACTTAACTCTGGTGCCGTGTCACATATAGACATTTTTTTATATTTGCAACCATAGTAAAACAAAGATTTATATTTTTGATATTTGTTTTATATATTTAAATGCCCTTTAACAAAGAAAAATCAACCAAAAAAATGAGTTTGCGTGTCACCTCTGACACGCATGTCATAGGTTCGCCATCACTGCACTAGACTGAACAGAAAGGTTTCACAGTTTATTCTCCTAAACAAATGTTCCATTAAAGTGTAGAATGTCTTATATTCCTGGAGGTGAATTAGAAATTAGGGTGGTGAAGGCCTGGGTCAATAGGGGGAAGTGGCGGGCATTTGTAATACTTTCAACAATATTTTAAAAAACACAGGAAAACAAACCAAAAGAATAAATTAGGGCCTGTACCTTAGTATAGAAAAATTAAGGGAACTGTATGACTGTGTCACAATAATCACTTTCAGAGATGAGAAAATAAACTGGGGGGATCTCTTGGTCATATTTTCTTTGCCGACACTAAATTTATGACACATCTCCACTAAAAGAAATCTATGTGTGATTTATGCTACCCTGAGTTGCTATAAGACCATCAGTTCCTACAGGTAACTATTTGCTGAAATACATTGTAAATGGGTTTCACCATTATGACTGTTATTTTTATTTCCATATGAACAATATGCTAAAGAAATTCCCTTGTTCTATTTTACTCAGATATGAACCAGTGAAACAGCAGAAGTTTCAATAGCTTCCCTTTTCTAAAGCTTCTGGAAGGTCATTTTGAAATGGATAAGTTAGCAAACATCTGTGATGGCTAGCCTAAGGGACATAACCTAACTACTCACGAGCAACAGCTTAACAGCTATGAAAATTGAGCAATTACCTGCGGAAATGCTTTGTGGAGCCATGACCTTTGTCTCTTATTGTCTCCTTGGAGACTAATAGAATAAACAACAACCTACCAATGTACTTGCTAAAGAAATATTGATAAATATTATGGAATGAAAATTACAATCATGATAATATGTATCAAAATATTTTTCTAACCTTTACCTTTAAATCTTTGGTTGGTAATTATCTACTTCGTAGTTGGGAAAATTGAAGCCCATATAAGTTCCTCTTGATGTGTATAGAGTTATATGGCAAACTAAGAAAATAGCAGATATTTTAAATTTACTTTAGTCAACCATCCAGTGTATTATATTACCATGACTACTAGGGATAATTGTATTTGTAAAATAATGTTAACAAAATCATTTTCCACTAAGTGCATTCTTTATACTCTAATCATCTTCATCACATATCTGTGATTGTTCAGCATCCTCTTTCCCTTCTTTTAGAAAGAAGCCTGCCTATTCACCAAAGCAGGTGAATCAATAGCTGGCAGCCAATAAGATGACTAGCCAAATTTTTCCATTTTCAAGATTTTTAAACTAAGTAAGCAAAGCAGTTGCTCTTAAAAAACAAACAAACAAACAAAAAACCCCAAAACCTGAGATTTACTAGAGCAGTGGTTGGCAAACTGTGGCTTGCGAGCCACATGCAGCTCTTTGGCCCCTTGAGAGTGGCCACGAAGTTTCAATCACACTGTACGTGAGTTCCTGGCCCGCACGTGGTATTTTGTGGAACAGCCACACTCAAGGAGCCGCAGTTTGCCGACCACTGTACTAGAGTGAATGGAAAGGAATGGTGACTTAATAAATTTGTTATTAAATCCAGTGTCTCATTCGATCCATTAACTTTCAAAGCTAGGAAACATATTTAGTAAGTGTTTGAAGTGTTTGCCATTTTAAAAATTTCAGTGGTTTAGCGGAAGCAAGCATTTATGCATATGGATCACCATAAGAGATGCCTGCAATTTTATAACTTTTTATGCTACTTAGTTTTCTCAGACCCTGTGAAGATAACATGAACAATAGCTATATAATTATGTAAAACATGGAATAAATTTGTTCCCTCTTTTCTTAAAAGGATTATGAAAAGAAATATCAAATATTGATTGTCTAATAATTTTTCATGATTATTCAGCTCCTGTTCTTCATCTTACATTGGGCTGAGCAAGGCAGTACAACTTTCTCATTTTTTAGCAGCAATTATGGCTTCTTAAGTTATGGCAGTCACTCTTTATGCTGGCAGTCATGGTATAGAAAATTTAGAAAATAAATTCATGTCAAAATATTAAGAAAGTAACTCATCATAAAGATTTTTTTTCAAAAAATCTGCTTAGGATGGTGTGATATAAATTATAAGACTTTCAAACACCATTATTTTAATTGTATTTAAAAAATTACTAGTAAAAATATTTAAAACAATTAATTCTTGGGTAAAATTTGTCTTTAGTTATGTATCACCTTCTAATTAGAGAATCCTCTTTAAAATAAGTGGTTTGTTCTGAACACAGAAAATATTAACACAGGGTTGTTTTTTGTAAATGATTTGATGAGCGAACATCAATTTGATTATTATTAACTAGAGGCCCGGTGCATGAAAATTCATGCACTGGAGGGAGGTCCTTCAGCTTGGCCTGCCCCCTCTCACAGTCCGGGAGCCCTCGGGGGGTAGGAGGCAACCCAGCGATCAGGGGAAGGCAACACCCTATCACACCTCTGCTGCTGCCACTGCCGGCAGCGCAAGCCTCGGCCGGCCCTGGGCGACTGGGGGGCTGAGGGGACTGGGGGACTCCAGAGCATCTGGGCCCGCCTGGGGATGGGCCCGGCCTTGCCATGCGCCTGCTGCCCCAGTGGGGCTGAGGAGACTGGATGCCGCCATCTTGTGGCTGTGGGCACTGCCATCTTTGAGGGCAGAGCAGTCAATTAGCATATTCCTTCCTTATTGGCTGTGGGTGCCGCCATTTTTGGGACCACATGAGGGTCAATTAGCATATTCCCTCTTTATTAGATAGGATAAATCAAAACATTTTTTATTTTTTAAATACATTTTTATTGATTTCAGAGAGGAATAGAGAGGGAGAGAGAGAAATAGAAACATCAATGATGAGAGAGAATCATTGATTGGCTGCCTCCTGAACACCCCCTACTGGGGATCGAGCCCACAACCCTGGGCATGTGCCCTTGACTGGAATCAAACCTGGGACCCTTTGGTCCACAGGCCAACGCTCTATCCACTGAGCCAAACCAGCTAGGGCTATCAAAACATTTTAAAATGCATTTTAGCAGAGATTATTAACAGGAAAATAATTTTTTTAAAAAATATATTTTATTTATTTTTTACAGAGAGGAAGGGAGAGAGATAGAGAGTCAGAAACATCGATGAGAGAGAAACCTCGACCAGCTGCCTCCTGCACATCCCCCACCGGGGATGTGGCCACAACCCAGGCACATGCCCTTGACCGGAATCGAACCTGGGACCTCCCAGTCCGCAGGCCGACGCTCCATCCACTGAGCCAAACCGGTTTCGGCAACAGGAAAATAATTTAATTTGAATCCTCTGCTCAATGATTCTGTATTAAAGTTCTTTGGGTTTCTGGAAGTTTCAGCTGAAGGACCTATCAGGAGTAAAGGGTAAAACTTCCATTTCACTATTTTGCTTGAGGCATTTGATTTAGTATTTATCATTAAGTAAAAATCATCTTGAATACAGATTTCAGAATTCGGGGGAAACATATTTCCGTGGACAACTTTTAAATAATGTATGTTTGATGTCTTGACTTTTGTGCTTTTAGGATTATCATTGTTCATTGGTAGAGCATTTGGAAGAAAGTTGAAGTTTTAATTTTGTAGTTAGTCATACCTGCTAATGGACATCTAAAGTAAAGTTGTCCATGTTTGCAGTATATAGTGGTAGTGATCTCAGAAAAACTCTGGAGATACACATTGATAACTTTTAGTATAAGTTTTAGTTTAATTAAGAGAATGAATGAGAAGATATAGGTGTAGGGAAGTCAAAGCAAAGTAAACCAAAAACCACGTCCTTGGAAACATTATAATTTAAGTCTTGTTTAAAACAGTGGAGCTAGCAAATGCTCTTGAGTAGGAGTAAAAGGAGGATTCAGATAAAAACCAGAGAGAAATGCTGTCATGAAAGGTGAAAAGGGATGTTTTCAAGAAAGAGAAATGATCGTAGTGTCAACTGCAGTAGGCGTGCCAAAACATAAAGCATTGGTCATTGTATTAAGTGACAAAGATGAATCTTACCAGTCAAAATGGAATTCTTGGGGTAGTGCTGGAATAAGAATTTCTGGAGGCTGCTATGAGAGGATGAGATCTCATAAAAACATTTATTTCTGTGGAATTACACCCCTGAATTTCCAAAGCCCCACTTCCCTTTTCCCGCCATAGAGGAAGTGTAGCGGGGGCTTCAGCAGAGCTAAAATCAGAGCCAGTGTCCAGAGTTTCAATTCCATGTTAGGGCATATCCAATCCACCATCAGCTAGCTGCGTGTGTGTTTCCCCACAGCAGTCCAGCAGTCCATGCGCGTGGCGTCCTCAGGACGACATGACTATGGAAGAAACACAGGTGAATGCAAGGAAGCAGGAGTGAAACCAAAGGAACTAGGAAGCCAAGAGCAACAAGAGAGAAAACTTTGTTTAGGGGATTATGTATTCCAAAATGTTTGTGGGCTTGCAGTGGTCAATGATCTCTGTTCCCAGGTGTGACTGAAAAGAGAATACCTTTCCTAGTCACCCCAACTTCACTGTGCATGTTCCTACCTTCCCCTTTGTCCAGGCCCTTTCCCCAGTGGTCTTCAGGAAATAGGCTGGTGGTTCCCTGGGGCAGGAGGGGACGGGAGAGGGGAGTGAAATTGCAGCTCCCTAGTGAAGCTGCCCAAATGACATGCCTATCATGCCTGGCCTTTCCTTTGCCCCTTTACTATTATTAATAAATAGCTAATTCCCACAGTACTGGTGAACTTTATCAGATGATTCAGAGAAGAGGTAAGGGCAAGATTGCTTATTTGAAGGAAGCTTTATAATCAAGAGATA
Organism: Myotis nattereri; assembly: GCF_964212035.1. Classification (NCBI taxonomy): domain Eukaryota; kingdom Metazoa; phylum Chordata; class Mammalia; order Chiroptera; family Vespertilionidae; genus Myotis; species Myotis nattereri. Next base: position 189,480,590 of record NC_138075.1, read on the forward strand.
TGACCCTTGAAGTTGATTTCATTCATAGCCTTAATTGAAAGGAAAGAAAGAGATATAACAAGCTAGATGGGGGACTCAGGGCTTAGCCGGGTAATGGGTTTATTTGTGTGTTGTTGTTGTTTGTTTTTTTAGGTATAAGAAATGGAACAAAGTCCCAGAGGATGAGAGGAAATGTAATCGAGATTATGTGGTAGGATTATACATGAACAAGCTAAAGTATTCCTTACCCTTTGAAATGAAAGAGGGAAAAGAAAAGCAAGTGAGGATGAGAGAAGATACAGAAACATTCTACATTGTGGGAGTGGGAGGTTAGGAGATTCCATATCTTTTATGTGTCAGAGATCAGATTTGCTTGAAACCCTTTTTGTTGCCCTAACTGGTTTGGCTCAGTGGATAGAGCATCGGCCGGCGGACTCAAGGGTCCCAGGTTCGATTCCGGCCAAGGGCATGTACCTGGGTTGCAGGCACATCCCCAGCGGGGAGTGTGCAGGAGGCAGCTGATTGATGTTTCTCTCTCATCAATGTTTCTAACTCTCTATCCCTCTCCCTTTCTCTCTGTAAAAAATCAATAAAATATATTTTAAAAAATAAAATAAATAAAAAAAAGAAAAGGGGGCAGTGGCTCAGTGGGCGCTTTAAAAACAGTGGTGCAGTATGTCCTGTGAGGAATGGGTTTTAGAATTCCAGAAGTAGAGCCTTTCCAGGAGACTGGGTCTAGGTCACTGCTATGGTGTGGATAGCTAAAATAGAATATATCTAACCCAGCGGTTCTCAACCTGTGGGTCATGACCCCTTTGGGGGTCAAACGACCCTTTCACAGGGGTCGCCTAAGACCATCGGAAAACACATATATAATTACATATTGTTTTTGTGATTAATCACTATGCTTTAATTACGTTCAATTTGTAACAATGAAAATACATCCTGCATATCAGATATTTACATTATGATTCATAACAGTAGCAAAATTACAGTTATGAAGTAGCAACGAAAATAATTTTATGCTTGGGGGTCACCACAACAAGAGGAACTGTATTGAAGGGTTGTGGTATTAGGAAGGTTGAGAACCACTGATCTAAACAGTAATGATATCAAGGAAATAAATGTTTAAGTTATAGAGTTAAACTGCCTAGAGTAGTTGTTGAAGTCATCTTTGTTAACAGTAAGAATCCTATATAACAGTGGTTCTCAACCTTCTGGCCCTTTAAATACAGTTTCTCATGTTGTGACCCAACCATAAAATTATTTTTGTTGCTATTTCATAACTGTAATGTTGCTACTGTTATGAATCATAATGTAAATATCTGATATGCAGGATGGTCTTAGGTGACCCCTGTGAAAGGGTCGTTCGACCACCAAAGGGGTCGCGACCCACAGGTTGAGAACCGCTGCTGTATAATAAAGAGCTAATATGTAAATGGTCATCATGCCATAATGGCTCAGACACTCAACACTGGGGAGAGAGGAATGGGGACCAGCCAGGCACAAATGAGCTCACAAGAAAGGAATGGGGACCAGCCAGGCACAAATGAGCTCGCAAGAGAGGAATGGGGACCAGCCAGGCTGCAGCCTGGGAGAGGGACAAGCCACCCACCCTTTAGTCCTGGGCGCCAGCAGCTGGGGCTGCAGCCCGAGAGAGAAACAAGCCGCATGCCCCGTGGTCCATGTCCCGTGGGCACCAATGGCTGCACCTGCAGCTTGGGAGAGGGACAAGCTGCACACCCCGCAGGCCCAGGAGAGGGACAAGTCGCCCACTCTGTGGTCCTGGATGCCAGCACCTCCGACCCAGGAGAGGGATAAGCCACCAGCCCCACAGTCCTGGGTGCTAGTGCCTGTGGCTGCAGCCTGGGCAAAGCTGCCCGCCCATGGTTCCCTGTGGCTGCAGCTGGCCCGAGTGAAGCAGACCTGGGTCCTGGGTGCCTGTGGCTAGCCAGAGGGAGGGAATCCTGCATCCCAGGTGCAGGGCGAGGCAGAGGTGGTTAGGGGTGATCAAGCCAGAAGGGGAGCAATTAGGGGTGATCAGGCCGGTAGGGGAGAGCAGTTAGGAGCAGGCAGGCAGAGGTGGTTAGGGGCAATCAGGCAGGCAGGCAGAAGGGTTAGGGGAAATCAGGCAAGTGAGCGGTTAGAAGCCAGTGGTTCTGGATTGTGAGAGGCAGTCGGACATCCCCCAAGGGGTCCCAGATTGGAGAGGGTGCAGGCCAGGCTGAGGGACCCCCGTTTCGTGCACGAATTTTGTGCATTGGACCTCTAGTAGTTTATAAATATCTCTGATAGCAAAACTTACAGAGTTTCCATAATATATGCACATGAATTTTTATTGATACATAATCTAAAAAAGAAACCCAATACACAATGTTCAAATAATTTTACTTGCAACCTGGACCTATTCATTAATTTATAAAACATAATGACATGTTTTATCACTTGAATCTAGCAAAATGTTTCTGCACCTGAAGTTAACATAACCTTTTAATGTTTTAATAGGTACACCTACCACTTATTGAGCCATCACTAAGCATCAGCATTATACATAATTTTTATATAAAATATCAATTGAACCCCATAGAAAGCTTAATATGTTAGTAATTATAATTCCCATTGAGAAAAGTGAAGACTTGGAGTTTGGAGAGATTAAGAAATTTATCCAGGTAATATAGCTGCTGAATGTTGGAGCCAAGACCCAAACTCAGGCTCATTACTTCACAATGCGAGTACCATACCATTTGCTGTGCTTCTTAGAACAGTTCTGCTAAGAACAGACAAACATCACAGGATGCTTTTCTAAAAATTGAGTTTCATGGGAAGCCCAATATTCATATTCTTTTCAGTATATTGGCAAGATAGATAACTTTAGGAAATGTTCAGAGATTTCCTATGGGTACTCTGAGGAATGTGAATAGAGAAATTTGTTTTGCTTTAAAGAAGAGCTTTGAATGAATACACAATAGGAAATTTTAGGCTTGAAATACTGAAATAATGTGAAGTAATTATAATAAAAAGGACACGGTGTAATGCATTAAGTCTCACATGATGTACACAGAGAAGCATTGCCTGCAATCAGTTTTTTTTTACTATGGATATCTTCCCAGCTCATACATTCCTGGAGAAAATAGAATATTTTGGAAGTTCAAAGAGAAAGGAGAAAAAAAATTTGAGTGTACCATGTTGGGAGTGGTAAACAAATATAATTTGGAGGTTGCCAGGGATATGATAATATATAATATGTTCTCATACTTTTTTTTCTATTTCACATCTTGACATATTTATTGCTTTTAAAATTTGATTTTTATAATCATCATTTCTGAAATGTTATATAGCAGTATCATTTTATCCATGCTTTTGCTTTCTGCAGTTTCAGTTACCTTTATTAGAGCTGTGCTCTGAACAGGTTAAATGAAAAATTTTAGAAATAAACAATAATGGCCGAAACCGGTTTGGCTCAGTGGATAGAGCGTCGGCCTGCGGACTGAAGGGTCCCGGGTTCGATTCCGGTCAAGGGCATGTACCTGGGTTGCGGGCACATCCCCAGTGTGAGATGTGCAGGAGGCAGCTGATCGATGTTTCTCTCTCATCGATGTTTCTAGCTCTCTATCTCTCTCCTTTCCTCTCTGTAAAAAATCAATAAAATATATTAAAAAATAAAAAAATAAAAAAATTAATAAAGCATGAATTATAAAAAAGAAAAAAGAAATAAACAATAATGAAATCTTTTGATTTCCTGCCCCATCCAACTTGGGACATGAGTCATCCCCTTATCCAGTGTGTCCATGCTGTGTATGGTCCCTGCCTTAGTCCCTTAGTAGCCATCATGGTTATTAGATTAGTTATCACTTCCGGACACACAAACACACATCACACAGAGCTCATTTACATAATTTTGAATATAGTGTATTGTTATAATTGTTTTTATTATTACTTATTGTTGTTAATCTCTTACTGTGTCTAATGTATAAGTTAAATTTTATCATAGGTAAGTTTGCATAGAAAAAAACAGATTTGGGTGTGTGTTTTTTTTCCAGACATACAGGGTTTGGTACTATTGGCAGTTTCAGTCATCCACTAAAAGTCTTGGAATGTAACACCCACAAATAAGAGGGGACTACTGTAATATTAAAAGAAAAAGCTAAAAACTTGGTTTTAAGTTTTCAGGGCTGTATAGCAATATAACAGTAGATTGTGCTATTCTGGTAAAATAAGTACCCCAGACTTTGGCACAATATATTTTAAAACCCACTTTCTTCCATGTGAGACCATTGCACAGCTAAAGTGCGGAGAAAATAGCAGAGAATATATGTAGCAATATGTACGCACCCCATTCCATCTATTTTCAGTGTTTACAGTAACAGTCTCTGCCAGTCCCAAAACATAAATAACAGAGCCCAGAGATGCTCTTGCACTCCCTTTACAACGAAGTAAACTTGCTATTGCATCAAAGTAGATACTCTCTACATCTTAGCTAAGTCTTTATTTCACCTCTGAGAAATAAACTGGCTAAAGCAGAAACATTTATCCAGCAAAACTGGGTTGCAGGATCAGCCCATTGACTTTCAGCCTCCCCTGTAGTCATGCTAGTTGCCACTTCGTGGTGCCCTGCTAATTAATTTCCTGGTTAGGTCACAAGGGACCATTTAGAGAGGAGCTGTAATAATTTGCTCCTTTCTACCCTGAACAGATAAATCAGTGATTATGGAGTATTTTTAAACCTGTTAACATTCATTTCAGAAGTATTTCTACACTCAAGAAATATTTTACTTTATATTTCTCTGTATTGTTAGAGTTTTTCATTGGCAACAAAAGAGAACTCTAAATTACATTAACCCACTCTTGCAAAAATAGAACAAAACAAAAACCTGCTATACTTTTGTTTTGGGGCTAAAAATAATTTTGGGGCTAAAAATAATTCTGAGGAAAATAAAATTTTCTTCTTGCCTAGAGATGAAGGCAGATGGTATTGCATATATTTAGTTCTTCCAGCAATAGTTTCCTATAGCATTAGCAGTAAATCTACCATTTACAATCTATTGTCTACTTAAATCTATTTAATTTACATTTAACAAGACACCTCTTATTCTTGTGAGTTAATTAAAGAGTTAGTGACTATTACAAGGATACTAATTGAAATGCAATAAATAAGGTAACTGAGTTGGTGTGTAATTAACCAAATTTACATAAGTAATAAACACCATATTGCAGTCTTCTAGAATTGAGTTGAACTAATGCTGATAGTCTAATCTCATAGAAGAATAAATGTCTAGACATTTAATTAACATAAAACACAATAGCTGTAGCAAATAAATTGTATATTATTTTTTAAGTAACTGCCAAAGTATAATGCTTTATGTGATCTTTTCACATTATGGCGATCCCTATTAAATTTTCAATGAGTCATTTCAGGAAGAGAAATAATTCAGATGGGAGGCAAACCATTCCCCCCTTCATAGACCTGCATGCTCTATACAATTAGTTACTTTCTGTGTCTCCACTTTACCCAACATTTGCCCCTCAACACTGTGTCCTGCATGTCATGATCCTCAATTTGAGAATTATTTCTATAGGACTTTCACAAAACAAGCCCAACTTTTTCAGGAAATCCAGGTCCCTCCTAATTCCCTAACTTATGAGGCTTATCCATTTAAGATGCAATTTAATAGAAAATAGGCAGTTTATAGTTCTTTATAACAGAGTTTTAAAAGTAATTCACTTTTTCAATGTGTGTGAATCTGTCTGTAGACACCTGATGCCTCATAAAATGAGACCTAAAAGCGCCATTCTCTGTTATTTTGATGATGCAGCATGTTTTTTTTTTGTTCAAGTAAATGGTCATCATATATTTTAAAATGAGTATAAATGGAAAAGGGGTAGAAACCCAATAGTAAATTGAAGTACTTTAGTGTTTAGTGTGTGGTTACAGAAAGACATTTTTTGCTTTGATATTTGTTAGGTATACTCATGGTTTTCTTCTTTCTAAATTATCAGCTTCCAGTAAGCAGGATAAAGTAAGTATCTCTAAGAATGTCGCATTTAAACTGTTGTTTTTTAATCATTTGTGACTCACATGCAAATTTTCTTCATCTAAATTCTTCATAAATATTTTCATTTGCTTTATTTAAAAGAACATCTCATCTTTTTAAGATATTTGTAATATAATACTTATGCTGATACAAGACTATGTTATAATGAATAGACCATTTGGGTTAAATTCACAAGAGATTTCTATGATGTAATTCTAAGGTTATTGCTTTAGTGGTATAGTTATTCAGTCTTTCCTCTCATTGAAACTTAAAAATTAAATGGGTCAAAAACAGATTTAAAAAAGCAACCTATAAATAAGATGAAATTAAATAAGACAAAATAGTAACAAATACTAGTATATTCTTACTAGAAAGTATTTATTAAATGACACAGCGATAGAATAGTATATTGGTAGTTTCAATCACAAAAGTAATTTAATTGAAGGGGACCAGTCAAGATAATTATTTTTAAAGAATTTATAATATTTTATAATAAATACTAGAGGTCCAGTGCACAAAAATTTGTGTACTGAGGGGTGTCCCTCAGCCCGGCCTGTGCTCTCTCACAGTCTGGGACCCCTCGTGGGATGTCCACCTGCTGGCTTAGGCTCGCTCCCCAGGGGGTCGGGCCTAAGCTGGCAGTCAGACATCCCTCTGACAGACCGGGAGTCCTTGGGGGATGTCCACTTGCCAGCGGGGAGCAGGCCAAAGCTGCAGTCGGACATCATTAGCGCTGCTGAGGAGGGGGGAGAGTTTCCTGCCACCACTGCTGTGCTGGCAGCCATCAGCCTGGCTTGTGGCTGAGCAGAGCTCACCATTTGGGAGTGCACTGACCACCAGAGGGCAGCTCCTGAATTGAGTGTTTGCCCCCTTGTGGTCAGTGTGTGTCATAGTGACCAGTCATTCCCAGTTGTTCTGCTGTTAGAGTCAATTTGCATATTACCCTTTTATTATATAGGATAGAGGTCTGGTGCATGGGTGGGGGCTGGCTGCTTTGCCCTGAAGGGTATCCCGGATCAGGGTGGGGGTCCTGCTGGGGTGCTTGGCTAGCCTAGGTGAGGGGCTGATGGCTGTTTGCTGGCTGGTCAAGCTCCCCAGTGGGGACCCTCACCCCATGGGGGTGTGGCCAGCCTGGGTGAGGGGCTGAGGGCTGTTTGCAGGCTGGCCACAGGCCCTTCAGGGTGGGGGGTTCCCGCTGAGGTGTCTGGAAAGCATGGTTGAGGGGCTGGTGGTTGTTTGCAGGCTGGCCACAGCCCCTTCAGGGTGGGGGTCCCCACTATTATGCCTGGCCAGCCTGGGTGAGGGGCTTGTGGTTGTTTTCAGGCTGGCCATGCCCGCGGGCTGGAAGCAGGTATATGGGATTTATTTAACTTCTATAATTGAAACTTTGTAGCCTTGAGCGGAGCTCAGGACTGGCCAGGGCAGGCGGGAAGCTTGGCTTCCTCGATCGCTGTGGGCAACCCAAGCCACCTGCTCGTTCCAGCTCCATGGCCGCTGCCAATTTTGTGATGGAGTGAGGGAGTGAGGGAGTGAGGGAATGACAGTTATTTTGCATATTCTCTTTTATTAGATAGGATTTAAGGATTGACAGCATTACATACTAAAAAATATTTTTTTTGGAGATTCAGGATTAAACCTACCAAAAAGTCCTGTCACTAACATAGAAATTGTAAATTAAATTGCCAGTGTGTTCACATGATGTATAAAACATAATTCAAAGGAGTATTATCCTCGTCCTAAATATATTTGTCTTCTGAAATGATGAAAGACAAAACATGTATCTGATGACAATTTTTAGAGTTTCTACCAAATATGAGAATACTTTGATCATTTTTTAAACCATTTTTTATTGCTGATTTGGTTTCTCATCAGCATTTTCTGTGGGGACATTTCTTGCTATGAATAATAATTTATTTGGCAGACAACCCTTTTAATATTATTTATGAATATTGTATAATTGAGCAACACAAATATACATAAACTTAGTTGTCTGTGAAAAAATTAGTCATTATGGTTCAAAACAATTAGTTGAGACATTAGAATGTGTATGTTGGTAGGTAGATATATATAGATATGTTATCTACCCTTTCAGTAATTGGGATGGAATTCATGAAATTGAAGGCTTCTTTCTAATATTCTATAAACTATACATACAAGGTATTCTAACTCTCCTCACTGATTTTCCTCATGAAGTTTGTATGTACTAGGTCAGAGTCTCTCAAACTATGCTTCTGCTGCATATAAGTGTTCTATTAAATGTATACAGGGAGTATTTTTCTAAGTTCACTGAGAAGTCAATAGCATAAGATAAAGTGTTTCCTAAACTTTAAGTACTATTATTTTTTTCTTAACTCTTTTCATCTGATATGAGAACTTGCAACTATGTAACAAATCATAGCGTAACAAACACTAACAGAAAAAATGAAAGCAGGTTCAGAATTACAGAACATTTTGTTAGACCAAGGGTATTTCCATTTGCCTTTTTTGCAATACAGGCACTTTCTGCTGGTAAAAATGATTTCTATTTTGAATTATGAAGTCCAAGTTATCAATATTTTTTGGTGTTCAGCAAAGAGCACTTTACCTTCCAGATGCTCAGTCACATGAACACAGAATTTCTGTTTCTGCACCAAGCTTTTATTTATATGCATGTAGGTTTGTTTCAAATGTTTGAAGGATAGGCTATTGTTATATCATAATTACAAAAATTTTAGAATTAACAGGTTTATATTGCTTATACTTCTAAATGCAGAGAACAGGGAATTGTCTATGCATTGCATAAAATAAATTAAAATAGAAAATTAGTTCAAGCTTGAAAGATGAGGTCATTACCTACTTTTAAAATGTGAACATGAAGGCCTATGAACTATACACATTCATTCAAACTACACTACAGTGATGGAAAATACAAACATTTTAAATTGACTCTTCCTCAGCCTCCTCCTTTGACTGACATTTTCTTCCCTCCAGAATGCTGATTTACATTCTTGCTGTTATGGATTGAAGTGAGATAATTCTACCTATTGTCTCTATGGCTGGCTCTAACTTAACTGCTCTGCCCAAGGGAAAAATGGAAGCATTTCTCCTGTAAGGAAAGCTGTTGGAGGATGAGATATACGCCTCCATTTCTGCTCTTCCAGCACAGAAGAGATCATAGATTGGGGTTATCTGGCAATAGACTCTGAGGCAGAGATTTGTATGCAGAAAATTTATGGGGAATTCTCTCAGGAATAATATCTGTGAGGAGTGAAGCAGGATTCTAGAAGGGAGGAGAACAGCAATGCAGGTTGGATAATGGCCTCAGTGTAATGTATCCCAAAGGAACTCTGAAGTTGAGATTGTTTTGGGATAGGGACTGGCCTGGACTGGGTCTGCCTCAGTGGCCTGTAGTGTGTGGGTTCTTGACTTCGTGTAGGACAGATTTCACAGCAGTCCAGGTGATTTTGAAAATGAATTTATTAAAACTGGGGACAGTGAAAAAAAGGAAAGACTTAGGCTAGAAGAAGCAACAGGAGAGAGCCTAGGTGGCGCTCTTCTTTGGCTCCCTAGAAATGTTACAGGAAAGAAGGGAGCCAAAGAGGGGCTGCTTTTATCTCATTGGAAAGTCGGAGAAAAAAGGGGGCCTTGGAGACAGGATCAGGGGGAGAGCCTGGATGAACTTCTGCTGCCTGCTGCTCCCCTGGTTGCAACTCTGTGGGGATCCTTAGAGTTTAGGAGGAAGTAAAATGATCATGCCCTAGAAGGGGCATGGGTGTGCTCTAGAGTGAGCCCACAGCAGGTCTTTGTCTTGGGGATTTTTATCTTTCTTTTGCCAATGAGAATCTTAGGGGATGGTTTCAGTATAATATTTATAAGCTTTCCAAGTATGTTTTAATATGCTGGTGCATAAAAATGAGTGTTTAAAGGAGTTTGGGATTATTGTTTGGTCTGCTTCACTATTTTACTTTTATCTTGGGTCTGTCTTACCTTAATGCCTTTTTGTTATTTGTACCCCTGACTTCATCTGTCCTTGGGATTAGCTGGCACAAGTGGCGCTAATTGGTTCTCTGTTCTCTATTTTCCCTGACAATGGTAACTTAAGCTATGTATTCTTCGGTTAGGTAGGAGAGGTATAAACCATTTGTTCTCAAGTGTCCTCGGTTAGGAGAGATAAGTTCCTGCAATTCATCAGCTGTTTATAAGTTGTTGAAATTTTTTGTCTCAGTGTCCCTATTCCACTTGCCCAATGATTTTCTAGCCTCTTACTATACGTCTACAAGATGACCCTGAAGAAATGTCTCGGATTGAACTTTTCACTCTCACTTCTGATAGGTCATTGGCTGAGTGCCTTCCCACAGGAGGCATATGACCTTGGGCAAGACATCTCCCTTTTCCCTTCCAAGGCAATTCCCTGGAAGAAGTTAAATTGAGATGTCAGTATTCTTGGCAATGCAGGCATGAATATGTTGGTCCCAAAGGCAGGTATGTGGATAATACACCAAAGCATTTAATTAACTTTATTGACTAGACTAAGTTAGGAAAATCTGTTGGTCTTTCATTTAACTAATTTCCATGACACCTTTTTGTGTAAAGGCAGTGCCATTTTTTTTTAACCATTAGACTCTATTAAAACAAAAAAACAGTTCTATTTAAGAACTAAATAATGTTACCTTGGATCATGTGCAATGTAGGTGATTTTTTCCCTTAAATTTAGGTGTTTTGTCTTCAAATATTATTTAGGCAACTAAGTGTTATCTTAAAAATGCATTTATGTTGCTTTGATCTGATGTATAAGGAATTTAAAATCTAAGTTAAAAAACCTCAAATATTATTTATATCTCAACATTAATTATATGAATTATAAATAACACATTTAAATAATAATAATTGTTTTCTACCTCAGAAATATTTAATTGGAACAACAGTTGGGAAAGTTACCATATTATAGCAGTATATATGTGGATTTATTCTTGGGAATTTTACACAACCACTGTGAGAATTAAAACTTCATTATAATTTTCAATCAAAATTGTTGCTTTGATTGCATTCTGGTTAGCTAAAATATACCAACACTTGTGTCCATTTTTAGATCTATTGTTATAAAGTGAGAAAATCTGATATAGCCACACATATCTTAGCATAACTTTGATTTGTACCATATTACTTTTCTCTTCATGAATTCCTATAACCAAGTGAAAATATTTCTACCTCTAAATAAGAATAGAAGATTCAATCATTTGTCATGAAATAAACCCAGTATGGGTTTTGCTGAAGTGAATGCAAACCCTGAATATCCATTTATTATTAATCCTTGCATTTATTCACTCAAAAATATTTGTTATTCACCTTCTACATACAATACATTTGGCCCCACACTCTTGGAACTTTGAAAGTTTACTGAGCAGTTAAGCATCTCAGAAAGTGCAGTGTAACTGATGATTACTAGGATCACCCTATTGAAGATCCACATTAGTCATTTATTATCATATAGAAAATATAGATATTTAATAAATTGAATTATATATAGCTTATCACTATTGCCACAGAATTTATTCATTTATTGTATCATTTATTTTGGTTTGTAAAAACACTCTACATCTAGAAATGCTGATGAGCAAAGCATTATACTAATTTGTAGTCATCTCATTCACATTCTTGCCCTAGACAAAAGGTATTATAAATAAAGATAGCAATTTCAGACAAGTGGTAGTAAATTTACAGTTTAAAATTTTGCCAAAACTTCAAGCTTTTGAAGCTATCTACTGTTCATTATAGTGGCAAGTTGAACTTAGAACATTTCCATAATTTCCCAGTAATTTTGGAGTAGCAATCTAACAATTTACTGCTCAAATACTGAAGTGTGTGATGTGTGAGAGTACCAGTCCTAGAGTCACATCTCATAACTGGAAAATCCAGACACCTTCTAAGTCAGAAATACATTTGTGTGTTACATTTACAATATGTCAGAACTGGCATTTATGAGACCTAGAAACTTATGTTCTCATAAAATTTATGCCAGTAACAAATTTATTCTTTCTTTTTCCTTTTATATGTAACATCAACATAAGTGAAACTACATATTTAAGTGTATTTTTAATTACATTATAGCCATTCCTCTAGCTTTATAGGATGGAAAAGTGGACAATACATGCCCCCAAAATCAGATTATAATAGGTTTCTTACATTTTAAATAACATTATGAGCTTTTCACCTGCCACCAATGTCACCTACAAGTGCTCTATTTCACACAAGTGTATTTTGCAGTGGGAGAATTTGCACATTCATGAGTTATGTACAAGTCTCCTCTGAAATGTTGAGACTGCCTGTCTCATCTTCCAGAAAAACTGCAACCAGTTTACTCTACTTGTCACCATAAGGTCTGGAAAAGCAAATGGAAATTTTTCCAAAGGACCATTACCATAAACAATTAATACAAATTTCAATGAATAAGAAGGACCATTGGTCAAAAAAATACCATGACTGAGAAAATATTATACCTTTTTGTTTGTTCTAAGTCTTAAGCTTTATAGAAAACATATTCATAAATAAGTAAACAAATTAAGAGATGTTAATAATTATTACCTATATATATGCTCTGTGAATTTAACTTTAGTCAAAAGTGTCATATCTGAGTTAATTACCATGTCACTAGAGTAGAGAACCCTGAATTCAAGCTTACTTTAGGGTTCTTAACAACTCCTGAAATAGAGTACTTATTATAAACTGGTGGCCTGGTGCATGGATTCGTGCACCAGTGGGGTCCCTCAGCCTGGCCTGTGCCGTCTCACAATCTTGGACCCTTTGGGGGATGTCGGACTGCCTGTTTCAGCCCGATCCCCACAGGCCAGGCTGAGGGACTCCACCAGTGCATGAATCCATGAACTAGGCCTCTAATATGCATATAAGATCTTTGGTTAATCTCTTCCCGCCATGCCCCCTCCCCCCTTCCCTCTGAGATTCATCAGTCTGTTCCATGTTTTCATGCCTGTACGATGAGCGTCTGCCCCCTGGTGACCTGTGTGTGTCATAGCTACCAGTCCAATGGTCAAATGGTCCAATGGTTGCTTAGGCGTATACACACACACACACACACACACATACATACACATGGGTGATACTTTGGCATCATACTAAATACATTTGCATTTTAGTTTTGGCTCTTATAGGCATAATATTGCTCAAGATACTTATTTTTTTTTAATCTTGGGTGAAATAAAAATTACAGATGTAATTATTTACATTTGTGAAGCAGAATCATATTGTTCTGAGTTTTGCTTTGCTTAATGCATTTAAAATTACTATGAGTTGGACTTGACCAAACTTTCACCATAAACAGAACAAACACCATCACAAGCTGATAATTATTGAAATTATATGGCCCTGGCCTGTGTGGCTAAGTTGGTTGGAGTATCATAATGGGCATCAAAAAGTGGCAGGTTTGCCCTAACCAGTTTGGCTCAGTGGATAGAGCATCGGCCTGCGGACTGAAAGGTCCCAGGTTCGATTCCGGTCAATGGCATGTACTTTGGTTGCGGGCACATCCCCAGTAGGGAGTGTGCAGGAGGCAGCTGGTCGATGTTTCTCTCTCATCGATGTTTCTAACTCTCTATCCCTCTCCCTTCTTCTCTGTAAAAAAATCAATAAAATATATATTTTTTTAAAAAAGTGGCAGGTTCGATTCTGGTCAGGGCACATACCCAGGTTATAGGTTCAATCCCTGGTCAGGGGACATGTGGGAGGCAACCCATGGATGTTTCAACATCTATTTTTTTTTCTCTCTCATTACTATATCTTTCTCTTCCTCTCTCTGAAATCAATTTAAAAAATTTAAAGGTGCCCATATTTGACTAACTCATACTTTTGACTTTGAAGTATTTTTAGCATGTTTAACTTGTACGAGATTTAGATGCTTTGCAGAAGCATAATAAAAGATGACAGGTTAATTAAACATTGGAGATACGCCAAAACACAGATACATCCTCATCACAGGGTTCAGCAGGTGCTTCCATCCCAAGTGTTATATCTCAGCTGTAGGTAAGTTCACAGACTAATTAGGATCATGCTGGATGATGGGTTATTAACTTACTGGAATAATTTGGTATTCAGTATTTAGGAAAATTAGCATGAGATAACACTGGAGTAGCATGCAAATATTTATTAATGAAGGTGGTATTAACCCACACAAGCACTGCGTTTGTTTCTTTCAAAATTTCACTTAAAATGAGCAGGAGTAGCACACATGTGAAACAAAGCTACAAAAGTCTATCTCACAAGACGCAACCCAAAGGAAACCTACAAGACTGATGTCCTAGATTTCCAAACGTGTGATTAAAGGGTTGACATGTTGTGTAGGTAGCTCTGTCTGAATATCAATAATTCCTTGCTGACTTTTTTGATAGGCTGAATAATCTAATTTATAATCATGTTGATAGTAGGATGGATTTTGATTGATTTATGTTTTCCTTTTCATCTGCTTCTACACTCCCATCTTTCTACTACTCTAAGTTCTCCTTGAGGACTGCTATCTTTTATGTTTATGTCTATTACTAGAATCAGCATAATTATCAAAGACACTCATTAACTATTTAAAGAAAATTATTAATAATAGATTGCATACATTAATTATAAATCACATACTTCAACTTATAATTTATATCTATATTATCTATACTAATAAAAGGGTAATATGCTAATTAGACTGGATGTCTTCCGGACATCCTTCTGGACAAAGCCACAGTGGCGGGGGCCGAGGCAGAGGCGATTAGGGGTGATCATGTTGGCAGAGGAGAGCAGTTAGGGGTGATCAGGTTGGCAGGGGAAAACAGTTAGGGGCAATCAGGCAGGCAGGCAGAGTGGTTAGAGGCAATCAGGCAGGCAGGCAGGTGAGTGGTTAGGAGCCAGTGGTCCCAGATTGCGAGAGGGATGTTCGACTGCCGGTTTAGACTCGATGGGATCTAAACCGGCAGTCGAACATCCTCTGAGGGGGTCCAGGATTGAAGAGTGTGCAAGCCAGGCTGAGGGACCCCCTCCCCGTGCACGAATTTTGTTCACTGGACCTCTAGTTGTAATTTATAATTAACAAATTATATAAATTGAATATTGTGCATGTTGGTTTATTTTTTTCTCTATGTCTTACATTTCTGTGGTTTTCAGTGAATCACACACATGAAAACACGTACTCAAAACACTGATTACATTTTGCATAATATTTTTCTCTTTATTCTTAAGTGCAGTCAAGTCTCATTTCTATGGACCCAAGCCATACCATATTAATGAATCTATGTTAATAGAGCACTTTAAAATAATCATTTTTTTAAAAGAGGAAATCATCTGGCTGGTGTGCTCCGTGGTTGTGCGTCAACCCATGAACCAAGAGGTCAATTCCCCATCAGGGCTCCCCAGTAGGAGACATGCTGGAGGCAGCTAACTGATATTTCTATCTTTCTATCCCTGCTCTCTAAAGTAAATACAAACATATTTTTGAGTAAATCATAAAAACTCATTGATATTTACTGTATAGAATCCACTCAAAAGCATGCATATTTTACAAGGAAACTGTAACCAAAACCAGATATTAGAGAGAGAATTACGACTCTGCTTGACCACATGTGACTAGACAAATGTATCCATTCTGGTTCCCAGAACAGTGAAATGCCTTCAAGCCAGTCTGAGAGAAATAACAGCTATTTGGAATAATGTGTTCTTAGTTTTCCATTTGTCTCCATATGAGTATGCTATTAATTTTGAGGGTAAAACGCTATTTCAGAAGAGAACAGGAATAATATTCAGCAGGTGTTAGGCAATCTGTGGACACCATAAGCATCAGGGAGCCACCTGGGTTTGTCTGACTTCAGCCAAATCAATTTCTTATTCAATAATACAAGATTGTGCAGAAATAGAAGGAAAGAACACAGTATTGCAAGTTCCTTCTAAGATAGTGATAGAGATTATTTGGGCTCTCTCTCTCTTTCTCTCTTTCCCTCCCCTGCTCCCTCTCTCCCTCCCTCTCTCCCTTTCTTTCTGTATCTCTCTCTCCATATAGATATATGGAAATATCAACACATACAGATGTATCTATATGAAAATACCTATCTAAATAGATAAACATAGATATCTTTATATTTCTATATGTCTTTTTCAAAAGTTGAGACATTCTAAATAGAATTAGCAAGGCTGGGTGAACTGGATGCATTCTTTCTTTCCCCTCCGATTTTTTTTTTTTTTTTTTTTGTATTTCAGTAAGAAGAAAAAAATGTGTATTATTCTTTAAGCAACACTAATCAATCAGAACTTATAGCATACTTGTTAATATTGTTGAGCATTGTAAATGGTGGTTAAATTGGTGTGATTTTTTTCAGATTATGTTGTTAATTTATTTGTTCAACAAATATTCAGGGAGCTTAAACTGTGTCCAAGACAGTTGCTACAGTGTGGTATGGAAGCTTCAGCTAATTTTGACTCAGTTTCCTCTCATTTATAAAATAGAAGCAATTTTAGTCCTACTTAATAAGGTTGCTAAGAAGATGAAATGAAGTAATACAAAGAAAGTTCTTAGAAAAATGTCTACCACTTAGTAAGCCCTAAGTGTGTGTTTAAATTATAGATAACATGCTAAATTATTTTGTGTGGTTTCAGAGAGATTAGGTCTGGCTCAATCTCTTATATTAAATTCTGAAATTCTGACCAAACTATCTTAGTTTATTGGATACTATTTAAGGGGAAAAGACAGGTATTTACCAGGGGTTAGAATATTTCTTATATGAAGTAATATTTCTTTGATAGACAGAGACCATATTTTTGTCAGGGCATTCTTTGCGGTGTGAGATAGCATGATAAATTTGAAGGTTGTGGCTTTGCCATTCAAATATCTTTTATTTTTATTTTTTAATTGTCAATAGCCTTTTTATTCCGCAAGTCCTAGAGAGGTGGTGTCACACATTTTTGATATCACCTCACAGGTGAGAATACTGTTTATAAACTATAGTATCTGTAAGAAATAATTGGCTACCAATGTAGAGTTTGTGTACTCTATCGAAGATGAAAGAAAACAGAATATAAGGAGTACAAATGCTATTTTCAGTTTCCTTAGGGGTATTAAAGCATAGCAGCAAAATGTTTTCATCCTTGGTGAGAAGTAAGAGACTTGAGATGTAATAAAGCTTTATGATTTTGGTAAAATCATTAAATTCTCTTGGCCATTGTGTTATATCTTTAAAATAATGTGGTATGGTATCATTTAGCATTAAAATGTTAGTATCTGTTTTGGTATATTTGCTCTAAGTTTAGAAGAATGTCTCCTTTTAAATTTATCCCAATAGGTGTGGAGTGATAGCCATTACTATCATTTGTCAGTCTTTGTGTGATAACCTCTATATAAAATTAAAAATAAAAAGCATGAAATATTCTAAATATTTAATATTCAATTTACATTCCAAAGTACTTATGGAAAGTTGCAGAAACAAAAATTTCTGTTACTGTTAAAACTGTAGCAAAGAAATATTTAATACTTTGGAATATCAGCCTAAGTTTTCTGGGTTCATTATACACAAACTAAATACTTTCGTTATATGAAAAAGGTCAATAATAATCCCAAGTGTAAATGGTTATGTTAGTAAAGAGTGTGGACAATATATTAATGTTTTGTTTCTTAGTTCATCATTACATCTACGCCTTCAAAGGAAATTGATCATTATTCTAGATATTTTCTGAGCATATGCAGCTCCATTCCTTTGCAAACTAAATTTAGAAACATAAATTGAAAAAAAAAATTAAAAATTAAGAATTTTATTAGAGAAAGAACATTTTTTCTAGTCTAAAAACTTAGAGAATACACATTAATTTAGTTTTAAACCAATTTTCTTTCATAATGTGCTAGAGCAGTGAATATGTTTTAAACCATGCTCATCCTTCTTTAGGAGAAAAAAAAAAAGCTCATTTACAATTTAATTCTAATCCATTTGATCTGACAAGTTAAATGTGAGAATGTAAATAGAAAACCTGAAGGGAAGAGAAGAAATCTCTTTGGAAACAGGCTATTTTTCCTGTCACTCTGTTAATATGTCAAGAGAAGGGTCTGAGAAACTTCAGGGTTAGAATGATTTATGGTGACTCATTCATTTTAATTATCCTTCTAAAATTTTCAATAAACACTACTCAAACTCTTTTGGTTTTCCTCTTTTGGTTAATGTTCCTTTTATAAGAACATTGCATTGTAATTAAGTGATCAAATTCAGGCTGCTACACTAGAAAAAGCTATAAACTGCTTTTAGACTTCAGGAAGTACAAAATCATCTCATTTCCTCTGACACTATGACTTTTATTATTTGATTCATGCTCCTTCCAGCTTTCTATTGAGTTTCTCAAACAGAATGCTGGAGAAACAGAATGTATGGAAGCTGAAGACACTAGAAAATAATTGTTTTTGCGCTTGTATAATGAGAATTAGCTGAGATTCCAAAAGAAAGACAGTTGGCCATGGAGAAAAAAGGACAATTAAAAACAAAGCAAAACACTCAAGTAGTTATTTATTTGAACACTATAGAAGTTTTCAAATCCAATTTTATGATAGAAGATGAGTATCTGAAACACAAATAATGGTCATTTATTTTTAGAAGTTGTCCAGGATAAGATATAATGATGCCTTTATATGCTTCAAAATAACCTATTCCCTTAAGCAATCATGCTGAGTAGAAAAGCACACCATCATTAGAAATAGTTCCTTTTTCTACTGAGGTCCCCAAGTGTGTACTCATATTCCCTAAAGTATGATTAAAAACAATTTTATAAAAACATTTTTGTCCCTACACTATTATAGTTTCTTTTAGGTATGAGCATTAAATTTCCCCAGTGCCACTCATATTTTCAGATTTTTTTTTCCAAAAGAGTGCACAAACTAATTAAGAAAAAATGCATTTATTAAAAAATATCTGGGCTTTTAAAAAAAATCTCATGAGTACAATATTTTGCAAAAATTAGAGACTGCTTTGACCTGTATTGAAAACTTTGCCAATAGTAACATCATATACATTGTTAGAATCAACTACTTATATTTGGACATACATATCTTAAATACTAGTTCTTACAAAGTTTGAGAACCTAAGAAACAATAAGAATACATTATAAAGCTTTGAAATTGTATTTCTGTAATTTGAAGAATTGAGTGAAAGCCCTAGCCGGTTTGGTTCAGTGGATAGAGCATCGGCCTGTGGACTGAAAGGTCCTGGACACATGCCCTGGGTTGTGAGCTCAATCAGCAGTAGGGGGTATGCAGGAGGCAGCCAATCAATGATTCTATTGATGTTTCTATTTCTCTCTCCCCATCTCTTCCTCTCTAAAATCAATAAAAAACATATTTAAATAAAAAGAATTGAGTGAAAGATCTTTTACAAAGGTGGGATCAAGGTCCAGGAAAGTAGCACTAATTCAACTATCACTTACCCAAAGGAAGAAGAGGCCAGAAAGGCCTTCCAAGACATAGACTAAAATCCCTCAGGGAAAAGAAGCCATTGAGATTTTAACAACTAAAGGAACTGCATACCATGGAAACTGAAGAAACATTTTAATATCTGTGGGTATTTAAAAGTGGAAAACATTTCTTTATTTCCTCTTTATTGTTAAAAAACAAAAATAAATGGAGTAAATTTGGAGATGTAATTAGCTTTATTAAGTGATTTATCAATTAGACAGCATCCCATTAGCAACTGGAACTAAGCTCCAAGGGGTTGTAAAAATGGAAGGGTTTTGTTATTGTTCTTGCTTGTTTGTTTGGCCCTGGCCACGTTGGCTCTATGGATAGAGTGTTGGCCCATGGACTGAAGGGTCTCAGGGTTGATTCCAGTTAAAGGCATCAGTGCGGGAGGCAACCAGTGGATGTGTCTCTCTCACATCTGTGTTTCTCTCTCTGTCTCTCTCTCCCCCTCCTTTCCACTCTCTCTCTAAAAAAAAAAAAAAAAAAAAAAAAAAAAAAAAAAAAAAAAAAAAAAAAAAAATCAATGGAAAAATATCCTTGGGGGAGGATTAACAAAAAAGCAAAAATAAAATGTGTTAATTTAAAAAAATAAAAATAGAAGGTTTTTATCGGACGAAGGTTGGGGCAAGGGAACTATTAACAAAAGAAAAAAAGGATTATTCGGGGGCCCAGACATCTTTTCTTTGGGGAAGGACTGGGAGGAGGGATTTGATGAAGAGTGCCTCTTCTTTCTATGGGGGATGGAGAAGGCCCATGTGGCAGATTACTTTACTGGTGCTTAACCAGGAGATTATATACTGGTTGATTAAGATTTTGTTTGTGGGAGAGGTTGAAACTGCAATTAGATCACGTTTGGTGTCTAAGATTGGTATTATGGGATGTTATCTTGAGATATGCAATTTTGGGCCTGTGGTTTTCTTTTTAACACTAAAAAGTAGGATTAGATCAATTATGCAGCAATCTCAGTAACAGAGATATATGAGTGGCTAGGTTATTTGCATTTTGTGTGCGTGAGAGAGAGAGAGATGGAGAGAGAGGCTGTTTTAAGAAAAATTAGAAGGTGAAAAACTAAAGTTGCATCTCAACCATCTATTTTATATTCAAGTGTTGAGTATTGAAATGTGCCGCTGCAAACCTCAGGAATGTTTATATGGGATGTGGCAAAGAGGTCTTAAACTACTTGGTTTGACTGACTCAGTAAGGCAGATGAATAAAAACACTATATATTACAAGCTTGTTTTTCAGAGACTTATTAGATTAATGTATATGTCTTCCATCCCTGTTTCTCCTTGTCCATGTTGACTCTAACATGCTGTTCTCAGCCAAGAACTAATTTTCTCACCTCTCCTTACATATAGGTGAGGCCATTTGAATATTTCTCATTAAGTAGAATTTGAACTGAAGAGATCTATGACACTATGGGGCTAATGATATCATTTTCAAGCCTCTTTCTCATTTTAAGCTCACCTATGTTGGTGTGAGTCTCACCTAGGTGGGTATCCTACAGTAAAACTGATGTTGTAAGCAGTTAGACTGACATGAGCAGAGTAGGAACAATAGGCCAGCTACAGAAGGTCACCAGAGCAGAAAGCCACAGGTGCTTAGCAACAAACAAAACTGCAAAAACAAGTATTATAGGTGGGATCTTGCCTCCCCTAGCACATCAGTGATCACTCGGTTTAGACCCCTGCTCTTTTATACTGCTGGCCATGCAGTTTGGACCCTCCCCTGGCATGTTGCTAGTCATGTGATAAACCCTCTTGGAAGAGGAACAAGGTGGC
Source organism: Myotis nattereri (assembly GCF_964212035.1). Taxonomy (NCBI): domain Eukaryota; kingdom Metazoa; phylum Chordata; class Mammalia; order Chiroptera; family Vespertilionidae; genus Myotis; species Myotis nattereri. The sequence continues at coordinate 189,501,829 of NC_138075.1, forward strand.
TGGAAAATTGCCTCATAGGTCTCCCATACAAACCCTTGCACCACCACTGCCTTAAACCATCAGGATAATGAGGTTCAGTCAGAACTAACAATCTTAAGAACATAGTATCAAGTCTGTTGATGACAGAGACAGAGTTTTGGTCAAACTAAAGATAAATCTAGTCCTCAGTTGTGTTTCAGCTCCAGGACCAGAAAACCAAGCCATTAGGAACAGCTGTGATGACTAATGACCCCCTTCCCGAGCACCGACCAGTCAGTAGAAACCACACCCTGAAAGGACACACCTGGGATGTGTTGATGAATCTTCTATTGAGATTTCCCCTGTGAGACCTCCCTATAATCTCTGCCTTAAAAACTCTTAAGGCAGTGGTTCTCAACCTTGGGTACACATTAGAATCACCTGGGAATCTTTTTAAAATCCTGATGTCTGGGCCTCATCCTCCGGAAATTCTGTTTCTTTGTTACTAATGATGTGGCCCCACCCCATAACAAAGAAACAGAATTTCCGGAGGATTCTCTCTCTCTCTCTCTCTCTCTCTCTCTCTCTCTCTCTCTCTCTCTCTCTCTCTCTCTCTGCCTTTCCTCCCTTTCTTTCCCCTTTCTTCCTTCAAGGTACATATCTTTGCTTTTTTTTTCTCCTAAGCTCCAAGGATGCTTCTTTTCCTCTGTAACTTGTTTGCTGACCCATGCAGCCCAGCTGGCTCACTTCTACTTCTGTGACTTTCTTAATAAACTTTTTGCTTAAGAGAGTTCTTGGCTCTGAATTATTTCTTAGCCAACCTCAAGGACCAAGATCTGACTTCTAACATCTGGTGCTGTTTCATCATTAACAAACCTAAGAAGGGCTGCTAGCCCATGAGTATTTATGCCCTTGGGAAAATTATTTCTTTTCTTAAAAAATATTTTTATTGAGTTTATTTCAGACAGGAAGGGAGAGGTAGAGAGAGTTCAAAAACATCAATGATGAGAGAGAATCATTGATTGGCTGCCTCCTGAACACCACACACTGGGGATCGAGCCTGAAACCTGGTTATGTGCCCTGACCAGGAATTGAACCCGTGACCTCCAGGTTCATAGGTCCATGTTCAACCACTGAGCCACGCTGGCTGGGCAGGAAAATTATTTCTTAAGTTGCTACAATCAAGTGACAGCTGATAATAATATAACTTCCAGGTGGCATAACTATAGTATGACGATCTGCTGCTTGATCTGGCATAACTTCTGAATTTCAGGTCTTGTGACAACTTTATTGCTCACTTTAATTAATAAAATCATAATCTGTTTTTTCCCTTCAGTCTTCACTATTTAGTTAACATAAGGTAGTCCCTCAGGGACTGATTATCCCCGAAAATGAGAAGAAGGGCATCCCTGAGCTTCCAAAGCAGTCATATGTAACCAGCCTTCCCTTTGATCATTTTATTATAATTTACATCTTCATTCATTCTAATGATTTGTAAAATGACATAGATATATTTGTTTCCAAATATTCCATTTTTATAATACCAGTTGAACAATCTACATTTTTAATAAAATATTAGTGATTTATTTTAAATCAAATATTAAGTAATATTGAGTGAATATTGATCAAAGGGAAATTTGTTACACTGTTACATTGACATTTATAACATTATTAATAAACATATAAGTTGAGTATGATTGATTTTTCTGTACTGTATGTGTGGAGTTCTGTATCTCTTTTTTATGTTACTAGAGATCTCATACACTAAATTTCTACATTTGAGACAAGGTTTCATAGTGAATATGGTAGGCAGAATAATAAACCCCTAAATGTTCAATGTTCAAACATAATTCCTGAAACTGGTGTATTGTTAACTTTACATGGCAAAAGGGTCAGGTGATCTTGACCCTTTTGTGCATAGCGATGTGCATTTTGAGATAGGAAATTATCCTGGATCATCCAGGTAGGCCAAATCTAATCACAAGTCCTTTAGAGTGAGAAGCTTTCCTGGCTGCGGTCAGAGTTAGAGGTGACAATGGAAAAAGTGCCCGAGAAATGCAGCGGTGCTAGCTTTGAAGGGAGGAAGGAGAGGTTGGGGTTATGGGCAACCCCTAGAAGCTAGCAAAGGTAAAGAAATAGATTCTCCCATAGAGAAACCAGGAGAGAACACAGCCCTGTCAACACCCTGAGATCTGTGTGGGACTCCTAACCTACAGAAATGTAAGATAATAAATTTGTGTTGTTTAAGTTGCTAAATTTGTGGTAATTTGTTTTGGCAACAGTAGAAAACCAATACAGCAAATAATTGATGTAAGACATTATAAAAAGGAGACTCCTGTGAAGGCATCTTGTAATCATGAAGATGATGGACAAGGATAAAACAGGAGAGTTCTCAGAGAACCAACTGCATAAACAGAGCATGTCACTGTTCCTGTTGTTGGCATATAATCCTATAATAAAAACCTACTATGCAAATAGACTGAACACTGGAATGACCAGTGAAATGACTGGTCACTATGACACACACTGACCACCAGGGGTCAGACACTCAACACAGGAGCTGCTCCCAGCCCACAGGGCCCAGGCCTGCCAAGGCGGATGCCAGCGGTAGCCCCCCCAATCACCCCAGTAGTGACCTCCCGCAGGCAATGGGCGGTGGCAGTGGGAGGCAGGGCCGGCAAGCAGGCAGCACCAGGCTAGCCAAGTTGGATGCCAGCGGGGGCCCCCTGATTGCCCCTCTGGTTGCCTCACAGGTCAGCCCTGGTCACCGGCCAGGCCAAAGGACCCTACCTGTGCACAAATTTTGTGCACCGGGACTCTAGTTTTTCATAATAGTCTCTTAGGCTCCTTTGTATTTCGGTGGTATCAGTTGTAATGTCTCCTCTTTAATTTGTAATTGAATTTATTTGAATAATCTTTTTTTTTTTTTCTTGGTAAGTCAAGATACAGCTTTGTGAATTTTGCAGATCTTTCAAATTTCCAGCCCTTAGTTTAACTGATTTTTTCATGTCTCTTTACTCTCCATTTTATTTATTTCTACTCTAATTTTTAACTCATTCTTTTTAACTTAGGGCTTAGTTTTGTTGTGTTTTTCTAGTTACTAGAGGTATACAATTAAGCTGTTTGAGAATTTTTCATTTTAGTTTTCTAGTATAGGCACTTACATTATAAACTTCCCTCTGAGCACTGCTTTTCTGTATTCCATTAATTTTGGTATGTTTTGTTTCTATTTTTGTTTCAAGATTTTTTTATTCCCATTTTGATTTTTTTTTGATTCATTGATTGTTCAGTAGTTTGTTAATTTCCACATATTTGAAAAATGTTCAGCTTCCTCCTATAATTGGTTTCTAGTTTTATACCATTGTGGTCAGAAAAGATACTTGTTATGGTTACATTTTCCTTAATTCCTCTGACTTATTCTGTTATTTAACTTAACAATTTAACCTGAAGAATGTTCATGTGCCCTTGAGAAGAATGTGTATTCTGCTATTAAGTGGAGTGTTCTTTATATCTCTATTAGGTCCATTTGATATAAAATATGATTAAGTCCATTTGGTCTAAAGTATGATTCTAGTCCAGTGTTTCTTTGTTGGTTTTCTGTCTGGGTAATCTATTTATTACCAAGTGTATATTGTAGTGTCCTACTATTGTATTGTTGTCTATTTCTCCCTTAGATCTGTTAGTATATGCTTAGTATATGTAGATAATTCAATATTGAGTGCACATATGTTTACATTTGTTATATCCTTTTGATGAATTAATTTTTTATCATTATAAAATAACCTTTCTTTTGTTACTGTTTTTTACTTGTTTATTTTGTATAATATAAGTACTGCTTTTTGTTTTTGTTTGCATGGACCAAAGCGGAAATGTCCTTAAAGCTAAAGTGAGTCTTGTATTGGTAGCATATGGTTGGATGTTGTTCTTATAATTTATTCAGTCACTCAGTGCCTTTTGATTGGAGAATTTAATCTATTTATACTTAAAATGATTATTGTTAGATAAGGAATTACTGTTGCCACCCATTGTTTTCTGGCTGATTTGTAGTTCCTTTGCTCCTTTCTTCCTCTCTTGTTGTCTTTATTGTGAGTTTATGATTTTCCTTGGGGTAAACGTCATAACCTCAGTATTGTTTAGGAATTAATTCCAGGACACCTGCAAATAGCAAAATCTGTGGATACTCAAGTGCCTCATAGCATAGTATTTTCACATACCTATTACACATCCTCCCCTATTCTTAAATCATCTCTAGAATACTTATAATACCTAATAAAATATACATGCTATGTAAATAGTTGTTATAACATATTGTTTAGGGAATAATGACAAGAAAAATAGTTTTGTACATGTTCAGTACAGATGCAACCATTGTAATTCTAACTACATAGTACATGTGAGCAACAATATAACAGATTTAAAATGTTTCCTAAAATATTTTTTAAAATATTGTGGTTGGTTGTCCAGCAGGTGTGGCTCAGTGGTTGAGTGTGGACCCATGAGCTAGGATGTCATGATTCCATTCCCACTCAGAGTACATGCCCAAGTTGCAGGCTCAATCCCCAGTAGGGGGTGTGCAGGAGGCAGCCGATCAGTTATTCTCTCTCATAATTGATGTTTCTCTCTCTGTCCCTCTCCCTTCTTCTCTCTGAAAAAAAAAATAAAAAAATTAAAAATTAAATAAATAAAAAATATTGTGGTTGGTTGAATTCACAGATTCAGAACCCATAGATATGACTGAGTCAACTGTACTTTTACTTATTTTTTCTTATCTTGTGTATATCTTTTGAAGGTATTTTTGGTTGTTGTTATGTGGAGGCTTACTTGAAACAACCAACTGAGCTACTGGCCTGCGCAAGGCAAGCTTTTGGAAAAAAAAAAAAAAAAAAAAGTGTGCTTGTGGAATTTTCCATGTCCCCCAGGCAGGTAAAACATGACATGTTTCATAGGGAGTGGAGGGGTGGTTGTAGTACTGTGATGGACTTATCTGGTGTTTTTTTTTTCTGATATTAGTGGGCTGGTGGGATGGCACCAGTTCTTGGTTTTTCTCACCCAAAGTCCTTGGTGTTCCAGGCCCAGGTCCCCATGCTGTCTCACTGTAACTTTAAAAATTGTCTAGTAATATATAATTAGTCATTCAACAATTATTAAGTAACTTCCTTCTATGTGTCATTCCCTATTTTAGGCATTTGGGGCACAAAATCAACCAACCCCAAGGGGTCCCGGACTGCGAGAGGGCACAGGCTGGGCTGAGGGGAGCCCCCCCCCCAGTGCACAAATTTTGTGCACTGGGACTCTAGTATTTTAAATAAATGACTATTTTTATATCGGGAGGGTATGCTCAAAAATTTTTATTGATTGGGATGTATAAGAAAAATGGTTTTGAAAGTGCTAAAGGGTATTGATGAAATTATTTATAGCATAAAAGAATATATAGAAATTACATTTGACTTTCTCTCCAATTCATCTCTTATTGGGCTCACCCTAATTCTCAACTGCCAACCCTCTATATTTTAGTACCAAGATAATTACAATTCATTGACAGTCTTTTTTACAATACATTTCTTCACACCAATCCTTATGGTAGGTAACGGGCATGTCCTGGTGAATGCAATGCATGTGATTTCCACCTTCCTGAACTTTATCATCTAATTTGTGAAAGAAATAATATGCATATCCACAAACATGTAAGCAAGAATAAGTTTAGATAAATCCGCTGAGAGAAATTAATGGAGGGATGTGCAAAGGCATAGCAAGGGAGGTAAGATTTAAGCTGGGGACTAAAATTTACAAAGGGGACAGCTAGGCAAACAACAGAAGGAAGAGAGATTCACACAGAGACAACAGCATACGCAATGTCCCTTGTAAATGTGCTCAAGAATATGTCTGAATTTTTATAAATGACAATACATAAGTGTATTTTATTATTAGTTTAAATTGTACTTTAAACACTGACCAATCTGGTACCTATTGAGAGAGATGAAGAATCACAAGACAATTTCTTTTAACATATTAAGACTATAGTTGCCTTTGTTTCCAAACTTAACAAAGTAGCCACTTTCTCTTCCTGAAATATTATATCCAGGATATATCTTTAAAATCAGGAAAAATTAGCTATCAAAACTCACAATTACTCCACATAGTATCACAGTAAATCCAGGCAGTATTATTGGATGCCTCAAAGCAGAGAGGCCTGGCAGCTAGCCAGGCTGGGCGGAACCGGGTTCTGCCATTTATTAGCTGGGCAACCCTGAACAAGTTATATAATCTCTGTCTCAATTTACGCATCAGAACATTGAGGGTTGTTGTGATCGCTAAATTTCTACACCTAAACTTTTGTTATAGTTCCTGACATATAGAAATGAATTCATCAGTGATTTTTTAATCGCTCATCATTATGACATAGTTCCACATCTAATTTTGTTTTTAACAAAGTGAATGTTATAAACATGTGCAAGAGGACCCAACATAGAAAAAAGTTGGGATAATAACTGGTAACACTTGCATTTGATATCATAGCAAGTGTTCTCTAGAGAGCTACCTAAATGGGTACAGTGATAGCAGTAGTTTGCTTTGAATTTACGTTTCTCTTTGAATTTTGGGAAATCCTAGCTATTTAACATTAAGTTAAACAAAAGAAAACCATTCTTACATATAACCCGTCAAATATTAAAATATTAAATGTGATTTATTAAATATTTATTAAATATTAAATGACTCTACCAAAAAAGCTCTGGGTCAATTAATAAATGTCTTTAATTAAAATATAGGTAGGAGTAAAGTGACACATGAAATAATAAAATGCAATAGTCATAAAATGTTTGTCTCATCCAGTGTGAAGAGAACATGGAGATGCCATTTTATAACCCATTCCACTTTCACATTATGACCTATATTTGGCAAATCAAGGAGTCTTGAGCCAAAGTTATAGCGGGAAAACTACATCAAAGGAGGTCTATTAAACATTTATTCATTGTAATTAAATAAAGAAGAGATGTGATTCTATCCAACAGTAGACAGACCAGTCTCTTCCATATTTTGGAGTTGTTTGGATAGTAACCCTTTAATGCAATGTTTCATTTAAATAAGTGTATTGCTTATTAACTAGTTTCATTTTTATGCCTTCATTAGTTTTGACAAAGTTGTTAAGGGTTATTTAACAGTGTTATGCTAAGTTGGGGCTACAAACTGAAGTATGAATAAGTTCGCCCTCAAAGATCCCTGAGTCTATTAAGAAAGAAGCTTGGCTGGTGTCTCTCAGTGGTTGAGTGTCGACCTATGAACCAGGAGGTCAGGATTGAATTCCAGGTCAGAGCACATGCGTGGGTTGTGTGCCCAATCCCCTGTCAGGGGCATGTAGGAGGCAGCTGATCAATGATTTTTTCTGATCATTGATATTTTTCTCTCTCTCTCCCTTCCTCTCTGAAATCAATAAAAAATATGTTTAAAAAAAAGAAAGAAGAGGCATGTACATTGTTAAAAGCCAAGTAGGCAGAGTCAAGTTTTATAAGAAATATTTTAGAGGTTCACAGGACAGGGATTAACATTATAATAAAGTTAAAAGGGGGGAGGAGGTTGAAATATAAATATTATGGGGGACAGATAGGTAAAGTAAATGAGTGAAGTAGTCTAGGTGTAAGGTATTGGCATACACTCTATACTAAATACAGGTACATTCTTCATGCCTCCAAAGTAATGCATTCTTATATTGAACTATGGGGTATATGTTTTATACACATTTTTCAACTTTTGATATAGGCAAGGATAAAGAGATATATAATTAAAAAAATAAAAAATAGGGTAACCATGACAATAAATTGCAAAGAATGTTTGTCTTAGTGTTAAACAGACCACAGGGAGTATGGAGATAAGGATGGACTGGAGAAGGCTGGCCACAGTCTTGGCAATGCCCCAGCTGAAGGGTGCCAAAGCCAGATGGCCTAGCCTGAATCCCAGCTCTACCACTGACTGTGTAACCTTAGTTTAGTTACATAACCTCTCTGTGCCTATCTTAGAGATGTTGAGAAGATTAAAATAAATGCATGCAAATAAGGTGCTTGTTGAATAAGTGCTCGTTAAATGTTATCCAAATAGTGTCAGACCATTTGTCTTTCAAGAGAAGCTGGAATTCCAGCTTTGAATTTAAAACATCTTCATTTTTAAAAACTGGATCTACTTATTAAAATTGAAAAAAAGGTGTCTGAGCTACACAAAATACCTATGCTGGCTCAATTCATCTAGAGGAGGAAACTTTTTGCAGCTACTCCCTGAGTTAATGTTTTGTTAGGATTTGAAAAAATAGTAAGAATTTTTACCTGAATGGTTTAGGTTCACAGCTAATACGATATAAGACCTGAACTGTCAAGATAACACACATTCATATAATCTATTCCTCCTTTAAACCTCTTTCTTGCTATGGAAACAACAAAGAGCAGAGAATGACATAGATGCTCTTGCAAATATGAGAATACGTGGTTCAAAATTTGTGCCCTAATACGTTTACCAAAAACATCAGTGTCTTATGTAACAGATTCATGAACCAGTTAGTAGGTGCCATTGCTTCCCATAATGCATTTCTATGATCTATTAGATATACAATTTCACAATTGCACAAAAGGTGATAAAAATCTCATTTTCTAAACCATGTTGTTAGTCTGCTCATGAGAAACAAGCATACCATGGCTAGGGAAGAATTAACTCTTCTCCAAATTGCACTATTTCTTTATAGACTTCTTTCTATAAGCCTTTTTTTTTTCTTCTTCTTTTAAAAAAAATTAAATTATTTATTGTTGAAAGTGTTACATATATCTCCTTTCCCCCCAATTGACCTTCCCTGACTGCTCCCACCCCCCAGCACATGCCCTCGTCCCACTACTGACTGTGTCCATTGGTTATGCTTATCTGCATGCATACAAGACCTTTGGTTGATCTCTTACCTCCCCCTCCACCCTCTCCTACCTTCCCTCTGAGGTTTGACAGTCTGTTCAGTGCTTCTCTGTCTCTGGATCTATTTTTGTTCATCAGTTTATGTTGTTCATTATATTCCACAAATGAGTGAGATCATGTGATATTTATCTTTCTCTGACTGGCTTATTTAGCTTAGCATACTGCTATCCAGGTCCATCCATGCTGTTGTGAATGCTAAGAGTTCTTTGTTTTTAACAGCAGCATAGTATTCCATTGTGTAGATGTACCACAGTTTTTTAATCCACTCATCTGCTGATGGGCACTTAGGCTGTTTCCAAATCTTAGCTATGGTAAATTGTGCTGCTACATACCACCCTGAATGTGCCCGATCTCCTCTTTAAGCCCACAAATAACTGAAATCCAATCAACAATAAATTCCAAGGGTCTCCAATAAACAATAGTCATATATTTTCTCTATATTCTCTCATTTTGGAATACTCTGTTTAAAAAAAGTAAATTGTTACTATTAATTTAAAAAATAAGACCTTCTCAGTCTTAACAAACAAGCATGGAAATAAATGGACATAATTTTGAAGTCTTTGCCTGAGATTATATAATTAACAGAAGGAAATAAATGTCTTTTCTCTTGTGGCATTTTGTTATGAGATATTATTTAAAACAATTTTCCAAGGAACGTTTTTCATGAGCCAGCTCCATAATTCTGTGTCAGAGACTCAGCATCATTTTCAAAGACTGTCATAAAGTTTAAGGATGGTTTTACTCAGTTTGTTGGGTCCTGCTTCTTTCCACTTTCTAGACCATGATTTTATTTTCCCCCCTTCTTCATTTTTCTCTTGTATGTTCTCTCTGTTCCTTCTTTCTTTTTGTTAGAGTCTGTTACCTTGACTTCAGTAAAACCTTGAACCTCATAGATCTCCAAGAAACCTCCTCCTTTTATTTCTAGTTCTCCTGGGACTGTATTTCATGGCAAAATTCGATGAGCTTATTTTGATGTTTTGATCTTCCTGTGACTAGAAACCAGTCCATGCAGCCAAAACAGACACTTTTCTGAGGGCAAAGTGGGTTTTCAGATCTCCTGTGAGGAGGAAAAGCTTCAATAACACATCAGGCCACTACCCAAGTTGACTGGCTGGAGTGATGTAACATCTTATGTGGTTCCTGCCTTTTACTTAAGTTCACACTCCCGTGAACATTAACTTGGCCTGGCTTGTAGTGCCTTAAGTGAAGTTTTGCACGCAAATACGGCCTCCGTGAAAGTTACCTCGGGCTGAAGTCCTTCCATCATCCACAACATGAAGCGGCACAGCAGGTCTCTGGTGGTTCAGTTGGCCTCGGATTCAGTTGCGGCTCATGTTTTATTAATGTGGTGAGATTGTCCTTTACTTTCAGCCTCCCACAGCAGGTGAGCTTGTCAGAGTCGCTAAGAGAGAACGAGAGAAGATTGCCAAGCACTTATGCGAATTGTTTTCACAGTTCTTAATTTCTGTTGAAAGGCACGCAATATAAACAAAGCTTTACTTAACTGCCGGAACATGTGTCAAGGATTGGATACACGCAAACCTCCATTCCTATGCTGCGCCATGGAAACACGGCAGCATCGCTTCTCTGGGTAGGGCTGTGCGTGCCAGGCGGAATCCCAGAATTGAGGTCTTTGAATAACTTCTGGCTTTAGCATAGAGGGAAAAAAAATCTCACTCGTTAGAAAACTAGATGGGTGGCCTGGAAATAATTTAACAATCACAGTCAGCTAAAGTAGAAAAGTTTTGGCTCATGCTCAGGGTCGACTTTGCCCCAGCTGATTTTCCTGTGGTAGAAATGTGTTTGTTTTTTGTTTGTTTGTTTTTAATATGAAAAAATGCCAAATCTTTAAAGTTGTAATACGTATTTAATTCAAACACATTGCCGGGCTGGTCTGGCTCAGAGATTGAATTTGTACCTATGATCCAGGAGGTCTTGGTTTGATTCCTGGCCAGGGCACCTGCCCTAGTTGCAGGCTCAGTCCCCAGTATGGGGCATGCAGGAGACAGCTGATCAATGATTCTATCATTGATATTTCTCTCTCCCTCTCCCTTCCTCTCTAAAATCAATTAAAAAAAATCTAAACTCATTAAGTGTATAAAATGTTCTAGAAAAACCTTTAAATTTTATCTTATACTAGAGGCCCGATGGATGAAATTCATATAAGAATAGGCCTTCCTTCCCCTGGCTGCTGGCACTGGCTTCCCCCTGGCACCTAGGACCCGGGCTCCCCTCGAAGCCCCGACTTCATTCAGAAGGTCGTCCAGGATATCTGGTCTAATTAGCATATTATGCTTTTATTATTATAGATTTTGTACCTAAAATACTATTAAATCCAAAGAATATCTTTCTTGTGAATTAATAGCATTTAAAAATTGAATCTGCCAATAATTTGGAGAATCATTAGTGTGTTTAATTTCTATTTATATAATTTATTTCTATGTTTTATAAATTATTTGCCTTAGTTGCTTATTTTTTCACCCTTGAATTTGACAAGACCTACAATTTAAAAGAGCAGGGATACAAATTTTACATAACAAATAATGACAAAAAGCATGCTGACCAATCAATTCTGTATATTAAATCTAGCTTTTATGAGTCTCAAGAAAAATGAACAGCCCTGGCCAGGTGGCTCAGTTGGTTGGAGCATCATTGGTTGGGGCAACCAAAAGGTTGCAGGTTTGATTCCAGGTCAGGCCACATACCTAGGTTGCAGGTTCGATCCCCAGTCAGGGTGAGAATGGGAGGCAGCTGATTAATCTATCTTAGCAGGTAGTCTCATACACCGAAAGGGGTAGATTCCTGGTCAGGGCACCTACCGAGGTTGTGGGTTCCATCCTTGGTCTGGGCACATATGGAAGGCAACACACCAATGTTCTTTCTCACATCGATGTTTCTGTCTCTCTCAAATCAATAAGCATATCCTAGGTGAGGATTAAATAAATAAATATATATATATATATATATATATATATATATATATATATATATATATATAATTTGTGTGTGAAATTATAGTTCAAATATTTGGGTGAAAATATCTATATATGTAGTCAGCTCTGAACTTGAAAAGTTAGAAAAAATGTTGAGTTTTTATTTTCTCTGAAAAATTTTGGAATCTTGGATTTTGAACTCCTCTGAAGGCTATCTATATATATAAAAGCCTAAGCAACTGTTCGACCGTTTGACCAGTAGCTATGGTGTACATTGACCATCAGGGGGTAGATGCTCAACACACAGACAGGCATGGAAATATGGGAACAGACTGATGAATCTCAGAGGCAAGGGGGTAAGTGGGGGGGCGGAGAGATTAACCAAAGATCTTATATGCATACTAGAGGCCAGGTGCACGGCCTGTGGGGATTGGACCAAATCTATGCACTGGGCCTCCGACATCCCCTGAGGGTTCTCAGATTGCAAGAGGGCGCAGACCAGGCCGAGGGACCCCACTGGTGCATGGATTTGTGCATCGGGCATCTAGTACATCTATAATCAATAATCTATAGGTAACTTTCTCCAATATCCAATATATTCATTTAATCATAAAAAACATTTTTAGACACTATTCATGTTTAAAATCTATATGATCTTGAGTTATACAGGTTGACTATATATGCAAATATATTAGCAAATATTATAGTTTGACTATCTATGTTAGTTAAATTCATACTGCCAACTCCCTCTTTTTAATTTGTGATTTGGAGATTCTTATCTATGAGAGTCCTCATTCTGTGTTTTAATTTACTCATATTTGATTACAATTTCTAGAATAAGCATGAATAATATATAGAAGCTGACGTTCATGTTTGACACTATTACAAATATGAAATTTCCTTAAAAGCTACTTGATTAACTTTAACTCACTGATGCACAATTAATGTTCAAAATCTTGCTACTACTTTATTTAGCATCATTAAAGTGGTTATCCTTTTAATTATCACTTAATTACTAAAATAATATATGCCTTTTAAAGAATCACAGCATTGTAATTCTGGTATTGGGAAACACATTTAAATTTTTTTCCTCATAATAAATGCTTTAACATCTATTTAATATACATCTAAATATAAATGGATTTTTTTTGTCATTTCTCTTTTAATTTGAGAATTGATTATTTTGTTCTCTAAACAGCAAAAAAAAAAAAAAAAAATTAAATTAAAGGACCAGCAGTAGTTTCAAATGCATGTATTTCCACATGGGAAACTAATATTTACTGTGCTATAAGGGACTGGTTCAGGTACTTTGTCCATAATCTGAATTAAAAGATAAATGCTTAACAAGGTTAATTTAGAACTACTGTCTTGATACCTGCTCATTAAGGGGGAACATGGTTTGACATTGCCATTCATGTCATTATAGGCAGACCTCATTTTTTAAAATATATTTTATTGATTTTTTACAGAGAGGAAGGGAGAAGGATAGAGAGTTAGAAACATCGATCAGCTGCCTCCGGCACACCCCCTATGTGCCCACAACCAAGGTACATGCCCTTGACCAGAATCGAACCTGGAACACTTCAGTCCACAGGCTGACGCTCTATCCACTCAGTCAAACCAGTTAGGGCGGCAGACCTCATTTTATTGCACTTCACTTTATTGTGCTTCACAGAGGTTGTGTGTTTGTTGTTGTTGTGTGTGTTTTTGTTTGTTTGTTTCTTTTTTACAAATGCAAGGCAAGACCTTCCACCTGCAAAAATATTGCAACTTGCTTTATGCAATATTCACTTTTTTGTGGTTGTCTGGAACCCAACCCACGATATCTCTGAGGTATGTCTGTATTTGAGGAGGAGATATATATGTATATATAGATATAGGCTTAATTCCTGTTCCATGTCTTTCTAAATAAAGAATGTTGGGTAATAACTTACACCACATTAGGTTTTTCCATCTATAACATGAAGATAACTACAGCCCCTACATTATAAAACTATGATGATTAAACTGCTTCTCTTTTTATAATTCATTCTATCACTTAATGGTAGACGGAGTTCCAAAGATGTTTCCCCAAGAATCTGTCCCTTGATGATTAACTCAAGCAGGTGCTGCAATGAAAGGACTGACTGTATAGCTGGAACCAAAATGACTAACACACTGACTTTAAAGTGGGAAGATATTCTTGATTATCTGGGTAGGCCCACTGAACACTTGAGTCCTTAAAAGAAGAAAAGTTTCTCTAGTTGGGGTCTGAGAAATGCAACAGATGTGGAGATGGCAGTGACAGAAGAGAGATGAGGTGAAGGGGAGTTCAGAAAGATTCTGAGTAAATGTGTAGTAATTTCTTACAGAAGCAATATAAAATTAACATGCAGATGTATTCTAAGCAGGAGGAATGATAAGTGTACCATCACTGCGTACAAGGATGCCTTTATCAATTGATATGAAGAATACACAAATAGTCAAGAAATGAATGCATCATAGGAAAATACATAATTAGCGAAGAAACTAATGATGGACTAATGAAATGAAAAAGCTAAACTCAGTTTTCAGAGAAAGTGGGTGAGTTCCTTATCTCTCTTAAACCTACAGTGGTTATACAGACAAAAATAGGGAGGGATGAGGATGCAGTTGTGCAAGCTATTTGATGTGTCCTAGTGTTATCAATGTAATTAGCTAGTTAATAGTAATGGAAGAGAGCAAAGGGGAAGCCAGACATAAGGGTGATCATCTGGGCAACTTCATGCTCCTCAGGGAACCACTAGTGCAGTGATGGCGAACCTATGACACACGTGTCAGAGGTGACACGCAAACTCATTTTTTTGGTTGATTTTTCTTTGTTAAATGGCATTTAAATATATAACATAAATATCAAAAATATAAATCTTTGTTTTACTATGGTTACAAATATCAAAAAGTTTCTATATGTGACACGGCACCAGAGTTAAGTTAGGGTTTTTCAAAACCTTGACACGCCGAGCTCAAAAGGTTCGCCATCACTGCTGACTAGTCCATTCCTTGCAATTTCCTGGAGGAAATGATCCAACAAAGGGGGAGATGAGCGCATGCGCAGTGAAGTAAGGGTGACCTAGGGAAAGTGCTTGCTGGTCAGTCTAGCCTGGGGAACAATGGATTGGCTAGACAGGGGTGGGCAAACTTTTTGACTGGAGGGCCACAATGGGTTCTTAAACTGGACCCGAGGGCCAGAACAAAAGCATGGATGGAGTGTTTGTGTGAACTAATATAAATTCAAAGTAAACATCATTACATAAAAGGGTACGGTCTTTTTTTTTTTTTTTTTAGTTTTATTCATTTCAAAAGGGCCGGATCTGGCCCGCGGGCCATAGTTTGCCCACGGCTGGTGGACCTCATCAGAAGTAGGCAAAATCTTGGACGGTTAAAATCCCCAGATAGAGAGTATCCTTGCTCTGGTGCTCCTTGTTCCCTCTTGCTCTCTTTCTCTGTGATCACACTTGAGAGTGTTCACATGTTCTCTCTCCATAGACATGTGGCCTTAAGCAGCTGCATGGCCCATGGCCGTGTGAACCCCACGTGCGATGGACTCCAGCTGGGAACACAAGCTAACCGAGCCAATTACTGGACTGGACTTTAATATGGAGCAGAGACTCTGGGCGTGGCCTTCATTCTGGCCCTGCTTAAGACAAGATTGGACTTCTTCCTTGGAGAGACAGAGATGGGACCTTGGAGGGGAACTCCTTAATTTTACATCATCAAACATTTGATCCCTGTTTGGAATACTATTCTCCATGTGGCCAAAGAACCTCCCTTCACCCTTCCTCTTCCAGCTTTCTAAAATATATGTGTGACAGGGAATCTGAATCAGTTATTAAAATCAAAACTCAATATTTTATTTAGAGAAATTCTGTCTCACAGTCTAATCAGTGAGTATATTTTCCATTAATATTTTTTTCATTTCAGTAATTTGGGCCATGGAATTTCAGTAATTCTGTTTATGGAATGCTTTATTTTGTCCACTGTAAATTCCATTCCAAGGAAAGGACAAATTGTCCTGTTATAATACACTAATGTGTTTCATAACTTATTTCAAAAATGCATATATGAATATATATGTACTCGGATGAGCTAGGTGTTAACAGTGGATTAACACCTTCATGGCAGTAGAGAGCTTATTTAGAAGCAATGGAGTTTAGTTGCTCCTTGTCATGCAGTAGGACTAGCATTTAATCTACCAAGTTAAGGAAAATAGTGAGGCACTGCCATCTGCTAAGTATTGAGAAGTCAGGCAGGTTCTTATCAACTTTCTACTAAAAGAGCTGGTCCACAGATTTCATTTTTGCCCTGTAGCATTATTCATGAGCACTGCCTAATTCTTCTTCCTGCTATGTGGCTAAACAGTTCCAGCACATCAAGCCAGAGGGAAGACTTCACATGCTGACGTAGCTGGCTTTTTTGAAGTTTATTCTTGCCACATTTTGAACCTTAACATTTTGGTCTCCTTTTCTACATAGTTTCACATTTTCTTTGAAACATAAGGTTTAATAGCAACAAGGGTTATTTGTATGAAATGAGTTCCCTCTGTGCAGTACCATCCCATAAACAATGCATACAGTTCAATAATTCAAGTGAAAATCAGAATCACATTTTAAAATGACTGCAGAGAAGCAGACTAAAATCAGTTCCTACTATTTAATAATTGGATTTATTTATTTTATGAGAATATGCTCAAGATTATTTCACTTGAGATGTTATGTTGGGCTTTCCCCTACAGTGCAATAATTATTGACACGATATTCAGCTAACCACAGCATTTTGACTGAGGAGTAAGTCTACCATCACATTTCTGCCACATGGTATAACTAATACGCTGAATTTTTCTGGCAGAGCATGTTAGCTGTGTAAAAACAATTCAAAGCCAGTAAATGCTGTTACTTGGAAACATTATAAGGAAATGTCACACCATAACATTTACCTGCTATGTTTTATTCTTTAACCCGCAAGCACTTTTGTTGTTTCCTGAGCTGAGATTAGTAACTTAAAAAGCTTTTATTAAACATGTACGATTTAAATGAAGCATTCAGCCAACTGTAAATTCTCTCAATTAGATTTCTTGAAAATGACAAATGAGTGTGAATGTGTAATAAACCTTTGAATACCAGTGATTTAGGGCTAAGCAGAACTAAAGCATTTCTAGCAACAGATTGAGTGCAATTGCTTGTGTGGTAAAAGGTACGAAAAGTGTGTGGTGGTTGCTTGTTTGCCCTTTCATTTCCTTAGATCAAGAGTGTATCCTTTCAATGCAAATTTATGTCAGTGTACATAAATTTGAGCAGTAAATTAGGACAAAGGAAAGGCAAAACAACTCATAGATTCACAACTGCATTACTTTAAGGCCCCAGACCTCAAGTCCTTTAGAGCAATGTAAGAATTACTTGTAGATAAGAAAAATTAATCCAAAGTGTCATTTATTTGCATTTGTTTGTATGAAGGAACAATTTACAGAATTTCTTACAGATCACAGTTGACTTGCTTTAGACTTTTTGGTTGGAGCTTAGTGTATATAATGGAATCATTTTGGTTTACATTAGCAATTTTAGAATTTGGTAGTGTCAGCCAAACATCTCTCTCTAAATATGATATTTGACATTTATAGTTATTTTCTGGAGTTTTAGGACCTATAACATTTGTAGACTAATGATGTAGTCATAAAAAGAAAACAAGACCAAAATAATTTTTAAAGTTATGTTGCAGTTATTATTATTATTATTATTATTATTATTATTATCATTATTATTATTATTGTTTCTTTTTGGTTAATCCTCACCTGAGGATATTTTTTCCATTCACAAGTTAGGATCAGACCTGACTATTGATTTATGTTATCTATGGCTGCTTTTGTGATACAAGGACAGAGTTGATAGTTGGTGCAAAGACCATATGACCCAAATGCTGAAAATATTTATTGTAAGAAGGAGAGAGGTGAATATTTATATTTTGTGTATTATGAAGATAATAAGATAGAGAACCTTTTGGCAATTGAAAAAAAATTGAAATATCTTGTGCCTGATAGAATTTAGATCAAAAATGCCAGAAAGATAGATCTTCTCCTGGAATAGCTACCATTTTTTTTTTTGAATGCTTAATAAATGACAGACATCTTGCATGTATTTAATGGTTTAATTCTAGGAATTTAAATTCATCTTTTATAAATGAGTGTCGATGTAACAAACATCCAAATCTGTAGAGAATTTTTATGAGCATTCATTTGAGCCAAACTTATGACAATTGCCGGGAAGCAAGATCTCAAATGCTTTGGAGAGTGACAGTTTTGCAGTTTCTTTCATGCATTTCAAATTAAGGAAGGAAAGTTAAAGAAAATTACATGAAGGGAGAGGAAACAAGGCCAAGGCCGGGTTTGGATACATAAGATTACATGCTCTCTTGAGGATCATTGTGTGTAGTTCCAAGGTGTGTTAAACTAGATGTACAACAACTATGGACAGGGCTTGCTTAAGGCAAATATAAAACTTTTACTTACAAAATTATATGCCTGGAGCATGACTACTTGTCATGACCTGCCCAGTTAGGAATTTTTGACCAGATGACCCTGTGGATTTACTTTTTGTAGACCCCTTTTTTGTTCACATGGGAAATTGAGATGAAAACGGTATTGGGTGAAGTTAGGGGTCCTCTTCCTCAGTGGGTGCTGCTGGGTTAGGGAGAGAGTTCTTATGATATCCCAAGAAAAAGAATTTTCTGAGATTTGCATGGGAGCATGAGTGAGTTTTTATTTGTGTGGAATTAAATCCCTAGGTTTCTAAAGCCCCATTTCCCTTAGTCTAATCATAAAAGAAGTGTAGCTAGGATTTCAGTAGAGAAGCAGTCAGTGTCCAGTTACTGTTCTATGTTGGAGATAGGTACAGTACAGCATCAGACTAGTTTTACTCCATTAGTTCATCGTATGTGGCGTCCAGATGGCTGTGTGCCATGTGGGCAAATGCAGAAAAGCAGAGCAAAAAAGGCCCCCAAGCCAGGAGTCAAGTGCAATGCTCAAAGGGAACCAAGGGCATGAGAGTGAAGTCCTTTGTTTAGAGGGTTAAGCATCCTAAATCGTCATGGGCTAGCACTGGCCATGCCCTTTATGCCCAATGACCTCTGACCTCTGTTTCCAGCTGTGACTGACAGTGAGCACCTTCCCTAGTCATCACAACTTTACTGGGCATGTGTCTGTCTTCCCTTTGTCCAGTCCCCTTCCTCCAGTATTTTTCAGGGAATATGCCTATAATGTCTGCCCTTCCCTTTGCTCCTTTTCTATTATTAATAACTACAGGCCCAGTGCATGAAATTCGTGCACGAGGGAGGGGTCCCTCAGCCCGACCTGCACCCTCTCCAATCTAGGAACCCTCAGGGAATGTCCTACTGACGGCTTAGGCCCATTTCCCGTGGTTCTCTGTTCTCTGTGGGGTCTGCCTGCTCCACACCATGGCAGTGGGCAAGCAGGCTCTGCTGGGTGCTGCCTGCAGGCTGTGCTTGCCTGCTGGGCTCGTGTTGCCCAGGCAATGCCGCCAGGGTCCCACCCTGGCTGCTATGGGTGCTGCCATCTTTGTTGTGGAGTGACAGTTAATTTGCATATTACTCTTTTATTAGATAGGATTAGCTAATTGCAATGCTATCATTGCAATTGTGTTAGAGAATTGTGTTAGAGAATTTCCACAAATTTCTACAGCTAGTATAAAATTATAATTAGAACTTCAGGTATGTCTTCAGTAGAAAGGACCATATGCTCTGGTAGGCACAGGGGAGTTATAGTTTTTGTGTATTGTCCAACCTACTGATTAATCATTCTATAATCCAATTTTTGCTCTCAAAATTATCTGTTTTAGATAATAAGTTGGATGGTGACTTTAGTCACCAGCCAACTCTTTCAACCACATGCCTTTGAATCAAAGTAGAAAAGGAAACTGAATGTGAAAGCCCTGCATAACTTAATCACCTCCCTTGTGTCTCTGACCGAAATATATTGATAAAAGACTGAATTTTAGAAACATAAACTCTCTTTCTCAGGATATAGCCCCTTTATTTACATTTTTAAAAGTGAGAAAAATTTCAGCACGCTTATCAGTTAGCCTTGTGAAAATTATTTCTGAGTTACCAAACACATTGAAACATATTTCTCCCACTCCTTCAATTGTGTTGTATTTGGCAGCACAATATATATGTTTGTTAGCTGTTAATAAACAAAATTTAACTGAGTAAATTTCAAACATCTTGTTGACCTTATTCAACAATTCATGTATAGGGTAGCATCCAATCTAGCAGATAGAAAGGAGGTCCAAGGATCTGTACAAAATAAAAGACTTATAGGAAGAAGGGAGTAGGAACAAGAAAGTTATACTAGGCAAAAAAAAATGGACTGGTTATAGCAAGGTTACTTTCCGTTTGGGAAAGGCAGGGGTCTGTCAGGTAGATTACCTGACTAGTGCTCATTAGGCTATTCCTGAAAGACTGACTTAAGTTTTTATTTCTGGGGGTGTCTGAACTGTAACTAAGTCTCAGTTTGGTGACATGGGCCATAAGCAGCTCCATTTGGGGGCTGCTGTCTTATTTTTAACAATATATATGAATGTGTGTTTTGACACTGAAAGTTTGATGTACATGTTTTATACAATTTATACTCAGTAATAGGAAACAATGAAAGATTTTCATGATAAAACTGATTTTGAATTATATGCATTGTGAGAATTGATCTCTTATTTCTCTACATGAATCAAAGAGGGATATATGTGATTCCACAAATTTATAAGCATAACCAAATGTTAAATGGCAGGCTGTGGAGAAAAAAAATTGGGTTTGTTGACTTGACTTTTACTAATAGAAGGAGAGCTTGAGTTATTTACTAATTTAAAATGTTTGATTAATTAGGCTTTAAGTTTAACAGTTTACAAATACACTAAGTGTAGAAATTTCATTATTGCATTCTTGAATGTATTGGTATTGTTAGTTTTTCTGGCACCAAAACTAATTGTATGCAGAGTCTAGTATTCAATTAACCTTTATTGACTAAATGACTGACTGATTGATTGAGTTAATGTATAAACTCAGTGCACTTAGAAGGCAAATTTGAGCTCTTTTATTTTATTAGAATCCAGTAATAAATCTGTTCATATATAACATTTTTCCAACTTTGCTTAAACATTTTTATTGATTTTTTTGGTGACATTGGTAACATTTCCCAACTTTTTTAGAAGTAGGTTTACCAATAAAACTATGGTGAAGATTATATAGATCAACCTAAGCATATATATATTCTGTGACAGAGGTATTTCTTAAAAAAAAAGTTATGGAAATAAAAAAAAATACTTTTCTCAAGTGAATGAAATACAGAAAAAATGCCAGGTTCATTCTTTTATTTTTTATAAAATACTTGTGCATCATATTTAAAAAGAGTAAATTAAGTTTTGGGTTTAGCAGTCATGGCTAATCATGAATAAAAATTTGGATACACAATCAAATATGACTCTGAAAAAACATAAATTTCCTCTTTGTACTATGTATTATACTAGTTACTCTATAATTATGGGACTATGATCTTAAACTCACATGGTTGGAAAATCTTCAGTTAAAAGTAGGAGTGAGATGTAAGGTAAACCTATGTAAGTGTATGCACTGTTTTAAAAACAGTTAATAGGAAAGATAAAGGAGGAGAGACAATTTCTGTGTATTTACTTGATTTTTTTTTCAGCACAGGACAAGATACAACAGGTCCTCAAATAACGTGATTTGGTTCAACATTGTTTTGTTATAACATTGATGAGATGCCATATCAATTAGCCTATGGTAAAATTGGTTTTGTCATATGTGGTTTCATTTAAAGTCACTGAACCAGTTGATGAAGTTAAATGAGTACTTACTGTATTCTCCAATGTTTTATATTTTCCTTTTTGACCATAAAGCAATGATGGGGAATATATTAGGTTTACTTTGATGAAAAGAAAAAGTGAGGTGAAAAGAAATTCTCGATGGATAAAGCATGCATGTGAGAGAGTACTTGCATAACCATGTGTAGCATCCCTCAGCCATATTCTTCTTGCAGTAGTTCAGGGAGTTATTGCTGTTCAAATTCACGACTTCCAACACCATGTGGATAACAGTTGCCAAACATTTATAATGGGTCAGTAGTAGAAAT
The DNA here is from genome assembly GCF_964212035.1 of Myotis nattereri. NCBI lineage: Eukaryota > Metazoa > Chordata > Mammalia > Chiroptera > Vespertilionidae > Myotis > Myotis nattereri. Next base: position 189,523,828 of record NC_138075.1, read on the forward strand.
AAAATACCTACTAGCATAAGGCAAAGAGGAAGATAATGAGCTTTAGATATGGTTCTTTTGTTGTCCTCAGATTATTCTTTTTTTTCTTTTCTTTTTTTTTTTTAGCAGCTATTCCAGATTGCTTGCAATTTAAACAGTGATGGTAACAATGGTTACATATGAGAATATCAGTGCCCCTTCCTGCATCAATGTTATCATATTTTTTTGTGTGTGTATGTGCAGGGCTTAGTAGTGGCATTTGTTTAAAGCTCCTCAGGTGGTTACAGTATGACACCGGGATTGAGGACCATGGAGAGCTCTGTTGGAGAACGTTATTTTCCTCGTTTCTAACTACCCACCCCAAAGAGGATGAGAAAACTAAGTTGTAAATGCGAGGTCTTGAGTGAGAAGTTCAATGAAGAGGAGAGTCCATGGCCTCCATGCCTCACCAACCTTCTACCTTTGCTGCACCAGTCTGGTTGGCGTCCTTCAGGATGGTTGTGGCTGGGAAAGGACTGCACTAGTGGGGATTCGTGGGCCATTCCTGGCTTGCTCTGCAGGTCCCGAGCCTTGGCAAGACCATCTTCAGAGCCCGGTAGAGAGAAGACGGAGGAGGAGGCAGCATGAGAACAGTATCTAGAGGGAGGGTATACTTTTGTTTTGTTCGTTTTCCCAGTCTAAAATGAATTGGACTTGAGCATAAGAAGAAGATAGAGTTTGAACACACCTGGGAGTTGTTTTTCTCCTATACACTGCAAGAGAAGTAAGCAATTGCAAATTAATAATATCATTTATTAACCATGTATTTAGTGCCTACCATGAGTACTATGCAATCTTAAGGTATGAATCAGGTATATTAAGTCTTTCTAAGTGGAGTTAAAGAATGAACTGTAATAGCTATAATACTAAAATAGAAAATATTGTTCTAAAAGTCATACTTATATTTTTTGTTTTTCTCTAAATGCTATTACTGTTTTAATATTTTCTTAATGGTTAATATTTTAAAACACACAATACCCCTGCCCCAGGCATCCTAATACCACTTTCAAATAAGAAGAGAAAAGGAATAGTAAGATCTAATTTTCTGGAAACATACACACACACACACACACACACACACACACACACACACATACACATACACAAACAACAAACAAAAAAGTCACCTCAACCCTTTTTGATACCTGTTTAAAAAAAACAGGATTTTGTTTTAGTTGTTTGTAGAATAACAATAACACACCTTGAAAAGTAGGTAAATAAATTAATGTTTAATTATTATAACATTTAAACTAAAGTCTAATTTTGTAATATTTATTCAGCCTACTAAAGGTAGCTCATATAAATAAAATAATCTTCTTTTAGAATTTTAACACTCTTCAAAATTTAGAATTTATCCAGTTAAAGTTACTTTTTTGTGGAAATTGAAACTCTAAAAAATTGTGACTTGTTATATCATAATTTATTTTTAGCACAATACTAAAAATCATTGTCTTACTCAATTTTGTGTTCTAATTATATCAAAAAGTTTTTTTTTAGAAAACTTAAGAAGATCAACTGGATTATCTCAATACATTTTGATAAATGTCAGTCAGAAACATATATGTCTTAAAACCTCAACAGAAATATTGTCATATCTTCAAAAAACTAACCATACTTATGGGGAAATTCTAGAATATGCAATTAGTGTTTTTAGAGAAGTTTACCAATTAATAAGAAAGGCTGATTAATATTCATTAAAATTTATTGAAGAAATTAGGAATATAGGAATACAAACTGTTTATAATGTTTTAACCATAAATAACAATCCTTCTATAATAGATAAAAAATATAGCATTGTGCCTTATAAAATTTTTTACAATAAATTTGATTATAGAATCAAAGACGTAAACATTTTTCAAATAATTTAACTTATTTTTAGTTAAATTAAATTCTCAGAGGGTTTTTATAAGCTCTTTTTGAAAAGAAAAAAAAGGAGGTAATATATAAACATACTACAATCATGGAAATTATCCAAACTTGTTTAACTGTGATAAGAATTAGCCTATTTTGTGATGTAAAATGATTAATTTTGAATAGATGTATTAATTGTATTAGTAGAGCTTGAAATTGCCTGATTTCTGGGAGGCAGAATTTGAAATTTTCTTGGTATGAGGTTTTTGGTAAGAGACATGAGACAATGCAAAATTATCATCATTGCTTTCCAAGTCTAACAGATGATCCATTAAAAAAAAAATTATATCCAAATTAACCTTTCAAGATTTGTAGTAATTATAATATGCAGATTTTATGTTTACCTAACTAAAAGTCGAGAGGGATGCAAGATTAACATCGACTTTGATATGCATTGTTTTTGTTAGTTTGGAAAGACGTATGGAAGAAAACTATTTCATAAACCAGAAAGATTTTTCTTTTATATTTGTAAGTGAAATAAATTTATGCCATGTTAAATCATTTTAAACAAAATGAATTGAAGATAGAGTAAAAGCAAAAAGATTGCTTCACAGGTGCCTAAAGCTCACAGGAAGTACTATGATTGTGTGAGAGACATACTGAAAATCATCCTGTATTCTGTTAAGTGTTTTTGCTAGTATATTAAAAATAAATGCCAATTACCTGTCATCATGGCTTAAATCATGATGGAACTCTGATATTCATGATGTCTCAGTTGAATTTAAATATCACTCTGTATTTCTGGGGTGTTCAGTTATTATATAAGAAACACATTAATAGAAATATATAATTTCTTTAATTATTACACTTTTGTGTCTGCAATCTTACCTTTTTAAAAACATTTTTAAACATATTTCTTTATTGATTTCAGAGAGGAAGGGAGAAGGAGAGAGACATAGAAACATCAATGATGAGAATCATTGATTGGTTGCCTCCTGCACACTCCCTACTGGGGATCGAGCCCACAACCCAGGCATGTGCCCTTGGCCAGAATCGAACTTGGGACCCTTAATTTTGCAGGCTGACTCTCTATCCACTGAGCCAAGCCAGTTAGGTCAATCTTACCTTTTTAAATTTTCAGGATGATAATATTTTAGGAGTATACACCACATGTTCTTTATAAATTAAAATAAATATGACAATCTCTCTCTACATATACATAAAAGGCTAATATGCAAAGTGTCCCCTCGGGAGTTCGACCTGGAGACCGGGAGTTTGATTGCTCACTATGATGTGTACTGGCCACCAGGAGGCGGCGCAGAACATGGTGGGTGACCAGGCACGGTGGTGGGGCATTGAGGGAGCGAGGGAAGCACGAAACAGGGAACTGCACAGTGGCAGTGAGCGGGTGGCAAGAGAAGGAGGAAGCGGGGAGGTGGGGAGGCAGGGAACCTGATTGGCCCTGATCATTGGCCAGGCCTAGGGCCCCTACCCATGCACAAATTTTGTGCACTGGACCTCTAGTATTAAAATGATAAACAAAATGACACTATGTGAATAGGTTCTTTCAAAGCTCATCTTATTGCCAGGAAAAGAAAGAGTAATATAATTTATTTGTTAAAAAAAAATAAAAACAAGAACAAACTAAGATTTCTCAGAAGCAATTGAAAATAAATCATAAGCAATTAACTCCATTTTTCCCCCTTTTTATGAATTAGATCCTGCAAATGTTGAATAAAACTTATCTGGGAATTCTAAGAAAAACAAACTTTGAAGATAACTATGAAATACTGTATGTTTGCAAAAATCTAATTTGACTTAAAAATACATGTTCAATCAATAAATTATTAGTAAACTCAGAAATTTTATTCATTTATATTGTAAAAATTACCTATTTTGTGGCAATTTTTTAACATTAAAATTAAAAGTATATTGCTTAAGAATTTCTAAATATTGACTTTGAAATAGATACTCTAGATTTTAATGAATGCTTTTATTCCATCTCTTCTTTCTCACTTCATGTAGATCAGTTCCTAAATCTATCTTCTCTTTAATGCCATCAATGGTTTTGAAGATACAGACCTTTTTTTTCATATAAAAATGTGTATTTTTTGATAAGAAAAATTATAGGTCCATAATAGTATTTATAAATTAAATTCAGTATTACAGGATTTAAAGTTAATTTGTTTGATTTGATCTTGTTCATTTTTACTGAAAATTTTGATTCATAACATTAACTTACACTTATTTGTATTATCTTACACAATACATTAATTTAAAATAATAATACTAATTTTATTTCAACACTTACAGTATTGGATGTTGGATGATATTTACTTGTTTATATATATACTAGAGACCCGGTGCACAAAAATTCGTGCACTCAGGGGATGCCTCAGCTCAGCCTGCACCCTCTTGCAGTCTGGGACCCCTCCGGTGATGTCCACCTGGGAGATTGGGCCTAAGCTGGCAGTCAGACATCCCTCTGGCAGCCCAGAAGCCCTCAGGGGATGTCCGACTGACATCCCGAGGGGAGTGGGACTAAACCAGTGATGGTAAACCGTTTGAGCTCGGCATGCCAGCATTTTGAAAAACCCTAACTTAACTCTGGTGCCGTGTCACATATAGAAATTTTTTGATATTTGCAACCATAGTAAAACAAATACTTATATTTTTGATATTTATGTTATATATTTAAGTGCCATTTAACAAAGAAAAATCAACCAAAAAAATGAGTCAGAGGTGACACGCGTGTCATAGTTTCGCCATCACTGGACTCAGCTGTCATTCAGACATCCTTAGTGCTGCTGCGAAGGCGGGAGAGGCTCCTGCCACTGCTGCTGTACTGGTCAGCCATGAGCCAGCTTCTGGCTGAGTGGAGCTCCCCCTGTGGAAGCACACTGACAACCAGGGGGCAGCTTCTGCATTGAGTGTCTACCCCTTGGTGGTCAGTGCATGTCATAGCAACCAGTTGTTCCTGGTTGTTCCACAGTTAGGGTCAATTTGCATATTACCCTTTTATTATATAGGATTTGTTAAATGGGAAGGGTCTGTGAATTTAAATTTTCATTGTGAATAGGATTAAGCATATATTTTCTAAATCAAAGCTAGGTGACTAGGTATATGCAGAGAAGACTTCCTTCTATCATTGTGTGGACAGAAAAAGGGCCACATGCTAAACCTGACAAGCTCAGAGAAGGCCTGCATGGAGTGTCTTAAAACTCAGAGTCCTAAAGTAACCACATAGGATCATCTTATTACCAGTAGAAATGGAGTTCTTGGAGTGCTTTGAGGAAAAGAATTTCTTGAGGTCCCCATGGGAGGATGGGGTTTAGTGGAAAACTTTACTGATAATGTAAAATTAAAGGGGTTCCCCTCCAAGGTCCCATCTCTGTCATCTGGCCATGGAAAAAGTCCAATCTTGTCTTCAGCAGGGCCAGAGTCAAGGCCACTGCCCAGAATTTCTGCTCCATATTAAAGTCCAGTCCAGCCCAGCATCTGGCTGGCTTAGCTTGTGTTCCCAGCTGCAGTCTATTACATGTGGGGTTTGAATAGCCATGGGAAATGCAGCTGCTGAAGGCCACATGGATATGGGCAGAGAATAGGTGAGTGCACAGGCCAGTGAGGGTCACAGAGCAAGAGGGAGCAAGAGAGAATAAAAGAGGGAAAACTCTTTTTCTGGGGATTTTAACCAGGAGCTTCTTCAAAATGACCAATTAACTGTTCCTGATTTTGCATGCTTCTGTTTGGATCCACCCACTAGCCAATCCATTGTTTCCCAGGCTAGACTGTCAGACAAACACCTCCCCTTTGCCACCCCAACTTCTACTGTTTATGTCCTACCTTCTACTTCTCCCTCCAATAATTGAATACCAGAGTAGAGAAAGGAGAGGTATTAATCCCTTTGGAGGGACAATACTGGGATTTCCTGGGGTGTGAGGCTATAGCTTCCCTGTGATACAAAGAGGCCATGCTTTCCAGCTGAATATGCTCAACATATCAAAGGCAACTCTCCCTTTTATCTCTTTCCTTTATTAATGTTAACTAGCTAATTATGCCCCTAACAGTAAAATTAAAACTTCCTAACTGAAGGAGTCATGGTCCTAGACCTGTATCTTTCTTGACAAAGGTCAGTCTTTACCTTAACTGAGCTTTTCTATTGTCTTTTTGTATCCATGATGACAAACTTTTGGAAGGTCAGAATAATTTGCTTTTTTTTCAGATCCCTAAGGGCACAATCTCCCACCAGAGCAGAGACCACACAACCCCTCATTCTTATTGTTATCCTGTGTAGGGAGTGGCATAGGGTTAAGCCTCAGACTGACCTATTGGCAAAGCCACAAACAAGTCCCAGCTTAGAGGGCACAGTCCTCTTAGCATAATTAAGCTTGACCTTCTGAGGCTCCCTAGATCCTATCTGGGTAGCTAATGGGCTGTGGGAGGTGCAGCAAGTGCTGCCAAAACAAGTGAAACTCACAAGAACATTGTAACTATGGTGACCACTACCTTGTTTAGCTCTGGCTATAAAATAAAGGTTCAGTTTGCCGTCTAGATCTCTCTCTGTGGCCTTAGCCAGGCACAGGAGATCCAGACCTAGCTTATTCTCTCCTTCTGTCTTTTCTAAATCCTTTGCGCCCCCACCCCCTCCCGCATCAAGCTCACTGAACCCTTGGCTGTGGTGGTCCTGCACAATCCTGTTAATTGTTAACTGTTAGCTATCCTGTACCCACCAATGTAAACAAGTATGTGTCTATTTGTTTTACTTTTTCCAATCCCTGAAAATTCCCCCACTTACTTTCTCCTGCCTCCCTAATCTATCACCAATGGATTTCATGTAATCCCTTATGCCCTCCTCCTTTGATGGTAATGAAAATGAAGTAAGGTGCAAAACTGCCATCCTCTGGAGCATTTTCTCAATCCCTTAAGATTTTGCTTCCTGTCAATTGTCATCAGTATGATTCAAATAAACTCATTAAAATGCTTCCTAAATTGATAATTGCTCCTGCATCACGTTTATTCCCTCCTCCAATGGATAGCCATTTTTGTTAATTGACAAGTTGAGTGACAGTTTCCTCCCCCCCCGCTTAATTTTCATTTACTTATGTCATGTTTATCTTGGGATTTTATAGGGAATATCACTTTTGCATTAGCCTAGTTGGCTCAGTAATGGTTGGGATTAGGACCTTGTGGATTGAAGATGAAAGTCTTATGATGTAATGGTCTTCACATATGCCAGTCTTTTTCTTTCTTTCTCCTCTTACTGCTTCACCAAGCCTTTCTAAATTGGATAGTGATTTTTTGCTTCTCCTCTTCTTCAAGAATACTAGCTGTTTCTAATGGAAGGCAATCACTCCACTTCTGTTAGATATGGGGTAAATAAGAAAGGGCATATTGGAGTATATTTTGGACACATTTTTCTGTAATATCAACAGCTACCAGATCTTGAATTGTTCTATCTAAAAAATATGAGGTTTTTCCGAGACCGGTTTGGCTCGGTGGATAGAGCGTCGATCTGCGGACTGGGGGGTCCCAGGTTCGATTCCGGTCAAGGGCATGTGCCTGGGTTGCGGGCACATCCCCAGTGGGAGATGTGCGGGAGGCAGCTGATCGATGTTTCTCTCTCATCGATGTTTCTGGCTCTCTATCTCTCTCCCTTCCTCTCTGTGAAAGGTCAATAGAATATATTTTAAAAAAATAAAAAATAAAAATAAAAATAAATAAATAAAAAATATGAGGTTTTAACTGAAGAGCATCAGTTTTGTAACTGCACTTTCTGATTTTTTAAAAATATATTTTATTGATTTTTTACAGAGAGGAAGGGAGAGGGATAGAGAGTTAGAAACATCAATGAGAGAAAAACATTGATCAGCTGCCTCCTGCATGCCTCCTACTGGGGATGTGCCTGCAACCAAGGTACATGCCCTTGACCGGAATCGAACCTGGAACCCTTGAGTCCGCAGGCCGACACTCTATCCACTGAGGCAAACTGGTTAGGGCTGCACTTTCTGATTTTAATCTTCCCAAATAAAATTAAATTTATTTGAATCCCTTTGATGTGGAGCATGGATGAACAAAATACCTCTATGATTCCATTTACCACATGAGGGCAACCTCATGAGCTAGAATTTACCATCCTCATCATTGATGGTGATGATATCTTGGTAGACATATTCCTGTTAGTTTGTATATTAGGGTTATCCAGAGAAACAGAACCAAATGTAAATGTGTGTGTGTGTGTGTGTGTGTGTGTGTGTATCCTAATATATAAAAACCCAGGGTCCGTAAGAATCGAAGGCTTGACAGAACACAGGAAGTCAGTCCTGAAGTCAGTGCTGGGTTGTCCTGCACTGGGGGCTGTGGATCAGGCCTGGAGAGAGAGGCAGGGTCTGATCCGCAACCTTTGTGGCACCTGTTGATCAGCCATTGCCTCTCTCTTTCTCCCTGGGCTTCTCCAGCAGCCACACCTCTGTTTCTCTCCAGGTCTCTGTGGGGGCTGCTGATCAGCCCTGCTGCTCTGATCAGGCCTGGGGATAGGCCTGGGGACACTGACTGGCATAGAAACCGACCAATCAGTACCAAATCTGGGTGAAGTGCCAGGAGCCAATGGAGGCAGAGCTTTTGATGCTGACTGGCATAGAAACTGACCAATCAGAACCAAATTGGCCGGCAGGGGAGGGCAGTTGGGGGCGAGATCAGGCAAGCAGAGGCAGTTAGGGGTGATCAGGAAGGCAGAGAGGTTAGGGGTGATCAGGCAGGCAGGTAGGTGAGCAGTTAGGAGCCCGCGGTCCCAGATTGCTAGAGGGATGTCCGACTGCTGGTTTAGGCCCCATCCCCCAAGGGGTCCCCAATTGAAGAGGGTGCAGGCTGGACTGAGGGAACCCCCCATCTTCGTACATGAATTTCATGCACTGGGATATATATATATATATATATATATATATATATATATATATATATATATGAATGGACTCATTCTCCTGAGTGAATTCTGGAATCAGAGAAGTCCCATGATCTGCTCTTTGCAAGATGGAGTCCCAGAAAAGCCAGGTGTGTAATTTGTCTCCACTCCAAAGACCTGAGAAATGGGGGAACATTGCTATTAAATTCAGTCCACAGACAGAAGACAAGTACTATCCCATATCAAGCAGCAAGGCAAGAAGTAGAAAGGGGTGCATTTTTCCTTCATCCCCCTTTTTGTTATTTCAGGTCCTCAAGGATGGAATGGTGCCCTCCCACATTAGGAGGGCTATTTTACCAAGTCTACTCATTCTTATGCTAACCTTATCCAGAAACACTTTCACAAACAAACCCCTTTGTCCAGTCAAGTTCACATGTAAAATTTGTCTGCTTCCTATGAAGGCTCACATCCATGAATTCAGGGAATGTCATCAATGTGTTCCTCCTTCTGTGCCTAGCATACTGCCAGAAGTACTCTTTGTCATGCAGTGAGCTCCTTCCCACTGAAATTCAGATGCTTTCTTGGGAGTGAACAACTGTTCTATAAATAAAAAACTCCTTACCAAGATATATACGAGGTGACTGACATAGCAAAAATACTAGAGAAACATATTATTTAAAAATGCTGTATTTTATATTAAGGCTATATACTCAAAACATACATATATCCCTATACTCTTGGCAACAACTTGATATTATAAAACTTCCTCAATCATTTTTTCTTCCACAAATCTATTTCTTCCCAAGTTTTTGAAGTTTTAGTCACTAGAGTCACAGATTCTCAAACTATAAACATAGGAACCCACATCTGGTTGTTTATTAAGTGATATAAATTTTATTTCAGGATCATCTCTTCAGTTCAACCACTTATCTACATCTATTTCCACTGACTTAGCTTAGACATCAGTTTTCTCTAGCAAAATTATTTACAATATCCTTTTGCTTAATATCCCTTTAGCTTGGCTTTCTCTTTACTCTTCCATCTGCCATAATGACGCTTGAATTTCTTGTATAAAACATTTTTTTAATATCTCTATTTGGCTTAAAATTATACTTATTTTTCATGTAGGGTTATGTATAATATCTCTTACTTGATAATCAAATCTTTTGGGATTTGTTCCTACTTAACTCTTCAATTATTTCCTATTTTATGACTTATGTTCCAAGCTTAGTAAATCTCTCTTAATTTTCTTTATAAATGATGTTCTTACATGCCTTTTACCTTTAGCTATATTCTTTCTTCTCTTCAAAAAATGCTATTTTGCTCTCTCTCTCTCTCTCTCTGAATGATATCTATTTATTTTTCAAAGCATAAATAAATGTTCACCTTCTACTTTGATAATGTCACATCCTACAGAGAATTAGTTGCCTCATTCCTCTAACAATGATATCAATAAGAATAATCAAAGCCTTTTATGTGCCATTTACTTTCCATTATGATTTTGTCAAATTCTTAAAACCACTCTTTTCAGGTGATAAAGCTGTGATTCATAAATATATTATCTTGACTGAATTAAGCAATAAGCTAAAGCCTTACTACTTAATCAACCCTTTAAAAAGCTCTTTAAATAAATGGGTCCATGAATGAGTGAATTTGTAAAGAATTTTTCATGTTTACATGTTCATCAATTCTGTTCACTATACCTTGTTCAGTTAGCCCAGCTGCTTCTCATCTATTTACTTATTTACCTATCTAAGAAGATACTATTTCTCATTACTCTTTGTTAACCTTATTTCCACCATAATTTCTCTGAGCTAACTAGAAAAGGAATAGACCTTCTGAAGTTCCTTATTTCCTATTCTTAGATGTACTCAAACTGGGTAATTTGTGTCCATAAGTAGTGTGTGTCTCCCAGTCTATAGTTCTCATAGATATTTTCAATTAATTTCCCTCTCAAGTTCTTCCATTTATTTTCCACCTACTTCTCTGAAGTTCTAAGATCTGAATTCTGATCTACTGCTTAACTTAGGGTTGTATCCCTCTGTCTCTCTCTTGATTTCCCGCTTACTGTATAAGTTAGCATTTAGGCTGTATATCATTATCTACATAGTAATGAGACCTGGACATTCAGCGACTAAAATAAGATAGATGTTTGCCTACTTTTCACGTATATCTAAGGCTATGTTGGCTCAGATCTAGAATGTTATTCAGAAACCAAGATCTCTTATAGATCTGCCATCTGCAAGGTACTGTCTGATCTGCACAGTCCAAGATACAGTACTACCAGGTCTGGGTTTAACCTTTTGTCCAGATGAAACAGTGCAATGCAATGATATGTCAAAAGTTGCACATTTCACCCTGGTTGTTGGTTCTCAGTGTTTAGAGCATTGGTCCATGCACAGAAGGGTCAAGAGTTTGATTCCCAGTTAAGTGCACATACCTGGGTTGCAGGTTCAATACCTGGGCCTGGTAGGAGCATGTGGGAGAGGCAACCAGTCAATGTGCTCTCTCACATTCTCTCTCTCTCTCTCTCTCTCTCTCTCTCTCTCTCTCTCTCTCTCTCTCTTGCTCTCGCTCTCTTTTCACCCCTCTCTTCCTCCCTTCTGCTCTCTTTAAAAATAAATGGAAAAAATATCCCGGGGGGGGGCGGATTAACAACAACAATAATAATAACAAAAAGTTGCACGTATCATCTCTTTTCATTTCTCATTAGTGAGGACACAGTCATAAGACCATGACAGACCTCAAGAAGATTGTGAAATGTAGTCACTAGGTAGAACTTCTGAAGTGGGAGAAAGAGACTAGAAACCAAAAGATAATCAGTAGTGTTCTCTATACTTGTCTATTAATTATTCTAAAATTATGCTAATCTATCATATAGATATTCAGTTATTTAGTAGAAAATTCCACACTTGAACTAGAAAGTCCTAAGGTTATATGCTAGCACAAAACTTTAAAAACTTTGGATTTTGAATGTGATATTTCCTGAACTTCATCTTTTATAGCTGAAACTGGAACTTATGAAAATATTATCAGTACTTATTGAGTTAATTTTAAAGTATTGCCCATTGTATGTTTCAGGAGTATCATGTATGGTGATAAGAAAAGTTACTCTTCACCTTATGCTCATTTATTTTACCAACAACCCATTCTCATTAAGGAAACTACTCTTTATCATCAAAGGAGAAAATGATTTGAAATATCAATGTGCAATGTTCCATTACTAAAAGAAATAAAGAAAGAATAGATATTGGGATAATTAACACTTAAAAAACTCTAAAATTACCAAAACTCTTATGACCATGTATATAATCTCTAACATAGACTTGCTTTGTGATCTTAAGCATTCTATCTGCTGCCTCTTGGACTTAATTTTCTTATTTCTTATTTATAAACTCTGATGTATGGCCTAGATTATTCCTAAGTTTCTTTCCTTAGCTAATATTTTTTATTCTATTGTTTTATTAAATATTATGTAATTGTTAAACTTTTTTGTATATGTAAGAAATAATATGGCATTCTGTACCTCTTTTAAATCCTCACTAGAAAATATGTTAATTTTTTTAAAGAGAGAAGGGGAGAGAGAGAGAGAGAGAGAACATAAATGTGAGAAAAAAACATTGATTGGTTACCACCCATAGGCACCACTACCGGGGATTGAACCTGATATGTGCCCTAAGTGATTCAAACCCACAACCTTTGGGTGTACTGGCAATGCTCTAATCAATTAAGCTATTTCTGCCAGGGCAGAAATAATATGCCATTCTTATTGCAAGGCAGTTTGTTACATGTTGAGGATTAATTTAAACAATATAGACTTAGATTCCTCTGTTAAGGAGGTAATATTCTAATGGGAAGACTGATAAGGAAAATTATGGGAAAATAATGATTGGGAAATTTACAGCAGAAGCCATCAAAGTTATACTAAGTTAAAAACACAAAATGAGCTTTTTTATGCAAATCTGTGGTTTTCAATAACATAAATTATCATGCTATACACATAGTTTCCTAAACATTTAGGGATGAGGACAATGTTTAATTTAAAATGCAGTTCAGATAAATGTATACCTATAGTATTTACTCATACATTCTATTTTATCTCACCTCTACCTCTCCCTGCATTGTAAAATACATGATATAAATTTTCATGAAATAGTATGGAAGAACTCTGAGACAAATCTGTATATTCTCACTCTGAAAGGTATTTTATGAGTGTGTAATAACATTCAGACAGCTGTTACATTTAAGTCTATCAATGATCTGCTATTAATAGGTCTCTTGATACTGAATGAGACTAGAAATAAAAAAATTATTCTTTATTGAGTCCAAATACTCTATAACACTTTGCTTCATAGCATCATTATAGGATATTAGTTACATGTGCTAATAAAAATGTCACGGCACAGTAAATTTAAATACACATGTTAAGTGTAATTTGACATGACTTGATATTTTAAAATATGCATTTTCATTATATCTTTATTCCAAGGCACTCTCCAATTTTGAGTTACTGACTAAATGAATAAGTGAAAATTTATTAACTACATCTAGTCCTTTTCAATTACTCCATATTAACTTTCTGTCCTTGAAGCAATTAAGAGGAATCCAGGTATACATTTTCTACCTTGTCATTTAATCTTAGTATCCATCTTTAAATTGGCATTATCACAACAAATGATAATGTTTTATTGAGTGCCAACTGTTTGACAGTTACAGTGCTAAATTATTTTTAAATCTTCATGCCACCTTATGAGTTAAGTTTCATTATTATACTTACTTTACATATGATGGGATTGAAGCCAGCACAGATTAAGAAATTTACGCACATATGCCCTGGCCTGTGTAACACAGTTGATTGGGCATAGTTCCATGCACCAAAAGGTCACTGGTTCAATTCCCGGTCAGGGTACATACCCAGGTTTTGGGTTCCATCCCCAGTCAGGAGGCAACTAATTGATGTTTCTCTCTCACATCAATGTTTCTCTCTCTCCCTCTCCCTTCCTCTCTGTCTAAAATCAATGAAAAAAATATATTATTTAAAAAAAAATTACCCACATAATTTTAGTTAGATATGAACTCAGGTATTCGACTCTAGAACTTGAGCGTTAACTAGAAGCCCCTTTGTAGGAACTGTGGCTGAGAAGTTAACCCAAATTTATGATTATATATGACTGTGACTATGTCTATTCAAAGGTGCTAAAATCCAGGATTCCTCTCAGAGAAATGGTGCTAACAATGTATTTGTGGGGTTGTTTTTTTTCTTTCTAATTTTGGAGGGTCTTTTGATAATTCAGTAAGATTACCACTTAACCTTTCCCCCAATTCTATGATATATGACTAGATGAAGCAATCATTTATTTAAAGTCAAAATATTATGCATGTTATTTAAATACCGAATATTTCATAGTGATATTTTTATATAATAAAGAGGTAATATGCAAATTGACCATCATGCCCTCACACAAGATGGCTGCCCACATGTGGTCACAAGATGGCCAGTAGGGAAGGGCAGTTGTGGGCAATCAGGCCACCAGGGGAGGGCAGTTAGGGGTGACCAGGCCAGCAGGGGAGGGCAGTTGGGGGGGACCAGGCCTGCAGCGGAGAGCAGTTGGGAGGGACCAGGCTGGCAGGGGAGGGCAGTTGGGAGGGACCAGGCTGGCAGGGGAGGGCAGTTGGGAGGGACCAGGCTGGCAGGGGAGGGCAGTTGGGGGGCACCAGACCTGCAGGGGAAGGCAGTTTGGGGCAACCAGGACATCAGGGGAGGGCAGTTGGGGGGAATCAGGCCAGCAGGGGAGCAGTTAGGCATCAATCAGGCTGGCAGGGGAGTGTTTAGGGGGGTGATCAGGCTGGTAGGCAGAAGCGGTTAGGGGCAATCAGGCAGAGAGGCAGGCAAACAGTTAGGAGCCAGCTGTCCCGGATTGGGGAGGGTGCAGATTGGAGAGGGTGCAGGCTGGGCTGAGGGACACCCCCCGAGTGCACAAACTTTGTGCACTGGGTCCCTAGTAAAATAATATTTTATGAAATTCTTAGGCACCTAAATATCTAAAAGACCATCAGCTTTTAGTAGTAAATACCAATTCAATAAATTTTGTCCATTTTTATATATTTGGTTTCCTTTTTAAAAATGTCATTTGTGTTATCTACATATTAATTCATTATAGATTATTTGGAAAGAATTAGTTAAGATGTTAGCTAAGTTCTTTGAAAACATGTAGCAGTGGCTTAAACAAGGTAATATCATACTCTTCTCTTCCAAAAATTCTAAGATGCCTAGTGACCTGACGGGAAAGCCATTTGACTAGTGAGTATTTTCCTTTTATGGGAATGATTATAAATTTGAATTCATCATCTTTGCTCCAGACTCTAACTGGTTGTATCAGAGAAAGGGTAAAGGAGGCAGAAGGGGGAAAGAGAGAGAGAATAAGCAAGTGGGCTCTCTATAGTCTGTTCTTGTGAGGGCACTACTCCCATCATGAGGATCCCACTCTCATGATCTTGTCTCAAACTAATTCGTTCCCAAAGGCCCTAACTCCAGATAGCATCACATTGAGAGTTAGGGCTCTAACATGAATTTTGGAGGGACACAAACCTTCAGTCGTTAACGATCAGGAATGTCATAAAAATATATTTTTCCAAAGATTATATATAAATTAAAATTGAATTATAATGCATTTAAAATCTAATTAAATCAATTAAATATTATAAAACTATTTATCATAATCACAATTAATTATGTGACTTGATTAATTAATTATTTAATTAAATTGCATTAGCAATTTAAATGGCCTTTGTTTGCACAAAATGCACAGACATACTATGGGTCTTGTGTAAGCTGTAGAAGCACATTTTTACTTCCTAAGTGATTTACAGTCTTGTGATGTAAGCACCGCTGCTTCAGTATCAAAAGAAAGCAATTTCAAAGAAAGCAATTAATAAAATGCTAACATTAGTTTGGTAGAGAGCCAAACAGAAGATCACATTTGTCCATGGCTTAAAAATAATATTATCAACAGTATGAAGTAGCTTGAAACCAATATGGAGCCAAATGCAATGAAATTGAGTAACTTTATTTTTCTTGATATATTCCAATAGTTACACTTTACTGAATTCTAGTTTCACCTCGGGCTTTTTCAGAAAGACTCTTCTCAGTTCTTATTTCAAATAGAAATGGAAGGGGAACCATTCGTTTGTTCAATCTTTTAGTAAATTTGGTTGAGCACCTCCTATGTGATATGCACTGTTCCAAACTTATGTGTATTACTCATAATTTTGTTTCCTCGACTGGCTTCTACTGCACATGTCCTTTGTAGGAAGGACTTCCCCCCTATGCCAACTTGAAATGTCCTCTTGTTGCTTATCCCTTCGCCCTGTAATCAGGATGAATGGGTGGGTTGTTCCCCAGGGAAATTGGAAAACTGGACTTTCCTGCCTGCTTGGGGATTAACATGCCTTTGGTGGAAGATGTGGCTGTCCACTGGGGTACCTGTGAAACTGCCTTTCTAGTTAACACAGCTTAATTAGATGTCAGGCTCCCTTCTTTTCTGTTAATATCGAATAGCTATCTACTGTAACACTATGAGTTTTAGTGGGATGAGAAACCAACATGGGAGTTAAGGGAGGCTGAGGAAGCTGAAATTATCAGGGAGATGTAGTAGATAAAACAGAACTACTCAGGGAGAATTCTCTACACATCAGCAGAGGAGTGCCTAAGTCAGTGGCTATATATGGGAATGATCTGTAAGAACAGACAAACAGCAACTAATGGGGAAATATAATGTCAAAAACTTGCAGAGCAAAAACAGGGTTGGGAGTTGTTAGGATTCTAATTAGCAGAATGGAGAGAACTCACTGAATACTAAAGAGAGTCAACTGAGACCCCAAAAGCTTTTGTCTTATAGAGGGAGCTAAACTGGCCCTAACGTAAAAATTTTACCATGCCTGTCACATAAAGAAAGCTAAAACCATCACTAACTATGGGTCAAGATGGTTCCCAGGTAAAATAATACTGATCCAAATAAAAGTCAACACTCTTTTAAGGAAAACAGAAAACCTGGATACTCCACATTATTCATAATATCTACCACCCAATTTATAATAATAAAAGCGTAATATGCTAATTAGACTGGATAACGGAACGACCTTCTGGACATCATTCCGGATGTCCTTCTGGATGAAGCCACTGTGGTGGGGGCCAGGGCAGAGGCAGTCAGGGGCTATTAGGCAGGCAAGCAGGCAAATGGTTAGGAGCCAGTGGTCCCAGATTGTGAGAGGGATGTCCAACTGCCAGTTTAGGCCTGATCCCACAGGGACTGCAGTTGGACATCCCCCGAGGGGTCCTGGATTGCAAGAGGGTGCAGGCCGGACTGAGGGATCCTCCTTCCCCCGTGCACAATTTTTGTGCACCAGGCCTCTAGTAAAAGCACTAAAGGTAAAGAATAGGATAGTATGGACAAAGTATATACAATATTTATCTAAAGGTAATGAAGTGAGGAAAATTTGATTGAATACATTAGTTGCATAAGTTGATGAAAACTAAAAATACCTGAATGCTGTGAAAGTTAGAGTGCTTTTCCTATTGGCTTTCTAATTTATAATTCTTTATTCTAATACCTATGATTTACATATTTTTCAGCTCTTTTACTTATAGGTGTTTGATTTGTCTGCAAAGTATACTTTAGTTTTTCCATAATTGTATTCAGTTTAGCATCCTTCAAATTATTTCCACATTTTTAAAAAATTACTGTTAACATGTTTTAAAGACTTCTAGACACCCTTTGATTAAATAACTATAAAATGCTCATGTGTGCATTCTAATATCGGCACCATTTAGAAATGCTATGAGGCACAGAAATAGTTCTGTTGAATGGGATACATTGGATACAGAATAAGCTTAACAGAACTGTACAAACTATAGGATCCACTGTTGTTCCTGTACATATTTTTTGGTTAGAGTCAACTGCCTATATGTAGAATTTGTTGCTGCCTATGCCATTACTTCCCTGTGCTCTGTTCTCATAGTTGTGCTTTTATCAATGCACTTTTACTTGTCACTGCACAGTATAATTTTTGCTTATGTGTTTATTTACTGCAAGGTTATAAGTGCTTAATAGATAAGAGCCACCATATAGTTACCTCTATACCCTGAAACCTGACACATAATATATATTCATAAGTTCATTGAACAAATACAGGTGGGCCAAAAGTAGGCTTACAATGGTTAGCATGAAAAATAATACAGTAATCCTATATAATAAAAGCCTAATATGCTAAGTGTCAGTCATCCATTCGTCCGTTCAACCAATCAAAGCATAATATGCTAATGATATGTTAAGGCCTCTCAATTGCTCACTATGATGTGCACTGACCACTGGGGGCAGACAGTCGACCAGTCAACCAGTCGCTATGACATGCACTGACCACCAGGGGTCAGACGCTCTGACAAGTAGGTTAGCTTGCTGCTGGGGTCTGGCCAATTAGGACTGAATGAGATGGGCTGGACATGCCCTGAAGCCCTCCTGCAGTCCCTCCCCAGCTGGCCAACCTCCTGCGTCCCTCCCCAGCCCCAGTCGTGCACTGGTGGGGTCCCTCAGCCTGGCCTGCACCCTCTCAAAATCCAGGACCCCTTGGGAAATGTCAGAGAGCCAGTTTCGGCCCAATCCCACAGGCCAGGCCAAGGGACCCACTGGTGTACGAATTCATGCACTGGGCCTCTAATTAATTAATAATAATACAAGAATAAATTCTTTGTTTTGCATACTCACAACTGTAAGCATACCTTTGCCCCATTCTGTATGTTTTAGGATTTCAGAAATAAGTTGGCTCTGTGTGAAAAGGGCCCTGCCTGAGCTATTGATTGATAGTAGAGTTTCTATGATCACTTAAAAATTTGATTCTAGATCTTAGAATTCTGTAAGAATGATGACTGGGAAGAATGGGGTTATTGCATATTATTAGTGAACAAGAATATGTTTTTAATGTATGTCAATAGAATAATTTTTGTAACTTAAGGGAACAAAAAATACCAAATCTATAAATGAGGCTTTAGCTAGGTTGAGAAAAGAGAATATATAGGTTGTGTACCCAAAATGGTAGAGGAGGAATTATATATGGGAAAGAAATCAGTATGAGGAATATGAAAATACAAAAGTGAAATGTTGACTGTCAGGTCACCTCTTTCTTTTCTTTGTATTTCTTTTTATTCTTTTATTGTTGACACTATTATAGATGTCCTCCATCATCCCCCACCCTCCATTTGCCCAACCCCACTCAGCCCCCAACATCCCTCCAGGACACCTTTTTCTTGAGAGATTGCTCAAGGTGCCAATCTATATAAAGACTCAGAGATTCTCAAGAACTCTTAATATGAAGGAGTAGGCAGAGACAGAATTTAATTTGAATAAAAATGAAGAAACATTGTATTTATTATATTGTGTCTAGGCCTTCTTCAAAAGAGAAGTGAGAATATAACTTAGACATCTACCAAATATTAGCATTAAATGCAATTGTTAAATACAATGTTGTGGGGAAGGAGGGGAGGAGGAGACTTAGAAGAGAATATTTGTTATAAAGGTTAAAGTATTGAGGGCTGATGTAAATATTTTCTTGTCATTTTGACAATACTGTATTCATATTTATTGGAAGCTTTTCTTTATATTTTTGTTTTTCTTTTTTTGGGGGAGGGGGAGACAGGGTACTTTCAATTCAGGATGTTGAAATAACACATCTCATTGTCTTGCATACCAAAATTATTCATCACATTGCCTTGCATATAAAAAGTTACCTTCAATCAACTAAAAAAAATGATCTACATTTTAACTGGTATGTCTTATGACATTTGAAAGGGATATTCCCATCCATTACATCAAGCAATGCTTTCAAAGTTTATTTCTCTTTCTTTTTTCCCTTCATGGTACTCTTTCCTATCTCTCTTCTCTAAGCCCCCACTACTCAGTCTCTGCCAGTTATCACCTTTCTCCTCCTTCCTTGCTTCCTTCCCTTCACTTTTATTATTTCTCTTCTCCAGCTGACTTTTTACTCTCTCCAATTTAAACTCATCAAACCAGTTCTGTGATCTTTTCAAACTTCATACCACTTCACCCGAACTCATTATCTATCTATCTATCTATCTATCTATCTATCTATCTATCTATATATATATAGGGTCCATAACATCCACAATGACCAAAGGCTTGACTGAACACTGAAAGCCAGAGCTGAGTTGCTGTGGCAACCAAGGACTTACTGCCAAGGAGGCTGTGGATCAGGCCTGGAGAGAGGCCTGCAAAGAGAGAGGCAGGGTCTGATCCACAGCCTCCGTGGCAGCTGTTGATCAGCCGTTGCCTCTCTGTTTCTCTCCAGGCTGCCCCAGCAGCCACACTCTGTTTCTCTCCGGTCCTCTGTGGGGGCTGCTGACCAGCCCTGCCTCTTTGATCAGGCCCAGAGATAGGCCCGGAGACACTGACTGGCATAGAAACTGACTAATCAGGACCAAATCTCGGTGAAGTGCCAGGTGCCAATGGCTGCCTAGGAGGTGGAGCTTTTGACACTGACTGGCATAGAAACCGACCAATCAGAATCTAATTTGGGTGAAGTGCCAGGAACCAATGGCTGCCTCGGAAGTGGAGCTTTTGATGCTGACTGGCATAGAAACCGATCAATCAAAACCTAATCTGAGTGAACTGCTAAGGCAGAACCTAAGGTGGGAGCTGAGGAAGGGTTTTAAGGGCAACAGCTGTTTGGTGTAAGGTGTAAGAAAGCAGTTCAATTTTTCAATGACCGGTTTGGCAGTATAGTGCATATGGCTGGCTATCAGTCCAGATATATGAACTATGTGATTTTGTCTGCCAAGAGCAGCGGTTCTCAACCTATGGGTCGAGAACCCTTTCACAGGGGTCGCCTAAGACCATCCTGCATATATGATTCATAACAGTAGCAACATTACAATTATGAAGTAGCAACGGAAATAATTTTATGGTTGGGTCACAACATGAGGAACTGTATTTAAAGGGCCAGAAGGTTAGAACCACTGGCCAAGAGCATCTCCTCCTGATGAAAAAGACTCTCCCCTCCCCCCCATTTAAGTAATCCTATCTTATATAATCTAGCTATACTAATAAAAGGCTAATATGCTAATTAGACTGGGTTGACTAGCCATCTTCTGGAAGTCCAACTTCCTCCCGGACAAAGCCATGGTGGTGGAGGCCAAGGCAAAGGCTGTTAGGAGTGATCAGGCCAGCAGGGGAGGGCAGTTGTGGGTGAGATCAGGCCTGCTGGGGAGGGCAGTTAGGGGCGATGAGGCAGGCAGAGGCAGTTAGGGGTGATCAGGCCAGCAGGGGAGGGAAGTTAGGGGTGAGATCAGGCCAGCAAGAGAGGGCCATTGGGGGAGATATCAGGCCAGCAGGGGAGGGCAGTTGGGGCAACCAGGGCAGTTAAGGGCAAGATAAGGCCATCAGGGGAGGGCCATTGGGGGCGAGATCAGGTCAGCAGGAGAGGGCAGTTGGGAGTAATTAGGCCAGCAACGGAGGGCAGTTAGGGGCGATCAAGCAGGCAGAGGCAGTTAGGGGTGATCAGGCAGACAGGCAGGTGAGCAGTTAGGAGCCAGTGGTCCTAGATTGCAAGAGGGATGTCTGACTATCAGTTTAGGCCTGATCCCGCAGGGACTGAAATTAGACATCCCCTGAGGGGTCTCCAGTTGGAGAGGGTGCAGGCTAGGCTGAGGGAAACTCCCATCCCCCCATGCACAAATTTCATGCACCAGGCCACTAGTGTATTATATAACTTCTCTAACAGAAGAGATCTTTTCTGGTTGTCAGAGTGAGGACCAACATTATGAAAAAACGTTTGTGTTGTTATTTTTCTGATCAAATTGGAAAAATATATTGTATATTGCTTTATTTTGTTTTAAGACCTGGAAGGTTGTTAGTCATGGTGAGGTATGAACATGTAAATCAAAAAGAAAAATGTGTATTTGTTATTAGAGGCAAGTAAACTGGCATAATTTTAGAAACAATCAGTTTGACAAAACCACAGTAAGGAAGATCACCCATCTATCATCATCAGGGACTTACATGTACTAGTAATTAGTGTTAGAACATCTGATGTTCCCACGATGCTTAATGAACCAATGATCCTGACAAATTTTTCAAATTTTTGAAAACATATTTGTTTAAGCTTCTTTGCAATGCCTTTACAATCTCATCCACTGGGAAGTGTAAGACTTACCTTCCCCAGTGAAGGCAGGGATGATCCAATGTTTACAGTAGGCTAATCCACTTGCTTCATCTAGCAGTACTAGAAAACAGCTGGGTTATGAAGTGTTGCTGTCTAATGCAGGGGTCCTCAAACTACGGCCCGCAGGCCACATGCAAATGCAAATATTGTATTTGTTCCCATTTTGTTTTTTTACTTCAAAATAAGATATGTGCAGTGTGCAGAGGAATTTGTTCACAGTTTTTTTTTTAAACTATAATCCAGCCCTCCAATGGTCTGAGGGACAGTGAACTAGCCCCCTGTTTAAAAAGTTTGAGGACCCCTGGTCTAATATGACCATTCTACACTCCAACATTTTTGTAATTGGTAGGATGTTATAATTAAGGAAATATTTGCATTGTTGGTTCATGAAAGCTCTTCTTTTATACTGTCATTTAAAAAAGAAGTATTCATAAAAATATTAGCAAAAACAAACTTTAATAATCTCAAATGGAGACATTTTAATGAATAAACCATTTTTTAAAAGAGGAAAAAAATAAATTGATTTCTATGTTACATGGGTGGCTATTTTATTGAGAAGTATAGATAGAAAAAATCCACAGTTTATTATGGCTATGTAAAAAAAATCTCTGAAACTAGATAAAAATAGAATTTTTTTTTTTTTTAATGTGGAAATGTAGGGTGGTATATGAAAGTCCTTCTCTGACTTCTCTGGGTAGTGGATAGATCTTGAAAATTTGTCATAAAAATATATTTATTTGATTCTTGTCTGTGCTTATTACTCCTTTCTGGTCCAACTTCATATGCAAAATAGAGATAATACTTAACTCAGACATTATTGTGGTAATTAAAAGAATGGATTAAATATGCCTGAAAAATAATACTTTTAATATCTTTTAATAACATTTTCTAGCATAAAATAGTGATGCATTAAACACTTAATTCTTATTATACCCTATAAAGTAGTATATGATCAGTTTCTAATATCACAAGAAACTGAGATTTAGAGAGGATAAATAACATTTCTAAAATCACAAATGAATGACAGAGGTGAAATTTGAACTTATGTCTTTTGAGTCCTTGTCAAGAACTTATTCTATTACTCAAAATCCGCTTCTGGTAAATTTAATACACCTCTTCATCCTAAATGATCTTTCTCTCAAACATGGCTGCAAAATACTTTACCACTAGACCTTACCCTATAGCTCCAATTACATCTTATCAGTGTTCATCTTCCTACACCTTTTATTGTTAGTTTCAGTGGAGATTGCTTTCTCTAAATCAGTATTGAAGCCTCAGCACTCTTTGCAGCGATGTTTTGTACATTAAAAACTTACGCAGAAGGAGAAGGGCTGGGGTATTGTGGGAACCAAGTGAAGGGAGGCAAAGTGGGAAAATAGGAGACATCGTTATACTCTCAATAAGAAGTAAATTTTAAAAATCAAAAACATATTAAAAAAGAAATCTTATGCCAAATATTTACTAAATTGTACTGGATTTGATTTTTTTTAAGGCTTCTGTTGATAAACACTAAAAACAATATCTGTGTCGCAGATATAAGGAGGGGGTATTGCACATTGGCTAAGAGCCAGGCTCTGTATTCACATTTCCAAGTTTCAGAGCTTACCTAGCTACATCACATCCTTCAGTTATTAAAAGTAAGTCACTTAACCTCTAGGTGTCTCAGTTTCCCATCTATGACATGACGATAATAATTACACAATAAATGTACCTACTTCATCGGCTTGATGAATGATTTAACTAGACAGTAGATATAAAGGGTTTTGAATAGTACCTGCCACATAGATACTGTTCTTACTGCTTATCAACAGAAGCCAGAGGTTGTTAAACATGCATGCCAGACTTGTATGAAGAGTAGAAATAATGTTTTCTCCTGTAGATGGAAATTCTAAATGTGGAAAATGTATACTTAGGAACTGGAAATACTTAGAGTGAATCAAGTCATCCAGTGCCCACTGCGCGTGGGAGCTGGAGAAGACCGTATTCTTCCTGAGCAATTCAGCCCCAGCTCTGGTGCTGCCTCTGCTCCCCAAGCTACTCAAGGGTAGCATTTTACATCGCACAGCTACCTTCACCAAAATAAAGGGCTGTACACAATACTTTATAAAAGAGAAGAAAATCACAGCTAAAACTCTGGAAGGCTTAGAAAACACAAATTATAGCTAACAAATAATAATTACTAAAAATAGCTTTTGTTGTAGTAAAAAAAATCAGTAAATCCTATCAAGGTTTGCTACTGATATTTTTGAAATATATGAACCTTTGTTTCTAGAGAGAAAGCTAAAAATTAATGCCATGTTTTAATCCACAAAACTTTTAAAATTATAGTTCTTTAAAAATTAGATTAAGAACAACATAGAAATCTGATTTTATTAGAAACATCTAAGGTTATCTATTAAGATGATGATATAATGTGAGAGAAATGAGATCTTGTTTATTTAACTATGCAGTAAACCATAGGGTCATCGAAGAAGACAAAAAAATAAAGTTTAAAAATGAAACATAAGCTCATATAGCACTTTTTATTCTCCTATAGATATTAAATACATTTCAGTTGTATACATTTAAGTTTTCTTGTTATTTTATCTATCTCCTGGTAATTGAGTAAGTGCCATGGATCCATGATATGTTTTCCAATGTGTCATGACTATTTCCTCTTGGCCTTTTGGCTGAGATCAAGTGTTATGTGTTGTCTCTAGAGACTCTTGCCTGCCTGTTATCTA
The DNA here is from genome assembly GCF_964212035.1 of Myotis nattereri. NCBI lineage: Eukaryota > Metazoa > Chordata > Mammalia > Chiroptera > Vespertilionidae > Myotis > Myotis nattereri. The sequence continues at coordinate 189,548,548 of NC_138075.1, forward strand.
ATAAGCCTTTAGCATTTTTAGCTGAAATGATGGTAACCAATATTACACTAAGTGTTGGATTATTTATGAGTAATCTGTTGCTCAGTAAAGATGCCCAAAGTATTAGCTGCAGTGAATCTCATCATTTTCAACTATGTCAGACAGTATTCACACTCTACTTTCATCCTCATACCTCTTTCTCATTTTGTTCTTTGACATTTGATTTAGTAACAAAAATAAGCTAAGTATAGCTTAAAGTCATTAATATGATTGGTTTGGAAGTATTTCACTCTTTTTTTCTTTCTGCTGTCAAGATAATAATGAAACAACTTTTACTATAGCACTTTTTACAGACTCCTTAGGACTGCATAGTGATTGGGCACATCAGCTTGGGGTGTGTGTGTGTGTGTGTGTGTGTGTGTGTTTTCCTACAAAGTTCCAGAGACTCCTAAAAGAAAAATGCACTTTTAGGTTCCCATATTTCAGCAAATGATTGCCTTGCCCTCATCCAACTATCAGCTCTCAGGGGTAACCATTTAAGATGTACTCCTCTATGCCATGCAGAGACTAAGGAAAGACAAAAGGAGGTTGGGATGTTACTGGAATCTTAGAGACTTCACCAGCCCTGGATTGTCTGTCCCAGATTTATTATGTGACAGATTCATCATTAATTTTGTTTGAGTTTCTCGTTTTTAGGAATCTTTACTCACAATGAAATATGATCCTTAACTTATATCTTCCTAAGTGATTTATATTTTAGAAAGTTCTTTGGAAGAACACAATGCATCAAGTGTCTAAAGAACTTGATTAACCTAAACATTATTTTCTAAAGGTAGACTTTCAGGTTTTACGATATATAAAACTTAAGATATTTTATAGTTCCACTTAGTTGCCCTTATTAAAAGTTTTTAAGGCTACAGAAAAGTATTATGCTTTAAACATTGACTATTATTTTTGGATTATGAAATCCTAGATTATAAACCCTGACAGACTGTACAATTCCATGAAAGGAGGGTCTATTTCTATCTTGTTCAAGATATCCCCAGGGCCTATTAAATAATTTAAAACACAGGAGATTTTAAATATTTTAAATAGATCAGTAAATTAATGAAAGCATGAGCAAACCCAGTTTATCCCCAAGCATGAATAAAACTGATCAAATGTGGATCATTCTTTGATATTAAAGGACTTTTGTGCCTGATTTTGCCCTTGAATAGGTTTAAGAAGTATAAACCTGCAATTGTCATTCTCTATAGCAGTTCTCAACCTGTGGATTGTCACCATCGGAAAACACATATAGCATATCAGATATGTACATTACAACTCATAACAGTAGCAAAATTACAGTTATGAAGTAGCAATGAAAATAATTTTATGGTTGGGGGTCACCACAACATGAGGAAGTGTATTAAAGGGTCATAGCATTAGGAAGGTTGAGAACCACTGCTATAAGCTTTTATTTTCTGAGCTGTCTTCTTCCCTTCCTCCCTCCCTTTTCCTTTTTCTCTTTTTCTCCCTTTCTCTCCCCTACTCCTATTCTTTTATTACTCCTATTGATGTCCCTCACTAGCCAGTTTACTTAATACTCCAAGTCTCTATCTTTTCAGCAACTCTCTGTAAAGAAGAATCTGAGTTTTTGAATCATGAAAATACTGAAAGCAGACATTTATATACATTGCCTCTTTTCATCAGAAGAATAAATCCACTGAATTGTTTTCAATAATAGATGTCTTTTTCTCCATTTATTTTGACTTCAGTTTTTTTTTTGTTTTGTTTTGTTTTTTTTTGTTTTTTTTTTACTTGTGAAAGCAGAATTAAATTTTACTGATTAGTTTATGTAGCCTGGCTCACATATGAGTTGAAAGGCCAAATCATGTACCCCTTCTTATTATAGTATCACATTTTAAACCCACTTAAAACATGACATATAGACATATAAATTAATTTACCATATCACAAAAATATTAGATTGCACATCTCACCAATTTAGATTTTTAGTACTTTCCTAAGTGTGGGGAAAGTGGGTAAAAAATACTCTAGCCTTTAAAAAAAGTCAGAAAACTTGACCAAGTTCACTGATTCTAGATAAATTTTAACTACTCATCTTCTTATCTTTAGCTCAATCTTAAACTTGATATCATATTGACCCTTTATCTCAGGTCAGCTAGATAAAGTACCAAACTGCAATTTTTATACATTTTTTTACTGCATTTATTAGTTCTGCTTCGATGGAAGTACTTCCCAGATTGGGAAATAAAAAAACTTTCTGTTCTTAGGATTTACTAGAAATCTTTGCTCATATAGACATTTCTGAGGTGCAGGTCAGAACATGACCTTAGTTTATCCTTGAAACATATCAACATCCTAACTGAAAGTGTTCAGGCAGGTCTTTTGAATTTTTGAAAAATTATTTTATTGTCAGCCTTTGGCTTAATATCTTAGAGTCCTTTTACAGGTTACAGGTTCATGTCTGCATTTATGTTTCAAAGCATATATGGAATATATATATTTAAGAAGGTTGTTTAAAATTATAGCCACCACATAGCTCTGAGTCACGCACAAAGTGAAGAATATTATACAGCATTGGGTAGCATCAGCTATGATATTATCAACTCTAATATCAAGATAACTTTCTCTGGGAGGCCAAGTTACAAAGAAACTGGCAGAGCCTAGGCCTTAGGATAAAGTAAATATGAAATACATTAATTGTAGAGGCATTGATGCTGTTTCCCTTTACTTCTATAGGCGTTCAACATAAGATGATTACCACTCTTCTGTTTATTTTTAAACCCTCTTTCAATTTAGAAATTGCATTTTTTTATCTTTCCTATAAAGTGACAAATAAATATTAATACATATAAGATAGTAAAATTCCATGTTGACATGCTTATTCACACAAATATATTTTTTCATTTTTCTATTTTTACACTATTGCAGATGTCCCCTATTTTCCATTCCCTTTGCCTACCTCCACTCCTCAGCCCCCTTCTCTCCCCCCACCCCCATCCCTTGGTCCCTTGGCACTCCCCACTCTATAGTCTGTGTCCATGGGCTATGCATATATGTTCTTTAGCTAATCCCTTCACCTTCCTTTTAGGAGTCCCTTCACCCCCCACCACCACCCTCAAATAATTTTGAAGGAATAAAAAATATTAAAAGTCTCAGGGGTTTGTGTAGTAGTCAGGAAATTTTAGTGTTATTTTGCCCATTTTTTTTTTTTTTTGGTGCCTTTACTTATATTAACATCTACAGTTATATATTAATGTAGTTAAGTTCATTTTCATAATCTTTAATAATAAAAGCACAATAGACTAGTTAGACCAGACGTCCTTCCGGATGACCTTCTGGATGAAGCTGGAGCTGTGAGGGAAGCCCGGGTCCTGAGTGCCAGAGGGAAGCCAGTGCCGGCTGCCAGGGGAAGGAAGGCCTACTCTTGCACAAATTTCGTGCATTGGGCCTCTAGGTAAAGTATAATTATTATGCCTCAGAACTGGAAAGGAGCTCAGAAATCACTTTTAGCATATTTATAACAGGAAATGCTTAATGTTTATAGATCATAGGTTTGAAAATAGATTTCAGACCATTTTCTTACTAGAGTTTCTCTGCTTTAAAAATTAAACAGGTTCATATTAAACCAATTACCATAAATTAAACTCAAGTTGACCACCATAAATAAAAAAAATTGAAGAAAGATTTATTAAAACCACAGTGTTTAATAATTAAAATATATACCAATGCAGTAATTCTTAATTATTTTATTTTTGTGACTATAACAATGAAAAAATTTTAAAATAAAATTAAAATAACTGTATTCTAGTATTTATCAAATGTATTATTTTACTTTTTATGATATATTTTATTTATTATAAAATATGTGGATTTTTATACTTATACTAGAGGCCTGGTGCATGAAATTTGTGTATTGGGCACGGGTGGGTTCCCTCAGCCCAGCCTGCACCCTCTCCAATCCATGACCCCTACACCTTTTTCTTATCTAGCTAACCTATTCATATTTAAAAAAATTAACTGAAATACCACCTACCCTAGGAAATCCTCTTTGAACAAATTTCTTTCCAATCTATATTAAGTATTTTCATAGTACACCATTCTTTTTCTTTAGCAGCAACTTAGAGTGGATGCAATCTTCTCATTCTTGCCTCTGAATTATTTCTTGTTGCTCTTGTAATAGCAAAGTTTATTCAATTTACATTTGCCCTTCAAGGGCTTATATTTGGTTCAGTTTCTAGTTGTCGCCCTGCATTTTTTTTAAAGCAATAAATTTGGGTTGTGATAGTAAATCTCACTTGTAATCAAACCTGCAGGTCTCCCTATCTGAATATTTCCATAATACCTATCACTTTAGCATACCAGAGATTGTGTTCATTTATAGAAAATAACAATAAATGTCACCTGATCATTTGCTCTTCTAGTAATGTTTTATAGCGAGATGTATTCTTCTAGTAATTTAACTGTTACAAAGCTGAGGCATGCAGAAATGAATCACACTGAGCAACAAAGAATGGCTCAACTATCAGAGCACAGTGCCCCTAGGGCTTCCCTTGTCCTGTGCCTCAGATATCGTAGCATTTTAACAGCTCACATGGAACTCAGCTTCCTTTAAATCAGGAAGGGACCCCATACTCATGAAGCAGCTACTTCCACACATATTTTTTTAAAAAAATTTAATTCACAGCACATACTCTTTGTACTGATTGTTGGAAAATCATCCTAGCAATTGTCTCTGTTCCTCTCTGTATTGTTGCCTTACATTCTGATGTCATTACTGTGCTTTTATCATCCACTCGCTCTAATAAGATTGTGAATGATTTAAGGGCTGAGATCATGACTTGAGCTTGTGTTTCTCTGTTATGGTGCCTAGATAAATACTCAAATGCCATCCAGTCCAAATGACTGTGATGAGAGAGGCCCACCAGATCAGTTGCTGGAGACCTCTGATTTTTATTTAGGGGCCTCACTTGTTCTGTGCCTTTACAGAGGGGTGAGAAGGGGCTGAAGGAATTTGAGGAAACCCAGACAGAATTCTCCTTCTGCAAGATTTTGCTAAGCTTGTGCCCCGGGACCGCAGGCAGCTTCACCCCGAGACTGCAGGCGGCGTGGCTTCTTTGCCCCGGAACCAGGGGCAGGGGCAGGGCAGCTTCTTCACCGGGACCATGGGCAGCTTCTCCAGGGCCGGGCCACAGCCGCAGGCATGTGAGCCCAGCTTTGTCAGAAAGGATGTCCGGACGGTCGTCTGGAAGATGTCCACTCAAATTAGTATATTACCCTTTTATTAGTATAGATCAGTGATGGCAAACCTATGACACGCGAACCCATTTTTTTGGTGGATTTTTCTTTGTTAAATGGCATTTAAATATATAAAATAAATATCAAAAATATAAGTCTTTGTCTTACTATGGTTGCAAATATCAAAAAATTACTATATGTGACACAGCACCAGAGTTAAGTTAGGGTTTTTCAAAATGCTGACACTCCGAGATCAAAAGATTCGCCATCACTGGTATAGATATATTCAACTGCACATTTCTTAAGTTCTTAGGATCATAGTTGAAATAAGTAGACAATATGGATAGCAGTTAATATAAATCCATATATACATTTATTTTTAAATTGATTTTAGTAGTCTAAAACAGAATACAGGAAATGTAACTGATAGGAGCAAATACTTAGGACTTGGAATTTATATACCTACTAGCAATAAGTTATATACATTACTGTCCATAGAAAGGTAAAGGCAACCTTCTGCTTACGTTCTGCTAAGAACTACATTTCTAGTACTAATGAATTTGAAATATTTTAAGAATTTTTGGAAATAAGTTAGACTAAACAGAGAATGAGAGAATGATGCACAGCTCAACTACTAAGTTTAGTATAGCGGGGAATTAACAGAAAACGAATCTTTTTATGGAAACTCAAAAAAATCATCTCTATTTTTCATAAGGGAGGCTTCTGGTCCCATGTATATGACTACCCTGATTATATATTATACTGGCAGATGTATACTTATCACTTGCTAAGTATAGTGAGAAATTAAATTTAAAAAAATAAGAGAAGTGAAATTGCTCTGGAAAATATTCCTCTCAAGCAAGCATGTGAATTTAAAAAAAAAAAAATCATTACTCCTTTTGAAAAATGCCATTGAAAGAAAAGAAAGTAAAACAGCTTCATTTCCTATAATCAGTCACTTCAACAACATAAGTCACTTCAAAAAGAAATATAATTCTTGTTTGGGAAAGAAAAAAGAAAACCTGCAGAAATTTAGCTAACAACTCAGAAAGCTGGATTTGTTTCTTTGTTTGATTTCATTTAACTGTAGGAAGCTATACTAGTATTTATTGCAAAATGATTATAATCTTAACTAATGTCAGGGCTGAGTTAGGAGAAAACTGAAGGCAGCACCCCTGTTCTGAAGTTTACTTGCTCGTTGGTTCCTTCCTATAATTTTACAGCAATAAAAACCTCTGCTGACCAGATAATATCAGAGCATATGGTATTTCCTCAGTGTGCAACCATCAGTCCAAAAGGGCTCTGCTCACAAGTTTGAAGCAGAGAGATCTGTGGGGACCAGAGAGTTTACTGTGTGTGTGTATATGTGTATGTGTGAATGTGTATGAGTGTGAGTGTGTGTGTGTGTGTGTGTGTGTGTGTGTGTGGTTTTGGTACAGTAAGACTGGGATTTTTCATTATGAACAGAATAGTTTTGTAATCCTGAAAGTTTCCATTGTGGCATTATTTTTTCATTCTAGTGTATTGCATGCAGATAATTTACACAATTCCTTTAGTGTTTTTCATTTGTTTGTTTTTAGCAGCTATGAAGACCTTTAGCAACATACATATTTCCTTAAATTTTCATCTGACCCATGATCTATATACCACATACATAAAAAGAAGCAATTTATGCTCTGGAGCTGAAGTACGAGTTTCTTATTTATACCCTGCAGCTTGTGTTCCTTTCAATTTGCAAATATTTAAAATTTCAAAAACTTCACACATATCTGGATATTGAAACTAATTCTTATGGCATGTCTGAAAATATCAGTTTTAGTGAAACATTTCTAAAACTCATGGCTAAGATTTAGTTTCAAATAAAATTTTTCTCCTGTCACTAATTACATTCCCTAAAAATAATAAAACCGTATTTATAACCTATTATATATTCTTCAAGAATTGGTAAATGTGAAATATATAACATTTTATAAATTAATTAAATATTATTTTAATCATTTTAATACCATTATTTATTATTTTTTAATAAACAATATTATCTTATACTATATTGGTAGATTGATAATTTTAACACAAATAATAGTTATGAAAGTTTACATTTATTTTAACATATAAAACTAGTGTCCCCTTTCACGGATTCATGCACATTGAAAGGAAATTAATTAGAAGAAATATTTTAATATTGCTATTTACATCTTGCTAATGAAAAGAAAACAGGATTCTACCAAGTCTCCTATCTACTTACTCCAGGACTTCTGTGAGGATCAAATGAGATGAGACATGATAAAACTTTCATAAACATTTGGTTAAATTGAAAAATATTTGCACCTGACTATAAAGCAAGTCGAGTTCCTGGGCTGAAGAAACTCCAAGGATGCTAGTCGCTAGGGAGAGGAAGCCAGGTGTTGCTTCATTACCCGGAACCCATAGGTACCATTTCTGGGCTAGGCTGGTCTGTGGGCCCCATTTTGCACCATGGGATCTTGGCTGTGTTCGATGCAATTTGGTGGGGTGTCACTTTGGGGTGGTAGCAGGGCCTTTGTCCCACTTTGGGGAAGCTGAGTGTTGGTTTGTCAGTACCAGGTCCATGGTGCTGTTTATTTTTAAGCTAGAGGCCCAGTGCACAAAATTCATGCATGGGGGGAGGGGTCCCCTGAGCCCAGCCTGCATCCTCTCCAATCTGGGACCCCTTGGGGAATATCTGACTGTGGGATCAGGCCTAACCCGGCAGTTAGACATCCGTCTCAAAATCTGGGACCACTGGCTCCCAACTGCTCACCTGCCTGCTTGCCTGATCAACCCTAACTGCCCCCCTGATGGCCTGCTCCCGGGTGGCAGAGGGCAGGCCCAATCCCTAGGTACAGCCCCAGGTCGGGCTCAGAGCAGGGCCAATTAGGGAGTTGGGGCGCCGCCCCCTGTCATGCACAGAGTAGGGCGATCGGGAGGTTGTGATGCCACCCTCAGTCACGCTCAGGGTAGGGACGATTGGGGGGTTGGGGCACCGTCCCCTGTCACACTCAAGTCAGGGTCGATGGGGAGGTTGCGGCGCCACCCCCTGTCATGCACAGAGCAGGGCCAATCAGGGGGTTGGGGCACTGCCCCCTATCACTCACAGAGGAGGGCCCATCAGGGGGGTTGGAGCTCCATACCCTGTCACGCACAGAGCAGAGCCAATCAGGGGGGTTGGGGCACTGCCCCCTGTCACGCACAGAGCAGGGCCGATCAGGGGGTTGGGGCCCCGCCACTGTCACACACAGTGCAGGGCGGATCAGGGGGTTTGGGCACTGCCCTCTATCACCCACAGAGCAGGGCCGATCAGGGGGTTGGGGCCCCGCCACTGTCACACTCAGGGCAGGGCCAATGGGGAGGTTATGGCTTTACCCCGTCACACACAGAGCAGGGCCTGTGGAAGTAGGGGGGGTTGGGGTGCCGCACCCTGTCACACACAGAGCCGCAGGGTTATCAGGGGGTTGGGGAGTTCCCCCCATCAGGCACAGAGCAGGGCCGATCAGGGGGTTGGAGCGCCTTCCCCTGTCACGAACAGAGCAGGGCCTATAGGGAGGTTGTGGCCCCGCCCCCTGTCACACACAGAGCGGCAGGATGATGAGGGGGTTTGGGCGCTGCCCCCTGTCACACTGATCCCGGTGCCGCGAGGCCTCTCATCTCCGCTGATCCCGGTGCTGGGAGGCATATTACCCTTTTACTATATAGAATAGAGGCCAGGTGCATGGGTGGGGGCCAGCTGGTTTGCCCTGAAGGGTGTCCTGGATCAGGGTGGGGGTGCCCACTGGGGTGCCTGGCCAGCCTGGATGAGGGGATGATGGCTGTTTTCAGGCTGGGACTGAAGCTCCCAACGGCTCCTTTTTTTCTTTTCTTTTTTTTTTTAATTCTGGGCCAGCTTTAGCTCTGAGGCTCCAGCTCTTAGGCCTCCGCTCCTGAAAGCAGGTATCTGGTTTGTTTTGGTTCTATAATCAAAACTCTGTATCAACTCCAGCTCTGAGATCCCAGGTCTCTGAAAGCTGGTTTCTGGGGTTTTGTTTAGCTTCTATATTTGTTACAATGTTTTTTAACCTGCAAGCTCAGAGGCCGTCAAGGCAGGCGGGGAACATTGCAGTCCTCCGTCACTGAAGCAAGCAAGCCTCATGTTCAGTTTAAGCTGCCTGGCTGCCAACCGCCATCTTGGCTGGCAGTTAATTTGCATATTGCCCTGATTAGCCAATGGAAAGGGTAGCGGTCGTACGCCAATTACCTTGTTTCTCTTTTATTAGATAGGATATATACACTAGTGGCCCGGTGCACAAAAATTTGTGCTCTCGGGGGTGGGCACGGGGGGGGGGGGGGGAGTGTCCCTCAGCCTGGCCTGCACCCTCTCCAATCTGTGACCCCTGGAAGGATGTCCTACTGCTGGTTTACAGTGATTGGGCCTAAACTGGCAGTCGGACATCCCTCTCACAATCTGGCACTCCTGGCTCCTAACCACTCACCTGCCTGCTTGCCTGATTTCCCCCTAACCACTCTGCGTGCCAGCCTGCTTGCCCCTAACTTCCCCCTGCCACCAGCCTACTCCCCCCCATATGCCCCCCCACAGCCTGATCACCCCCAAGTGCCCCCTGTACCAGTGTGCTCACCCCAACTACCCCCCTGCCGGCCTGCTTGCCCCTAACTGCCCCCCCCCCCGCTGGCCTGCTTGACCCCAACTGCCCCCCTGCTGACCTGCTCACTCCAAGGGGCTCCATCTTCTATTCCATTTGTGTCCTTTCCACTCCTAAGTTAATGTCGTGTCCTTAGTATGTGGTTATGAGATGTCTCTGTGACTGAGCTGGGAAACCTTTCACGTTTCTCTTTCCTTTCCTTTCATCTCAGGATAACTGAGCTCTGCAGTTTGTGTGGGACCAAAGGCCCTGGGAATACAATGCTGAGCCCTCTGAACTCATTTTATTCTTTATTGTATTATTTGATTCCTGGGGCAGAATTAAACATGAAAACAGAAGAAAATATACCCTTAGATATAGAATCTGAGTCATTACCCAGAGATTTCTGCGGGAGTTGACACTGAGGCATGAGACACATGTGTTTATTGGTCAGTTTCCTCAACTATGGAACAAAGGTTGATCCTGCCCCTGGGGTCCTTTGGAGGTTGGATATGATGCATCCAGAGGGATTAACTGGCAGCTCTGAGAGTAAGATCAGAAGTCAACAGACACTTGTTTCCTTTACCCAGACAGAGTTAGAAAAACACAACTCCTTTTATCATATCAGCAGCAAGGGCCATGCCTGTGGGAGGAGAAGAAGGGAACCAGGGCTTCCCCCTTGCTCCTTCCCTGCCCTCCCTCCCTCCCTCCCTGTACTGGTCCAGCTGCTATGCTATGGTGGAACCCCTCAACTCAGGCTCTGGCCCCGCCAGTGTCACAGGGAGGAGCATGCACAGTTTCTTGCAGACACAGAAGCAGCTGTGGAGTAGGAAGGTGGCGGTTATTTCCCTGAGCAGGCGCTGAAGTCCTTGTTGAAGTCTCCACTCTGGAGCCTGCGAGTCCGAGTCCTGGGAGGCTGCACAGTGGAGGCGCCACATTCCTTTCAGTAGAAACTGAAGATTGATAGGAGGCTGTCGGTTGAGGCAAAGGACCAGGAGGTCTGCCTTGTGCCCATTCCCAATCCACAGTCCCGCTTTGCTGGTCGAGCCTCCTGAGCCCAATGCCCATGGCCGGGGCGCACACGGGGCGGGCTGTACAGGGGGCAGGGGCCCCCTGCCATCGCCGTGTTCCGTCTGAGCCCCACGCCGATGGCCGGGCCGCACATGGAGCAGGCTTCACTCGGGGCAGGGTCCCCTCCCATCTCCATGTTCTGCCTGGGCTCTGCGTGGATGGCCTGGCTGTACACGGGGTGGGCCGCACAGGGGGCGGGGCCCCCGCAATCGCCTCCTTCCGTCTGAGCCCCAGGGCCACCTTTGCCCTGCCACTGGGCTCTTAACTGCCACCTGGGTTTCCAATCACCGAGTGACAGTCGGCTTCTTCCGTCCTTCCCCTTTCGCTTCCCAGCATTGCGTCTATGTATGCAAATTAACCTCCATCTTTGTTGGCAGTTAACCGCCATCTTTCTTTGCAGTTAATTTGCATATCGTCCTGATTAGCCAATGGGAAGCATAGTGGAGGTATGGTTAATTACCCTTTTTGTCTTTTATTAGATAGGATACACACACACACACACACACACACACACACACACACACACACTCTAGAGCAGGGGTGGGCAAACTTTTTGACTCGAGGGCCACAATGGGTTCTTAAACTGGACTGGAGGGCCAGAACAAAAGCATGGATGGAGTGTTTGTGTGAACTAATATAAATTCAGAGTAAACATCATTACATAAAAGGGTACAGTCTTTTTTTTTTTTTTTTTTTTAGTTTTATTCATTTCAAACGGGCTGGATTCCGCCTGCGAGCCATAGTTTGCCCACGGCTGCTCTAGAGGGTTGGTGCACAAATTCATGCACAAGTAGAGTCCTAAGCTGGGGTGGGGGAGCCAGGACCCAATCAGCTCTCTGGGTGGGCAGTGGGACATCCTTGCTGGCCTGGGATCTGGATCCATCCCGCAGATGTTCCCGCCAGTTGTCAGAAGCCACTTGGCAGCCACTTTTCTTTCTTTCTTCCTTTCTTTCTTCCTTTCTTTCTTCCTTTCTTTCTTTCTTTCTTTCTTTTTCTTTTTTTTTTTCACTTCAACTGTTCCATAATCAGAAATGAACCTTCATTACCACAGAGGATGAAACCCCACTGTAAATAGATTGAAAGCAGAAGATAGGTAATTTCATACCATGTCCCAGTTATCAACCCAGATGGATGTACAGGTGCAATAACGCATGAATGAGGGAAATCTAACAGGCTGAGGGGTTCAAGAAGAATGTCACCCACATAGTAACAAAATCCAAGTGCTCTGAAAACCAACACCAGGCTGGCCACAGGCCTCACTTCATAGGATGGCCCTAACCTGCATTTGGTGCTAGGCTCTGTGATGGCTGTGTATCTTTCTGTGTAGTTGTCTGTGGGCCAACTGCCCTCTTCCTTCTCATTGAGGGCAAGCAGCATGTGAAGGCAGAGCAGGCTGTAGTGGAAGGCAGAGGGTTTCCCAGAGGTGAGGGGAGTGGCCGGGCCCACTAGGTGAGAGGTGGACACAGAGGACACTATCTGACCCAATTGTGGGGCGGGCTGGTCGACCTTCATCTGCCTGACCCCATACAGGGAGGGACTGAGGAGGGCGTCCGCCTCTCCATTCTCCATCCTTCCATCTGGGGACCTGTCACCCTTTCCAGGCCTCCCCCAAAGTGAGTTCAGCTCAATCCCTGAATGTGAAAGGGCATGGGGGGGACCCTCCACTCCAATGCCCCCTGACTCCCAGTGACAGGAACTGGTCGACAGGACTTGATCTCAGGACGGTGGCCACAGCTGCAGAACATAGATCTGTTTCAAGAAAAGTTGGGAATGCAGTTTTTTGTATGAGCCCCTATTCCAAAAGGTGCAGTTTATTCACATTGTGGCAAAGACTCCTTCAGGAGTAACATAAGTGGGTAAAGTCAGGGCCGAACTGGGCCATTTCCTCATCCAATCTCTCTGAGATATGTGGACAGAACCAAGTCTCAGCCTAAAGGACAGTAGTCTGTCTCCATTCTTGTTCTTTGGGATTTTTTCATCATCGAATAAAAGGATATGTACATTGGGGCAATCTTCTCGAGATACAATATTCCAGTTGCACCCATGTGATGATGACAGCGCCCCTCAGGGAGGGAGCAGACAGATGGGGAGCAGGGAATTCTGAAAACCAAACAGGTGACAGAGATGCTAAGCCTTTCCTTCACGGTACTGACACCCCTCCTCAGGTGGCCTGCAGGCCAGGCATCTGCTGACCTTTACCACTTGAAGTCCTGGCTGCTGGCCAGCTGCCCTGCTCCTCCTCCCGCCGCCCCCCAGCCATTCCTGGTACAGCTCCTGCACATGGGCGCTGGCCTCCGGGACCACACCAGGATGGCAGCATAGATGCCTTACATCTGCCACAGCAGTGCCCTGTCTTCACACCCATCATCCACCTGGGCCTGGCCCCTGATGCTTAGGCATCCCCAGGACCTCCACGAAGAGGCAGGGGATCTTGCCACTCTTCAGCTCAGGACCACGTTCTGGATGTTCCGAAAGTCGTAAGCACCCGCAAAGCGTAGCAGAACCTCTCCGTCCCTTTCAAGGGTGACCTCCTGGAAGTCTTTGTTCCTCAGGGTGCAGTAGGTGAGCACCCCCACGTCCTTGTTGAACAGCTCCTTGGCCATTGGCCATGTGCCTGAAGATGTGTTCCAAGTACCTGTTGGAGCTGGCACCCTCGTGGAGTCTCACCTTCTCTTTCATGTCTCCAAGCAGAGTGTCCACGGTGGTGGCGTTCAAGGCGAGGTCACTTTGCTCCATTATCTGGACAGTTTCACCTGAGGCTAACACGCAGTCAGCCCCCGGGAATTCTGCAAAGCTGTGGGACCATCTTCTCAAAGGGCCTCTAGTTTCTTGTCATAACACGGGGCCACAATGACGTGGAAAATCTTGTCTGGGGACAGGTTCTGCCGTCTGGTGAAGTAATCCTTCACCAGAGAGCCCATGATCTGTTGGGGAGACTTGGCCGTGCAGAGGTGGGGGTGATGGGGTGACCCAGCACACGCTCTGCATATATGTCTCAGCCGGGCAGGTGGAAGTCAGCATGGGTAGCCAGGGCTCTTCCTCATGGTGCCGGCAGTACCAATGCACAAATTCCTTCTGACTCTCCAGGATGCTGAAGTCCACAGCTATCTTCATGTCAAAGACAGTGCGCCCCTAGGCTTTTGAGGAAGCCACAGAGCCTTCTGGATGCATCAGTGACACTGAGGCTGAATTTAGCAGCAAAATAAGGCAGAGACTGAGGACATGCGGACACTGCCAGCACCTTGTGCTGTGAGGTATCACATTTCTTATTAAGGTTCAGAACACGGAAGAAGTCCTTGTTGTTCTGTTGAGAAACTTGGATTCCTTCCTCTGCAGTCACACCACTGTCACACGCTAGGCAGTCACTCAGAAATATATTGGCATAGGCCAGCTTATAGAATTCTCCCTTCTCTCCGTTCTCCTGAGCCGGATTCTGGACATTGACTGCGGCATTCTCTTGGTAATCGGTTTTTGTTTCTTTACTGGTCGCCCCTGGCCCTGCTGGCGGATGCTTTTATATCCTTTCTTCCTTGTGGAGCATCTAGGGAGGGGAAGCGGCTGAGGTGCCCAAGGCCGAGTTCCAGGAGGTCATCAGCGCTGTCAGGATTGTGCCAGCGGCACTGGTCCGTTGGTGCCTGGCCCGTTCTCTGGAGATTGAACCTGCAGAACTACTGAGGGAGTGAGTGGCTGCCCCCGGGGTGGTGGGCCTCCTGACAGGGTCGTCAGGACCCATGCTCCTGATGTGGGTGCGCAATGACCACCAGGGGGCAGGTCCTGCATTGAGTGTCTGCCCCCTGGTGGTCAGTGCACTTCAGAGCAACTGGTTCACCAGCCGTTCCGATCATTCCGCTGTTCGGCTGCTGGGCTTTTATTATATAGGATAGATAATTCAAATGTTTAACACATTTTTTATACATTATAAACAATTGTTAAGTTTACATCACTTATAATTACTTTAAAATTTCAATTTTCTTTGGCTGGTTTACTCTGTGAATTTACTATTATAACTGAATAATAAAATTTTACATTATTGGTTAATTGCATTTAAAAGCAATAAATTGCTTCTGTGCAATTTTTCTCCTTAAAACAGTATTTTGAATAGCTTAGCTGGTTGATTAAAATCAATATTTCTTTCTAGTTCTAGAAAATTAGCAAGGCTTAAAAATCTATGTGTAGATTGGTATTACTATAGATATATAAAAATAAAACAATATATATTGACCAAATCTTCTCAGGAATCATATGTAAGTGATATTTATATATATGATCTTCCCTGTCACCTAAGCTTTATATTTTTAATATGACAAATTCTTATCCTTGAAATAAAATTTTCATAGATGTTACAGCTAATAAATTTTAGTTTGTATGAAACATTAATTTCAGTGTTTGTTAAATAAAGTTGCTTAAATAAAAAGCCTGTGTTAGACAGTTCATTGGGCACAAGGAGGCAGGACCACATGATTTTGGCAATGGCCTAAATGGTAAAACTAGTCAGGGCCAGAGACATCCCATCATTGGTATGAAAGCCTTTCTGCAACTCCCAGGATGTGGGCTCAGTGGCTGTCTTCACCATGCTATTCTACCAGGTGGAACATTTCCAGTGCTCACCATTGCTTACTTTTACTTTCAACCTTCGTACTGGCCTATGATGCTTTGATACAGAGCATCATGGATAAAAGTTAATATTTCTTACTTCTGAGATGGTATTTATAACAATATAATATTTGTTACAGAGTAGTTAAGTGGCATTCAATGAATATGTCTCCACTCATAGATGACTTTGGGAAAACTGTATTATTTGGCTCTAATATGCCTTTTTATAAAATCCTCACTAATTGTCTTAAAAAATCTTAACTGACAAACAATAAGGACAATTGTCATTCTGCAGTCACCAGTATCACCCATGGTTTTTCTTTCATGACTCCCAACTAGAAAGTTCAAATATTAGTGTTCATGATTCTTTACCTAACCCAAAATTCAGAATTAATCATAATCATCAACTTATTCACAAACCCTAATAATAAAGAAACAGTGATAATTACTATTTTAATTGATCTTTAAATGACTTAGACAACTCTTTCAAATTGAGATATTATTCTTTATGTTCTACTTGTTTGATTTTTGAAGGTTTCCCAAAGCTATCTGGGAAGCTGGAATATGAATTATTAACAGTCATCTTGGGAGATTATAATTGAGGCAGGTCCATTCAATTCTTTCAACTTTAACTTGAGAAAAAAAACCCACACAAAATAAGTGCCAGAGAAGACAAATGAAACTCAAATCCCAGTTCTATCACTTTCTAGTTGTGAAATAATGAGGCCTGTATTGTCTTGATTCTAATAGGTCTTAACTCACAGAAATCTCTTAGCCCTGTGGTCGGCAAACTGCGGCTTGCGAGCCACATGCAGCTCTTTGGCCACTTGGGTGTGGCTCTTCCTAAGCCTTAGGAGTGTCCTAATTAAGTTAATAACAATGTACCTACCTATATAGTTTAAGTTTAAAAAATTAGGCTCTCAAAAAAAATTTCAACCATTGTACTGTTGATATTTGGTTCTGTTAACTAATGAGTTTGCCGACCACTGTCCTAGCCCTATTTACCCATCTGTAAAATGTGATAAAATTTCTTATTTCATAGTTTTTGAGATTTAAGTGTGAAGTCATTGTAAAGTTACATTTCATTTCATAGGTTCCTTAATAAATGGTAGCAATTTTTAGTACTGTTGTTAATTGTAATAAAATATAACCCAATTATATGTCAAAAATACAATTCCAGTAGGTGTTTCCCATAAAAACACTATAACATATGTTGCCTTGAATTACATGCACTTGTGAATTTTCCAGGCTAGATAAGCTGAGTGGACATTTAATTCTCCACCTCCCTCCGATCCCCTTATTCTGATACCTAGCACAGTGGTAGATGCTCCTTAAAGAGATGTTGATTGAATTGTTCAAATAATTATATCATGGGTGATCTTCTCATAAGAAAGAAGAAGGTTGACCAGATTAAATCATTCCTTTTATTTCTTACTAGTGTCCTGGTGCACAGATTTGTGTACATTGAAAGGAAATTAATTAGAAGAAATATTTTAATATCACTATTCACCTTTCTCTATGATAGAAGTCTCAACCAAATTCATGATCAACAATGACAGGTCAAAACACATGCATGTGATTGGTGCCAGTGACAGCTTAATATGTATTGGCATGCGCGAGTCAACTTAGCCATATATATATCTACACTAATAGAAGACAAACATGCAAATTGACCGTACCTTCATTACACCTTACGCCATGCCCACCAGCCAATCAGAGCGACTATATGCAAATTAACCCAACCAAGTTGGCGGCCGGCAGCCACGGAGTTGGAGCGAGCAGGAGGCTTGGTTGCCCCAATG
Organism: Myotis nattereri; assembly: GCF_964212035.1. Lineage (NCBI taxonomy): Eukaryota > Metazoa > Chordata > Mammalia > Chiroptera > Vespertilionidae > Myotis > Myotis nattereri. The sequence continues at coordinate 189,565,868 of NC_138075.1, forward strand.
ATGGAGGAAGCCAACTTCCCACCAGATGTGGCGGCTCTGAGCGCCACTCAAGGCAACAAAGTTTCAATTATAGAAGGTAAATAAATTCCAGAATAAAAAAAAGAAAAAAAGGAGAGGCTGGGAGCTTCCATCACCAAGTGGGGGGGGGAGGGGGTTTGCCAGCCTGAAAACGGCCCTCAGCCCCTCACTCAGACTGGCCAGGCACCCCAGTGGGGATACCCCCACCCTGAAGGGGGTGTGACCAGCCTGCAAAAAGCCATCAGCCCCTCGCCCTGACTGGCCAGGCACCCCAGTGGGGACCCCCACCCTGAAGGGGGTGTGACCAGTCTGCAAACAGCCATCATCCCCTCACCCAGGCTGGCCAGGCACCCCAGCAGGACCCCCACCTGATCTGGGACACCCTTCAGGGCAAACCAGCCGGCCCCCACCCGTGCACCAGGCCTCTATTCTATGTAATAAAAGAGTAATATGCAAACTAACCCTTACAGCAGAACCACTGGGAATGACTGGTCACTATGACACACACTGACCATCAGGGGACAGACGCTCAATGTAGGAGTTGCCCCCTGGTGGTCAGTGCACTCCCATAGGGGGAGCTCTTTTCAGCCACAAGCCAGGCTGATGGCTGCCAGCAAAACAGTGGCGATGGGAAATTCTCCTGCCTCAGCAGCGCTAAGGATGTCCGACTGCAGCTTAGGCCTGCTCCCCGCTGGCAAGTGGACATCTTCCAAGGGCTCCCGGGCTCCTATAGGGATGTCTGATTGCCAGCTTAGGCCAAATCCCCCAGGGAGTTAGCCTAAGGCAGCAGGTGGTCATCCCCCGAGGGGTTCCAGACTGCGAGCGGGCACAGGCTGGGCTGAGGGACCGCCCCCCCGCCACCCACGCCAGTACACAAATTTTTGTGCACTGGGCCTCTAGTGTGTGTGTGTGTGTGTGTGTGTGTGTGTGTGTGTGTGTATAAACTTGTTTCATTAGACCTGCTTTCTGATTTAGCTAAACTTTTTCCAGCCCAGTAAATATCAACACAAAGCAGATTTTTATTGTAGATCATGCAGGGAGAGCATAGGGTAAAATATTTAGCTGCAGCAGTGTTTGACTATATTCTGCACAGTGAGAAAACCTGAAGTCATTTTCAAGTTCCACAACTTCTTACTTCTTTTCAGTTGGATCAAGTTTCTAAACTTTCTAAATCTCCATTGTCTTGCTAATGAAAAGAAAATAGAATCCTACCAAGTCTCCTATCTACCTGCTCCAGGACATCTGTGAGGATCAAATGAGATGAGTCATGGGAAAACGCTTCACAAACATTTGGTTAAACTGTAAAATGTTTGCATCTGGCTATAAAGAAAGTCATATTCCTGGCCAGGCACCCCAGTGGGGACCCCCACCCTGAAACTCCAAGGAGGCTAGTCACTAGACTAGGGAGAGAAAACTGGGAGTTGCTATATGACATCATTACCAGGCACCCATAGCAACTGTTTCTGGGCTGGGCTTGGCTGTGGTACACATTTCGTGTCATGGGTCCTTGGCAGCGTTGGCTGTGATTTGGTGGGGAGTCGCTCCAGGGTGGTGGTGGGGCCTGTGTCCCACTTGGGGGAAGCCGAGTGTTGGTTTGTTGGCACCAGGTCTGTGGTGCCGCTTATTTTTAAATGGCCAGTGGGCATCATGGCAGCTCCTGTGTTGAGCACCTGCTCCCCTGATGGTCAGTGCCTGTCATAGCTACTGGTCAGAGGGAAGGACAGATACTGAGCCTTTTATATATATAGATTCAGTCTGTTAGTCTTGTAAAAGCACAGCCTAAATAATATAATAATTTTTTAAAAGTTATGCCATAAATAACCTTACTTTTGTAGCTATCATTCAGGCTGCTCTGAAATAAAGAACCAAAGGGACCTTAGTATTAAGATAAAGTGAAATAAAACTGCAGCATGAACCATCAGGGCAGTTAAATAAAAGAGCAAGCCTGGGGTCGGGAGCTTAGGTTGGAATTATGGCTCTAAAATAGTGATCGTTGTGGATGTCTCCAATCACTTACCCTGCCCCGGGTTGTGTGTATTCTTGGTAAAATTAGGACAATGGATGAGTCATGGGCCAAAGTCTTACTCAGCCCCAATTTGGCAGTTTTAGTTATGAATAAGAAAACCCCAAAACATGTGAATTTTAAACCCTTAATATGTGAACAAAGTTACAGCAACAAAACCTTTTGCAACTGAGATTTCTGGGGAAATTTATCCAATTAAATGACCACAGACAGTCCTCATTTATGCCTCAATCGTGGTGTCTCATCTGGTTTAGCATTTTGCCTGGATTTGTTTTAATTCAATTTAATTAGCAAGTGAAGTATATCTCCATTATAGCTTCTGCACAGTCTTATCTAGTAGTGTGTATGATACCTGTGCTCTGGGGAGAGATTTCACTTTTGTTGCATAAATAAATATGAAAAAGAACCAACAATAACCTGTCTATTTTCCCAAGAGAACTAGAGGCAAGGCAATGGAACCCTCTTCTCTTGACCAGCAGTGCAGGAGCTTGCTCACCTTTTAAATAAGTGCTTTCTGATTTGTGTGAAGTCTTGGCTAGTAGTAGGATAACACACCCTCTGTCATCCACTTGAAGTGCAAGCCAGCTGTGCTATCTTCTAAGACCTGCCAGACACAAAAGCTACCAGGGTGCTTCTTGGCAGGGTCAGTGGAAACATAGTTATGTTAAGGGTGCATAAAATATGTGAGTGAAATAGAGGCTAAGCAGTCTTGCCCTAGAATGCATTGTCTGAAAGCTTTTGCTACAGTGCTTTTACCAGTTTTTACATGGTGAAAGTCTCAAGCCTGTTCATTTTCTTGTTTGGTGACACTATACTATCTTGGTTTTGTTATATTTTATTTTTAAGTAAACATTTATTTTGAGGTAGACTTACATTTATAGAAAAGTTGTAAAGTTAGTACAGAAAGTTTGCAGATAGATACAACCAACTCAAGTTATCCCTATTATCAATAAGTTGTATTGTATATAAGACATTTCTCACAATTAATGAACTCATATTAACACTTTGTTTTAATTAAAATCTATACTTTAGTATTTTCTTAGTTTTTAAATAATGTATTTTTCCCCCCAAGATCCTTTCTGGGATATCATTATACATTATCATCCTGTCTCAGTCTTTTCTTGGCTGTGATGGTTTCTTGTACTGTTTTTGTTTTGATGGCCATGATGTTTTTTTCAAAAGTACCAGGTACTAATATTCTGCAGAATGTTCCTTAATTGGAATGTATTTGATGTCATTTTCTCCTGATTAGATCAGGGGTATGGGATTGTAAGATGAATACTGTAATGTGTTATTTTCATAACATCATATAGATTAAGTATTATCAACATGACTTTTTTTCTGTTAATTATAATCATGAGATAGCTTATGTCAGGTTTATCCATTGTACAGTTTCTCTTCTTTCTCCCTTTGTATTCTGTTCTCTGTGGAAAAAAAGTACTATGTACAGTACACACTTAAAAAGTGAAAAGCTATGTTCTACCATCTTGATGACAGAGTATATCAATTCTGGGTGATTCTTCTGCATGGGAGACTCATCAGTTTTCCCCCACTTAGTTATTATTTATTCATTTAAGTCAGTATTAGCTCATGAATATTCAATTTATATGATGACTTATAATTCAACACTACTTTTTTTACTTACCATAGTTGTGTTGAATTCTATCTTTGGCCATTGAGATCTTTCCCCTCTATGGATAGCACTCTCATTTTGTTTATTTTGAGTGTTTCCTTACTTTCTGGCACTACAAGGTCATCCTATATATTATTTCCTAGGCCAGTATTGGAATCAAAGAGTTCTGATTCCTTATGTTGGAAAATAGTATTAGAAATCGAGATCTAGGTGCTACATGTGTTCATTCCTCCTGCAGTATCACTGCTTCTAGGCATTCTCAGAGGACAGAACAAGGAAATATATGTTTGGATACTAACATATACACATATACATATCTGTAAGTACTTATAAACATTATAATTTTTTTTTGTGTGTGTGTGTGTTTTCATCTGAATCTATACTAAGATAAACATGGATACATATTGATGTTTTTAACTCTAATCCATAACCATATAGATCATTTTCCTTGATTGTCTCTTACTTCCCAATTTAGCAGTACAACATCTGGCTCCCACCATTCACCATGAATTTACTTAATTTTAAGTTCATTATACAGATATAGTGACTTCAAATTATTAGTTCACTAGAGGCCCGGTGCACAAAATTTGTGCACTGGGGGGGGGGGTGTTCCTCAGCCCAGCCTGCACCTGCTCCAGTCTGGACCCCTCGAGGGATGTCCGACTGCCCATTTATGCCTGATCCCTGTGGCCTAAATGGGCAGTCAGACATCCCTCTCACAATTCAGGACTTCTGGCTCCCAACTGCTCGCCTGCCTGCCTGCCTGATTGCCCCTAACCACTCCCCTGCCAATCCAATCAATGCCTAACAGCTCACCTGCCATCTAGATTGCCCCCAATGGCCTTGCCCTGCCATCCTGGTCGCTCCCAACTGCCCCCCCCCCGCCAGCCTGGCCAACCCCAACTGCCCCCCCCCTGCCAGCCTGGTCACCTCCAACTGCCCTCCCCTGCTGGCCATCTTGTGGCCACATGGGTGCGGCCATCTTTGACCACATGGGGGAGCGCATCTTGTGTGTTGCAGTGATGGTCAATTTTCATATCACCTCTTTATTAGATAGGATACCCCTATGGGAAAAACTTTATCAACCAGAATACATTTCTTATGTAAAACTCCTTTTGCCTTTAGTCTTATAGACTCTACCCATTTCCAAAGTTACTTGGTTTAGTGCTTTTGCTCCTCACCACTCCAGTAAGACTGTCCTATATAATAAAAGCCCAGCAACCAGAACAGTGGAACAACCAGAATGACCAGAGACCAGAACAACTGTGACCCCTCGCCCCGGCCAGCCCCGCCACCCAGCAGGGACCCCTACCACAATTGGGAGCGGGGCCGACCTGCAAACCCCCTGCTATCCCTGTCCCCCAGTGGGAACCCCCCACCCTGATCGGGGCATAACTGGCCTGAAAACCACCTGTGGCCCCTCGCCCCGGCTGCTCCTGCCCCAAGCAGGGACCCTCACCTTGATCCAGGGCCCCCATCAGGACAGGCCAACCAGCCCCCACCTGTGCACCTGGCCTCTATCCTATATAGTAAAAGTGTACTATGCGAATTGACCCTAATGGCAAAATGACCAGAATGACCGCTTGACCAATCACTATGAGACGCACTGACCACCTCTCGGTCCCTTTCCTGTCCTGAAGGCTCTGATGCCCTATGGCAAATGGGGAACCAGAGGTGGGTGGCAGGGGATGCAGGTGGTGCCAGGCCAAGGCCCCCACCCCCCCAGTTGCCCCGCACACATAAGGCAATCCGCGGATAGGGCAGGGTTGGTGAGCAGGCGGAAATGGCCGACCTCTTGGTCCCTTCCCCCGGCCATCAGGCTCCGATCACCTGACGGCAAATGGGGAACTGGGGGTGGGTCGTGGTGGGGAGCGGGAAAGATGGCCCTGATCACAGGCCAGACTTAGGGACTGTATCCATACACAAATTTCATGTGCCGGGCCTCTAGTTTCTTATATTCATGATATAGTCAAATTCTTTTATCAGAGTCTGATTTAAATCCTGGGATAACCTGACCTCCTAAATGACTTTTTAAATTTGTATGCATTATGGTTTCCTCTTTCAGTTATAAAATGCTGTGGGTTTTGATACATGCATAGTGTCATGTGTCTACCATTACAATATCATACAGAATAGTTTCATAAAGTTTCTCCTGTGCTTCATCAATTCAACCCATTCCTCACTCCCCACCTGACAAACACTCTGTTTATTGTCTCTATACTTTTTCCTTTGTCAGTAGTTTATTCAAACAGGCTTCTTTCACTTAGCAATATGTATTTAAGTTGCATCTATATATTCATATGGCTTGATAGCTCAATTCCTTTGTATAGTGAATAGTCTTCCATTGCATAGAACAGCAATTTTCAACTGGTGTGCCATAAAAATTTTTACAACATACAAGACTTGACTATTTTAGTCATGGACATTGACCTCTTTTCCCTTAGATTTTCAAATTAAAAATGACAGCATCTAACATAACAATAGCATTCTATGTAAATAAATAAAAATTATACCTTTTTTCAGATCAACAAAAAAAAAAATGTTTTTGGTGTGCCACAGATTTTTAGCAACTCCTTTATGTGTGCTCTGAGATGAAAAAAAAAAAAAATTACAATTGCTGGTATAGAGGAACAGCAGCTTATTTTTCCATTCACCTATTAAGAATATCTTAAAGACTATGAGTAAAGCTGCTATAAACATTCACATGTATTTTTGTAGGGATATAAAATTTAAAATCAATTGGATAAATATGTGTGATTGCTAAATCATACAGTAAAACAACGTAAGAAACTGCCAAACTGTCTCCCAGAGCATAAACAATTTTGCAGTCTCATCAGCAATGAGTGAGAATTTGTATTGCCCTGCATTCTCCCCAGCAATTGGATTGTCAAGTTTTTGGATTTTAGCCATTCTAATAGATGTGTAGTAATATCTCATTGTTTTAATTTGCATTTTTCTAGCACCAAATTATATTGAGAAGGTTTTTATATTCTTATTTGCCATCTGTATATCTTTTTGTTGAGATATTCAGCTCTTTTGCTTAGCTTCAATTGGATTGCTTTTCTATTGTTGAATTTGAAGAGTTCTCTGAATATTTTGGATGTAATTCTATTATTAGATATGTGTTTTATAAACATTATCCCAATCTGTGGCTTATCTTTTTATACTCTAAAAGTATCTTATGCAGAACAGAATATACTTAATTTTAATAAAGTTCAAACTATTGATTTTTTTCTTTATGGATCATGCTTCTGGTGTCATCTCTAAAAACTCATCACAAAATCCAAGATCACTTAGATTTTTCCCTCTATATTTTGTTTTCAAAGTTTTATAGTTTTGCATTTTAGTTTATATCTATGATCTATTTTTAGTTCAGTTTTATTATAAGGAGTAAAGTCTGTGTCTAGGTTCATGTCTTTTGTTTATAGACATACAATTATTCCATCACCATTTTGTAAAAAGACTCTTTTATTCCATTGAATTGCCTTTGCCCTTATGTCAAAAATCAGTTGATTGTACTTGTGTGAATTTACTAGACTTTTATTCTGTTACTTCAATGTGTAACTATTCTTTTGTCAATAGCATTCTGTCTAGATTGCTTTACCTTAATAGTAAGTCTTGAAATTGGGCAGTATGAAGAATTTTGTTCTACTTATTCAGTGTTGTGTTAGCTATTCTTAAATTTTTGGCCTTTCATATAAATTTTGTTGATATGTATAAAATAGCTAGTTGGGGTTTTAATTGAATCTATAGATCAAGTTGGAAGAGGCAACATATTAACAATATTAAGTCTTCCAACCCATGAACAGAGAATATCTCCCTTTTTATCTAGATCATTGCTTTCTTTCATCAGTGTTTTATAGTTTTCTGCATAAAGTTCCTATGTTTTGTTAGGTTTATACCCAATTACTTATATTTTTTGATGCTCTTATAAGTGTTATTTTTATTCCCAATTCTAATTTTTCATTGTTGGCATATAATAAAATGACTGATTTCTCTATATCAACTTTTTAGCTTACAACCATACTCGCTTATTAGTATGAGTTCTTTTGTAAATTTTTTTAGGGTTTTTGTACATAGATAATTATGTCATCCTACAAACACACTGTAATTTCTTTCTTTCCAAGATGTGTAATGTTTATTTTCTTTCCTTGTGTTGTTTCAGTTACAAAGGACTACTTATATGTTGAACATGAGCAGTAAGAGACATCCTTGCCTCTTCCAAGTCTCCAAGAAAAACGTAAGTCTCTCTCTCAGTGTCACATCTGACATTAGCTGTCAATTTTTTTCAGATGTTCTTTAACAAGTTGAAAAAGTACTCTTTAATTTCTAAGATTGATGAATTTTTATCAAAAGTGGGTATTGGATTTTGGTAGATGCTCTTTCCCCATCAATTGATTTGATCATTTAAGAAAAAAAATCCTTACTTGGTTGGCAAGATTGTATTACATTGACTTGGTTTTGAATATTGTACCAGACTTGCATACCTGGAAAAAATTCCACTTGGTACTTGGTCATAGTATATAATTCCTTTACACATGGTCGGATCTGTTTGATCTTTTTTGTTGTCTGTCGTTTGTTTGATCGGTTTTTCAGGATTGTTGTTTCTATGTTCATGAGAAATATTTGTCTATGGATTTCCTTTTCTGTGATATGTTTATCTGATTTTGATATTAGGGCAATTATAGCCTCAGAAAAGAGTTAGGAAGTGTTTCCTTTGCTTTGATGTTTAGAAGAGACTATGGAGAATTGTATCATCTCTTAAAAGTTTGGTAGAATTTAGTTGTAAAATCATTTGGGTGCAATGCTTTATGTTTCTTTCTAAGTTATTAATAATTGATTCATCTTAAAAAATAAATAAAGGCTTCCTTAAATGCTCATCAGGGATCATCCATGTCTTGTAACTTTTTCAGCTGAAATCTACTGTTCTTATACTGTAGTATTATTGGTGTGATTGATGAAGTATAGAGAAAAGGCAGTGTTCTGTATTTTTGTAATTAAATATCAGTCCAGTCTTTTAGTAGGCTTATGTTCCTGGTCTGTATCATCACTAGTATTTCTTGGCTCTCCTGCATCCCTCTGGTGATATAAGAAGACAAAAGGAGGTGGGAACAAATTCCAGAGCTTTACTTTGAGCTCATGAATTGGAGGCAAGAAAAAAACAAACAGACTATTATTGGCAAATTTCTACTTCAAAGCTCTGAAAAACTGATGTAACATTGGTATCATTTGAAACTTTGTGAAGTTTCTTATCTGCTAATGGAATCAGTGAATTAATAGTTACTATGTCCTTTGAAATGAATATATATGAAATTAATTAAGAAGATATCTTACAACCTAAATAAAAAGTGTTTCTTTACCCAGTGGTATAAAAACTTTTTGGAGAGGCACTAGTAAATAGTTTTTACTAAATTGAAATGTAATAAATTGAGAAAGTCTATAGTTTGGCAGCATTGAAATTTGATTTATTAATAAAGGTATCATAAACACAGATACGATTTTGGAGACTTTTATTAGTAACCTAGAGGCCCGGTGCACAAAATTCGTGCATGAGGGGGTGTCCCTCAGCCCAACCTGCGCCCTCTCCAATCTGGGACCCCTCGAGGGACATCCCTCTCACAATCCGGGACTGCTGGCTCCCAACAGCTCACCTGCCTGCCTGCCTGATCACCCCCTAACCCAAGGGTGGGCAAACTTTTTGATTTGAGGGCCACAATGGGTTCTTAAACTGGACCGGAGGGCCGGAACAAAAGCATGGATGGAGTGTTTGTGTGAACTAATATAAATTCAAAGTAAACATCATTACATAAAAGGGTACGGTCTTTTTTTTTTTTTTTTTAGTTTTATTCATTTCAAACGGGGCGGATCCAGCCCACGGGCCGTAGTTTGCCCAAGGCTGCCCTAACTGCTCCCCTGCCAGCCTGATCAATGCCTAACTGCTCCCCTGCTGGCTTGATTGCCCCTAACTACCCTCCCCTGCCGGCCTGGTCACCCCCAACTGCCCTTCCCTGCAGGCCTGGTCACCCCCAACTGTCCTCTCCTGCAGGCCTAGTTATTCCCAACTGCCCTCCTCTGCCAGCCCGGTCACCCCTAACTCCCTTTCCCTACAGGCCTGGTTCCCCCAACTGCCCGCCCTTTCAGCCTGGTCCCTCCCAACTGCCCTCCCCTGCCAGCCCAATTGCCCCCAACTGCCCGCCCCTGCTTGCCCAGTCACCCATAACTGCCTTCCCCTACCGGCCTGATCTCCCACAACTGCCCTTACCGGCAGGCCATCTTTGACCACATGGGGGCAGCCATCTTTTGCATTAGAATGATGGTCAATTTGCATATTACTATTTTATTAGATAGGATTATTTACCAAATAAATATGCTCTTAATTTAGACGGAATACAGTACTTGCATAGTATTTGAGATAAAATATTTAAATATTTTATTTGAAATAAATTAGACTTTCATAAAATTCTCCATTTAGCCTAGTTTGCTCTGAGGTTATCAGATATGTTAGCTCTTAGGTAAGCAATGTTTTCTATTTACAATGTTATGATAACAGAAAAATGATAATTGAAGATGTATACATTTGGTTACCCATTAGATGTAACTTTAAAGATTTAGACATGTTTTGGAAAAAAAATAATAACCCATTTACCAAAAAATACACTATATTTTTCAGAAACTTTCTTTTAAAACTAATAGCATTAGAGACAACAATGACTAAGAAATTAAAGTTTGTGAATATGTAACTAGAATATTTTTTGTTCTAGATTATTTTTAATGTTCTGAACAATTTACATGAACATTTAATAAAAATTTATTTAATGTACATGGATATTAAGAAAATTACTATTGCTGGGGTCCAACCCCAGCAGGTCCAGGGGTCCCCAAAGGTGTGGACGGAGTTGGCGAAGAAGGAATAACACGAAGACAGCATTCAGTTGATCAGCAGCCTAGCCAGGATCTCTAGCCAAGTTCTGGTCAGGATCTCCAGCAAAGTTCTGGTTAGGATCTCCAGCCAGGTTCTGTGACCATGTTCCCTCGCTATGTTCTCCAGCCAGGTTCTGTCCAGGTTCTCCAGCCAGGTTCAGTCACCAGGTTCTAGTCAGATTCTCTTGTCATGTTCTATCCAGGTTGTGTAGCCAGGTTCTGTCTCTAGCTTCTTCAGCCATGTTCTCTCGCTAGGTTCTGTCTCTAGGTTCTGTGGCCAGTTTCTGTCCAGGATCTTTTGCTATGTTCTCTCCAGCGAAGTTCTTCTGTCTCTAGGTTCTGTGTAGCTTCTGTGTCTAGGTTCTGTGTCCTGTTGTCTTGTTACATCTGTATTTATACCAGTTGATTCCAATCCTATCAATCTCTATTCCAAAGGTTAGGGCGTTTCTTATCTCCATTCCAGGGAGTAAAGATTATGTAGCTTAAGCATGATTTTTCATAGTTAAAGTGAGTAATTACCCGCCTGGCACTTAGTTAAGGGGTTTTATTCCCTCCCTAACTTCAGGGGAAAATCCCTACCTGGGGAAACAACCTTTCTCAGAGAGGTGACCTTGGTTAAAACACAGTGCCAAGAAGGTGAGCAAACATATTAAGAACAGTATGCCATATATGCCAGGTCCCTTGAAACAGCAAGGATGGACCGGCTCCCGGCATACTATCTTTTATAAAAACAGTTTTGAAATAGAGCTATTTCTTAGATTACCATTATAATCAATCAACCAAATAAATAAATAATTAGAAAAAATATTTGTGGTGGTTTTTCCATTATTTAAAGTTGTTTTTTTGTTTTGTTTTGTTTTGTTTTTTTACAATAAATTGGGCAATTACTCCATTTATTTAGGCCATATACAAGCAACTCTAAAAAGTGGCATCTACCAATGTATTTGAAAATAATTTTTCGGAGAAACTAAGATGGCGGCATAGATAAACACCGAGAAATTGCCGCCTCCCACAACAATTGAAAAATACTGCAAAGGACAGAGCAGGCATCATCCAGAACAACAGGAAGCCTGGATGAGTGTAAATTCTACAACTAGAAGGAAAGAAAAGCACACTGAGAGCCAGAGGAGCTGAGGAGGTGAAGTGCAGAGAAACGGCGGCTCCTGCGCACGCGGAAAGGGGGTGGCACCCGAGGACGTGGCTGTTTTTTTTGAATCACAAGCTCCCGACTGCTCTGAACTCCGGTTCCGGGAAGTCTCTGGGGACCCAGGACTCATGCGGGGAGAGGCTGGACTCTCGGGCAGCAGGCGGACTTGAGTGCGGCTTTCCCTCAGAGGTGCTTGCAGCAATTGTGGGTCACTGAGAGAATAAGCCATAGCTGCTTTCTCCGCCCTTTGACTCCCTGAGACCCCGCCCCACCCAGGCTGCAGCAGAGGCTTTTGCATGTGAATGTACCTAACTGCAGCCGAGCCAGGCAGACCCGGAACTTCCAAGAGAAGGCCCAAGGCCCCGCAGCGGCTTGCATTGCTTCACAGCTGAGCCTCTTCGTGGCTCCTGCTGTGTGGCCTCAGGCAGGGGCTGAATTAGCACCTCCTTAGATCCAGGAGCCACTGTACCCAGTGGTCAGAGGGGGACCATCCAGATTACAACTCCTCAGATCCATAAGGGACACACTCAGGGAGCAGACTCAGTGAGTACCAAAGCCCCACTGAAGCAAATCTTGCCCCAGAAGGGTGTCTTCAGCACAGAAGTTCTCCCACTTCAGACACAGCTGATTCTCACAGCCAATTGGCCTGGAGGTCAATTCCTCCCAGTGATCCTACAACAACCAAGGCACCAAGAGTGCACCAAGAGTGTCCACCTCAGGTAACTGGGGAGGCTGAGCCACTGGGCCCTACAGGACACCTGGCGCGCAGGGCCACTCTATCAACACAGGGAAGCAGCCAAAATGCAGAGACAAAGAAACAGGTCACAAATGGCAGAAATGGAGGAAAGCAAACGACTGGATATAGAGTTCAAGGCCACGTTTATAAGGTTTTTCAAGAATTTTATGGAAACCCGCCGATAAATTTAATGAATCCCTCAATAAGTATAGTGAGACCATGGAGGACATGAAAAAGGACCAACTAGAAATTAAGCATACACTGACTGAAATAAAGAATAATTTACAGAGATTCAACAGCAGACAAGAGGATCCCAAGAATCAAGTCAAAGATTTGAAATACAAAGAAACAAAAAATACCCAACCGAAAAAGAAAAAAGAAAAGAGATTCCAAAAATATGAAGATAGTGTAAGGAACCTCTGGGACAACTTCAAGCATACCAACATCAGAATTATAGGGGTACCAGAAGGAGAGAGAGGGCAAGATATTGAAAACCTTTTTGAAGAAATAATGACAGAAAACTTCCCCTACCTGGTGAAAGAAATGGACTTACAAGTCCAGGAAGCGCAGAGAACCCCAAACAAAAGGAATCCAAAGAGGACCACACCAAGACACATCATAATTAAAATGCCAAAAGCAAAAGATAAAGAGAGAATCTTAAAAGCAGCAAGAGAAAGACAGTCAGTTACCTACAAGGGAGTACCCATCCGACTGTCAGCTGATTTCTCAACAGAAACCATGCAGGCCAGAAGAGAGTGGCAAGAAATATTCAAAGTGATGAATAGCAAGAACCTGCAACCAAGATTACTTTATCCAGCAAAGCTATCATTCAGAATGGAAGGTCAGATAAAGAGCTTCACAGATAAGAAAAAGCTAAAGGAGTTCACAACTACCAAACCAGCGTTATATGAAATGCTGAAAGGTATTCTTTAAGAGGAGGAAGAAGAAAAAGGAACTCTTACCATTTGCCACAGCATGGATGGAACTGGAGAGCGGATAAATACCACAGGATCTCACTCATTTGTGGAATATAATGAACAACATAAACTGATGAACAAGGACTGATCCAGAGACGGAGAGGCATTGATTGGACTGTTGGGCCTTGGAGGGAAGGTAGGGGAGGGTAGGGGTAAGGGGGAAAGATCAACCAAAGGACTTATATGCAAGCATATAGGCCTAACCAATGGACACGGACAACGGGGGAGGGGGGGTGAGGGCATGAGCGGGGGGGGGGGGTGGTAGAGGGTAACGTGGGGACAAGGACACATATGTAATACCTTAATCAATAAAAAATATATTTTTTTAAAAAAGGTTACAGCACACAAAGCACAAATTATATTAAAGAAGATTAAAAAGGGAAAAAAAAGAAAAAAGAAAATAATTTTTCTTGCACTTTAATATTTCATCATATGGAACTATTAGGAAGCACATATTACCTGGCAAGCTTTGTCAATTAAAACTAATCCTCCCAATATTCAATGCATACTCTCTTCAGATTAGTACACTTTTCTTTATAAGCATTGTAAGTTAGCCTATACAAAAACTGCTACTTTCCTCTCTTTGAATTTATCTTTGTCAACTGGGACTGCAACAATGTACATAGATTCAGGTCAGGTATTTGTAGCAAAAATAAAAATAGAAAGCACCATATGTTTAAAATAATTAATGCTTATTTAACAATATGAACTCTATTCTAGATACAAAATATGATCCCATTGTGAGAATAGCTTGCACTTCAACTAAAACTCCTTTCACCGGAAAGATTTAAAACTTTGCATCTTTAGAAAAAAATACAATTTTTCACACTAAGGAGATTAATGTCAGTACAGGGTTGGTAATTTACTACAGGAAGGACAAAGAATTTCCAGCTTATTGCTGTACTCATCCACCAAAAGGAGAAAAGACACGAAGTTAGAATTTGTTCTCTTGCACCTGCTTACTTGTGAAGCCAGATATTTAAACATCCCAACTTTTGGGTGCTTCCTTAAATATTAAAGTAGAGGAATTATTGGCAGGGAGTCCACAGACATCGGGGATGTAAACACTGAAGTGTACTGTGCATTTGGAAAGCATAGTGTACAGTCTGCTGATGGTGATGGATGATGATCCCCCTTCAGGCAACACTAGCCACTTGGCTGAATGGCAAATGGGGACTATAAGGCAAACTCAGAACTAAGCAGGCCATCAAGGTAAGTAAGTAAAAAGAAAGGACACTAAAAGGGAATGGATTGTTAGGTGGAGGCTTGTAATAAATGGTGTCAGTGGTAAATTAGGGTAGCTTGTTCAATGGTTAGAATTCCAGGGAGGAAAACAGATTGGAACACTCAGCATTGTCAACTGCTACGTATTCATTCTTAAAGTGTTATGGTTTTAAATTCAACTTTCTATAAGAAATGCAACGTTAACATTTCAGAGGGTACATGTTAATATCTCTTTTCAATTATTCTTTAGTATCTATGGAGTATCTCTGTCAAAAGAAATGCCTGTATTGGAGAGAATTAGGATAAAATACAGTCAGAGTTCAATAGAGTTGGATTTCACAAAACTTCTCTGGAGCAGTTTAATGCCACATGTATTACTGTCACCCAACTTCTATGACCTCTACTCACTCTGGGCTAGATGTTTCATATGCACTGTTTAAGATATTCCAAAGTATATTTGGTTACATTCATTCATTGTATCAGTCAGTAAGTCAGTCAATGAGTGAAATATGTGCTAAATTCTGCCTATATGTAACTATGTGCTGGGCTTTGTAATAGGTGCTGGTGAAAAAGTTCCTGCCTTCAGGGAGATTTTCACGTAATTTAGTGACTTAGAAAACTTTGTGTTTTCATTTCAACAACTGATTTTTTAATTTCTTTATTAAATACTAGAGGCCTGGTGCATGAAATTCATGCACTGGGGGGGGAGGGGTTGTTGTCCCTCAGCCCAGCCTGCACCCTCTCCAGTCTGGAATCCCTAGATGGATGTTCGACTGTGACGGGCAGTAGGACATACCTTTCACAATCCGGGACTGCTGGCTCCTAACCACTCGCCTGTCTGCCTGCTTGATTGCCCCTAACTCTTTATGCCTGCAGCCTGATCACCCCCTAATCACTCCCCTGTTAGCCTTATTGATGCCTAACTGCTCCCCTGCTGGCCCAATCGCCCCCAACTGCCCTCCCCTGCCAGCCTGGTTGTCCCTAACTGCCCTCCCCTGCTGGCCTGATTACCCATAACTACCCTCCCCTTCCGGCCATCTTGTGGCAGCCATCTTTGACCACTTGGGGGCAGCAATATTGTGTAAGGGTGTGACAGTCAATTTGCATATCACCTCTTTATTATATAGGATTTATTGTTAAAAGCATTACATATGTCCCCTTCCCCACACCCCCCACCGCATTGACCTACCCCTACCCCAGGCTTTCACCACCCTATTGTCTGTGTCCATGGGTGATGCATATATGCATACAAATTCTTTGGTTGATCTCTTCCCCACCCACCCACCCACCCACCTCCACCTTCCGTCTGAGATTCCACAGTCTGTTCCATGATTCTATGTCTCTGGATCTAGTTTGTTCATCAGTTATTTTGTTCATTAGATTCTATATATGAATGAAATCATGTGATACTTGTCTTTCTCTGACTGGCTTATTTTGCTTAGCACAATACTCTTCAAGTCCCTCCATGCTGTCTCAAAGGGTAAGATAACCATGGAGTAGATGTACCACAACTTTTTATCCACTCATCTACTGATGGGCACCTGGGCTGTTTCCAGATCTTAGCTGTTGTAAATTGCAATGCTATGAACATGGGGGTGCATATATTCTTTCTTGGAGCTGTGGTGGAACAACATATAACAAAACAAATTTTATCATAGATTAATTAATATAAGCAAGAGTTGAGTTCCTCCCACAAATCATCAATGTTATAACAAATAGATGTTGAATGAAACTATGCTATTTGTAGATCTATGGCATTGAATTCAGCTTAGTGTTTTATGTTTTTATTTTGATTTAATTATATTGTGCTTTTATCTTAATTTTTCAGAAGACCCCAAATCACATATGATATGGGTAGTTACTCTTAAGTGATTTTCTAGCATATTTCTTGTTCATACTCTTATCTGTGTGATCATTTTGGACCAATATAGGAAGTAACCCTGTGTATGTGACAAACCTCTACCCTCTGAACAAGTGTTAATAATTTTGATTAACAAAATTATTTCTGAATTCAGTGTCTTCCAAAAGAAAATTAATGCTTTTCTGAGACACAAGTTAAGAACTTTTAAATGTTATTTTATTATAAAATATTTTATAAATATATTTATAGAGAGGCAAAGCAACAATTACAATAACTGAAAATATAGATGCAGAAATTATCTTCTTTCAAAGCATTTAGTCTCGACCTGGAAATCATGCTGTAAATGTGTCTGTCTCTAAGAACACATTCTGTACGACAGAATTATTTTCAGTGCAACATTGAATGTATCTCAGTGCCTTTAAACCTCAAAGAAAATCTTGTGATAAGGTACTGTTCCAGTGTGAGGGTGCATGTGTCTGCATCTGTTGCCTAGTCTCTGTTAACTCTCTACTGCTGCCCTTTGCTTCCACCTCTCTTAGTTTACTGAGCTGCTCAAGAAGAAATATTTTGACACACAGAGGGCTTCTCCATTTCTTGCCTGTGAGTAACCACTCTGAATCATTCACACTTGAGGAAACATGAAAATTCCATAGACTCTGACTTGCTGGGTATGACTGTTTAGAGTACAGTTATTAGGTACATTGGTCACATTTTTTTAAGAGAATCATAGAATCTCATTCAATATATAGGCATACCTCAGAGATATTGCGGAATTAGGTCTAGACCACTACAAATAGTAAATATCACATAGCAATAAAACAAAGTCACGTGAATTTTTTGCTTTCTTAGGGTATAAAAAGTTAGGTTTACACTATACTATCATCTATTAGATGTGTAATTGCATTATGTACAAAAACAATATATGTAACTTTATTAAAATATTTTATTGCTAAAAATCGCTAACCATCATCTGAGCCTTCATTGAGTTATAATCTTCCTGTTGGTGGAGAATCTTGCCTCCATGTTGATGGTTGCTGACTGATCAGAGCGGCAGTTGCTGAAGGTTGGATGTGGCAGTTTCTTAAAATAAGGCAGTGGTGAAGTTTGCTGCAATGATTGACAGTTCCTTTCAGGATCCACATCTCCGTAGCAGGCAATGTCATTTGATAGCATTTTACTCACAGTAGAACTTCTTTCTAAATTGGAGTTAATTTTCTTAAACCCGGCCACTGTTGTATCTACCAGGTTTATGAAATATTCTAAATCGCTTGTTATTTCAATACTCTTCATAGCATTTTCCCCAGGAGTAGATTCTATCTCAGGGACACTGCTAGGGATGTTGCACTAGCAGGCATGGAAACAACATGAATCTCATTGTACTTCTCCATCTTGGCTGACCAAGTGCATTGTCAGTGGGCAGAAATATTTTGAAAATAATCTTTTTTTCTAAGCAGGTCTCAACAGTGGGCTTAAAATATTCAGTGAGTCATGTCGTAAACAGAGGTGCTGTCATGCAGCCTTTGTTGTTGCTTTTAGAGAGCACACAGAGTAGATTTAGCATAATTCTTAAGGGCACTAGAGAGGGCAGTGGTTCTCTACCTTCCTAATGCTGCGACCCTTTAATACAGTTCCTCATGTTGTGGTGACCCCCAATTTCATTGTTACAAATTGAACGTAATTAAAGCATAGTGATTAATCACAAAAACAATATGTAATTATATATGTGTTTTCCGATGGTCTTAGGTGACCCCTGTGAAAGGGGTGTTCGACCCCCAAAGGGGTCGTGACCCACAGGTTGAGAACCACTGAGCTAGGGATTTTCGAATGGTACGTGAGCATTGACTTCAACTGAAAGTCACCAGTTGTATTAGCCCCTAACAAGAGAGCCAGTCAACCTGTCTTTGGACGCTTTAGAGCAGTGGTTCTCAACCTGTGGGTCGCGACCCCTTTGGGGGTCGAACGCCCCTTTCACAGGGGTCGCCTAAGACCATCGGAAAACACATATATAATTACATATTGTTTTTGTGATTAAGCACTATGCTTTAATTATGTTCAATTTGTAACAATGAAATTGGGGGGTCACCACAACATGAGGAACTGTGTTAAAGGGTCGGGACATTAGGAAGTTTGAGAACCACTGATTTAGAGCCACACATTGATTTCTCCTCTCTAGTTATGAAAGTCCATCTTCTCCCAATCTAGAGCTCTTTTGTCTACATTGAAAATCTCTTTTTTAATGTAGCCACTTTCATTAAATATCTTAGCTAGGTCTTCTGGATAACTTGCTAAAGTTTCTACGTCAGCACTTCTGCTTTACCTTTCACTATTGTTATGGAGCTAGCTTCTTTCCTTAGATCTCATGAACCTGTGCTAGCTTCAGAATTTCCTTTCACAGCTTCCTCGCCTGTCTCAGCCTCCATAGAATTGAAGAGAGTTATGACCCTGGATTAGGCTTTGGCTAAGGGAATGTGGCTATTTTATCTTCTATACAGATCACCAACACTTTCTCCATTCTCAGCAATAAGGTTATTTTGCTTTATCATTATTGTGTTTACTAGAGCATTACTTTTAATTTCCTTCAAGAACTTTTCTTTTGCATTCACAACGTGGCTGTTTGATGCAAGAGAACTACCTTCTGGGTTCTCTCAGTTTGTAACGTACCTTCCTCACAAAACTGAATCATTTCTAGCTTTTGATTTAGAGGGACAGACCTGTGAGTCTTCCTTTCACTTGAACACTTAGAGGCCACTGCGGGGTTATTTATTGGCCTGATTTCAATATTGTTGTGTTTCATATACTAAGGAGGCCTGAGGAGAGGGAGAGAGAAGGGGGAACAGTCAGTTGGTAGAGCAATCAGAACACACATGATATTTAAGGACTAACTTGCTTTCTTCTATGGTAAAGCAATTACAATAATAACATCAAACTGTTCATGGATCACTATAACAAATGTAAAAATTAAGAAAAAGTTTTACTATAAGGAGGATTACCAATAGGGGACACAGAGACATGAAGTGAGCAAATGCAGTATGAAAAATGGTGCCAATAGGCTTGCTCAGTGTAGGGTGGCCACAAATCTTCACTCTGTACAAAGCACAGTATCTGTGAGGTGCAGTAAAGCAACACACAATAGAATGAGGGATGCCTGTACTGATCTCCCAGCTTTATGGCCCCATTTCTCTCAGTTTCATAGTCCCAAGGTAAACTGAACATTAGAAATGTAGATATGTTTTAGCACAGAAATGGAAATAAGACAATAGGGCTAAAATTGAATATATGGGACCATGAGAGAAAAAATAAAGTGAATGGTGGAAATTAATAGTTTCTTAATGTATACAATAGGTCTGTAATCTACCTCTCTAAATCCTCAAGATAGTCCCACTAAGAAAGTATTGTTTATCTTACTTACATAGAATAGAACAAAGACTCTGAATGGTAAGCCATATTCCTTAAATTGTTCAAGTGGGCAAGAGGCAAGACTTGAACCCAGTGCAGCCTGTTTCTGAAGATACCTCCTCCATGACACTCATCCCTGAGAATGCAGGCTCACTCATGCCTCTGTTATGGACTTCATTTTCTCACATACCTTCCCCCATTCTGTAAGCATTCAATCAATTCTTTAAATAGAAACCAAAAAAATTCTTTATAATATATTTTATTGATTTAAGAGAGGAAGAGTGAGGGAGAAATAGAAACATCAATAATGAGAATCATTGATCAGCTGCCTTCTTCATGCCCCCCACTGGGTAACCCAAGCATGTGCCCTGACCAGGAATGGAACTGTGACCTACTCGTTCATAGGCCGATGCCCAACCACTGAGCCATACTCGTCAGGCCCAAAGCTTGTTTTTTAATAGACTTCACCAATTCTATACTTTCTTCCACAAAAGCCACCAGTAACTCTTTATTTTCTTTCCTTCTTTTAACACACGTATAGCATTCATCATGTGCACGCCACCTGTACAATCACACAGCATCTTCCATTGGTATAACTTTCCCGTGGGCTTTTTTCTCTTCTGAGAGATTGTAAATTCCTTCAGTCTAGGACTGAGAATCAATCAGTCAACAGATAATCACTCAGACCTTTCTAAATTGAGACATTGTATAAGGTGAAATGGAGGATAAAACAATTTGAGCCATAGATAAATGAAAGTCTCAAAAGACAGTACATGTCTCAGTATACTAATGCCACAATAATTCTAAATAACACTGAGGGTTGTAAAGGCAAGCCTCTGTTCTCACACTCACTGTTATGTGAATTGCCTGTCCGTCGGATTGACTCAGACCAGATTGGTTCCTTCTGAGGGAGGCTGAAGGGGCTCTGTGTGGGGAAATCCTTCCCCAGGAACCTAATTACCATGTTTGATAAATCAACAGTATTTGTTATTAACATGCTTCTTCCCTTAAAGTACAAAATAATTTGTAGTAATAGCTATGAGGTAAACGTGTATTAATTGGTAACATCACTATATTAATATATACATTGACTGGATAATATTTACATTTAATAAGAACTTGTATTTTAAAACTAAACAGGATTTGATAAACAAAATATTTACCCATCAAAAATTTTTTTTTTCACTTTAAAACTTGTTGAACACAAATACAAAATCTAAGCAGTCACTCAAAATAGAAAAAGTAAGGTAACATTCTGTTTCTACATCTTTATAATCACAGGAAATTATCTTTTAAATGGAAGCTGGGATATGTGATGCTGGAGGGGTTGGAGATACACTGCTTCTTATGTGATGTTGAATGATCCTGCAAAATTATTAATTTACTTTCCAAATTAATGTGTATAGCTTAGTTTGCTGTGCTGATGGCTGACTGTAACTGTAGTAATTATTCGAAATCTTAGTCTAACAAAAAAATTTTTATTCATGAGGAATACTTATCCTTGGTAAACCTCTCTCTGCTTCTGTGGTATATGCATGGTATTCCTGAAGTTCAAGAAGCCAAACTCTACCACAGTTTTAATTCAGACTTCTGTTCATATCACATCCACTAATATGCCATTGGTCCAAATAGGTCAGTGAGATTTTCAGTGACCAAACCCAAAATTAAGAAGTAGGAAAGTATACATTTTTTTCATGATAAAGTCATGGCATAAGTGTGAGGAGTAAGAATTGAAATCAATTTTTAAATCTACTCCAGTAAATCCTATATAATAAAAGGCTAATATGAAAATAGACCAAATGCAGAACAACCAGTCACTATGACATGCACTGACCATCAGGGGGCAGATGCTCAATGCAGGAGCTCCACTTAGCCAGAAGCTGGGCTCATGGCTGGCGAGTGCAGGGTGGTGGCGGGAGCCTCTCCCACCTCTGTGGCAATGCTCAAGGATGTCTGGCTGTCAATCTGACATCTCCTGAGGGCTCCTGAACTGCAAGAGTGAGCAGGCCGGGCTGAGGAACCCCCCCCCCCCCCCCGACAGTGTACTATTTTTGTGCACCCGGCCTCTAGTATAGAAATAAATGATACATTTTATGATTGAAAAATATTTAACTATCAGAGAAAATATTTTTAGTTCAAGAAAATATTTATAGTAATGTATAACTGGCATTTTAAACAATTCCTAATCATACAAACATTTATGACAATGACTTTTATACACTACATATAACATTTATTTTATATAAACAATATATGGATTTCTTTTCCTTAGCCACATCCTCTGGAATAGTCTTTGGCATAGTACATAAAGGTACAAATGAGGAAATATCCAGGAAGCTACATGATGACTTATTTTTCCGTATGTTTTAAATACCAATAAAAGGAACTGGAAACAAAATGCAGAGGGTTTATGGCTTCTTTAGCAAAATAGAAAACAAAACAAAAATAGGTATTCATTTGAGAATGACAAAATGTCAGTTTCTTTTTAAAAAACAAAACAATTGTCTATACATTTTATTATTTATTGATTTTAAACAGAGAGATAAAGATAAAGGAAGAGGGAAGAGAGAGAGAGAGAGAGAGAGAGAGAGAGAGAGAGAGAGAGAGAGAGAGAGAGAGAGAGATTGATACAGATTGATTCATCTATGTGCCCAGACTGGGGATCAAACTCGCAACTTTGGCATATGAGGATGATGCTCTAAGCACTGAGCTACCCAGCTAGGGCTTGTCAGCTTCTTATGGATGTTAAAATGTTTAAAAGGAGTGTTTGTGAAACATTATAAAACTGAAAGAATTTGTATTATTAGTGAATGTTTGTTTTATGAAAATACATCTATTTATAACTCAATCTTTTATTATGATGGTGACTAGGTGACTATAGCATAAATAACTGAATACAAAAACACTCTTTAAATTGAATCCTTTATTATCATGATTCTAGCTATTTTTCCTTTTCTTTAGCCCCTGCCTGGCTCACCCACAATTGCTGTACTAGACAGCATGCTCTTTGTCTCTGGGCTTTTAGTTCAAGCTTGGTAAATATTCAGTCAGTTCACAACTGATTAAAGTTCACATTGTAACTTCTCTCTTCATCAGTGGTATTTCTAAAGAAAAGTTTTGTTTGTTTTTCCCAGAGCAGCATCTTCAGAATGACCACAGCCTTACATCACACTGGCTTACTTTTTGCTGCTTATTTTTTGTCACTTCTTGGTCCCTCTCTGACTTTTTCTATGGCTGCTGAATGGCTTTTCTACCTGACTTTGGAATGGATGTGGGATTTGGCAATCAGTGTCCATTTGAAATTATACTAAAAAATATCACCTCCTTCACAGAAATCATGAAGTCGAGAGAAACATCCAGTTCTGCCCCCAAATGGCTTAATAAGCTTTTGGTTGTGGCACATATTATGTAGACTTCATAAGCTCCGACTTCAGCTCCCAAGCTAGCATCCTTCACTGTATTTAACATTATTGATTTTGCACATTCAGAGTTTTTTCTTTCACTTGATGTGTCCTCAAAGATTTTTAGAAATTCTTCTTTAGAATGTGAGTTCTTCAATGAGATTTTTTAAAAAAAAGTGACATATACATCATGGATTTACATGTGTGCTAATCTATATATATATATATATATATATATATATATATATATATATATATATATGACTAATATGCAAAGTGTCCCTTTGAGGTTCGATTGCTCACTATAACTGACCACCAGGGGGTGGCACCGAATGAAGGGAGGCCCCGGCTGGCAGCCAGTAGCCGAAGAAGGGAGACCTTGGCTAGCAGCCAACAGCCAGCAGCCGGCAGCCACTAGAGACCCTACCTGTGTATGAATTTTGTGCACTGGGGCTCTAGTTATATTATAAACAGCATTGTATTGCTATATAAGAGTGTAGTGTTAATAGCTATACTAATAAAAGGGTAATATGCTAATTAGACTGGACATCCTCCCAGATGTCCTTCTGGACAAAGCCATGGTGGTGGGGGCCAAGGCAGAGGCAGTTAGGGGCTACCAGGATGGCAGGGGAG